>NC_141691.1:1128543621-1130016121 GCF_964263255.1 Lissotriton vulgaris
GGGATGATGTTTTAAGATCTACGGGTAATTTCAGGGATCTGCTTTTGGAGTGGAGAGACAAAGGATTGATTGAGGTAGAGGAATATCAGTATTTATATTGTGCCCATCCCAAAGTTCCAATACTATATCTCCTCCCTAAACTCCACAAAGATCAAGACAACCCGCCAGGTCGTCCGATCGTGTCCTCCATAGGTTCTTTTTTGGAACACACGTCGAAGTACATTGATCATTATTTAAGAACTTTTGTGGTAGCATTACCATCATATGTTAAGGATACCACCCAATTTTTGAGCATTATCAATGGCATCCATTGGGAGAACAATTTTACATTGGTCACTTTAGATGTCAGCAGCCTCTACACGAGTATCCAACATGAATATGGACTTAAAGCAGTCAAACACTACTTGAACACTAGATCTATCTCTTTACTGCTGCATTCTCAAATGCTTCTATCCATGATAGACTTCTGTCTAACCAACAATTTTTTTTATTTTAATGACGTCATGTATCACCAGTCACAGGGCACGGCCATGGGAACCTGCTTCGCCCCCAGCTACGCAAATTTATTCATGGGCTGGTGGGAGGAGCAGGTTGTCCAAGAGATGGCGGAATTCAACAATGTGTCCCTGTGGCTGCGATACATTGACGATATTTTTTTCATTTGGAATGGCGATGAGAAATCAGCTAAACAATTCATTGACAATCTCAATATGAATACGCTGAATCTGACTTTTACTGAACATATCAGTAGGACGAAGATGGAATTCCTTTTTTTTTTTTTTTTATTTTTATTGAGCAAACTTTACATTTACAGCAGTACATAGTAATTAACATACATCGTATCATCATTCTAGTATAGTGGGGGGTTTTAATTTCCCCCAAATTGTAAGGGAACGCAGAAGGCTATACATGATAAGAAAATACTCTTAGCAGTACAATAAATTGTCTTTGTATTGTATTGTATGTGACAGGATTAACAATATATAAATAAATAATAAAGCAGAACATAGTTTTGGAATAGATATTACATTTTAAATTTTAAATTTTAAACATGCCCTTCACCCCCTTTTTTGTTTACCCTTTCCAAAATCAGGCCCTTTGCTGATTATACCAGCTGGCTATAGGATTCCAGATCATTTCCCCTTTGGCTCTGGATTTTTTCCCTCTCGTTTTATATATTGCTATTTCTAACTTGTATGTAGCGAGTAATCTATTCATCCAGCCCTGGAATGTGGGTGCCTCTGTATCCTTCCATCGGGCTGCTAGCATAATCCTGTATATAGCTGTGCATAAATAAATTATATACATTTCTGAATTACTAAGTTCTACAGAACTATCATACCCTAATACGACCGAGGTAGCTGATATTTGAATCTCCCGGCCAAAGATTTCAGCCCAGAATTTACATATACTCTCTTTTAATTGTTCGAGTTTAGGGCATTCGTAGAACATATGAATTAAATCTGCGGGACCGAGCGCGCATCTAGGACATTTATCATGACTAGCCTTACCCCATGAGAACAGTTTAGCTGGTGTATAATATAGGTTACAAACCGTCTTATAGATTTGAGCTTTTAAATTACTTGCAAGTATAACTTTAGAGGATAATTGTAGCACCATATCTATATCCACATTGGGATTATTAAGTTTGTTAGCCCAACTTTCCTCTATTTTCGCTAGGTCATCTGGGTGGTTGTTTATAAGAATCCCATAAATATCACTAATTCTGAGCGTTGTTTTTTGCATCAGGTCTAATAATGTTAACGACTGTAAGCTTAAACTTGTGGTGTGTTGTCTGATTGATGTAAAAAATTGAATGAATTTAAAGTAAGCATGGGCGAATTTTGCGAATCTCGCGTTCGCGAATTTTGCGGATTTGCGAACTCGCAATCCGCAAAATCCGCGAATTCCCGCGAATTTGCGGATTTTTTTTTTTTGTGTTCGCGCGTGTTTCTGCCAGTTCGCGAGGGTTTTTACAATTTCGCAATTTGCGAACTTACCTGTCGGGTCGCAAGTTTTGCGAACTTGTTGTTTCTACGTGTCCAGCCTGTTTGGGACACTCTTCTTCATCACTGCCACTCTCTGTCACCACTGCCACTCTCTGACTACTCATGCCACCCTCTGGCCCACCCATGCCACCCTCTGTTTCATCACCACACCCTCTGGTTGTCCAGTGTACATTATTTTCGGCAAAGCAAAGCACACCTTCCCTGCCTCAAGTGACCTGAATTAATTTGGGGCTGATTAATGTGTCACAGAATATTTTTTTAGCTGGCACCTGCTTCCTTAGTGCTTCCTGATTAGTGATCTTTTGCACTTGCTAAGTGCTTTCATTGTTGCAAAATTAGTTACAACACCTGCCCTGCCCCAACTGACAATAATGAATTAGGGGCTGATTAATGGATTTTAACTTCCAGCCTGGCTCCTGCTTGTCTCCCTTAGCTGTAATTCAGGACCTTTGTGGCATATGTGTAACTATTCTGAGGTTCAGAGCAGGGTCACATAATAGTTGCAACTGGCAACTGAACTCTGGAGGGGCCCCTCAGGAAGCACTACAGGAAATGGCTACTAATGATGAGCCTGAACTTTTGAACCTGGTAAGTAGTTTCAGTTTTGCTAAGATCGTATTTCTGCAATTTAGCACTTACTCGCGGGGTGCGAAGTTGTACTGGCAAGCCGCGAACTCACGCGAACAGTGCGAGCAAGCCATAAAATCCGCTGCTCGCGGATTTGCGGATTTTGCGGGAGATTCGCGGATCTCGCGGATTGCGAATTTACCGAAAATCCGCAAAATCCGCGAGCGAAACAGATTTTCCGCCCATGCTTAATTTAAAGTGGTCTGTGGGGTAAATCTGGTATTTAAAACTTAACTCGTGAAAAGTGATTCTGCCATCTGAATTCAAGAAGTCGCCAATGGTAACTATGCCTAGACTTTCCCATCGCTTAGTAACATTATCATTTAGATATTGCGGTATTATAGAGCTACGCCATAAAGGTGTGTATTTGGTATATTTAGGGATTGATAGTATTCTAGTAGTTTTATTCCATATTTTGAATGCATCTGTCACTATTTTAAATTTAATTTTTTTATAGTATGATGGCTCAATTTGTCTTAGCAGCAGTCCGCGCGCAGTATCTCCTAGTGTAAGTTCATAGATAGAGGGAATAAACTGAGGAGATCTTATTCGCTCTGGAATTTTAGAGGTGGTTAAGAAGGACATCTGCTGCAAAATAGCTGCCCACATGTAGTAAGTTAAGTTTGGAACTGCTAATCCGCCTCGGGATGTAGGCGATACTAATTTAGTTATAGCCCGTCTTGTCTTCCCGGAATTCCAAATAAATGATGTTATTACTTGGTCTATCTTCTTTATATAGGTATTATCAATAAGGAAGGGAATTGCACAAAATAGGTATAATAATTTGGGAAAGATTGTCATTTTGATATAGTTAGTTCTGCCAATTATGGATAAATGAAGGTTATTGACTCTAACAAGATCTTTTTTTATTTTTGTGATGACAGGGTCGTAGTTAAGTGTAATCATTTCGTTAGTATTTGGTGAGATGTTAACACCTAAATATTTTGCATTTCCAACTCTATATTGACTTATATATGGCGTGTTATCAGTACAGACAACCATTGTCTTATCTTTATTTAATGAGTACCCTGAGTACTGGCCGAATAATTTAGTAACTACTCCTATTTCCTCTATAGCCTCAGTAGGATTAGTTGTTAGGATCGCTACGTCATCGGCATAGGCAAGTATTTTAGTATTATATATTCTCGTTTTGACTGGAGTTATCCTTGGTGATGTTAATAATTTGGTAATCAAAGGATTAATATATAAGGCAAATAAAAGTGGTGAGCATGGACATCCTTGTCGAGTCCCTCTCTGTATATCTATATTTTCAGACTCGCAACCGCCCGTCAAGACCTTAGCTTTAGGTTCTACGTATAAAGCTTTCAGTGATTTTATGAACCCCGGGCCGATATTGTTGAGGGCTAAAAGCTCCCACAAGTACTGCCATGAAACACGGTCGAAGGCCTTTTCGGCGTCTAGTAAAATCAAAGACATTTGACCTTGTTCTAGCTTCATTATGTCAAAGAGTGCAATCACTCGGCGTATGTGATCTGTGGTGCTTTTGCCTGGTATAAGCCCGTGTTGCCAGGGTGATACTAGCTGTTCGATATATTTGCCAAGTCTGTTGGCAAATATTTTTGCATAGGTTTTAGAATCTGAATTAATTAGTGAGATTGGTCTGTATGATGTGGTTAATTCAGGGGGTTTGTCCTTTTTTGCGAAAACTGCTATGTTTGTTTGACGCCATGATTCTGGGGATTTTCCGTGCCACTGGATGCCTAAAAATAGATCGTGAAGAAATGGTGTTATAATCATTCCTAGTATTTTGTATGGATCTAGTGGTATTCTGTCGGGCCCTGCTGCCTTCCCTGTGGCTAGTTCTGCTATTGCTAGCTCAACCTCGGTTTTAGTGATCTCTTTATCTAAGTCATTCCTTACATCTTCATCGACAGTTTGTGATATATTATTTTCGCTAAGCCAGTTGGCTAAAAACTCATTAGTCTCTTGGGCCGTATGAACATCCTCGTTTTGATATAGTTTTTGATAATATTCTTTAAAACAATTAGCGATTTCTTTTTGAGTAGTAAATTCGTGACCACTATGTTTAATACATTTTATTGTATTAAAGGATTGAGTCTGACGTGTTTTTAGGGCAAGATGTTTCCCAACGTTTTCCCCCACCTCATAGGATTTCTTTCGATGAGCTTGATAAATTTCAGCAGCTTTAGTAGTTAACTCGTTATTTAATTCTGCCTTAATCACTAGAATCTTTCTTAGGGTTTCCTCAGCATGCTCACTATGTTGTATTTGATTGGCATGTTTGTATTCTAGTTGAGTTAATTCATTTATTAGTTGGTTATGAATTTTCTTTTGTTCTTTCTTATGAGTGGCAACGAATGTGGCGGTCTCCCCCCTGAGTGCCGCCTTATAACTGTCCCAGACTATAAATCGAGACGCACTATATTGATTTGCATCAAAAAATTCTTTTGTCCATTGGGTTATGTGGGTTATGTATTCCTGATTAGCTAATCATTTCCTATCAAATGTCCACTGTGTATGGGCCCGGTTATAGCCCGGTATTTCTGTTGTAATATATAAGGCATTATGATCGGATATTGTTTTCGGGTCTTTAACAATCAGGGTATTTGAGGCAATATCTGAAGTTGCAAAAAAGTAATCGATACAGACATATTTACGATGTGGGTAAGAAAAAAAGGTGTAACCAGGATCTTTACCCCTTTTAAGCAACCAAATATCTTGTAGGTTGTGGGTTTGAATTAAGTTTGATACGGCCCTAAACACCCTTGGTTTCCGACCCGAGTACCTATATTGATTCAGAGGGGACAAATTTTGATTAAATGCCAAATTGAAATCACCACAAAGAATCAAGCTACTTGACCAAGATGCTAATTCCATTTCTAATTCAGCAAATAGGGTGGGGTCATCAAGATTAGGGCCATAGATTGAGCAGATTGTAATACCTAGTTCTAATTGGATTATGACCCATCGTCCATGATTGTCGGCTTTCTTACGTACTGGGCTCCCTAGTCTGGTTCTTGCTAAAATCACGACTCCCCTGGTTCTTGTGGTTTGAGTTGTTGTAATTAATATTTGGTAGCCGGGTATTTTTAATTGTTTAATCTCACCGAATGGAATATGGGTTTCTTGTAGACAGAGGATATCACAAGTGCTCTGGGTGATTATCTGGTATAATTGAGCTTTCTTGCCTCTATCGTTTAACCCTGCGACATTCCAACATCCTATGTTTAATCTACCCATTTGGTACTGCTATTTTTGAATCAGTATTTATCAGCCTGCATTCCCCTTCAAGTGTCATTTTGCTCTTTTTTTTGTTTTTTTGCTCTCCCCCCCCCTCAACCAGGTGCACAGAGTGCGCCCTGTTTGCCACCCCCCACCCACATTTCTCCCCTGCCCCACCCCTTACCCTCCCCTAGTGAGCAATGAGACTCCATTGGAGTCTGTAGTGATGGATTTAGCCTACTCCAAGCAGGACTAGTGAAGCATGCAATTTTAAAGTGCAATAGTAACTTTATCGGAGACAGATAGAAAAGTAGAAATAAGAAAAGTAAATTTTATCGATTATGAACATATCTAAGCTAGAGGAGATAAGAGGATATTAGTATGTAAAAAAAAATGGGAAATGAAAAGAGAAAGGAAAGATTAATAGAAAATTATTGGTTTACAAGTTGTACTTATTCATTTTCCTTGTTTTCCTATTTTCAAGTCCCACAGCTTATATTCAATTACATCAACATAGACTAATGCATATTAGACCGTGTACACTCAGTGGGTTCGTTATCTTTCAATCTCTAGTTTATATTAGTTACCTCTCCTGCCAGTTCTTATGTGGGTTTAGTTGTTTTTTTCACAAACTCTCTAGATACTCCTTAGCTTTAACTTCAGACGTGAAAAATTTTGTTTGTCCCATATGTATCACTTTCAATTTTGCAGGGTTGTTCAAATATACTGTTGCTTTTTTCTCTTGAAAGGGTTTGATGAGTTGTCTGAGCCGCCACCTCCTTTCTACAGTCCAATGACAAAAATCGGGGCGCACGAAGTATGAGATTGAGTCAGGTAAGCCACACTATACCTACTACTACTGTATCTGAATCTGAATCTACATCGAACAGTTCTGGTATCAATACCCAGGTGAGGGCAGACCACCCTAACGAGAACTATACAGAAAAAACAATCTAGTACAAAGTGTAGTTACAAGTAGCGGCACCCAACAACATCTTACTCAACATGAGGTTACAGATCCTTTGACTTGTGCTGAAGGCACTGAAAACAGTCTGAGCATAGAAACTGTTGGACAGACGGTTGGTCGGACCTCCTCTGTGAACAATTTAGAGATACACAGTAATCCGTCACCAGAGACTGAAAAAGCTACTGGAAAAACAACTATATTAGGAACCTCACCCTTGGATGTAACTCATATATCACAAAGAGGGGCCAGCTTGGGATCGGAGATGAGGGAAGGGGAGACCCAAAAGCCTAATGAGATATTTAATCCTGAGCTAGAAACCCCACAAATCAGCTCTACAATAGACCTGCATCCTGTTGACGCTATAGAGGTTCTAGAGATTGATAAAGACATAACTGACTTCTACTCCTTCTCAGAAGATATTAGTTGGTCAGGAGATACTGATGAACTAGATGAAGCTGATGATCTGGAGAACGAATCAGATTCTAACTTAAGCTCAGATTTAGAACTCAACCCACCAAAAGAACAGCGCGACAAGAAAAA
This sequence comes from Lissotriton vulgaris, assembly GCF_964263255.1. Classification (NCBI taxonomy): domain Eukaryota; kingdom Metazoa; phylum Chordata; class Amphibia; order Caudata; family Salamandridae; genus Lissotriton; species Lissotriton vulgaris. The sequence continues at coordinate 1,128,550,969 of NC_141691.1, forward strand.
AAGAACAATACTCAAAAAGAAAAAATCTGGACACCATGGAGCTAATGAACTATCATGGGATTATACCCCAACAGTCTTGGCATTGAACCAAAGCCACTCTCCTAATCCAAGAGCTCAAAGTCTAATGTCAGAGCAAAACGTAAATAAAGAAACTATGGAGGACTCAGGAACTACTCTAACGCAAGTCATGGAGACAGTGCTACAGGCCATAGCATCACATCGGGAAGAAACCTCTAAAGACAGCCGCAAAGCACGGGCCGGACTACAAAAGGTTCAAGGAGTGGTTCGTAAATTGTCAAAAACCATGGGAGCATTTACTGAGAGGCTAAATGATATAGAGGACCGCATAGTGGTCAACGAGACAGAGGCTGCTGCAACAAATGAGCGACTTGAAGCTGCAGAAGCACAGGTTCATGACATGAGGTGGAAGCTTGAAGGTTATGAGAATAGACTCCGCAGAAATAACTTACGAATACTGGGAATTCCGGAAAAAATGGAAGGCGAAGATTGCCGCACCTATATAATACAACTGTTCCGAGACACCCTGCCTGAGTTAAACACCTGGGACTGGGGATATGAGGTGCAGAGAGCACATAGGGTACCAATATCCTTAAAACCCACAGCACCTACAGGCAAATACCCTCGCGCAATTCTGGTATATTTCGGAAATTTCCTACTTCGCCAGGCCATTGCAGAGAAAGTTACTCCTGATAAACACCGGAAAAAAGAAGAAGATGGAATTCCTGGATGTGGAAGTAGAAGTGGTCAATAACATCCTGACCACCAAACTTTTCAGGAAAAGCACATCGGGAAACAGCCTTCTCAAAGCGTCTAGCTGCCATCCCAAAAGTCTTGTGTACAGCATCCCCTATGGGGAATTACTGCGCGCCAGGCGCAATTGCAGCACACAAGAGGGTTACAAAAAAGAGGAAATTGTCATGTGCCAGAGGTTTAGACAGAGAGCGTATGGCAATAAAGTTATTGCCAAGGCTATAGAACGCAGCAACAGCAAAACGAGGGATGAACTACTAGCCCCCAAACCACCCCAAATGCAATCTGAAACTGTTAGATTCATCACAACTTTTTCTGGCCAATCTCAAGATGTGAGACAGGTATTCAAGAAACATTGGCATGTTTTAAATACTGATGAACATCTCAAAAAATATCTAGGAGATAATCCTCAGATTACGTTTAGGAAAGGCAGATCCTTACGGGATGAGCTTGGCCACAACTACGTAACTGACAAGAATTCATCTGATCATGCCATTACTGCCGGATTTGCATGCTGCAAGAAATGCAAGGCATGCAAATTCATTAGAGATTGTAAAACTTTAATCATACCAGGTACATCCAGAGAATTTACCATCAAAAAGAGACTATCTTGCAATACCCCATACAGTGTGTATGTGTTAATCTGCCCATGTAACAAATGGTATGTGGGCAGTACAAAACATGAGGCTAAAGAGAGGGTGTTAGAACATCTACGAGCGATACGAAACTATAACAAACAGTATCTGGTCGCCAGACACTTCTTTGATTGTCAAATGCAGGATGAAACTAAACTACGTATGGTGGTTATTGATTGTGTGGATCTAGGCGTACGAGGTGGCAATTATGAACTCTCTATGAGGAAACTTGAGTCCAAGTATATAATTGACTTTCAATGTTTATCCCCTATGGGATTGAATACTAGTGAGGAATTGGCCATCCATCTGTATGAAGAATAAGTACTACAATCCTAATTGGTTTCATTATATATGCTATCTGTATTTTAATCACTTTCATTGTTAATAGTTTATCTTCATAGATATACAATTTTTTTCACAGGTCTTGTGGGGTACTGCTGGATACTACGAATTGATTCGAATCTGAATACTGTTTCCAATGGGACATAATTTGGAAGTATGGTACATATGCCCACTTGGGCTGGGACTCTTTCTGAACTGACACTCAACCTAATTTCGAATGAACAGGGACTGATTATAGTCCACTGGGGCGGCACCAGCTCCATATTTTGGTTTGTTTGTTAATTTTATTTGGCATTAGCCCACTTGGGCGAACGCTGTGCTGCAGACATAATTTGATCATTCTGATGTCAATGGATAGCACTTGCCCACTTGGGCTTTGTTCAGTGAGGTCATACGGGTACAACTAGAGATTTGTTGTTATCTCGTTTCCCAGCAACGGGGTCCAATCAAATGGGGCATTACATGTGTGAGCGTCACAGTATCCAATGAACGCTTAGATTACGTGCTGAAGGGCAACACGTGATCGCTATTTTTCATGTGGATATTTAGACCTGATTTGTATGCCTAATACTCTTGCATTGAATCTGTATATACATTCGAACATTTATGCTTAACGCCTTATGAATTAATTATTGTTTTACACAACAATTTTTATGTGTGATTGCATATAATGTGATTGTCGCGTTCATGTGGACAATTACCGAGTAACAAGGAATAACTCACATGTTCAGCCCCACTACCATACTGTGTATTATTTATCATCATGGAAACATTGATTAGTATTGTCAACATGAGTACAATATGGCTGCCCTGCAATACCTTGGTGATAGTATGTTTGCACTGGGGGTGTGTTTTCAACACTTTAAAAATGGCTGTCAGTGTTTGTTAGACGAGCGTGAGCAAGCCTTATCGGCGAAACGCGTCGCACTTTTTCATTCTGCCATTAAATTTTGCAACGAACTCCGTGTGTCCTGGTTTACTTCAAAACTTTGGAGGTAATTGGTGTACTTATTGAAGGCCAGTCGGTGGCCTATCCAGGACCGCGCCAGGACAGCCCAACGTGCGCATACCGGCACTGGAGGAAAGAAGAATATATATATATATATATATCCAGGAAATACCCTCCAAAGAAATGAAAGAAGGAGGCCTCATTGGGGAACAACCGGAGCAAGCTTTATTTCAGTCCATCACTTCAGGCGAATGCATTTCGGCTTTATGTGCCTTCGTCAGCGCCCAGTGGAAGCAAGGAAAGGGGTAAGTCTCCACACCTGTGCTTTGTCCTGCTGCTGGTCATACGGCTACTCCTCCCAAAGTTGGCCCGCCTCTTGTAGGGCGCACAGTAGGTGCACCAACTACGAGACCCAGAATGCAGTAATCCAGCTCTGGATCTCGAGGTGACGCTGTGATGTGGAATGCCGGTAAGCAGGACAGTGTGCGCTGCTTTTACTTGTCCCCACATGTTGAAATAAAGCGTCTCCTTCCGTCCCCATTACCGCATAACCTTTTGGCCCAAGTGTCATTTCTGTGGGGGCCGGCAGCAATTCCGCTAGCCCAGCGCGAGGAGCCATGTCCTCATCACCACTTCTCTCCGACCTGGGCTTCGTGTTGGGCGAAGACAAAGTCAAAACCTTGACTGTAGAAGAACGCCGAAGCAGATGCCAGGAGCAGTCTTCGCCTCTTGTACATACGGGGGCCTCCCAATGCGCCTCTGACAAGTGTGGTAAATGTCCAGGAAATACCCTCCAAAGAAATGAAAGGAGGAGGCCTCATTGGGGAACAAAAGGAGCAAGCTTTATTTCAGTCCATCACTTCAGGCGAATGCATTTCGGCTTTATGTGCCTTCGTCAGCGCCCAGTGGAAGCAAGGAAAGGGGTAAGTCTCCACACCTGTGCTTTGTCCTGCTGCTGGTCATACGGCTACTCCTCCCAAAGTTGGCCCGCCTCTTGTAGGGCGCACAGTAGGTGCACCAACTACGAGACCCCGAATGCAGTAATCCAGCTCTGGGTCTCGAGGCGACGCTGTGATGTGGAATGCCGGTAAGCAGGTCGGTGTGCGCTGCTTTTACTTGTCCCCACATGTTGAAATAAAGCGTCTCCTTCTGTCCCCATTACCGCATAACCTTTTGGCCCAAGTGTCATTTCTGTGGGGGCCGGCAGCAATGCCGCTAGCCCAGCGCGAGCAGCCATGTCCTCATCACCACTTCTCTCCGACCTGGGCTTCGTGGTGGGCGAAGACAAAGTCAATATCTTGACTGTAGAAGAACGCCAAAGCAGATGCCAGGAGCAGTCTTCGCCTCTTGTACATGCGGGGGGCTCCCAACGCGCCTCTGACAAGCGCAGTAAATGTCCAGGAAATACCCTCCAAAGAAATGAAAGGAGGAGGCCTCATTGGGGAACATCAAAGCAAGCTTTATTTCAGTCCATCACTTCAGGCGAATGCATTTCGGCTTTATGTGCCTTCGTCAGTGCCCAGTGGAAGCAAGGAAAGGGGTAAGTCTCCACACCTGTGGTTTGTCCTGCTGCTGGTCATATGGCTACTCCTCCCAAAGTATATATATATATGTATATATGTTTAAAACTGAGAGGGTTATTCTGATGCCAGTCAGACCGCATCTGACGTCTCGTTGGATGTGGTCCGGCCTCATCTGTTGCTGAGGTCTGTTGTTATGCCAATCTACAAATGGCATGGTGGGAGGAGCAGGTGCTCATGAGAGTCCACCTAAGCATTTGCGTTAAAATTAAATGACAACATTTTAAATTTAAATTTCACCTCCAGTATAAGCACAACCGAAGTGTGCTTCCTTGCCTTGGTGGTATTTGGAAAGACAAGACAAGAATTCACACGAAAACACACAAAAAAACGACGGCCAGAAATTCAATTTTAAATTCTAAGATATTTCACCCAACAAAACTGAAACAGAGTATTCCGTGTGCAGAACATCTTAGAATGAAGAGGACCTGCAGTGAGAAAATGCAAATGAAGCTTAGGAGGAAATTGAAAAGAGATTTGTAGAGAGAGACTATGGTCCACAGGTTTTAAGGCAAGCTAAAAACAAAGCAGAAAAGGTGTCAAGGGAGTCACTATTATTTCCACATAGTGAAACAGACAATATATATTCTAGTACTTCCTCTGAGGACCTATTAAATCGTACCCCCTATAGTATGGAAGGCTCTTGTGTTACCTTTGAGGCCCTAGAAGTTGAAAGGGCTATAGATCAGACCCTGAAAAACAAGGCACCTGGCCCGGATGGGGTCCCTGCCGATATTTTTAAATGTGCCCCAAAATTATGGTCGAAGATTTTGTGTAGAGTCTTTAATGCTCTGAATCATAACAACATCCCAGCTTCTTGGAAAGAATCCATTATTATACCAGTTTTCAAGAAGGAAGACAGGGTAGATCCAGCCTGTTATCGGCCAATCTCCCTAATAGATTCATCGGTCAAAATCTTGGGACGGGTCATTCTGCACAAACTACAAGACTGACTTGATGACAGAGGGATACTGTCAAATGTGCAATATGGATTTAGATCCAAAAGGAGCACTCTGGATCAGTGCCTTAATCTACAACTGCTGGTGGATAAATATACTGAGGCCAAGGATGGGTCAATGTACCTGGGGTGAATGGACCTTTCCTTGGCTTTTGATCTCGTAAATCGCACAAAGCTCTGGCAGATTTTAATTGATTTGGGTCTTGATCGCGCCCTGGTTAATCTCTTGGCTGACCTACATTCTGGTCTCCTGGCCTCTGTTAGGGTGAACGCAGAGGGGCGTTGCTCTAGTCATTTCAAATCGGAAAGGGGGGTCAGGCAGGGGTGCATCATGCCCCCCTTCTGTTTACAATCTATATAAACGCCCTTGAACCTGCACTTAGAGAGGCAACGCTCGACATTCCGCGTATAGGGGAACTTGGCATACCGGTTCTCCTATACGCGGATGACGCGGTCCTGCTATCACGGACCGGGGTCGGGCTACAACGTTTGTTAGATGCTTTTGGGCTTTTTATGAAATCCTTGGACCTTAAAATAAATGTAAAGAAATCACAAATTATGATCATGGGGAAGTGCTCAAGAAAGAAAAAGTCGAAAACGTTTCTTTGTTGTGAGAAGGAACTTAGCAGAGTTCCCACATTCCCGTACTTAGGGATTATCTTTGAAGAGAAGGGGAACTTGGGTCCGCAGATTAAAAATAGAAATAGTGCCTTTGCTAGAACCTCCTCAGCAATTATGGGCTTTAGTAAAAAATTGGGGGCTAGGCCGATAACAGCCCTGTTGAACATCTATAAAGCTAAATGCCTGGCTGTAGCCACATATGGCTGCTCATTATGGGGTTATAGTGGTATAGACTGTTTACAAGTTACTGAAAATAAATTCATGAGATCGGTTTTATCAGTGCCACAGTCCACTCCCTCATACACGATCCATTCAGAGTTAGGGGCCGGCTTCATTACAGATACGATAAGAGTGGCTCCTTTAATAATCTGGCTGAAAACTGGTTGAATGAGCAACTTTCCTTGAATCATCTTATTCTTAAAGATTGCCTCTTACTAGACAATGTAAGCAAAATTCAGTGGTTGTCTTATGTTAAACAGTGTTTCTATAAACTGGGGAGACCGGAGCTTTTTTCCTCTCCAGAAACAATAACCCGTAAGGACATTGTTCAAACTAAGGAGGCTATGGTACAGATGTTGTCCTTAGACAGGGAGGAAATTGAGCTCAGAAAACCTACGGTAAGGACTAATCTTATTGTTGCTAATCCCCCTGGACTTGAACTTTACCTTATTTTAGTCAACCGTTCTTACCACAGGTATCTTTTAAAACGTTTTCGCCTCAATATGATTCATCAGAATTTAGGTCATTTTCCAGAATGGAGCACCCCTGAACAGGCTCTGCCATGTACTTGCGATAATTTTTCTAAACAGGACACAATGCATTTTTTTATGTTTTGTGCCCACTACACGGCAGTAAGGATGAAGTTCCTTGTTCCCATCCTTAAGGAGGCAGGGTTTCTTCAAGTTAAGCCCGCTCTCTTATACCTGCAATTATTAAATAACCCTAGGGTTATTTTTCATGTGGCCAGCTATTTGGTGGGTGCTATTCGGCTTAGGAAGAGGAAAATGATAAATTGTGATTAACTGTATTCATAAGATGTTGGTCATTCACATTGTAAATACCATTTTGTATTGGGAAATGCCATAAGGCGGCAAATTAATTGCGAAGTGATTTTTAATGTTTATGAAACCTGTGGGATACTTTTCTTTTAAACTTTTTATTTTTAATATATTAATTGTAATAATTTTTAATGTGTTAATAATGTATAAATAATGTATATATAATGTATCACCGTCTTTTTATGATATTGAATTATCGAAATAAAGTATCTTGACTGACTGACTGACAAAAAGAAAAAAAACAGGGGATTATAATAAAATCAGGATGATCACAGGTACCATCAGAAATTGAGAAACATTTTGACCCGGCTTTGGCATTTGGTCAAAAGTGACCCTGTGCTAGGACTGAGGGTTCCCAACAAGGCCCTGTTAACGTTCCAGCATGCGAAATCGATGTCGCAGGAACTAGTGGTTAGCAGTCTGGAGGTGAAGTATTCAAATACCTGGCTTAGGGCAAAACCGGGGTTTCAAAAGTGTCATAGATGCAAGGCATGCAAGCAAGGTGTGAACAAAAAAAAAGTTATGTCACCATTATTGAAAACTCCACTCAAAATACAAAACTTGTGTACCTACATAAGTGATTATGTAGTATATGTATTATAATGTCGCTGCCCAAAGAGATATGTGGGGAGTACCATACATATGGTCCATGTAAGAATACCACTGCACTTAAAGGGCAGTAAAAAAGTATGATAAAAGCTATCCTTTTGTCCGTCACATGCAGGAATATCAGGAAGGCAGATACAAGGAACTACAGTACGTAATAGATTCAGTACCCAGTGGAGAAGTGTGGCTCAATGGTTAGAGGTGCCAGACCCGGAAGCTGAGATCGGCCCGGGACCAGGGTCCGATTCCCAGCGTGGCAGGGTCTTGGGTCAAAATGTCAGCTGGCCGGATAATTCTTGCCTCGGCGCCTACTCTAACCCTGGGTACCACTCTGCAACTCTGGGCAATAGCTTGCTTAATCTTCACAACGGCCCCTTCAACGCAGGGGATGCCTGGTCTCACCTTGGGGGTGCCCAGAAGGGACCATCTCACAGGGAAAGCCAGGACGGGTTCCCCAGCGGTATACAGCGCCGGGACGCCTGCGGTGTGGGCAGCTGTGCGCTTTACAAGTATACAACATTTACATTTACATTTACCCAAAAATAGGAGGGGAGGCAATAGAGAATTGAAATTAAGACAACTCGAGTCCAGATATATTGTCATCTTCATACAAAACTCCTTTTGGGCTCAATTCAGACAAGGAGCTGTTTGCAGATATATAATGAATTATTTTCAAGTGACATTTCTCTTAGTTCTAGTAGATGCCCATTTTAGATAGGCACAGGATTAGAGTATAGAACAGAGGTAGGCACATAATAGGCCCTGATATCTACACTTAAGAAATAATAGAAGGTGTAATAAGTGTATAGCTGTAATGGGGAAATAAGGAGCATAATCCTTCTAGCCCATGAAAAGGGATTGGAGATAAGAGGCAATAGATTGACTCAAGCAGAATGTTCTTGGAAAGAAACAAAATAGAGAATAAGGGAATAGATAGGTGATCCTAAAAATATGGTACACATACAGGAGGACATATGAATTGTTTGCTCATCCAATATCGGAGTCCCTATAATTGATAAGAATTTTTACGGGAATTTTTATAGTGATTAGAGCATTTATTGTTTTGACTCAGTGCCTCTTGAGTTTTCATGAAAGATGTAAAATTTCGAATTAATTTTAATGTCTATGGGAAAAGTAATGAACTTTTTTTAGCTTTATTTACATGAATTGATATGTATTTCCAATTGCACTGATTTGCATAAGTGTGGTACGAAGGACTGAATTATGTAAAATTACAGCACTTACACTTTATTAGTACAATTAAATTAACAGCACTTTGAATGAAAGATATTGACACTTTTGCACATAAAAATTTGCTCCTATGTATAACAATTAATACTGCAAACTCAATAAAGAAATTTAAAAAAAATGTCATTTAAGCATGATAGAAATGAAAAAAATCATCCCACTGCATGATTACTGCACTTGCACTTTTGAGAACAAAAGATATACATAAAAGGGAAAAGAAAAAAGAATATAAAAATGAAACAGTAGAAGCATAAAGAAAAGGAGGTCTGTCACTCTGTCACAAGGATGGTGTCATCAGTGATGTCATGAGTGATGTCACTGACCATGTCATGAGTGATGTAATATGTGACTTCATCAGCAGTGCATTGCAGGCGCGCAAGTTATAGTGAGTCCAACTAACTATAACGTGGGAATTTCAATGGTTTTATGTCAGTCAAATTTCCAGCTAACTATTACTGGTGTGAAACCTATGGTTTTTTCAGTGAATTTAATAGGTTTTTTAAATGCTAATTCCTAACTATAACTAGGTTTTTCAGTGAATTTCAAAGGTTTTTTAAATGCTAATTCCTAACTATAACGTGTGTGAAACCTATGTTTTTTTCAGTGAATTTCAAAGGTTTTTTTAAATGCTAATTCCAAACTATAACGTGTGTGAAACCTATGGTTTTTTCAGTGAATTGCATAGGTTTTTTAATAGCAAATTGTTGGGCTACATCTCGCTGATATTTGGGCTACATTTGGTTTTTTTGTCTCTGGTGGCCATCTTTTGGCTACATTGGGCTACATTGGGCTACATTGGGCTACATTTGGGCTCTAACATATATATAGCCCAATGTAGCCCAATATATATTTTTTCAAAATTTTCGTAAAAATCACTGGAGCATATATCTTGAGACATAGCAAAGGCACATCGGGGTACCAGTCCCTACAATTTTGCCAAGTTTGGTGGAAATCCATTCGGCCGTTCGGGCTAAAAGTGAGTTTGACCGCCCTATGGAAATTAACATGGGACAAACACGTTTTGGGACCCCCCTTTTATCTCGGCCCCTGCTTGATGAATCCCCCCCACATTTTTAGGGAAGGAGCGGAGCGGGCCACAAACTTTGAGAAATTCGCGAAGATTCGTCCACCGGCGCCAAAGTTATTCCCAATAGAATGTTGCGGATTTTCTATGGTAAGTAGATCCTAACTATAACTACCTACTGGCGACCGCCAGTAGGTAATATATATATATATATATATATAGATGTATTACTGATCTGACTGGTTAATTTGATGTTATAACTGTTGGTATTCAGGATGTTAATGAATTCTAATGGCATTGCTTCCCCTCCAGTCCAGATAACAAACAGATTGTCAATATATCTGAGCCACACCTTTACTTTGGAAAAATACAAGTTCAAGGTGTGGTCAGATCTAATCTCCTCCTCCCACTTGCCTATTGAGTTTCTAGATCTGCGTATAAAAGCCCAAGAAAATGTCCTGAAAACCAGCCTTTATAGAAAGGCAACAGCGGGGAATACTCTTCTCCATGCCCTCAGTAGCCACCCGGATACTCTCAAGTGGAGTATCCCATATGGCGAGCTGCTGATGGCAAGAAGAAACTGTAGTACTGTCTCTGCTTTTGAACAAGAGATGGACACCATGATCACTAGATTCAGAGATAGAGGTTATCCAGAATGGGTACTCAACAAAGCCAAAGAACGGGTAAGGAGTGTAGAACGAAAATCATTACTCAGCCCCAATGAAGAGATCAATACACAAAATCAAATTAAGGAGTCTGAAGCTACCATGCAGGCAATATTTACCTTTAACAGCAACTCATCCCAAATATCAAAAATATTAGCTGATAAATGGGATGTATTAACCAGCGACCCCATCATCGGCCCAAGCATGCCACGCAGGACCCAAATAACATACAGGAAAGGGAGAAGTATTAGAGACATCATTGTTCGCAATGATGTTACACCCACTAAAACAACAAATGATCACCATCTTAAAGGTTTTTACCCCTGTGGGCACTGCAAAGCCTGTCGCAACAGCAGTATGGTTAAATCTATTACGATCCCCGGCTTTGATACCCCTAAAAACATCGACCAATTTCTGACATGTAGTTCCACCTTTTGTGTTTATGTACTGATGTGCCCTTGTAAGATGAAAATGTGGGCAGTACTACACTTATGACCAAAAAGCGAGTACTTGAACACATGAGGGCTATAAACAACAAAGACCCCCATTACCCTATAGCAAGGCACTTAGAACTCTTCCATCGCTCCAATAGCAACCTGTTAAGCTTCTTTGCATTGGAACAAGTCCATATCGGTTCCAGGGTTAGGAACAGGACTCTTGCCCTTCGGAAACGTGAATCGAAGTGGATAATTAATCTAGAGACGAAATATCCAAAAGGGCACAATCTTGATGAAGAGCTTGCCTATCATTTAAAGGATTAATGTTCTGGCTGTTCACCTGTTCATCTGTTCTGGTTGTTTCCTGCTGCCTGTGCTGCCGGTATTCAGAGAGGACTGATCAATCTATCCTGCGTGTTTTAGCTGCTGCCTCCCGCGGACTCGCTGGTGTGAGCGAGAGCTGCACTCGGCAGGCTCTGTTCAACGCTCCCAGCTGGAGTCCATTGGGTAAGAGGCCAGGGCGAAACTACACGCCCAACCCGGGGGACTGCGAGGACCAGCAACCCCTGCTCAGATCAGCTGGTTCCTCTTCCCCCAGGCGACACGCCCACGGACACGCCCACCGGCGATTTTAGACTTTAAATTCGTGACACCCGCTTCGCGGGCGCCACTTACCTGTTCTGGTTGTTTCCTGCTGCCTGTGCTGCCGGTATTCAGAGAGGACTGATCCATCTATCCTGCGTGTTTTAGCTGCTGCCTCCCCGCGGACTCGCTGGTGTGAGCGAGAGCTGCACTCGGCAGGCTCTGTTCAACGCTCCCAGCTGGAGTCCATTGGGTAAGAGGCCAGGGCAAAACTACACGCCCAACCCGGGGGACTGCGAGGACCAGCAACCCCTGCTCAGATCAGCTGGTTCCTCTTCCCCCAGGCGACACGCCCACGGACACGCCCACCGGCGATTTTGTACTTTAAATTTGTGACACCCGCTTCGCGGGCGCCACTCACCTGTTCTGGTTGTTTCCTGCTGCCTGTGCTGCCGGTATTCAGAGAGGACTGATCAATCTATCCTGCGTGTTTTAGCTGCTGCCTCCCGGCGGACTCGCTGGTGTGAGCGAGAGCTGCACTCGGCAGGCTCTGTTCAACGCTCCCAGCTGGAGTCCATTGGGTAAGAGGCCAGGGCGAAACTACACGCCCAACCCGGGGGACTGCGAGGACCAGCAACCCCTGCTCAGATCAGCTGGTTCCTCTTCCCCCAGGCGACACGCCCACGGACACGCCCACTGACGATTTTGGACTTTAAATTCGTGACACCCGCTTCGCGGGCGCCACTCACCTGTTCTGGTTGTTTCCTGCTGCCTGTGCTGCCGGTATTCAGAGAGGACTGATCTATCTATCCTGCGTGTTTTAGCTGCTGCCTCCCCGCGGACTCGCTGGTGTGAGCGAGAGCTGCACTCGGCAGGCTCTGTTCAACGCTCCCAGCTGGAGTCCATTGGGTAAGAGGCCAGGGCGAAACTACACGCCCAACCCGGGGGACTGCGAGGACCGGCAACCCCTGCTCAGATCAGCTTGTTCCTCTTCTCCCAGGCGACACGCCCACGGACACGCCCACCGGCCATACGTATAAAAACAACATCAGCCTTTCCGCGACGCGGGACGCGCGCGGGACTAAGCGCGGCGCTAAGCCCGGGCAAAGGGCGGGCCGTCTGTGGCCGTCCGAGGACGTACAAGGACGGGACGGGCCACCCCACTAACATCTGCTCTTGAAACGCAAAGCTAAATTGTAACAAGAATCGTCATTGATACAAATTTCGCTCGCGAAGAGTGGGCCGATAGAAGATAGTCTTGTAGCTTGATAGCAACAACATAACTAAACGAAAAGGAAATGGGGCTTAAAAAACTACGATCACGGACTATTTTTATGAAACGTATGGGCACAGAGGATGCGGTACAAAAAACTACAGATAAATCAATAAAACAAGGACGCATAACTCGGACCCCGGCTATCAGTGAATATTTTTCTGGTCTAACATCTAAAGAGGAAACAGACAAGAAATTAATGGAGATAGAAAATACACCCAATCCATCAACATATACAGGGGCAGAAATATGCACTGAAATTAAAGCTGAACCAACTCTAAATTTGAGCAATTTGGTATCTGACAACATAAAAAAAACCATTAATTCCTCACAAAATCTACAATTTCAGGATCAAGAGGCGATTCATCTAATATCCTCCACACCCATAAAAAGCTCCGGAAATTCATGTCAATTAGAAGAACTTTGTGCTAATAAATCAAAGATATCAGAAAATCAATCAGAGTTTAAGTTAACCAATAGTCCTTTGCTAAAAACTCCTGAACAACCTCTTACACTTGATTCATCAATGGACCCTTTTAATTTAAAAACCAATAATTCAGCTAACATCGTCACACCAATGTCAAAAGCCCTCTTTTCGCTACATGAAATATTGGAGTCAGTCCTCTCCTTCTTGGGAAATATATTAGAAAATTCGAACCAAACTTTGGACGTTCAAATTGGAATATTAAAGCATTTAGTAGAGGAAAAGAAGAAAAGTAAAGAACTCCCTGAAATAGAAAAAAGACAACTGATATCCAATAACAATGAACTGCAAAAGAATAACACAAGTAATCATAACACTGAAAAGGAGACTTTAAAACGCGACTGTGGTACTCAGACATCAGATGTACTAAAACGAAAAAAGGGAAAGTTAGAAAGCCAACATGAAACAACAATATTCTCCTTAAAAAAATTATTTACGGAAATACCCCAAAATGAAAGACAATATCCAATTTTCTCAAAACCAACAAAAACAAATACACATAAAAATGATACTGTTCAAAGCACTCAAGAAGCCAGCCTTAACAAAACATTAGAAAGTGAAAAGGGTGAAATAACCAACAAAAAAACGGAAACCGAACAAGTTGAAGGAAAAAGAAGGAGGAAAAAACCTTTAAGACGGATCCATAAAAAGAAAAACCGCAAGTTAAAATTCCAAAAACTTTTAACTGTCAATAAAACACAAGAAATACAAGCAGTTGAAAATATAAAGCCTCAACCTCTTGAAAAAATGGAAACCAGTTACAGAAAACATGATGAGAAATTACAACCATTGGACCCAACAGCAAAAGAATATCTTCCATACAATCTTTTCGAAAAAACAGTATACCAAAACACATGTGAAAGAAAAAATGAAGAAAAATACCAACATGAAGCGGAAGTGCCATATTCCAAAACCCTACAACTTGAAGAACTTTTTCCAACGGATACAGTTCCACTCAATAGAAGAAGGGTCATCAACCTCCTTCACTACATAAAGCCTCTGAAATCCTTGAACAGTAATGAAATAGATTTAGTAATTTTCCCGAAACAAGACAATAACAAAATAGTAACAGTAACCTTCTGGTCATCTGTTCTTCCCGGGATCATACTTAATGAAAAAGAGACATTACATAAACATGGATACGACGTCATCGAAAGAGTGGACCCAAAAGAAAACAAAATCCCTTCATGGTATGACGACCAAATACGATCAATCTCTAATTCTCAATATAAAAATCGTCTAAGAAACACTGACGTGACTGGAGTGACGAACTCTGGAATTAACCACTTAGGGAAAGACATTCTAAAAATACAGGTGGAAAATGGTGAAAGGGCAGTATGGCATCAAGACTCAAAAGAAAAGGAATATAGCGAATGTATAAAGTCGTGGTCATGGGTATCTGAGACCTTGAATAGTAATACATTTTCCACACGCCCAGGACAATCTGTTTAACAATGGTCTAAAAATAATATCGTGGAACATGGCAGGAAAAACTAAGAATAAAATGTTGGAAGCCACAAGTAATCATCCAGATATCTTGATGCTGCAAGAAACCTGGGCAACTGAATCATTTTTTCAGAAAAGTTATTATGTTTACGATATCCCAGCTAAAGCCACCAACCGGGGCCACGCAAAAGGTGGTTTGGCCATTCTATTGAGGGAAGAGTACATGTGGGCTCAGGAAGTTGTTCAGACTAAATCAGACAACCTGCAATGCATCAAGGTTTTCTTAAAAATACATAATGCAGCATCCAAAAAGGCAATCTTGCTTTTCAATGTATATGCCCCTCCTGGTAAGAAACAAGATATTACATTTTTGGATATCATGGAAACCATTATACAGATAGTAGAAGACCAATTCCACATACCATATATAATCGCAGGTGATCTATCTAAATGGCAAAATTTCTAATTCTAAAATTAGCAAATGGGTCCAATTATATAATGAGGAATTTGTAGAATTTTCAACCCCACAATTCCCAAAAGGTATAAAAACCGATAAAAGAGGCAAACTAATATTATCAACATTACCTAAACTAAATGGAGTAATCCTAAATGGCAATATAGAAGGTGACATTCCGGCATCATACACCAGACGGGCTAACGGAAGCTGTTCTATCATTGATTACATCATCTGCAGTATGAATCTACTGGAAACTGCTACATACTTACAAGTAAAGTTTAGTCTAGAGAGTGACCATGCTTTAATGAATCTAACTACTGAATGGATGCCTCAAACATCATCTGATAGTCAGATAATTTTTCATAGAAGTTATGTCTTGATAAAAAGTGAACAGAGACAAATTTTCTGGAGCTCTAAAACTCTGGACAGAATTTCTACATCGATTGAGCATACTCAAATCCTAGCGAAAACAAACTCGGAAGACCCAATAGAAAATTTTGAATATATAATCATGGAGCTCAAAGATTTTCTACTAGATAAGCTACATCGTGCTACTCCAGGAGATAATAGGTGGAATAATCAAAATCACAATAAAAATAAAACCCAAAATTCTATCACGAAGAAAAAATTGAACAAACTTGTACGTGCCCAATACATGAACTTTTCCCCGTCTATTGAGAAAGAAATCAATAAACTAAAAAACAAACTGAGAAGAGAGAAGCAAAGAAATAAGAAAGCAATACAAGATCGTAACTGGGTTGACATCCAAATAGCTGCAAAAGAATATAATCAACGCAAATACTGGTCCCTCATAGCCAAAATAACAGGCACAAAAAAGAAACTCCAAACAATACCTGTTCCGCCGAAGGATTGGGAAACCTACCTGACTGACCTGTACAAAGCAAACCCGATCAGCTCTGATGGAAAAAGTCCAGACAAAAATAAGGAAAAAGATAATTCACAAATATTCAAATTTACAGCAACCTCAGTGGAATGGAACATCCGAAAAGCAAGAAAAACAGGTGCCTCTGGCCCAGACCAGATACCAATAAAGATTTTTCAAGCAAACTCAAAGGAGTGGAGCCAGTTGTTATCGATCCTATTCAACCATATTTTTAAAACTGGACAAATCCCAAAATCTTGGCAGGGGAGTATTATTATCCCAATACACAAAAAGAGGAGCAAGATAATCGCAGGGAATTATAGACAAATTGCACTAATGGATGCTGTAGGAAAAATCTTTGCAGCAGAGGTTTTACAACGACTAAAGGATTGGGCTTTTTCGCTGGATATAATTCCAATGTTCCAAGCTGGTTTCAGGCCGAAACATTCTGTTACAGATAATATTGCTATCATCCAGACAATATTAGACAAATATGTAATGGGAAAATCTCAGGCAGTATACGCAGCATTCATAGACTACTCGACGGCGTTCGACCGTGTTGACCGACCAACTCTATGGCACAAACTCAGGCGACTTGGAATCCCAGAACAATTGCTCCAAACCATAGTAAATCTCCACACCAGCACCTGGTGCCAAGTACAAATGGGGGGAGAAAAAGGTTTAACGAAAAGGATAAATACAGCTAATGGTCTAAAGCAAGGGTGTCTCCTGGCCCCGATACTATTCTCCCTATACCTGAGCGATTTGCCCAAACAGTTACAGCAGGGCGCAAGTCTACCCCCAAAAATCGCCAAGACCAGCATACATACACTACTCTATGCTGACGATATAGTGATGCTTGATCTTACTCCGTTCGGCTTGCAAAAATCACTGGACATTCTTTACAATTACTCAAAAGCAAGCTTTTTAATCCCAAATTTAAAGAAAACAAAAATTGTGGTCTTCTCGGGGAAAAAATCAAGTGCCAAGTACAGTTGGAGCCTAGGAGGAGAAAAAATAGAAATAGTTAACGAATATCCTTATCTCGGCAGGATTCTCTCCAAGAACACATCTAATGTAAAACAGATAGAAAACTTAATGAGGAAATCTGAAGTACACGCTGAGGCCCTCTTAAGACTTTATCGTTCTACTGGGAACAGGCACTTTTCCTCTCTGCTAAAAATATATGAAGTAAAAATTCCCCCTGTGCTATCATACGCAACAGAGTATATTCCAATAAAGCAGTGGACCTTTATGGACCGTAAAGAGGGAAAAATCTTAAAAAGAATAATGAAGGTATCTGATTCCATACCAGTTCAAGCTCTGCGGCTAGAATTCTCCATTACTAGCTCCTACGCCACAGCGGTAGCCAATGTAATTAGGTGGACTTACAATCTTCTCCATGCAAAGGAGGGCACCTTAAGATTCCTACTGAAAAAAGAAACCTTTGACGATGAAGCAAAAAATCAGACTTTTTTAAACAACATGACAGCTATATTCAAAATGGCAAAAATTAGCCCGGACATTTTGCTCACTTGGTCAGCAGCCCAAATGAAACTTTTTTTAAAATGTTTCACCCCGAAGCTAAGCTATGAACTAGACTACGAACATTGTAAAAAATTGTCAACATATAAATCCTATGTAGACTCACTGGAATACCAACATACTCACCCATACATCGGGTTTTCTTTGACCCATGGCGCAAGGAGGTCAGTCACCATGTTAAGATTGGGCATCCTGCCCGTATTAACCTATACTGTAAGATGGTTGCCAGGAGGATCGTCGCTATGTCCCTTGTGCGAAGGGGGTGACCAAAACATTGAGCACTTGCTGTTTGTAGCGAGGTGTGGCTCACTGGTTAGAGGCGGCAGACCCGGAGGCTGAGAACGGCCCGGGACCAGGGTTCGATTCCCGACGCGGCAGGGTCGAGGACCAGGGTCAGCGGACTGATAATTCTCGCCTCGGTGCCCACTTTGGGCAGTGATCACACTCGGTAACTCTGGGCATTAAGCTTGCCACATCGCTACAACGGCCCCCCACAGACGCCGGGGATGCCTGGCTTCACCTTGGAGATACCCAGCATGGGACCATCTCACAGGGAAAGCCAGGACGGGTTCCCCAGCGGTCATTCGCGCCAGGATACTCCGGTAGTAATTGAGCGCGCTACAAAACACCTTACATTTACATTTACATTTACATTTACATTTGTATGTCCTAGTTCAAAAGTAACTATAGCACGCACAAGATACCTTGCCCCTATTTATCGCACCTGTAGAATTACACGAGTGAGTGAACTACTAGAGTTGTGTAAACATCCACCAAATGAATTTGTTTGCTACAATTTCTATAATTTTTTTAAATCTTTTCTACCATTGTATTGATTAATGTGAAATTATTTTTGATTTCTGTAAAACTGTATATTTGTGGTCCTCTGTCGAGTACCAATACAAATAAAACTTTTTGACTTTGACTTTGACTTTGATTAATGTTCGGTCTTGCCTATCTGTGTATCATTGATCTGTATTTGCCTGTAAAGTATATTATTCTGCAACCATGTTTTTTGTGGCTTTTGAATAATACTACACACATTTTTATACTTAAGTAGTTAATTTTCTCTCTTCTGATTTCACTTATAGGAAGAAAGGACAGGTTACCTGAGCAGCGGACTGTCTCATCCGTTCCTGATAACTTCCCCCTTTCTCCCGAGGGTCCTGTCTTTCAGATAAGAATCTGCACTTTCTAGTTTAAGAATTTACTCTAATCCATGCACTTTTCATTTTTCTTTCTTCTCTTTGTTGATGCAGAAAGTAATTCATAGGTAGACAATGTATATATATACCAGTCAATCTCTGGATACATATATGATATATTGGTAACATGTTTAAATTTGATTTTTGTTCTGCAAAATTTGCCATATGTCTATTATATATTTTTGGTAAAACCTGGGCACTATGCCCTATATGGTTATAATATTAGTTACAACCAGGAGACTATCTGGGCAGTCGTTTATGATATTACTACGGCACTATGTTGAAGGAATAAGTTGCCCGAGCTTGCAATACTGCATAACGTGTATATATATGAATTTCATGTAAATATCTCTGTATATATATGAACTCTGTGTACACTGTATATATCTTTGTTGAGTCTCCAAATAGGCTTAAAGATTGTACATATGCGTGTAAATAGGCTGAAACAATGAACATGTATAATACACCACTTGCATATATTCACCATCTTAAGATGGCCGCCAAGTTGAGAATTGGACACTAGTCCTT
The DNA here is from genome assembly GCF_964263255.1 of Lissotriton vulgaris. NCBI lineage: Eukaryota > Metazoa > Chordata > Amphibia > Caudata > Salamandridae > Lissotriton > Lissotriton vulgaris. The sequence goes on from NC_141691.1 coordinate 1,128,570,266, forward strand.
TTTCAGTGTCCAATGCCTATGTATACACTTCCTGCATATGAATATGCAAATTGTGTGAACAAGACAGCTTTTGCTGTCGAAACGCGTTACATTGCTAAAATAAACTGTGGTTTATCCCGAGTGCGAGCGTTTCTGTGAAGAAAACTTTTGTGGATAATTGAACTACCGAGAGAACTGCTCGGTTCATGCTCGCCATCTGTTTATGGGCCGCGGACTTCAGAAAACTGGTCCTTTTGTTGGTATATATATATATATATATATATATATATATATATAAATGATTTAAAAAACATGTGAGTAAAGTTTGATTTTGGAAGAAAGAAGAAAGTGAGGCATGTGAAGGGTGTAGTAGTGTGTTTTCCATGCCTATGCACGTAGCAGAAACTCGTCGTGGCGTGTATTTAAAGAAACAAAACTTGCATTTTATTGTATGTGAGCAAGGCAGCTTTGACTGTCGAAACTTGTTACATTGCTAAAATAAACTGTGGTTTATCCCGAGTGCGAGCGTTTCTTTGAAGAAAACTTTTGTGGATAATTGAACTACCGAGAGACCTGCTCGGTTCATGCTCGCCATCTGTTTATGGGCCGCGGACTTCAGAAAACTGGTCCTTTTGTTGGTATATATATACATATACATATAAATGATTTAAAAAACATGTGAGTAAAGTTTGATTTTGGAAGAAAGAAGAAAGTGAGGCATGTGAAGGGTGTAGTAGTGTGTTTTCCATGCCTATGCACGTAGCAGAAACTCGTCGTGGCGTGTATTTAAAGAAACAAAACTTGCATTTTATTGTATGTGAGCAAGGCAGCTTTGACTGCCGAAACTTGTTATGCCATAGCATTGAGCTGAAAATAAACTCAATCCCAGCGGTGTCGGTACCTGTTCCCTTCGGTTCTGATGGCGGTCGGACCGCATCATCTGTTGCTACAGTCCAAACAATCCATTACAGTGCGTGCGGTCGGAGGCAGCAGGCGGAGAGACAGTTTGACGCTCCCGACGGGCTCAAGGAGCCAGTCGGAGGGTCAGTAATCCCTACAATAGGGGCGGTGCCTACTCAGGCACTGCCGTAGGGATACAAATGTCCCTTTCCGTCTGCCCTTTCATGGCGGAATGCCTGCCAGTAAAAGGCAGGCAGAGAGTGACTTTGGGGGGATTCTAGCCTGCTGGCCCTCCGCTATGTGGCCTTAATGCCCTGTAAACATCTCTTCACCATGTGGCAGGCAGCACACATAAAAACTGAAAAAACAAGGAGAAATTGAGCATTTCTCCTCGTTTCGCCATGTCAAGGCCAGGTTTTCGTTGGTCTTAATTTTGTAGCTTCATCCTATTTACAACACCCTTGTAAATAGAGGGTAGCATCAAAATCAATGGGTGCGGCAGAGGAACGCCCACCCCAACACCCATTGCCCACTCCTTTCATGCTAGGTGTAGCATGAAAGGGGACCTTATTTACAAGGCAGTGTTAAACTTGTTAAGTAACTTAACGCCGCCTTGTAAAGAAAGCAAAGGGATTAACGTCACCAAAAAGTGAGGTTCCTGTGGTGATAGAGGCTTGTAAATAAGCCTTAACAAGTGAGGTTCCTGTGGTGATAGAGGCTTGTAAATAAGCCTCTAAATCCAGAGGTGGAAACTTTGACTGGGACCACCCTCGTTATGTAACTGACCTGCACTCTATTGCAGTCAGTTTAAAATTGTGCCCTTAAAACTTATTTCATTGGTGCTTTACTTTTGTTACTTGCTGTCTGCTTTTACATTTTTTTAAATTGACATTTTCGTTTCTCCTTGCCTAATTTTAATGGGTTTGGTGTCATTAACATTTTCTTTTTTCTAAACGGATGCGGGAATGTTATTGTGTTGTGTTCTTTGAAATTGTTAGCGGTGCTTGAAACTGAACACGCGTTTCTCTAAGGAATTGCTTATTGCTTGTGCAATAGCTTTCAGGGGTTGATCAGAGTTCTCTTACACTTATGTTAAGACTTAAGCAAAGTGTGTTTAGTAAACTGGTAAGGGTACCCCTTGTGTAAATTAATAATCCACTTCCTGACAGTGACAAGTACTAACTCAATAGGAAATTCGTTATCCCTAGCTTGTTGCTACATTAAGGTTTCACACTGTAACAATAAAGGCGTACGGCCGATAAATGATTTGTTGATGTTTTTTAGGAGCACTATGGCTGTCAAATCCTTTTGTTGACATTGTTGACTATTTGACTGGTCACTGTTTGATTTCATTCTTCTTCCTTCACGGACTGTTGCTTTGTTGTACATTTTCCCTTGGTCCGACTGGCCTCTGGGGCAATCAGGCAGTCCCCCACGGCCTAGTCTGATATGTCAGTGTGGGGGATGATGCTTTTGGCTGTTTGTGGGCCTTTTTCTATGGTTTGGTGGGCTATTTTATTACGGATTTCCATGATATTAAAACAAACCTTGCGTTCAGCCATCTCAGATCCATGCAGTCTTCCATACTTTGCAAAACAGTTATTCAGCGCGTCTTTACAAGTTCAAAAGTGCCCCAATTTGCAAATATAGGTCACTTTTTATAGCTTTCTGATTCACTAAAGGGTGCAACTTTTATTTTGGTTCACCGGCCTATTTTCTATCCTAGTCTGACACTGCATTTACCCAGTTTCCATCTGTAACCATTTGGTTGCCATTCTTTTTTTATTTCGAACTCTAGAATCCAACACTTAAGTCTCTAAGATTAGTATATGGCTTTATGTAATTGTTTAAAATAAAACGACATAAATATAGCGATTGTCGTGCAGCCAGCGAACCGGTTTTTGTTTCAAAGTTAAGTTCATAACTCACAATGAAACATTATGGTGGCATGTATAGCTTTCCTTCAGAGACACTTTAGATGCCCACGCTTCCAGGTACCTTGGTAAAAAACCTTTCAGTGGAAAGGGCTGCTGGGAAAGATAACTCGTGAGGCAACAAGAATCGCTGCCTGTAAAACCTTCACTGGCATTGAAAGCTGGGAGAGAAAGCTGGACGCTCAAGGCCAGAGCACTGTAAAACAAGAGACGCTTTATGTGAGGGTCGTTCATTATGGCGATCGGAACGCAGAAAAGCACAATTCTAAATGGAAAATGTAACTCTTTCTTGAGTTTCCGTGCAAGAGGTAGGTTTCCATAGTAACCGTAGTTTGAATCCCACATAGTGCTCTGGATCCGATTTTTTAAAAGTAAGATTTCACCTGCCGGGCTCCCCAGTTCCTAATTTCAACCGGTGGTTGGAGGTGGGGTCCAAGGCACTCATTTTTGTGGATCAATATCAACGGACATTTGATTCAGAGCAGGAGAGAGAAACAAAGCGGGAAATAATGAGGAGTAAGGAAGAGCAATAGGGAAAAAAACAATGACACAGGCGGCAAGCAGGGAGGAAGAAACATTCAATATTTCAATATTGTGGTGGTGGATTAAAGAGGCCTCAGGTGGGATCAGGACAACATAACCTTGACCTTCAATAACGCCGGGCGTGAGCTTCTAAGCAAAACTCTCAGTCCTCGCACATTTTGTTTATGCGAATTAAGCAGGGGTGGTTACCCAGTGGTTGAAGAGTTTAAAAGAGTATGAGGTTTTAATCCTACCTGCAGGAAAGTTCTGTGTGGTGGTTCTTGGGGGTTGGATCAGCAACGTGACTCAACAGATTGAAATATATTTTTGGATATTGTTGTGGGCTTCTCACCTACATGTAATTTTACATAAAATACTAGGTTTGGGACCTGAGATCTATCACACAAGATGGCCGCACTCTCATGAGGCTCCTGCTGTCAAGGGGCATAATCCGACAATAACTGCCCATTGCACGACCATCTGGCTTCTATGGAGGCTGCGGTACCCTGAGGCACTCATTCTAATGCTGGCAAGTCTGAAGCCACCGACATCTGCAGAAAGAGAGGGAACCACTTCAGGACAATCCTGAGAGTGCGGCACAGCCTCACAAAGTTGATAGCCAGCAGCGGGAGAACTGGACATTGCATACCTGGAGTACAAGAGAAACAGTTCAGCTTGATGAAGAGTGTGTTTTATTGTTCTGAGATTCATTTATTGGCTAACAAAGAATATATGAGTTTTGGCACTACTATAGTAGCAGTTCTAGGATTTGTCACATATAACATAAGGAGCAATAATAAGTAAACATGTTTGATGGTTTTGGGAATTCATCACACTTTTATTTCTGTAGCTTCCTTATTATTAGATATGCAGGAGTTATTTTAGGTGGAATAACCATAGCAATATGTGTTATTGTATTATGTTTGGCTGTGCCCTACAGAGTCTAGTGAACAAACAGTAGAGAAGGTGGTAAGAAGGCAGACTTGTGTTGTGTTTTTAATGTTTAATATTGCAATGCTTGTCTACTTGTGATACTTTGAATTTAATTTCTTGTTCTGTATGCAATTGGTACTGTTAACAAAAAATTATTGTGACTGTTTGGATTGAACTCTTGGTTTCCAAGATTTTGGTACTGTTTTAAACTGCTAGTTTTTCTACCTGTAATCTGTCCTAGATTCCATTGTACTGTGCTTAGGCGGGCAAGGGCAATCTCCCCAGGCCTCCCTTTTGAGTCTTTAAAAGTTAAAAAGGCATACTAGACCTTCAAAGACAAAGCCAAGTGTGTTAATGAGACTGCTGAATCTCCTTTAAGGTTTACAACTTTGTAAAGTGTAAACATCTCTTGTTTTTGGCTGTTAATCCGAGTGCAGAGGCACGTGCCTGTACTTGGAGAGGAGCAGCTCAGGTCGAGGGGTGACACATTCAGAGCTCTTCATGGGGATTGCGGTGCAGGAGCAGATCATGCTTAATCAGGCTTATTGGGCTGCACTGGACTACCTAAGCAAGGGTAAGTGAGGCCCGTGGCAAAACCCCACCCTTGGCGGGATTTCAGCCCCAAAGGGGTGGCCAGAATCCTGCGCGCCACCTAAACAAGGTGGATTGGTGGCCCGGACCAGCATATTGTGGGTCCCTACGTCGGACAACATTGAGGTGATCAGTGCCTGACTACAGAACTTCTAAAGAGCCGTGCAGCACTGCAGTGAGGGGGAAGCTGGTGGACTGCCTCTACCCCATTTCACGCATGCCAACTCCCCACTTCAATGAGTGGATTACATTGGGGCCTAGAACTGTCCCATCCCCTGGTTCAACTAACAACCAGTGGGGAGGAAGGTGGAATCTGCAACAAGACACCCATACAGGGTCCTGAACACCTGGCCTAGTCTCTACTCGGGTTTGCCGCAGGAACCCTCAGACAAATGCATACTGATTTCACCCAGGCAAACAACTCTCTGATTGTAGTCAGTGCTAGGCTTGGTCGATTCTCTCTGAGCTGAGGGAACCTGCCACCGCTGTCAAATAGAATGAGTAATGGAGAACCCACTGTGAGTGCTGCACAAGCTTCTGGTGGGGTCGACGCGGAGGACTATTCAGGGCAGCAGCTCTTAAAATGGAGCTTCTACCATGAAAACAAGCTGATACCTTCCATGCCAATGGGAAAGGCAGGCACTAGGCAGTCTAAACTGTTCCCTGAGCCCAAGCAAAGCTCCAGACTGGTGTCTCAGGAGTTACAAGCAGTGAAGGCGCCCCACACACCTCCAGATCTGGGGGCAAATAGGGAAACCATGAAGTTGCTGTCAAGAGCAATGGAATTGAACTTGATATCCATCGACTCTAAAATGGTTGGTCTCACTTCCCACATGGATTCTATTACCAGGAAACAGGAGAATTACTGGCTATTTAACAGAAGCAGAACAATGGATCTCAACCGTGGGGGACTTACTCACAATAAATGGTTAAACAATACAAAATATTGTAAAGGTTCTCTGCAATATAGCTGCCAAAAGACTTCGAGACTAGGTCTTGCCTATACAAGTTTTTCTAGACAACCTTGTAATTAGCCAATATGAATAGCGTGGAAGAATACGTAAAGAGGCTGCTCTTGGAGTCCTTCAGCTCAGATGTTGTCTAGCAGCTGCTGGTGGTGGAGAAGGCACACAGAACCCTGGTAGCTAGACCTCCACTGGGCACCACGGACCACCCCTTATAGCCTGCATACAGTACTTCTGCAACAGGGACACTGCATTCCATTGGCCAGAGAAAAGGAGAAATGAGCAATTGATGACTATATTAGTTCTCTATACTCAGACTTCACTATTGCGGGTCAAGAAGCCAGAAGAAAATCCCTACCCATCAAACAGCAGCTGCGTAAGGCTAACATGCTGTATGCCATGCTCTATCCAGCCTGATTGAGTGTCACGCATGAAGGCAGAAAGCACACCTTTCAGACTCCCCTGCTAGCAACTGACTTTCTGAAAAGCCTCCCTCAGAGGTCGTGGCGGGATAAAACGAGTCAGGACCCTGACGACTCGCCACTGCACCAGATTGACTCAGATTACCATGCCCATCAATTATTCTGCCTATGGTTGTTAAAACTTGCTCCATTGATTACAATATTGTTTCCTCTTGCTCACGACCAGGTTAAGTTCTCTCTTCAAACGTACGCCTGTTGGGAGCGGGCTCAAATTGCCCCTCTACTTGTTGTTTAGTTAGATATCTCATAGGTACACCTGCAAACAATTCTCCTTTGGCACCCACAACTTTGGTGTGCAGGGGCTTCCCACTGTCTTCTCTGAGAACCCCCAAGGGTATTACCAAGTTTGTCCTAGCCGAACAACCAACTCTGTTATTTGTAGTACTCTTCATTACTTGATTAAGATGTTTCATGTTTGTATGAGGAAGTGGATATAGTTTGTCCAGATGGGACTGGGACATCAGTGTAAGCGAGCTTGGGTGGAAGTGAAATTTATTATAGACGCAGGCCTGTCACATGGCACTCTTGCAGCTGATAATGGCACACTCAGGAGTACTTCACAACCATTAGACTTGGTGTTGTGGGCAGTCATCTTGATCAATTTGTTCCCCTGGTATGCCCACACCTGATAACACAAATAATGCCACAATGGCATGTCTGTCATGTAATGTAAGAGGGCTAAGTAACTCCAGCAAAAAGAGGCAGGTGCTGTCCTTCCTGAATAGACACATTGGGCCTCATTTATGGGGTTTTGACACAAAGCAGTGCAGCAGGTCCCCTTGCTATGTTGCCCTACGTCAAAGTGTAAGGGCAGAAATGTACAGTTTTTATCTAATATGCATTCCTGTTCTTTCTCCTAGCGCTGGTGCCATTTAGGCAGCCTAGTGCCAACACAAGCACCCTTGCACCATGGGGTGTTGTTAGCAGTATTGTTTGCGCCTTCCTACACAAAAACAATCTTGTGAGGCGTTTTTCTCATTCTATGTGTGCTGCAGAATGCAGCACACATGGAAAGAGTAATAAACAAAGCAAAATAAAGTTATTTCTCCACATTATGCCTCACCTTAGGAGGCATAAAGTTTTGCAGCTTTCTCAGATTTACAGGCTGTTGGGAAGCTTCAAAATCCATGGGTGGATTGTCGGTGCACCCACCACAACACCCCTGGAATACCTCCAGAGTGTAGAGGAAGGCAGCACAGCTATTTGCGCTGCATTGCCTTACTTCATATATGTGAGGCCATTCAAAGGCCTGCAAAGTGGCTTTGCATAGCCTCATAGATATGATTTCGAGGTTTGGCATGCTGGAGCCTCACAAAAAGTGATACTCTAGCAGCGCAAGAGGTTCATGAAAATGCCCCCAAATCTCTGTAGCCTTATTGCAAGAAACTCATTTTGACCGGCATACTGATTCAGCATTTGCAAAAGGATGGGCAGTGCATATCTACCTGTCATCATACTCATTTTATGCCCAGGGAATTACTATTTTGATTAAGAAGGGCAAGCCATTTACTCTCATGGGGTCATGCACCAATGACCAGTCATTACATCCTACTGTGGTGAAGATTGGAACTGACACAATTCACACTGGTTAACTGCTCTGGTCCTAACACTGATGACCCCAGGCTTTTTGTTGCACAACGGGGGGGGGGGTGCTGACTACTAAGCCTAGTTCGTTACTTTGGGGGGAAACTTCAACTGTCCTTTATATGACCATCTGAATAGGTCCCGGGGTCACTGTCTGGGCGACTACAGGCTGTAAGAGAAGGTCATATTCTTGTGAACATATGGAGACTGCGGAATTCCCATCGGCAGGGGAATACCTTATACTCTCCTGTTCAAGGCACGTAGTCTAGGCTGGACTACCAGCTGCCTACTAGGAATGTGACCAATGGTTTGTGGAGGTGCAACATCTCAGCCGCACACTGTCTGATCATTCAGCAGTAATGTTGTTGCCTGCAGATCCCAGGGCTGTCCTTAGAGGAGCTGGCTGGAAATTGAATTTGGGGGCTCTCATGGATTAGATTTTCGCAGCTGAGCTGCTAAGTCCCATGGAGGGCTATTTCCAGCATAATATGGGATCGGGGAAGGACATGTGAACCATATGGAAGGCCTTTAAGTTCACTAGCAGGGGATTATGTATTGCTAAACACAATAGGATTTTGAGAACGCTACAGGCTCATCTGTCCAGGTTCGAATATGAGTTGAAGGTGCTGAAACAGTCCCTGCACACCGCTGATCCTACCCAGGTGCAGATAAAAACTTAAAAAATACTCAGAGATAGCAGAAAGTGAATCCAAATATCTAGGCAAATACTCACCTTACTGGGCTTTGAGGAGGAGAGCTCCCTGGGAGGTCATAGGCGAACTAGATCAAGCATCTCTGTGCTGCCAGCAACATCACTCTTATCATAGATGAAGTGCTCGTAAATCAGGACATGCCACAGATCTTACACACATTTCACTCGTACTACTCTACATTATACTCGGCCAGGTGATCAGCGTCATAGAAAAATAAAAGCAAAAATAATGTGGAAAAACATAAAATGAAGATGAATGGTTGGAAGAATATAAGCCAATACTAATGCAGTTAATAGATTGTGATCAATAAATAGTATAGTGTAACAAGTAAATAATAAGGAGCAAATATCAATTCTTCCTCCCATACCTTTCTTCCCAGTTCATCACTTCCTCCCCAGTCAGTCCATCAGTACACATGACCGTGTTCTGCGGAATCAGCCCGTCATTATTAAATTTCTCCCTCCTGTTGAGTCACAGCCATGCGGATGAGGTATGAAGGCACATTATGACAACTATATTGACAAATACATTGTGTGAGCTCACACAAGCCCTTATCATCAAGTGATAGCGGCTAAGGTTAATTTAGTCTGAAGAAAGGACCCTACACTCTTCGAACTGTTTAGGTTTGTCATGAATTTTAAATATGCGCCTCTCATCAGTGGCTAAACAAAAGAGTTTTGCCATCCATTGATGGTGTGATGGAAGTGCTGTCAGGCATCAGTGCCTTAGGACACAGACCTCTGCCACCATTAATGCCACCGATGTTCATCTCTGCCAATGAATTGTACTGTCATTCACCTCTAGAACATCAGGTAAGACTGTAAATTTGGCCGATGCAATAAAGGGAGCGTGTCTAGTATTTTGCAATGTGTTCCATACAACTGTGCACTAGTGGCATAATTTTGTACAGGGTAAACAAAAGTAGATGATGGGCAGAGTGCCAAAACTTTTCAGACACTCACCCCCAGTCACAGATCTAGGTTGAATCTATCATTGTTCTTTAGCTCACTTCACCCTCCCAGTTCAGACCCAACTATATGCAAATCAGTCTTGGAAACAGTACAGCCCAAACTGTCCAGCCAGGTCTTACCTGAACTGCAAACTAGCATCCTTGAACCGGTTTCGGGGTAACACCCCTCATCAGCCAGGCTAGCTCGAATCTAGTGGCAAAGTGAGAAAAGGGCCCACGTCTGGGCATACCCTGCAAACTTAGGGCAAACAAAACCAACATAAGGAGATGATGGACGGAGCACTGAAACTTTTCAGAAACTTACCCCTAGTCACATTTCTGGTATTAATTCATCATCGTTCTTTAGCTCACTTCACCACTCCAGTTCAGACCCAGCCATATGCAAATCAGTCTTGACCCTGTTCCTCATGGGAACAGTCCAGCCTGAATTACCAAGCTAGGTCTTCCCTGGAACTGAAACCGGCAACATGGGACCGGTTTGGGGTAGGACCCCTCATCAGCCATTCTATTTTAAATACAGTGGCAAAGTGAGCAAAGGACCCATGTCTGGGCATACCCTGCTAACTTAGAGCAAAGAAAGCAAACACAAGTAGATGATTGACGGAGCACTGAAACTTTTCAGTTCAGGTGGTGAAGTAAGGTAAAGAACGATGATTGAGTAACCCAGATCTTTGACTGGGGCTAAGTGTCTGAAAAGTTTCAGTGCTCCGTCCATCATCTCTGTGTTTGCTTTGTTTGCCCTAAGTTGGCATGGTATGGTATATAAACGAACTTATGTTATTTATCTCCTAAATTCTTGCACTAATGGCAAAAAGGAGACTCTAATATTTTGGACTGTATGATATGATGCTGTGTTATTGAATGAATACCTTTTGATCTTTGGATTCCCTTTAGAAAGGTAGAACTCACCTACTTAAACTTTGCCTCTGATGATGGCGTCCCTTGTTTGGAGGCACCTATCAGCCGTTCCCCACCTCTCCTGTACTCTTTTACCCTACTGTCCTTCGGAGTGCTCCAAACACTCTGCAAAGTCAAATCGGGTTCCACTGTCGACCCCCTTTGGCTTGACCTGTTTTTTACGTTTCATGACTGCGAGTCTCCCAGTCTGTCTCAAACTGATAAATCTCTCTCTCTACCTGTTGTGTGGAAACATGCCAAAGTTATCCCTCTTTTGAAAAAAATGGCTTCGGATGTTTCCAAACAAGAAAACATTTGGCCTATTTTCCTATTACCTTTTCTCGCCAAAATCATTGAGTCTCAAATCAGTGATACTCTACCAAACTTCTTAGAGTTTAACCTTACTCAGGATTCCTCCCAAAACGACTTAAGACCACAACATAGTACTGAGTTTGCACTGCTGGCAGTTACTGAGCATCTGTGCGGCTCTTTAGATGAGGGCAGTTCTTTTGATCTGATTCTGCTTGATTTAAGTGCCTCTTTTGATAGCCTATTTCATAGTATTTTGCTGCAACCTTTACAGGAGATTAGTATCAGCGGAGCAGCATTACCCTGGCTTACTTCCTTTTTATCTGAAAGATCTTTTCAGGTTGTCTCTTCTTCTAACTCTCAGGTTTACACCTTGCTAAATGGGGTTCCCCTACGGCTCTGTGTTGAGCCCTACCCTATTTAACATCTATATCCAACCATTGGCTCTGGTTGCTATGCCCCGGTGATCTCGCACGTATTTTATGTTAATGATACTCAGTTTGTGATCTCCTTTTCTAACATGTCTTCTCACAACCCTGGCCAGATTCCAAGATGATATGGTGGCTCTTGCTGAATGGATGGCAGCCAAATGTTCATAGGTAAACTCAAGCAAATCGGAAATTCTTCTCCTAGGACGAGATATCCAACAATGGGGCAACCACTGGTGGCATGGGGTGACCACTGGTGGCCGCCACTATAGGGCCACCACCCCAGCCCAAAGCAGTGTTTAAAAATGTGGGCATTGACAGCGTTTTAGCTTTTGAAGTCCAGGCGGAATCGTTGGTAGGTGTGTGCTTTGGACTCCTATGAGAGTTGAAACCCATTCTGGGATTTCTATATTCCCAGACTCGCCAGTTCATTATCTAGTCTACTTTACTTTCTAGACTGGATTACTGCAATGTGCTGTATCTAGGAACCAATAAGACAGTGGCCAAAAGACTACTGCTGGCCCAAAATGCTGCGACACAGCTACTATTTTCCCTTCCTAAGTTCTGCTTGGTTTCCAGCTTCTTCCACAGGCTGCACTGTCTCCCTGTGGACATGAGAACTCATTTAAGGTTCTATGCATTGCTCATAAAATCCTTAAAGCTCTCATCTGCTTCACCCATATTTTCCCTTGCGGGCCCTCTGCTCAGCCAACATTTATCTGGCCTGTGTTCCTCGTGTCAGAAGAGGGATAGCTTTTTTTTCTTTTTAATATCTTTATTTCGGTAAGATTTTACCATAAGGGATAGCAGCAGGGCTCTCTTTTGTGCCACAGCTCCTGCCCTATGGAATGCAGTACCTACGTCCATCAGGAGCATTCTGAATCACTGGGCCTTCAGAAGAGCCTTGGCTATTCTCTGCCTAATCCTCTTTTTATCTACTTGCCATCCTTTCTAAGACTGTCCCTTGGATGCCCTGTTGCTGGAGAAGCCGATTGCTTTACAAATAACATAACATTTAGGAGTCTCTGATCTCTTGCTGGGGAGGAATATTAATTTGTGTCTATTTTATTGCAAAGCAAAATCTTTTTTATTTGTTGGTGGTTTTGTGATTTATATGGACCTCTTCAGAGTTCCGTAATCAAAAAAATAAATAAACTTGAAACTTAAAACAAGTGACTAAATAGGGCTGGTTACACGCATGAGAGATATAATTACCAAATACTCAGAGATAGCAGAAAGAAAATCCAAATATCAAGGCAAATACTCAGCTTCCTGGGCTTTGGAGAGGGGAGCCTCCTAGGAGGACATAGGCAAACATGATCAAGTGTCTCTGGACTGCCAACAACATCACTCCTATCATAGATGAAGAGGTCTCGTACATCGGAACATGCCACAGATCTTACACACATTTACCTCGTACTACCCTACATCATACTCTAAGAGGGGATCACTGTCACCCATGGCTGTACCTGAATACCTGTGAGATACAGCTCTGCGCTAATTAAGTGATGGCCATCACCAGTTTCTTGAATAGTGGAGGAGTGCGGGTGGGAGAGTGCTTGCGTGGGGGTTAATAATATATTTTTCAAAAGAAACACTTACCTAAGGTTGGAATGGAATGGAGGAATGGATGAGGTCTTGTAACGCGCAACTAAGCCCGGAGGCATCAAGGCGCCTAAAGAAAAAGATCAAAATAAGCCAGATAACAAGCACTACGGATACACCTTGGAGAATAGCCACGTTTTTAGGGCTTTCCGAAAGTTCTGGACTGATGTCTGGGTTTTAATTCCAAGCGGCAGGCTATTCCATAGTTTGGGGGCTATTGTTGAAAACGCCCTCCCACCCCATTTGGTTCTGCGAACATGAGGAACAACCAACAGACTCTTGGTTGAGGATCAAAGGGCTCTCTCCGGAGCGTAAGGATGCAACAATTTCCTCACACCCTCAGCCCCTTACCAGTAAGCGCCCCATAGGTCATACAGAGAGTCTTAAAGGCAATTCTAGACTCAATAGGGAGCCAGTGTAAGGTTTTCCTGGCCGCCGTGGCGGAGGATAGTCTCGGGGCGTCCAGTACAAATTTGGCCACCGCGTTCTGTACTGTCTGGAGGCACTGCAAAAGACCTTTGTTGGCTTTTTGAGCATTACAATAGTCAAGTCGTGAAGCAACGAGTGCAACAACGACCTGCTTACGAGCCTGCGGGGACAAGTAGTGCTTGATTTTGCAAAGAATTTTAATAATGCCCCAACAGGTAGCTACTGTTCTATTAACCTGCTGTGCTATTGAGAGCTCAAGGTCCATGATTACTCCCAGATTCTTAGCAGAATCTGTAGGAGTAGGGCAGGTTCCCAGCGAGGGCGGCCACCATTCGGCCGCCCAGATGTTGACGTTACCACCAAAGACCAGAACTTCGGTCTTCTCCCCGTTCAGTTTGAGTGAGTTGTTAATCATCCACTCAGCAACCGCCTCCATACAACTTCTAAAGTTATGGATGGGAGCGTGCACCGAGCGAGGGAGGGACACCAAGAACTGTGTGTCATCAGCATAGGAGACTATCTCCATCCCATGCGATCTCACCAACCTGGCAAGTGGGGCCGCATAGATGTTGAACAGACGCCTGGGGGACCCCACATTGCACAGGAGTGGGAGGAGATAGAAAGTCTCCCAGCTTGACCCTTTGCTCCTTCTGATTCAAGAAAGAGGACAGCAAGCTCAAGGCCATGCCATCTACCCCTATCTCCCTCAGACGAGATGTTAAAAAGGAGGTTGACAGGGTATCAAAGGCGACTGTCAGATCTAAAAGGATCAGCAGGGAGGAATGGCCCTGATCGACCTCAGTGCGGATGTCATCAAGCACAATCGTCAGGCCGTCTCAGTGCTGTGAGCCCTCCTGAAACCATGTTGGGACTGATCTAACTGACCCGAGTTGTCCAAGAACGCCGCCAGATGCTTGTTTAGATGGCTTGTTTAGAGGTTGCAGCCCGCCTCCAACGTTGCGCTCTTGCTTCCTGGTCCCAGCAAGTTCTGGGGCTGCATCACAGACTCCCTGCACTCCTCACGCTGCTCTCATGTGAGAGCAGCATAGAAATTGGTCTGAGCGGGCTGGAAAGATGCTCTGCGCTTATCAGGGGGTCTGTGAGGGTATCTCTAGCCTGGCTGTTGAATGCAGTTGGGTTGGAGAATTCTAAGTGCGCATGTGTATTTTGGCCAGCCTGAGACGGCCTGCCAAACACATGTGTGCACTTAGGGAGGGAGTGCATATAGCACTCCTCCTCCCCATGCCCCACCCCTCCCTGCACAAGCTGGCTCAGAGCTGGCAAAAGAAAAGTATAACTATGACATTGTTGTACTTTTTATTTACTGGCTCTGAGCCAGGCAGTGGGGCGACGCTCCTTCGCCATTGTGGAGGAGTCGCCGCTGCAAACTCCCCTCAACTCTACAGGAAGCTATACTGGTGATTTTACTAAAACCAGGACACAGGCTCAATGCTGTGATTCGTATAGTTTGTTGTCTCTTAAATTGTGACAAACTCCTGACCAAAATCAGTGCAAACTGCTGAACCTCCTACTTCCTGATCTGTTGAGACCGGATCAATCTGGGTTATCCACTCTATGGCCCATATTCTCGCCACACATTTTGCATTAATACAAGACTGAGATACAGAGCTTGATACATAAGCAGTCCTTTGAATTCCTCGATAGCATTCAACTCCCTAGGATGGGTTTATTTATTGACCATTTTACCTAGAATGTTTCTTCCCCGTAACTTTGCCAGACTGGATTAGGTTGCTACTTGACACCCCGACCATTAGACAATGCATCAAGGACAGCTTGTTTACCTCCCTTTCTATTTCAAGGGGGATGAAGTAGGGATGACCGCTATCCCTGATTTTGTTCACCCTTTCCCTAGAACCCCTTGCTGCTAAACTAGGATATTACTACTCAGACTACACTCTTACACATACTACCTGGCATACACATATATCACTCGATTTCTCACAGTACTCAGAAGCTCGTGGGTGCAGGTTACGCACAGTTCTCATAAGTAGGTGCACTTTTGCACTTTCTTTTCTGTCAGAGTTCATACTTTAAGGTCTGCACACTGCAAAACTTCAGAGATCATTTCTCTCTCTGTCTCTCAATCTCTCTCTTTCACATATTAATATATAGAGCAGTAGGATGAGGTTCAAAGGAACAGACAATCAGATTTTGGCTCTCTCACGATCAATTTTTTTTAACAGCAATTTTACTCTTGTGTCCTTGGCTTTTGGCTTTTAAGGCCCTGATTACAAGTTGCATCGTATTGATAGGGTGAAAACTATGCACACATATTTACTGTTTCAAAGCGGTAACACCCCAATAGAGCTGTGCAATTACAAGTTAAACGTCTTGAAATTTATAAGAACTGGGTTGACATGGGATTACCAGTGGTATTCTGCACTGTATTTGCTATTCTGAGGAGTTTAACACTCACATTTAACACCTGCTCTGAGCAGGTGGCAAATGTGTTCCAGGGCTTCTCTGTGGAGTGGTGGTAGAGGACGGGGTGTAGAAGGACAGGGAAGAATAGTTCTGGCTAGTGGAAGCAATCCATTCTCCTCCATGCCAGAGAAATATTCTGGACAGAGCAATGTTATGAGGCGTGCCTGTTGCTGGCGCTAAAGCATCAAGAAACTTTACTGGCTGGAATTTCCAGCCGGTAAGATCAGTTTCACCATGCCAGGCAATTATTTTTATTACGAAGTTTAATACAGTACAAACTTGACCCAAAGGTATCAGGTATCAGAGCGCTATACACGAGCACCAGTTGCGTTACATGAGGACACAATTATTTTTGTTAGGCATGGGGAGATTAAGTCATTTGCCCAGAATCACACTTGTTGCGCATCCTTGCTGAGACTCAATCCCAGTTCCCCAAATTTGAGGTCAACCGCTCTAGTTGTTAGGCCAACTCCTATGCCCAATGATGTTGTATTGAGGTGCAGAGACACTTGGACCCTGCACAAGACCAAAGGAAGGGGCCAGCCACCGGACACAACTTCCGGTCAGGGAAGCGAATATGGGCAGTTCAAGGAGACCAGAGGAGCAGGAGGACGTGCCTGCAAGGCAGTCGAATAAAAAATCTAAAAGTCCTTATCTGTGTCCTGATCTTTGTTGAGGGTCGGAGCAGCTTGAAAACACTACATCTGGCGACATGAAGGTGGGATTAACAGATAACCACCAGACGTGTGTGACTGTGCCCCCGTGATAATAGAAAAAAACAGAGCCAGGAGCCTACCCTGGTCCGCCTCCTGAAACAAAAAATGCAACGTCAGGTGCCCACCCCGGTTACAAAAATATTCACAGAGCCAGGAGCCCACCCTGGTCTGCTTGCTGAAGAATTTGACTTTGGGTGCCCACCCCAGTCGCAAGTTTTATGGAGCCAGGAGCCCACCCAGGTCCGCTTGCCAAAAATCGTGATGTTGGGTGCCCACCATGGTCTTATAAAGAATCACTGAGCCCAGAGACCACCCCAGTCTGCCATACAATAAAAAGAAGAACAGCACTGTGCAACCACCACCATGATGGAAGAAGAAAGGAAAGCACCACCGCAAATGCAATCTTCCACCGACCACAGCCTGTTAGCTTCTCAGACTCCCAGACAAAAGGCATTCACTGAGATAGATGGGTTAGACATGTGTGCCACATGCAAAGAGTACACAGACCAACAAAACATAGACTTGTTTTCAAACTTTGTGGGTGATGAGGTTGAAAACTTACTGGTAACATTCCCTCCTGAACAAATATCAACCTAAAAAGGACTAATGAAGTGTCTCACCAACAAAATTGACCCTCAGAGAAATGTGGATTTCGACAGATACACATTCAACACCACATGCCAACTGGTAGAGGAGTCCCTCGATGACTTCGCAACCAGACTGAGCAAAACTAGTCATGCATTGCAAATTCGACACATTTGACAACGAGTAGGCAATACGTCTGTGCATCATCGAAGGATGTCAGTCAGTGGAGTTTCATACCAAAATACTAAAAGAACCCTAAACATTGGGGAAAATACTGACCAGAGGCCAGAGTAACAGCACATGCCAGACAAATGGAAAACGGGAGAGCACGGAGGGTGGAACAGGCCGATCGCATGACTGGGAATGACAGAAAACATGACAACACACTGCTGCCCCAGAAACAGAAACAACAGAAACAAGAAAGAACATGCTATCATTGTGGACTCGAAATCGAAATCCCAAATCCCACATACTGGCACCTGCCCAGCGATGGGCCACAAGTGTCAAAAATGAAATAGGGAAATCCATTTTGGGAGTGCCTACATGAGCAGGCAATTCAAAAGTGAGCAACGGAGACCAGAAAAACAACGGACAGTGACCAGCAGATACCATGACACATGGACACACAAAACCTCAGCTGAGTCAGATGGCGGAAATCCGCGAGAGGCAACAGAGTGGTTATATCTGATGTTGGACGTACCAACACAGGATCGCATGCCAGAGAACATCCAAATAGTAGACAAACAACAGATAAAGAAAACAGCAACAGTGAATATTGAGGCACACGCTTTGTACTGGACAGTGGTGTCACATGCAACATCATGTGCATGTCATAATATGAAAAGATGAGAAAGAAGCCACCGCTATCACCATCCATTGTTGTTTTTTTCACATGGGGTTCAAGGAAATCAGTGGTAAACATGGGGAAGTTCGTAGAGTCACTAACCTACAAAGATAGATCAATAAAGGAAGACATACATTTACTACGCAGTGACATCCCAGCACTGTGTCTACTAAGCAGCATCACTGTGCAGGTTATATATCTCCTAGTCATGACATATCACATGTCAGAATGACTCAACATTCTGAGAGAACACCCGGCCATACCACAAATAACACTTCAGATCAATGAAGCAGTTAAGCCAGTGGCTCAGCATCACAGAAGAGTGCCCATACACCTGCAACCACAAGTGGAAGAGGAGATAAAAAGCCCACTGGCGCACGACATCATAGAGCCAGTGGAAGGGACAACTCCATGGGTATCTCCGATAGTCGCAGTATCTAAAAAGAACACATCAAAAATTTGCATTTGCATTGACATGCGAATCCCAAACACGGCAATTGAGAGGGTAGGACATTGAGGGCCTCACTTAAATGACATGAACAGCTGCCTCTGGAGCATGCAGATTTACAAAGCTAGACTTATGCAAAGGGTACCATCAACTGGAGCTTGATCCACAATCATGATACATCATGACATTCTCCACTCACATGGGTCTTTTTTGCTACATGCGACTCAGTTTCCGAATATCGTCAGCGGCAGAAATATTTAAAGAAACAGTGATACAGGTGATCTGGCCTGTAAGAAACAGGCTAAGCTACAGAGATTAGATACTGGTATTTGGATGCTTGGACGATGAGCATGACAAGGCTCTACGAGAGGTCTGCCGCCAGCTGGAACAAGCCGACCTGACCTTAAATGAGGACAAATGTGAGCTTGGAAAGGGAGAACTTTGGTTCTTTGGACACATATTTTCAAAACAGGAATGAAGGCAGATCCCATTAAAGTGGAAACACTGAAAAAAAGCCAGACCTCCAACAATTGTAGCAGAAGTGAGGTCATTTCTTGGGCTAGCGAGCTACCGTGCTTGATACATAAAGGACGTTGCCACACTGGGCACCTCACTTAGGGAACTAACAAAGCAGGGCCAGAAATGTTTTTATGGACCGTTGAATGTGACAGGGAATTTGAAGCCATCAGACACGCAATCACAGCAGTGGATCACCATGCCTATTTCAACTCGTCGCTATGCACTAAGGTCACTGTCGACACCAGCCCAGTGGGGCTAGGAGCCGTTCTAGCGCAACACACGCCCGGAAGAGACTCGCCCAGGGCATACTCTCAACCAGAGAAGGGAAGCTTGACAGTAGTATGGGCATGTGAGCACTACCACATGTTCATATACGGGAAACGATTCACCCTTTTAACTGACCACCAAGCACTAGTAACAATATATTGAAACCCCAACGTAAAAATACCACCACGCATTGAGAGGTGGGGAATATGACTTATGGGCTATGATTTCAAGATAGTACATTAACCTGGAAAGGAACACAACCCAGTTGACTACATGTCAAGGTATCCTCTACCATGGGCACCAGAGATCATGTCCATGGCGGAGGAGTACCTAAACTTCTTATTAAGACAAAACACACCCGCTCCAATAACAATTGAAGAGCTGGAGCGAGAGACGACCAATGATGCCACACTGCAAGCAGTTAAAACAGCAACACAACAGCAAAGGTGGAGACATGTAAATAACAGCAGCCCCATGGGAGAAGGAGTAAGAAGAGAGGAAATGTTAGCGTTCAAGCACATACAAGAAGAGTTATCGGAAACAGAAAAGGGAATTCTCTTGCGAGGAACAAGGATAATAATACCACAAAAACTACGGCGGCAGACAGTTAATCCAGCATATGAGTTCCACAGAGGCATAGTAGCAACAAAGAAAATGGTTGGATCGACTGGTGGAAGACACAATAATGAACTGTCACCTATGCCAAAAAATGGGAAGGCAAGCAAAGCCAGAACAACTAGACATGTCCGACCTCCCCGGGGCAGTGTGGACAACATTTGCAGCTGATTTCTATGGACCCCTGGAAACTGGCAACTACCTGCTAGTAGTAATTGATGAATACTCCAAGTTTCCCATAGTACGACAAGTGTCATCAACGTCAGATACAGGGAAGTTGCTGATATTGGATGACATATTTGTAGCATGGGGCTCCCCACAAACAATGAAGACAGACAATGGGCCACCATTCTCAGGAGAGGAGTTTTGCAGATTCATGGTGTACCTGGGCATAGATCACAGGAAGGTAACACCTCTGTGGATGCAAGGAAATGGCATGGTGCAAAGGTTCTTGGGAAACATCAAGAAAACAGCCCAAAGGGTACAGAGATTAGTGGACTAGGCACTGTCCCACATATTAATAGACTACTGAAACACCCCACACAGCTCCAAGGGGCAATGCCCAGCAGAACTAGTGTTGGGAAGAACAAGCAGGATCAAATTGTCCCAGCTGCAGACAGAAGCGCCATCCGATCACAGCAGCATCACAGCAATGGATCAAGAGGCAAAAAGAAAAATGACAGTATGCAGACGTGCGATGACATGCCACGCCATCACAGCTGAAGCAAGAAGACTCAGTGCTGGTGCGTCAACAACAAGCAAGGAAGTCGGACAGTTTTTGTCCTCAAGTGAACCGCTAACTATAACAAAAATATAGGGGCCCATGATAACGTCTGCAGCAGGCCCCTACCGAATCACCAAAAACAGCTCACACTTGAAGGGACTACAGACATCAGATGAGGAAGAAGGAGGGGCAGAGCCTAACAGCAATGCAAACCATGTCAAAAAGGAAACCATGGACAGCATGGAAGGGACATCACAGAGCATCGAGAGATGAGAGTTGGTTGAGGAGATAGTGAATGAAGGAACAGAAATGTTTCGTCCAAAGAGAGTGAGCAGAAAGACAAAGAGACTTATAGAGGAAGTATAGTGATGGAGCAGCAAGCAAACAGTCTTTTTTTCTGTCCCGTGTTCTACCAATGTTTTCTCTCTCTCACTTTCTCTCTTCCTCTCTCTCGCTCTCTGTCTCTCTCTCACTCTCTCTCTTTTTCTCTATCTTCTTTCCACAAAAGGGGGAGATGTTGTATTGAGGTGCAGCTAGTGCTGTATGGCATTTGTTAAAAGAGTGAGTGGGATCAGTCCATGACCATATAGTTTTTAAGCCAATGAATAATGTTGTCTCTCGCCAAAATTTGGGGGGGGGGTTGTTTTCCCCTATCCCTGGTAAAACCTGAGGAAAGCACCCATTGATCTGGAACACACTTGTTTTTGGGAACTTTTGTTTGCACTTCAGAACCAGAGATAACTACAGTAATTCACCAGTTAAAGTTTAGAAAACTAACCTTAACTTGTGTCCCTGTCATGCATTTTTATGTCTTCACATATTATACACTCAAGACATGTTAAATGATATCATTGAAGATATCATTGATGACTTCTTAATTGACATCAAGTCTCATCGAGTGGCAAATTTCCCCCCCCCCATACTGTACATGGCCCTCCACGGGGGCAAGATAGGGGGGGGGGAAACTTACAAGCTTTTCTAACACGACGTAGCATTTCCTCGCAGAGTCTTTTTCTGATGTTGGGACCAAAGGGAAGGCCAGCCACTGGGCATGACTTCGGGTAAGGGGACAGGTGCAGTTAGAGGAGACCAGAGGAGCGGGAGGACATGCCTGCAATGCCGACAAATAAGGAAACTGATAGCCCTTATCTGTGTCCTGATATTCCTTGGGGGTCAAGGAAGCCTGAGCATGAATCGGAAAGTGAGATTTCACACGGGAATAGCAATATGCTGACTTGTAATCAGGGCTTAAATATGTAGAGTTTACACACATTTTATAACAGGAATGTTCATCCACCTCCATGCCCTCTGTACCAAATTATCTACCTCTATCCTCCTTCTTTCCTCTGTCTCAGCGAATAATTTTCATAGAACAATTAAAAGTCATGTTATCCAAAAGATGGAGAATGGAGATCTGAAGATTACTAAGCATGGGCGAATTTTGCGAATTCGCGATCCGCGAATTTGCGGATTTGCGAATTCGCGATCTGCAAAATTCGCAAATTTGTGCGAATTTGTGGATTTTTGTTTTTTTGCGTGTTCGCGGGGGTTTTTTGCGTGTTCGCTGGGTTTTTTGCGTGTTCGCAGGGATTTTTGCATCTTCGCGAGCCGCTTGCATATTGAAGTTACCCATGCAGTCATTTATGGGAGAGGGAGAGAGAGATAGATAGATAGATAGATAGATAAATAGATAGATAGATAGATAGATAGATAGATAGATAGATAGATAGATAGATAGATAGATAGATAGATAGATAGAGAAAGAGAGGGAAAGAGAGAGGGAGAGAGAGAACGAGAGAAAGAAAGAGAGGCCGGATCTCTGAAGGGCCAGATTCCGGAGTTGCCCCTACAGAACATACAGCTTTTTATTTTTAGCAAAATGCATATGAA
This sequence comes from Lissotriton vulgaris, assembly GCF_964263255.1. Taxonomy (NCBI): domain Eukaryota; kingdom Metazoa; phylum Chordata; class Amphibia; order Caudata; family Salamandridae; genus Lissotriton; species Lissotriton vulgaris. The sequence continues at coordinate 1,128,592,560 of NC_141691.1, forward strand.
AATTGTGCTGTAAAGGTCTCTTTTAGTTTAACCCCTCCTGACAACTCAAAATGGGTGTATTTGCCATCCTCTCCCTTCTTCCTGTTTTTTATATCTGTAAGTGCTTCCTGATGAGGTTTAATTCCTTGGACAGGTGCCTCATTGCCTACTTGTAACTATTCTCTGACCCTGCTTCAAGGGTCAGAGCAGGGTCAGAGAATAGTTGCAAGTAGGCAACGAGGCGCCAGGAAGCAATTAGCAGCAGGTGTCCAAGTTGAAGTTAATTTGTTTGTAACCCTTTTGTAAAAGGTTACAAAGAAATTAGGTTCAACTTTTGCACCTGCTGCTGTAACCCTTGCTTGGCTGAAAATTCGTCCCCGCTGATTTGCGGATTTTACCGCGATTTCGCGAGATTCGCGGATCGCGAAATCACGGAAAATCTGCAAATTCGCCCGCGAAACGGATTCTACGCCCACCCTTAAAGATTACTCCATTAATATGAGCACATTTTTCAGAGAAAACAGGCATTCCATGGAAAAAGGATAAATGGGCTTCCCTGCTGTCCCTCTCAGCCCACAGCAGGAAGTCCCCCATCCTCTTTCTAAGCCACTCAGCCACAGGCCAGGTAGAGCAAGGTTTAGCCAATCAGCAGTAGTTTCTTTAAAAAGAAAAAAACAATATGTATATATATATATATACATATACATATACATTACCTACTGGCGTCTCGCCAGTAGGTATTTATAGTTAGGATTTTTTGTCTATGGGACTTTTGAAAATTCTATGTCTAATAACTTTGGCGTTTGTGGACGGAATCGGCTGAAATTTTCAGGAAAATGGCACATTTTGTTTCTGAGAACCCCCTGAAAATTCGGGGGGGTTTCATCAAGGGGGGGCCGAGAAAAAGGGGGGTCCCAAAACACGTTTTTCCCTACTCACTAACACACCCAGAAACACACTCATCCACCCATACAGTCCTGCACACATACTGTCTGCAACACATACAAATAGTGACTCACTCATTTATGCATGTAGGCACTAAGTAATACCCCCACTGAACCACACAGACACTCAGACACGCATACTGATACTCGAAAAAACAAATAATAACCCATATAGACACTCATGTAGCTACTCACCTACCCATGCAGCCCCTTATACACAAAGTGAGAGACTGATACATATATATATATATATATATATATATATATATATATATATATATTACCTACTGGCGTCTCGCCAGTAGGTATATATAGTTAGGATTAATTCTCTATGGAACTTTTGAAAATTCTATGTCTAATAACTTTGGCGTTTGTGGACGGAATCGGCTGAAATTTTCAGGAAAATGGCACATTTTGTTTCTGAGCAGCCCTTGAAAATTTGGGGTGGGTTTGTCAAGGGGGGGCCGAGAAAAAAGGGGGGTCCCAAAACGCATTTTTCCCATGTTAATTTCCATAGGGCGGTTGGCCTCACTTTTAGCTCGAACGGCTGAATGGATTTGCACGAAACTTGGCAAAATTGTAGGGACTGTTAGCCCGATGTGCCTTTGCTAGGTCTCAATATATGTGCTCCAGTGGTTTTTGAGAAATTAACGTTCAAAACAAGATATATATCTGTAACAGCGCTCCGGGCTGCGCTCCGGTCCGCTTACTTTTCGCGAAACGGAACTTTGCGCGCAGAAAGCTGATTGGCTCTCCGGTGTCTGTCAACATTCTAAACAGTCCGGAGCGGCCGCCATCTTATCTCTCGGTAGGATTGAGAGAGAAGAAGAGGTGAAAAACGAAGGGGGAATTTAATGAAAGGGGGCAAGGTATACTTCTCTTGACCCCCTAGGAATGATGTTGGGGTTATTAAAGGGTCCCGTGGGGAAAATAAAAAAATATATATTTTTCACGGTAGAAGCGCTTCCCGGGCCGCAAACTGGGCCGCAAACTGGTAGCAAAACGGGAATTCGCCATTTTGTGTTTCGTTTTAATTAAATTACTAGGTATAAGGGGGTGCGGGAGACGTATCCTGACCCCTTATGTTTTCTGAGGGTGGCTAAGGAGGCTCATATATGTTGATACATGTCTTCCAGCGGCTGTGCGTGAGATTTTTTTTTTTTTGCTGCGTGACGTCTGTTAACGTTCGATTCAATAGAAATCAGGAAGTGTTGACCACCATTTTGTCACTGCGAGTAAATATTTTGTTATAAATGAATCCTTATTGATAAACATTGTCTGCGCCATCTTGCCTTTTTGTCCAATGCCACAATTTTGTCGTGCACGGCAGCCATTTTAGATGCCTTGACCAGACCCACTCTCTGTACGCCGTCGATTCTCAGCACAGCTCCCCACCCTCGCAAGCATCTCCCCCACGCACTGGTCACCCCCGCTCTCTCTCTCATGCATGGGCCATATACTTCCCCCCATCTGCGCTGCTCTTCCCTGAGAATCACACCCTGTGCCCGCCCGACACCTCCCTTTCACCCTATTCACTACCGCACCCTCTGACACTCCTCTTCCTCTGTGTCCGATTGTCCAGGCCGGACCCAGGCTATCACCTAGCCCTGCAGATGTAGTTTATGGCCCCAGCTGTAGAGAATCCAGACATACCAATCCTCCCGATTCAGGCGTGAGACTACTGATTTCAGTGCTAGTCTTCCGCCTCCCGATTCCTGCAAGGAAAAACCCGGGGGCATATTACCAACAACTAGCGATAATTTTTGTCTCTAACTTGTTTAGAGACAAAAATTATCGCCGCACATCGGCGAATTTTATCGCAGATAAACCTTGCTATTAGCAAGGTTTATCGCAAATGCGATAAAAAACGGCCGCAATGCATGAATATTGCTGAAAAGTCAGCGATATTCATGCATTATCCAGCAAATGCTCTTAGCCATGTTATCCACCTTCCATTGGATAACATGGCTAAAAACTGCTCAGGGCAGGTGTTAGCTTTTGGAGATATTCGCGCTTAGCGCGAATATCTCCAAAAGTTGGTAATAGGAGATAGCGATGGTTAGGGACTGTTTCCAGTCGCTAACATCTTGGCACGCCCACTTTGCATGTCATTAGTGATAAATATCACTGACATGCAAAGCGGGGCCCAAGATGGTCGCTATCTCCTTTTAGCTGTCACTAATTGGTGTTAGCGACAGCTTGGTAATAGGGAGATAATTTTATCTCCTTTTTTTTGGCTTTTAAAGCCAAAAAAGCGGAAATAAACCCCCTTGATAATATGCCCCACGATTCCTCGGGGGTTTCAGCTGACAGGGCTTGGTATTGTGTTACGTGCTAATTCTTCCAGGAAACGTCAGAGGGTCGATGCAGGGGTTCTAGAAGGGGTGATAAACCATTTAAGCCTCATGAACAAGCGCATGGTCTTTTAAAGATTTGTGAAGTACTCGGGGCGGCGGTGTGTGTGTGCCCTCTTTCAGGAGCGGGCGGGGGGGCACTGCCAGCAACTTGCCAGGCAGTGTTCAACACGTGCATCACCCTTTCTCTGCCTGCTATTGCGCTCCATGCTTCGGAAAGGTAAGAAAAAGAACGTGCATTTGAGTTTGAAATGTCCGATCCTGTAGCAGTACACTTGCAAAGCCCACACATGACAATAACCCGATTCAAGGCCCCATTCACCCGATTTTTTTAAAAAATATAGTACTCCAAGAAAGTTGGATTATAAAACTTTATTAACTTTTAAATATAACGAACGCAACAAAAACTGTAAATATATTTAAACATTTTTTGATTAAAAAAAACAACAATGGTCAGAAGCTGTCTTTTGTGCGAATAGTCCCAAGGCAGCACAACGTGCTGAGTTGTGGAAGGCACCCAGGTGAAGAACCATCCCTTCTTTAAACCCCATGGTGACCAACTATAGTTTCAATGAGTGCTATGTCCCAGGTTTTACATAAAGTAGTGTTTACCTAGAGTGGTGCTGTGTAGGACACTCTGAATGGAAATTAACCAGAACTATAACGATAACAACAACAATAATATAACTTTTATGCCCAAATTACGCAAACATTTAGCTAATCTGCTAAAGGGGGGAGTCGCCATTTCTTTTGATAATTTATTCACCCATCCGTAGCCTCTCTAATCTCCATTACAATGTGTTTCTTGCTAAAATTAACCAGAACTATAACCATAACAACAACAATAACAATAATATAACTTTAATGTCCAAATTACGCAAAGATTTAGCTAATCTGGTAAAGGGGGGGAGTCGCCATTTCTTTGGATAATTTATTCATCCATCCGTAGCCTCTCTAATCTCCATTACAATATGTTTCTTGCTGTCGCTAGCTGATGAAAAAACTAAAGTGATAACTTCCTCATCCTTATTTTGTCTTTCTTTGTTCCTTAAGATGTTATCTGTGTCAACCTCTTCCGAGAATGCTGATGCGTTAGGGATTTCCTTGTGTTTCTTAATAGCATTGGTGTCTGCACACTTCTTTGTCAATTCTGTGAACATGATAACTGCTTCATAAACAGACGATATCTTTGTTAAGTCATTAGTGTTAAGTGTGTCTGAAACTACAGTGCCCTTCTGTTTTTCTTTCTTCAGGCTCTACAGAGTTTTGTGTGTTGTTCTTTTGAGCGACAATTATTCCAGAGGTTTCAGGTTCACTTGTTTTGTCCTGCAGTGAGTTAACAGCTTTAGAGACTTCATGTTTATTTGCTATGTCCTGCTGTGCGTCAACTGCTTCAGAGACGTCAGCCTCATTTGTTATGTTTGACTAGATCCTGGACCTGCCCGGCCGCGCCCAAAATGGCGCCGGTGTAAATGGGACTCGTAACTGCTTGTTGTGTACTGGTTGCCCAACCTTGATATCACGAGATACGTATGCAGTTATGAAGCACATGGCGGAGGCTCGTCTGCTGTAGTGGGGCGCCCCTTTATCGTTTCAGTCGCCATTCCGCCCGCTTTTGCTACACTGTGCCTTTTCCGCCATTCAGCTGTTTACCGCCCGCTCTTACGGCTACAGCGTCTCGCTCACCATGTAGTTGAGTTGCTCCCACTCTTGCGGTGCAGCGATAGGCGGCTGCCACAGGACTCTTAAAATGGCGGCCGGCTCTTCGGATTTGGGCCTGGTCCAGTAAAATGGCCCTGGGACACCTTGGAACTCGGACGCTTGTCTGCCAGGGCTTGGGTCCCATTCTCGAAAGCGTCCCCTCAGCCTTGAAGATTTTACAAAAGTCTTGGGGGCCCTCGACTCCCGCAGGCTTCCGGTGGGGAGCGGCTGCCATGATTGCTTGCGGAATGGCCACGACGGAGCTACGAGATGGTGGTGCTCTCATGGTGACGCCAGCTTCAGTCTGAAACATCCAGAAACAAGGTGGGGCTTTCATCGTTTGGGAAAAAAAATGTTTTAATCCAATGAAAAGTGTTATTTTTAGGTCACATGACCTAGTCTTACATCATTAGGAAAACAAAAGTAAAATGAACCAATGAAAAGTTTTATTAACAAGTCACATGACCTGTTATGCTTACGTTACGCGCTGCGCGGCGCGCTCTGGATCGTTTCCGGGAAGCTGCGCCTTGCGCACCGGAGCACTTCCGGGTGCGCTAACGCGGCGCGTCATATGACGCATTACGCGACAACGCAGGTCCAGAATATAGTCAAAATGTCTCCACCAACCAGCGGTCGGAATACAACCGCTTTCAGCAGTCCAAAAAGTTCTGTTAAATCTTAAGAGCGGGAGCAACTCAACTACATGGTGAGCGAGACGCTGTAGTCGCAAGAGCGGGCGGTAAACAGCTGAATGGCGGAAGAGGCACAGAGTACCAAAAGCGGGCGGAATGGCAACTAAAACGGTAAAGGGGCGCCCCACTACAGCGTGTCTTCAGGTCAAACGGATTGTGGGACAAGGTCCAGAATGGAAGAGTCATCAAAAGGCAAAAAATTCCGCCGGACCCCGGGAGCCGGCCGCCTATGTTGGGGGCGATCTCAGGCCACACCAGGGCAACACGACTTGGGGAGGGGGCAGGAGCCAAGCGCCCCCTCCCAGTCCGCGCCATCTCACCGCCCCTCGGGGGCCTCCGTCAAGCGGTTTAGGGAGGCACCGTATCACATTGTTTTCCAATGCAGTCAGGTCCACAAACGGACCCCACTTACTTTGAATAGTGAAGCTGCAGCAGGTGCAAATAAGGTTTAGACAGTGTTACAAGCGCTGCTTAGAACTCTGAAGTATGGCACTCAACATCCAGAACTTATGCCATTTGTGTAAGGCAGTGACATCGAAGCAAATCAGGGACCAAAAGCATGAACGAACACTCACGTATGAAAATCTTATTTGGGGAAGGGGCAGGATCCAAACGCCCCCTCCCAGTTCGCGCCACTACACCGTATGTAGAAAATCTGAAGCCATCGTTCTACAAACTCTCAACGCTTGCTATCAGTGCATGAGTTTCATGCTCGATCGATTGAGCTAGCCGGATCGGGCAACAAAAAGTATAAAATAGTTATGTAAATAGTTATTTAATAAAATGTTTTACCCTTTTACTTTGCTGGTGTGTTGTATCTATTTATAATATTTGCATAGGGTTTGTTGTTATTTTGGGCGGGGTGGGTGGCGGAGTCGATCTGTCTTGCAGCCATCATGGTGTGGAGCTTAGTTCATCTCACTATTTTCGTATTTCTCATGAAGGGTTGTTCCTAATGTTTGTATTTTAGCGAGGTCAAAAAGAGATCCAATTAGTGGTCTACTGATTTTGCTCGATTACTTTTATTTTTTTACACGATTTTTCACTATCTGCAAAGACTAAACAGAGTATTGCGAATTTGTGCTTGTTTGTAAATAGAGAATGATCCAAAGAGAACCAATTCTAAAACAGTAAATGCTTGGATAACAATCAATGAAATGGAGAGACAAGCAGGTACGACGGATTACAATGGGGGTAAAGGTCTGCGTTAACTACCCTTCACTATCTGCAAAGAGAGGGTACTCCTAAGAGAAAAGCGGGGGGCGGAGGGGGGGCAGCGTTCAAAGCACATCAGCGTGCATAAACACGAAAATGTTTTTACCTATCACGTACTTGACATTTGACAGCTTTTGATATTTGCTATTAAAAAACCATTGAAATTCACTGAAAAAACCATAGGTTATAGACCATATATAGTTAGGAATTAGCATTTACAAAACCTAGAAAATTCACTGAAAAAAACAGAGGTTATAGACCATATATAGTTAGGAATTTGCATTTACAAAACCTTGAAAATTCAATGAAAAAACCATTGGTTATAGAACATATATAGTTAGGAATTTGCAATAACAAAACCTTATTTTACTCGCATAAAACCATTGAAATTCCATATATAGTTAGGTGCGCTAACTATATATCGCGCACCCGCAATCCACTGCTGATGATGTCACATATTACATCATTCATGACATGGTTAGTGACATCACTGATGACATCACTGATGACATCTCAAATGACATCACTGATAAAATCACTGATAACATCTCATTTGACATGACTGATCACATCACTGATGATATCATTCATGTGATAATACCATGAACCTCTTCAGACTCTAATATAACCTTAGATACAATCAGTGTAAACAGACAGTCACAGACTGTCACTCATCCATGGAGTTACTCACACACCTAGTCAGTTATGCAAAAAATCAATCACACCTCCATTTTCTCAACTATACAGTTATACACACCTTACTTATTCAAACATATAATAACACATATTTACTCTCTTATACAATCCCTGATACATGTTCACAATGATCCATACAGCCACTCACACATTCACTGGCTCTTATGTACAGTTATTTATAGATGTCAACTCTCACATGTACTGTGTTTTACATATGTACTTACTTTGACATGTAGCACTGAGATATCCATTCACTCACTAATACACTCATGCACAGTCAACCGCCCATACAGCTGTTTCCACATGCACTTTTGAACCCATACATATAGTGAATCAACTACTCACACATCTATGTACAGAGTCACACACCTCCCAGCCACCCATACACACACACTCAGTTTCCCATACAAATACTTGGACAACCAATGAATAACCCATACAGTTACTCATATAGCTACTGATCAACATATGCAGCAGTTTGTAGAACAACAGATATAATGATGCACAAATTAAAACCCAGTCACTAACCCATGCACTTAGTGAGACACATTTAATCACTCACTCATACAGTCAGTCATGCACCTACTAAATCCTTCATCCAGACACTTATACATCCACTCATTCTTCAATATGTAAGACATATTTTAACTTTACAGAAACATACAGTCACTGGATGTTGTCATCAGTGATGTCATCAGTGATGTCATTTGAGATGTCATCAGTGATGTCATCAGTGATGTCACTAACCATGTCATGAATGATGTAATATGTGACATCATCAGCAGTGGATTGCGGGTGCGCGATATATAGTTAGCGCATCTAACTATATATGGAATTTCAATGGTTTTATGCGAATAAAATAAGGTTTTGTTATTGCAAATTCCTAACTATATATGTTCTATAACCAATGGTTTTTTCATTGAATTTTCAAGGTTTTGTAAATGCAAATTCCTAACTATATATGGTCTATAACCTCTGGTTTTTTCAGTGAATTTTCTAGGTTTTGTAAATGCTAATTCCTAACTATATATGGTCTATAACCTATGATTTTTTCAGTGAATATATATATATATATATTACCTACTGGCGGTCGCCAGTAGGTATATATAGTTAGGATTTTTTCTCTATGGGATTTTTGAAAATTCTATGTCTAATAACTTTGGCGTTTGTGGACGGCATTGGCTGAAATTTTCAGGAAAATGGAACATTTTGTTTCTGAGCAGCCCCTGACAATTTGGGGGGGTTTCATCAAGGGGGGGCCGAGAGAAAAGGGGGGTCCCAAAACGCGTTTTTCCCATGTTAATTTCCATAGGGCGGTTGGCCTCACTTTTAGCTCGAACGGCTGAATGGATTTGCACGAAACTTGGTAAAATTGTAGGGACTGTTAGCCCGATGTGCCTTTGCTAGGTCTCAATATATGTGCTCCAGTGGATTTTGAGTAATTTAGGTTCAAAAAAAGATATATATCTGGGCGGAGCCTAACCACACATCTGATCTGATTGGCTGTCAGCACTTCATCCAAGAAGTGTTGGCAGCCATCTTGGGACCAATATACATGATAGCACCTCATTAAAAAGCATTGTAGTTAATAGAGGGTTTTAGGACTTTAGTTACATTATAAATCATTTGTTGATGGTACCATACTCGTTTTAGGAATTGTGGTGGGTTCTAAGGTGATTTTACCATGTGAAAAAACCTTCTGCTGTGATATCATGAATATTGTTTGAAAGAAAACTAATATCTCATGATTTTCCCACAGTGGTTTGGAAGGGGATCTATAAGCTAAACTGAAAGCATATTTTCTGTAAATTCACATTATCTTTCTCAGTCATGTGAAAATGAAATCTGACATTCTCAGTAAAACATGTACATCCAACAAGGACAGAGACTGTCAGTTGATTCCTTTGTGTTCTACTGCAGCCTCCTAGAGTGTTCTAAAGAACAACTAGAGCGCTAACAGTCCTACTTATTACAAAGGTATGGCACACCTGAAGCCATCATGATTGGAATTAAGTGGTAACTCTTAAAACATTTAAATTAAAAAGAAACAACATGAGGGGGTATATTTTGCCATAGAAAGTATGATTAGTGCTGCAGAATGAAAAATTAGGGCACATTTTGAGTGACTTCTCAAATCCTTTTCTATTTCATTAAAACATTCTGACATGCAGTCTCCCAAAATGGCCACCAGAGACAAAAGAGCCCAAATGTAGCCCACATATCACCCAGATGTAGCCCAAGTATAGCCCAATGACAGAATGTCCCAGAGTGTTCTAAAGAACAACTAGAGCGCTAACAGTCCTACTTATTACAAAGGTATGGCACACCTGAAGCCATCTTGATTGGAATAAAGTGGTAACTCTTAAAACATTTAATTTAAAAAGAAACAACATGAGGGGGTATATTTTGCCATAGAAAGTATGATTAGTGCTGCAGAATGAAAAATTAGGGCACATTTTGAGTGACTTCTCAAATCCTTTTCTATTTCATTAAAACATTCTGACATGCAGTCTCCCAAAATGGCCACCAGAGACAAAAGAGCCCAAATGTAGCCCAAATATCACCCAGATGTAGTCCAAGTATAGCCCAATGACAGAATGTCCCAGAGTGTTCTAAAGAACAACTAGAGCGCTAACAGTCCTACTTATTACAAAGGTATAGCACACCTGGAGCCATCGTGATGGGAATAAAGTGGTAACTCTTAAAACATTTATTTTAAAAAGGAACAAAATGAGGGGGTATATTATGCAATAGAAGGTATTATTAGTGCTGCAGAAAGAAAAATTAGGGCACATTTTGAGTGACTTTTCAAATCCTCTTCTATTTCATTAAAAAATTCTGACATGCAGTCACCCAAAATGGCCACCAGAGACAAAAGAGCCCAAATGTAGCCCAAATATCACCCAGATGTAGCCCAAGTATAGCCCAATGACAGAATGTCCCAGAGTGTTCTAAAGAACAACTAGAGCGCTAACAGTCCTACTTATTACAAAGGTATGGCACACCTGAAGCCATCTTGATTGGAATAAAGTGGTAACTCTTAAAACATTTAATTTAAAAAGGAACAAAATGAGGGGGTATATTTTGCCATATGAATTATGATTAGTGCTGCAGAAAGAAAAATTAGGGCACATTTTGAGTGACTTCTCAAACCCTCTTCAATTTCATTAAAAGATTCTGACATACAGTCTCCCAAGATGGCCACCAGAGACAAAAGAGCCTAAATGTAGCCCAAATATCACCCAGATGTACCCCAAGTATAGCCCAATGACAGAATGTCCCAGAGTGTTCTAAAGAACAACTAGAGCGCTAACAGTCTTACTTATGACAAAAGTATGGCACACCAGAAGCCATCTTGATTGGAATGAAGTGGTAAGTCTGAAAACACTCAATTTAAAAAGGAACAACATGAGGGGGTTAATTTTGCCATAGAAAGTATGATTAGTGCTTCAGAAAGAAAAATTAGGGATCATTTTGAGTGACTTCTCAAATCCTCTTCTATTTCATTAAAAAAATTCTGACATGCAGACTGAAACATGCACTTTGAATACCAGCAGCAGACGTCCCTGGTGAGCAGTAGCTTTACTACAGTGATCTAATGTGCAACTAGAGTGCTAACATTCAGAATTTATGGCAAATGTGTGACACATCTGAATGCCTTCTTGATGGAACCAAAGTAAACAAGCATTGAAAATGCAATAGATCTCGCCCTCGTTTAAGTTAAAGCCATTCTGTTTGTAATGAGATGGCTTTTTAGCTTTGCTTTTATTAGTGTTTTTTCAACTTTCATGTAAATAACATGCATCTGTATGCATATAAGTATATGTATGCATGCATTTATGTTTGTATTTATATAGATATACAGATGATAGATGTTTATATATGTATGTATATATATATATATTCACTGAAAAAACCATAGGCTATAGACCATATATAGTTAGGAATTAGCATTTACAAAACCTTGAAAATTCACTGAAAAAACCATAGGTTATAGACCATATATAGTTAGGAATTAGCATTTACAAAACCTTGAAAATTCACTGAAAAAACCATAGGTTATAGACCATATATAGTTAGGAATTCGCATTTACAAAACCTTATTTTACTCACAGAAAACCATTGAAATTCGCATATATAGTTAGTTGCACTAACTATATATCGCGCACCCGCAATCCACTGCTGATGATGTCACGTATTACATCATTCATGACACGGTCAGTGACATCACTGATGACATCACTGATGACAGCATCCAGTGACTGTATGTTTCTGTAAAGTTAAAATATGTCTTACATATTGAAGAATGAGTGGATGTATAAGTGTCTGGATGAAGGATTTAGTAGGTGCATGACTGACTGTATGAGTGAGTGATTAAATGTGTCTCACTGAGTGCATGGGTTAGTGACTAAACTGTCTTAATTTGTGCATCATTATGTCTGTTGTTCTGTAAACTGTTGCATGTGTTGATAAGTAGCTATATGGGTAACTATATGGGTTATTGATTGGTTGCCCAAGTATTTGTATGGGAGACTGAGTGTGTGAGTGGGTGGCTGGGAGGTGTATGACTCTGTGCATAGATGTGTGAGCAGTTGATTCACTAGATGTATGGTTTCAAAAGTGCATGTGGAAACAGCTGTATGGGCGGTTGACTGTGTGCATGAGTGTATTGGTGAGTGAATGGATATCTCAGTGCTACATGTCAAAGTAAGTACATATGTAAAACACAGTACATGTGAGAGTTGACATATATAAATAACTGTGCATAAGAGCCAGTGAATGTGTGAGTGGCTGTATGGATCATTGTGAACTTGTATCAGGGATTGTATAAAAGAGAGTAAATATGTGTTAGTATATGTTTGAATAAGTAAAGTTTGTATAACTGTACAGTTGAGGAAATGGAGGTGTGATTGATTCTTTGCATGACTGACTAGGTGTGTGAGTAACTCCATGGATGAGTGACAGTCTGTGAGTGTCTGTTTACACTGATTGTATCTAAGGTTATATTAGAGTCTGAAGAGGTTCATCGTATTATCACATGAATGATATCATCAGTGATGTGATCAGTAATGTCACATGAGATGTCATCAGTGATGTCATCAGTGATGTCATTTGAGATGTCATCAGTGATGTCATTTGAGATGTCATCAGTGATGTCACTGACCATGTCATGAATGATGTAATATGTGACATCATCAGCAGTGGATTGCGGGTGCGCGATATATAGTTAGTGCAACTAACTATATATGCGAATTTCAATGGTTTTGTGTGAGTAAAATAAGGTTTTGTAAATGCGAATTCCTAACTATATATGGTCTATAACCTATGGTTTTTTCAGTGAATTTTCAAGGTTTGGAAATGCTAATTCCTAACTATATATGGTCTATAACCTATGTTTTTTTCAGTGAATATATATATATATATATATATATATATATATATATATATATATATATATATATATATATATATATATATATATATATATATATATATATATATATATATATATATATATATATATATATATCCAAACAGTATTTACCAAAATCGTCTCTTGCACACCAGCTGGCGATGCTTCAGAGGAAGGAAAACGAACAACCGAACACCACATTGCGTGGTTTGGCAGATCTTGATTTATTAAAGCCTAATCAGACGCGTTTCGGATAACAAAGTGTTTCTATATAATGAAAAAATTTAGGAACGTTGTTCCCAAAAGTCCACACATACTATCACCTCTTGGGTTACCAGTAATGAAACAGGACTCTTTACATCAATAGTAAGGGTCTGGTAACTAAGCGGATGAGTCCACTGGAGGGCCTGTGTTTGATCTCATTGTCACAGTTTCAAATAGCAGCAGGTCTACTCAGCCTTTCATCCTTCTGATGTTGATAAAATAAGTACCATTGAGGTGGGAAACAATGAATATTCATCTGTTATTTAGCGCCAAGACACCCTTCTGGGTGAATGTGTGCTTTACAAATACACATGTAAAGTAACAGACAAATGTGCATGGTGTACTATTGATCTCACTATTTTTTATTATCCTTTGTTTCAATGCTGTAAAGTTTCCATGTTCTGCTCAAAGTGGAGAAATGTCCAACTTTGGGAGGATTTCCCATGTTCTGCTTAAAGTGAAAAAATGTCCTACCTTGGGTAGGATTTCCATTGAGTAGCATGTTGGTGAGTCCTTATCGGGTATGATGATCAATAACCAGGGCGCTATTTCAGTACAAATTATTTATTCATTTATGTCTTCTGTACGTTATTGGCACACAGCTCTACTGAGGAAGAGACAGGCTGTTTTAGAGTGAAGAAATAGAGAGGTGGAGTATCATTTCACTATGAACTAAAGGAAAACCATTTTAGAAAATAATATTAAATGGAGAAGAATTCTGAACAAGTGGCTCAGCAGTAAAGAGTTGTAGGATTTGATAGGGCAGTTGTAGATTCTTGAGAGAAATTGGGAAGATTTAAATAAAGTTGTGAACATAAAAATGGAGACAGGAGTGCAATGATATTAGGAGTGAATACAGCAAGTAGAACGAAAATGAAGTAGGTTAAAGGAAGGAATTGGGGTAATGAAGTGATTAAAAGTATCAGTTCAGTGTCCAATGATAGGTTAAACAAATGGTTTTTCAATTTTATGGAACCTAAAAATGCCATAGAAATATCGCAGGTCTTCAGGAATTGAGTTCCAGTGCAAGGTAGTCACACAAAAGAAAAATTGTAGTGCTGTCTCATAATGTTTCAAATCTTTTGTCCCAAAGCTAAGAATGGCTTTGCTCTTTGTGTTTTAACACCTGAAAACTGTGAGGCTTGCAATTATTTGTTTTTGGGGTGGAAGGCTTTGGAAGTAATACCTTAAATCTTGAATTTGATTCTCACAGAAGCCTGAGGAATTATCACAGCACAACAGTTGTAATGTACATTCTTTCTAAGCCTCCGACTACTCAGTTGAAGAGTGTGGAAGTTTGTCAATTGGCACTAAAACTACTTTGCTTTAATACATTCAAGTGACTCTTTCTTGATGAGGGTTGAATGAAGAGAATAAGGATGGATTTTTTTTGTACACAGTGACCTGCTTCATTTTCTCAAGTAATTGACTTACTGCAGTTGTCATGTTATTCCATTTAGGCCCAGGCAGGAACAGCACCATTTTACATGTACATGTTTAAACTTAACATATTTTCTTGAACGTTGACATTTGACGCACTTCTGCTTGCATGCTTGTACGGATATTGTTCCAAGAAATAGCTTTGCTTACATTTAAACATCTCCGGAGGCACATAATCAGAAGCTGTGAACATTCTGTACAAAAGCTACAGTTCACTGTGCCAAATGTTGTTGTTTGTTATTGTTCACTCGAGACAGCTTTGTCAGGGTAGAATCAATAATGGCAGCCTGACTGGGACTTTGGCATGACAACAAGGGTGATGTTTATTATATAAATGACATCACTCTTTTTTTAGTAAGAGGAGCATTTCGCTGCCACTGCGTGGTGGACCCATGCCACAATTTCAGCCCAGCTGATTCCTGCTTACCTCCTGAGAGGGAATTCCACCTAGATGGACTTCCTGACAACACATACGCACAAGTTACAGGGAAGTTAGATAACCCTACATGTATTCTGGCTGATACATCCACTCTAGGCATACTAGGATAGGTAGCGCTAAGTATGAGCAAAATATAACAGTAGTTATATGCTTGCATATCTTTTCTGTAAACAGCACAATGGTTGAATTATTAGTCTTCTTCACCATTCTTGTATTGCTGATTACACAATTCAGTTTCCTTCTATTGATTATTGCAGCATATGCATTTGACACAAGAATCATAGTACTTCAATAAATATTGAAACTCCAAGCTGTGTATTTCTTGTGTATCTCATTGGGTATGCTTGAGTTACCAAATGAAAAGGTTCTAGATGTTACCACGATTTTCTTGGGGGGGGCTCAGGGTTTTCATGTTCTGAGGTTGCATATTCCAACTGTTGCTTTACCTAGTTAGGGGTACAAGTGGTGCACTGTGAGCAAGCAGGACTAAGGCCAACATATCCTGATAGAGTGGATAGAATCAGTCTTGAACAGTTTTGACGTTTAGTTTATCCAACAAACTCACAGTTTTTACTTAGAAAGTATAAGCTGTACAACACTGTTATTGAACACAGATAACAATAAGGGCATTGAGAAAAGAAAGAAAGCCTGGGAAAGTTATTCCAACTGCACTTGCGTTTCTCTATTCACTTTATCAAACATCCCAGTTGACCCATTGCCTCAAGAAGACCCCATCCTAGTAGGGACACTAGGAGTCCTTTAACATAGGATGAAAAAGAAGGCTGGGAAAGGCTGGTTTGTGTCTATATTATTGTGATGCTGAGCATATGATTCAGGCTTTCCTAAACCAACTCGAAAAATGCAGGAAGAGTCCATTCGTCTTGTGGGAAAGAGAAAAAAAAACAAGGGAATGTTAACTTCCTTATTTTTGATCCTAAGTAACACAGATAATTTTCTGTTTCTGTTAATAGTTACCTTTATAACAGTAGAAGGTGAAGTTATTAATGCATCTGCTTTGTTGGAGAGTGGCATCTGTGGAATATTTATTTATTAGGCGTGGACCACTAAGAATAATATTCTAGACAGTTAATAGGATTCCTGGAGTGATTCAAACTATTGAGATGGCTCACCATTAACTTCTTGCCTCATATCGGATGTCATTTCAGTCTCTCTTGGAGGTCACACTTTAGTGCTTTCCTTTGACATTTTTGCTTTTCCCAAACATGCTGTAATATTTATTGGTTTTCTTGGAATTCTTGGTTATAGAGGCATAATTTGTATGCAAACTTGTCTGCTAGAACGGCAGTTTGTCTTCACAGTTTTGTCATGATCATTGTTATGCTTCAGGAAGGTACTGGACACCTAATAATGAGATGTTAGATTCACCACTGAATTTAAATAAAGCTAATTTGTTTTTGTTGCCATTTCAGTACCATTCTTTTCTCCAATCTTTGCGAAGCCTAAGGTTTGCTCACTTCCCCTCCTAGGGGATATAATTGTGCAATTTGTTCCTTTGAGATATATGTATTCCTTAGATCAAGATTTTCAACCTTCTTTTGATTACAGAGATTTCAATTAAGTAATGATCAAGTATCAATTTACTTTCCCTCTCATAGAGGAATTTTTGGAGTCAGCTCATGGAGCACCAATCTTAACTAAACTTGTTCTGCACAATGCTTAGCACCTTTCCTGTATAATAGTGTGATGAGTAGAAAATAGCTTTCTGCATCCTACTTGGGCCTTTTGAATATTTTGTAATGAACTTTGGTGTGCAATGTTCTTGCCATTTTCAAAGTTTTAAGGATTCAATATTTTCAGATGTCTTCAATCTGTTTGATTAAGCTGCATCTAGCTGATATTTTGGTGCTTGCAGATCATCAAGAACATGTGTGTTTTGTATCAGTACTTCAGAAATAGCAGTTGCCTTGTAAACATTAAAAGTGTGAAATAGAAAAAGAAGATATTTGGTATATTTGATTTTGATTGAAAGTTTCTGGTCTTTCAATGGATCTAAAAAGGTTTCAGCTATATTGAAATGGCTTTCAGTTATTAATGAGACCTATAACGTTCTTGAATTTCCAAATATTTATCATCAATTTGTTAAAAGATTTGCACCGATAACCAATGATTTTACCTACGGTTTGAAAAGGGAAATAGAAAGTAGCTTTGTGTTGGAATAATCAACCTGAAAGGGCATTTTATATGGTCTAAAAGACCGTTACTCCAGCCGTAAATGTATGCTATCCTGATACTTCAAATACGTTTATTGTGGAACAGACACATCTGCAAGAGCTGTAGGGACAGATTTGTTACAAATACAAGTATAGGATGAACTAGAAAATCCTGTCCTAATATGTCTCGCTGTTTGTCAGAAACAGAACTTAATTTGTTGATGAAAGAGAGGTTTAAACCATGAAGATGGATTGCACCGAATCAACACATCTTTGATCTGCCCCATTTAAACTATCTGAAATTGGATCTGATCGTCAGAATTTGCAGTTGTTACAAAATATTTAATGCTGAGTTATCTATTAATTTGCTGTTTTTTTCCACAAAATGATCACCTACATTCATCTATCAAAGAATTTGTTGGCTGACGCTCTACCTCGTCATCAAAACGCCCTTATGATTGACCTTTAATTCCTTTTCATTGTGTGTTTTGGATTTTTCGGCCTTTTGAAGTTGACGTACGGTTGGCTCAAGAACAAATGTATCCGTAGGAATTACAAAAACTTCCTTTTAGCACTCCCTTGGTTCGACAAAATGAGTTACATTTTAGCCACAAACCATTTTTGGCCAACTAAAGTGCTACAACTTGAAGTTCTGAAAATGTGTCATGATGCTGCCATTTCTTGTTATAAAGGAGTGATTACATTGGATTTTTTTTGCAATCTTCTTGGTTGCTGCTGTTCATTTTGATGATCACAAACATGTTTTTTTCCTGTCTGATTTGTGCCTACCATACATCATTGCACTTTTAGTCTATCCTTTTGCATATTTACAGCAATAACCAATGGCTCCTAAATCTTCTGTAGGTTTTATAACAAATGGTTCAATGAACCTTCAGATTGCTATGAAGAAATTATGTCTACAGTTGGCACCTTTTTGAAAATGATCCACTTTCTCCCCTATCTAAGTTACCATTATTTAACATGGGCTAATTCCTTCCATTATTTCTGAATCAGGTGCCTAATACCTTTCATGTTTTTGGAATGAGCTATGTAAGGCATTAGTCACTAAACAAGTTCTTTCCTTTGTTTTTCATCCATAGTCTAATGAGCCAACAGAGCAAATCAATCAAAGAATCAAAGTTTGGAACAATACATGCACTGCTTCTGTGATGCAATTTCGATAATTGGGCGTCTTGTTTGCACTAGACATTTTCTTAAAACAGTGTTATCCAATGTTCGACTAATGTTTTATGTTGTTTACATATTCAAGGTTTTCATCCAAGAGCTGTTCCTTCTTCTCTGCATACTGATCTTTTAGTTCGAACAGCTACTGATTTTATAAGTCAGTTACCGAAACACAGACAATTGGTTTCTAAAAGAATAAAACGTTTTGTAGTCAAGATGAACATGCTAACAAATATCGATCATCTCCTTTTGCCAGAGACCTATAAATTGGGCGGTCTTCTTTTTTTCTTCCTGCTGACACAATATTGGTAAAATTCTGACCAATACTTTGGTCCATTTCTCATCATTCATCAAAATTATCATGTGGCCTTTCTTTTAAGCTACCAAACCACCATAGGGGTAGTAAGTTAAGTAAAGAGGGGCCCAAGTATACACAGTGGGAGTACAGAATACATCAAGAACTAGTGTCTTTCTTTATAGTTCTTTTCAGTAAATACGGATTAAGTGTTCTGTAATGCCTAAGATTTAAAAATAAGTCTTATCCTTTCATACAGACAATTGGAACCAAATTTAAGGGTGGTAAGTCGGAGGAAAGCCTATTGTGTGAAAGAGGGGAATAAGGCACAGAAACATGCCTCCCTGAGACCACAAATCTAATTCTGCATTCAGTAGCATACCACTCAACTCCAAGATTGCTTCCAAACACACCAAAAAGGGACGACCCCACCAGTGAAGCACAGAGGCATCTGCCATCCGCATACATCATAAACCTAAGTAGTAAGTACGCAGACTCTGGCATATGACAGCAAGCAATGCCAGAATCCCTGTATGATACCAAATAAAAACAGACACCTAAGAACCCATCCAGTCCATGAGTCATCTGTTCCGCGAAGCCAGGCAAGATGTTATAGTATACACCCACTGCTGACGCAATTAAAGATGAAACAAGCCAGGTGAATGCTGCTTTAAAGCAGCACGCAGCAGGAAGACAAAGAAAACAAGAAACTCTTGCAAAAGTTGAGGGGGTAATGGACGTTCTAAGAGTCTTATGAAGAACTTTCACAAAGAGAATAACCCTGACAGTTGAATAAAAAGTACAAATGAGTCCATCTGATTTAGAAGAACATACTGCATAAAATCTACATTCCTGAAGGGTGGACACTAAGGAAGACAGAGGTAGAAGTGGAGTCTCATCTAGAAAAGGACTTGGAATACCAGGATTATTCTGAGAAATATAAAGAGCCAAATGTGTGTTCAAAAAGATAGATGTAAGTTAACTGGTGAAAGTGGAGTTCCTGTTCAATTTTAAAAGATCCATAATATTGGGACACTAATTGGAAGACAAGAGAAAAACCTGCTTTATGGGAGTTGAGTAGGTCAATATTTAAAACTGATTGTTACTTTCATACGTTATTGAGCTGCCTTGAGTTTTCTGAGAGATTGTAATGATTTTCTGTATTAGTCAGCAAGACAGAGCCTGCATGCAAGGCACCCGTCAATCAGTTCCATGAGTAGAATGTCAGCATGCTGAGTGCTAACCCTATGAAGTAGAAAATAGACTGCAACTGGTGGAAGATTGTTCAGCATTATTGGAAACAATCTTAGCTGAAGAACTTTCTATTGACCTTGGTAGCTTTCGCAAAATAAAAAAGATTCTGCTAAAATATCTATTGTTTTCTCTCATTTTGACCATTGGTTGAAGGGTGATACCCAATGGAAAGAGTTTGGTTCTCCCAAATACGTGTCATTGTCTTCTAAAACATATACACACTGAGTGTGACCTGAACATACATTCGGCAGTATGTATCCTGTCTGAGCTCCATCTCCAGGACCATGCCGGCAACACACACACCTGTCCACTGAGAGAGATGTCAGACCTCTTCCGGGTCATTTGCAAAAGGAAGCTGCTTGACTGATGGCTAGCGGGAGATCTCTGGTAAGACCACGAGAAGAGAAAATTCATTTTGACAGATGTCCCTCCATCCCCTAGCTGAGAACGTGCAGATAAGCGAGACTGCCACAGAGTGGTTTCCCTGTCTCGGATTGGCTGCATGGTGCTGTTGGGGCCATAACCTCAGCTACTTCTTCAGCCCCAGCCGCAATGTGAAAGCGGCATCCAATATTCCTTGAACCCTGGATTGAGATGAATCTGCCCTGGTTCTTGAGATTGCTTCATCATATTGTGGATGATAGCTCTTAGGGAATATTTGATGTGAGTGCCTGTGCTTGGCCATCTGGGTATGGGGGCACGGGTACATGTCTCACTTTGTCATTGGGTCTACTCCTACCTCAGATGTATTGATTTACTCAGGGTGGACTCCTGATTGGGAGCTCTTTGCCAGAGACTTGGGGCCAGATGTATGAAAGAGTCACCCAACACAGAGCAGCAGCCAAAAATGTTCTGTGTTGCGTGACAGGTAGGGAGCAGGAGAGTGCCATATCTACAGAGATATGGCTCTCTCATCCCCTCTCCCTAGTGCTGGCACAGAATCTTCCTGCCAAGCACCACACTTATGCGCCATAGTGCAAGGGTGTGTGCATGAGTCTAGTGTTGGTTTTGTACTGGATGGGTTTCCTTCCAGTACAAAATACTATGCCTAGATAACTCTTTTAAACTTTTCCTACTTTGTTCGTATGCTGTACTCTGCACCACACATGCAAAGTCAGAAACGGCTGCTTTCCATGATGTTCCTTTTTTACACAAAACCCTGTATCAGATTTTTGGTAGATAGGGTATGGCATCAAAAAGCATGATTGGTTGCATGGGAATGCCCTTGTAAAGCCCCCTTGATGCTAACTAATGTAAAACAGTGCTTCACCCTACTTTGCGTTACCTTTAGACAATTTTCCAGTAGAAAGTAAATAAGAAGAAAAATATTTTGTTCTAGTTTGCAACACTTTTGTGATGCAAACACAATGCAAAATGTTTGTAAAACTGGTCCTTTCCCTTGGAGTATGTTAGGCCTTTAGGGGAAGATCCTCGGTGGTGCCCAACACTTTTTTATTGAGCCACCTCAGTTGTTTGGGCATTGAGGCACTACAGGGAACTCTGAATGGATTTTAAAATGTATTTCCCACATTTTGAATTAATCATTGTTATATTTACAAATATGGATATAATATAGGTAATCTGTGCCTGCCATACTCTTGGTGTTTACTCTGTCAGATAGGGAGGTTGAGGGATAGGCCATTCACAATATTTTTCTCTCACTTGCCCTTGATTTGTTTACAAAGGTTCTCAAACAGCAACACATTTCAATGCACGCAACAACTTACAATTAGAAAAGTAGGTCTTGTACATACAAATAATAGATCAGAGGTATGAAAGTTGGATATTCTAATGCTAAACTTTATGGGCATGCCCAGGATCAGGTGCTGCTACACATATAAAATGACTTGGGTATTATTACAGATTCATAGAGTGTGCTTTTCATGTCAAACTCAGAACAACCTTCTGCCAGATGTACTGATATGAGTTACTTTTTATGTATCAAAGTGGAGACCTGGTCTACAGCCAATAAGGCAAACCCATTTTAAATTCAGTCACACTGTTTTAAGTTGTCTCTAAGTCAACCCTCGCAAGGACCTGTGAGTTTAACAACATCATTGCTTCCTCAAACATAAAAAGACCCACTTTCAGCGAGGCTTCCCCTTTCACCATATTTTTACTTATGACAAGAAACAGGTGTCAGTGATGAACAGGTGACTAACATTTTACAAGTGGGTAAAGGCCAGGACCCGGAGGAAGGATCTTCCAGGGGCCCCCAGGGGCCCCAGTCAGAATCAAATATGCAAATCTCTGAATGGGAGAAAATGGCTAAAAGGAAAATGAAAGAACAAGTGAGAAGATGAGAGGGAACAGCCTCATGACTCCATCTCATTCCCCAAGGAATCTTGGTTTTTTCGCAGCTTTGTGCTGTGTGCCGGATTAAACCCTGTGGAGGCCCATAGGCAGTCGAAACCTCACCCCATACCTCGCAAATTATAACTTAATCCGTTTTTAATTTTACCAGCCAGCATTTTTAATAAACCATTTTTATTTCACAAAACGAAACATTATTAATTATTAATGTTATTAAACAATTAGCATTTTTTTATTTTAATAAACTAAAAAAACTTTAAATATTCACTTTCTGTAGTGTCTTGCACCAATAACGACAGACACTTATTTATGCTTCAAGGAGCTTTATTTAGTGCTTCCTTACTCGTCCCTGTCCATACTCTAACTGCCCCTTTCCTGTCTTTGCTCCTCCTCTTCCTCCAACCCCCTAGCTCCACCCAAACCCCAACTACTAGACTGCACAAAACATCACATCTCCCCCTTTGTTAACAAATGAAATAACTGACGTGATCAGAGTTCTTCAATTAGTCGCCTGGGCTTCTGAATGTTCCGTCGAGGGCGGAGACTCACTCCTGCGCCGCTTCTGCCTGAGTTTCAGGTCTCTCTACTGCAACCATCTGATCAGGTATCTCCACATTTTGTTGATCCATTGTCCTGTCGAGAGCCTCTTTCATGGCAGGGGTACACTTTTGAAAGTGCAACACATTTCGGGTAATCTGTCTATTCTCTGACTCCGCAGTGAACATTGTTCCCTTCTGCTGAGTGATTACCAGAGGTTCCTTTTTGAATTTACAGTCCATTTTCCTTAACTGATCTTGTTTAACTACTACACAATCTCCTTCGTGCAAGGATGGAGATCTTGCTCTCCTCCGAGTGTCTGCATAGGACTTCATTTTGCTCTTACCAGCTCGATCAGCCACTACTAGCTCTTGATGGGCACGGGCAGGAGACACTGGTCCCAACGCTCCTTCCCACATAGGTATACGCGTTCTGATGGGTTGCCCCAACATAAGCGTGGCAGGACACTTGCCTGTGGTGGCATGGGGTGTTGTTCGATACGCTCTCAGAACCTCATTGAGAGCCACTTGTAAGTCCTTTTTGTCCAGGGTAGCTTGTTGAAATGTCTTTTTTAAAGTTGGCATGAATCTTTCAATAGTGCCGTTGGCCTGTGGCCACAGAGGCGTGATTTTGTGATGCCTGAAATTGAGATGCTTTGCGAACTCCCCAAATTCATGCCCGTTGAAAGGAGAACCATTATCTGTCTTGAGTTCCTTGGGGACGTCCCAAGCAGCGAATACTTCATCTAGCACGGCAATAGTGCTGGAGGCGTTGGTGGATGATACAAACTTTGGTATTGGAAACCTTGAATATTCATCCATTATCGCTAGGACATATTTGCCTGACTGAAGGGGTCCATAAAAGTCCATGGCAAGTTCTTGCCATATCCCACTGGGTAGCTTGGTCATTTGTAGAGGAGCTGGAGGATCTCCTTGATTGACCAGTTGGCACTGGGGACAGTCCTTTAGGGTGAGCTCCACCATTTGATCGAGCAGTGGAAACCATACTCGTTCTCGGAGAGCTCTTTTTGTTGCGACCACTCCGCGGTGGCCCTCGTGGGCCAAGTTGATGACACCTTGGCGTAGCTGCCTCGGGATGACGATCCGATGATCTCTTAGCAGGAGCCCCTCTGAGGTGGCAGACAGTTCGTCACTGATATGCCTGAAAGCCTGCATCTCTTGGCGGATTTGAGGGTCGTTCCTTTCTTCCTCTCTGTCGTGTCTCCAGCGATGTGTCTGCAGTCGACGCACCATTTTCTGAAGGATGTCATCTTGCGCAGTGGCTTCCTGTATTGCTTCTGAGGGAACCGCGGGCAGCCGGGCTAGGTCCACTACAAAGTGTATGTATTCTTCAGCTATCGAGGGATGTGAGACTTGGGATGCTTGAGGGTGTCTTGACATATAATCCGCAGGATTCGCTGATTTTCCAGGTTTATGTATTATTGTGTAGGTGTATTCCTGCAGACGCAAACCCCAACGTTCAATTCGAGGTGGCATCTTGGCTCTGGGGTTTCCAAAGATGGTGAAAAGCGCATGGTGATCGGTTACCATGGTGAAATGTTTGCCATAGATGAATACATGAAAATGTTCGCAGGCCCATACAACCGCAAGACTCTCTTTTTCGGGTTGGGAGTAGGCCTTCTCAGTGTCCGATAGGCTGCGACTGGCGTAAGCCACAATGTGTTGTTGATCTGTGTCATTGTCATACTGGGCCAGGATTGCACCCACTCCCACTGGGCTAGCATCCACCGTTATCTCCGTCTTCCTCTTGGGACTGAAGTAGGCTAAATTGTCTGCTGATTCAACAGCTCGTTTAATTTCTTGAAATGCCCGCTCGAAACGAAATGTTGCCCTTGCTTGGTAAGGGTTCGTAGAGGGTGACTGATGGTGGTGTAATCTTTTATGTATCTGGCACAATAACTCGCCATGCCCAGAAAAGATCGAATGTCACTCACATCTTGTGGGCTCTTGGTGTCATTGAGTGCTGTCACTTTCTCGGGGTCGGGCTTCATCCCGGCTTCAGAGAATACATGTCCAAAGAATTTAAGGGTTGATTGATGGAACTCACACTTGTCCTTGTTGAGGGTAAGGTTAGCTTCCAGGAGAGCATGGCATACCCGATCCAATGCATTCTCCTATTCCTGGGTATTTGACCCATACACCAAAATGTCGTCACTATAGTTCAGCGTATTTGGTATGTGTCGGATGGTCTGACGAATGACTTCTTGAAATATTTCCGCAGCAGAGGAGATTCCAAAATTCAGCCGTTTATATCGAAACAAGCCCAAATGAGTAGCGAATGCTGTGATATATCTCGACTTCTCATGTATCTCCAGCTGGTGGTACTCCTTGTTTAAATCAAGTTTGGAGAAGACTCTTGCTCCATTCATTGATGATATCATGTCACTCAAGTGAGGTCCTGGGTGACGCTCTCTTTCTATGGCTGTGTTGGGAAGCCTCATGTCCACACATAGGCGCACCTTTTCAGGTGTGCCTTTCTTTGGCACAATGACTACAGGTGATACCCGGGGTGTGGGACTGTCTGTTCTTTCGATAATGTCTGTTTTTAACAACTCCTAAATTTCATCCTCCACCGCTTGCTGAAGATGAAAGGATACTCGCCTGGGGTCTTGTGCCACAGGACGCACTTGCTCGTTAATGTGCAGTCTGATCAGGCATTTGTTCATTTTCCCCAGCCAGTGAATAATTTGGGGAACTTGTGTATGATGTCTGGATCATCACTGACTCTGTATAAAATCTCGACCAACCGGAGACGCTCCGCAGTAGGCCGACTGAGGAGACAATCAGCCTCCGGGCCTTCAATAACATGAATGTATGCCGGCACAGAGGTGGATTTGTGTTTGAGCGTCGTTGCGAATTTGCCGAGACATTGAAGGGGCTTTTCGACATCCAGGTGAACACTCAAATACATATACATATACTTATATAACTAGATCCCACTATAGGTGTCTCATGCGCTGAAGTTTTCCATGGTCTCTGTTTTTTGTTTTCAAAGAGCACACCATCTCATGCAGTTGATACTGGTTTTCCTTGGTCAAGCCGTCCAAGAAATCACCGAAGGTTGAGAGGCCTCGGAACGGGCAGGTGCATAAATCGGCTAACGTTGTGCATGTTTAGCATGTTATCTGTCCCTCATAAATACATGTGACAGGGTTAGCTCTCAAACCAGGATTTATCCGCTTTGGTTGTCTGTGAGGAACATGCTTCCACTGTCACCAAATTCCAATTGTGTAGCTCATTTTCCGGTTTGTCATATTTAATCCACATTTCAATTAATTGGCTTATCTTCTGTTTTGCTGTGTCTGCTGTCATTGCAGCAATGCATTCTCGCACAGTCATCACTGTCTTTGGATTGGCTGACGCTGCTATGCAGTAGCCAAGTCAAAGTACAGTAAGAATGGAAGGTCAAGTTCCCTAAGAAAAAGACTGCATCAGAAGTTAATGACACAGACAGAAATATGCCATCTTCACTAGGCCTGTGAGATCTGGATCAGGCCTCGCGTTCATACCTGTAATGGGTGAAGGTAACAAACTTCTTCTCCTGTCACATGGGGTGACATCACAGAAAGCCCACTAGATACCAGGGATTTTTTTTTGCATTTTGAATTGGGGTGGGAGCTTCCCAATATGGGATTCAATGCCCCCAGCACCTGGGGGCAGAAAGCCCACTAGAAACCCTTTTTCCCTCATTGAAATTAGGAGTGGGGGCTGCCCAAGATGGGCATGCCAATGCCCCCACCCCTCCACCCACAAAATTCCAGTCTGCCTGCCCCCTCCATGAGGGGGCGGAAAGCCCACTAGATACCAGGGATTTTTTTGCACTGCAATTAGGGTTGGGGACTAGCCAAGATGGGCATTCAATGCCCCCACCCACCCCCTGTAAAATTAGTCTATCTGCCTCCCGGGGGGCAGTAGCCTCCAATATGCATCCTTGGGGGTAGAAAGCACACTAGACTCCAGGGATTTTTTTCAATTTAATTTTGGGGTGGGGGCTGCTCAAAATGGGCATGCCCCCCTCAAAATCACACAGTCTTTAGCCACTGATCTGCTCTCTGTGGGGCATAAAGCCCACTAGGCCCCAGGGATTGTTTTTTTTATACGTAGAGGTGGGGGCTGCCCAAAATGGGCATGTCAATGCCTCCACCCCTCATAAAATATTGCCACAGCCTTTCTGCCTCCCCAGGGAGGTAGATGGGGCCAATAGTCCCTAATCCCTAAGAAATTTGAGAAAAATTTGATTTTATCAGCAAAATTTGAGGTTTGCAGGGATTCTGGGTAGGAAAACGATGAGGTGGTCCCCGCAAGCCGTCCCTCGCTGGACTCCCATGGGTGTCTAGTTTTCAATAAGGTGTGGGTCTAGTAGTTTCCCAAGATGGCCACCGATCCCGTGGACAAAAACCCAGGAGACCCCCCTTTGCAAAACCAGGTTGTAATAGGTAATTTGCATGTCTCCTCAATACGTTGTGGGCCCTTGCCTGTCGCAGGTCCTTGGCTCACCCACACGAGTGAGGTACCATTTTTATGGGAAATTTTGAGGATCCACGCAGATTCTAGAACTTTTCATCCCAGAAATGCGAAGAAAATGTGTTTTTGTTTTACAATGTTTGAGGTTTGCAGGAGATTCTGGATAACAGTCCCTTGTGAGAGCCATACAATTCACCCCTCCTGGATTCCCCTGGGTGTCTAGTTTTCAAAAATGTATAGGTTTGCTAGGTTTTCTTAGGTGCCAGCAGCGCTAGGGTTCAAAATCTACAGCTAGGCACTTTGCCAAAAAAGGGTCTGTTTTTACTGTAAAAATGTGGTATGTCCACATTGCATTTTGGGCCGTTTCCTGTCACGGGCACTAGGCCTACCCACACAAGGGAAGTATCATTTTTATCGGAAGACTTTGGGGAATGCAGGGTGGGTGGAATTTTGTTGATCCACATAGATTCCAGAAATTTCCATCACAGAAATGTGAGGAAAATTTGTTTTCTTTTTACAAAGTGGGAGGTTTGCAAGGAATTCTGGGTAACAGAACTTGGTGAGAGCCATAAAAGTCACCCCATCCTGGATTCCTCGGGGTGTCTAGTTTCCAAAAATGTACAGGTTTGCTAGATTTCCCTTGGTGCCGGCTGAGCTAGGGTGTGTTTTTTTTATACAAAGTTTGAGGTTTTCGGGGGTTTCTGGGTAACAGTACCTGGTGAGAGCAGCACAAGTCACCGCCTCCTGGATTTCCCTGGATGTCTAGTTTTAAAAAATGTATAGGTTTGCTAGGATTCCTGTTAGACCTGGCACTTGGGCGTGAGTCTCCCTTCCACTTTTTGCTGATGTGCCTCATATGTTTTGTTGGTGTTAGCTGCTCGGGGAACTGTGCCACTGCCAATCAGTGCCACAGTGCAAGTGCTCCCTATGAAAAGCGTATACATTGGTGGGTTTCCATGATTGGCTTATTTGGTTTACTGCCAGTCCTCAGTAAAGGGCACCAGGAGAGCCAGGGCTTGTAAATACAAATGCTGCTGGTGGGCCTGCAGCACTGATTGTGCCACCCACAGAAAGTAAAATGTGTCTAAGGTCTGCCATTGCAGAACCTGCATGCAGTCTAGTACTGTCATGCTGACTGCGCAAGTGCACCTACTTGCCAGTCCCTAAACCTTCCCTTAACTTCATATTATTCACCCCTATTGTAGGCCCAAGGGCAGGGTGCATTGTAAGCATAAGGTAGGACAAGCCCTGATGTGTGTGGCATGTCCTAATAGTGAATTACAGCCATTTTTGTTTTTCACTATTGTAAGGCTACCTGCTCTCCATAGGCCAGAATGGGCTGCTGGAATTATTACACTCTAGAATCCAAACAGACTCAGAGAGTATGGGAAAAAGTCAAGTTTAGTATGCCTGAACTCAGAATAATGAAATACATATTTTAGTAAAGTTTATTTTAATATCCTGTGTTTGCAAATACTACTTTTAGAAAGTTAGTATTTGCTTGCCTAACCATTTCAACCCGCCTCTGCTCTGATGTGTATCTGCTGGGGAACTTCTAAACGCCTCACGGATTGTTGCAGCAGGAGCCCTTTCCAAGCCAAGAGAATCAACACAGCGCCTACAGCTCGCCGGACCCGCTTCGCGGGTCCCGCAGCGCGGCTACCCAGGAGGGGGTCGCTGTTGCCTTCACGCCCATTCTGCAAGGGGCTGCTAGGGGCTGGTGTATCAGGACCGGCAGGGCTGCGAGCACAGGCAGGGACTCCGTGGACCAGGAGTCCCTGCGCGCCCAATTACCATCAGCTGGGCTGCTCTCCCTGCCGGCCACGCCCACCCGCCAGTAGCGCCACTTGCAATAAAAGCTAGCAGCATAACCGCTGCGCGGGAGCATGCGGGAGCGCGCCGGGAGAAGCCCGGGACAAGGGCGGGACCGTCTAAGGCCGTACAAGGACGAACAAGGTCGGGTCGGGGCCACTCTCTTTCATCAAGTGATCCCAGATCTCTCATTGTAAATTGATTGGTTGTAAGTATAGCACCATATATTTAGTTGTCCCCTAGAATCCACATGATGTCCTTGCGCTCAGGGAAGGGTAGACAGGTCACCGTAAAAACGAACAATGGGAAAGCCACTGGAACCCTAGACGATTTTATAACTCGGGCAACTGTGATCTTAGAAAAAGAAATTGCCCTTACCGAAAAGCGTTTGTCCTTAGATCTTATAACAGGAAAAGGCTCATCCTTGGGAGATATTGCCTCTAAAATTACCCCCAATAAGGCACCTACTCCTGAGCAAAGTGCAGACAGTGCAGATAGTAACCTAGAGGCTAGCCCAAATTTAGTGGTAATCTCTGACTCCCAGACAATCACGATAGCAGATCCAGGGGACTCCCAAGCTGAAGCACCCTCACTCACTCCTATACCTATTTCATCTGGTATCACGGGGGATAACACCACAGACGGCAACTTGAGCAACCTGAGCAATAACGGGCCCATCCCCACACAAGATCATGTAGTAGTTCGTGAGCGAGAACCTAACAATCCGAATAAACGTAAAAGAGGGGGAAACCATAGAAAGGGAACCAGATCCAAGTTAGCGAAGCCAGCACCACCCAAAGTTTTGACAATTCCCACTAAACAAAAGGGTACCCACCTAGCTGACGCGGGACAGAAAATTTTCTCATTTAACACCAATAATAATGACCGACTTTTGGGGGAAATTGAGAAATTGGTTCAGATGCTTTTGCTGCCCGTCCTAGAGAAAATTCAAATTGTTAATCTAAAATTAGACCAACTGGAACATCTCATCTCACTTAACACCAACTCCCTTGAAACTTTAGCAAATAAGAATAAATCACCTGAGGTGGGGGGTACTAACAGTAATAAAAACAGTAACCCCAACAATAGTAATCCAAAAAAAGGGGGAGAGAATAAAAATGCCAGTAAAACATCTAAAACACTTATATCTGGTGACCCTAAGGCTGCTCCGGTCCCCTTAGCACGAACAAAACCTGTACCATTAGCTCGTACTAAACCTGCAATGGCGGTTACTGTGGGGCCCCCTAGCCAAAACATGGCCAGTATAGCACCAACACCTGAAGTTACTGCCTCTAAACAGGGAACCACCCAAGGGCCCAAACAAACATCTTCACAGGGGCCTGCAGCAAACAATGATAATGAGAGAGTACACAAAAGGGAATTACCACCTGAAAACTTGCCCCCAGATTCACTCCCTTTTATGGTAATTCTCACAGGGGTACCCCCAGTTTTGCCCAACAAAACGGAAGCAAATCAGGAGTTAAAAAATAAAGTAACATACTGGCTCAATAATAACAGACCACTTCCTCCTGATTCTAAGACAAAAATACTTAGTGTGCGTAGAGTTCCCTGGGTGGGCCCAAGTGAGAAGGACCTAGAGGGGGACTGTATCCTGATCAATTTCAGTGATACCTGGGTAAAAGACATTATCTGTTGTAAACCAAGATTTGCTAGAGTCGAGGATATCCAATGTATAGGTCTAGAATATTTCTATCCAAATTTGAACTTTGTACCCCCGACCACAATTCACAACAACACTGGGCAGATATATCATAGAGAAACATACCCTGGGTGGGTCCGGAGAAATAGGGCCGTATGGCCAAACCAAAACAACTGGGGACCTCTGCATCAGGGGGATGGCTTCTTTAGGGGATCAATTTATAATAACAACAATTCTTTGCAAACTTGGCATAACGCCCCAAGACCAAGATTCCAGGGAGAAGACTACCTAGGATGGTTCCCAAGTAAAATCCCCTTAAGAAACCGCTTTGATCCACTTGTGGGCATGGAAGAGCTAGATTGACCATCACAAAACTCCCCTGGTAATGCTTTGATAATAGGAGAGTCCAGCCAGAGTGAGAAGGGAGAAAGTCGTAACGATAACTTACGGGAGAATGTTTCCGTTGGTGACGATCGTACTTCCAACCCCCAAGCCCCAGAGGCTGGCCATATCAAGGAAAGCGAACTAAGCCTAATCACCTCAAGGCAAAACTTGGAAGTATTACCTGAACCTGCCAGAAAGAACCAAAGTGAACTAAGGATGAGCCTAATTTCCTGGAACATTGCTGGGCTTGCCTCAAGATTGAAGGATGAGGCATGGTTAGACTTTGTGGGTGCCTGTGACATTCTGTGCCTCCAGGAAACTTGGAGTCGATCCACTCAGAACATTGAGGGTTTCCAAGCCTTTAATACCCTAGCGATACCATCACAACCGGGTAGGGCAAAAGGTGGTCTAATGACAGCAATCTCGTTAAAACTATGTAAATCTGCAACCACTAAGATAGCTGACACCCCATGGTTCCAAGTGCTATTGTTGGTCAAATTCTTCCCTGAACCATTGTTATTGATTAACTGGTATTATAACATCTTTGATAATAATGAGACAACTGTAATGTCGAAATTGGAGGAGGCCATAGCCAGGGCACGCCACGAGCAACCCCTACTTTTTGTCATCTGGGTGGGAGACTTTAACTGTTCGTTATGCACCCATGGGGACTCAAAGGTGTGTGGTTTGAGAGACTCCCAAGATCATCCCCAAACATACACCCCAGGGGGACGCTTTAAATAATATCATTATACTAAATGATCTATGCATAGTGGAACCCTGGGTTGGTCCAAATTCGGCTCCGATACCAACTTTTCAGGGAAGTAGAGGCATGATGAGTTTTATTGACTTTGCAATTGTTTCTAGTGGGTATTTTCATTATGTTGATAAATTGGAAGTAACCGCTAATGCTGCCAGTGACCACAACCCTCTAATCTTATCCCTGCTTTGTCCTGTTAAACCCAAACATTCTGTCTGGGAGCAACCTATAAAGTATAACAGGAACCAAGGAATCACCCTCAAATGGGGCAAAATAGATGCAG
This sequence comes from Lissotriton vulgaris, assembly GCF_964263255.1. Taxonomy (NCBI): domain Eukaryota; kingdom Metazoa; phylum Chordata; class Amphibia; order Caudata; family Salamandridae; genus Lissotriton; species Lissotriton vulgaris. The sequence continues at coordinate 1,128,624,835 of NC_141691.1, forward strand.
TAGGTCTTCAGGCAGAGATCCTAAATGGATATAGCTCCGAATATGAGGCATGTCTAACACCCACAGCTAACCCCGAAAAGATTATAGGGAATTTTGAATCCTTATGTGGGCATGTAGCCGAACGCCTCATAACACCAACTGGGAAAAATAAAAGGTCAGGTCCCAGATGGTTTGATGCCGCATGCTCGGCAACACACAGATCCTTGAAAGCGGCACTAAAACAAAAATCTAGGGACACAGAGCTGGTTAGAGCATCTAGACTGGCCTATAAAGAAGCCATAAGAATAAGGAAGCTGGACTTAAAAAACCTAGCCTGGGAAGACCTAGAAAAGGCCTCGGAATTGAAGGACAGCAGGCTTTTTTGGGAAGTTATTAACCGCCCCCTTTTTACAAGTAATGGCAGAGACAATATTGTGATGCAGATTGCATGCGAAACATGGGAATCACATTTTGGGAACATTTTTAACCCACATGGAATTCTATCCAATGACCCATCACCAGGAGACGCTAGGGAATTGGTGGTCTCTCAATCCTCTTTGTCCTTGAGCTTATCGCTTACCCTGCAAGAAGTGGAAGATGCCCTATCGAAAGGCATACCATTAAAAGCACCCGGCCCTGATTTAGTGCCTCTGGACTTTTTTAAGCATAACGTTAAGGTCTGGGCCCCCTTGTTGTTAAATGTATTTAGAGCAGCTGTTATTGGCCGTATTCCGGCATCATGGAAGGAGGCAGTAGTGGTGCCAATTTTCAAGAAGGGCGATAGATCTGATCCCCGATGCTATCGCCCAATCTCATTAATTGATGCATCATGCAAGATATTGGGTAGGGTCATCTTAGCCAGACTGGAAACATGGGCAGACTCGGTGGGCCTTATTGTGAACTCACAATATGGGTTCAGAAAAGGCAAAGGTACCGTCGAGCAGTGCCTGAACTTGGCCCTGATCATAGGGAAATACATGAAGGCAAGAAATTCTTCCATCCATCTTGCCTTCATGGATCTCTCAAGTGCATTTGACACTGTGTGTCGGAGCAAGCTGTGGCAAATGATGGAGGATATGGGATTCGAGGAACCTCTGGTCACCTTGCTCCGTAGACTCCACGAATCAACCACTGTAGCCATAAGGTTCGGGCCAGGGGGAGAGAAAACCAAGTCTATCCTTTCAACTGAGGGCGTCCGACAAGGATGCATATTAGCCCCGTTTTTGTTTCTCGTGTACACCAATGGCCTGGAAAAATACCTGTTGGACCACTGCCATGATTTCCCAAAGGTCAACGGCAGGAGCATACCAATGCTCTCCTACGCCGACGACACGGTACTAATGACACTCACAGGAAACAGCATGCAGCACTGCCTTGATGCCTTCCACAACTTCATGTTGGACCTAGACCTGAAGGTAAATTTCACCAAATCCTTTGCTATGGTCTGTGGCCCAAAGGGCACCAAAACCAGAAAGTTTGTAGTAAATAAATCCACCATTGAAAAGGTTGAAAACTTCAACTACCTGGGAAACCTTTTCAATAACAAATTAAGCTGGGCCCCGTTAATGAAGACTCGTGTCTTGAGTGCTAGTCGCTCTATTGAAGGTCTGTTTCGTTTCTGTGGCAAACTAGGTCAAACACCTGTTACACATCTAAAAAACCCTGTACAAAGCAAAATGTTTGTCGGTAGCCACCTATGGGGCAGGGGTTTGGGGGACCAAAAGCCCTGACACGATACAAATTATGGAGAACAAATTTCTAAAGCGTGTATTGGCAATTCCATCAAGTTCTTCAAACAGATTTGCCCACAATGAGATAGGCCTGAGTTACGTGAGTGACACCATTCGCCTTTCCCCTTTGTTATTATGGGGCAAAATATGGCTTTCAGAGGACTTACAGCTCTCCAGAGATATCCTCCGGGACTGTTTAAAACTGGCAAATATGAAACAGATCCCCTGGCTATCTTATGTTAATGAAACGCTCCATAAATTAGGTCTGGGTGACATCTTTGACAACCCCGAAAACATACAGGGAGATGTTAAAGCTGTTATTAAATCAAGCTACGGGAAATCCTCATTTGCATACTCTCCGGTCAGCCCTTACGTTCCTAAGGTTACTTTACAGCATCGGTTTTATTTAACCTTTACAAATCATGTGCAATGGCGATTCTACTTGACAAGGTTCAGGTTACACATCTTGCATTTTCTTTTTGTGTTCCCTAAACAGGGGGGTTGGTGTGAGAGACTGCCCCCCTGTCCTTGTAACAACAAAGACAGTCAAAGCACGATGCATGTTGTTCTCTTCTGTTCCCTTTATAAGGATCCGAGGACTAGGTTTATCAAACTGACCCTTAAGGAAATGCAACCATGTCATTACAAGGAGGGTTATGACCATTTGTTATCTTTGTCTTCATCTAGTGTCTGTTGTGCGATGTTAAACTTTATACGAGTGTCACTCTTGATTAGAAAACGGTATGGTTAAATCTGGCCCCAAAATCCTGTTTGTTTGCCCATGTATATTGCTGTATCATGATTTTCTTTTTCCCTGCCCTTGAATGTATAGCCTGGAATGAAGAATCTATGATTTACCCTAATCAGATTGAAAGCAAAAGTTACGGGTTTTAACTCTGATCATTTTATCTAATGTATCTTATTAGTTTAATGTCATAATTGTAAAATTGTCTTTTAAAAATGAATTTCAAACTATGTTTGTATATGTAATTGTTTGACTTTTATGATTCTTCTTTTCTGAATCGAATAAAGTTTTTGTAACGAAACGTGTATCTGCTGTCTGGTTTCTGTGTGTGACAGGGCTGGGGCTGACAGGTGGCGAATAGAGAGATTACACCAGGATGGGTGGGGGGAGTGCCCCTTGACTCTGAATAGGGCTGTGCTCTGCCACCACAATGCTGGCTCCGCCCCCTGGGGAGCGGCTGATGGCTCTGCCCTGCACCTTGTGAAGAGAGAGTGGAAGACTGTCAACAGAGTACTCCTGGACTGTACTTGTCGCCACAATGCTGGCTTCACCTCCTGCGGAGCGTCTGATGTCTCTCCCCTGCTCACTGAAAGGAGAAGCCAGAGTCTGCAAAACAAAGTGCTCAGGGACTGGACTGGATTAGGCAAAGGCCCCCCAGGCCTGCAAGAACAAAGGATTTTGTGTATAAAAGAAGGGACCCTGCTCCTAAGAAATCAGATCCTGCTTTTGAACCAAGAAGAAGTCTCTGCCTGAGGAGGAGGAACCGGGAAAGCTGAAGGAGGAATACTGTCCCTGTCCTGGGGGATTGGCCTGCAGTGGTTGCCTTGCTACCAAAGGAGAGAAGGAATCTACAAAAGACTTTTTTTATTTTACTAAAAAGAACTTGTGCTTCAAAACGATCTCCAAGGGCTTGGAAGCGAGCTTGCCCCCTGGACAGAGTATCGGGATCATTGGACTCTCGCCGCCTTTCCTGACGAGCTCCTGGAGGTGTGCTGGACCCTTATCTGTGCCGCTGGAAGCTGTGACCCCGATTGCGCCTCTTCCCCCCGAGTGTGCAGTCTGTGTCTTGCCGCCACGCCACTGGGACTCCACTCCGCTGAGTCGTGTCTGTCCCGTCCTGCTTGGGCCGCCCGCACCCTGCCCCCTGATTCCCGCCAAGCGGCACTGTGCATTCGCAGCCCCCGCCACCAGAGGTAATCTCGAAAGCCCAGCGCAGTCCCGTACGGTCCATACGCCCGGACCGCACTGCACCAACGCTTTGCCACTTGGGGACCGCGCCTCGCGAAAGAGCCTGTCTGTACGCCCCGTACTGGCCGCTCCGTGCCACCCGGCCCACAGCCCGTCCACAGCTTCAACGAGAGGATCGGCTCATACGCCGCACCCCAAAGTGACCACATCGCACCGTGAACGCCTGGAGGCCCTGACCGCCTCGCCTCCCAGAGTCCCGCTCCTACGCCTCGTACCACGACGCCTGTACGAGCCGGACCCAACAAAGGAAGCTGCCGATACATCCCGGGCCCGCCTTTACCTGCACACATATTCCGCGTGTTAGCGGCTACGATTCTCAAGGTACTGTATGACTCGAACTGAGTCTGTGTGCGCATCGGACCGCATGGTCTGCAACGTTTAGGTAACTCATTTTTAAAGTATGAACTTCAACGAACGAGTCGCACAGCCAGTGCGAAGCGCAGGGAACAGAAAGACACACATTTGTAAAGACTCTTTAATCCAAACTCAGTATTGTGGCCAATCGAAACATTATATTGGTCTTGTCCTAAGCCTGCTTTAATACTTTTAATACTTATATGAAATATCTTATATTTAGACAACTCCTAGACTGGTGTCTATTTGTGGTGTATTTCTTTATTGCTGTGTGTGATCATAAATGCTTAACCATTGAACGCCCTGAAGTTTATTCTTGTCTGCTCGCGCCACACTACCTAGAGGGTGAGCAGGGGTTATTTTTAGGAGTAAGTCACTTGCTCTGACTAGAGTAGAGGGTCCCTGCTTGTCACAAGTACTCACCTGTGCCAACCAGAGACCCCGAAATCTAACAGTTCCCTAGGTGACGGCAGAGCTAGGGTGCAAAATCCACAGCTAGGCACTTTGCGATAAAAGAGTCACTTTTCACTGTAAAAATGTGGTGTGTCCACATTGCGTTTTGGGTCATTTCATGTCACAGGCACTAGGCCTACCCACACAAGAGAAGTATCATTTTTATCAGAAGACTTTGGGGAACACAGGGTGGGTGGAATTTTGTGGATCCACACAGATTCTAGATCTTTCCATCACAGGAATGTGAGGAAAATGTGTTTTTTTTTACAAATTTTGAGGTTTGCAGGGGTTTCTGGGTAACAGTACCTGGTGAGTGCAGCATAAGTCATCCCCTCCTGGATTTCCCTGGGTTTCTAGTTTAAAAAAATGTATAGGTTTGCTAGGTTTCCCTAGGTGCCGGCAAAGCTAGGGTTCAAAATCCACAGTTAGGAAAAAGGGTCCGTTTTCTCTGTAAAAATGTGGTGTGTCCACATTGCGTTTTGTTCCGTTTTGTGCCGTGGGCACTAGGACTACCCACACAAGTAAGGTACAATTTTTATCGGGAGACTTATTGGAACTCAGAATTGTAATGCAACTGTTATTACCTATTGACTTTGCATGCATTTCTGCCTCCTTAATGTAAGACAATATGTAAAAAGAAGTCACTTTGAAAAATGTCCTACAATTCACTGGCTAGTATGGTTAACCACAATTTCGGAGATGTGCATATAGCTACTGTTTCTAAATCCTATATTTTGTTCCCATTTCGGAAATACATGGGTGTCTTTGATACCTATGTTTCACTCTTTATTAAGGGTGGGCGTAGTGTGCATAGTGGGGCTAAGCGGAGTGCCACGGGTGGAAAACAAACTCCACACACTCCGATTAGCCCCACTACGTGCCACCCCCTCCTTCCCACCCTATTAACAATTAAATTACAAGCTCTAAAACAAATTTAAAAGTAAGGAAAACAGCTTACCTTAGCTGTGGCGTCCCGGGGCTCCCTCTTTCTCATTCATTGCAACTTTTTCATCATAACAGTGCATGCGCTGGACCATGCATGTGCAGTTTTGAATCAAAAGTGACCATGCGAGGGCCCGCGCATGCGTAGTTTTGATGAAGAAGTCGCGATGAAGGAGGAAGAGGAAGCCCCAGGACGCCGCAGCTAAGGTAAGCCATTTTCCTTACTTTTAAATTGGTTTTAAAGCTTGTAATTTAATTGTTAATAGGGCGGGAGGGAGGCGGAGGCTGGCCAACTCCGCTCCGCCTCAGAGTGTGCGGAGTTTTGCCTACTCCACCTACTTCGTGGAGCGTGGAGTAGGCAAAATTCCACACACTCCGAAGGCGGAGTGGAGCTCTGCTACCCAGGTTACTCTTTATATTTTATCTAATTCATTGCTCTATACCCAGTACACAATGAAAAAACACTGCTACTCAGTTATTGGCTCTAGGTTCCTCAGGTTCTTGGTGAACCTACAAGTCCTATATATCCTCCCAACCAGAAGCGTCTAGTGGATGTGACAGTATATTGCTTTCAAATATCTGTCATGCTTCAAAGAAGTTACAGGTGAAAACGTTGGCACAAATGGCTGTTTTTCTTATCTCATTTTCAATATTTCTGATTTTAACTGTTAGTTCCTGTAAAAAAAGAAACCTGAAGGATCTACACAAATGACCCCTTTCTGAATTCCAAATTCCGTCTACTTTTCAGAAATGTATAGCTTTCCAGTATCCACTATTGCTTTCACACCTATTCACACCTATTTCACAACAAGTAGCAAAAATAGCAAAATGCCAAAACTGTGTAAAAAAGTTTGGTTTTCTGACAAATGTCTGCTTGTGAAGATGATGATTTCAGCACCACACACCCTTTTTTGATGCCATTTGCATGAGAAAAACCAGACGCTTTTTTCTGCAACACTTTTTCCCCATTTGAAAAACAAAAAGCTGTATTTTTGCTAATTTCAGAGTCCCCTCCAGGGTAATCCACAAACCCTGGGTACCTTTAGGACCCCTATGATGTTGGAAGAAAATGGCGCAAATTTGGCGTAGATACTCTATGTGGACAAATTGTTACAGGGGCCTAAGCGCAAACTACCCCAAATAGCCAAAAAAAGGCTTAGCACAGGGAGTGGGGAAGGCCTAGCAGCTAAAGGGTTAATATAAATTAGAAAGTTATTGTTTCTTGTATTCTTTATTATTTTCAAACAGCTTAGTATATATTTTCAAACATATTCGTATTGTGTTTATTGAAGAGGGATCCATCTATTCTACATTGCTTGACCTTGAAGAGAATACCATCTAGGCAGTTATGCCAAAAACAGCATTTTCAGTTAAGTAACCTAAAATATTCAACTTTTTCGCACCTTAATTACTTGTGTTGTAAACCTGTAAGCCCCTGACTAGTAACCACTAGTCTTGAAGTGTCTGACTGTCTTAGTGCCTAGGTTTTGTATTGTTTTTATTCTTATGTGTCAGTAGTTTCACAATGTGTGATTTGAAACATGGCCTAAAGGAATTGGGTTCTGTCAAGATGAACTGAACCAGCGATGCACAGCATACGTTGTCGCTGAATATCTGAAGCGTGCCATGTGTCAGAATGATTTCACAAAAAACATCACATAATTTCCCTGGGAACTGTGCTGCGCGGCGAGATTTGGTGCTGTTCTGGCGGCTCCAGAAATGCGAGGTGTGCTGTCAGATTTAAGTTGATTTTTCTGACAAGTCATCTTTATTACAATTACTGCAGTTCTCTGCTGTGTTTTCCTGACAGGTCCTCAGTGATGGACCCCAGCGATAAGTTGCAGAGAGGGAGCAGCCGTTTCCTTGTACAGTGATGAGAATATAATGCAACCGGGATGTCAAGGAATAAACCAGACATGGCATTCTCTCAAACTGTTAGAAGGCACTCGATGTTTGCACCTTTTTCAACAAGCATCGGCAAAATCAATATGTCCGGCCTTGAATACATTGATCCTAAACAATTTTGACAAAAATTTGCCAAAAAAATTAAGACCAAAGAAAACATGTCGCCACCATATGCTTTCATCAACAAGTCACATATGGCTGTCTTGCTAGTGATATGTTTTTTGATAACACATCTTTCAGCTGTGCAATGCATTTTATTGTTATTACTTACGAAGGAGACAGAACAAACCCCCACCTAACCAAGCGCCCAGGTCCCCGGCAGCTGCTATTTTACAATAGCACTTTATAAAAACAACTTCAAAGAATAAAAAAAGAGTCAGAAAAATAAATCACCACTCAACTTGGCACCAAAACTACATAGAAAGTTAATAGCTGATATGTAAAATAAATATAAAAACAAAATACAATAAAAACGTGCATTTTGTAATAAAGAGAAAGGAACGATTTGTAGGTGTATGTGAACAATGTGTACAAGTTTTGTGCAGTCACTCAAACTGTAAGCAGTCGATGGGAAAAGTGGGCTAATCCATTGCCCCAAAGTGTGTACTATTGTTGATGGAAGCAAAATGCGAATGACGTATTTTCGACCAATTCTAGGATGCCAGTTAACCAAACACACTTCTGCATGTATGTTGTGTTTAATGCTTGTGGAAAGACAATCGTCTAGTTAGACAGCTTAAGCTGCCTCAAAGGCCAGACTTAAAAAGTGACGAGCAATGCGTATGTACGAGCACACATTTTAAAATTTGCTCTGGGGGGAACTACGGCGTAGGTTTCAAAATGGTCAGTTTTACATTCACCCTAAATGGGATAAAATAGCTTGTTGGCATTTATGTTATCTTTTAGGCCTAATTTATTTATCAAAGTTGTGTTGTAACAGTAGAAAGTTGTTGCAGGCACATTTGTGATAGTATAGTAACTGCTCCGACCAGGACATCATTTGAACTTCAGTGAAACTTTTTAATGGAATGCTATACAACGGGAATAACATTACCATAACTTTAGTGAATTTAATTTCCACTACAGAGTTACCGAACAGAATTTTTCTGGGGATAAATTGGTACATAATTAAAAGTGCTGTGATCTAGTTTGATAGTGCCACTGCTCTAATCTTACACCATCACATATTATTATCCACTTGTCTACCACGCTAATGTTTTTTAGATATTAAGATTATTAACATCATATTTTTAATTTTTGTGGGAAAATTAAATAAATCCTATGAACATTAGAGGATTAGCCGACCTTGTACATCCCCTGAACACCATAGGTATCACTCAGGGCGTGGACTCTTGATGAATTTGTAACTACAGGGACTGCTCTCATCCCGAGTCCCTAGGGAGTCTTAAAATATAACTGGGCAGAACAAACATAGAGAAAATCCAGTTTATGGTTGGTTTGCACATACGTGCATGTTTCTGACGTGTGATATTTTCGCACCATTCTACTGCATGGTAGATTGGTTAATTACCATTGATAATCAGAGATTGTAGATAATAGTGGTCCTGAAAAAACCCAATGACCCCAATGGACATTGAGTAAGGCTGGAACATGTAGACCTGTAATATTTGGGTCATAATATATACTAAGAATGTTACTTTACAAACCTCTTTTTAATTTTGCCTCGGGTACTACCATTAAAGAATAGATTGGGGAACCTGCAAGCAATTTTAACTGTAGATCCCTTTAGAACAAGTGCTTCACTTACAAAGTGCGCTGAGCCCACACACTCTCGCTAGGTGTCATGGGTGAGGATCTGATGATGAAGTATGCCAAAGGTAGTACCTGTGGGTGATGGTCCTTATAAATTATCCAAATGATTCCTAGGGTCCCACATTAAACCACCCTTCAGGCGAATTATAAGGTAGGATAACCTTCTCATTTTGATAGGATTTGTATAGATTGGGAAGATGAGAGCATCTCTTGCTTCTCACTCCCCCTTAGTGTTATGAGGAACATTAAATAGTCATATTTGCATTTCTAATTAGGGAATGACTCATGGCCAGGTCTCCATACTGTCTTCTGTTTTATAGCCCCATGTGTGGTAGCCCCTTGCCTTTCATCATATTCAGTTTTAAACTTCCACACACGTGTGTATGATTCACCACACTGGTGCCCAGCCCTCCAAACCTTTAACCACTTGTGTTCTATCCCTGATTCCTTCCATACAGTTAGTCCTTCTATCCCCAACCAGACCTGATTTTCATTTCCCCTCGTTTCTGATTTTTTTGTCTTCCCGTGCCACTTGTGTATATGACCCCCCTCTAAACAAAATGCCTGATCCTTCTATTACCACATGCCTGTTGCAGCTCCTCCCTCAAGTGGATAACTCCACCTCCCTGCTCAGCAACAACCCTCTCACATCATGCTGTATTGTTTTATCACCTCACTGCTCCTGAGATCTCTGCTGACTCCCTAGGGCCCCCTTTTACCACCACTATCCACTTTACCTTCTACTCTACCAAGGACTTGTCAGTTATTCTTCTCCATTTTTGCTGGGCCTACAGGATTACATCCTAGATTAACATTATCAACGCAATTAGGTCTGGCTTGTCTTTTTAGCTATACGCCAGGTCAATTGGCTTTACCAAAGGTGCCAGGCATTCTCAATTTGTATTTCAGCAGCAGCCTAGAGGCAGAACAGTTGCTGCATGATCTGAGCCAAATCAGAATCCCAGTGCCTGTGTTGGGCTGCTAGGGATGCTAAAGGGTTGTTCAAATGGAATCTTTTATAGGAATGAACCTTTGGAGTCCCTAACAAGTAATGATTTTGTTCTTTAAAGTAAACCAATTTCTTATCTAGTAAAAAAAAAGAAAAACAACAACTGATCTTTGATGCAATGCATCTATGCGCTGATGAATCGAAATTTGCCTAGCTATGTAACTGTTAGTTTCAATTCTTTTAAGGACACGGAGGTGAGGATTATACTTATCTTTCTTCACTTTAATTAAACAATTTCTCCACAGCAGCGAAAAATCAAACAACAATATTTCCTTTCCATGGAATATTCAGATACAACAGTTCAAACAGGATCCAAAACGCTTTGAACAGACTAAAAATCCCCTGAGTCCATCACATAACACCAGATCACAGTCCTTTCTCCATGTCTGTATGCACTAGAAAGGTCCATCACATAAGATGTCCCGCCTCTTTCTTCGGGCGAACGCTTTGAAGTCACGGATCTTGTTTGGCACCATCATGACCAAAACACAATATATCGGTGTAAAGCTTGTGAGAGATTCAAATCCATCCAACAATGAAGCAGGCAGGCAAGCAGTCGCATCCACATAACAACTTAATGGAAAAACGTTTACTTACTCGCCATACGGTCGGGTTCGCACACAGTGCCGCAGGAGGGATAATCCTCGCTTCCGTGTCCTTAATAGAATTAAAACTTACTGTTACATAGCTAGGCACATTTCGATTCTATGTCAGGACCGGAGGCTCTGATTATGCTAGTTTAAAGCTTACTCACCACCAAAAGTGCAACATCCACCACTGGTTTGAAGTAGACCTGTTTAAAAGTGGACTCTGAGGACCAATCTGCTGCTCACATAAGATCTTCCAGGCGAGCACCCAGAGAAAAAGCCTTCGATACCATGGCACCCCTGGCAGAATGATCTCCAAACTTTTTTGCGTAAATACCCGCTTCCTGCATGATCCAGCGCACCCACCTTGCAATGGTGGGGGAAGAGACAGCCTTGTGCGGTTTCTTTAAAGCAATCAAGAGTTGTTGTTCACCCGGAGGGCGGAGATCTAGAGTAAAGTCCTCATAAGCCTTGAGACACTGCACCACACAGATTTTTGGCATTTCCAGAAAGGTTGGATAGGAGACCATCCTAGAAGCAGACTTCGTCCGTCGACCAATCGTAAAGGTCACCCCCTCTGGGGGAAAAACACGTGCCGAAACATCAAGAGCACGCACGTCTGACACCCTATGGCAAGAAACCAGAGACAACAACATGACCAGTTTAGCCGACAGCTCCTTCAAGGAGAGATACCTGTTAGACTGCCAGGACAAGAATAAATTGAGCACAACATTCACGTCCCACAGGACTGAGTACCTCGGATCCCGGGGCAAGGACAAACGAATACCCCTCAAAAGCTGGCACATGAACGGATGTTCTCCAACCGGAGTGCCATCAACCGGTTCATGACCCGCCGAAATAGAGGAATGCATAGCGTTGATAGTGCGGTATGCTCAACCGTTTGTTGCCAATTCAGCCAAGAAATTCAAGATGGGAACAATTCCCGTGACCACGGGATCCAAGTCACGTTGAAGACACCAACGTAGCCATTTCGTCCAGGCGGACCGATAACGCTTTGAGGTGCTGGCTGCCAATGCTTTAGATAAAAGAGATTCAGCTGATCCCGAAAGACCTCGGAGCGACCAACATCACTGGAAAGGCGCCAGGCCATTAGAAAGAGAGAGCCCTGACCCACCAGGTGATGCAGGTCTCCCTCCGGATTCTGAAGAAGAAGAGGAAAGAGGGGGAGTAGTATTGGAGAATCCCAAGAAAGTTCCAGACCACACTTGGTACCTCCAAAGTGGTGTAACCAACACCACTTCCGCCTTCTGGCGACGGACCTGAGACGCCAGGCGGACAATCTTGGAGAACAGTGGAAACGCGTAACCCTGCTCCTGACTCCAGTCCTGCAGAAAAGCATCCATTGAATGTGCCAGTGGATCCGGCCTCCAACTGTAAAACCTTGGGAGTTGGTGGTCCAAGCGCGACCCGAATAGATCCACTGAAAAAGGGCCCCAGAGGCCGGAAAACCACCGAAAGACCCAGACATCCAGCTTCCACTAACTGGAATCCTTCAGGTACCAGGAGTGCCAGTCCGCAACCTGATTGGCTTGGCCCGGCAAATATTCCACCATCACTGACACATGATGGGCCAAGCAGAACCCCCAGAATTCTTTGCCAAGTCCGCCAGAGCTTTGGACCGGGAGCCCCCTAGGTGGTTGATATAACGCACCGCGGACACATTGTCCATCTTCAACAGGACGCACAAGCGAATCCTGCCCCTGGTCCAGCATCGGACTGCAAAAGAGCCTACTAACAACTCTAGGCAATTGATGTGCTGCCCCTGCTCGTCCAATGACCAAGCGCCTCCAGTAGAGAAATCGCCGCAGCGGGCCCCCAAGCCCGACCTGCTGGCATCCAATTCTATGACAATGTCGGGGGCTGCCCCAAAGATGGCCCTGCCATTCCAGGCGTCCATGTGGGTGAGCCACCATGACATTTCTTCCTTGACCTCAGCAGATAAGGGGACCAACTGGTCGTAAGACAATTCCTTTCGGAGATGGTGCGCCTTCAAACGCTGCAGTGCACGATAGTGCAGGGGTCCCGGAAAGATTGCCTGAATGGATGATGACAACAGCCCTACCACTAGGGCAATCTGACGGAGAGAGATGTGAGTCCTGGACACAGTCTGACGTAGGAGATGTCGGATCCTGGTCATCTTACACTGGGGAAGGCTTAATGATTTGTTGACCGAGTCCACCACAAAGCCTAGGAAAACAATGGATTTCGTCGGGGAGAGAACTGATTTGTGCCCGTTGATAACAAATCCCAGATCCTGTAAAAGCGACACCTTCTGCTGAACCTGAGCGGACAAAGTCTGAGGGGACTGAGTCATCAGAAGGATGTCGTCCAAATAAACGAGCATCCAAATTCCCTGGCCCTGCAGAAACCCCACCGCCGGATGGAGGACCTTTGTGAAGCACCAGGGTGCTGAAGACAGCCCGAACCGAAGGGCGGTGAACTCGTAAATCTGCCGCCGCCATTGGAACTGCAGAAAACGGCATTGAGGCGGGTGGATAGGTATTACCAGATACGCGTCCTTGAGATCTAATCTCGCCATCCCGTCGCTCGGCAGAAGCACACCCCGGAGGAGGTGAATCCCCTCCATTTTGAAATGCCGGTACACCAACCATCCGTTGAACTCTTTCAAGTTGATCACCTGGCGCCGCCCCCCGTCGGTCTTCTCCACAAGGAAGATATTGCTCAAAAACCCCTGGGGATGCAGAACCGACCGACAGATGGCCCCTTTGCGCAGCAGCTCGGAGACCTCCTCGTCTACCAGACTGGCGTCCGCCTCTGAGAATGAGATAGGCAGGAGAAGCCCTCGTTGGTACGGGGCATCAAAAAACTCGATGTGAAACCCCCGGATTGTTTGCAAAACCCAGGCATCGAATGTTATTGCCCGCCAGGGCTCCTGAAACAACTCTAGCCGACGTCCAATAGAGACTTGAGGATGAGGTATCGGACTTACCGCTGGTTGTAGGTCCGCCTGCGTTGGTTCGGTATCCTCCATGGCCACGGAACTTCTGTCCCCTCGTTGGATAGAAGTTGTAGAAGTTGGCGGAAGTATTGTACTGCCCGCCCGGAGCCTTGTCCCTTACCGGGATTGGATTGTTGGCCACGACCGGCCCGTTGAAAAAACGGTTTTGAAAGACCCTTTTTATGTTGGACTGGGCCTTGTCCAAACTTGTGAAGGTGGCCACAAACTTGCTCAACTCCTTCACGAAGGGGTCTCCAAAGACGCCCCTCTGTGCAACCGCCCCGGCCTTCGGCGAAGCCAGGTCGCCCAACTTGGGGTCCAGCTTAATGAGGAGCGAACGCCGCTGTTCAGTCGAGAGGGCACAGTTGGCGTTACCTAGTGAGATAATCGCCCGCTGTGCCCAATTCGAGAGGACGTCTGGGGATATGACGGAGCCCAAAATCTTCGCTTCCTCTGCCATATTCAATATTTTCATCATGGGCCCCACTGTGTCAAGGAGCTTGTGCTGGCAGGATCGCCAGGACCGATCTATACCCTTGCGGGGATCCTTCATGCACTTGGCCAGGAAGGAGGCCATCTTGGAGTCAAGCTCCGGTGTGCAGGCCACCTTCCCTTCCAAAGTGGATCTAGGACACTCAGCCCGCAGTCAACCCCTTGCTTCCTTCTCCAGGGGCTTAGGGAGGCTACCCGCCACAAACTTGGCCACCTTGTCCCCAGGCACCCAAGCAGCCGGCCTCGGATGAACTATGTCATCCGGGTTAAGCATGCCGAGGCGTCCTGGAGCAAGTCGGCTGCTGAACTGGACGGTCATCAAGACCGCGAAGACCCATCGTCGTCATCCGAGTCTGCCGGAGAATCCCCCATCAAAAGATGGTGAGGCCGGCCCAACGGACTCCGCGGGAGTCGGGGTCGGAGAAGGCCCCGGGGGCAGACTGGACGGCTTAGCAGCAAAGGCATCCCTGAGGCAGTCGAAAGCGTCCAAATCCACCCTCTGGGACCCCCCCGGGCCCTCCTCCACATGTCCCTTCTTAGGTACTGGGGGACCCTCCCCCTGTGGTAAGGTAGGGGCAGGACTAGGGGAGTCCAAGTGCCCCTAGGCCAACTTGGCGCATTCAGCAATGATGCGGTTCGTCAGACGCTCTTCCATGGGTGTGACCACATCATTCACACACTTAAAAATTGATTTGTCGACAACCTGAAAAAACTGATCATCCAGAGGAATGTACTGCTGTTCTTCCTCATAATAATCATCTGCACTCATCCTTGCCTGTTGATACCTGTAGGAGGCCACCCTACAGCTCAAAATACGAGGCAACACCTCCTTCCTCAGCCACCAATACCAAAGCCAGGCCCCTGCCTACACACCAGGGCTCACTCCTAAAAAGCACTGAAAAAACGGGGCACCAAAGGTTAAACCCTTAGTAATGTGGGCAGACTGGTAGACTGAGATATGGGAGGGGCGGGGTGAAACCCCAGCGTGTGGGCTGTCCGGGCCCCCATGCGCGTGTCCTCAGACAGAGCCTGACAGGGCGCCAACTGCAAACCGGCGCGCTAAAAACAGCGTAGGACCAACTTGCCCGAAGGGGATGTTCAGCACGGTGTTACCACAATACGGACCCCCGCCGGGGCATTCAACAACACAAATGCGGGAATTACTGACCCCCTCAGGGGCGTTCGGGTTTGGCGGCGGGGGACAAAGCTCCTCGTGCGTCTCTCGCTGTTTCTCTCTCAACGCGTCTCTCTCGTTCTGAGGAGACGCGCCGCAGAGACCAACGAGACCCGAGAGCTCCCCCTAGCGGCACTGATAAGGGCCGCACTCGCTGGGCAGGCGCGAAAGGAGCAGAGCTCCCGCGGCAGGGGGACCTGTAGAAATAAAAGGGACAGAACTCCCCACAGCCTACCAGAATCCCCCACAAGGCGAGGTAGAGACCCGCCACAACATCACATAATTCATAATGGGCACTTCAATAGTAATAAATATCGAAAAACCCTGAGACAAGCTAAACAAGAAAGGAGACTTATCTGTTGCTGTGGAGCAGGGACGAAAGAGGAAGGACAGCTTATGTGATGGACCTTTCTAGTGCATACAGACATGGAGAAAGGACTCTGACCTGGTGTTATGTGATGGACTCATGGGAGTTGTAGTACGTTCAAAGCGTTTTGGATCCTGTTTGAACTGCTATATCTGAATATTCCATGGAAAGGAAATATTGTTGTTTGATTTTTCGCTGCTGTGGAGAAATTGTTTAATTAAAGTGAAGAAAGAGAAGCATAATCAGAGCATCCGGTCCTGACATAGAATTATATGTTTAAACAACCAAAGGAACCTACCAGACTAGTTAAAACCTGCAGATATTTAAGGTTGCCACAGTTCATACAGACACTGTGCTCATATCAATATTCTGAGAAAAGAAGAAAGAAAAAGATAAAAGTATTCTGAATCACTTCAGGATCAATGGTACCCAATCACTACACAATTTTGTGCCCAGTGTCATCATCTGGGGTCCATACACAACTCTTCAGTGCCTCTCTTTTGTGATCAGAGATAGCAACATTTCAAAAGTTGTAACCTTCTCTGTGTTTCTTAAGGAAGGAAGAAACAATACATATGATTGTGTAGCTAAGTTAGTTATCAGGGTATCGTTAGTGTGCAGTGCAAAAAAAGTGAAAATCGTGCATTAAAAAGGATAAACCCTAGAGATTGTATATTCTCCTTTAATTCTCTGTCTCATAAGTCTTCCTCCTAAAATATGTGAAAGAGAGGTGAAAACAAATAAAAAAATAAAGCAGTTAGAAATTAATCACTGCTTTCATGGTCGACATGTTTTAGCCTGAGGAGACAAATTCTCTGTGGCTTTCTTCAGGACCTACAAATATTTGTCGTCACTGCAATAGACCTAGTCAGATAGGACAATATACATACGATATTGTAGTTACATTCTTCTCTTGATGTTGGCATGATGGTTATGCCGCATCTATGGAAAAAGTGTACAAAAAACTCTTTTAATAGTCTTCTGCTTATTTCGAGATTGATACAAGACAATGCTAGCTTTACACAATAGTTCGCACAAAAATAGTTATTATATAGTTAATAAAGGCCTTACCATTGCCATTCAAGAGGTAAACCTCAGCTCACTCGGCAACAGCTCATGTGGGTTGGAGGCCCCGCCCTACAAAAAAAAAAGATTCAATAACATGCATTCATCATGAATCCTACTGCTGATGTCATACAATCACCAGCTATTTAACTTAAAACAGAATCAAACTGTGTCACTCTGAAGTGTGGTCACCCTGCTGTACAAAGATGGGTCTAGCAATTCGTTATTTACAATAGCACACCGCGTTCTCATTTTCAAAAAGCCAAAAGCGCAGAAAAAAGATATACGAAAAACAACACGTAAGCATGTGTCGTAGGTACATCTCATGTGCTGTAATTAGTCCTTAAAAGTAGAAGTAGAAGATCAGCCCGCATTTATGTCTCAGATGCATATATTGCTGACAAGGTGCTTCCTTGCGTCAAAGATATATAAACTAATAGCGCAGATTTACTCACCTAACCGTCGGTACCTCTTTGCAAGATAGTGAGCTGAAGTGGAGGTACCGATGTGTAGCGGGATATGCATTACATCGGGAAATTTACATGACGTACGTCACGTTAACGTATGGTCACGTGATTTCCGTCAGTGGTTTTCTTCATCCAATCATAGCTCCGTTTACTAAATATCCCACACATCGCTAAACAGGATGTTGACTTCTTATGTACTACAAAACAAGCCTTGATTTTAGTGGGAGTTGTAGCTTCTCATATTATGATTAGCAAAGAAGCGTGTCCATAAGCATACGATGTGCAAAAAAGATATTCCTTATAGTGTGTCTGTCGCGATTCTAGGACGTAATCTTTCCCCTTATAAGTCCTCCTGTGTGTATGGGGACCAGTGTGTCAGATTCAAGAACCACCACACTACAAATCCCAGAATGCAATGGGAGCCGGTGGTTACGCAAAAGTAATGGACGCCTGCAACTTGCTTATAAGCACCTCCTCTTGACTTGGAGGGTGCTTGTCAGTCTTCCCGTAGCCGTATCCTGTTTGTGACGTAGCCTTTTCCTTACCGCTGTGGTGTTTTCGCTGGGAAGCGCGGACGCTTTCTTTCCCGCACAGAGCCCGCTATGAATCTCCTTTTTCCCAGGCCGGCCATAACTTAGCAACTTTTCCCCAGGAAGGAGCCGGTAAAATTGTAGTCCTTTTCAGAGACCGGGAACGTGGACGCTTTCCTTCCCGCACGGAGCCGGCCTCTGTATTTTCCTTCGGAGAGGCAGGGAAAGCAGACGCTTTCCTTCCTGCACGAAGAACAGCCTTCCCTATCCTCAGAGGTGAGCACCGCTGCGCTCTTAAACATTACGGAGCAGTGAAGGAGTATTATTTACCCTCACGTTCGTCGTAGCATTGCTGCATTTTCCTACCGACCTGTAAAGAGGTATTTACAGGGATCCTTGGTATGAAAACATTACGGGCCTTTTCTAGGTAAGGTGCTCTTGCCCTAGGGTCTAGCTTGCTGACGTAAAGATAGTTCTTTTTAGGTACTGGATGCTCTTTCGTTCCTCAATGTTTATTTGTTCGCAAGGTACTATATTGGGAAGCTGGTTCTGATATATGGTACAATCCTGCTCCAAGGCTTTTATCCGAGCTGTGATGTAAACAGCTAATTTACGTTTGGTCTAGATATTTTTTGAGCTAAGTTCTCCATGACAATCATTGAGTACAATATCTCATTTGAGTGGCTTCGTGGATCTACAGCAGCTTAAGGTAAGCAACCCATGGATTAGCATTGCTGGGTTCATTGTAAGTGTGTTTAGGGTGTGGTTCTTGATTACAGTGTGTATATGCTGTGTTCTGTACCCTTTACACCGATTTTTCAATTTTTTGTCTCTCTATAGTCGCTCCCGTACAAAGAAAGTACAGGCACCTAGACCAGACCTAGGGACCGAGCAATCCCGGCAGTGTCTTTTGTTATTTTGTCCCCTTCCCTTTTCCCCCAGTGTTTTTGTCCTTAGTTGTGTCTATCATTCTATAGGCAGTAGCATTTAGGGGAATTGGGAGGATTCTCATCAAGCTGTGGTCCCCGCTGGATGCTAAAGAAGAGGTTAGTGGCTTTTATCTATCTTGGGCTACTGACATCCCTGAAAGTGTCCCAGCTATAATTCCACACAATGTAATAAATCATTCTAAATCGAGCACGCTGATGTTTTATCTCGAAAGCACCCAAAAAACATATTTTGGATTGTTGATGTAGTCTCTTTGCGTGTGTCAATAAAGTTACATAGTGAACAGTATCTCCTTCGTCAGTATACCATTATCTATCCACAAATCTGCCTCACTACTTTGCCCACATTCAATGGTGGGTTCTGCTAATAATTAGATATAACAAGTTAGAGACATATCTCAATTCAATTTCAGAGACAATATAGAACGTGCGGTGCATATATTATTTGAAAAAAGGAGGGACTGTGTATATGTATTTGCATATTTCTTGAATTATCTATTTAGTTTCTTTTAGAAACCATTGGATCCAACCCATCATCTCACACCTACCGACTCATATATGTATGCACTTCTGAAATATTTTCCTACAGTATCGTCAGGTGGTGGTTAGTGCCATCCATGGAATAGAATCATTAAGACCCATCACATTGCTCTTGAGTTAGAAAATCCATCTTTGTTCTATTTGGAACAGTAGATTAGCCACATCATTGCAGAGTGGTGAAATTCTTGGTTGCTCCAAAACAGTCCAAACAAAATCTTCCTGTTTGTGATCCTTTTCCACAAATTGTCTGGTCAGTTTTGTCATCGTTTACAAGCATCTGAAAGTACTTTTATGTTCCATCATGCGTAGTTTTACTTTTCTTGTTGTCATTCCCACATATTTGTTATCGCATGGGCATGTGATGAGATAGATCAGATTGTCACTATTGCAGTTACTGAAGAATCTTTGTTCCCAAGGCTTAAAGCTACCTAGTTCTACAAATTTGGACTGCTTTGTCTGGGCACATATACCACAGGAACCACACGGGAAGTGGGCTTGGACTTTTGGAAGATTCCATAGAGTGGTATTGGAGTCCTGTTTCCTGTCCCGTGGCTCGTATGTACAAGCCTATCGTTTAGGTTCGTACTTCTTTTCAGGGCAAACAAAGGAAGGGGGATCTTGTCTGTACAGCTGTTCAGTATTCACCAGTGTTTTCTGATGCTTTTCTGTACTCTGTTGGTTAGCGCACTGAAAGTGTGTACAAAGGTCAGTCGACCCAAAGGAGCTTTTTGTGTGGATACCTCAATTAGTGCCTCCTTTTTTCATCAGAGTGTGACTACAGACCTTCCTACCACCGCCCCTTGATAAGTAATTCTTGTCTACAGATGGGGTAAGCCACACAGCCAAAGCACTCCTTCTACCCGTGTTGAGGAGGGATCCAGTATGTATACCTTGGAGTTTCAGAGAGCCCTCTGAGAGAGCCCACAGCGCAAAGGGAACCACATACAGTGGAAGTGTGGAATGATACCTCTTCCACTGGGAACAAAGCGCACTGGACGTCGGACACTGTTTCTCCTTGTCTCCCGGTTGTGTTTTCTTTCCCCCACCTCTTTCCCTCTCATTCTTTGTGTACCTCCCCTGCTCCTATCCTCTCTCCTCTGAATCTCTCTCCCCGTGCCTGCTTTTTTTTACTTACATCTATGTTTTTAACGTATGTAACTTCGCTCCAGTAACTCATGTAACTTGTAACTATGCTCTGAAACAATGTTCATTCTCATGTAAAGCGCTCTGATACCTTCAGGCCTAGCCAGTGCTATATAAACTTTTCAAATTCAAAAATATTAGGGTCATAGGACTACAACATCCGCATTCTCCCTTCCTTATTTTTACTATTCCTGCTCACCCTGTTAATAAAAGGATACCTAGGGTGAGTTAGGGATTTTTATCCTGATGTAAAAAAAAACCCTAAACATTAAATACAACTGGTCATCTAAGTGCTCCCTGGAATATGGTCAAGCCTGTTGTGTCCTGCATGACACATTCTAGTTGATCACACCCACCCACCACTGTGTCACGAGTCACGTGACACAGTCAATAAAAGGAGCCGAGCGCACGTGCTCGAGGCTCATTAACCCACCAGCAATCCAGTGTCCGTGTCCCAGTTCCTACCTGCATGTGGGCCCGGGCCCAAAACACAACAATGGCGACGAGGAGTGGTTGTAACCCCAAGAGACGCAGCCACTGCTAAAAGGGGGGAGAATGCTGCCCGTGTGAGGGGCACCCCCTGACGAGGTGGTGCCGGCCGCCGGGAGGCCCGAGGGGTGTGTGCTTGCCCCGGGCATAGCCTTCGATGAGAAGGTGACCGGGAGCTCACCCTGCACCTCTCTAGCACTGCAGTGTTGCAGGAGTGCCCACGAGAATAAGCGGACCAGACAGAGCCCACCTGCACCGGCCGCAACAGTGCCCCAGCCCAAAGTAGACCGATCGGAGCCCACCCAAGTCGGCCGCAGCAGCAGGGACCCCCACCGGAGTGGAGTGCTGTCCGGGCAGAGCCCACTCGCCTTGGCCGCATCTAAAGAAGAGGGCCTGTCGGCCAAAGGTGAGCCCGGGAGCGAGAAGTGACCCCTGTGAGACTGTACACCAAGCGGAGCCAACCCGCTGTGCCGGAAATGAACACACAATAAAGCACGGCCAGCGGAGCCCACCCGCGGCCTGCCTGCTGCGTCCCCCGCCGCGTGTGAGAAGCTGTGGCGGCGGGGGGTGAATAAGATGAAGAAGCGCCCGCAGCGTGTGGTGAGCTGCTGGGCATGCATAGATCAAGCGGAGCCCACCCACCGCTGGGTTGAGTGGTGCTAAACCCCACCTCCCGCACAGCCTGTGAGGAGATAAGGCGTGCTGCGAGGGGCAGGATGGAGTGAACGGGAATAGCTGGCTGCTGCGGAGAGAGACACTAGGCTCAATGCCATAAAGAGCGCCTGCAGCCTTTCCCCAATGTAGCGTGGACCGCCCTCGCCCCACACGCCGTGAGGAACGAGCCGGCAGTGGTGGGGTGAGGCAAGAAGAAGCCATCCCGGAGCTGCCGGGCGTGAGCAAACGACGCGGAGCCCACCCGCGATAAGAGCCCCAATCAGCCCGCAGAGCAAAGGATCTACAAGGCAGTGACACGCCACCCATGTGGCCGCAAGGACAGGGGACACTGGGAGACACACCAGAGAGCTGGCAGGGACGGACAGCCTGTACGCAGCCAGCACTGTTTATAACTGAACAAAACAAAGGCTCCACTCTCAATCGGCGCAGCTCCCAAGTTGTGCCTACTGTCTCCAAGTGAAAATGAAAGAAAAAAAGATACACTTGCCTCTGGTCAGCAGAGACTCCAGCCCCCTCCTCTCCTGCACACTCCATGGCAACAGCAGGTCCTGCAAGCCCGGGACTCCTAGCACAAAGAAAATAAGACAAACAGGAGAGAAAGCCAAGAAGATGTGAGCTGCTGCTGGAGGGAACCCAAATCCTACACTGCCATCTAGTGGACGATGGAGAGCAGTGCACCAAAAAAACAAGCCACAAGAAGCAAACAAGCATTGGGCAAACCAAGGAAGGTCTCCAGAGTAAAACAGACCTGCAGCAATCACAGCCTGGAATAGATCCAAGCAGCAAACAAGCACAAGACAGCACAAGGGTAAGCCTACAGGGAGAACAAGCCTGCAGCGACGCGGACAAAGACTGAGACCCATCATCACTGCTGAGGTGACGCCCTGTGGCCACAGGTGCTCACCGCAACCGCAGGAGAGCAAAGAACCTCACGCTGGATGGCGAGGGAGAGTCAAGACGTCTACCGCGAGCAGCAAGATTCGAGGACGACCTACTGGAAGCGCGCAAGTATACCCCAGATGCGGACGGTACAAGACAGCACCTGAAAGTAAGGAAGCCACACCCAAGGCACCAGAAGACGTGCGAGGCAAGTACCCAAGTGTTTGAAGAAGGAACAGAAGAAGTGCGACACGCACGTGGAAGAGCGACGACACCAAAGAATCTAATGAAGCGCAAGGAACAAAGCTACACTGAAGATGTACCATGACGGTACCAAGTGAAGCAAGAACTTGCCACTGCAATGCACACTGACGTGCAATGGAAGAGTGACGCAAAGTTACCCCGCAGCCAAAAGGAGCCAAAGAAACCAAGCACGGTCAACGCCCCAAGAAGCTAAAGAGCCTCACCGGAAGCGCGCACGAGAAGTGCACCCACCGGAGAAGATTCAAGGAGAGGTGACGTAACCCTCTGGTACCTGCAAAGCATAAGAAGAGCGCAGAAGAAAGTGCGCCAATGCAAAAGCCGATCACCCAGATGATCGCCCGTGAAGGAGAAGATAAAGCCGACCTGCCAACAGGTCGCCGGAATGCTGACCCGCCAGAATGGTGCAGCGAAGGTATTCTGTAAAGTATTCAGGATGAAGATGTCCTACTAGAAGACGTCCGTGACCTGAGAAATCAGGAAAATGTCCGGAAGGAGAGACGGACGCACAATCCACAAGAAAAGAAGTAATGGGAGGCAAGAGAGAAGATCGGTCCAGTCACCGAAGAGTGGAGAGAAGACAGTGTCCTAAAGACAGGACAAGACCAGACGGAAACAGGCGGAGTGCACGCTGCTTGAAGAAGCCTGGTCAGCAAGACCAAGAAAGAAAGGTCACCGTACCATGTCGCGAAAAGGAGAAGGGGAAATGAGTGGCACGATGCCATGAAGAGAAGAATGAATAAAGAAGTCATGTGGCACGACGCCATCACGAACAACATCTGGAAAAAGGTGAAGAGATGTGTGACAAGTCCACACACCTACAAGAAGAAGAGGTGACACACCACAACATCGTGTACAGTGACCTACACGTCCAGGAGAACACTGATGGCACCAGGAACAGATCAGGCATCTATTCACAAGACCCCGACGACCCGTCGACTACAGGAGAGCACAGGCCGGACCATTGGCAACACCCACCTTTGGGATCGAGCGGAAACCTGGATGTGGAGGGAGCTCAGATGGCCTGAACAAGGAGAACTGACCAATCCACACCAGCCCATGGAGATCCAAGAGGCAAAGGCCTCAAGGACACCGGTGCCAGAGGGTCCCGACACGAGGGATGGATCCATCGCCGTCTAACCTGCATGTCCCAGGAAGAAGAGGAACTTGTGCGCAAAGACAGGAGTCAACAACTACCCTTCAGGTGGAGCTACGGACTTTGTGAGGTAGTACCCTTATCGTCTCCTCCATTCACACGCAGACTGTGGAGTTGGAGCTACGCTGTGGAAGAATACCCGGCCCAGTGGAAACCTGATGAAAAGGGCCTCTCGTGGCAGGAGAACACCCGAGAGAGGGGCGTCCTAGTGAGAAGAATGTCCTTCAAACACTCCTTCCTTTGTAATGTAAAGCCAAGCTGCCTATGGTGAAGAAACCGACGGACCAGTAGAAGACAACATCCTTCAAGTCTAACTCCTTTTCATCCTGTTTGACGTCACCCTCAAAAGCAAGATCTCAGTGGACTGACCAACACACTTCCACGGCGTACGTCCAGAAGAGCACGCCCACCGAGAACCAGGACGTCAAGCCAAGAAGAACTAAAGTTTCAGCTGCAATTTCCACCGTCATCATCAAGCAAGCGGCTGAAGAGACTAATTCGAAATTTGTAATTATTGTATATTTATGTACTTCCTCCCACAGGTTCGGACTTTTATCTTTCCTTAATTTTTATTACATTTTGGGAGGAATGTTGTGTCCTGCGTGACACATTCTAGTTGATCACAGGATGTGATCTCACACTTTACACCCACCCACCACTGTGTCACGAGTCACGTGACACAGTCAATAAAAGGAGCCGAGCGCACGTGCTCGAGGCTCATTAACCCACCAGCAATCCAGTGTCCGTGTCCCAGTTCTTACCTGCATGTGGGCCCCGGGCCCACAACACAACAAAGCCCACCCTGAACCTTGGGAGTCTGGGTGAACCCAATGATGAAGCATGCCACTACTAGAGATGGTGAGGGCTGTAAATAAAAAAAGAGGTTTTGCCTCTTCCCACTTCTGAGTGTGGTGGAGGTACGTATGTACTTTTTCCCTCTTCTTCCCTCGACCATTCACTTTTGTTAAGAGGATACCAATTTCTATATGAACAATATTTCAAAATCACATTTCTACCAGCTAAAATTGTTAATCCAGATGTTTACATTTTTAGAATCTCAGCGCAAGATTACAGCAGTTAATGCCACTATTCAATTAGTGATAAATTATGATAATCACACCCTTCTGAAAGCTCCTAAGAATGATCTAATTCGCTTCTAAAGGGGTCAGAACTTAGTTTGGGCTGGTAAAAACTTTCATTGGCTTCTAGTTAGTGCCAGAATCATTGCCAGAATCATTACGGTCCTAGCACTGAAAGCAATCTATTCTAAATAACCAGATTTCATGTCCAAAAGATTGTGTCGGTATAAGACTTAAGTGAGTATGGTATTCAACCAGCAATGTCTTCTACATGTCCCCAATTCACATACAATCAGCTACGTATGGAGGTAAAATTTGTCAACATGATTTTGCATCCTTTTTCTGGAGGTGTGGGTGTGTGTAGACACACTTATACTTATTAATAACCGATGTAAATGTTTCTGCTTGGGACAGATATTACGAAATACTCACTAACTAATAATGAATAAGTATATTCCATGGTTGGGTTAGGTCTTAGTGCAGTTAAAGACCGTAGGGCGTTCCAAGCTGTTCACACATCATAGGCTGATGGGCCCCAGTGAACTGAGAGATATACAATCACTGTTCTTGGCCAGGAGGATGGCAGAAAGGGAAAACAGGGAACTTAATGAGCCCACAATAAGGCAATATTTATTATTGAGTCCAGGGACTCTAGGAAAACCTTATTGGATGGACATGAAATATCCACATCATCTCTTTCTTTTAACCAGGTTTAGGATTCATTTTATTCACTGGTGTTTATCTATCCCTGTGGGTTTTCAAAGCCAGGTACTTTAAAGCCTTGTTATTGTGAACAGTTCTCGGAACAAGATCTTATACATTTTATCTTTTTCTGTGACTTTTACTGTAACCTGCGAGAAAAAAAATTCCCACTGTAAAGCCACTGTAATTTTGCACAAGTGAAGCCAGTCCTGATATACTTGCAAATGCTGTTTTCGACTCTGATTTGCTTCGGAGTTGCAAGTTTTTATAACAGGTGCTTTAAGACTTTTTAATATTCTGTATCATTTTATTTTAGTATCTATTTATTGTGTGTTTTATCTGCTTTTATCGCTTTTGCTGGCTGAGTAATGTTACTTTTGACTGACTGACTGACTGAATAAGTATATTCATGAATGTTCAGAAGGATTAGGTTTATAATGAGTGTTATATATATTATTAGTGCAAACAGGGATGTCTAGTTATAGTGTTTTAATTGCTCTCAGCCCTAGGGAAGTTGAGTGAACAAAGTCCTTTGGAACGAAGCACATGTTGGCAAGAAGTCTTTTATCATTTGTATTGACAAATGAAAATGAAATAAAACCATAAATGGAATATATAAGTTTGAATGAGTAAATATTGAAAATGATTTCTCAAAAATGAACTAGGAATATTTATTCCTGAAAAATCTGTTGGTGGTGCGGATAGAATCTTATGATATGAATTAAGTAAAATGTATGTGTTGGGGTATGTATTGACAGTCAGTTTTTTTGAGCTTGTAGGTGTTGTGATTTATTAAGATAAGTCCTGTGAGGTCTTAAGAATTTCTTTTGGTGTGCAAGTTAGGATTTGTATGTCTGTTGTGCAAGGTGTGGATTGTGGTTCTAACCACAACTTGGTCAAGTTTAGTGTTTTTATTTTTTTCAGAACTGAATTTATTGGATGTTTGCCAAGGAAAACAGGTCAGAAGGACTAGGCATGGATACATTAACTTGCCTAGGAAATAGCACAACAGTATTCCTGGTGAGAAGACCACAAAACAATGCGAATAAAGGAAAAAGAAAAATAGTAATGAAACATAAAACATGCGCATATTAACTCTATGGTGCCATCCTGCCCAAATCCCGACATATGTATAGTTTATAAAGACTGAGAGATTGTGCTATCGTCGAAGCCATATTGTCAAATTTCACCTTCTAGTTGTAGGTCTGCAGAGCATATAGACTCAATCCACAATAGTCCGCTCAGCACTGCCATATTTTGGGATGTTTCTGTGGACACCCTCGTGCCTGAAACACTGTGACTTCGAGGCCTATACAGAAGTTCTTACCCTTCTTCCAGACATCCAGCAAAGGCAGATCTGTGGCTTTCCACTTTTGGGCAATATCCCATTTTGCAAGGGTAAGACCAGGAAATAATAGCACCAAGAAACAATAAGTGACGCTTGTATCTGTTACCACCTATCCCCTCGGTGCTATGTTATAGGAGTAGTTTCGGGGTCAGCTGAATCTCCCACCCAAGAACTTCGGCCAATAAGACACAACCCCTCTCCAAAAACAGGTCAGAACCCTGCAGCTCATACAGTATGCAAGAACGTACCATCCTCAGACTCACATCGAATGCAATTTGGGGAGCCAATAGGTCCCATATGCCACAGCTGGTGTCTAGTAAACTATGCTCTGTGAAGATATTTGAATTGGATGAGACGCAGACGAGAGGAGATCGCGGCCCCACGGGGTGATTCCAGAGCCTCTGCCCAGTCATCATCATCTATTTCTCCCAGGTCTGTTTGCCATGGCAATCAAAAGATATCTAAAGTGGTAGGGTTATTAGTAACCAGGGATTGATAAATCTTTGTTATTTTATGGTTGTCAAGATCACCAATAAGAATTCTCCCCTCTAACGATTTGAAATGCGGAAGAGTTAAAAATTAGAGGTGTATGGGGTCAAGGTGTGGCACAGCTGCAAGTATATATAGAATTGACTATGAGGCATTGAAAATTCAGATTGAAGGTCCTGGAATGATCTAAGAACAAGGCCCCAGACGAACAATATTGACACGATCCCAGCCCTCAAAGTCCTACAGCCCTACCACCTGAGGAATGAGTGAATTCTGCCCCAGCTGGGTCTCCCATGTAAGGCAACCCCATCCTATGAAGGAATCACCTCCACAGCAGGACCACCACCCCTGGGGCCGAGGGGAGGGAGTCCATGTATGTACTGCTATATAGGAACTTAATCATTGATTACCACCAGTCATCAATTACTTGCAGGGCACAAGTCCTAAAAAAAGAAGTGGGGGGACTCGCCAAGGTAGGCATGGTCACAGGAAGTGACATCACGACAGGAAGTGACATCACGACAGGAAGTGACATCACGACAGGAAGTGACATTACATGTAAGGCAGATCTATCATTTGCATATATTGCAACAAAAGTAGAATTAGTTTGGTGAAAGAATTGGTATTTATGGTTGAAAATATAGATTTATATTCCCCAAAAAATGAACTTACATTCACAAAGCTATTTATTTGCTCATAATCTTACACTGTTACTGTTACTGCAAATGAGCGACGTGGAACATGGGGCTATAAAATACATTTCCTTCGCTTTTTTGGTGAAATCTTTGGTGAAATCTTGAAGATGAGATTAGACTACAGACTGATGCAGACCTATAAGTGAGCACATCTGCATAGAGACTGGTCACAGCGTAGCATTCTATGATAGGGAATGCTTTGGAAAGCAGGTGGAACGCCCACAAACTTTGTGAACACCCAGTTTTTCTTGATTTTCACAAAGTTAGCAAGAGACATTCCCACTCTGGATATGGTTGGAGATTTACTCCTGGCAAGGACAGGAGTAAATCTTAATCCAGCATGGAGTGAATGCACACAAAACCAGCTGATGCCTAGAAGAATAGGTTTTGCAATAGGAAAAAAAATGTCTTCCAAATGGAGAAAAAAAGTTTTGCAATGCAGTTTCACTATAGTGTCGTGGTTATGCGTGGGTAAAGCTATGCCTGTTACATTTAAGCATGTTAAAACACCTTTGTAAAAAGATCCCCAAAACTACTTCTGGGAACCTGCGACTGCTGCAGCTTTCCAGGTTTACATATAAAATGCTTAGTGAATTTCGATAACAGAAAGAAATGGACTTCAAACGTAAATTTACAACTTCTGTGAGTGTGGTCAGAGATTCTGTGGGACATCTTCCCTGTGGCCCTGTGTGGTGTCTTCATCACGGGGTGCTGCCGGGGCAGAGAATTTTTTGAGAGGAGGGCATTGCTCAATAAAGTTACCAGCATCCTTTTACTCTGTAAATTATTAAATACAGCAAATGGTTCGCAGTCATTGTTTTGAACCACATATTAGGCAGGATTTCAAATAGTCTTAGAGATGTAAGTGTTGAAAACATGTATTTACGGCATTCCTTCTGGACGGGCATCAAGTAAGTCGTACGCAAAGTCCTTGTTTTGGACCACATAATATGCAGAATTTCTAAAATGTTAGAGACATAATTCTGCGTAGGTTATATATTGCCGAATAGAATACTACTAAAAAAGACAGCAGCGTTTTTTAGTGCATTGGTTTTTCTCGCTAAATATTGCTCAATTGATATACACTCCATAAAAGACTTAAACTGCACGTACACCACGATAAATACACACATAACTAAGTAAATAAATAATTGATGTGCAGTACAGATTAGAGCGCATGAGAGCAAGGAAAGCCATATCATTAAGCTAAAATTAACTTAGCAGGCTGCTGCACTGGCCCAGGATAGGATATCGAAAGAGAAGTTTCCGAAAAAGCGCTGTTTTTCAAACTTCAGTGCACTAGCTCGGAAGTTGCTTCCCACAGCAGTAAATAAACAGAAGGGCGCCTCGACCTTTCAGAGCAGTGCGGATTCAGTGTGGGTGATGGGGGTCACCGTGGCGTGATGGCCGTGTCTGACGACCCTATCCGACCTGACGGACACGCAGCTCTACACACACATACATGAAAATTGAAAACACTTTCAGCAAGGCCGGGAGAGGGCAGCAGGCGAGGCCGGGAGAGGGCAGCAGGCGAGGCCGGGAGAGGGCAGCAGGCGAGGCCGGGACTGGAGAGGGCAGCAGGCGAGGTTGGGAAGTCTGGTGCAGGAAGCGGAGGCAGATCAGGCAGCAGGCAAGGAGGACAGTCGCAGCCGAGTCAAGGGGGTCACTCGCTCCGAAAAAGCAAAGGAGCTAATTGCAGGAAAGCCCGAAAAATAAAGGGCATGTTGCGGGTGGTGGGACTGCCGAGTTGCAGACCCACCCATTCATTGGTTGAGGTCGGATCCTTCCTTGGCGTCTATTGGGTACCCTGGCAACGGTGCACCTGGTAGGTGCAGGGGCGTGGTGACCGGCGTGCTTGGACCCAGAAATGCTTTGTTTACTTTCTGCGCCGCGCTTCCATTTTATAATGGTATGATGGACGCGGTTTTGATTTAACAGGGTGGACGTCGTCCACCCTGAAAAACCCTCGGGAATAAGTGGGGGGATGCCGTCCACCCGCGTGGTACCCCGACTCGTGCCCTGATTACTTGCAAGTGCAAAGCCGCATTGTAGGCTTTAATATCTGCGGCTGCAATGCCTCTGTAATATGAGGATTGGAAGCAGGTACGTAGTGCTACTCGAGACGAGCCTCTGCCCCATAGAAACTGCCCCAAGACTGCATTTATCTGTCAGAACCATGTGGGGTAACGGGTAAGGGTAATTCTGTAGGTGGTAGGAACGGCAGGGCAAGGATACCATCTAATGAACGGCAGAACGGCCATACAGTGACTGAGGTTGTTGGGACCTGGCTCTAACCTCGTTGTTGGCACGCTCCATCAATGGGCCAAGTTACGATCCCACAAGACCTTTGTGCTAATAATAAAGAGATTTGTAGAGCGCCTGGTTACACCTACTGGTGTGTCCCCCCGCTATGGTGAAAGGCGACCGCACAGAGCTAGACAGCGAATGCAGAGATAATATTAATAAAGAGATTTGTAGAGCGCCTGGTTACAACAACTGGTGTGTCCCCAGAAACACCCCGATGTATTGAAAACCGTCTGCTACTGTGGACAGCTCCACAGTTCAAGTGAGTTCATCTGGTGAACCTTTCAGCTGCAGCAGCACTGATTTGCTAATGTTCATATATAGCCCAGATGTCGCCCCAAACACCTGCATTATCCTCAGGATCCGGGGTGCGGACGTAGCCAGGTCTATAATGAAAAACAAGACATCATTACTGTGAAAAGTTGGCCCGGTATACAATGTCCACTAATTAATGTGTGAAGAATGGGGGAGTCAGGTCCTGGGACGTGGGGCTAGCTGGACCATTAATATAACTAAGTACACAGATTGCCAGCCACACACTTACTTAAATCCTCTATTTTTGAGGGAACAAACCATAAGAGACTTCCTGGTTCGTACGGGTATATCACTCAAACCCTTTTATTATTTATTTGTTTTTTGTCTTTTTTTAAGTATTGATGTATGAAAGGGACACCTTATCGTTTTGTACACCTTATATACAATTATTTACAATTCGCAATTATTTACAACACAAACACATACACATAACTAGTTGTATTATACAAAGTGAATTGCTCTGATATATATACACTCAAATATTCATACTATGAAAAAAAAATCATCCGTAATTCCATAAAGACCAGAGTCAAAAGTATAAACTTGATGACAATCATAAATCAATGAACTACAGTTGAATGTAGGCAGTTCAAAAAACGTGTTTCGAATCCGGTATGTCAACTCTACGGATTCTCATCAGGGCTCTGTCCTAATACGGGATATCTGTTGAACCAGCAGCCGCCGGTCAAGGGTAGGGTATTAGTTCTGACTGAGTTTCTTTTAACGCGTTTCGAATCCGGTATGTCAACTCTACGGATTCTCATCAGGGCTCTGTCTTAATACGGGATATCTGTTGAACCAGCAGCCGCCGGTCAAGGGTAGGGTATTAGTTCTGACTGAGTTTCTTTTCTTTTCGGGATCTTACTGGATCATGCTCGTGATCCTACGTTTCCACCAAATGGGGGTTAATTTTCAGTCTTGTATTACAGCCTGCTCTGAGGGATTCCTCGCTTGGGCTGTTCGTGTTCTAATCGGTTGCAGCGGTAAACGCTTTCTAACCATGTAGGCACCGCTTTCCTCAGTCCTTATTATTTGCGCTCGCTTTCCTTGAACAAGCTGTGACTCGGCATCTAGCTCTCATTCACTTAGTTTGGCAGCCATCGCTTTTTTTGCACTGCCTACATTCAACTGTAGTTCATTGATTTATGATTGTCATCAAGTTTATACTTTTGACTCTGGTCTTTATGGAATTACGGATGATTTTTTCTTCGTAGTATGAATATTTGAGTGTATATATATCAGAGCAATTCACTTTGCATAATACAACTAGTTATGTGTATGTGTTTGTGTTGTAAATAATCGCGAATTGTAAATAATTGTATATAAGGTGTACAAAACGATAAGGTGTCCCTTTCATACATCAATACTTAAAAAAAGACAAAAAACAAATAAATAATAAAAGGGTTTGAGTGATATACCCGTACGAACCAGGAAGTCTCTTATGGTTTGTTCCCTCAAAAATAGAGGATTTAAGTAAGTGTGTGGCTGGCAATCTGTGTACTTAGTTACACTAATTAATGTGGGCACCATGCACCAGTCCAAACAACCCTTATGGTGATTTAAGTGGTCAAAGATAACCTTAGAAAGCTATCCAAGTGGTAGCTGTGAAGAGCAGCTATTAGGCTTAGTCTTGAAGGAATGTTAAGCAGCTTGTTTTACCAGAATGCAATCTTAGTGTATTGGTTAAATGAAAGGAAACCCACACAGTAGTTATAAGAATATATATTTATTATTATAACACCTTAAATACCTCACAGTATCTGCTACATGCAGATAAACATAAAGCACACAATACTGTAGCACAGAAACAAAGTAGCACTAATACACAGTGGGCTCCCAGGGGAGACCAAACCATATACTAAAATAGTGGAATAAGAACCACAGCTCGACTCAAGACAATGTCTAGAATGTGTAGAATTGCTGGGACTCCAAGGAACCACCCAAGGTGAGTAAGCGGGGACCCCACGGAGGATGGGTGCAGTGTGAGAGAAGCTGGGAGCATAGGTCTGAAGTGGCGTCAGAAACCGCTGTCATTCTCAATGGGAGTCTTCAAGGAAATGCCACTGCTGGAAAGAAGAAAAGTGGCCGGTGGAATCCGCTGGTGGATTCTTGATGGAAGGAGCCTGAAAGCAAAGGGGACAGAGTCTGGGTCACTTAGGAGTGACCAGGGCCTCCGTAGACAAATGCCCACCAATGACTCTACAGCTGCAGGGACCAAGAGATGTCGCGGACAACCAGGAGCCAGATACGAGCTGTCCCACGAAGGATGTCGACTGCTGAGGGGTCGGTGTCCGGCAGGAGCACCAACAAGCCATGGTAACAGCAACCCACGAAGAAGGTCAAGAAAGGTTACCGTTTAGCCCAGCAAGGACCAGAGGACTCACCACAGCAAGGGTAGTCAGGGCAGGCCTGGAACAATCAGGGGAGTTCAAGAAAATCAGGATTGTCCCTCAAGTGGACCCACAGGCCGAAGGCACAGGAGTCGCGAGGTGACCTCTAGCAGTTTCACCAAACAACAGCTTGCAGAGCACAGAGTGCGAGGAGGCCAAAGTCCTTTGTACTAAATGTGCACAGAGATTTAGGCTATTGACAGCCCAATGCGCAAAGTTTGGGGATGCCAACACGTATATGCAATTTCAAAAGTATGTGGTGCGCAGGGGTTCAGGTTATGCAGTCCCCACAAAGGATACTGGCCTCAAACTTAGTGAGAGGGCAGCTCACCCTCAAGGAACATAAGAACCCACATCCTGTGTTGCTGGAGCCTTCGAATTCTGCAGGAGTTCAGGATCAGCAGACCAGTCAGTTGTATTATGCTTCCTGCGAATACAGGGGAGTGAATCCTTCACATAAAGGGAGATATCTTCAGTTGTCCTTGATGCTACACAGGTCCAGCATGGAGCCTGTATGGTGCACATGCATAGATGATGCTTTGGACGGAGAGGGAGACAAAGTCAAGCCCAGTCGAAGTCGAGCGAAGTCTAGAGGGTCCAGGCGGTCAGAAGTCAGTGGTTTCTTGTTAAGAATCTTGTCCACGTCGGATCTAGGGTCCTGCAGCCAGGTGAGCACTCTTGTACCTAGGTGAGAGGGTTGGACAGATTCAGCGGAACCTCCCAGGGGAGGTTCAGGAGAGGGGGGTGGCTACACCCATGTCCTTTGTCCAGTTTTGCGCCAGAGCAGGAGCCAATCGTTTCCAGACCTTGTTTGAGCTGGACTATGCACATGGATACCAAATGTGCACCTCATGCAGACTTTTAGGCATTTTGGAAGTGCACCCACCCAGTTCCAATACACTAAATCCTATCTGTGAGGAGGTCACACTTCCCTGTGACAGGATGCCTATTGTGCTGCCTTCCTCTGCTCAAGATTGGATCAGCAGCAGGAATGCAGAAATGTGTCTCTGGTTGGCAGCATCCATTTTGTGCTGTCCGTGTGAGAAGGCTGGTACCGGGAAGACCAGGGACCCACAAAGCTTACTTCTGATGGGTGAATTCATACCTCCCACACCGGTTACCAGTGTGGAGGTATGATTCCAAGGTGTTTGATACCAAACACAACATGTTTTTTTTCAGCCATTTTTAAGATAGCATTTACCACAAGGTTATAATGCACCTCTACCTGTATGTCTGGCTGTGTTACAGACAACCCGGGAGCATGGTCTCCGAAGGCTGCAGAGGTGCTCTGCTCATGCAGGGGCACCCTCTCATGTACAACCCAGCACCCTGCCTTTAGGATTGTTGAGGCCTGCTATAGGGGTGACTTATAATTTTAAGTGTAGTGACCTAAAGATATAGAAAAACTATATCTAACTTTAGTGGTGCATACACATGCTGCAATGGCAAACCTGTAGTTCCATTTTGCATGGCGTTTCATGGGTGTCATAATACATGCTTCAGCCCAGAGGAGGCCTCTGGGGTACCTACGCCCTTTGTACCATATAGTAGGGACTGACAAGGGTACTCCAGTATCCAATCTGGAGTGTACCAAAGTACATGCATAACATTTTAAGGAGAAAACAGTTAAAACGGGGTCCTGATTAGCAGGATTCCAGTCAGACTAGTCAAAAACAGTGTAACATTGAACAAAAAGTGGGGATAACCATAAGAAGCAGATCCCACTTTCCTACAATCACCGTGTAATTCTATATGATCCAACACTTCTACGGACCATTCGAAACCTCTGACCTATGCATCTATTTTCACACAAGCAGCCATTGGCTCCATGTCCAGGGCAAATAATAGGGGGGGGACAGGGGACAACATTGTCTTGTGCACTGCCGGTGAGGGACTAGAGCCGAGACTGAGTCTGCTACACGAACCACCACCGTCCGGTCTGTATATAGCAGCTGGATGTATGATAAAATCTGGGTTCATATTGAGCCGCCCGAGAAGCTGACGGAGTCAAATGTCCTGTGGATGCCCGCTAAGTGTAAGTTTGCGTGTTGTGGTGTTGATCCACTAGGACAAATGTATTATGGCCCGTCAGATGTCATGGCACGTGGCACGATGGGGTATAAAGCCAGCCTGGTTAGGATGAACTAGGTCTACCATATGGGACATCAGTCTGTTGGCCAGGACTTTGGCTAACAGAAACTGTGATGGGTGAGGTATTTTTGAAGGTGTGTGGTGCTCTAAGGGTCTATACACGCAAATCTAGCTATCCCTAATTATTTTCGGTGCTCTGAGGTAGGGAGCTCACCCACTCCCCAATTGTGTTACCGAAGTCAACAGAAATGTAAATTCTTATATTCTCACACACACACTATTATTAGTATGCAAAAACGTATTTATATTGTGACATGAAATAACATAATCTCCAGTTTATTGTTCTTCTTGTATTCTTTTTCATTTGGGAACCAATCAAGCATACTCGATGCTCTGCGTTAATCAGACTCGGTACTCTTTTTAAAAAAAAAATGTTTTAACTCTTATCATTGGGTACATGATGACTTGCAATGCATCACACATGGAAATCAATATATACATATAATATCCGTGCTTCACATTAGAGCTTCCTCCTCTGATGTTCCTATGTAATAGCTTCACCGTTACATTTGATAAACCCTTTAGGATCCGGCATATCCCCCAACTAGCTGTTCTCTGGTGGCGGATTCTCAGATGGCAAAGTACAAATATTACCTCTGAAGTTGTTCCATTGTCCCCACACCCGATCCCACTTCTATAAACTGCCTTTTCCGCCACCATAGCTCCATCCATGTCACTGCGCCAATCCCCGTATGCTGGAATACTCTGCCCCCCCAATATTTGGCTATGTTACGCTTGGCTATGGTTATGCCTAGTGTTCCCAAATCTTGAGCCACGGGGTTGAGATCAGTCCCTTCCCATATGTTCAGTAGGCATCGTTTGGCTGCTAATTTGTGTCATAATGCACATAATTTCTTCCCAATATTTCATGACCTCTGGGCATTCCCATATTGTGTGGTAGAACATACCCACTCTACCACAGCCCTGCAGGCAAAATTGATTGCCAGCCTTCCCCATCTGATGTAAGGTTACCCTAGTGAAAGGCTCTATGAAGCACCTTAAGTCGTATTAAACGTAACTTTGAGGGTGTCGCCACTTCATGAGGAGATTCCAATGCCACCTGCCAGTCAGTTTCATCTAACTCCCCGATGTTAGTCTGCCATTTTTCATGGAGAGTGTGTGGGATCTGGTTGATTATTAATGATTTTATGGTAAGTTAGGGATATTACTTTTTTATCCATATATTCCATTAGAATTCTATCCTCCAGTGGGGATGCCTCCAGGAGGATAGTGTCTGATGGGATAGTGGCCATGAGTGCATGTCTGATCTGTAAGTAGCAGAACATTTCTGTGGGTGCCATTTCGTACTGGTTTTGGAGCTAAGTAAACATGACGACTTCTCCCTTACACCAAAGCTCTCCCACCTTTGAGATTCCTATTGAATCCCATTGCTTAAATCCCTTACTGCTGATCAGGCTACCCAATCGTCCTGTCTGCCACAATGGGGTCGATTGTGTAATTACGTTATCCCAGCCCAATTGTTTAAGTACTAGGTACCATACTTGGACTGTATGTGCAACGGGTCCTAGGAGATTTGCCCTTTGGGTTTTATTGTAAAGTGCCCTCATGATTCCTCCTTCTCCCAAAACGTGTCTATCCAATCGGAATGAAGGTTCAGCCTGAAGTGAGTGAAGCCATTGATTTAGTACAATCAGTTGGGAGGCCCAATAGTATGCCTGTATGTTTGAAGTGCATTGCCGCCATCATACCAGCTTTTAACCAACTTTGCTTGGCTATGCGGGTCGGTTTCCCGTCCGAGAGGAGGTTCTTCACCTCTGTTGCCACCGATTTGAAGTACGATGGAAGGACCGGGAATGGGGTATTTTGCAAGGCATAAAGGAATCTGGGAAGAGCCATCATTTTAAAAAGCGCTGCCCTTCCTAGTAGAGTAAGTGGCAAGGACAGCCAATGTTTGGTATCTTGACGCAGTCTTTTCAAAGGTTCTTGGAGATTTTTATCCATCAAATCATCTGGGTTTGGTGTAATGTGGATCCCTAGGTATTTAAAACCACTCTCTGCCATTTTAACCTCATAAACCCGGGGCAGTACTGGTGGGGGGCCATGCAATCGTATAGGATTGATTTATTCCAATTCATGGTGTATCCCGAGGACCATCCATATGTCTCGCAAATGTCTAAGAGTCTAGTTACTGAACGTCTTGGAGATGCCATCTATAGCAGGACGTTGTCTGCATACAGGCAAATGCAGCCCTCCCATTCCTCCGTCCATTGGAGCCCACGGATAATCTGGTCCCTTCTGATTAGTGAGAGTTCCACAGAGACCGTATCTAGGTGTGTTTCCAGGGATGAGTGTACCTTGTTGTGCTTGGCCATAATGTCTTGCAGTGTAACATCCTGTACCTTTGATTCCGTGTGGTCTACTGCTTGGACGGTTTCCTGGTCCATTGCCTCCGGCTGGGTCTTGGTGCACGCGTACTTGTCCAGTTTTGTTTGGTGCGTAGTATGGGAGCCCCTTCCCCCAACATTGTAGGCCTCTACCAGCGCTGCACAGTTATAGGCGGATTGGTGGTAGTACTTACCATTGCCTGCCTTTGTGAAACGTGATCACATGCAGCCTTTCGGGTTTCCTACAACTGGGTGCGGGCACCGGAGCCTGCAAGTTGCTAATGGGGCCGGTCAGGGACTGCACACATGGTCTCTCTGGGCAGCCCATTGAAATTTGTAGGCAGTTGTGTATTCTGGCACAATCAGGAGCGCGGTTGGGGCAATGCCTATCCCACAACCGCCCGCGAACGTCACCCGGAGATCTTGCACGGCCCAGAGACCTTCACTGTGGTGTTGCTGCCGCATTGTGTAATGAAGGCTCACTGTGGGGGG
The DNA here is from genome assembly GCF_964263255.1 of Lissotriton vulgaris. Classification (NCBI taxonomy): domain Eukaryota; kingdom Metazoa; phylum Chordata; class Amphibia; order Caudata; family Salamandridae; genus Lissotriton; species Lissotriton vulgaris. The sequence goes on from NC_141691.1 coordinate 1,128,663,035, forward strand.
TAATCACTAGCTTGTAGTGTAGTTCCTATATTCCCAATAGGCTCTGCGCATTGGAATAACATAAACGATAGTTTAGACGTAGGACTGAGGTCGACTAGGTCTCTATTGAATATGTTAGACTTAATTGTATGTGGTAGCTAGCTCAGAGGTCACTAGAAACTTTCTCGAGTAAACAAGGAGTTTAGCTTTCCTGAATAGACAAGAAGGGATTAGCTTCTGACAACCATATCACATGACAACTTTGTTCCCCCTGCAATAAGGAATATATCTCCAGAGTCGCGGCAACAATAGATAGCTATTTTACTCAGTCAATCGTGCATGCTTCGTTTCACCAGAGATGCAGAGAAATAGAGAGACGGGCGTTTTCAATAAAAGGGTTATTTATTGAGCAGTCTTCTTTCTCATGTAAGAGAAATGAATTGCCACAATTGTAATACTTGTCATAAAGTAAAGTGCGTACAGTAGAAGGAATATTATGAAATAATACTGTAAAAGCATTTATATGGTTTCTAAGCCATAAGATACTTAAAATGGATAAAATACATACAATAATAAAATAATGACTAAACGTACTCAACTGGTGTTTCTAAGATACGCCTACCCCAGTGTACCTAACCTAAGCCTAGTACAGGGAAGGAGTAGATGAGTTACAGTTTTTGCCAAGAATCTGAATCAAGAATTCTCTATGGGTCTAATCACCCCCCTACCTTGGGTATAGCATGAAGGAGGTCTTGTATCTCTCTCTAAGGACTCGATCTCCCAGTAACCCGCGAGGGTATCAGGGAAACACTGGAGCTGGATTTCTCGGCAGGAGAAAATACAGCGTCTCTCTCAGTGCGTCAGCAGGGAGGGTCGGCTTCCTTCGGCACTCGCATCAGCAGGGCGTCGGGCAAGTAGATAGCCGATCTGCTCCAAACCACTGTGTCTTGCTTAAGGCAGATGTTGGTATATTTATACCTGGAAGGTGCCGAGTTTGACGTAAGGTTTGGACATAAGACGTCACTAAGAACTGTCAGTTCTTTCAGGACTCTCAGGAGTTCAAGGACAAATCAAAACAGAAGCAGGGGGAATTCCCGGGGTGCTGGAGGCTTGATTTGTTTAGGAACGCGTTGTACTTTCTAGGAGTCTATGGGAGTAGCCTTGCCATATTTGGACTGCATTGGCTATGAGTTAATATGGATATGATTCGTATGCCTTTATAAGGATATGATTTGTTATAACCACATAAGAGCATAAATCAGGAATTTCTAATTAGGGTCCTAGATACATTCACAACACCCACTCCACGTATAATGTCTATCATTACTAAATACTAAGTTTACAGTTGTTTGTAAAAGAATAGACTTCATTCTGCCTAAAGTATCAATTCGAATAGAAGAGATATTCAAAGAAGGCCATATTGCCGCCTCCATGTCTGGTTTGATGTTTGGATACAATACTTGCATACAACAAGTGACAATGGAAGTAACGCTCACAAGATAGGCTTTTCCTTGCACCATGCCACAACAGCTGTGGTCACTTATTAGAACGTAGCTGCCGTTGGAAAGCTGTCTGAAAAAAGGCTCTATCTGTGTAGCAGGGGTGCCGTGCAGGTGACATGAAAGGTTATTTGAAGAACCTTCGCAGGCTCCATGCAAGTTAATTCCTTGACACAGAAGTGTACCGCTTAGTGATTTTTTACAGTTGTTACCACTAAGAAATACTTCTTTCTTGCCCCCACTCCAACATCTATGTGTATAAGGCAAATTCCAGGTTGACTTGATGTATCCTTCACCCAACCTTTCATACAGGCATGCTGGTATATACTTTTGGCAGTATTGAAACTGAAACGTTGTTATCGGGATTGTAATGGTGCCATGTATTATCCATTCAATGACCGGTCGTTCTGACATTGTCAATGGCAATTTTTCTAGTTTTTTAATGCTCAGCACTATATAGTCTGCCCCTCTTTGTGCCAAAGAGATTTGTTTATCAGTAAGGTTAAAGATTGAAAATAATGACGTTGTGTTGATTATGCGCCATGGCCCGTTGACTGAACACAAATTTTGTAACGTCCAGCCTAGCTGTACAATAGAACGTAATTGGGACTGGCCATGTTGTAACATTAGCATATCCTGTTCTATTATATCAATAGCAGATGATACAATGCTGTCCAGTGAATAAATTCCGGAGGACAGAGTCGTTAACCCATTTTCCACTACAGAAAGTGATTTTTCCAAATTAATACGATCAATTTCTCGTATTTTTTTTGCAGTTTCAATTTGTGTTATTTTCCAAGCTTCATTGTGAGCTGCGTATATACCGGCGTATGTGAAACGTTTTTGACGCTGTTTGCGAGGTCCCAGTAAGAAATCCCGCAAGTCAGCACCTTCTTTAAGTAAAGTCAAGTGTTGCTAAATTTCGGGTAGTGTGGATTTCTGTAGCCATTCTAGGCATAGTTTTCCTACACTGTATGTTGTAATTATCCCTGGATGTTGTCTCTGGGAATATCTTGGGTCTGGCCTATTCTGTTTGAACCCCTGTACTCTGTTCAGTAATCTATCTTGACAGTTATTAGTGTCTGTGGGCCAGATCAACCATTTTCTCCAATCAGGATTTGTTCTGTTTTGTTTTAAAATATAGGACACGTCTAACCCCTCATCTGTAGTGTTATTTCTATCAGGCATAGGCTTTGGTATAGACGGGTTGTTTAAATCTTTTATCTTGGCTATGCCAAGACAGGTTGTTTGTTGAATGGTATCATTCAGGAACATTATTTGTTCTGGGATCATGCAGGCTCTGAATAATGATTCTAACCCTTGTACCTGCCGTTCTTTTGTACCCCAGGCAGTTTGTGTCTCAATGTTGTTTTTCCAAAATTCAAAAACAAATGTAGACATTTTTTCATAAAACTTTTCAGAATATATCAGTTTAGTGTTTGTCAACATGTTTTTCATTCCTGTCTTATTCATAATTTTAAAATAAAACGTTTCTGGATCAGTGATATTAAACCCTGAGAAGTATGGGAATTTTTCATAAAATGTTTTCAAACTGCCTTTTGGCGGAGTTGGACAATGTTCCCACTGATTATAACTGAACACATTTCTAGGATTAGCAGATTTATGCAAATAATGATGCCCAAAATGATTGAAGAAATACATTTCTTCATAATTCGATGAACCCTGTAAATAATCATGTTCTGTAAATTTTGCTGACATTTCTAAATCTGATATCATATTATTAATATTTTCAAAGTCCCAATCATCAGAGAAAGTACTAGGTGATACAAAGTCACTCAAAGAAATCTTGAACTGGTGTGGATATTTCAAGAGTTCAACTGGGCCATAGATTTTGTAATCAGTATTGTCCCATGCTACACCACCAGGTATAGGAATGGCTGTGATGTTCACTGTTGATAGTTCTCTTTTTTAAACGTGAGAACGTGAAGAAAGCGGGATCTGACATTCTCAATCCAGAGAACTACAGACCCATCTCCCAGCTTCCCTACCTCTCTAAAGCTCTGGAGCAATTGGTCAATGTACAGCTGACTAGGTACCTAGAAAGTAACTCCCTTCTGGATCCCTCCCTGACTGGTTTTAGAGCCAATAACAGCACCGAGGACACGTTGCTGGCAGTGTCGGACAGTATCAGATCCTCCACCGATCAAGGTGGAGCGGTGGCGCTGATACTGCTTGACCTGTCAGCGGCGTTTGACACGGTATCCCACGACTGTCTGCTGAACATACTTCGGAGCAAGGGAGTCCAATCCATGGCATTGGACTGGATACACTCTTTCCTGAGTAACCACACCCAGGCAGTACTTATGGGTCAGTTCTACTCAAGGCCCAACCCCATCGGCTGCGGGGTCCCCCAGGGCGCCTCACTGAGCCCCACTCTTTTCAATGTCTATATTTCATCTCTTGCCGACATTGGAAGGAAGTGGGGCATTGCCATCTGCTCCTATGCGGATGATACGTAGCTGATGGTGGCTATGGACGAAGGGCCTGATGTAACCAAAACCAAGCTACATGACTGCCTTTCCGAAATGGCCCAATGGATGCATGATCACTGCCTAAAGTTGAATGCAGGTAAATCGGAGATTCTTCTGTTCGGTGGTGCCAAACGTGTGTGGGATGCCACATGGTGGCCACCTTCACTGGGATTGGCCCCCACTCCAAAACAACATGCCAGGAACTTGGGAACCATCATGGATGATGCCTTGTCCATGAAGGATCACGTCCGATCCCTTTGTGGCAAGGGCTTTGCCATACTAAAACTTCTCACCAGGATATTTCCCTGGATACCCCTGGATTGCAGACGCTCAGTCACACAGGACCTATTGGTCAGTCGCTTGGACTATGGCAATGCGCTATTTGTAGGGATGAATGAACATGTATTCTCCCGCTTACAGGTTTTGCAAAATCTGGCGGCCAAACTCATTTGCAACAAAGGTAAACGAGACTCGTCATCGGAATGCTTAAAGAAACTTCACTGGCTCCCGATGCGTCAGAGGGCTGCCTTCAAATTGCTTAGCCATGCCCATAGGGCTTTACATAAAACTGGCCCCACAATTCTCCAAGGGAAGATCGAATTTTATGTGCCCAATAGGAACCTACGCTCATGTCAATCAGCCTTGGCTAAAATCAAACGCATCTACAAAGTCAGAACAGGCGGTCGCTCCTTTTCTTACCTAGCAGCAAAAAGGTGGAACGAGTTCCCTACTGTCAGTCAATTCCTTTATTTCGATAAATTAATATCATATAAAGACAAGAAAACACAGTCATAAAAAATGCACAGTCAATTACAATAAATACAGTTAATTACAAATTTCTAAAAATAAAACAACATTTTTCTTAAAAATCATTTCATACAATAAATGTTGTAAAAAATATGTATCTTAGTTATATATCACATTTTAATTTTTTTCTAAAAACCACATTTATGTAAAAGTTCCATAGAGTCGGCTTGTCCCATAGTAATATGTTTATGAACATGGGGACTACTCTTCGCAGATATTTAAGAGCGGTAAAAGTATAGCATTCTTTTTCCTAATTCGGTTGGCTGCAATCAAAAAGCTAGCAACATGAAACATTATTTTAGGTGTACTGACGTAAGACATACTACAAATTATCTCCAGTTTCGAAAAAAGCCGAAAGCCCACCTCTTCCTCAATCCTTAACATCTCAGCATAGGCCATCAGTAGTCCTTATTTGGTATAAAGCGCTGTGATATCCCAAGGGATGAGTGTCGCGCTCTATAAAAACCGCAAATAAATAAATAAATATTGATACAACTCAGTTCTCCTTTTTACCAGCAAGGGGCGGTAGTACGACTGATCTTGTTCCGCTGATAGCTAAGACAGGTACTCTTTTCTGTAAGAAGGCCCAAATTCCTTCTTCACCGCAATTTTTTCTCTGACCAGATCCCCAATCTTCGGAATCCAGACAGGTCTTGCTGGGACAGGTGGTTTCTCTTCAGTGGCTGGTGGCTTTAGTTTTGTGTTACTTAGACTTCTTCTTGTTTCATTTAAGTCCTGTAAAACAGCCAAACGATCTTTGATATCAAAAGCTTTTTGTTCCACCACTGAAGTCTGACAATCGAGATCTTCGATTATCATTCTTGTACCAAACAAAAGTTCATACGGACTGATTCCACCCAGAGAATTTCTTGGCAGATTGTTAAGACTATGTTGGACAATTATTAGATGTTTGACCCACCCATCACCCGAACCTAATACCCTTGCTGTTATAGATTGCTTTATGTCAGGTTTTTTTCTCTCCACTACCGCATTTCCCCTCAGGATGGAATGGACTAGAGTACCACAATGCAATGCCCATGTTGGCCATGGCCTCCTTGTAAGCTCGAGAGCTAAACGCAGGACCCTGGTCAGAATGTAGCATGCCAATTGCGTATGTGCCGATAAAAATTTGCAAATATTTTATAACAGTTCTGGCGTCAGCCGAGCGCTGGGGCCACATCCAAGTGAATCTCATCCTAATATTTATGGGATCGCATTTGTCTGGTCGGACGCCTGCGTGTAGATAGTCTAATGCTGTCTAATAGAGGTATCTGGGCTGGTATTACTGTGCTAGAGTCAGATATCTGGTCCGGTTCATAACTGCGATCTCTATTGCAGTCTTGACAATCCATTGCAAAGTTATAAACTTGCACGCTCATTCCCGGACACCAGTATTTTGATTGCAATTCTATTAGAGATTTCAGGATCTCTTGGTGCCTCGGACCCAATCCCATGTGTGCTTCTTGAATCAAGAAGACTCTTCGGTTCGTGTTTGGAATTACTCTGTCCCCCACTCCAGGGATTTCAGCAAATGGAATGGAGTTTGCATCAATTATGTATGTATTTTCGAGTGGATAGTTTGGAGGCAACGCTGCATAATTGCCCTCAATTGAGGCTCTTACTGCTAGTAGCGTTTCTCCATCTATTTGTTTTTTAGAACGCTTTTTTGTAGCTACGGAAGCCGGTTGACCAGCTGCCGCCGTGGCTCTGTTAGCCAATGAATTCCCTGCAACGTGAACGCCATCACGTTGAAGACTCTGCGTATGTATCACGTGAGTCTTTTGTAGTTCTTTCGGTAAAAGAACTTCCTGTTCCCATAGCTTTTTATGCTTGATTGTGCAACCTCTTTCATCTTTGTAACCATTTTTAATCCAGGTCTGCATGGAATTATTATAAGATTCGATGCAGTAATGCGAATCGCCCACTATTAGTGTGGGGAATTCTCGATTTGCATTTTCAAGCACCATCTTCAAAGTTCGTAGTTCAGCTCGCTGAGCTGTACAGTTTCCGATTGATTCAGTTTTAGTGACCATTGGTCTGAATTTACCTAAGCGCCAGTGACCTTTAACAATCGCACACACTGAGTTGTAAACTTTTTTATCCACAACGTAGTATTGTGCAAATCTATCTGTGTAGATTACACAGGTGTACTGTTCCAGAGGTAGAATTTCGATCGACAGAGGACATTCTCGTTCGTATTCGAGATGTTCTAGCTTTTTCATTCTGGGATCAAATGCGTGTATCACTTCAGTTGTATCAAGAGAATTAACCCATTGTATCCATTTTGGATCCAATGCCATAGCATTTGGAATGCTCGGTCTTGTTACTGCTTCAACGGCTGATACTGCTGTTAAAACAGATATCCTCTTCCCATGAGCTAGGGCTTTTTCTTTTGCTACAACCATTTGAACCACAGTTACAATTTTTTCAGTAGAACTGCATTTCATTTCAGCTTGTGTGTACAAGTGTGATTTATAAACTATTGGTAGCGTTTCTACCTCATTAGAGGTCAGGTATGTAAATCTGCATCTTCCTGGGATGACTCGGATTACAAGGTTGCGTTTGTTTGCGCGTGTTTTCAGTTTTGTTTTAGTTAACATGTCTGTTTGTAATGATCGTAAAATATCTGTGTGTTTTTGAGTCCAATTAATTGGTTTGAAATCAGGTTTTATTAATTCGTAGAGTGGTTTAACCCTCTCTGCATAATTTAGAATGTAAGTTCTTCCGAAGTTCAGGAAACCTAGAATTGATTGTAAGTTTTTTTGCATTTTTGGAGCTTGGAGTACTGCACACTTCTCAGACCCTCCAGGATATCGCGATTTCGCGGTTTGCCGCGAAATCGGCACTTTTGTTAAAATGCCGCGATTTTTACAAAAGTGCCCGCGAAATAGGCACTTCTGTAAAAATCCCGTGATTTTAACAAAAGTGAGCCGAAATCCAGACATGCCCATCTAGCCCTACAATGCAATGCGGCGTTCCGAGCTTCACAAAAAGGCAGCAGCTAGTGCGATTCACACGGGATGCATATACACAATTCTCCAGCGGGAGTCTTAAAGCGAAACTACGGCTCAGCTGCTGACACGCCCCTGCAGGCCTCACTGTTCATTGTTCTCGTTGAAGCGTCCGCCGCTGTAGTGCTGGGCCAGGATTGGTGGAAAGGGGTGGGCCGTCAAACTATCAGCTGTTGCTTCACTTTTCGGCTCTATCGTGGAAGTATGTTCATACTTGGGTGTCTTGCATATTATCCATTCAACTAACATACCACATGAGTCAGACTCTTTAATCAAGTATTGCCTTATTTTCGATAAAATTACTTAGCTATTAGTGTGGGATTAAAGTTCGATCAGAATATAAACCTACAATTGAAAGAAAACGGCCAGGAAATATTCGGCAGTCTGGCTTTTGGATTCTGCTTGATGCACGCTGCCTCTCCGTAGGGTAACACCTACCCGGGGAACTTTTCAGATGACAGGCACGGGGTTACTGCAAGGAAGCAACGGGGGTCGGCGGACTTTGAGCTCTGATTATGGGAGAGTGTCGGCAAGTGGAGAGGTGAGACGGGACGGCATTACACGGCACAGCAAGCAATCTAAGCCGACAGGTGCTGATTATGTGTAACTCACAGTGCATGAAAATGGACTTTATGCCCAAGTCAGTTGTGTAGAAAAGCCCTTCTGGTTTATGCCTTCAGAATCCCCTGAGTCATTTTTAAAAGGTTCATGAATCGTTATAAAAAGCTATTTATGGAAGAAACCAAAGCGTAAATCTTAAAATGATTTTTTTACTTCTAAGACAATGATGCGAGCAGAGCCGAACGGCTGTAATTAGATATTTGCGGCTGTAGATCAAATGCATACGCTGGGAGCTAGAACTGCCCGAAGAGGCGCTCGCACTTCTGCAGTATATATCTGCATTAATTTGTTCGGTATTAATGTGCTCACTCCACTTCATTAGGAATTCCATTATGCCTTAATGTACAATTCAAATAAAGTATTGCCACTTTTTTCCTGATCAAACTCCTTTGTTATGCATAAATTCATGCTAGTTTTCACACAAACACGAGAAAAGCAGCACAAAATGATACTTGTTTATTTACTTCCATAGAGCTCATGAAGGCTGAGACCTGTTTCAGAGTACTTTAGATATAATCAAAAAAATATAACAATGCAACACGATACCTTTCTATACTGGGAGAAGTTGGTTGATAGAGTTAGTGAGAGCAGTGGGCTTAGCTTCATATTTGCAAAGGCCGATCGGGCAGCAACGAATGAATCAGAGGAAAAGGAGGGAGAAGTCTGCCTGCCTGGAGCCAAGTAATGTGACACAGTGCCACCGGATGCAAAATATATTTTCTAAATGTTAACAGAGCGCAAAATTAGACACAGCATGTCCACCATCAACAAGAAACTAACATGGACTGCGACCATGGGATGAGTATGAAATCAAGTGGTTGCGGCAGCACAAAACCTGCAAAATCAGTAGCATACAGTATGGTACTTGCATGAAGGGATACTGCACAAAATTGGAGAGTGCCTTCCCCTCTGATTGGACAGCTAAGAGGCTTGAGCAGATCTCTCAGAGAGACTGATAAATGAGGCTTGGGGTGTCCTCTGTGTCACCATAACATCTGGGAACCCTGCCAGGAACATTATAAATTAGAATAGACAGGTGGTGTAAGGGTGGTAACCATAGAGAATGATCTTTCATCTCTCTCCTAATAACCTTACTAGTAGCTTTGCCCCCCTGCCAAAAAAGGAGTCACTATCCCTCAAAAATCAATACAAACAACAGCGCTGGAGACAGATTAGAGACAGCTAAGAGTGTAAAAAACAAGCTCGCTCTGTGGAGCGACTGGGGGAGGGAAACTGAAGGCGCGCGATACGTGTGCTGCCAGCCTCCGGGGACAGGAGATGTGCAGGCGTATGGAATACACATCTCCTGTCCATACGCGTGCACATCTCCTGTCTGCGCGTGCCACCTCCTGTCTCCCTTCGGGACAGAAATCGGCAGCAATAGAGTCTCATAGCTTCTTGTAGTTAAATATCTCAAAAAACAAAGAAATCTGTGTTTGTTGTAGGAAAAATAGCCAAATAAAATGCCGCAAAATTGCCGCTAAATTAACATATTTGTGCCGCTAAATTTCCATTTTTGTGCCGCTAAATTTGCTAATCCATGCCGCTATATCCTGGGGGGTCTGACTTCTCTAAGAAGTTGTCTGCTAGGCTTTTGCCTTCACTTGATAATTCATATCTTAAAAATAGGACTGTCTGGTGGGCAATTCGTGACTTTTTAAAGTTAAATTTGTACCCTTCAAATGCGAACCCAAGTTGATGGTGTTCACTCTTTTCAAGTGTGTCTCCAGGTCATTGTCTGTAAGATAGATGTCATCGACATAGGATAATGCCTCATCATCATACATTTGTAGTAACTCTGTTACCCTGGCTGAAAATAATCCTGGGCTGTTCTTGAATCCCTGTGGGAGACGACAAAATTGCTTTTCGGCCCCCATGCTGGAGAAAGCGGTCAAATACCTGCTTTCTGGTACAATGTTTTGACAGAAAAAACCATTTGAAATATCTAATGTCGTTTTATATTTTTTGCGCACAATATTATTCATTAGTGCTGCACTGTGTGAGTTTTGTACTGCAAATGTTTTACAACAAGAGTTTAGGTGTCTGTAGTCCAAAACTAGACGATATGAATCGTCTGGCTTAGAGACAGGAAACAAAGGATTGTTCATTTGTGAGGTGCATGTTTAAATCACCCCCTGATATTCCAGTTGATCTAAGATCTCTCTGACTTGTTTTTTTAGCTTCTTGCTTAACAGGATACTGCCTTTGTGCAGTTGGTTGATTTTTTAACTGGATTTTATGGTGAGGAGAATCCTCATCCCATCCTACATGATTGTTATATAATGCAGGAGCTTGGGTCACTGCCCATTTTCTTGCATATGTGTATTTTTTATGAATTGGAATGTGATTTGAGAAGGCAGGCATAATCATTTCTTCGCCATGTGGGCTCTCCCTGACAAACTCTGGTGGCCAGTCCTTTCTCTGCTAGAAGGATATCATAGCCTTTAGATAGGTTTTCCTAGAAGAGACCTTTTATTTTCCTAGTTTTATCTCCCTCTATACATAATGTTATTTCATATAGTTTATGGGGCACGCTAACTCTGGTGTCTGCAGTTTCCACCTGAATGTATTCAATCGTGTCCACTGTCTCCAGAAGATTCATAAGGATCTTGCGAGCTATGGTCACTTCTGCTGCGCTGTCTAGCATTGTTTGGGCTCACTCTCCTTTCTTGAGTTGTGTCCTCAGGATCCTCGGCATGTTTTATTTTAATACTGGCTACTTTCTTTTTGGGAAATTGTAATTTTTTACTTTGATGAGCAGGTTCTTTTTCTTTGGACTTGACGCGCTCTTCTTTATGTTCTGACCGTCTTCTTCTTTCCGATTTCTGTGAGGAAGTCTGAAAAGATCGAGAGGGACGTGTATCAATATCTTGATATCTGTCAGGTTTTCTCAAATTTTCCCTATTTCTAAGGTTATATCTTTTTTCAGAGGGCTCCTGTTGTGGAGACTTGCCCCCCTCTTCTGGAGATCTATCTCTTCATTGGGGAGACCTTCCTCTGGTCTGAAAATGTTTTTCTCTGGGAGAGGTTTGCTTATTACCCTCCCACTTCTTCTTTTGAGAGTTGAGATTATTTTTAATGAAAGTCTTTTCAGGATTTTCAGTTAGTTGTGGTTTTAGTGGTTTACCACCTAAACTGTCTCTACCTAATTCTTCATAGGATTTTTCAATTATTCTGGCAAGTTCAAAAGGTTGGCCTGCTATATCTGTTTCTTTTAGTTTTTGGCGGATTGCTACGGATGCTGCTTCTCCTTTTATGTTGGCTAGTAGTATAGCCTAGACTTGCTTAAAGTCTTTCAGTAATTTCATACCTAGAGTTAAAGCAGGTTCTGGACCATATTCATTTTGAATCTGTCTTAGTACATCTGGTATAACCGCCATAGACGGAACACCATGTGTTTTTGTGTAGATTGAAGCAAAGACTGTTCCCCAAGTGTCACAGTCCTCCACGTGTGGTGCAATCCCCATTGGTAGGCAGATTGACAGAATTCTGTGTTTTTCGTGAGGGGTAGTATCAGGAAATACTGCCTCTATCTGAGTAATTTTTTGAGCTAACCAGAACGGAATTTGTTCCAGTTTTGCAGTTTATTTTACCAATGACTGATTGAATAGTCTGTGGTGTAATTTTATTTGTGTTCCCCTGGTGAGGGGTGGGGTGTGCTCTGGAATTTATATTGCTGGTTGGACTGTTAAAGTCCGCATGACATATTGTACCAATTGTCTATGTATTTTAATTAATTGTTTTAGTTGAACTAAAAGTTCTCTGTCTGACATTTCTTCAATGTCAGGATGTGGTGTATAGCTGGCTAGAACCGGCCATGTGGCTCCTGGTCTACCTAGTGAACCGAGCCTGGTAATGTGATTTGGATGTTTTAGGGCGCTATTAAACCAGAGCTCATGCTCCTGGTAAGTTATTGGAATTTCAACTTCCTCGAAAGGAACGTATTCCGCTGGAGGTTCCCCTGCTTTGTAGTAGTGGAACTCGCGTGTCACAGCATTTGCTGCTTAGAAAAGTTATCCATGAATAGAATACCTCTGTCTGCCGATATTCATGTGCCTCGACAACAAATATGACTGTACCACCTCTTGATGATACTCCATTTTCTATAAGTTTTATAGTTAAGGTTTTCCTTACATTTACGGGGATGAGTATTGCATCTGGTTCATTTTGTTGGAGACTTGTGTCTTCCGCGAAAAGTTGAGTAGCTAATCTAGCTCTCTCCCTTTAGTCGTCACTTTCTGACATTTTAATGACTGAAAGTTCGCAGATCAAGTTTCAAGGAAACAAAGATTAGGTGCAAAATCTTCTGGAACACTGTATCCTTCAACGTTGACTAAACCAAAAACTAATACATAGGAATCTCTTCCCACTAAGTTTTGGCGGATATTAACCTTTTACCCACTCCAGACGTCTATTGGAGTTTTTACGGGAAAAGGGGTCTGTGTGAAAAGCACGACTGAGTTACTCTAGCATCTAGCGATAAATTATCGCCTTACCAAACGTTGGGCGCCATGTAGTGTAGTTCCTATATTCTCAGTAGGCTCTGCGCATTGGAAAAACATAAACGATAGTTTAGACGTAGGACTGAGGTCAACTAGATCTCTATTGAATATGTTAGACTTAATTGTGTGTACTAGCTAGCTCAGAGGTCACTAGAAACTTTCTCGATTAAACAAGAAGGTGTTTAGCTTTCCTGAATAGACAAGAAGGGATTAGCTTCTGACAACCATATCACATGACAACTTTGTTCCCCCTGCAATAAGGAATGTATCTCCAGAGTCGCGGAAACAATAGATAGCTATTTTACTCAGTCAATCGTGCATGCTTCATTTCACCAGAGATGCAGAGAAATAGAGAGACGGGCGTTTTCAATAAAAGGGTTGTTTATTGAGCAGTCTTCTTTCTCATGCAAGAGAAATGAATTGCCACAATTGCAATACTTGTCATAAAGTAAAGTGCGTACAGTAAAAGGAGTATTATGAAATAATACTGTAAAAGCATTTATATGGTTTCTAAGTCATAAGATACTTAAAATGGATAAAATACATACAATGATAAAATAATGACTAAACGTACTCAACTGGTGTTTCTAAGATACGCCTACCCCAGTGTACCTAACCTAAGCCTAGTTCAGGGAAGGAGTAGATGAGTTACAGTTTTTGCCAAGAATCTGAATCAAGAATTCTCTATGGGTCTAATCAGCTCCGTACCTTGGGTATAGCATGAAGGAGGTCTTGTATCTCTCTCTCAGGACTCGATCTCCCAGTAACCCGCGAGGGTATCAGGGAAACACTGGAGCTGGATTTCTCGGCAGGAGAAAAGACAGCGTCTCTCTCTCAGTGCGTCAGCAGGGAGGGTAGGCTTCCTTCGGCACTCGCATCAGCAGGGCCTCGGGCAAGTAGATAGCCGATCTGCTCCAAACCACTGTGTCTTGCTTAAGGCAGATGTTGGTATATTTATACCTGGAAGATGCCGAGTTTGAAGTAAGGTTTGGACATAAGACGTCACTAAGAACTGGCAGTTCTTTCAGGACTCTCAGGAGTTCAAGGACAAATCAAAACAGAAGCAGGGGGAATTCCTGGGATGCTGGTGGCTTGGTTTGTTTAAGAACGCGTTGTACTTTCTAGGAGTCTATGGGAGTAGCTTTGTCGTATTTGGACTGCATTGACTATGACTTAATATGGATATGATTCTTATGCCTTTATAAGGATATGATTTGTTATAACCACATAAGGGCATAAATCGGGAATATCTAATTAGGGTCCTAGATACATTCACAACAAGCCCACCAGTGACATACATTTTCCAGTTCCCTGTCACCTCTATATGGCTCCCCGCAGATGACAATCAAGACCTCAAGTTACCAATCACGGGTCATGCCTTGCAGTGTTCCCTGCCCAGTGCGTGCAATAAGGCAGCAGGGGAGGGGGAGCACTCCCACCCGTCAGTCTCTCTAGGTCAGGAGTCCTGAGGACCCAGCGAATCCGGCCCCAGTCCAAACATCAATGATGCCAAATCCTCATTCGGCCGGGTGGCTCCATTGCTGTCTGATGGTCCCCGCTCCGTACCGCAGTACGGGTTCCGACCGCGAGGCCAGGGGAGGCTCAGCAGGGCTCAGGAGTTGCTCATCCACTGTCATGGGGTGCCACTGATCGATCCCCGCCCCCAGCCACACTTGTTCTCTTCACCGAGGGAGGAGGGGTCCCAGTCTCTCTCACAGAGTCTGTCCCACACTCGAGACCCCGGCTTCAACTCTCCGCACAGGCCGCGACTCCCTTCATCGACACTGCCGCTTACGCCGGTATCAGTTCCAGGCTTCTGTCAGTGCATCAGAAGCCTGGGTGCTTCCAATGCCATCCCAAGCATTTTCATCGAGTGTTGCCAGCGGAGAAGTGTACGGATTTCGTGGGACGTCTGCGGGGATACGGACCTGCTCTAAGCGTCGGCTATTTCCTTCAGCTGCCAGCCACGTCCCTCCAGACTCGGCACTCTTACCGAACTAAAATCAACGAAGCAAACAGCTGATGACACAAAAATAAACGTGCTTTTAGAAAATGGACATCTGTGCCCGAATTACAAGAAAATGGAGAACCGGCACAGAAGTAAAACCGGCTCAAAGATAAAGTTAAACTCAGCAAAGAAAACAGCCCTGAGGAAGTTACGGGTATTTTCCTAAGGGGACGAAACATGTGTTTGCTTGAGACCAGAATTCTATGAACAAATTAAAAAGAATACAAGAAGAACAAGAAATTGGAGATTGTGTTATTTCATGTCACTATATAAATACGTTTTTGCATGATAATAATAGCTCGTGCCTGAGGATAAAAGAACAAGCTTTGGCTAACAGTTTGGCTTCGATGTTTAAGAGTGAAATTTGATGGTATGAGGAGTGGATCTCCTGGGACCGACCCGGTTTAGGAAACACCAAGATCTCGGCATGTTGCCAGTCCGGGACCATAGGAGTCTCTTTAAGGGCTGTTTGGATCGTGTCTAAATAGTGAACACTCAGTAATCATAGAAATGGCTGGGGGACCCGTTTGGGACAGGGGCCTTTGCTGGGTTCAACCCCACCAGGGCGGATGTCAATTTTTCAGCTGTCAATGGTGCATCGAACTGCATCCGTGCTGCTGCAGAGAGAGCTTTTGGGGACAGGGCATTTAAAAATCTGCTATTTGTTTGGCCATCAGTACTTCACTTTCAGCATACATAGTCTGAGAATAGCTGGCAAAACTATTCGCTACTGCATTTGTAGTAGTGTGTAGTGTTCCCTGTTCATCTCGAAAGGGTGGTCTGAACTGTCGGTCTGGCTTTCTGGCACAGTCTATGCAATAATTTTGCTGACTTATCCCCTCATTGATAAATCCTGCATTGGGAGGCCATCCAAGCACGTTTTGCCTCTCCCAGTAGAACTATCTGGGATTGCTGTTGTGCTAAGCCCAGCTGCTGGTGCGCCAGCCCGCCCCTGTTTGCTTGTCCACTTATCTCTAGGTGCGCCATTTTAGCCTCCATCTGTGACAATTCTGTCAACTGTCGTTTATGCTCCGTCGCACAGATGCTAATGTCTATCCCACCTATATTAGCCTTCATTGCTTCCCATAGTATAATCTTGGCAGAGGTAGATGCTGTGTTTAGAAAGTATTCGGTTATGGCGCAATGTATGGACGTTTTATATGTCGGGTTCTGCAAATGCCACAGAGATAGCCGCCAGCGGAATGAAGGGCATCGAGGGCCCACCAAGATTTGAAGTGCCACAGGCGAATGGTCCGATAAATCTCTGGGTAGCATCTCCAAGTTGGAGACTATATGGGTTGTAGCCCGTTGGCACACATAGATAATCCAGCTGAGAAAACGACCCATGCACTGTAGAATAAAATGGAAATCCTGTGTCGATGGAGTGATAGGCCTGGCATGCATCCACCCACTCTACCACTCTGTCATGGACCTCAAGCGGGATACTCGTACATTGTCCCCACTCTCCATTTCCCGCCATCTATCATGCTCTGGAAACATGATGCTGTTCCAATCGCCCGCCAATGATAGCCCAGACACCCACAGTTCGATGCGTAGCACAATCACCGCTTTTTAAAAAAAAATCAGTGTTGGTGAATCATGTGGTGGATTCACTGATTAAGAGGGCCAAGGCGGGTCTAGAATTAATAAATCCTGAACAGGATTTAGGAATCCATGAAGAATCTGCAGATTAACAGTCCAGATATATTTAAAATGTAACCTCTTTATTTATAAACAGAAACACTTTTTAAAGAATATTTTCACCAAATATTGTGAAGTGATTTACACCAAACCAAGCAAAGGAACTACCATGAGTAAAGTACTGCTTTCATGCTAACTTTGATATGATTCTATTAAGCAATTTACTCTATCAAAGAGCAAATAATCCTTTGGCATTAAAATCAGAAATTTCACTTTTTGCTCCCCCTCTGTTTTTAGGACACAGCTATTATTATGGGAGGTGTTGTGCTATGTACTTAACATCAGCGGTAGACGTTTCTCACGCACAGCCCAGTCGTTTTTTTGGCCGCCGGCCTTGACCGCAAGGTTACTTTAGAGTAAGCATGGGAGTGCCACACTGGTGGCCCCCGGACCACACTTTGGGAGGATGAATCGGAGTAGCAGGCAGCGGAGGTGTAGTTCACTCGCCGCGAGGAATCCCTTGAGCTTCTCTCAGCGTGGAGATGGTATCCTTCCTTCCCATCCTGCTCTCGGACTCGGAACACTGAAGGAGCTTCCGTGACTGGGTACTGTAAAAGCCGAAGCCTAACGGTGAGGACTGCTAAGCTGGGATCATTTTTTTTGTCTTCATATGGCCTTCCCCAACCCCGAATTTGTACTCTGAGTGCCGGGAACTCGAACTGCTGTTTAATTTGAGTACGACTTGAGGATGTGCTATGCTTCTTTGTGGAACGGCTTTCTGACCTGCAGGAACTTTAAAGTCTTTTGCGAGCTAATTACATTATATGGTTGAAAACTTTGTGAGCGTCAGAGACATTTCCCATTGTGTTTTCTCTTAAAATGTGGGAAATTTTCCCACCGTGATGCTATTGAATGTCACAAGTTATCCCTTTGAAATAGATTTGCTTGACAAATTAAGGGTTATTATGAGATCTATCCGTAGTATATTTAAATGCACGTTGCACTTTATGGGTTATATGCATAGCAGCCAATGCCCGTATTCATTCTCAGCAATTCCTTTTCGAGTTCTTATATGTACGGCACATTTGAATGCGCAAGCACTATAGAACAGCTTATGTTGTTCTTTTTAAATCCTGACATCATTTGGGTATTTACATTTCAGTCTATGGTCTACAATTCAGCGCACAACAATTTATATATGTTGAGTTCGCTTTAATTTATTTAGCTGATCATGTAGTGCATTAGCACGTAAACACAATTTGTGTGTAAATATGTGGTTAGTCTCTATTTTTATTGCTGTGATACGCATAATATTTTTCCATCACAACTGTTTCCCGTTTCCACATATTGTATAGGTGTAATGCTGGGATAGTATATATGCTGTTCTTGACTATGAGATCTATTTCTTTCATGTCTATTACCCACATATGTTACCCATGTTTATGATTTTGTTGTGGTATAAAAGGGTTTTAAAAAATGGCGCCAAACTAGATTGATAAAGGCTGTTGTGAAAGCCAAAACGCGTAACTCTTGGCTTCCTGGGTTGAGGGAGGCCTGATGAAATGAAGAAGCTTTTTACTTTGCAGCTTCATGAGTGTGCTCTCTGACCGTTGGGAATGGAAGGTGTTGTGATATATATATATATATATATATATATATAGCTCCTGCTTTCTTGCCTATCCAGCTTTCTTGCCTCTTACATCCTGCATGCCCGTTCTCCATAACATACTTCTGATTCCCAAAGCTTTTCAAGGCAACTCTGCCTCTTCCTCAGGGGACAAACTCATAATGGTGTTGAACATATATATATATATATATATATATATATATATATATATATATATGAAAATCCACAAGTTTGCCCATAAGCAAAGTCACGCACTCAAGGAGATTCAATCAGGAACGTTTTATTACCGCTACCGCTACGCGTTTCGACACACCAAGGTGTCTTGATCACACGATAACTTCTCCCCATTTCTCAGCATGTTAATTACACAGCGAGTTTCCAAACAGTAAGCATAGATGAGGTGTGCAATAGTCGGCTAAACCAAAGTAAAACCCGTCGGCCATATTGGAATAGTGTTTTTCTAATGCCTGCATATGAAGAACATGACCGTACAACTGTATATACACTTGTGATATCTGTAAATCAAACATATTCCTAGTAATTTAATCAGCAATTATCTTATAAATGTGTAAACATTTGAGAACCGTAGACATAAAAATCTAAGTAGCAGCAGTCAAGGACATTGCAAAAATAAAATTAAATAAAGGTAAAGTTTTTTACCAATACATTCTTGATAACGGGGTGTGGTATATGCGTACCAAGTCCATTCAATTATACAAACACCCAAGTTTATCTAAGCTCCCCTCCCACTATGCATACAGAGAGCTTAGTGCACGTAATGTAAATATATTAGCGGTCTAGTGCCCTGCTAATTTTTAACTGGTTGACATATGGCAATACAAATCATGACTAGTTGATACATAAGGTCTAGTGCCCGAGAGTCATGAAAAATGGAATAGACAGCAATTTGCCAAAACCATCTATGTCAACAAGTGATATGTCAATAATGGGGAGGAATTGCCTAAAGTGAAAGTCTTATCTTAACAAAGGTGAGGTGAGTTCTTCCATCCAAATGGAGAAAGGAGGGGCCGTAGTGAAGTGTTCAGAGAGTGTGCAGTTCCCCATCCTTATCTCCTGAAAGAGATATATAACAACAACATATTTAAAATGATTTAAAACATATACTAAAAGTATATCTGTACATAATTATACTTTACAAGATTGTGAAACAACTGTACACAGTGGATGGAAACATAGATTCATACTACAAACTAGCCACAGGTTAAGAGGGACCAACCGGGAACAGAATTCCTCATGCAACATTATTCAATATGGAGATGAGTTGCCAGTTCTTCATCCACATTATGCCCTCCCGGGAATCTAGTCTCGAGCTCCATGATCCATCTGGATTCCCTCTTTCTAAGAGCCAGTTCTCTATTGCCACCCGTCTTCCTACGTTAACTTGTTTACTGCATAGTATCTCAACAAGGAGTTGTTAGATTTATGAAATTTTTGGAAGTGTCTGGCAATGGGATATTTGGCATCTTTGTTGGTTATTGCTCTAAGGTATTCTTGCACACGCTTTTTAGCCATGCAGGTGGTGCTTCCCACATACTTGGTTTTACAGGGGCATTCTAGAATATACACCACAAAGTTAGTGTTGCATGTTAGGAATTGCTTGATTTTTCTGCGTTCGTGGGTACCTTGGATTGCAATATCTTTGACCATAACACTGGCCCTACATGCCCCGCAGTGTCCACAGGGATAGAAACCTTTGAGTCCCTGAATGTGTTGTTTTTTGGTCTCAGTGACATCCCCTTTCACCAGGATATCCCTTAGGTTCCTACCTCTCCTGTATGTAATCTGCGGTCTTTCTGTAATTTGGGGGCCTACGATATTGTCTGCTTGTAAAATTTTCCAGTTTTCAGTGATGATTTTCTGAACTTTACTAGATTGTTGATGAAAAGTGGTGATGATTCTTGTATTGGCAGGGGCAGTGTTATCCCTAGGTTTAGGTACAAGAGTAGTAGATCTCTCTATATCTTGGACTTTTTTGACAGCTTTAGCAAGGACCCATTCGGAATATCCCCGTTCCCTGAATCTGGTCAGCATAATTTCTTAGGAAACCTTCTAAGCTACTGCAGTTTCTCCTTGCCCTCAGAAGCTCCCCATAGGGTATACTCCATTTCAATGGATCTGGGTGGGCGCTGAGGGCATGGAGTAAGCTATTTCCTGAAGTATCTTTCCTATGGAGTTTGGAAATGAGATGACCATCAATTACTTCTATGACAGTATCAAGAAATTCAACACAGTTGTTACTGATGTTATATGTCAGGGTTATATTATACCGTTTGAGTTCAATTTCTCAATGAACTTAACAGCTTCCTTTTCTGTTCCCTGTCAGATAACAAACAGATCATCAATGTATCTGATCCAGGTTTGAACTTTAGTGAAATCTGCCACAAGATTTATGTCTCTCCTTATTTCCTCCTCCCATTTTCCTAGAAATAAATTGGCAAAATTGGGAGAAAATGCTGACCCCATGGCCGCACCTCTTACTTGTTTGTAGAGGGACCCGTCAAACATAAAGATGTTATTTCTAAGACACAATTTCATCATATTACCAAGCATACCTGTGTGGTCTCTATAGCCTATTTCTCTTTGTTTAAGAAAATGGTAACACGCCTCCATACCCTGGACGTGGTCAATTATGGTGTAAAGAGCATTTACATCCATCGTGATGAGAAATGCTCATTCCATCCATAGGATGTTCTCAATCTTATTGAGGAAGTCTGTAGTATCTCTAGTATAGGAAGGAAGAAGGCATACATATTCTTTCAGGAAGTGATCAATGTATGTTGATAGATTCTCATTGATACTTCCTATAGAGGAGATAATAGGCCTTCCAGGTGGTTCTCTTAAGTCTTTATGGACCTTCGGGAGAAGGTAAAAAATGGGCATCTTAGGGTAATCCCTCTTGAGGAAACAAAATTCCTGCCAAGAAAGGAGTCCCTCATTCCTCCATTCAAGTAGTTTGTCCCAAGTTTCAGTAATACTTGCATTGTATTCTTCAGAGTTGGACTTACAGTAAAAGGCACTCCCTTCTAGTTGTTTGAGAGCCTCTGTAATATATAGGTCTCTGCCCCACAGGACAACTTTGCCCCCTTTGTCTGAGGGCCTCAAGATGATATTTTTGTCATCGGCTAGTGAGAAAATAAAATCCATTTGCTTTTAGAGAGATTGGAACTTCTCACTCCAACTCTGGACTGTTTGTGTTTAAGTTTGATTAATTCCTTGGTTACTACTTCGTGGAAGGTATCTATTGTGTCATGAGGCAGTATGGGAAAAAATATAGACTTTGGTTTAAAAGAAGTACATGCAGCCCTGTCTGTTCTTGTCTCTCTCACTCCCACTATTTGATTGTCTTGTTGGTTATCCTCTAACATATCATTTAAGGAATATACATCTTGGAGTGTATCTACATCATCAACAGTTAATTCTGGGAGACCTTCTTCCAGTGTGAGCTCTGGTCTTATTCTATCCGGTCTTAATGAGTGCCATTTTTTAAATTTCATCTTCCTGACAAATTTATAGGTGTCAACTCTTGTCCCGGCATAGTCAAATAGTTCGGTGGGACAAAAAGTTAGTCCCAAGCATAGAGTTCATTTTTCTTTTAAAGTTAATGATCCGGATGATAAGTTAATTATAGTTTTATTTACCATTACGTCATCCATGATTATCTCCTTTTTCTGTAGCCACCTCTTTTTGTTCCCACTGGCTTTTTGTTGTTTTCTTCTCATCTGCTGGAGCTTGAGGCGTCTCTGGCGTGATCTCCCCGACCTCTTGCTCGTCCCCTTGGTCGTCCTCATGTCGTTCTTTTCTGGAAAGGTTGTCGTTGTGTTGTTTCCGCTTCCTTCTTGTGCCGGGTCCTGAGCACTCTGAACTCCTCTAAAAAAGTCGCCGGTCTTTTGGTTATTTCTGTTTCTGACAGGGTACTTGTAGTTTTCCTTGAGACATCCGTATCTGATCCACTTGTGATACTTGGTGTTGCAGTATCCGCTCTTATTTCCGCACTTTCAGGTGCTTGTATTTGTGGGCCAGGCTGTTTGTATAGATAGTCATATTTTGGGCTGTAAGTGAGGATCCTACCACTGTCATAGTCCCCACAATCTCTATGCAATTTGCGCTGCTTGCGGTATTTAATGTCGTCCTCATGTTTCTTTAGACGCCCTTTAAGTTCATCCATAAATTTGTTAATTATGTCTTGATCCCCACTGTTTTTAAACTCATCCTCTAACTCTTTCAGTTGTTTCAAGATATCCTCGTGATCTTCCCATGCATATTTTATCAGTATGCATAGCATATTTTTGCTGCTGACCGCTGAGTTTTGTGCCCACTCTTCCAGCATTTTGGCTTTGGGAGATTCCTGAGAGGGTGTTATGTATATTCTTAGACCGCGTGGTACCATCTCTTTTTCCACGTAGTCCTGCAGGGAAGTGGCTTCCCACCACTTAGCGCTTTCTTGTTTTTTAAGTTTTTCATATTTTCTGAGTTGCATATTCAGGGGATTACTTATTGGTTTTTCCATCATTACAGCCCCTCCTCCTCCTTTGCCAGGTGCTCTGGCAAAAAGGGCTACTGCCTCTCTCCTTCGTTCTCCTTTCTCTTCCATCGTAAAATCACTCCTCCACTGTTTCTGAGTGTAACGATCTTGTAAAGTTCGTACAACGCTAGACACTGGTGGTCTATATCCGGAATTTTAAACGGAAATAAATGCAGTTTGCAATGTGATATTTATTTGAAATGTTTTTTAATTGAATCTCCTCCCGCCTAATTAAGCAGTTCCTGATGCCGCTTGTGTCCAATCCAGAGAGTACATAAAAGAATACGGAGAACTGAGTCCCATTGTGACTTCTTATCAGTGAATCGATATTTTTACTCCGTCTTTAAACCACCTCTAGCCCTGGGCAGCACTGACTCCCCGCACACCGCCGGTCTCGGAGAGGAAGCCGCACAGATTGTGCCAGCTCTCACCGTAAGTCGGCAGCGAACAAAGAGCGGCTTCCCGTAGAGGCTGTGATGGCAGTACTTTTCTGGGGTGATTCACGATTGTAGTTGATGCTGGTAACTTCGGCGGCCGGCACTGGGTCCCTCCATAATTCTGAACAAAGCACACTGGGTCCTTCCGGTTACCTCCTCCCATAGTCAGGTGGTGCGAAAGTTCGGCAAACCCAAAGCCGAGTAATTTCCATGAAAATCCACAAGTTTGCCCATAAGCAAAGTCGCGCACTCAAGGAGATTCAATCAGGAAAGTTTTATTACTGGATACCGCTACGCGTTTCGACACGCCAGGGTGTCTTGATCACACGATAACCTCTCCCCATTTCTCAGCAGTAGGTCGCCAGTAGGTAGTTAAAGTTAGGACCTAGTTTCCATAGGAAATCCGCAACATTCTATTGGGAATAACTTTGGCGCTGGTTAATTAATCTACGTGACTTTCTCAAAGAAGTTGGCCTGTTACGCTCCGCTCCTTCCCTGACAGTTTCGGGGGGGATTCGTAAAGCGGGGGCCGAGAAAAAAGGGGGGGGTCCAAAATGTGTTTTCCCCATGCAATTTTCCATAGGACATCTAGACAAGGCTACAGCCCGAACGGCTGAACGGAATTACACCAAACTTGGCAAAATGGTAGAGACTGGTACGCAGTAGAGTCTTTTGTTTAAATGGTGTAAATCGCTCCAGTAGTTTCTGAGAAAATCGAATTTGAAAAATATATATATCTATAGGCAGGACACCAAGCGGAATTTTGATTGGCTGTTGGACGTCTGTCAACATTCCAGTCAGTCGAAATCAGGTAGTGCTGGCTGCCATCTTGTCTCCGAGGCAGAAGCTAGCTGAAAACAAAAGTATAGAACCTGTAAAGGGGGCGGGGTAGAGACTCCCTGACCCCCTAGCCCTTCTCAGGGAGTCCCGGAAGGACCCCCAAGGGAAAAAAAATGTTGGGGAAAAATCGCGGGGTGCACGCAAGGTGCACGAACGGCGCCAAAAAAGAAGAAAAAAAAATACAGTAAAATAACAAGTTTGAGTGTTTAGATGTTGGTTGTATCTAAAAAGAACAGAAAATTATTGGTTTAGAAAATTTGAGTTCACACAGGTGTTCTGTGGAGAGTTACCATGGTAACATGTAGAGAGTTCATTTGGGATAGGTTGAACATTATGTTAGTTTTAAAGTATTGAAATGTACAACCAATTAAAATGTTAGTTTGGTTTAGTTTTTGCGTGGGAAGAAATTTGATTGGTTATGTACGGGGATATATGCGTAAAATGAGAGGGAATGACGGCCATTTTGTGATTGCAGTGTCTGAGGTACATTTGTGAAAATTTGGCTTCATAACATTTGGTGTGTGATTCACACTGTAGTAAATCTTCAGCAGCATTTTAAAAGGTGAGTACTTAAATTGTATGGGCAACTATGTTGTACAATTTCAAATAAAAAGAAAAATGTTTTCTAATGTATAAGTTTCTCACTCTTCCTCTCTTTCTCTCTCTCACAGTCACCCTTTCTCTCCAACACTGTTCTTTTTCCTTCCTCTCTTTTTCAAAAAATCCTTCTGTTTCACTTACTCCTTTTTCTTTTCTGTTAACCGCATCGCTGCTGCGGCGATTTTTGCGCTGTGCGGCAATTTTAAAAGTACTGCGATACATGACGAGCTCAGCTCGTCATCAGCACACGCCACCCGTGGGTGATGACGAGCTGAGCTCGTCATCAGCATCGAAGGGGTAATATGCTTTTTTTTCTCACTCTCCTTTTCTTACCTTCATATCTCTTCCATCACTTCACTATAAGTGCCATAGAAACTCTTATACTAGCATTTAGTAATCATTTAAGGAAAATTCTAACAGAATAATTTGCATGGCTGATGTGTTTTAAAAAAAATATGAGAATACATGTAGTCACGAAGTCAGTCTGGCTTTAGGAGATTGGCAGGCACATGCATCAAGCGATTTTGGAATCGCAAACAGTGCGAATCGCAAAAATCGGCCGTTTGCGATTCCAAAATCACTTATTGGGATGCATCATTTATTTGTCATGTATCGCAATTTAAGAATTCGCAATTTTTTGCGATTTCTCAAATTGCGATAGCATTTAAGAAATCGCAAAATTTGGGATTTCTTAAATGCTATGCATGATTAATTATATTCTGCGAATTCGCAATTTTGTAGGGAAAAATTACCATGAAGTACACCTTCATGGTAATTTTGCAAAAAGTGTAAAAAATGCAAATAACTGCATATTTGACACTTACATGTTACACACACACATGCCCTTGGGACATGTGTGTGAGTAAAATGTACTTACGTGGCATTCCAGGGGTGCAGGGGGGGTACTTTGGACCCCCCCTGCACCCTTGAAATTGCATTCTCATTTTGCGATTCCTTAATTGCGAATTCGCAAAATGAAAATGCCTTCCCATTGATTCCTATGGGCCTCTAGGCCCATAGGAATCAATGTAAAGCGATTCCTTATTTGCGATTCGCAATTAAGGAATCACAAATAAGGAATATTAAGAAATCTCTAAAACTTTTGTGATTTCTTGATGCATTGCCGTTTGCGATTCCTTAATTGCGATTCCTTAATTTTCGCAATTAAGGAATCCCAAACGGCACCAATGATGCATCTACCTGGTAGTGTTAGAAAGTCCTATGCAGTATGTCTGTCAGGCTTCTTAATTCTCAAGTAGTCTCCTTGCTGTGTAAAAAGAAATGCTGGGTGTGCTGTATAAATGTCAATGAAACTCTTTCACTAGCATTTAGCACTGCCCTAAACCCTGAAATAATGATAATGTGAGTTAGTGTGTTTTAGGGAATATTGTGACAGAATACTTGTTAAAGCTAGTTTTATTTTATGTATTACTAAAAATGATAAATTAAAGTGTTTATTTTTTTGCCAATGACAGGAACAACTTTGTTAAAAATATGGATCGCAATGAGGAGACAGTGGAAATCGAGTTTGAAGTTTCATCTACTTTCTTAGAAGATTTCAATGTTCCGTTTTATGAGAACACTAATGAAGAAGTACTTAGTGGAGGAGATGGAACAAGTGACTTTTTTGATGAGTCTTTGGACAGTGAATTTCTGGAATGTTTGGAGATGATAGAGTTTGAAGAATCATGTTTGCAGACTTATGAAGAAGAAATTCCTGATGATTTGATGTTAGAAGTGATGTTACATTATGAAAATTCAGAAGAATAAATTTATTTTTAGAAAAGGGTAAAAAAATATGTTAAAAAAAAAAATTGGACGGTGCGTGCACGGTGTGTGCACCGTGAGTGCACGATGAGTGTTCGGTGCACGCACCCTATAGCCGCCATTTTGTGTAGTTTCAGAGGAGTGAAAAGTGAAAGTTGAGAACATGAAAAGGGGGCAGGGTATAGACTTCCTGACCCCCTAGGCCTTCTCAGGGGGTCCCTGAAGGACCCCGAAGGTTAAAATAAAAAGTTCTTTATGAAAAAACCTTCGCGGGGTGCGCGCACCTACCTAAAAATTAATGACAAAATAAAGTTTAAAATCAAATTTGAGTGTTTAGATGTTAGTTGTGTTTCTTTGTACCTACAAGTAAGTACCGATGCAGAGTCTCATGTTACAGAGGAAGATTCTGTTCCCCTCATCTGTGAAATGTACACCATCTCTCCTATAGATGCCTTGTGTGTTGTAACACAAGTTGTTCTGGCATATAGAACCCATGCCATAGTCTCTGAGGAAAGCAGAAACAGATGTATTCACATGTTTCCTTGCTTTCTCAATTTGCGGACAAAATTGGTTGGACCATTTCCATTCCTGCCTTCGGGTAATATTTGAATATACAAAGGCAGTTTGTGGAAAAAATGACATCAATTGTCCAAAAGTGTCCTTTAATAGCATTTCCAGACCTACCCCAGTCAAAGTGCCTAAGTCATTGTCACCACAGTGCACAATTATGAGGTCAGGGTGTGGCAGATGCAAAAAGGATTTTACCAATGGCATCAATTGGTGACATCTCAATCCTCTCTGGCCAATCCACATAATGTCCACATTTGGTAAATCAAGGTTGAGAAAGCATCTATTTGCTGCATACCTTTCACTCCAGAAAATAAAACGGTGTCCTACTATCCACACTCTAGGCATTTTGAAGGCAGATCTGGTTGTACTCAAATGGGCTCTGGAAATGAAATGGCACTTTGAGAAGCAGGAGTTTAGAAAAAATGTGGAAGAGATTCAGTGCACTTGAAAAAAAGAAATGATTGGGGATTTCTGAAACTTGAACATTCAAAGCTAGGGTGTATTCTTCTGTTTTTTTTAAAGAAGTAATGCTAATGGTTGAGAAAAGGTCATTGAAAGGAACATTGCACAGGATAAGCTGATGTATTGAGAGGTCAAACACCCTTGCTGAGTTTATTTGCAGCATTGTATGATGAACTTTTCACCTGTGAGCTTAATTTGATGCTCTGTGGAGTGTTACCATGGTAACAGGTAGAAAGAGCAGAGGGGGGATGCTTGAATATTATGTGAGTTTGATAGTATTGACATGTAAAACCAATTAACATGTTAGTTTAGTTTTGAATTTTTGTGGGAACAAATTTGATTGGTTAAGGACAGGCAAATGTGCGAAGAATGAGAGGCAATCAGTGCCATTTTTGGTTGCAGTGTCTGAGGTAGATTTCAGAGATTCTGCTTAAGAAAATCTGGTGTGTCATTGCCACTGTTGTAAATCTTCCAAAGCATTTCTAAAGGTGAGTTATTAATTTGAAAGGGGATATATGTTGAGCAGTTTAAGTTAATATTAAAAATGCCTTCTAATGTGGAAATTACTAACCTTCCCTCTTTCTCTGTCTCTTCTCTCTCATTGTCTTCCTTTCTCTCAAACAGTGTTTTGTTCTTTCCTCTCTTTTTCAATAAATCTTTTTGATTCACTTAGTCCTTTTACCTTTCTCATAATATGCTTCTTTTTCTCCCATTCTCCTTTCCTTACTCACATAACTGTTTTCTCAGTGTAATTATCCCTTTTCTTTACTCCTCTTTTGTAACTGTGTTTATTCCATCTTTCTCTCTCCCTTACCTTTTTTGTGTTTATGCAACACTACTAGGAAGAGTCCCCCTTTCACTGTGTATTGTGTCTCATGTTTGTATGTAATGCTGGCAAAAAATGAATGGTGCATATTGGAAATGTATTTTGGAAATGAGTCAGGTTTCTGCATTGTAATGTAGTTGTCATTTATATGGGCTGTGCTGTGTGTTTTAAAGATTTACTGTGCTATATGTTTTTTGGTAAAATTTATGGCATTAACATTTTTGACTAGGATCACACTCAGTGTTTGCGTAAATTAAAGAATTATATTTGCACCTTTTTCTAAAATGTTACCTGTGTCTCCTCACAGTTTGCATGCCTTTGCTTATAGGGAACTCTTTTTTATATTGTTTCTCATGGTTTGATTAAATGCTTGTATCGAGATAGTGCTGTAAATTGGAAATGGAATGTATTTTCTGTCTGCACTATCCCTCTGCCTGCACCATCTCCTCTCTGCCTGTATCATCTCTCCCTCTGCCTGCACCATCTCTCCCTCTGCCTACGCTCTGTGTCTTTTTGTCTATGCCATCTCACCCTCTGTCTGCACTATGTCACCTTCTGTCTGTGCCATGTCTCTCTCTGCCTGCGGCATCTTACCCTCTGCATGCGCCATCTCTCCCTCTGCCTGTGCCATGTCACCCTCTGTCTGCACCATATCTCCCTCTGCCTGTGCCATGTCCCCTGTGCCTGCGCCATCTCTCCCTTTGCCTGCGCCATCTGCCCTCCGCCTGCATCATCTCTCCCCTGTGCTTGCACCCTTTTTGTCTTTATACAACACTACTAGGAAGAGTCCCCCTTTGAATGTGTATTGTGTCTCATGTTTGTATGTAATGCTGGCCAAAAACTAATGGTGCATATTGGAAATGTATTTTGGAAATGAGTCAGGTTTCTGCATTGTAATGTAGTGCTGATTTATATGGGCTGTGCTCTGTGTTTTAAACGATTTACTGTGCTATATGTTTTTTGGTCAAATGTATGGCTTTAACAATCTAGACTAGGATCCCACTGAGTGTTTGTGTAAATTAAAGAATTATATTTGCACCTTTTTCTATAATGTCATCTGTGTCTCCTCACAGTTTGCATCTCTTTGCTTATAGGGTACTCTTTTTTTTATATTCTTTCTCATGGTTTCATTAAATACTGGTATACAGATAGTGCTGGTAATTGGAAATGGAATGTATTTTCTGTCTGCACTATCCCTCTGCCTCTGTCTGCACCATCTCCCCTATGTCTGTACTATCTCTCCCTCTGCGTGTGCCATCTCTGCCTCTGCTTGCGCCATGTCACCCTTTGTCTGCGCTATGTGTCCCTTTGTCTGCGCCATCTCACCCTCTGCCTGCGCCATCTCACCTTCTGCTTGCGCCATTTTGCCCTCTGCCTGCAACATCTCTCCCTACGCCTCCGTCATCTCTCTCTCTGTGTGCTCCATCTCACCCTCTGGCTGCACCATCTCTCTCTCTGCCTGTGTCATCTTCCCCTCTGCCTGTGCCATTTCACCCTCTGCTTATGCCATCTCTCTCTTTACCTGTGCCATCTCACCCTCTGCTAGCGCTATCTCTCCCTCTGTCTGGGCCATGTCCCTTGTGCATGCACCATCTCTCCCCTTTGTCTGCACCATCTCCCCTCTGCCTGCACCATCTCTGCCTCCGCCTGTACCATCTCTCCCTTTCCCTGCGCCGTCTCCCTCCGCCTGTGCCATGTCACCCTCTGTCTGCACTATGTCTCCCTCTGCCTGCGCCATCTCACCCTGTGCCTGCGCCATCTCTCCCTTTGCGTGCGCCATCTCTCCCTCTGCCTGCGCCATGTCACCCTCTGCCTGCACTATCTGTCCCTTTGTCTGCACCATTTCACCTTCTGTCTGCGCCATCTCACCTTCTTCTTGCGCCATTTTTCCCTCTGCCAGCGACATCTCACCCTCTGCCTGTGCCATCTCTCTCTCTGTCTGCGCCATTTCACCCTCTGCGAGCACCATCTCTCTCTCTGCCTGTGTCATCTTACCCTCTGCCAGCCCCCTCTGCTTACGACATCTCTCTCTGTGCCTGTGCCATCTCACCCTCTGCTTGCATCATCTCTTCCTCTGCCTGTGCCATGTCCCCTGTGCCTGCGCCATCTCTCCCTTTGCCTGCGCCATCTCCCCTCCACCTGCGCCATCTCCCTTCCACCTGCATCATCTCTCCCCTGTGCTTGCACCCTTTTTTGTCTTTGTACAACAGTACTAGGAAGAGTCCCCCTTTGACTGTGTATTGTGTCTCATGTTTGTATGTAATGCTGGCAAAAAACGAATGGTGCACATTGGCAATGTATTTTGGAAATGAGTCAGGTTTCTGCATTGTAATGTAGTGCTGATTTATATGGGCTGTGCTCTGTGTTTTAAACGATTTACTGTTCTATATGTTTTTTAGTAAAATGTATGGCTTTAACATTTTTTACTAGGATCACACTGAGTGTTTGTGTAAATTGAAGAATTATATTTGCACCTTTTTCTAAAATGTTACCTGTGTCTCCTCACAGTTTGCATCTCTTTGCTATAAGGGTGTAGTGTAGTTCCTATTTTCCCAATAGGCTCTGCACATTGGAATAACATAAACAGCAATGTAGACGTAGGACTAAGGTCAACTAGGTCTCTACTGACTATGTTAAACTTAATTTAGGTTTGCGCCAGCTAGGTCAGAGGTCACTGGAAACTTTCTTGAATGAATAGGGAGGGACAACCTCCCCTGGCTCAGACAAGAAGGGATTCAGTTTCCGACAACCGCATAAACATGACAACTTTGCTCCCTCAGAATAAGAGTGTATCTCTAGAGTCGTGTGAAAACAATAGACGGATATTTAACTCAGTCAGCAGTGCATACTTAGTTTCACCAGAGTGCAGAGAAATAGAGAGACGGGCGTTTTCAATAAAAAAGGTGTTATTTATTGAGCAATCTTCATTCTCATGCAAGAGAAATGAATTGCCACAATTGCAATACTTAAAGTA
Organism: Lissotriton vulgaris; assembly: GCF_964263255.1. NCBI lineage: Eukaryota > Metazoa > Chordata > Amphibia > Caudata > Salamandridae > Lissotriton > Lissotriton vulgaris. Next base: position 1,128,694,241 of record NC_141691.1, read on the forward strand.
AAGTAAAGTGCGTACAGTAAAAGTAGTATTATGAAATAATACTGTAAAAGCATTGATATGATTTCTTAGCCATATGATACTTTAAAATGGATAAAATATATACATACATAAATACATTGCCTAACGTACTCAACTGGTGCTTCTAACTAAGCCTACCCCGGTGTACCTGAGCTAAGCCTAATACATGGGAAGGGATGAGTAAGTAGCAGTTTAAGTTAAGTTAGTTAAGATTATTTTGCCAAGAATCTGCATCAAGAATTCTCTTCAGGGTTTAGTCAGCTCCGTACCTTGGTAATAGAATGTGGGAGGTCTGGTATCTCTTTCCTCAGGACTCGATATTCCAACAACCCGCAAGGGTGGGCTGGAAACACCGGAGCTGGATTTTCTCGGCTGGAGAAAAAGACAGCGTCTCTCTCAGCGCGTCAAACAGGAGGGGCGGCTTCCCTGGGCCCTCGCATCAGCTGGGCTCTCGGGCAAGTAGATGGCCGCTCTGCTCCAAACCACTGTGTGTTTGCTTAAGGCAACTGTTGGTATTTTATACCTGGAAGGTGCCGGGTCTGACGTAAGGTTGGACATAAGACGTCACTAAGAACTAACAGTTCTTTCTGGACTTCAGGAGTTCTTGTTCAAATCAAAACAAAAGCAGGGGGGTTTTCCCGGGCTGCTGGAGGATTGGTTTGTTTAAAGAACGCGTTGTGCTTTCTAGGAGTCAATGGAAGTAGCCGTGCTGTGCTTTGGATTGTATGGGCTATTACTGAATATGAATCTGATTCTTATGCCTGTATCAGGATACTATTGATTATAACCTCACAAGGGCATAAATAGGGAATATAGAATTATGGTCCTAGATATGAACATGACACCCACTCCACGGATTGATGTCCATCATTACTAAAAACTAAGCAATAGTAAACATTCAATGATGCATGTGTGTTTTCCGACTCATCCCAAAATACATATTTCGCATTTGAAATGGTATAAGGTAAATACGTGAAAACTGAGTTTTGGTACTGTACGCTTTTGTCATCATTCAGATAAATGCATATATATATCAGCTGAATGAATTGCGAAAATTACACATGAAATGGCTCTAAATACAGAAAAGAAGGTTGAGACCGTTTCATCACATATCTATACAAATTGCTGTATATGTGCTAGAGGCTGAGGTAAAATATTGTCTCTAGTATCCTAAAATAGAAGCTCTGTTCTCTAAGAATAGTTCTACTTTAAGCAGAGTATCATGTGCCGAAAAAAGGTAAATATTTTGAAAAATGGGCAAAAATAATTTTGTTTTCAGGGGAAAAGGTTCCAAATATTTTCTGTAGCTTTGTTTATCAAAACTGAAGGCCAAATTCAGAGTTCAGGGAACGCTGTGTGCTCATTGTTTTTATTAAGAGTTATTCTCGTTGACTAGATAGAACATTATATCAGACAGACCTGCAAAAAATTGGTCTACCACATCAGGTGAAAGTTCGGCTAAGTTTGAAAATATTGCTACTGCGCAGTTCTCTGTGTGAGTGCTATCATCGATGGTTGGATCAGCAATGCTCACAGAAGGCTGTACCTGTTCGGTGCTGCTTTCCTCTCGTACCTCACCGCCACCTACTCGTAGTGGTGAAGTCTCAACTAATGCAATCGGTATCAGAATCTGTAGCCGCTGGGGACAACACGATGCATGAGTCGTTACCGGACTTAGCAAAGTATCGATTTCCATTGGTACTGCTGATTGTAGTGTAAGACAAATGTCCAACACGCATTCTTCTCCGCATAGCAGACATCGAAGCACAGGTATGATGCAATCTTGCCAGATCGGTCTGAATGAAACAAACCAGGTTGTACTTAGATCTCGTAGCCAGGCCAATCCTAGGACCTTCGTGATACGGTCTCGGTATCGTATTGCTAGGATCATTTCTTCCATCGTTGCTAGAGTCTTGCCTGTGGATTGGCTTGCCATATCGATGCAGAAGGAGCAAAAATAAAATTCCTGCCACGAGTCCTAAGATTAAGGGTAGGCCGCCAAAGACAGAATGGACAAAATTCAGGAAGATGCTCAGAACTGTGTCAGAGGGTGCTAACAGTCCCGAAAAAATTTTCTTAAATACATGTGCGATGCCACTGGTATCAGACATGTTTAAGATTTGGCTCAACACTTCTAAGAAATGTACGGGGCAATTTGTTGATAAAAGGGTATGTATCTCTGCTGCTGTCCTTGCAACTTGCAGATCATATGTCTCTTTTGATGACGTTAAAGGCACAGTTGTTTGTAAAAGAATAGACTTCATTCTGCTTAAAGTATCAATTTGAATAGAAGAGATATTCAACTGAGGCCGTAACGCAGCCCTCATATCTGGATTGCTGTGTGGATACAATACTTGCATACAGCAAATGGCCCTGGAAGTTACAGTTGTCAGATAGGCTTTTCCTGGCAGCATGCCACAACAGCTGTGGTCACTTATTAAAATGTTACTACCGTTAGAAACTGGTCTAAAAAATGGCTCTATCTGTTTTGCAGGCTTGCCATGCAGGTGACATGAAAGGTTGTTTGAAGACCCTTCGCAGGCTCCATGCAAATTAATTCCTTGACACAGAAGTGTACCGCTTAGTGATTTTTTACAATTTTTACCACTAAGAAATACCTCTTTTTTTCCTTCACTATAACATCTGTGTGTATAAGGCAAATCCCAGGTTGATTTGATGTATTCTTTACCCAACCTTTCATACTGGCCTGCTGGTATATATTCTTGACAGTATTTGAACTGGAAAGTTGTTATCGGAATTGTAATCAGTCCATGTATTATCCATTCAATGACAGGTCTCTCTGACATAGTCAATGGTAATCCCTCGTGTTTTTCAGTGCTCAGAATCGTATAGTCTGCTCCTTTTTGTGCCAAACTTATTTGTTTATCAGTAAGGTTAAAGATAGAAAACAATGACGTTGTGTTGATTAAATGCCATGGTACATAGCCTGAAGGTAGGTTTTGCAACGTCCAGCCAAGCTGTACAATAGAACGTAATTGAGACTGACCATGTTGTAACATTAGTAAGTCCTGCTCTATTATATCAAAAGTAGATGATACAATGCTGTCCAGTGAATATGTTCTGGAAGACAGAGTCGTTAACCCATTGTCCAAATTTATACGATCAATTTCTCGTATTTTTTCTGGTGTCTCAATTTGCATTACTTTCCATGCTTCGTTGTATGCAGCGTATATACCGGCCGCTATGAAACGTTTTTGATGCTGTTTGCGTGGTCCCATTATGAAATCACGCAAGTCAGCACCGTCTTTAAGTAAAGTCACGTGTTGCTTATTTTTCAGCCAGTGTGGATTTCTGTAGCCACTCAAGGCATAGTTTCCCTACACTGTATGTTGTAACTATCCCTGGATGTTGTCTCTGGGAGTATCTAGGGTCTGGTCTGGTCATTTTGAACCCCTGTGTTTTGTTCAGGAATCTATCCTGACAGTTATTCGTGTCTGTTGGCCAGATCAACCACTTTTTCCAATCAGTATGTGTTCGATTTTGGTGTAAAATATGGGATACGTCTATCTCTACATCAGTAGTGCTGTCACTATCAGGTATGGGTTTCGGAATAGACGGTGTATTCAAATCTTTTATCTTAGCTATGCCAAAACAAGTAGTTTGTTGAATTGTGTCATTCAAAAATATCATTTGTACTGGGATCATGCAGGCCCTAAATAGCGCTTCTAGGCCTTGTACTTGCCAATCTTTGGAACCCCAGATTGTTTTTGTTTCAATGGTGTTTTTCCAAAATTTGAAACCTAATGTAGACATTTTGGTATAAAATTTTTCTGAATAAATCAATTTAGTATTTGTCAACATTGTTTTCATTCCTGTTCTATTTATCATTGTGAAATAAAACGTTCCTGGATCACTGGTATTAAACCTTGAGAAGTATTGGAATTTCTCAAAAAAAAAATTTGAACTGCCTTTTGCAGGAGTTGGACAGTGTTCCCACTGGTTAAAAGATAAAACATGTCTAGGCTGTGCAGTCTTATGCAAATAGTGATCACCATAATGGTTGTAGCAGTATAGCTCTTCATAATTGGATGAACCCTGTAAGTAATCATGTTCTGTAAATTTGGCTGACATTACTAAATCTGACATCATAGTATTAATGTTTTCAAAGTCCCAGTCATCAGAGAAGGTACTAGGTGTCACAAAATCACTTAATCAAATCTTGAGCTGGTGAGGATACTTTAAGAGTAGACCGGGCCAAAAATGTCATAATCAGTTCTGTCCCATGCTACCCCAACGGCTATTGGAATGGCTTTGATGTTCACTGATGACAGTTCTCTTTTCTCGATATGAGAAGATGTGTGTGGCTTTAGGACCAAGTCCATGTTCTGACTTGCTGTGTCCATTCTACTATATTTCCCCTCAATGAATTTTCCCAAACATAGAACCATGATGAGCCAAAGCAGGAGGAAAAGTACACCTAACACAATCCAAAATTCAATCCATGGTGAAATTAGATATGCTTCTTTTAGTTGTTGAAAAAGTTCAATTACTTTGTCTTTAAAAGTTTTTGTTGGAGGCATTTCTTCATGCTCGCTTGGATCTTCAGAGAAGTTGTCGAAATTGATGAAGTAGCCTGATGCAGTTCTGTCAATTGTTGGAATTGCTTCTGGATTTTCATTTACTTTTGCATTTTTATTTGTTTCATTTGCATAGTCCGAGGCTAATCGTTGTAGACAGGTGTTTCTTGATGAACTAGTGAGATTTGTGTTTCAAGAGGCACAAGTTCCATGGCTTTGTTGCATAGTCCTTTTTTCTGTACTGTAGGTTTATCAAATGTGATTAGTCTCTCAGTTTGAACCTCTTGGATAGTTGCAAATTTTGGTATTCTGCTATTTCTTGGGAGTCCACTGGGCCTACTACTTATTATCGGCCACATGATTGTGGTTTTACCAGGTCGATGGATACAACTCGGTTCTCCGTTTTACCAGCAAGAGGCGGTAGTACAACTGATCTTGTTCCGTTGATAGCTAAGACAGGTACTGCTTTTCTGTAAGAAGGCCCAAAATTCCTTCTTTACCGCGATCTTTTCTCTGACCAGATTCCCAATCTTTGGAATCCAGACAGGTCTTGCTGGGACAGGTGGTTTTTCTTCAGTGGCTGTCGACTGTTGTTTCAACTTTATGTTACTCAGGTTTTTTCTTGTTTCATTTAAATACTGTAAAACAGCCAAACTATCTTTGATATCAAAGGTACTGTCTTCTACCACTGAAGTGTGACTATCAAGGTCCTGAATATGCATTCTAGTTCCGAACAATAGTTCGTATGGAGTGAGACCTTTTAGAGAGTTTCTTGGCAGATTGTTAAGACTACGTTGGGCACTTGTTAAATGTTTGACCCACCCATCACCCGAAGCTAATACCCTCGCCGTTATAGATTGCTTTATGTCCCGGTTTTTCCTTTCCACAACTGTATTTCCCTCAGGATGGAAGGGAGAAGAGTACAGCAATGTGATGCCCATACTGTTCATGGCCTCTTTGTAAGCTCGAGAGCTGAACGCAGGACCCTGATCAGAATGTAGCATGCCAATTGTGTATGTGCCAATAAAGACTCACAAATCTTTTATAACAGTTCTGGCGTCAGCCGAGCGCTGGGGTCTACATTTTAAGTGAATTCGGTCTTAATTATTATGGGGACACATTTCTTCGACAGGATTTCTGCGCTATAGATAGCCTGATGCTATCTAATAGTGGTATCTGGGCTACAGGCTGGGCCGGTTCACAACTGCGATCTCTGTTGCAGTCCTTGCAATTTTTTGCAAAATAGTAGATATCTACGCTCATTCTCGGCCACCAGTACTCCGCTTTTAGTTCCATCAGAGATTTCAAGATCTCTTGGTGCCTCAGACCCAACCCCATATCTGCTTCTTGTAGTAAGAAGATTCTCTGGTTCCTGTTTGGAATTATCCTATCCCCCACTCCAGGGATTCGAGCAAACGGAACGGAGTTTGCATCAATTATGTATGTATTACTGAGTGGATAGTTGAAAGGTAATGCTGCATAATATCCTTTTAATGAGGCTTTTACCCCCAGCATGGTTTCCCCATCTATGTGTTTTTCTGAACGCTTTTCAGTGGCTACGGAAGCCGGTTGAACCGCTTCCGCTGTGGCTGTGTTAGCCAATGAATTCCCTGCAACGTGAACGCCATCACGTCGATGACTTAATGCGTGTATCACATGAGTAATTCGTAGTTCTTTCTGTAAGAGAACTACCTGTTCCCAAAGCCTTTTATGCTTTATTGTAGCACCTGTGTCATCTTTGTAACCGTTTTTGATCCATGTCTGCATCTCACTGTTATAAGATTTGACACAGAAATACGAATCGCACACTATCAGTGTGGGGAATTCGCGATCAGCATTTTCAAGCGCCATCTTTAAAGTTCTTATTTCAGCTCGCTGAGCTGAACATTTCCTGAGTGATTCAGTTTTCTAGAGGTAGAATTTCAGCTGGCAGAGGATATTCGCGTTCATATACTAGATCATCTAGTTTTTTCAGTTTTGGGTCAAAATAGTATTTCACGTCTTCTGTAGCAAAAGAATTTTCCCATTCTATCCATTGTGGATCTAAGGCGGCTTTAATTAGATTACGTTGGCTTGTTAATGCCTCAAGGGCTGATTCTGCTGAAAGAACAGATATTCTCCTGCCTTGGGCTAGGGCTCTTTCTTTAGCTACAGAAGTTCTAACTACTGTTAGAATTTTTTCTGTGGAGCTGAATTTCATTTCAGCTTCAGTGTACAAATGTGATTTGTAAGCTATAGGTACCGTTTCTCCCTCATTAGAGGTCAGGTATGTGAATCCGCATCTTCCTCGGATGACTCGGATTACAACATTGCGTGTATTTTCACGAGTTTGTAATTTTGTTTTAGTTAACATGTCTGTTTGCAATGATCTCTAAATCTCTGTGTGTTTCTGAGTCCAATTGGTTTGCTTGAAATCTGGTTTTATTAATTCATAGAGAGGTTTAACCCTCTCAGCATAATTTAGAATGTATGTTCTTCCGAAATTCAGGAAACCTAGTAGTGATTGTAAATTCTTCAGCGTTTTTGGTGCTTGGAGTACAGCACATTTCTCTAAGAAATTGTCTGCCAGGCTTTTGCCTTCACTTGATAATTCATATCCTAAAAATAAGACAGTTAGATGGGCAATTCGTGACTTTTTAAAGTTGAATTTGTAACCCTCTGAAGTGAGTCCAAGTATTGTGGTATTCACCCTTTTTAAGTGAGTTTCCAGGTCATCAACTGTGAGATAGATGTCACCGACATATGATAATGCTTCATCATCATATATTTGTAGTAACTCTGTTACCCTTGCTGAGAATAATCCTGGGCTATTCTTGAATCCCTGTGGGAGTCGGCAAAATTATTTTGCGATCCAAATATTGAGAAAGCGGTCAAATACCTGCTTTCAGGTGCAATGTTTTGACAGAAGAATCCATTAGAGATATCTAATGTTTTATATTTTTTGTGCACAATGTTATTCATTAGTGCTGCACTATGTGAGTTTTGTACTGCAAATGTTTTACAACAGGAGTTAAGGTGTCTGTAGTCCAAAACTAGATGAGATGAATCGTCTGGCTTGGAGACAGGAAACAAAGGATTGTTCATTTGAGAGGTGTATGTTTCGGTCACCCCTTGGTATTCAAGTTGATTTAAGATCTCCCTGACTTGTTTTTTAGCTCCTTGCTTGACTGGATACTGTCTTTGTGCAGTGGGCTGATTTTTTAACTGGATCTTGTGGTGAGGCGAGTCCTCATCCCATCCTACATGATTTTTGTATAAAGCAGGAGCTTAGGCTACTGCCCATTTTCTTGCCAATGTGTATTTTTTATGAATCGGGATGTGATTCGAGAAGGCAGGCATAATCATTTCTTCGCCATGAGGGCACTCCCTGACAAACTCTGGTGGCCAGTCTTTCTCAGCTAACAGAATGTCATAGCCTTTTGAGAGTTTTTCCCAAAAGAGACCTTTTATTTTACTAGTTTTATCTCCCTGTATACGTAATTGTATTTCATATAGTTTATGGGGCACACTAACTCGTGTGTCTGCAGTTTCCACCTGAATGTACTCTTTCGTGTCCACTGTCTCCAGAAGATTCATCAGGATCTTGCGAGCTATGCTCACTTCTGCTGCACTGTCTAGCATTGTCTGTGCCCACTCTCCGTTTTTCAGCTGCGTCCTCAGAATTCTCGGCATGTTTAATTTTAATACTTTCTACCTTCTTTCTGGGAAATTTTTATTTTTTACTTTGATGAGCAGGTTCCTTGTCTTTGGACTTGACGTGGTCTTCTCTGTGTTCTGACCGTCCTCTTCTTTCCGATTTCTGTGAGGAAGTCTGAAAAGATCGAGAGGGACGTGTATCAATATCTTGATATCTATCGGGTTTTTTTATTTTATCCCTATCTCTAAGGTTGTATCTTTTTTCAGAGGGTTCCCTTTGTGGAGACTTGTCTTCTCGGCCTGGAGATCTCTACGCTGAGGAGACCTTCCTCTGGACTGGAAACGTTTTTCCCTGGGAATGGTTTGTTTATTACTGTCCCAACTCTTTTTGGGATTTTTAAAATTATTTTTAATAAATGTTTTTTCAGGACTTTGAGTTAGTTGGGGTTTTACCGGTTTCCCACCCAAACTATCTCTTCCTAGCTCTTCATAGGATTTTTCTATGATTCTGGCGAGTTCAAATGGTTGTTCTGCTATATCTGTTTCCTTCAATTTCTGGCGGATCGCCACAGATGCTGCTTCACCTTTTATGTTGGCTAGTAATATAGCGGAGACCAGCTTGAAGTCTTTCAGTAATTTCATACCCAGAGTTAGAGCAGGTTCTGGACCGTATTCATTTTGAATCTGTCTTAGTACATCTGGTATCACCGCCATAGATGGGACACCATGTGTTTTTGTGTAGATGGAAGCAAAGACTGTGCCCCAAGTGTCAGAGTCCTCCACATGTTGAGGAAATAGACATTTTACATGGCCAATATGTCCCCTGCGTGTACCCCAACGTTTAGTGTACGTGCATGTCACCCATGCATTTTCCCTTAGTGGCCTGAATAATGAGGCCTCTGCATTTACGTCCCACATTAGGATGCCAGTCACCAAGTCTCCCATGAAAGAAACGTTAATATTGCACTGAGGCCCAGGTGGCCCATGTGTTTGCATTGTGCACTTTTAAAATCGAGAAGAACCCATTTTGTGGCTCAGCCAGAGCCAGTCTCCGAATTAGGGTTTCAGGCCTCCAGACACTCTGAGGGCTGCAGCTACGTATCCTTGACCTCGCATACTTTTGGCTAAGCCGAGAGGGGCCCAGCACGGGGTGCCAAGACAGTATTGTACATAACAGTTATCTGCTTGCTCTACAGAATCACATTCCTGCCTGGTGAAGAAGGTAAACAGAACCTGTCTGCAGAGATAGGGCCTAGCCTTTCTGTCTCCGTTTAAGTGATTTGCAGAGCTCGCGTCCATAGAAAGCTGAAGGCCCCCACACAATGAACAAAGAAATAGAAGCCCACACTGGCTCTTGGTGATGAGCGACCTTTGCTTCAGACAATACATCCCCGGACTTAAGATATCAGATAATACCAGACGTGCAGGTCGCCCTGACACTGAAGGCCTCCCTACCAGACCGAAAGTCAGCTCCCCCCAGTTACACGTCAGTTGCACGTCATGATCAAGTTGCGCACACAAGTAGGGGAAAGTTCCAGCTGGCCATGCAACCCCCCTCCATGGATACCCATGTATCCACCCACCTATGACTCACCTATGACTCCTCAAGTGAGCGCCCACATGTACGCCCTCATACACGCCCACATGCTCTTATCTCTCTTTCTCTTGCTCTGCCTGGAGCGCTCCTCCTCTATGCGAAATTGAATGTATAAATATTGTACTCTGTGAATAAAGTTTAGAAGACCCTTCCTGAACCTTAGTGGTGATGGAACCGATTCTCCCCTAACTCGAGTTATTGAAATAAAGCCCTTTTGAATCGGACACCACAGACTCTGCCTCTCATTTAATGCATGACCCTTTGTTTATTTATAGAAATTATGACAGGGTAATACTTTATTTACCACATAAATCTGGCGCCCGAATAGGGACAAATCCCCTTCCCCACGCGCCGGAGATGTAGGTCCAGCCCTTGCCCCCTTCTACAGCCGTGACGGACTTCAAAGTGTACAGAGGAGACGGACTGTGACCAGGCATCCACACGAGGATGTGAGGATCGCGGATCATCCCAACCGGAGCCCAACCTCTGAGAGAGCAAGGTCCGAGGTTTCCGAAGGTCCACCTGTTCCGCGCATGCGCAGTATCAAGTATCCGAGGCCTTCAAGTTCTGCTTCCCGGTGAGTACCACTATGGGGAACGCATAAAGTTCAAGACGGGTTCATTTATATGAACACGGTAAAGACGTGTCTCATCTATATGAACACGGTAAAGACGGGTTCATTTGCGTGAACACGGTAAAGACGTGTCTCGTTTACGAGACCGGTATGGTTGTGCTGTATTCCAGTGCACAAAGTTTTCAAGTACATGGAGTTAAACTGTATCTGTTTTAGTGTTTTTAGTGTTTTTAGTGTTTTAGTGTGTTAGTGTTAATGATTGTTTCAGTCAGACTATTTTGGTGTGTATTGTGTTTTCATTACGTTGGTTTCAACATGCCACGGTTTTCAAAGTTACGTCAGGTAGGGACCAGAAAAGGTATACTAGAAGAGCCAGTTAACATCCCGCCTAGAGACACACCTGGTCATTTTATGTATAATAAGCATGGGCTAGATGCCATATTGTATTTAGACTTATGGGTAGATTACACAAAAGATTTAGAGGAGAAGTACAGATGGCCTGTCTCGGGAACGTGGGATTCTGAATGCATTATGAGAGTAGAGGAAGCGCTATGGAAAAAGAAATCAAGACCCTCTCAGAAAGATGCCATTGAGTTATGGCGCAAAGAAGCACATAGGAGAACAGAGAAAGAATTCAACAAAGCAGAGAGAACTAAACAAGCAGCAGAAAAAGCCAAAGAAAAAGAACTGCGGGAGGAGGGGGAACGGGTCAAAGCAGAACAGGCTGATAGAGAAAGAAATGCTGTCGTTACTGGTATTTATCCCGTCCTCTCAGAAGAACTAGCTAGAGTGACCCCCTCAGAAACACCCCGTAGGTCGCGAACGCCACCACCTGTACCCTATAGAGTACGTAGAATAAAGCCGACAGCATCCGAGGCGTTCATTTCCTCCTATCTAGAAGAGTCCCCACCGGACTACGCAAACGCAGATTTCCCTCCGCCCCCACCAGCCGACCAGCTCCAACAGCTTCAGCAGCTCGTGAAAGACGACGTAGGACAAGGGGCTGTAGGGGGAGGGGGGCCTACTGTAGATGTAGCAATCCCCCACTGTATATACGATCCAGAACCAGGAAAGGGCTCAATGCTTGTGATTTCACTAAGATTAAGACAGGCCGTCGAATATTTGGACAAACTACCAGATATGAAAGAACACCTAGATAAAATATACCGTTTCATTAGGACGGGGGAGGGACCCGAGAGTATAGCACAGGCCATGCAAAACAGAAAGGTGGGGGTTAAGAACCACATCCTCCGTTTTATTATTAACTGCCTGATCAGGGAACAAGACGAAGGAGACGGGGATGTAAAGCCTGGTTTGATAGAATGGAGTGATAACATAGATGCCGGTCGGCATGATAAACAGGGACAGACAGATAGCATGATGAAGAAAATACGAAAGGAAATATTAGCAATACACAGAGTAGAGTCTGAAGAGAAGAGTGGGTCATCAACGGAAGAGTTAGAAGAGGAAAAGGACAAGATAAATTATGTAGGCAATGCACGACGGTTTGACAGGCCCAAGTGCCTCGACTACCGTAAACAGGGGCCGGCTAAAAAAGAAAGATATTCCCTTGAAAATCTATTCCAAGCTACTGAAAAAGCACTGAACCGACGGATAAAGAGCGAGCGATCTCACACCCCACACGAAATGGAGTTGGCCCGGTCAGCCACCCAGTGGGTGTCCAATTCTAATATATATAGCAATGATATAGTGGCTCAAACTTTCTTGAGCCTCCCGCCGAACGAACAGCGTTTGGCGGTATTTACATGGTCCAACATTTAATAACGTTGTATGAGAATCAATATTTCGATCCCGGTCACTTGTATAAATTACTGGACGATATACTTCTAGACAGATGGACAGGCCTGGGTTCTGAATTAATTAACGTTATCCTGGATCAACGACATAAGTACTTGAATTCTCTGACCACATGCATGCTTCCCGCCTCACACCAAGACAGAAAGCACCTATATGTAGACAGACAGAACCCCCTACGAGAGGTACATCCCGTCAAAAATGCAAACAATGAGCTTCAACGGGTGTATGTTTACACCCCCTTGACGAAATTAGAAATACTGGAAATGAAAAAGATGTTGCCCTGCCATGATAAGGACCCGGGGGGGTTTCCCTGCCATGATAAGGACCCGGGGGGGTTTCACCGAGAATTAAAAGACATTCTCCGCATCGGAGATTATATGTACGCTGACATTCTGAAACTATTGAAAGTACTATTGCCTGTAGGCATTTATGAAAAGCTTAAGGAAAAAGACTGGGAGGTGGGAGAGAAAAAGTTAAGTTGGGCAGAATTGGAAACAGAGGATAAAGACAGAGGCCCGGGGGTTGGTCTTGGTGACAAAGCTAAAGAACTACCTGAACTCCTAATACAGGTTTTGCCGAGACTATTGATTACTAAAAAGGAAGACTGGGATGCTATTTCAGCCTATAAACAAAAACAAGAAGAGGACACAAGTGATTTCTATTCTAGATTCGAGAAATGCTTTGCTATTAATAGTGGCCTTAAGCCCAGTAGCGAGTCATATCCTCATCTTTTCGTGAGCAAATTAGTAGAGAATTCCCTACCCCAGATCAAGAATAGAGTACTGAAGGTTGAGAGTACTTGGCAAGCAAACAGCCCTTCACAAATGTTGCAAATGCTACAATATCACCAGAACAGGATTAGAGAAGAGCAGGATCAGGAAAAGAGACGCATGAAAGAGACAAAAATGAAGGTGCTGGTTGCCCAAACGGTACCGGCAAATACGAACAAAAATGGCACGACACCTGTCACGGGGAACTGTAATTATTGCAAACAACCAGGTCACTATGTAAAGGAATGTGCTGTCCTGAAACACAATATAGCTACTGGCAAAACAAAAGAACGACCACACACTCCTAGGCAAAATAGCACCCCACAGAGCACACAACAGACAATAGCAACTTTTCCACCCCCACCACCGCCTGTTCATGCCACACCACAAATGTATCAGTACACACAGTCAGACTATCCAGAATACCAATCATTCTCATGAAACAGCCTTGAGAGGGAAGTTGGCTTGCCCCTTATTGAGGTTCCTGTAGATCAAGAGGGTCCGTATGTACATAGTCGTGTACTGGGACAGGACAGAAAGTTTTTGATTGACACAGGGGCGAGCAGAACTACCATCAGCCATGACGAGGTTCCAGGGGCACCTCTCTCGGGCTCACAGAATGTTTCCCTGGGATTTTCAGGAAAGCCTATTGTTAATGAAGTATCGAAACCAGTCTCCCTCGGGGTTGGTCCACTGTCACGTACCACAGACTTGCTACTTACTAAATAATGTCCAGAAAACTTACTTGGCATAAAGACATTAAAAGAACTAGGAGCAGTTATCTGTTGTTCTCCGGAGGGAGTGTGACTGTTCTTACGTGATTTTAAGGGACATTATGTGTTGACAGATTTTGACCACAGACTCCAGAATGTACCACAGCACCTATGGGCACAAGGTCCGACTGACGTAGGTTAAATGAACATAACACCACACCGTGTCACTCTCAAAGCAGGAGTAGTACTACCACGTATACGACAATACAAGTTACCACCTGATGCCGAAGTGGCCTTATTAAAAATTATTGACAAACTCATTGCACAAGGGGTGGTGGTGGAGACTGACTCGAATGTGTATAGCTCACCTGTCATTCCTATCCTTAAACAATCAGACCCTAATGCACCACCAGTTTACAGACTAGTTGTTGACCTTCGAGAATTGAACAAATGCGTGGTCCCACAGTACCCAGTGGTCCCAGACATTTCTTCATTACTGACTGCTATTGATTCTGAGGCAACGTTCTTTACAGTCATTGACTTGAAGAATGCCTTTTTCAGCATTCCGATTCATCCAGATAGCCAATATCTTTTCGGATTCAGTTTACAAGGACGCAGTTTTAAATTTCCGAGAGCACCCCAAGGTTTTACAGAGAGTCCTAGCATTTACAGTCAAGCATTAAAAAGACAGCTGGACAGTATTAATATGCCTACCAATACTGCACTGCTCCATTACGTGGACGACATCCTCATTACAGCACGATCAGAAACAGACTGCGAAAATGCATCACTGACGGTTTTACACTTTCTGGCAGACAAGGGGCACAAAGTGTCCCCTTCAAAGTTACGATTCTGTGCACAGCAAGTGGTGTACCTTGGACCTTTGCTGTCCAAGAGGGGTAGACAGCTGACACAAGAACGTATACAGTTAATTTCTAACCTTTCACAGCCCAAGACACAAAAGGAAGTGCGGGCCTTCATTGGCCTCACTTCATACTGCAGGCAGTGGATTCCCCAGTATGCCTATCTAGCCAAACCACTCATACAGTTGACAACACAGGAGGCAGCGTCTTCGACTGTCCTCCCTTGGACACAAGAACATACCTTGGCATTTGAAGAATTAAAAAGAGCCTTATGTCAAGCGCCAGTTTTAGCGACTCCTAGTTACAGCAAACCCTTTATGCTTTTCGTAACTGAACGGGATGGAACAGCATTATCTGTCGTCGCACAAGATCAAGCAAGAAAACACAAGCCTTGTGCTTATTTTTCTAGTACACTGGACCCAGTGGCCCAGGCTCTGCCTGCGTGCCTGAAATCAGTTGCTGCAACAGCCCTAGCCATAAGACAAAGTGACTCGATAGTGCTGGGACACCCCCTGACAGTACAGGTACTGCATGCAGTGGAAGTTCTCTTGAACAGGACACAGACACAACACTTGACCGTAGCGAGACTGACAGGATATGAACTGACGTTATTTCAACCACACATAGAGATCAGACGATGTAACATTCTAAACCCTGCTACACTTTTGCCCTCAAGTACAGTAGACACCGCACCACATGACTGTGGAAATAATGAATATAGTGACGAAACCAAGACAAGACCTGAGAGATGTTGCACTTCCAGACCCTGACCTAACACTCTATGTAGATGGATCATGCATGAGAACGAGTACGGGAGAATTAGTGGCAGCATATGCAGTGACCACTGTTTCTGAAGTTTTAGAGACACAAAGAATAGACATACTGTCAGCACAAGCAGCAGAGCTCATCGCTCTGACACAAGCCTGCATAAGAGCTAAGCACTTGAAAGTCAACATTTATACAGATTCACAATATGCTTTTGGCGTAGTTCATGATTTTGGAGTACTGTGGAGGGAGAGAGGTTTCTTGACCTCTCATGGGGCCAAAATTCAGCACGGCCCGCTTATTCAGGCCCTGTTGGAAGCAATACATTTACCTGCAGCCATAGCTATCCTGAAATGCAAAGCACACACCAAAGTTACAGACACCATTTCCCAGGGTAATGACCTGGCAGACCGAACTGCTAAACTTACAGCCCAGACACCAACAGACACGACAAAGACAGAGGTACCATTACTGACAAAAAGCATGACAGTCAGGGATCCTTCTCAAGATGTACTCGACATACAGACACATGCCACTTCAGATGAAATAAAGAAATGGACTGAACAAGGAGGGGTCCAGACTGACCAAGGTTGGATGACTAAGCGCAAAGCAACATGGTTCCTACCTGATTCCATGGTACAAGTAATCATAAACACAGCACATAGTCCAGCACACTTGGGAGAGAAGGCAATGATAGACAGCTTACAGAATATTTGGTTTAACAAGCACCTGCGTGCAGCAGCGAAACAAAAAGTGAAAACATGTATGATCTGTTGTCAGTTCAATCCAGGTAAAGGCATCCCGGTGGAACAAGGCGGATTTCATCCTCCTGACCACCCTTTTGAGATCCTCCAGATGGATTATATCCAAATGGACAGATGTAGAGGTTACAAGTATGTCCTGGTAGTTGTGTGTGCACTAACTAGATGGACAGAAGCGTATCCAGTCCCAGATTATACTGCTGTGACAACCGCCAGGCAATTGGTGCGTGAATTCTTCCCTAGATAGGGATTGCCCCGTGTCGTTTACTCAGACAATGGTCAGCCTTTTTCTTCTGAATTAATGAAACAAGTGTCTCTTCTGTTAGGATATAACTGGAAGTTCCATTGTGTGCGACACCCTGAAGCAGCAGGCCTTGTAGAAAGACACAATCAGACAATAAAGAAGAAACTAGCAAAGATCTGTGCAGAAAAAGGCGTGGATTGGATGTTAGCCTTGCCGGTTGCCCTCTTTTACATGCGTATGGTAGCCCATTCCAGAACAGGCCTATCACCATATGAAGTGGTTTTCGGTAGACCGCCAAATATGTGGGGTACGCCTATGCCTAAGAAAATAACTGATGTTGACAGTAACATGCTTACAGATTACCTGGCTTCCTTGATGTCTGCACTACTCTCTTGTCGTTCACAGGTTGCCGCCGCCTTCCCTGACAACACCCAGGTCAAGGAGCACGCCATAGTCCCAGGTGACTATGTGTTCGTCCGGAACTTTGACCGATCAAGCCCCCTTGAGCCGCGTTGGAAGACGCCGAAGTTAGTTTTACTAACCACGAGGACAGCCATCAAAGTCGAAGAGAGAAAAGGATGGCTCCATGCCCATCATTGCAAAAAGTACTCTGGAGACTCTGGAACTTTGGTAAAGAATAAAGACATTACAGACTTTGAGCCCCCTTTGCTGGAAAAGACTCCACAGCAAGAGTACAGGTCCAAATTACGATCTAGAAAGCCAGACAGCGTTTAATTGTTTAAGTCCACTAGGTGGTGAATCGGTTAAACAAGATTTCTGACATGCATAAGATCGCGGACCATAATAGTAAAAAGAGCAAAATGAAAGAAAAATACTGCAAGATATTACGTAGTAGATGTATAGTATCTTTGATTCTTCTGTCTCTTCTGTGCATCACTATAATCTGTATCAGCTTAATACTACATGTTTTCTTTCCTCCTATTGCCTCACATATACACTCTTCCATTAATGACACCGTAGAGCATACATTTAGTGATCTGCCACCGCATGAACTGTCATATCGACTAGCCCTGCGCAACAATACTTTTATTCAAATGTTGCACCGTTCTCATCAAACCAGCAATGCGACAGATTGCTGGGTATGTGGCCGACTTCCCCCTTATCAAAAGCCGAAGGGAGTTCTGCCCCTCGTCCTTTTTCCGTTCTCCCACAATGGTTCGTGCGGAGCATGGTTTGCCTTAATGTCATCACTAGACAGAAAGTCCACAGTTTACAAGGGTGACTGGATATGGGGTAACTTGAATAAAGTAATGAATGAGGTATGTTTTCCAGACGAAGACGGACTTCCCCCAAAGGAAGGGGACCGATCTAGAGAATGAAGAGTACGAGCAAGGAAATGCTTCCCTCAGCTTTATAATGCTGAATGTTCAGCCCATGCAAAATGCAGGTCCACCGTCTATTTCAGTCCTACCAGAAAAAGGTGATTTGTGCGTTAGAAAGAAAGGATCAGTACATATGGGACACAGCGAGTGTAATGCTGTAGTAGAGTTTAATGATAAAGGAAAGTCTTCTTTCAAAGCATCTCGCCATACCTATTTCATTTGCGGTCAGACAGCCTATGTACATCTGCCCTTAGACTGGGGTGGGACATGCTATATAGCGTTCCTGCTGCCACCCGTCTTTCTGGCCCCATCCCATTATCATCGAGATTCACAACTAGAGCATATTAGACACAGGAGAGAGACCGATGCCTCAGAGATTGATCAGACTGAGACAGCGTGGGAGCAATATACAGATTTCAACAAAGGATTCTTTTTCTTCATAGGTCCCGTCCAAAACAGTAAACTCATACGCAGGTTAACAAGAACTCTGGAAGCAGTTGTGAATGAGACTGCATCTGCCCTGGCGAACTTGACCCAGGAGCAGTCTGCCATGCGACTTGTTGTTCTTCAGAACCGCCTTGTTCTTGACGTCATCCTGGCAGATAGGGGCGGGGCCTGTAGAGTGATCGGCTCCAGTTGCTGCGTTTTCATTCCAAATAACGCGCCATCTGTGTATGCAGCAATAACAAGGCTCCACAAGATTGCTCATGATATACATCAAGACCCAGGCACATGGACTTGGTCCAGCTGGCTCTGGGGTGTAATATCGGCATGGGGATGGAAAGTGTTGTCATTCCTAGGAATGATACTGCTTATGATATTCGGCTGCTGTCTCTGTCTGCAGTGTGGCCCGGCCATTTGCGGCCTGTGTGCGACTGCCTGTGTTCCACATCCACGTATACAAAGGATCAAAGATGAACAAATGATGCTGTATGATCAGATATACGGTCTCACGAAAATAGATGTGTCCTGAAGGGTACAGTAGGGGACAAGGAGGGAATGAGGAAATAGAAATTTTACATGGCCAATATGTCCCCTGCGTGTACCCCAACTTTTAGTGTACGTGCATGTCACCCATGCATTTTCCCTTAGTGGCCTGAATAATGAGGCCTCTGCATTTATGTCCCACATTAGGATGCCAGTCACCAAGTCTCCCATGAAAGAAATGTTAATATTGCACTGAGGCCCAGGTGGCCCATGTGTTTGCATTGTGCACTTTTAAAATCGAGAAGAATCCATTTTGTGGCTCAGCCAGAGCCAGTCTCCGAATTAGGGTTTCAGGCCTCCAGACACTCTGAGGGCTGCAACTACGTATCCCTGACCTCGCATACTTTTGGCTAAGCCGAGAGGGGCCCAGGACGGGGTGCCAAGACAGTATTGTGCATAACAGTTATCTGCTTGCTCTACAGAATCACATTCCTGCCTGGTGAAGAAGGTAAACAGAACCCGTCTGCAGAGATAGGGCCTAGCCTTTCTGTCTCCGTTTAAGTGATTTGCAGAGCTCGCGTCCATAGAAAGCTGAAGGCCCCCACACAATGAACGAAGAAATAGAAGCCCACACTGGCTCTTGGTGATGAGCGAACTTTGCTTCAGACAATACATCCCCGGACTTAAGATATCAGATAATACCAGACGTGCAGGTCGCCCTGACACTGAAGGCCTCCCTACCAGACCGAAAGTCAGCTCCCCCCAGTTACACGTCAGTTGCACGTTATGATCAAGTTGCGCACACAAGTAGGGGAAAGTTCCAGCTGGCCATGCAACCCCCCTCCATGGATACCCATGTATCCACCCACCTATGACTCACCTATGACTCCTCAAGTGAACGCCCTCATACATGCCCATATGCTCTTATCTCTCTTTCTCTTGCTCTGCCTGGAGCGCTCCTCCTCAATGCGAAATTGAATGTATAAATATTGTACTCTGTGAATAAAGTTTAGAAGACCCTTCCTGAACCTTAGTGGTGATGGAACCGATTCTCCCCTAACTCGAGTTATTGAAATAAAGCCCTTTTGAATCAGACACCACGGACTCTGCCTCTCATTTAATGCATGACCCTTTGTTTATTTATAGAAATTATGACAGGGTAATAGTTTATTTACCACAATGTGGTGCGATCCCCATTGGGAGATAGTCAGAATTCTGTGTTTATCAGTAGGCGTAGAATCAGGAAATACTGCCTCTATTTGAGTAATTTTTTGTGCTAACCAGAATTGAATTTGTTCCCGTTTTATGGGTACCTTACCAAGACATGATTGTATGCTCTGTGGTGTTATTTTGTTTATGTTCCCCTGGTGGGGATTCTGCTGTCGAATATTAACTGTCGGTTGGAGTATTGAGGTCCGCATGACATATTGGACTAATTGTCTATGTATTTTAATTAAGAGTTTTAGCTGAGCTAAAAGTTCAGGAACTGACATTTTATCAATGTCTGGATGTGGTGTGTAGCTGGCTAGAACCAGCCATGTTGCTCCTGGTCTACCTAGTGGACCGAGCCTAGTGATGTGATCTTTATGTTTTAGGGCGCCTTTAAACTAGAGCAGGTGCTCTTGATATTTTAGTGGGATTTCAATCTCCTCAAAAGGAGTGTATTCATCCGGAGGTTCCTCTATTTAGTAATAGTGGAAGTCTTTTGTCGTAGCGTTTGCTGCTGGAAAATGTATCCATGAATAGAATACCTCTGTCTGCCGATATTCATGTGCCTCTATCATGAATGTGACTGTACCACCTCGTGGTGTCAGTCCATTTTCTATAAGCTTTAGAGTTATAGTTTTTCTTACATTGACCGGAATGAGTATTGCATCCGGGTTGGTTTCATGGAGACTTACGTCTTCTTCTAAGAGCCGAGCTGCTATTCTTGCTCGCTCCCTTTCTTCGTCACTTTCTGCCATTTAACTGACTGAAAGTTTTCTGTCGCAGATCGAGTTTCAAGGAAACAAAGATTAGGTGCACAATATTTTAGAACACTGTAACCTTCAACGTTGATCAAACCAAACACTAATACATAGGATTCTCATCCTACTAAGTTCCGGCGGATATTAACCTTTCACCCACTCCAGACGTCTATTGGAGTTTTTCCAGGGAAAGGGCTCTGTGTGAAAAAGCACGACTGAGTTACTCTAGTGTATTGCGTTAGATTATCGCCTTACCAAATGTTGGGCGTCATGTAGTGTAGTTCCTATTTTCCCAATAGGCTCTGCGCATTGGAATAACATAAACAGCAGTGTAGACGTAGGACTGAGGTCAACTAGGTCTCTACTGACTATGTTAAACTTAAGTTAGGTTTGCGCCAGCTAGCTCAGAGGTCACTGGAAACTTTCTTGAATGAATAGGGAGGGACAACCTCCCCTGGCTCAGACAAGAAGGGATTCAGTTTCCGACAACCGCATAAACATGACAACTTTGCTCCCTCAGAATAAGAGTGTATCTCTAGAGTCGTGTGAAAACAATAGACGGCTATTTCACTCAGTCAGCAGTGCATACTTAGTTTCACCAGAGTGCAGAGAAATAGAGAGACGGGCGTTTTCAATAAAAAGGTGTTATTTATTGAGCAGTCTTATTTCTCATGCAAGAGAAATTAATTGCCACAATTGCAATACTTAAAGTAAAGTAAAGTGCGTACAGTAAAAGTAGTATTATGAAATAATACTGTAAAAGCATTGATATGGTTTCTTAGCCATATGATTCTTTAAAATGGATAAAATATATACATACATAAATACATTGACTAACGTACTCAACTGGTGCTTCTAACTAAGCCTACCCCGGTGTACCTGAGCTAAGCCTAATACATGGGAAGGGATGAGTAAGTACCAGTTTAAGTTAAGTTAATTAAGATTATTTTGCCAAGAATCTGCATCAAGAATTCTCTTAAGGGTTTAGTCAGCTCCGTACCTTGGTAATAGAATGTGGGAGGTCTGGTATCTCTTTCCTCAGGACTCGATATTCGAGCAACCCGCAAGGAAGGGCTGGAAACACCGCAGCTGGATTTTCTCGGCTGGAGAAAAAGACAGCATCTCTCTCAGTGCGTCAAACAGGAGGGGCGGCTTCCGTGGGCACTCGCATCAGCTGAGCTCTCGGGCAAGTAGATGGCCGCTTTGCTCCAAACCACCGTGTGTTTGCTTAAGGCAACTGTTGGGATTTTATACCTGGAAGGTGCCGGGTTTGACGTAAGGTTGGACATAAGACGTCACTAAGAACTAACAGTTCTTTCTGGACTTCAGGAGTTCTTGTTCAAATCAAAACAAAAGCAGGTGTGATTCCTGGGCTGCTGGAGGCTTGGTTTGTTTAAAGAACGCGTTGTGCTTTCTAGGAGTCGATGGAAGTAGCCGTGCTGTGCTTTGGATTGCATGGGCTATTACTGAATATGAATCTGATTCTTATGCCTGTATCAGGATATTATTGATTATAACCTCACAAAGGCATAAATCGGGAATATAGAATTAGGGTCCTAGATATGAACACGACAAGGGAACTCCTTTTTGTTTATTGTTTCTCATGGTTTCATTAAATGCTGGTATACAGATAGTGCTGTTAATTGGAAATGGAATGTATTTTCTGTCTGCACTATCCCTCTGCCTCTGTCTGCACCATCTCCCCTCTGCCTGTACTATCTCTCCCTGTGTGTGTGCCATCTCTGCCTCTGCCTGCGCCATGTCACCCTTTGTCTGCACTATGTGTCCCTTTGTCTGCACCATCTCACCCTCTGCCTGCGCCATCTCACCTTCTGCTTGCACCATTTTTCCCTCTGCCTGCGATATCTCTCCCTATGCCTGCGTCATCTCTCTCTCTGTATGCGTCGTCTCACCCTCTGCCTGCACCATCTCTCTCTCTGCCTGCGTCATCTTACCCTCTGCCTGCGCCATTTTACCCTCTGCTTACGCCATTTCTCTCTCTGCCTGTGCCATCTCACCCTCTGCTTGCGCTATCTCTCCCTCTGTCTGTGCCATGTCCCCTGTGCATGCACCATCTCTCCCCTTTGTATGCACCATCTCCTCTCTGCCTGCACCATCTCTTGCTCCGCCTGTGCCATGTCTTCCTTTGGCTGTGCCATCTCACCATCTGCCTGTGCCATGTCTCTCTCTGCCTGCGGCATCTTACCCTCTGCGTGCGCCATCTCTCCCTCCGCCTGTGCCATGTCACCCTCTGTCTGCACCATCTCTCCCTCTGCCTGATCCATGTCCCCTGTGGCTGCGCCATCTCTCCCTTTGCCTGCGCCATCTGCCCTCCGCCTGAATCATCTCTCCCCTGTGCTTGCACCCTTTTTGTCTTTATACAACACTACTAGGAAGAGCCCCTCTTTGACTATGTATTGTGTCTCATATTTGTATGTAATGCTGGCAAAAAATTAATGGTGCATATTGGAAATGTATTTTGGAAATGAGTCAGTTTTCTGCATTGTAATGTAGTGCTGATTTATAAGGGCTGTGCTCTGTGTTTTAAACGATTTACTGTGCTATATGTTTTTTGGTAAAATGTATGGCTTTAACATTTTTGACTAGGATCACACTGAGTGTTTGTGTAAATTAAAGAATTATATTTGCACCTTTTTCTATAATTTCATCTGTGTCTCCTCACAGTTTGCATCTGTTTGCTTATAGGGTACTCTTTTTTTATATTGTTTCTCATTGTTTCATTAAATGCTGGTATACAGATAGTGCTGTTAATTGGAAATGGAATGTATTTTCTGTCTGCACTATCCCTCTGCCTCTGTCTGTACCATCTCCCCTCTGCCTGTACTATCTCTCCCTCTGCGTGTGCCATCTCTGCCTCTGCCTGCCCCATATCACCCTTTGCCTGCGCTATGTGTCCCTTTGTCTGAGCCATCTCACCATCTGCCTGCACCATCTCACCTTCTGCTTGTGCCATTTTTCCCTCTGCCAGCGACATCTTTTTTTATGCCTGCGTCATCTCTCTCTCTGTGTGCACCATCTCACCCTCTGCCTGCACCATCTCTCTTTCTGCCTGTGTCATCTTACCCTTTGCCTGTGCCATTTCACCCTCTGCTTACGCCATCTCTCTCTCTGCCTGTGCCATCTCACCCTCTGCTTGTGCTATCTCTCCCTCCGTCTGTGCCATGTCCCATGTGCATGCACCATCTCTCCCCTTTGTCTGCACCATCTCCCCTCTGCCGACACAATCTCTTCCTCCGCCTGCACCATCTCTCTCTTTGCCTGCGCCATGTCTCCCTTCGCCTGTGCCATGTCACCCTCTGTCTGTGTTATGTCTCCCTCTGCCTGCGCCATCTCACCCTGTGCCTGCGCCATCTCTACCTTTGCGTGCGCCATCTTTCCCTCTGCCTGTGCCATGTCGCCATCTGCCTGCGCTATCTGTCCCTTTGTCTGCACCATCTCACCTTCTGCCTGCGCGATCTCACCTTTTGCTTGCGCCATTTTTCCCTCTGCCTGCGACATCTCACCCTCTGCCTGTGCCATCTCTCTCTCTGTGTGCGCCATCTCACCCTCTGCGTGCACCATCTCTCTCTCTGCCTGTGTCATCTTACCCTCTGCCAGCGCAATTTCACCCTCTGCTTTCGCCATCTCTCTCTTTGCCTGTGCCATCTCACCCTCTGCTTGCGCTATCTCTCCCTCTGTCTGTGCCATGTCCCCTGTGCATGCACCATCTCTCCCCTTTGTCTGCACCATCTCCTCTCTGCCTGAACCATCGCTCCCTCCGCCTGCACCATCTCTCTCTTTGCCTGTGCCATGTCTCCCTTCGTCTGTGCCATGTCACCCTCTGTCTGCGCTATGTCTCCCTCTGCGTGCGCCATCTCACCCTGTGCCTGCTCCATCTCTCCCTTTGCGTGCGCCATCTCTCCCTCTGCCTGCGCCATGTCACCCTCTGCCTGCGCTATCTGTCCCTTTGTCTGCACCATCTCACCTTCTGCTTGAGTCATCTCACCTTCTGCTTGTGCCATTTTTCCCTCTGCCTGCGACATCTCACCCTCTGCCTGTGTCATCTCTCTCTCTGTCTGTGCCATCTCACCCTCTGCGTGCACCATCTCTCTCTCTGCCTGTGTCATCTTACCCTCTGCCAGTGCCTTTTCACCCTCTGCTTACGCCATCTCTCTCTCTGCCTGTGTCATCTTACCCTCTGCCTGTGCTATCTGTCCCTTTGTCCGCACCATCTCACCTTCTGCCTGCGCCATCTCTTCTTCTGCTTGCGCCATCTCTTTCTCTGCCTGCGCCATCTCACCCTCTGCCTGTGCCATCTCTTTCTTCGCCTGTGCCATCTCTCCTGTGCCTGTACCATCTCTCCCCTCTTCCTGCACCATCTCCCCTCTGCCTGTACCATCTCTCCATCCACCTGCGTCATCTCTCTGTCTGCATGCACCATCTTACCCTTTGCCTGCACCATCTCTCTCTGTGCCTGTGTCATCTTACCTTCTACCTGCGCCATTTCACCCTCAGCGTATGCCATCTGTCTCTGTCTGTGCCATCTAACCCTCTGCTTGCGCCACCTGACCCTCTGCCTGTGCCATGTCCCCTCTGCCTGTACCACTGCATGATTTCCTACTCTGGTCAGACACAGTTGCTGTGTTTTAAACTTACTTATGAAGTAAACCAGTGTTTATATCATTTAGTGATTCTAATTGCTATGTAGTATGTTAGTAGTGGTCTATAACATGTTATTTTTTCTTCACAACAGATTATAATTATCTACAGAGAGAAGAAGCAATATGCCTTCTAAGGATGTAAAAAGAAGAAAATATAAACAGGCTTTATTCTCCAAGAAAACACACTTAGAAGATTTATCCAAAAAACAATGTTCAGAGAAAAAGAAGAATGCTCCTGGTAAGCCAACTAAATATTTTTTTAGGAAATTAACCCAACGTAAAAAAAAATGTGGAGAATGTGCAAAAGAAAAAAATCTTCTGTAACTACAAAGAAAAAGCAGAGCCCTCAAAAAAATGTTGGAAATGTAGATGGAGATGATATTGTCTACAGTAATAGACGCAAAAATCAGTTCATTGACATTTGTAGATGAATGTTTTATAACAGAGTTGTTGTAAATTTATTACAAAATGTAAATATTTGCAAAAGGAAAACAGTTTTTTAAAGAAAAAAAAGTATAGAGAGGACAGTTGATCAGACTTTTGAAGTGAAAAAAAATTATACATTTTAGTAATCAATAGAATTAGTACACTGGACAAGGCAATCAATGTTTTAAAAGCAAAAAGTAAGTGGAAAAGTGTAATTAATAGGATTAATTTTTGTTATTTTTTTTCTGGAGAATAAAAGCATAGTTCAAGTTGTGAGCCATTTTTTTATGAAGAGACTTACTTTCAGACTAATGATTTATTGCATGCAGTTGACATCAGTGGTCGAGCATATAAGGTGAAGGACGGTTGTCCAATTGAAAAAGAGAAAATTGTGTCTAGAAATGAAGAAGAGGTGTTAGCTGATGAAGTTTTAGGGAGATGTCCTAAGGCTCCGGTGTACACTTGGAATTGTAGTAGTATTTGTAGTGTGCGGCAGGATTCAATTGATTTGTTTCGCAATTTCTTACGTAAATATACTAAGAAAAGTCTCAAACAAAAGATGAAGATGTTGCAAGAATTAGATCCTTGCAGACTGAGAGAAAAAACAGGTTTGCAAGGGCATTCACTGGCTTGTCTTTCTAGAAAAGTATGTCAGAGTGTTTTTCACTATTTTAGGATGTTAGCAGTGCACCATACTGAAGTGAGAAAATTAGGAAGAAGGTTGTATTATGCAAAAAGTATAGCACTTAAGCTAAAACAGTTAAACAGTGCTCTTTTTCATGGATCTGTATTAGATGTAAAGAACATTTGTGAAGAAATTGAGTTTAGTTATTTTGGTGAAAAAGAGGACAGTGCAGAAACTGATACAGTAATTGAAGGCAATGTGAATGAAAATATACAGAATTTTAGTATAGAAAATTTTGACCAAGAAATTACAAAGTTTAAGGTCATTTCAAGTGAAAAGCCACATTTTTGTTGTGTGTGTTGTCGACGAACTCATTATAAAAATCAGACTAGGTTAGTTGATTTATATGTAAAAAGTGAAAAGGAAAATAATAATGAGTGGAAGGATTTTGCAACTTATTTGTTGGTAGAGAATTGTTTTGATTTGGGTTCTGATCAACGTATTTGTAAATATTGTTATAATAAATTAAATGATAACAAAATGCCTGCTAGAGCTGTACATATTAATCTTGAGTTGGTAAAGATTCCTTCTGAATTGATGGATTTAAATACCTATGAGTGTATTCTGATTCAATCTGTGCATCCATTTCAGGCTATTGTTCGCATGAAGCCTAAGACAGGGAAATTGCCTCCTTCAGATTTACAGAGAGGATTAAAGGGAAGAGTTGTTTATTTGCCTCTAGATTTTAAGAAAAATATTGACACAATTGGTGTAGAGAAAGTGGAAAAGGAACCTCTAGTTATTCTAGTTAATGGCGTTCCTACAAAGAGTAAGAAAATCTGGCAAGAGTTAGTGGATGTTAGGAAAGTCAAAAAGGCAACGTTGTATTTGGTAAAAAATAATCAGTACTACAAAAATATATATGTAGGAGAAGAGGAAACAACTGTAGAAGGGGACAGTGATTTGTCAGCTGGGCAAATTGAAAAAGGGGATGTGTCCAGAAGTGAACAAATTTATGAACATTATAGTGTTCATCCTCTGCATTCCAAAGAAGTAATGGGGAATGCTATTGAGTTATTCCAAATGAAAGAAGGAAAAGGAAGTCCTATAAGTGTTTGGGAAGAAAGCTTGGAAGCTCGTTGTTTTCCTCAGTTATTTCCAACAGGTGTTCGCGGAAGATATAATGACCGACCTGTGCAAATTCCTGCATCTGAATACCGGACATCAAGATCATATGCAGACGATCCAAGGTTTCGCCAATGCATTCCATATTTGTTTAATCTTCTGTTTGAAAGTGACTTGTCTGGCCTTTCTTATGCAGTGAACCATATACTAAAAAGTGGAGTACATTTGCAAAATATTTCGGCAAAGGACTTTATGGATAAAGTCCAACAGAAAGATACTGTTTTGGAATCTCAGCTAATTCACCTCATGGCAGGTCAGCGTGGTACTAATGAGTATTGGTACTGTCGTCATGGGGAATTGAAATGTATGCTAA
Source organism: Lissotriton vulgaris (assembly GCF_964263255.1). Classification (NCBI taxonomy): domain Eukaryota; kingdom Metazoa; phylum Chordata; class Amphibia; order Caudata; family Salamandridae; genus Lissotriton; species Lissotriton vulgaris. The sequence continues at coordinate 1,128,721,985 of NC_141691.1, forward strand.
GAAACTTAGGAACTCCTACATGGTTCCTTACTCTAAGCTGTGCAGAGTATGCTTGGGAAGATTTACTTCAATTTCTTCGAGTGGCAAATACAAACATAGAAAATATAGAATACAAGACACCTGGACAACTGTGCTCTTTGGATCCAGTTAATGTATGCAGGTATTTCAATCATAGATTTGAAGCTATGATATCTTTTATCACAAACAAAAAAAATCCACCTCTTGGAGAGGTTCTGGATTTCTTTTGGAGAAAGGAGTATCAAGCAAGAGGTGCTCCTCACATACATATGCTGCTATGGATCAAAGATGCCCCCAAATTTGGAACAGATTCCGATGACACAGTGATGAGTTTTATTGAACAATATTCTATATGTGATGTACCAAAAAGTACAGAACAAAAGAATTTAAGACATCAACTCTTACGATTTCAAACCCATCGTTGGGGAAAATACTGTTGTCAAAAGTACAAATCTAAGGATAAGTTCTACACAAAATGTCGATTTGCATTTCCACGTCCGGTAATATCAAAAGGAAGAGTGTACAATTTTATGCCATCTTTGCGACATACTGTCACAAGAAAATCTCTAAAAAATACCTACAACTTAAGAAGAAATGAAGAGTCAAAATACATAAATGACTATAACGCAGTCATTTTGTCCATGTGGAATGCTAACATGGATATTCAATATGTTGCAGAAAACTCCATTGCTGTGGCTCGATATGTAACGTCTTACATTACTAAATCTGAAAAGATCGCACTAAAGGAAATGTGGGAAGAAATTTCTCATGAAAAAAGCCTAAGTAAGAAATTGTGCAGTTACAGTCTGAAGATATTGTCTCATCGATAAATCGGAGCATATGAATGTTCAGATCGCTTATCATCTGCAAGTCTATACTCCAAATCTAGAACAATCATTTGGGTGAGTTTAGGTCTTGCAAGAACACGAAACCGAGTTTTGAAATCTGTAGAAAAAATTGAGTATTTAGCAGAGAGAGAACCAAACAGTACAGATATTTTGAAGACAAATATGTTGGATACATACTATCCAAATAGAAGTAATCATCTTGAGAACATTTGTCTCTATGAAGTGCTGCAAAGCTATACTTTTAAGAGGAATACTACAGAAGATATCAATAAAGGAGTATATGCTGTGATTGGATCTGAAGGATGTTTAGTGAAACAAAGAAAAGGACATTTGATTAATCATCGAAAACTGAATTGCGAAACTCCTGACAAAAGGGAATTTTACTATTTATCTCTTTTGCAACTCTTTAGGCCATGGTGTACAGAACTGGAACTACTTGGAGATTTTGACAGTTATGAAGATTTGTTCAACGCAACTAAAAATACTATAGAATGTCCTGTTTTTACTAATCATTTGAAAATGTGAACGACGAAATACAGCAAGACGTACAATTGCAGCAGAGATTGTTAGAGACAGTTCTCAAGACAGTCAAAGTTCTGTTTCGTTGAGTCAGGATCCACTAGGAGAACCAATTACTCAAAATGAAGCAGCAACTGCCATGGATGAGGTAGAAAGAGCAATGCAACAAGCTCAAGAGGATGTAATAATCTTAGAAGCATTGGAAAAACAACTAAATAGTGAGCAAAAACAAATATACGATCAAGTGACAGAACAGATTGAGCATGGTTTATATCATGAGAAAAAAGAGTGCTCATGTACGTCATTTAAACCTGTCCGACTGTACGTGAGTGGAGAAGCAGGAACTGGAAAAAGTTTTCTAATTAAAGGAATTGCAACTTATCTACAAAAAAGAACTGAGTCGTCACTGTCTTGTGTTGTGACTGCTCCAACTGATGAGGTAAGCATGGTATCAAATTTAATGATTGCCTTTGTGCATTTAAGAATGCAACAAATCCTTAAAACAGAGTATGGTGTGTTATTTGGAGGCAAACACGTCATAGTTTTTGGAGATCTACTACAACTAACTCATGTGAAAGGACAGCCAGTATTTAAAACAGTTACTCATGAAGACACCAGAAAGTGCCTGGGCAGCATTGGAAATGTTATTATTTGGTCATATTTCGAATATTCAGAACTCATTACAAATATGCGACAGGCAAAGGACGCTGATTATAAAAGTATTCTTGAAGATATAAGAATTGGAAAAGTGAGTGAACATGGCAAAGAAGCTTTACAGGCATGATTACTTACAAATTTGTTTCCAAACGAAAATATTCTCCCAAAGAATATATATAGAGAAATTGCTGAAAAGAAATCAGTGATATTCATGATGCCAACTCTGAAAGAATGTTCAATATTCAATGAAAACATTTTAAAGTTAGAAAATCAAGAAATTATAAAACTGGAAGCTATTGATAGAATAGAGCATGAAGGAATCCACTAGGAGAACCAATTACTCAAAATTAAGCAGCAACTGCCATGGATGAGGTAGAAAGAGCAATGCAACAAGCTCAAGAGGATGTAATAATCTTAGAAGCATTGGAAAAACAACTAAATAGTGAGCAAAAACAAATATACGATCAAGTGACAGAACAGATTGAGCATGGTTTATATCATGAGAAAAAAGAGTGCTCATGTACGTCATTTAAACCTGTCCGACTGTACGTGAGTGGAGAAGCAGGAACTGGAAATCGTTTTCTAATTAAAGGAATTGCAACTTATCTACAAAAAAGAACTGAGTCGTCACTGTCTTGTGTTGTGACTGCTCCAACTGGATTGGCAGCACATACCATTAAAGGGATTACTTTACATTGTTTATTGATGCTGCCAGTAGAGCATGAAAATAAATTAGAATACTACAAGCTATCTGGAGAAGCTTGTTGTGAAGTTTCTAGAGTCTTGAAAAAAATGAAACTTCTCATTATTGATGAGGTAAGCATGGTATCAAATTTAATGCTTGCCTTTGTACATTTAAGAATGCAACAAATCCTTAAAACAGAGTATGGTGTGTTATTTGGAGGCAAACACGTCATAGTTTTTGGAGATCTACTACAACTAACTCATGTGAAAGGACAGCCAGTATTTAAAACAGTTACTCATGAAGACACCAGAAAGTGCCTGGGCAGCATTGGAAATGTTATTATTTGGTCATATTTCGAATATTCAGAACTCATTACAAATATGCGACAGGCAAAGGACGCTGATTATAAAAGTATTCTTGAAGCTATAAGAATTGGAAAAGTGAGTGAACATGGCAAAGAAGCTTTACAGGCATGATTATGTAGTGTAGTTCCTAGTTTCCCACTAGGCCCTGCGCATTGGAATAACATAAACAGTAGTATCGACGTAGAAGTGCGGATCTTCCAGGCCTCTACTGACTATGCTAAACTTAATTGGGTTTGTTACCAACTAGCTCAGAGGTCACTGGAAACTTTCTTGACTGAATAGGAAGTGATCAGCTTCCCTGGCACAGACAAGAAGGGATTCAGTTTTCCAACAACCGTGCAACATGACAACTTTGCTCCTCAGATCAAGAGTCAATCTCTAGGGTCGTGTGAAACAATAGACAGTTATTTTACTCAGTCAGATTAGTGCAGTTTACTTTCACAATATGTAGAGACTAGAGAGACGGGCGTTTGTCAATAAAGGGTTAACATTTATTGAACAGTCTTTCTTCTCGTACAAGAGAAATGTATTGCCACAATTGCAAGACTTGTTATGATAAAAAGTACGTACAGTAAGATAAGTATTGCAAGATAATACTGTAAAAGCATTGATATGGTTTCTTAGCCATACAATGGTTTAAAAGTAATAAAACATATATACATTCATATATACATTAGGCTAAAATACTCAACTGGTGCTTCTAACTACGCCTACCCCAGTGTACCTGACCTAAGCCTAATACTTGGCAGAGGAGTAAGTAAGTAGCTTTAAGTTAAGTTGGTTTTGCCAAGGTTTGCTTCAAGAATTCTCGCTAAGGGTTTAGTCAACACCATACCTCTGAATAGAATGATGGAGGTCTGGTATCTCCTTCAGGGGGAACTCGGTATCCCAGTCACCCGCGAGGGCAGACCAGAAATGCTGGAGCTGGATTTCTCTGCAGGAGAAAGACAGCGTCTCTCTTCAGCGCGTCGAGGAGGAGGAGGGGGGGCAGCGTCTGCGGGCAGCTGGCATCTGCTGGGCTTCTTCGCAGAGGGACGGCTGTTCAGCTCCTAGTTACACCACACCATCGTTCGCGCTTTAGCAGCGATAATGGTATCAGCAGCTTCAGGCGACGGGCAGCAGGCTGCAGCAACAGGGTGCTAGCTTCAGCTAACAACGGGCAGGCGCAGCAGCAGACAGCTAGCAACAGGCAATTGCTTAAGGCAACGTTGGTAATATTTATACCTGACAGGTGCCTGGTTTGACGTAAGTTTGCTGGACATAAGACGTCAATTAAAGATGTCACTAGGAAGTGATAGCGATCAGTTGCTCATTAGAGTTCCATTACTAATCAAAACACAGCAAGCGGGGATTTCCAGGTTTGCTGAGTTTTTATCTTGTTGAAGAACTCGGAGTGTTAATCTAGGAATCTTCAGATAGTGACTTCTGCTCTGTCATTGCACTAATTGGTTGCAAAGGAAGTGGCAGAGAAAACTATTCTGGAATGTGGCTCTGTTCGTGTGAGGCCAGAGATGACTTTCTGAATATCGCACTTGAACGGTTATGCCAATATAGGGAATAAATGGATTTATAGCCGAATAGGGGCATAAGGTCACAGTATCGATCAGGATCCTAGATAAGCACGCAACAATTACTTACAAATTTGTTTCCAAACGAAAATATTCTCCCAAAGAATATATATAGAGAAATTGCTGAAAAGAAATCAGTGATATTCATGATGCCAATTCTGAAAGAATGTTCAATATTCAATGAAAACATTTTAAAGTTAGAAAATCAAGAAATTATAAAACTGGAAGCTATTGATAGAATAGATCATGAAGGAGCTACTAGTATTGTGTCACAAAAGTTGAAGTCAAAATTGGATTCTTTAGAGAAATCAATATCTAAAACTGCTGGTGTTGAAAAGAATCTATATGCATGTATAAATTGTCGGATCATTTTACGACGTAATTTACATGTGGAAAGAGGTTTAGTAAATTGAGCAATGAGTACTGTTGTTGATTTTGTGAATTACATTTAATTTTTGAAAATCAAATTTGATGAAATTGAAGAAGTACAACAATTGTGTTGTTGTTCAGGACTATTTTTGCTTGTAAAAGATTTATATGTCTGCCGAAAACAGTTTCCTGTTTGTTTGGAATATGCGGTGACTATTCATAAATCTCAAGGTTTAAGTGTAGATTGTGCTTTGGTGAATATTGGAAGTACTGTGTTTAAAGAGGGTATGGCATATGTGGCATTATCACGAGTCAGAACTTGATCTGGATTATACCTAATTAATTTTGATGACACAAAGATTAGTGCAGATGTATATTGTGTAAAAGAGTATAATAGGTTAAGAAGAGAACATGCTCCCAATTTACCTCAAAATCCAGTACTTGAAAAGCGTGTGGTAAGTCGAAAAAGAAGATATGAGAAAAATTGTATCGAGGTTGCAGACAAAAGAAAAAAACTAGATGAACCAGTGATAGTAAGCGTGGAGAAGCGTGGCTCAGTGGTTAGAGGCGGCAGACCCAGAAGCTGAGATCGCCCGTGGACCAGGGTTCGATTCCCTGCCTCGGCGGGTCTCGGGCTCAAAATTCCACGGAGTCGACAATTCTTGCTCTGGTGCCTACTCGACTCACGGGGTCACACTCTGCGACTCTGGGCAATAGCTTGCTTAATCTCCACTACGGCCCCTCGCGGCGGGATGCCTGGCTTTCACCTTGTGGATACCCGGCCGGGGATCTCACAGGGGAATACCAGGACGGGTTCCCTAAGCAAGCGCCTTGAGGCCCCTGGGTTAAAGCGCGCTATATAAATCGAAACACATTTACATTTACATTTAAGCAAAAAGAAAAAGGATTCTATTGAAGAGGTTGTTGGTTTTCAGTTTGAAAACAGTTCTGGTGTCAACTGCTATGCTAATGTAGTGGTTAATGTTGTTTTTTTTCTTGAAACTTTACTACAACAAATTATTGAAAATCGGGACAATAGATTTTGTTGTTTGTTGAATTCTGTGTTTGAGAAATGTAGTAGTGATAAAACTAAAATAGAAAGTGTTTCTGATATTCGAAATGTTTTAGACATATGTTCTGGTTTAAATGAATTTTCACAGAATATTCAGCAAGATTGTCAGGAATTTCTAATGTATATGCTTGCTGTATTGCAAGATGAAGGTATAGATATTGAAGATCTTTTTGGCCTTTCTTATAAATGGCAACATGACTGTGATAATTGTTCGTTTTCAAGTAGTACTGAAATGGACACTGAAAGATTTGTATATTTGACTTTACCAGACTGCAAATCAGTGTCTTTTAATAATCTAGTTAGAGAAGCAAATCAAAACATGGTCTGTACCCAATGTAACTCACAAATGTTATCAACATTATTTATACGAAGATATGGACAGTAGGTAATTTTAATGCTGCAACGATGCAGACCTGATGGAAGAAAACTAACAACTTTAATAAAAAAAATTGTGGCTTCTCAACTAGCAATATCAGGAAGAACTTTTCTAACTGTAGCAATTATTTTCCATGATGGTCCTACTACAACATCAGGACATTACACAGCTTATTTAAAATGTACAAAAGGCTGGACTCATTGTAATGACACTCAATTGATTTTTAAACAACGTTCGCCTTATGACTTAACAAATTCTTACCTAGTGTTTTTACAACCCAAATTCTAGGGAAAATAATTGGCCTGGGAAAATTACTGCTGGTAAGAAAGGGTAGTCTGGTGTTAAAAAGTACTTTGGGAGTGAGGGTGATGAGGTTCAAAAACTTTTTGTAGTTGACGTAGAGGTAGTGTAAGTGTATCAGATAGTGGGTGATGTGGCTATCACAGGAGATTTTGATCATCAGTGAGGCAGAGGTGTTTTAGATTTGTTGTAGTTGTTGGAGATGTTGGTGACATTTTTTATTCCCTTGTAGAGGTTTCTTTTAATGGTATACAGCTCCTTGGTAAGATAAAGGATGAACAGAGTGTGATAGGCATACCAGATGATGTTGAGGTTCTGATAGCATGCTAATTGTTTAAGCTTCTATGTACATGATAAATAGCATCGGGTGGAGGTATAACCATTGTTAGATGGTACAAAAGATGTTGGTGCTTGGGATTCAGAAGGTTGGGAGACGGACCCTTAAGAGTACTATTAAGTATCTTCCAAACTAAGGATTTCACACATACTATTTGGCCATGAGGAATGGTATATGAAACAAAAAATTACTATTTCAGGTTAATGTTTGTACATTACTTTATTTAGAGTGTATAAAAAAGAAGTAATAATATTTTGTTACTTTGTGATTGTTGGTAATATCCCTTACTTACGTAAAAAATTGCTGTTTGAAAAAGACATTTAAGATATGTTTTTTTCTAATTGTTTCATGGGGTGCCGCAGCGTCCAGAGGGGCTTCCTGCCAGTATAACACGGCTGATTTCACCGGGGGCTGTGTGGTGACTTTTGCTGCTCGGAAAGGACACCGGGGGGCTGGCTGAGTGATGCCCGCATTCAACAGATGGACTCCCTGTCCCAGGAGTCCTTCGCTGCCCACACCTGCAAACAAGATTGTGCTCCGCCCACAGCCCAGACGCTATTTAACCAACAAACTCTTCCGCTGCGCGGGAGCGTCCCGGGTGAAGTCCGGGACAAGGGTGGGCCGCCTGTGGCCGTCAGGGGCTGAAGGAGGCCGGGATGGGCCACCCCATTTGGCTGTCCATTGTTGACACTGTTGGGACTTTTAGCACAGTGGTAATAATCTATATTTCATAGTACCAATTTGGTCAGTAACTATTTTATAATTGGGACAACCCTAATACAATTGACCCTCAGTAGGTTTATATGTTTGTTTGTTTTTTCCCTCCCTGTTACATAAGTTGTAACTCAGCCATTTTTATATATTCATTAGTATTTGCACTAGTGGAGAGTATCTATAATCACGAGGAAAATGGGCAAGAGCAATTCCCCCACCACTCGCCCCAACAGACGCCAAAAGGCTTGTCTTACTACCCAACTTCCTAGTCTAACAGCAATTGATAAAATGCTCCAAAAGACAATAGGGGTAGTAGCTACAGCCTTAGAAAATACTGAAAGACGCCTTTCGCTGACACCTGCTACGCCTCACTCTACATTAACTTCCATATCACACCATACGACACCTGTGGATGTTTCCTTACCAACAGAGAACTCCTCTGACTCGTTGCTTGCTTCCTCCTTCTCAGAGTTCCCTTGTGCACAGATTGAGTTGGTACCCAGTTCAGGTATCAACCCACCCCCTCCTGTGGGCTCCAGGGTGGCCAATAAGATTCCGAAACATTGTCCAAAAAAAAGAAGCTTAGGCTACAAAAGAAAACCGCTAGGAGAGATACATCCGCATCAGATGTTTATCAGGCCGATATGGGGCCCTCTTTTTCCACCCTAGCTCCCCCACTGTGGGATACTCACTTAATAATTGACTTGTAAGAACATATGGAACAACTTGTTAAATCTCAGTTTAAAATCGTAATGAGTAAAATTGACAAAGTTGTCTCTATCTTAAATAATAAGAGTACTATAAACCCACAGCTATCTTCACCAACTAGAAATATTCCCCCGACTCCAGCTGTTGTCAATACTAAACATCTATCTCTAGGCTTATGTCAAGGTGTAGAGCCGCGACCAAATAATCGGGCACAAGGGCTGGGCCAAGAGACTTTGACCAACCGTCCTAATGTCCCCATTCCCCCTTGCCCCATCATTCCATCAAGTAGTCATACAAACAGCGTAAGCCCTGGATCTAGTGCATTAACACCAATCTCAGTAGGGTCTGACAAACAGTTGCCAAATCAGGTGCTAGGGACACAGAAACTTACCACTTCTACTTCTTCTACCATAGCCACCAGACAATCACTACCCACCATCCAATTCCCACCCGAGGCCACTCCATACGTGGTGGTTCTAGTAGGAGTACCACTGCTGTCAGGAGAGCGAGGAGAAACGTTTCCAGAGTTAAAGAATAAGATCATATTTTGGTTGAACAAATGTAGACCACTAACGAACTCGGGACTAGGGGAAATCTTATTTGCCAGAAGAGTTAACTGGATTGGGAGTACACTTAAGGATAGGGGAGGGGACTGTGTGATCATTAATTTCAGAGACCCTGGTGTGGTTAACCACATCCTGGGTTGGGTTGGCCCCCGGCAACAGGGCCCTATCGTTACCCTCCCCCTAGGGTACTTTTATCCACAGGCAAGGTCCCCTGGGGTATATGGCTTTTCTAACGCATACTATAGTGGTGTGACATCAGAATACAATATCCTGGTGGAGAACAGATTCAGTCCACTGAATAATGTGGACTGACTAACTCCCCCACTCTGGAACTTGGATAAAGACTCTAATTTAGTTGGGCACCAGGCGGTATTAAAGGGTGTGTGGCAAGCAGGGGAGCACCTTGAGATTGTCGGTGGAGTCCCTCAGGCTGACTCACGGTTGCTCCCACCTATTGAAACCCCTAAGCTGTGTCCTCAAGGGGAGGAGGCTGTGATGGATATTATAGAAGATATCCCCTGTATCAGTAGTTCACCACTGACCATAGTTGATCCTATAAGGCAACACCCTCGTATTTCACTAATAGGGTCTTGGAATGTAGCAGGGTTGAGTGCTAAGTTATTAGACCCAGATTGGGGCAAACTGGTGGACCACTATGATTTATGTCTGTTCCAAGAGACCTGGATGACAATTACTCCCTCTAGGGTGGGCTTTGTAACTTATTATATACCAGCTTTACAGGGCCCAAGGGGAAGGCCATCGGGGGACTCTGTATTTGGGTGGCCACTCACTTGGGGTGTTCTGTGAAAGCGATTAATTCACCTTCCCCGGACATCGTGGGCATTGCCCTTAAATTACTAGACGGCTCGTCATTGGTGATATTTAATATCTATTAGCGTCCTTACCCTCTATCGCAAGGATCGCCTTTGATTGATGCCCTTACCGAACTTCTTTCAGCCCAGTCCTCTCCTTTTTAAAAAAAATAAATCTTTATTAAGGCATTTTCATTTTATTCCCTCCTTGATTTTACTTGAAATCCATATATAAGAGTTAAAGATAATATACATGCCCTCCAACCCCCTCCCCCCCAAGCGTGAGTATATACATAAACAAAACAAAAATTGAAGAAAAAAATACGGTAGATGATACATGACATTTTTTTATCCTAATTGTAGCAAAACATAATATGCATTTTCTCAATACAATTGCAAACAGATTAAATTATATAATTATCCAATCAGATTCTGTATCCAACGTGTCAGTGGGTCCCAAATTTTCAGCCCCGTCTTTTGTCTCTTTCTACCTTTCCTTCGATATATAGTCATTTCTAAATTATATGTGGCTAAGAGTCTGGCCCGCCATTGTTCGAAAGCAAGAGGGTTATGGTCTAGCCATGCTGTGGCCAAGCATAATCTAAATACAGCCGCAGCAATAAATATAAGCCCTTGAAATTCTTTTGGCCGCATGTCTCCACTAGACCAAGTATTAGTTCTGCCGTCGTGATTTCAATTTGTGTGTTAAAGATTTTGGATAAAAAGGAGGAGATTTCCCTACGTATTGTGCCCAATGTGACACATGTTGCAAATATGTGTACGATATCTGCTTTGTACTGCTTACAGCGAGGGCATTCTGTACCTCTGCCCGACCCCATTTGTCGATCTTGTTAGGGGTATAATATAGCTGGAATAAAGTTTTATAAAATTGGGCTTGAAAGTTGGCCGACATTAGCCATAGTTGAGATACCTTAAGTGATTTCTCACAGGTATCTTCCGCCACATCTAATTTTTTGTGCCAGTTTGTTATAAATTTTGCAATATCATCTGGTAGAGTGGATATGAGGTTAATACATATACCACCAATCTTTATAGTGGGGGTAAGACTTATTATGAGGATTTGGTCAATTTTTTCAAATTTGGCTGGGCCTCCCCCTTTCTTCATTAAGAAATCTCTAATTTGTAAAAATTTGAAGAAATCTGATTGGTTTAGTCCAAATTCTGATTTCAGTTCCTCGAATGATTTGAATCCTACATTGGAGTAAAAATTACCACACTGGGTGATCCCTGCCCTTTGCCACCTTATCATGCATGGGTCCCTAAATGTTTCTGGGAAGTTGGTATTTCCCACTAACGTTGTGTAGTAGCAAAATCTCCCAATACCCAAAAGCTTTCGAACATTGTTCCTTAGGGTTTTAAATCGTACTTTTTTGTAGTGGCAATTGTAGGTTAGTCGCCAAAGATGTGCTTTTGCTTCATTACCTAAAATTAATCCCTGTGGTGTTGGAATCGCTCCCTCGTATTCTGCTGGGTTATTCGAGGTCAGTAATATGTTGCTATACTGTATGATCGTGGCCCACCAATATATTTTGAAATTCGGTACTGCAAGCCCGCCTCTTTCTTTTGGGAGTGTAATATATTTGAGTGCCCTACGTGTTTTTTTATAATTCCATATAAACTGTGAGAATAGCGTATCTATGTCCTTGAATATTTGTGAGGTGAAATCTAAACAAATGGTCCTAAAGAAATATAAAAATTTGGGGAGATATAGCATTTTAATGGCATTGCATCTTCCCACTAAGGTCATATGGAGATTATGAATTCTCCGGAGGCTTTTGCTTGTTTGGTTTATGAGAGGTTCCAGGGTAATTTTGACCAGATTGTCTAGGTCTGATGTTATATTCACTCCTAGATACATGGTGTTAGTAACTACCCAGTCATCATAGTATGTGATCTTGTTATTAACGACTATCTGGGTTTTTCCCTGATTAAGTTTGTATCCTGAAACCTCCCCAAATTGTTTGGCATCTTCTTCCATTGCTTTCACTGCTACGCTAGGATCTCCGGTGACTATTGCTATGTCGTCAGCATAGGCTAGGGTCTTAGTATTTCCATTAATAGTTTTGATTGATGGTATCGCCAGGTTGGATTCTAGTCTGAGAATGAAAGGATTGATAAAAATAGCGAACAATAATGGAGAGCACGGACACCCCTGTCTTGTCCCTCTGGTAACTCTGATGCTCCCGTCATCTCCCCATTTATTTCGACAACCGCTTCAGGGTTTGTGTATAACATATGGGTTGCTTTAATGAATCGGTTGCCGATACCGCACTTCGACATTGCTGTCCACAAATACTGCCAGGAGACCCTATCGAAGGCCTTCTCGGCATCTAAGAGTATCAGGGCCATAGGGTCTCCTGCCACTTCTGTAATGTCGCAAAGTGTAATGACCCTCTGGACATGATCAGTGGTCAATCAGCCCGGAATGAAGCTGTGTTGGCGTGCAGAGGTAATTTTATGTATATGTTGCGCCATTCTGATTGCCAACAATTTCGAGTATATTTTAGAATCGCAGTTAGTTAGTGTGATAGGGCGATACGATCCCAATTGTGCAGGGTCTTTGTTTTTTTTCGGGAAAACTACAATTTTTGCCCCAGCCCATGAGCCTGGTGGTTGTCTCCCCGTGAAGATATGCGTCATTAAAGTTGTTACGATTCCCTTCATTGGGTTATGAAACTTAGCAGAAAATTTGACGGGGATCCCGTCGAGCCCGGCTGCTTTCCCAGGCGGTAGGCTATTAATTGATAACAGGGTTTCCACCCATTCTGGAATTTTCGCCAAGCTTTCTTGGTCTTCCATAGATAGTCGTGGACTATTAGACTGTTCTAGATACTTTTCAATTTTACTTTGATTTTTATCAGTTTCCGTGTACAGATCCTGATAGTAATCTTGGAATGCCCTTCTTATCTCTAATTGAATTTGTGTAAGACCTTTTTTTGGATCATTAATTTCTTTAATTGTATTGGCCATAATTTCTTGCCTTGTTCGTACGCCAAGTGGTGCCCTACTTTTTCGCTTAGTTCATATATGCGTTCTTTATTCGCAATAGCTTTTTCTATTGCTTTTTTGGTAAAAATATCTGCCGCTTTATTTTTTGCGATAGCTACAGTAGCCAATGTTTCTTCTATTTTGTGCCCCTCTTGTACTGCCCTCATAAGTTCTTCCTCTGCATTTACTAGTGTTTCCTGCGGCGTTTTCATTTCTTTTTTTGCTACCGAATTAAGGTTGAGGGAGAATCTTAGAGACTCTCCCCTTATTCCTGCCTTTAAGGTGTCCGAGACTATTTCGATTGGAGCGGTCCCCATATTGTCCTCTAGGAACTCTGGAATCCATTTGTTTAAACATTGACAATACTCTTCGTTCAGAAGTAAGGCCCTCTCAAAAGTCCAACAATTCTGACTATGGCCGGGCCCTTCGATATCCATACTGAGCATCAGTGGATTGTGGTCAGATAATTCTCTGGGAGTTTATCTATTAAGCATTTTGATAAGATTGTATTGGAGATGGAGAGGAACATGGTGGCAGGTTGATGCCGGCCACGGAAGCTCCACTCCGACCTGGACTCACCTCTTTGCAATGCTGTGCCTCACATAGATATTTTCGACTCAATACAATGGTGTGATGCGGTGATTCTTTCTTTCTGGTCTGTGTACACCACGCTTATTGGATTTTCTTCTTTTTTTTTCTGACCCACGTATGCTGGATATCTCCCCGGTGCTCCGTTGAGCACTTGGAACCTGAAACCAGCGGATTAGTGTCCGTGAGCTGGCGCTTTTGACGCCGCTGGAGCAGAACGCGTGAGGGAGGCACTCAGTAGCGCGGGAAGAAACAGTTGAGGGAGCCCGGCAGTGCAGTGGAAAAGGATAAGGGCTGCATCTGAGAAGGTGTACCCCCGTCTGTAAACTGTACGTTACATTTCTTACATTTTAAAGCCAGATTGGAGCCTCGGCATGTATGTTCGGTAAGGAGGAGGGGAGAGGGTTTCAAGGCGCTGTGGGATGACAGTATTCTTGGTACACCTGGTAGCTCTTGGGTTGGGAGTGCTTATGGTGTGAAGCCTGAATGTGGATTTCGGAAACCGGGTAATGCTCAAGTAATTGCAGGACTGAACAGGTTTGACTCTATGGTAAGAGTAGGGATGGACTCTGTAGCCATCGAATTTCCCCCCACTACATTGGAAGACTCCTACAATAAACCGAAGGCACAAAGGGGGGCTAAAACAGCCAATCAAGCTAATAAGTGTGGAACGGAGAGTGGAACTGATAAGGAGGGCAGGGGTAAGGCGGGGGGCGTACGCCAGGTTGCTAGGAATAGGTACTTGCTACACTCACTGCCAGAAAAAGAGTTTTCTGCAGTAGACCTAGCGGCGAGTGTAGTCCCTAAGTCCCCGCGATAGAAGAAGAAGGAGAAGAAGGAGAGGAGTAAGACTGGGGGGTTAGAAAAGGTGAGCCTAACACTATAAAAACTACCCCCTCACTGAGGTCCTATTTTAAGATAATGGAGAAGGTGGCAGACCCAAAAACCGTTCTTCCTAATGGTACTCCTGTAAGTTCTGCTCCATATATATATTGCCTAAACAAGTAGAGGCACTGACTGGCCCACAAGTCCTCCTGGTTACACGTCCCAAGGAACCAGTTAAATTAGTGAATAGGTATACCCCTCTATTATCAGAGCCGGAGACAGATCTAGGTACGGAGGTGTGTGATTCATTATCAGGCTCAGAGGTTCAGCGAATCATGGAGGGGACCTCGATCTCTGCCCTACAGCAACAGTCAGAGTCTGGTCTTCTGTCCCCGGTGCACCTTGGTCCTGACATTGATAATGGAAACATAGGGGGAAGTTCCCTGGAGGAGCAACCGAGGGGGGCCAAGAGGAATCAGTTGGAGAGTTTTTTCAGCTTGAAGATTTATTCGCGAAATTGCTCCCCCGGTTTGAAATCTCAGAAGGGAATCAAAAGGAAATCACTGAGAAATGCACTAGCTTGGAGAACAAGCTGGATGATATTTGTACCAGGACGGAGGTTCTGGAAAGCGAAGACGATAACCTTGCGAGGGTCTCTCAAGGTCACTCAAAAATAATTTCTGAGCTTAAAGCTCAGAACAGAACTCTTCAATTTGACATGAAGCGATTAGAGATCCACGCGAGGAGGAACAACTTGAAATTTCTGAAAATACCAGAAGGGGCAGAAAATGGAGATGTGAAGTCCCTGGTTTGCAAACTGTTGAGAGAGGGGGTTCTAAAGGACAGACCGGACATCAATCTTGAAAGTGAGATTCAGCGGGCACACAGAGATCCGTTTAGACAGCACCCAGACAGGAAAGTCCCGAGAAAGATCTTGGTGAATTTCCATACATTCACAATTAAGGAGTTGATTTTAGGCAGGGCCTTAGCGGATACATCTTTACATATAGACTCTACTAAATATCTCATCCGCTCAGATATAGGAAGAGTGACTGCACAAAGACAGTGGGAGCTGGGGTCTCTGATGTCTGACTTAAGAAGCCTAGGAGCGCAGGTAATGATGAAATTCCCCGCAGCTCTAAGAGTGGTTTGGAGAAATAAAACGTATAACTTCTCCTCCACTCAGGAGGTTGATAATTTCTTATCTCAGATGAAGGAGGCACAACACTAAGTACCCCACTGAACGGATGATAACTGGGAGAATACTGTATTAGTGTATAGCAGATCTTATGAGTGTAAAGGGGGATGCACAGTAATAACCCCCAAAAAAATAATAATGTGTGTTTACATGTAAAAAAAAAGTAAAAAAAACAAACCCCTATATGTTGGGAATTCACGACTTTAGTTGCTGGGGTAGCACTCACCATAGATTGCGGCACAGGGTATATAAAGTATTCACAATAGTTAGAGGTGGAGTCCAGGTAGGGCTTTCATAGGGTGATCAATATTGCCAAGGCTGATGAGGGGGGGTTCCTCAGGGTTGGTGGAGTGGGGTGGTGGGGGGTGGGGCAGATAAAGAAAATTATTCCTCATAGGGCCAAATGTGTAAACAAGATCATGATCATGAAGCAATTCTTTAGTGTTGACTGGGTCAAGACTCTCATTGCGCTTAGCATACTCGGCTCATTCATATGATGAATATTTCAAATAAAATCAAAATTGTGAGCTGGAACGTTAATGGTTTAAGGGAAGGCAGGAAACTAAATAGAATATGTGAGTTTTTGAGGAAATCAGGGGCCCACATCTGTCTCTTAGAAGAGACTCATCTTGCGCCACAAGAATGCAAGATAGCTTTTAGAAAACTAAGTTGGTTTCAGGATCTTCTTTGCTCTAATCAAAGTGGGAGTACTAAGGGAGTGGCAATGATAATTCGGGTGAATAGCAGGATTAGAGTTAAGAAGTACGACACAGACACCTCAGGTAGATGGTTGACAGCGTCTTTAGTGGTGGACAGTTTCCACATGATGTGTGCAGCATACTAGGGCCCCAATCAAGATTGTCCAGAACATTTGGTCAACTTAAAAGCAAGTCTTTCCAACTTAAATGTCCCTGTCATTCTGGGGGGTGATTTCAATTTGGTTTTTGACCAAACCCTGGATCGGACTTCTAGGGTTACCACTACTTCCTCACACAAAATGAAATCTGAGCTTAAAAATCTTATAAAAGACTTCAACTTGTTAGATGTTTGGAGGGCCAGAAACACCAAAAGTAGAGATTATTCTTTCTATAGCCACAGATACAGACACCACTCTCGGATTGATTTATTTCTTATCGATCAAATGTTATTTTCGGTGGTTGACTCTTCCGCATATATTCCAGCTTTGTTATCAGACCACTCCATGGTCGAGTTAACAATCAAAATAGCAAAGGGAGTGCAAACAAGAAGGTGGACCCTTGACAGGTCAATATTACAAAGGGACGAAGTAAAAGCTGGTTAGCATCACAGATAGAAGAGTATTTTAGGTTCAATAGTGGCTCTGTGAGTGATCAAATTGTTTGGGAGGCCTTTAAGTCGTTCTTGAGGGGGATACAAACTATTATCACGATCAAGAGAAATTGTGATAGCAGGAAAGTTGAAGCAGATTTTCTCATCAAAATAAAGCATACAGAGTAACAACTACAATTAGCTTCTTTAGAGCAGCATTCGAGTCTTGAGACTGTGCTGTATGAGCTGAACTTTTTAAAGGCAGATTATCAGGCAACTCTGGATAAAATAATTAAAGATAGGTGGGATGCGAGCAGACTCCAACATTTTTCTTATGGAGAGAAATGTGGGCGTCTTCTGGCATGGAAGGCTAGATCGGACAGAGCCAGAAATCAGATCACAAGTCTAATTGTCCAGGATACAGGGGCTTTCACATATGATAATGATCAGATTGCGGAGGAAGCCAAAACGTATATGTCAAAGCTGTATGCAGAGAGTGGTGACTTCTCCCCTGATAGACCAAAAAATTGGCTACAACAATTAGAATTACCACACCTTATGGAAACAGATAGGGTTTTTTTAAGTTCAGCTATTAAAGAGGGAGAAGTTTATAATCAATTAAAAAGAATGGTGAACGGTAAAACAGTTGGGCCGGATGGGCTCCCACTAGAACTATATCAAATCAGTTCAGAAACTATTGTTCCGGTCCTCACAACCTTATTTAATAAAATACATCTTGCAAGTAAGGCTGTTCCACAAACCTGGTCGGAAGCTACGGTAGCACTAATATTAAAACCCAATAAAGACCCCCTGATCGTTGAGTCCTGCAGGCCAATCTCGCTGCTGAATACTGATTACAAAATCTTTGCTGGGGTGCTGGCAGCGAGATTGGCTAAAGTTATCAAATCAGTGGTGCACGAGGATCAGAGGGGCTTTATGCCGGGCAGGCAGTTGAACGAACTTACATTTCAGGCCATAGCTGCTATAGATGTCGCCATTAATAAGAAATCTCCTCTGACTATAGTGGCCATCGATGTCGCAAAGGCTTTCGATCAGGTTAACTGGTATTATTTATGGGAGGTATAAGCTGCATTTTATATTATCAATTCGATCATTATACTCTAGTCCCAAGGCTAAAATTCTTGTGAATTGCCTTCTTACGGAGTGGGTCCAAATATCCTGTGGAACCAGGCAGGGGTGTCCCCTTTCCCCCCTTTTGTTTAAATTATATATTGAACCTTTTATGATTCAGTTGAGATCGGACCCCTCGTTTAAACCCTTTGAGATTGCAAATTTAGCACTAAAGTTTGCCCTTTATGCTAACGATCTTTTAATGTTCACTTCGAATCCTGAGGAGGCTATCCCTCGACTTTTTGACCAAGCATAAGATTTTGGGGCGATTTCAGGATACAAAATAAATAAAGAAAAGACCGAGCTCATGCAGTGGAATCAGGAGGAGGGGTTTCTGGGGGTTAAGACGCAGATGAGATATCTGGGAATCCATCTGTTCCAGGATATTAAACAGCTATCTAAAATGAATCTAGATAGAGTGTATAAGGAGGTCTGTGGCTTATTACAATGCTGTTCGGGTCTCCCACTGAACATATTCGGGAGAGTAAACCTAATAAAAATGGTTATCCTACCTAAAATCACCTTCTTGTTCAACTCGATTCCATTAACTTTCAGTTCGAAAGATATTGCTAAAATACAGGGGAAAATAGACTCATTCATTTGGTATACAAAGGCACCAAGAATATCTTGGAAGAAACTGAGGAGGAAACTAAAATCAGGAGGCCTAGCCTTGCCAGACATACTTATTTATTGCCATTCGTTCCAGCTAAAACACTTTAGTCTATTGGCCGATAAGGCGGACACATCTTCCCTGGGCCGTCTGTTTCAGGCACTGTTACATGGCATACCCCAAGGGCACGAATATTTTCTGTTTAAGTTCGGGGATCCCAGGTTGAATAAAAAAGTGAGGCTAAAGATCCTAGGGGCGGCCCTAAAAAACTGGGTATTTTTCAGAAAAAAACTGGGAATTCCCTACTAAGCCCCCCAGGCCCCGATCTGGGATTCTCCGGGGACACCTGAGTGCCTTAGAGACCAATTAGCATGTCCCCTGAGGTTAGCTGGCATGACGCATTGGAGAGATATACTAAATGAATCACAGCTCATTGATTGGGAATCACTTTCCAGACTGACAGGGAGAACACTAACTAAGTTCAAGCATTATCAATTATCGGGCTGGTGGGGAACTAGGGCATGGGTGCCTAGTTCATTAAATTCAAAGTTTGATTCAGTAAATAGAAAGGGCTCATGGAAAAAAGAATTATCCTTCTGGTATTGGGCTATGATGGAGGCAGAGGGAGTGGCAGAACCTGAACTCAAAAAGATATGGTGTGAAGATGTTGATTTGGATCACAATAATCTCCAAGACCTGTGGGTGGATTCCTTTACAATGTTGCATACAGTGGTTAAGTCAGCTCTACTTAAAGGAATCACCTGTTTACTTTATATAGAGTATACATCTCGCCCAAGAAATTAGTAAGAATTACCAACAGAGAACATTGCTGTCCTCGGTGCAGACTCCCTGCTGTAGATGATTTACACATGTTTGTAGCTTGCCCAATGCTTATAAATTACTGGTCTAGAATAGGTGAGTTTATCACTGCAGTATTGAATATACAATTTGTGACAACTCCGAGGATAATTCTGTTTGGGCTGGTTAAGGAATACCGTCTTGATGACATGATGTCTAAATTTATTTTTTATGTAATACTATTGGCCAGGCGAGAAATATGCAGGGCCTGGAAGAACGAGAAAGCACCTACTTTTCCAGACTGTTTGCAACAGGTCATCTTTGTAAGTGAGTCTGACATGGCTTGCGACAGCTCGATAAGATCTGGGCGGCCCTGGTGGCATGGCGGAACAGATGAACGTATTCGGATGATTTCACCTGGGCACTGTTGGGGCTCAATCCCCAATATAGCTAAGGGCATCTCAGTGTGGTATTGTTGGAGTGGATCGAGCAAACAGTGAATGCTAGAGGGGTTATACCTTTCTCTCTCTCCTTGGGCTGTAAACATCGGAATCGGAAAATAATGGTACAGGAGAGAGGGGGGTTTCCCCATCTAGAACGCCCTTTTTCCTATTTGTATATGAGGAATACAAAAAAAAAAGATTGTATTGGAGATCAGTATATAGTCTAACCTTGCCAATTTATTATGTGGGTGGGATAAAAATGTATGACCCGGGTCTGTGGGGTGTTTTGCTTGCCAACAATCCCCTAATCCGTGTGTGGTGCATATTTCTTTTAATGTTCTGAAAACTCTTGGATTCCTTCCTTATTGTGTAAAGTCTGGCCTTGATTGCCAGTCCGGGGGTAGATTCAATCACCACATATAATAAAATGGGATGACCAGTGAGCTAGTTTGTTTAAGATGAATATCCATAATTCTGGGTCATCTCTTAGTGTCCCATATATGGAACAAATCGTAGCTTTCTTCCCTTGACCAAATAGGCATTCCGTTATTGCCCAGCGCCCTAATTTATCAGCTGTAGACCTGATAAGCTGTAGCCCCCCACCGATTGCAAGAATTGCTACCCCCCCTTGTCTTTGTTGCCTGCGATGTTGATATAATCAGTCTATATCCCATGTCTTTCAGCAGTTGTTGCTGTGACCCTTCCACATGTGTTTCCTGCATGCATATGATATTCAGACCTATTGTCTTGAGGCCGATTGCCGCTATTTGTCTTTTTTTCACATCGTTGAGACCGCAAATATTAATAGTTAAGATCCTTAACTTAGCCATATTTTTTAAGGTTTCTGGTTCAACCTTGCGCTAGACTTTGTCTTGTGTTCTTCATTTCTGTTTGCAATTTTATAGCGTGAATGTGTCATTTTTCTTTTTCTTATTTTGGATCCTGGTATGACTGTGATTACCTGTGTTTTATTTGCTGGTATTCTCTTCACAACCACCCCCCACCCTTTCCCCCCTAACCACCCCTTGAGGCTTCCTGAATCCAAGGGGATCCAGGTGTGGGCGTCAGTCTGGTCAGTGTGCCCCAGCCCGCCCCGCCTCCCAACCCTGGTTTGCTGGACATAAAATACAATTTATGAGTGCCAAAATAAAGTTTCTCAGTGTCTTAGTGAATATCCATATATTACATCATAGTTTGGATATTAGTTTTTAGTTTTTTTATTTCCTTTTTTTTCCCCTTTTCACTCTATCTTTTCTTCAGAAGGTTTGAACATAATACTTTCTGGATCTTGTCTACCCGCTGGCTTTTGTTGTCTTTCTGTTTTAGGGTTACTTGAGAGAGAAATTTCTTTGAGGAAAGCCTGAGCCTGAATTTCGCTCGCGAAACTTCATGTTGTCCCATTGATAATAATTTTTAGTCTAGCTGGATCTTGCAGAAAAACGGTGGCTCCTATTTGCTCGAATGGTGTAATTAATTGCCGCAGCCTCCACCTCCGTTCCACCGTAACATGAGCATAGTCAGGTCGAGCGAAAAACATGAACCCCTTGTGCTCCCTCTTGCTGTTGGGCCAAACAAGATCGTATATGGCTTCACGAAGCAGAAAATTCCCAAAGTATATCAGTACTGTTCTTGGGTATTGCGAAGGATTGTTTGTTCACTTTGAGAGAGTTAATGGAAAGCGATGCACATGCTGTACCTCCCTCTCCATTTCCTACGACTGTAGTTCACGGAAGGCTGTATTAAGGAGGGAGATCATGAAGGCCCTTATGTCTTTGCCTTCTACCCCTTCGGGGATTCTGAGGAAACTGAGGTTGTTTCGTCTAGCTCGGTTTTCGTGATCTTCAACCTTAAACATCAGATCTTTTATAATACCGTCTTGATCTTTACCTTGCGATTGGAGGCTAGAAACGTCTTTTTCAAAGTTTTCGGTGCGTATTTCCACAGAGACCATTCTGTCCGATATTTCAGAGCAAGGTAGACCTACTTTTTTGACCGCTCCCTGTAGCTTTTGTATGGCGGTGTGATTCTTCTTGTTGTCTGTTTTAACTTCTTTGTGTAAACTTTTAATTGAGATGAGTATTTCGCTCAGACATGGCTCAGCTTGTTTTTCAGTTGGCCTTGTACGTCCCTGTTGGTTATGTCCACTCCCTGTGGTCTAATTCAAGACAGTTTGCTGATGGTCTGATTCTGATATAAATTTGTGAGCTAAGTTTTTTCCTGTATATTTTGTTTGTTCTGTATTACTCTCTTGGTCTGTAGTTTCTTCGTATATCACTTTGTGGTGTCTTTTTTGTCTATCTTTTTTTTTCAAGCTTTTTCCTTGGGGTATTGTCTGGACTGGATTTGTTCGCTTTCTTTACATTTGCGCCAGGGAAATCTGATAGGTCTGAAAGCTCTGGGGTTGATGGATCAAGGTTATGATCGTCGCTGGAGTCACTTATTTCGCTAGACGTCGAGACACCGGTTTTATAAATATCCGAGTCAGAATCATCAGTAGCCACTTGGGTTTCAGAATATTTATTGTAGATTTTGTTGGGGGAGAAGGGTGATTGAGAGTTGGCTTAGTGTTTGAAGGCTTAGGCGTACTATCCAATCTTTCGGGTTGAATTTTAGCTTTATTCCCCGTTTCGTTTCCCAGAGCGTGATCTGGCGTTAGAAATCTAGAACCGGGAACTGGTCTTGCGACGCGGTTCGTCACTGCTCCGAATGTGGCTCCAGGAGCTACGTGGTCCTCACTGTTCGTCCCGTTGGTCTCACAGATTCGATCCTCCAGGTCGCCAGGTGGGGCCCTTAAATTGAGTGGTTTTGATGATTCACCTATCCCATCCTTGGATAACGGGGCAAAAATATTTGAGATCTTTGGCTGATACTCTATTGGCTGACCGGTGATTTTGGCGGATGCTTTCAAGTTCTTGATTGCTTGTAGTTGGTTTGCCTTTTTTGCCATCAGTTCCAGATTGTTGTGGTCGCTGCCTTCTATATCCTTCACTGAATCCTTCCCTGCATCCTTCCCTTTCTCCTTTTCTTTCCCTTTCTTTCCTTGTTTTATATGCTCCTTTTCAGTGTTTTTCTCACTGTGTGTGTCTTTCTTATCTTTCTTATCTTTGTTCTTTTCTTTATCATTGTCCTTATCTTTGTGGTTGTCTTTGTCTTTATCTTTATCTTGGTTTTTGCTCTCTTTTGCTTTGGCCCCTCTGGTTTCGGGTCTTCTTTGGGCTTCCATAGACCTCAAAGAGGTCCCTGCGCTCTGGATGTTCTGGATGATCTCTAATTCTCAAACATCTTGCGCGTCTTATGATTCAGGCGCTCCTTCTAATGTGCAGCTTGATGAGAGGACTGTTCGCTTGGCACTGTCTCCCCTATTTCCATTGTTTGGCTTGTTTTTGGGTGTAGGCTTGAAACTGCTGGCGTAGGGATAATGGTTTTCCGTGGCTCTATCGCTTGAGCTTGATCTTGAGAGCCCTTGTTCTCCTGGTAGCTAAATAAATATAGTTTTAACCTGCATTTTTTTTTAGGGTTTTTTTCGCTTCCCCAGGCTACAGACGCCTGGAGGTACACGCGTACTTCTGTTGCAGCTCCCCCTGCCTCCCTTGATATGCTCTTTGCCAGGTTCCTTGCTCCCAACACAGACCTCAGCTCTGACTGACTCCACCAGTTCGTGCGCGCTATTTGATCTCTGTCTTGATCCTCGGTTCTTGTATGTTCTGACTCTGACTCTGGATCCCTAGGTCTCCTTGAAGACGACCTGTGTGAATCGATCACCGATTCTGCTGCGGGGGCGCGAGGGATGCAGAGGAGGACGGATGAGGACAGAGAAAGACTGGAGAAAGACCGAGTGGCAGAGCAGCAAGTCAGGAGATTTCAGCAGGTTTCGGTAGAGAGATCGAGCATATGTCCGTGGTCTAGAGGATTTCGACAGGTCAATGAGATCATAAGATAACGTAAAAGCGTGTGGGTGCGGGAGATCACAGGGCTCTGGAGATGCGGATATAGTTGTTATAGTTGTTGTTAGTTGATGGTGTTTTTCCCGTTTTGCTCAGTTTTTTCTCCGTTGGTGATTGTTGACGGCCGGCCTCGTACCTCCGGCTTCACTTCGCAAGGCGTGCAATGCACACAGTGCAGGGCAGAAGCTACGAATGCTGGTGCTGGTGACTTGCATTGGCTTGTGAGGGTGGTCGCGGTCGTGGCCGAGGGTACCAAAGCTAGAGGTGCACTCCGAAGTTACCAAAGCTAAAAGTGCACTCCGAAGTTACGTTCAGTGTGATATTGGGGCTATTGGTGATTGGTGGTTGACAACTGTATTTTTGTGGACATGTGTTGCAAAGACACCTTGCAGATATCAAGGATACCAGGGCTGATTGGGCTGATTGTCACTTTCTTTTTGTCACTTTCTTTTACTTTACTCTCGGCCCTGCTTTTGCCCCGACTATACATTTGTCTTGTATCGGCTACAACCAACTCGGTGGCCTCAGACCGCTTTGATTCATCTATTGCAAAAAAGTTAATTTTGATAGTAGTTTTGGGAAAAAAGAAGAAGAATAGCGAATAAGGCAGGGAGTAAGGCAGCGCATTTATTTTTTTACTTTTTCCCACTCACTCGTTACTCATTAGCTTGTTCGCTCCTTAGCTGGTGATTTGAAGAAGATAACAGTTATTCCCTCGCTGGTTGTTGCTTAATAGTAGCCAACTGCATCTGGGTCCGGAGAAGGTTTTGGCAAGGGGTTCTGGAGAGTCGAATTTGCACCTTGTGGTTAAACATGCATCTCACCTTATCTCCCCCGCTACTGCCACTTCCATTACTACCTTCTACTCACGGAAGCACCGGTCGCAGCTTGTGAGATTCCGTTCTGCACACCTCTCTGCGTCTCTCCACTCTCCGCCTTACCACCGCTCTCAAGTCCCAGCTCTCGACTCAACACCACATAACCAACACAACCAGCATATCCATATGCAGCGAAAAGATGATTAGTATTAACCCCTTCACTGCTGGCCCGTTTCCGCCCCTGTGCTGTAAACAAATGAACAGGGGAGGGCCATGACGAACCCCAGCCGTCATCAGCACACGAGCACCGTAGTGCATGACGGCTGGGGTTCGTCATCAGCATGCAAGGGGTTAAGAACGGTCCACTACGGCATAGTCCGGCATAGTCCAGCACTCAGGTCAGGGCTGGCGGAGCGATGCTCAGCGACTGCTCACGTCGGCGCCATCTTGCCCCTGTCTCAAGTCATACTAACTCACAGTGCACCCCGCCCACTCCTCTCCTAAATATAAAATATTAGGAGGTGGTTTAAATTGCCATTTCGAACCCTTGGCAGGTATACTGTCTGTGACTGTAGAGGAGGATGCCATCTGGCATATACAGGACTGTTCTGTGTACCCAGTTAAGCGTCTGACCCCACTTGCACTACAGATTAACAAGCTATTAGTCTCTCACTCTTTTAGAGCCTGTAATGGCAGGATTGCTCCCGATGTGCCTGGGAAGTTTACCTTCAATCGACCAGGGAAATCCACAACAATTGATTACATCATGGTTAATGTTGAATTTTGGTTTCAAATCAAGTAATTTAAAGTAACTGATAGGGTGTACAGTGACCACAACCTCCTGGCCTTGAAACTAAATTTTGCATTAGGCAGTCATTAGGAGCGAGGGAGTGTGATCCACACAGTAACTCTAACTTAATTACTGCGGCAGGAGGTAGACGTATTAAGTGGGCCAAGTTTGTGCTCATGCCGGATAAATTAGCGGAGCTCTACCAACAAGTTGCCTCCTCCTTGGTCGAGGCTTTTAATCTCCCGGCCATTAATGAGCCCACTAATTTTCGGGCGCTTGAGCTTATCCACAACAACTTAATTACCTCCCTAGCGGACTATTTTTATACAACAGCTAATGGGAGGGCACGGCTCAAAATGCAGGAGCAGTGGTTCAATAAATCCTGTAGGGAGGCGAAAAGTGCACTTGTCAGAGAGGCTAAATCCGGCTCAGTTGAAAGCTTAAGAGGGGCTAGATTCAATTATAAAAGGATTATTGAAGAGTCTAAGTCGGATTGGGAGGCCCATAGATGGGAAGACATCAAGGATGCTCTGGATACACGTAATCACAGGGCATTCTGGAATCTGGTCAGATCCGGCTCGGCAGATAACACCAAACCTGAGTGAAGAGGTGTGGATAGCGCATTTTAAGCCCCTTTTCGCTCATACTAATACTGCACCCCCAGTAGATTTAGCCATATCCTTATCACATCCACAGGTTTCCTTAGACCCAGATTATCATCCAATTAATCTAAGGGAAACTCAGAGGCCCTCAAAGTTTGGCGAGTGGAAAGGCCCCAGCTTGGATCATATACCGGGTGATATTTTTCTAAGTAAACAAAAGGTTTGGGCCCCCTATCTCTGTCTTTACTTCAACGCCATCCTTTGTGGCATGGACATTCCCCCTACTTGGCTGGGGGCTGAAATCATCCCCATCCACAAAAAGGCCTCCCCACTGGACCCGGTCAACTACCGCCCCATCAGTGTCATAGACGTCTTGCAGAAATTAATGGCCCGCATCTTACTATCTAGGTTGCAATGTTGGATGGACGAATATCACATCCTGACACCCCTACAAGCGGGCTTTCGTGCCAAAGTTTCCACCATCGACCAACTGTTTAGACTACAGATGGTCTACTGGAAGACGGTGACTTTGGGGGGTGGTTCTCTGTATTTGATCTTTGTAGATCTTCGATCTGCGTTTGACCTGGTCCAGAGGGAGAAGCTTTGGGCCGTCCTGCTGGAGATGGGAGCCCCAGCGTATCTGTGCGACTTATTCAAATGGTTACACCAGGGAACGTTTGCAAGAGTTAGGTACGGGAGGATCGGGGAACTCTCGGCTGCCTTTCCGGTGGAAAAGGGTGTGCGGCAGGGGTGCATGTTAGCCCCCACGCTTTTCTCCATATTCCTAAATAGTCTGTTTAAACATCTTGGGGGCGTGAGGGATTTAGACACCCCTAGTTTGGCAGTCCACAAAATACCAGCCCTGACTGGCGGGGGCTAACTGTCAATACCATCAAAATGAAGTTGATGGTGCTATTCTCCAAAAAAAAAGCTAGGAGAGTGCCCCTTACTTCAAATGGGTCTGCGCTAGAGGTGGTGGAAGAATTTGATTACTTGGAAGTCAGGTTGAGGAATAACATGAAATGGGACTCCCACGTTTCAAAAATGCTCCTAAATCTCAAAGGGGTTTCCGGAGTTATCCTGAGGAATCAGCGCTTGTCCATTAGCAGGCCAATAGCCTCGGCACTGGCAGTTTATGAGGGAAAGGCACTAGCTTCGGCGCTTTATGGCTCCGAACTGTGGGGTGGAGAGAACACGATGGAATTGGTAAGAGCTGAAAATAAGTTTGTGAGAGACTTAGTATCGCTCCCCACCTCGACCCCCCTGAACCCTCTTTTTAACAACATTGGCAAACAATCAATTACGGATATAGTACATCTCCACCCTTTGCTGTTCTGGGTGTGCCTGAGAAGGACTCCAGAATTGGCAAACTATGCCTTGGTGTTGGATGAGCTGATTATCCTGAACGCATCCAAAAAGATAAAGTGGCTTAATAAATTAAGGCAGCTGGTGGTGAGCCTAGGAATGGCCGAATCATGGGTTTCCCAATCCTCACCTCCTAAACAAACTGTTAAAAAAATATATTAGGAATGGGTTGAGGCTGAGGATCTGAATAGCACAAAGTGGGAGCCCCTGACTAATCAGTTCCTGGAACACAAGCCAACAAGGAAGTTGCAGCTATTTCTGGACTACATCCAAATTCCAAGAGACAGATCTCTCTTCATGATGATGAGCTATGGTATACTCCCACTTAAAAAGTTTACAGAGGGGTGGAAAGGAGTGAGGGATCATGATGTTACCTGTCCAGGTTGCCCATGTACGAAAGAATCTCTCACTCACTTCCTGTTTGCTTGTAAAGCGTACAAACACCCTAGAACAAGATGGTTAAAACCTGTGTGTAGGGAGATGGGTGTTAGAGATTTCAGGATTGCATTGCGTATCCTCTTAACTGAAACAACATCCTTGTATATTGTCTGCGGGGTTGCAAAGTATCTTGCTAGCGCCTGGTTCATACGGACTAGGCTGTTAGGTAACAGCAAAATCTAACTTCCCACTATATATAGATATATGAACATTTTGAGAATGCATTTTAGTCCCTTGTAATCAAACTTTTAATTGCATATAGATTTTTAACCTTTTAAGATAAAATGAATGTAATACTTTTGTACACTGGTTTTATGTTTAGTAATGTTTTTACTTTTATGATATGAATATATCGAATAAAGTATTACTACTACTACTATATTTAGTGAGACACTATAAATTGGTCAAGTAAACAGTCAATTACACTGCTACTAAATCCTCCATCCAAATATTTATTTTTATATATCCACTCATTCTTCAATGCAAATTGCTATATATATAATGCATATTTAAATAACGAAGCAAACCACATTCACTGGATGATGTCATCAGTGATGTCATCAGTGATGTAATTTGAGATGTCATCAGTGATGTCACTGACCATGTCATGAATGATGTAATATGTCACATCATGAGCAGTGGATTGCGGGTGCGCAAAATATAGTTAGTACAACTAACTATATAGGAGCAATTTCAATGGTTTTGTATGAGTGAAATGTCCAGCTAACTATAACACACCTAAAACTTATAGTTTTGTGAGTGAATTTTAAAGGTTTTTTAAATGCTAATTCCTAACTATATAGGGCCTGAAACCTATGGTGTTTCCATTGAATATATATATATATATATATATATATATATATATATATATATATATATATATATATAGCAATTTGCATTGAAGAATGAGTGGATATATATAAAAAACTATTTGGATGAAGGATTTAGTAGCAGTGTAATTGAATGTTTACTTGACCAATTTATAGAGTCTCACTAAATATAGTGGATAGGGACTAAACTGTGTGAATATCTGTATCACTTTGTCAGTTGTTGTGTAAACTGGTTCTACAGTTGTGTGAGTGACTGTATGGATAACTATATACTTGTAATAATGATTTTATAATTCACTAAGTATGACTTAATATCTAAATGAATAGATGAAGTGGTGTTCGTATAAGTGTGTAGTTAAGTAAATATGTAAGTGTGATCCATTGTTTGCATAAGTGAGTAGGATGACTTCATATGTGAATAGGATGTGTGCTGTTGTTTAATGCCGATATAGGTGTATGAGTATTTTTAATAGTGTTCTATTGTTCATTGACAGCATGTATGAGTGAATCTACAGGTAAATGATTAGATGCGTGTATACATCTATGAATCACTGAGTAGGTTTTTAGATACTTGTATTGCTGTGACAATGGATTCAAATATAATGCTCTGTATTTTACAAAGAGTGATGAAAGATTTTACTAGTGTATGAAAAGGTGTATGTGATTGTCACGTGGATGATGTCATCAGTGATGTCATCAGTGATGTCATTTGAGATGCCATCAGTGATCTCACTGACCATGTCATGAATGATCTAATATGTGACATCATCAGTAGTGCATTGCGGGTGTGCGAAATATAGTTAGTACAACTAACTATATAGGAGCAATTTCAATGGTTTTGTATGAGTGAAATGTCCAGCTAACTATAACACCCCTAAAACTTATAGTTTTTTGAGTGAATTTCAAAGGTTTTTTAAAAGCTAATTCCTAACAATATAAGGCCTGAAACCTATGGTTTTTTCAGTGAATATATATATATATATATTTTTTTTTTTTCACGGCGAAACGCGTTTGTCTTTGATGGGGTAACGGGGGTCTGTCAATAAATCACATAATCATCAGCTTCGAGTGCCGTCTGCTTTCTTTGGACACAAGCGAGCGTGTAGCTATATATATATATATATATATATATATATATATATATATATATATATATATATATATATATATATATATATATATATATTCAATGAAAAAACCATTGGTTATAGAACATATATAGTTAGGAATTTGCATTTACAAAACCTTATTTTACTCGCATAAAACCATTGAAATTCCATATATAGTTAGATGCGCTAACTATATATCGCGCACGCGCAATCCACTGCTGATGATGTCACATATTACATCATTCATGACATGGTCAGTGACATCACTGATGACATCACTGATGACATCTCAAATGACATCACTGATGACATCACTGATGACAACACCCAGTGACTGTATGTTTCTGTAAAGTTAAAATATGTCTCACATATTGAAGAATGAGTGGATGTATAAATGTCTGGATGAAGGATTTAGTAGGTGCATTACTGATTGTATGAGGGAGTGATTAAATGTGTCTCACTGAGTGCATGGGTTAGTGATTAAACTGTATTAATTTGTGCATCATTATGTCTGTTGTTCTACAAACTGCTGCATGTGTTGATCAGTAGCTATATGAGTAACTATATGGGTTATTGATTGGTTGCCCAAATATTTGAATGGGAGAGTGAGTGTGTGTGTGAGTGGCTGGGAGGTGTGTGACTCTGTGCATAGATGTGTGAACAGCTGATTCACTAGATGTATGGGTTCAAAACTGCATGTGGAAACAACTGTATGGGTGGTTGACTGTGTGTATGAGTGTATTGGTGAGTGAATGGATATCTCAGTGCTACATGTCAAAGTAAGTACATATGTAAAAGACAGTACATGTGAGAGTTGACATATATAAATAACTGTGCATAAGAGCCAGTGAATGTGTGAGTGGCTGTATGGATCATTGTGAACTTGTATCAGGGATTGTATAAGAGAGAAAATATGTGTTAGTATATATTTGAATAAGTAAAGTTTGTATAACTGTATAGTTCAGGAAATGGAGGTGTGATTGATTGTTTGCATGACTGACTAGGTGTGTGAGTAACTCCATGGATGAGTGACAGTCTGTGAGTGTCTGTTTACACTGATTGTATCTAAGGTTATATTAGAGTCTGAAGAGGTTCATTGTATTATCACATGAATGATGTCATGAGTGATGTCACCAGTGATGTCATTTGAGATGTCATCAGTGATGTCATTTGATATGTCATCGGTGATGTCATCAGTGATGTCATTTGAGATGTCATCAGTGATGTCATCAGTGATGTCACTGACCATGTCATGAATGATGTAATATGTGACATCATCAGCAGTGGATTGCGGGTGCGCGATATATAGTTAGCGCATCTAACTATATATGGAATTTCAATGGTTTTATGCGAGTAAAATAAGGTTTTGTAAATGCAAATTCCTAACTATATATGTTCTATAACCAATGGTTTTTTCATTGAATTTTCAAGGTTTTGTAAATGCAAATTCCTAACTATATATGGACTATAACCTATGGTTTTTTCTGTGAATTTTAATGGTTTTTTAATAGCAAATATCAAAAGCTGTCAAATGTGAAGTACGTGATAGGTAAAAACGTTTTCGTGTTTATGCACGCTGATGTGCTTTGAACGCTGCCCCCCCCCTCCCTTCTTTTCTCTTAGTAGTACTCTCTCTTTGCAGATAGTGAACGGTAGTTAACGCAGACCTTTACCCCCGTTGTAATCCGTCGTACCTGCTTGTCTCTCCATTTGATTGATTGTTATCCAAGCATTTACTGTTTTAGAATTGGTTCTCTTTGGATCATTCTCTATTTACAAACAAGCACAAAGTCGCAATACTCTGTTTAGTCTTTGCAGATAGTGAAAAATCGTGTAAAAAATAAAAGTAATCGAGCAAAATCAGTAGACCACTAATTCGATCTCTTTTTGACCTCGGTAAAATACAAACATTAGGAACAACCCTTCATGAGAAATACGAAAATAGTGAGATGAACTGAGCTCCACACCATGAGGGCTGCAAGACAGCTCGACTCCGCCACCCACCCCGCCCAAAATAACGACAAACCCTATGCAAATATTATAAATATAGACAACACACCAGCAAAGAAACAGGGTAAAACATTTTATTAAATAACTATTTACATAACTATTTTATCCTTTTTATTGCCCGATCCGGCTAGCTCAATCGATCGAGCATGAAACTCATGCACTGATAGCAAGCATTGAGAGTTTGTAGAACGATGGCTTCAGATTTTCCACATACGGTGTAGTGGCGCGAACTGGGAGGGGGCGTTTGGATCCTGCCCCTTCCCCAAATAAGATTTTCATACGTGAATGTTCGTTCATGCTTTTTGTCCCTGAGTTGCTTCGATGTCACTGCCTTACACAAATGGCATAAGTCCTGGATGTTGAGTGCCATACTTCAGAGTATTCTAAGCAGCGCTTGTAACACTGTTTAAACCTTATTTGCACCTGCTGCAGCTTCACTATTCAAAGTAAGTGGGGTCCGTTTGTGGACCTGACTGCATTGGAAAACAATGTGATACGGTGCCTCCCTAAACCGCTTGACGGAGGCCCCCGAGGGGCGGTGAGATGGCGCGGACTGAGAGGGGGCGCTTGGCTCCTGCCCCCTCCCCAAGTCGTGTTGCCCTGGTGTGGCCTGAGATCGCCCCCGACATAGGCGGCCGGCTCCCGGGGTCCGGCGGAATTTTTTCCCTTTTGATGACTCTTCCATTCTGGACCTTGTCCCACAATCCGTTTGACCTGAAGACACGCTGTAGTGGGGCGCCCCTTTACCGTTTTAGTTGCCATTCCGCCCGCTTTTGGTACTCTGTGCCTCTTCCGCCATTCAGCCGTTTACCGCCCGCTCTTGCGACTACAGCGTCTCGCTCACCATGTAGTTGAGTTGCTCCCGCTCTTAAAATTTAACCAAACTTTTTGGACTGCTGAAAGCGGTTGTATTCCGACCGCTGGTTGGTGGAGACATTTTGACTATATTCTGGACCTGCGTTCTCACGTAATGCGTCATATGACGTGCCGCGTTAGCGCACCCGGAAGTGCTCCGGTGCGCAAGGCACAGCTTCCCGGAAACGATCCAGAGCGCGCCGCGCAGCGCGTAACGTAAGCATAACAGGTCATGTGACTTGTTAATAAAACTTTTCATTGGTTCATTTTACTTTTGTTTTCCTAATGATGTAAGACTAGGTCATGTGACCTAAAAATAACACTTTTCATTGGATTAAAACATTTTTTTTCCCAAACGATGAAAGCCCCACCTTGTTTCTGGATGTTTCAGACTGAAGCTGGCGTCACCATGAGAGCACCACCATCTCGTAGCTCCGTCGTGGCCATTCCGCAAGCAATCATGGCAGCCGCTCCCCACCGGAAGCCTGCGGGAGTCGAGGGCCCCCAAGACTTTTGTACAATCTTCAAGGCTGAGGGGACGCTTTCGAGAATGGAACCCAAGCCCTGGCAGACAAGCGTCCGAGTTCCAAGGTGTCCCAGGGCCATTTTACTGGATCAGGCCCAAATCCGAAGAGCCGGCCGCCATTTTAAGAGTCCTGTGGCAGCCGCCTATCGCTGCACCGCAAGAGTGGGAGCAACTCAACTACATGGTGAGCGAGACGCTGTAGCCGTAAAAGCGGGCGGTAAACAGCTGAATGGCGAAAAAGGCACAGTGTAGCAAAAGCGGGCGGAATGGCGACTGAAACGATAAAGGGGCGCCCCACTACAGCAGACGAGCCTCCGCCATGTGCTTCAAAACTGCATACGTATCTCGTGATATCAAGGTTGGGCAACCAGTACACAACAAGCAGTTACGAGTCCCATTTACACCGGCGCCATTTTGGGCGCGGCCGGGCAGGTCCAGGATCTAGTCAAACATAACAAATGAGGCTGACGTCTCTGAAGCACTTGACGCACAGCAGGACATAGCAAATAAACATGAAGTCTCTAAAGCTGTTAACTCACTGCAGGACAAAACAAGTGAACCTGAAACCTCTGGAATAATTGTCGCTCAAAAGAACAACACACAAAACTCTATACAGCCTGAAGAAAGAAAAACAAAAGGGCACTGTAGTTTCAGACACACTTAACACTAATGACTAAACAAAGATATTGTCTGTTTATGAAGCAGTTATGATGTTCACAGAATTGACAAAGAAGTGTGCAGACACCAATGCTATTAAGAAACACAAGGAAATCCCTAACACATCAGCATTCTCGGAAGAGGTTGACACAGATAACATCTTAAGGAACAAAGAAAGACAAAATAAGGATGAGGAAGTTATCACTTTAGTTTTTTCATCAGCTAGCGACAGCAAGAAACATATTGTAATGGAGATTAGAGAGGCTACGGATGGATAAATAAATTATCAAAAGAAATAGCGACTCCCCCCCTTTAGCAAATTAGCTAAATCTTTGCGTAATTTGGACATTAAAGTTATATTATTGTTGTTGTTGTTGTTATGGTTATAGTTTCCTTTTAAGTATAATTCACCAATAGTTTTGTTTGTAGATGTTTTCCCATTAACAATCCCAGTTCCATCACCCGCCCAGGATATCACCACTGTTCCCCATGTCATAAAACCTTAGGATGTTCAATAACTGAAACAGCTAATATGGGTTTACTTACAGGGGACATCTTTTGTTCTGTTTTGTAAAGTAAAACTATTGTGAACGCAAGTATTATACATAGTAAGTGTTTAATATAGCATTTGTCAGTCATTGGTTAAGCAGCTAGGACCTGTTCACTCTTGACACCCCAGGTGCTGTGTATGTTGCACTATAGTGCTGCATCGGGAATACGGACAACCCTATTGATGTTGATTTTTCATTATTGATTATTGTAAAGAAATGGCGACTCCCCCCTTTAGCAGATTAGCTAAATGTTTGCGTAATTTAGGCATAAAAGTTATATTATTGTTGTTGTTGTTGTTGTTATCGTTATAGTTCTAGTTAATTTCCATTCAGAGTGTCCTACACAGCACCACTGTAGGTAAACACTACTTTATGTAAAACCTGGGACATAGCACTCATTGAAACTATAGTTGGTCACCATGGGGTTTAAAGAAGGGATGGTTCTTCACCTGGGTGCCTTCCACAACTCAGCACGTTGTGCTGCCCTGGGACTATTCGCACAAAAGACAGCTTCTGACCATTGTTGTTTTTTTTTATCAAAAAATGTTTAAATATATTTACAGTTTTTGTTGCGTTCGTTATATTTAAAAGTTAATAAAGTTTTATAATCCAACTGTCTTGGAGTACTATATTTTTTTTAAAAATCGGGTGAATGGGGCCTTGAATCGGGTTATTGTCATGTGTGGGCTTTGCAAGTGTACTGCTACAGGATCGGACATTTCAAACTCAAATGCACGTTCTTTTTCTTACCTTTCCGAAGCATGGAGCGCAATAGCAGGCAGAGAAAGGGTGATGCACGTGTTGAACACTGCCTGGCCTGGCAAGTTGCTGGCAGTGCCCCCCCGCCCGCTCTTGAAAGAGGGCACACACACACCGCCGCCCCGAGTACTTCACAAATCTTTAAAAGACCATGCGCTTGTTCATGAGGCTTAAATGGTTTATCACCCCTTCTAGAACCCCTGCATCGACCCTCTGACGTTTCCTGGAAGAATTAGCACGTAACACAATACCAAACCCTGTCAGCTGAAACCCCCGAGGAATCGTGGGGCATATTATCAAGGGGGTTTATTTCCGCTTTTTTGGCTTTAAAAGCCAAAAAAAGGAGATAAAATTATCTCCCTATTACCAAGCTGTCGCTAACACCAGTTAGTGACAGCTAAAAGGAGATAGCGACCATCTTGGGCCCCGCTTTGCATGTCAGTGATATTTATCACTAATGACATGCAAAGTGGGCGTGCCAAGATGTTAGCGACTGGAAACAGTCCCTAACCATCGCTATCTCCTATTACCAACTTTTGGAGATATTTGCGCTAAGCGCGAATATCTCCAAAAGCTAACACCTGCCCTGAGCAGTTTTTAGCCATGTTATCCAATGGGAGGTGGATAACATGGCTAAGAGCATTTGCTGGATAATGCATGAATATCGCTGACTTTTCAGCGATATTCATGCATTGCGGCCGTTTTTTATCGCATTTGCGATAAACCTTGCTAATAGCAAGGTTTATCTGCGATAAAATTCGCCGATGTGCGGCGATAATTTTTGTCTCTAAACAAGTTGGAGACAAAAATTATCGCTAGTTGTTGGTAATATGCCCCCGGGTTTTTCCTTGCAGGAATCGGGAGGCGGAAGACTAGCACTGAAATCAGTAGTCTCACGCCTGAATCGGGGGGATTGGTATGTCTGGATTCTCTACAGCTGGAGCCATAAACTACATCCGCAGGGCTAGGTGATAGCCTGGGTCCGGCCTGGACAATCGGACACAGAGGAAGAGGAGTGTCAGAGGGTGCGGTAGTGAATAGGGTGAAAGGGAGGTGTCGGGTGGGCACAGGGTGTGATTCTCAGGGAAGAGCAGCGCAGATGGGGGGAAGTATATGGCCCATGCATGAGAGAGAGAGCGGGGGTGACCAGTGCGTGGAGGAGATGCTTGCGAGGGTAGGGAGCCGTGCTGAGAATCGACGGCGTGCAGAGAGTGGGTCTGGTCAAGGCATCTAAAATGGCTGCTGTGCACGACAAAATTGTGGCATTGGACAAAAAGGCAAGATGGCGCAGACAATGTTTATCAATAAGGATTCATTTATAACAAAATATTTACTCGCAGTGACAAAATGGTGGTCAACACTTCCTGATTTCCATCGAATCGAACGTTAACAGACGTCGCGCAGCAAAAAAAAAAAAAAAGCTCACGCACAGCCGCTGGAAGACATGTATCAACATATTCAGAAAAGATAAGGGGTCAGGATACGTCTCCCGCACCCCCTTATACCTAGTAATTTAATTAAAACGAAACACAAAATGGCGAATTCCCGTTTCGCTACCAGTTTGCGGCCCAGTTCGCGGCTCGGGAAGCGCTTCTACCGTGAAAAATATATATTTTTTTATTTTCCCCACGAGACCCTTTAATAACCCCAACATCATTCCTAGGGGGTCAAGAGAGGTATACCTTGCCCCCTTTCATTAAATTCCCCCTTCGTTTTTCACCTCTTCTTCTCTCTCGATCCTACCGAGAGATAAGATGGCGGCCGCTCCGGACTGTTTAGAATGTTGACAGACACCGGAGGGCCAATCAGCTTCGCATCGCAAAGTTCCGATACGCGAAAAGTTCGCTAACCGGATCGCTGCTCAGAGCGCTGTTACAGATATATATCTTGATTTAAACGTTAATTTCTCAAAATCCACTGAAGCACATATATTGAGACCTAGCAAAGGCACATCGGGCTAACAGTCCCTACAATTTTGCCAAGTTTCGTGGAAATCCATTCAGCCGTTCGAGCTAAAAGTGAGGCCAACCGCCCTATGGAAATTAACATGGGAAAAACGCGTTTTGGGACCCCCCTTTTTTCTCGGCCCCCCCTTGACAAACCCCCCCCAAATTTTCAAGGGCTGCTCAGAAACAAAATGTGCCATTTTCCTGAAAATTTCAGCCGATTCCGTCCACAAACGCCAAAGTTATTAGACATAGAATTTTCAAAAGTTCCATAGAGAATTAATCCTAACTATATATACCTACTGGCGAGACGCCAGTAGGTTATATATATATATATATATATATATTCACTGAAAAAACCATAGGTTTCACACCAGTTATAGTTAGGAATTAGCATTTAAAAAACCTATTAAATTCACTGAAAAAACCATAGGTTTCACACCAGTTATAGTTAGCTGGAAATTTTACTGATATAAAACCATTGAAATTCCCACGTTATAGTTAGTCGGACTCACTATAACTTGCGCGTGCAATGCACTGCTGATGACATCACATATTACATCACTCATGACATGGTCAGTGACATCACTGATGACACCATCCTTGTGACATAGTGACAGACCTCCTTTCACTATAATGTAACCCTTGAGACACATATTCAAAAATAGAAACTGAAATTTTTAATAAAATGGAGATACCTATATCAGTTACAACAAGCAATTCAGTAATTCCACTATCTATATACACATCCACTCATTCACCAACAGTTCTATATAGTCACTCATACATATACTCACTCATCATATGAAGTGATACACCTATACATCCTGTTACACACCGACATTCATCCAAAAGTTACTCACACACATATTCACACGTGCAAATAAACTATTGAACATCCATTTATTTGAATATAGAGTTATACACACACTTCCACCTTACTTCTATTTAAAATTACACATATTTATTCTCTTAAACAATCACTTATAGAAACACATACTTATTTAAACAGGAACTCTTACAATCTCTTACTCTCACATATACTCACTTATATACATCAATATTCATATATACTAGATTAAAACATATGTAGTTACTGATAAAGACACTAGTGAGACAGTCATTCACTCACTAACAAACACATATAGACACTCATCCACCCATACAGTCCTGTACATATGCTGTCTTCAAAACACATACAAACAAAGAGTCAGTCACTCATGCATCTATGTGCTAAGTAATACCCCCACCAAACCATATAGACACTCATACTGATACTAATAAAAATATCTAATAACCCATATACATACACATGAGTGGATGTGTATTAGATGGTGGTATTACTGAATTGGTTGTTGTAACTGGTATGGGTATATCCACTTTTTTGAAAATATTAGTTTCTATTTTTGAATATGTGTTTCAAGGGTTACATTACACTGAAAGGAGGTCTGTCACTGTGTCACAAGGATGGTGTCATCAGTGATGTCATGAGTGATGTCACTGACCATGTCATGAGTGATGTAATATGTGATGTCATCAGCAGTGCATTGCACGCGCAAGTTATAGTGAGTCCGACTAACTATAACGTGGGAATTTCAATGGTTTTATATCAGTAAAATTTCCAGCTAACTATAACTGGTGTGAAACCTATGGTTTTTTCAGTGAATTTAATAGGTTTTTTAAATGCTAATTCCTAACTATAACTGGTGTGAAACCTATGGTTTTTTCAGTGAATTTCATAGGTTTTTTAAATGCTAATTCCTAACTATAACTGGTGTGAAACCTATGGTTTTTTCAGTGAATTTCATAGGTTTTTTAAATGCTAATTCCTTTGTATATCGAGTTTCTAACCTTTTTTTTTTTTACAATTTGCTGTTTTTTTTTAAGTATTCATTTTTTCTTATAATTTTTTTCTTTTGCGCTCTGGGTGCGCGCTCCGGGAAGCTTTCAGCTAAGCTCTCCTGTAAGCTTCTCCGAGAGCTCATCTGAAAGCGCACCCAGAGCGCAACTGTCGTTCGTGAAAAAAAAATATGAATGAAAAGTTAATAATAATGCAAAACATTTCGTACCATACAAATAAAATTAGTTTTTTTTAATATGGAAAATGATTATGCATTTCTATAAAAGATTGATGACGTCACTTCGGCGCGCAACGTAAGTGCCCTCGGAAGCGCATACGTGCGCGGCGCATAAACGCACGGAAAAGCGCCTACGATCGCGCCACGTTTGCGCCCCGGAAGCGCCTACGATCGCGCTGCGTAAACGCACCCGGAAGTGCTCCGGAGCGCGCAGCGTAAACGCGTCGGGTCATGTGACCCTCAAATAACACTTTTCATTGGTTGCTAACAGTTTTTTTTTACAATGAATGAAATCCCCACCCATTTCCTTCACTTCTTCTTTCACTTTTGTGACTGAAAGACCTGCCTTTTTTGCTGCTCCATATTCCTGGATTCATCATGGCTGCCAGACCATCCAGCAGTGAAGATGACTTCATTGATGAAGAGCCTCCTACCCCAAAGGTGAAGGAACATTTCATTTGGAAATTTTTTAAGTTTCCAGAAGGCCAGAAGAAGGTGAATGCACCAAAAGTAGAGTGCAGGATCTGCAAACAGGTCCTGTCACGGGGTAACCCCCAAAAAAAATACTCTTTTGGGAACTTTACGATGATCCGACATGTGGAGAGGAGGCACCCCCAGAATTTTGCCCGGGAAAGTGTCAGGGCTCTGGCACAGGAGGTTCCCAGAGATGGGGCCTCTACATCAACAGGAGGAGCAACTTCTTCTGGAAGAGAACAATCTCAGGGGCAGGTAGCAAACATTCAACCTGCATTCAACCATGGGGTCGTCAAATGCAGATACTGCAATCAACTCCTCACCTATGGGGAGCAAAGTGTCCTGCTCATGGTTCGGGCATTGGAGAACCATCACTGCCCTTCCCACCCCTAATTTTTTTCTTTTCTTTTTGCTCCTGTTGAGCAGTTTCTATTCCCTGTTTTTGTTCCTCTTCAGTTAAAAGAAGAAAACCAAAAGTTCTTTTCAGAACTACCTCCAATTCTCATCAAAGAGCTATAATCTTAAAAAATGAAGAGTAAGTGAAATATAGTGCATTGATAATTGAAAGGAGAATGAGTAAGAAAGAACAGAAAGGTATGAGAGGTGAAAGGAAGTGAAGTAGGAGGAATGAAAGAAGGTGAGTGTTAGAAAAGAAAGTTATGACACAGTGAATAAACTGGAGTATTTCTGACATATCTGTAAACACAAAAGTAACGCATTGCAGGAGTGCGTCACAAAAGTGACGCAACTCCAGTAATGTGTCCTTTCACATGGAAAAAGCACCATGTGAAAGGTTTGCTGTGAAGCAGGCGCAAGATTTTGGCGCAACTGCATCCTAAAAGTGACGCACTGCGTCATTATTACCAAGCTTTTTGCAAGGAACACCCCCTCTGCATGCATTATACCTGACACTATTTTTTAAAAAGTGACGCATCTAGGTACATGGGTCACTTTTTAAAACTCTGCGCCATATTGTATCTGCATCAGGTATATTGTATGCAGAGGGGCAATCCCGCGCAAAAAGCTTGGTAATAACAACGTACTGAAATCTATGAGATTTCCCTGCGTCACTTTTAGGATGCTATTGCGTCAAAATTTTGCGCCGGCCTCGCATCACTTTTATGTTTACACATATGTCAGAAATACTGACGTATCTGTAGCTCCTTGCAACATGATTCGTCATACATTAAATATGACACATCTGGAATGTCATAAGGACTGTGGACAGAAAAGTGACGCATCACACCAGCAGTGTAATAAAATGTGCCTCGTTGCACTATATTTAAAGGATGCAACAGCATCCTAAAAGTGACGCAGTGAAATCTCAAACATTTCACTGCGTCGCTATTACAAAGCTTTTAGTGGGAGAACACCCCCTCTGCATGCATTATACCTCACGCAGATATAATGTGGCGCTTGATTTTAAAAAGTGACCCATCTACCTAGATACCTCACTTTTTAAATATAACGCAACGCGGCACATTTTTTTACACTACTGGTGCAATGCGTCACTTTTCTGTGCGCACTCCTTATGACATTCCAAGTAACGCATTGCTGGAGTGCGTCACAAAAGTGACGCAACTCCAGTAATGTGTCCTTTCAAATGGGGAAAGCAGCATATGAAAGGTCTTGCCTCAGTCTAACACCTGCTGTAAAGCAGGCACAAGATTTTGACGCAACAGCATCCTAAAACTGACGCAGTGAAATCTGAAAGATTTCACTGCGTCGCTATTACAAAGCTTTTTGCGGGAGAACACCCCCTCTGCATGCATTATACCTGACGCTATTTTTAAAAAGTGACGCATCTAGGTACATGGGTCACTTTTTAAAACTCTGCGCCATATTGTATCTGCAACATGATTCGTCATACATTAAATATGACACATCTGGAATGTCATAAGGAGTGCGCACAGAAAAGTGACGCATAACACCAGCAGTGTAATAAAATGTACCTCGTTGCACTATATTTAAAAAGTGACGCATCTAGATAGATGCGTCACTTTTTAAATATTGCATAACAATGCGCATTTTTTTACACCGCTGGTGCGTCACAAAAATTGACGCACAGGAAGCGCAAAACTAACAGCGCAAGGCCTTCATAAATATAATCCTGGATTTTCCCCGTGCTTCGCCGGTGCGCGTACCATGCGCTTCCCCCGCGCAAAACGAAAAAAAAATTTTAATGCCCTGCAGGACCCTATTTTAGTCCCTACATCAAACCTAGGGGGTCAGAGGGGGTCTACTCTTCCCCCTTATGGTCATTTGCCCCTTTTTTTTTCAAACCCCTTGTGTCTCGATTTTACCGAGACACAAGATGGCGGCCGCTCCGGACTGTTTAGAATGTTTACAGACAACTGAGAGCCAATCAGCTTCCTGCGCGCAAGTCGCGTGTCGCGCCTGGAGCGCACTCGGGTGCGCGCACGGGAGAGCGCCTATAGATATATATATTTTTTTGAACCTAAATTACTCAAAATCCACTGGAGCACATATCTTGAGACATAGCAAAGGCACATCGGGCTACCAGTCCCTACAATTTTGCCAAGTTTGGTGGAAATCCATTCAGCCGTTCGGGCTAAAAGTGAAATCGACCGCCCTATGGAAATTAACATGGGGAAAACGCGTTTTGGGACCCCCCTTTTATCTCGGCCCCCGCTTGACGAATCCCCCCCAAACTTTCAGGGAAGGACCGGACCGCCATGAGACCATTTTCCTGAAAATTTCAGGCAGATTCGTCAACCGGCGCCAAAGTTATTCAAAATAGAATGTTGAGATTTAACATTGAAAATTATCCTAACTATAACTACCTACTGGCGACCGCCAGTAGGTAATATATATATATATATATATATATATATATATATATATATATATATATATATATATATATATATATATATATTTCACTCCACAAAGGTTGCCCTGTTGGAAACGCCACACACGAAGGGTTGAAAGCACAAATGCCGCCGGTAGCAGCACTCCAGCCTGCCAAACACACCAATCCATGTCATGCCATACGCGTTTCGGGCGTCCTCGCGCCCTTGTTCACTGGCTGCACAAACGGAAAACAAAGGCTATCGCCAGTAGGTATATATAGTTAGGATTAATTCCCTATGGGATTTTTGAAAATTCTATGTCTAATAACTTTGGCGTTTGAGGACGGAATCGGCTGAAATTTTCAGGAAAATGGCACATTTTGTTTCTGAGCAGCCCCTGAAAATTTGGTGGAGTTTCGTCAAGGGGGGGCTGAGAAAAAAGGGGGGTCCCAAAACGCGTTTTTCCCATTCATTTTTCTATAGGGCGGTTGGACTCACTTTTAGCTCGAACGGCTGAATGGATTTGCACGAAACTTGGCAAAATTGTAGGGACTGTTAGCCCGATGTGCCTTTGCTAGGTCTCAATATATGTGCTCCAGTAGTTTTTGAGAAATTAACGTTCAAAACAAGATATATATCTGTAACAGCGCTCCGGGCAGCGATCCGGTCCGCTTACTTTTCGCGAAACGGAACTTTGCGCGCAGAAAGCTGATTGGCTCTCCGGTGTCTGTCAACATTCTAAACAGTCCGGAGCGGCCGCCATCTTATCTCTCGGTAGGATCGAGAGAGAAGAGGTGAAAAACGAAGGGGGAATTTATTGAAAGGGTGCAAGGTATACCCCTCTTGACCCCCTAGGATTGTTGTTGGGGTTATTAAAGGGTCCCGTGGGGAAAATAAAAAAAAATTATTTTTCACGGTAGAAGCGTTTCCCGGGCCGCGAACTGGGCCGCAAACTGGTAGCGAAACGGGAATTCGCCATTTTGTGCTTCGTTTTAATTGTTTAGAGACAA
This sequence comes from Lissotriton vulgaris, assembly GCF_964263255.1. Classification (NCBI taxonomy): domain Eukaryota; kingdom Metazoa; phylum Chordata; class Amphibia; order Caudata; family Salamandridae; genus Lissotriton; species Lissotriton vulgaris. The sequence continues at coordinate 1,128,765,363 of NC_141691.1, forward strand.
AAATTATCGCCGCACATCGGCCACAATGCATGAATATCGTTGAAAAGTCAGCGATATTCATGCATTATCCAGCAAATGCTCTTAGCCATGTTATCCACCTTCCATTGGATAACATGGCTAAAAACTGCTCTGTGCGTGAGCTTTTTTTTTTTTTTTTTTTTTGCTGCGTGACGTTTGTTAACGTTCGATTCGATGGAAATCAGGAAGTGTTGAACACCATTTTGTCACTGCGAGTAAATATTTTGTTATAAATGAATCCTTATTGATAAACATTGTCTGCGCCATCTTGCGTTTTTGTCCAATGCCACAATTTTGTCGTGCACGGCAGCCATTTTAGATGCCTTGACCAGGGCCACTCTCTGCACGCCGCCGATTCTCAGCATGGCTCCCCACCCTCGCACGCATCTCCCCCACGCAATGGTCACCCCCGCTCTCTCTCTCATGCATGGGCCATATACTTCCCCCATCTGCGCTGCTCTTCTCTGAGAATCACACCCTGTGCCCGCTCGACACCTCCCTTTCACCCTATTCACTACCGCACCCTCTGACACTCCTCTTCCTCTGTGTCCGATTGTCCAGGCCGGACCTAGGCTATCACCTAGCCCTGCGGATATAGTTTATGGCCCCAGCTGTAGAGTATCCAGACATGCCAACCCTCCCGATTCAGGTGTGAGACTACTGATTTCAGTGCTAGTCTTTCGCTTCCCGATTCCTGCAAGGAAAAACCCGGGGGCATATTACCAACAACTAGCGGTAATTTTTGTCTCTAACTTGTTTAGAGACAATAATTATCGCTGCGCTTCGGCGAATTTTATCGCACATAAACCTTGCTATTAGCAAGGTTTATCGCAAATGCGATAAAAAACGGCCGCAATGCATGAATATCGTTGAAAAGTCAGCGATATTCATGCATTAGTCAGCAAATGCTCTTAGCCATGTTATCCACTTCCCATTGAACAAGCGCATGGTCTTTTAAAGATTTGTGAAGTACTCGGGGCGGCGGTGTGTGTGTGCCCTCTTTCAGGAGCGGGCGGGGGGGCACTGCCAGCAATTTGCAGGCCAGGCAGTGTTCAACACGTGCATCACCCTTTCTCTGCTTGCTATTGCGCTCCATGCTTCGGAAAGGTAAGAAAAAGAACGTGCATTTGAGTTTGAAATGTCCGATCTTGTAGCAGTACACTTGCAAAGCCCACACATGACAATAACCCGATTCAAGGCCCCATTCACCCGATTTTTTAAAAAAATATAGTACTCCAAGACAGTTACATTTTAAAACTTTATTAATATTTAAATATAACGAACGCAACAAAAACTGTAAATATATTTAACCATTTTTTGAAATTAACCAGAACTATAACGATAACAACAACAACAACAATAATATAACTTTTATGCCTAAATTACGCAAACATTTAGCTAATCTGCTAAAGGGGGGAGTCGCCATTTCTTTACAATAATCAATAATGAAAAATCCACATCAATAGGGTTGCCCGTTTTCTCGATGCAGCACTATTGTGCAATATACACAGCACCTGGGGTGTCAAGAGTGAACAGGTCTTTCTTTGTTCCTTAAGATGTTATCTCCGAGAATGCTGATGCATTGGTGTCTGTACACTTCTTTGTCAATTCTGTCAAGATGATAACTGCTTTATAAACAGACGATATCTTTGTTTAGTCATTAGTGTTAAGTGTGTCTGAAACTACAGTGCCCTTCTGTTTTTTTTTCTTCAGGCTCTACAGAGTTTTGTGTGTTGTTCTTTTGAGCGACAATTATTCCAGAGGTTTCAGGTTCACTTGTTTTGTCCTGCAGTGAGTTAACAGCTTTAGAGAGTTCATGTTTATTTGCTATGTCCTGCTGTTCGTCAACTGCTTCAGAGACGTCAGCCTCATTTTTTATGTTTCAGTAGATCCTGGACCTGCCCGGCCGCGCCCAAAATGGCGCCGGTGTAAATGGGACTCGTAACTGCTTGTTCTATACTGGTTGCCCAACCTTGATATCACGAGATACATATGCAGTTTTGAAGCACATGGCGGAGGCTTGTCTGCTGTAGTGGGGCGCCCCTTTATCGTTTCAGTCGCCATTCCGCCCGCTTTTGCTACACTGTGCCTTTTCCGCCATTCAGCTGTTTAGCGCCCGCTCTTACGGCTACAGCGTCTCGCTCACCATGTAGTTGAGTTGCTCCCACTCTTGCGGTGCAGCGATAGGCGGCTGCCACAGGACTCTTAAAATGGCGGCCGGCTCTTCGGATTTGGGCCTGGTCCAGTAAAATGGCCCTGGGACACCTTGGAACTCGGACGCTTGTCTGCCAGGGCTTGGGTTCCATTCTCGAAAGCGTCCCCTCAGCCTTGAAGATTGTACAAAAGTCTTGGGGGCCCTCGACTCCCACAGGCTTCCGGTGGGGAGCGGCTGCCATGATTGCTTGCGGAATGGCCACGACGGAGCTACGAGATGGTGGTGCTCTCATGGTGACGCCAGCTTCAGTCTGAAACATCCAGAAACAAGGTGGGGCTTTCATCGTTTGGGGAAAAAAAATGTTTTAATCCAATGAAAAGTGTTATTTTTAGGTCACATGACCTAGTCTTACATAATTAGGAAAAGAAAAGTAAAATGAACCAATGAAAAGTTTTATTAACAAGTCACATGACCTGTTATGCTTACGTTACGCGCTGCGCGGCGCGCTTTGGATCGTTTCCGGGAAGCTGCGCCTTGCGCACCGGAGCACTTCCGGGTGCGCTAACGCGTCGCGTCATATGACGCATTACGCGACAATGCAGGCGCAGAATATAGTCAAAATGTCTCCACCAACCAGCGGTCGGAATTCCACCGCTTTCAGCAGTCCAAAAAGTTCGGTCAAATCTTAAGAGCGGGAGCAACTCAACTACATGGTGAGCGAGACGTTGTAGTCGCAAGAGCGAGCGGTAAACAGCTGAATGGCGGAAGAGGCACAGAGTACCAAAAGCGGGCGGAATGGCAACTAAAACGGTAAAGGGGCGCCCTACGACAGCGAGTCTTCAGGTGAAACGGATTGTGGGGCAAGGTCCAGAATGAAAGATTCTTCAAAAGGGAAAAAATTCCGCCGGACCCCGGGAGCCGGCCGCCTATGCCGGGGGCGATCTCAGGCCTCACCAGGGCAACACGACTTGGGGAGGGGGCAGGAGCCAAGCGCCCCCTCTCAGTCCACGCCATCTCACCGCCCCTCGGGGGCCTCCGTCAAGCGGTTTAGGGAGGCACCGTATCACATTGTTTTCCAATGCAGTCAGGTCCACAAATGGACCCCACTTACTTTGAATAGTGAAGCTGCAGCAGGTGCAAATAAGGTTTAAACAGTGTTACAAGAGCTGCTTAGAACTCTGAAGTATGGCACTCAACAACCAGGACTTATGCCATTTATGTAAGGCAGTGACATGGAAGCAACTCAGGGACAAAAAGCATGAACGAACATTCACGTATGAAAATCTTATTTGGAGAAGGGGTAGAATCCAAACGCCCCCTGCCAGTTCGCGCCACTACACCGTATGTGGAAAATCTGAAGCCATCATTCTACAAACTCTCAACGCTTGTTATCAGTGCATGACTTTCATGCTCGATCGATTGAGCTAGCCGGATCGGGCAATAAAAAGTATAAAATAGTTATGTAAATAGTTATTTAATAAAATGTTTTACTCTGTTTCTTTGGTGGTGTGTTGTGTATATTTATAATATTTGCATAGGGTTTGCCGTTATTTTGGGCGGTGTGGGTGGCGGAGTCGAGCTGTTTTGCAGCCCTCATGGTGTGGAGCTCAGTTCATTTCACTATTTTCGTATTTCTCATGAAGGGTTATTCCTAATGTTTGTATTTTACCGAGGTTAAAAAGAGATCGAATTAGTGGTCTACTGATTTTGCTCGATTACTTTTATTTTTTTACACGATTTTTCACTATCTGCAAAGACTAAACAGAGTATTGCGACTTTGTGCTTGTTTGTAAATAGAGAATGATCCAAAGAGAACCAATTGTAAAACAGTAAATGCTTGGATAATAATTAATCAAATGGAGAGACAAGCAGGTACGACGGATTACAACAGGGGTAAAGGTCTGAGTTAACTACCGTTCACTATCTGCAAAGAGAGAGTACTACTAAGAGAAAAGAGGGGAGTGGGGGGGGGGGGGGCAGCGTTCAAAGCACATCAGCGTGCATAAACACGAAAACGTTTTTACCTATCACGTACTTGACATTTGACAGCTTTTGATATTTGCTATTAAAAAACCATTGAAATTCACAGAAAAAACCATAGGTTATACTCCATATATAGTTAGGAATTTGCATTTACAAAACCTTGAAAATTCAATGAAAAAACCATTGGTTATAGAACATATATAGTTAGGGATTTGCATTTAGAAAACCTTATTTTACTCGCATAAAACCATTGAAATTCCATATATAGTTATAAGCGCTAACTATATATCGCGCACCCGCAATCCACTGCTGATGATGTCACATATTACATCATTCATGACATGGTTAGTGACATCACTGATGACATCACTGATGACATCTCAAATGACATCACTGATGACATCACTGATAACATCTCATTTGACATGACTGATCACATCACTGATGATATCATTCATGTGATAATACCATGAACCTCTTCAGACTCTAATATAACCTTAGATACAATCAGTGTAAACAGACAGTCACTCATCCATGGAGTTACTCACACACCTAGTCAGTTATGCCAAAAATCAATCACACCTCCATTTTCTCAACTATACAGTTATACACACCTTACTTATTCAAACATATACTAACACATATTTACTTTACTCTCTTATACAATCTCTGATACATGTTCACAATGATCCATACAGCCACTCACACATTCACTAGCTCTTATGCACAGTTATTTATAGATGTCAACTCTCACATGTACTGTGTTTTACATATGTACTTAATTTGACATGTAGCACTGAGATATCCATTCACTCACTAATACACTCATGCACAGTCAACCGCCCATACAGCTGTTTCCACATGCAGTTTTGAATCTATACATATAGTGAATCAACTACTCACACATCTATGTACAGAGTCACACACCTCCCAGCCACCCATACACACACACTCAGTTTCCCATACAAATACTTGGACAACCAATCAATAACCCATACAGTTACTCATATAGCTACTGATCAACATATGCAGCAGTTTGTAGAACAACAGATATAATGATGCACAAATTAAAACAGTTTAGTCACTAACCCATGCACTCAGTGAGACACATTTAATCACTCACTCAATCAGTCAGTCATGCACCTAGTAAATCCTTCATCCAGACACTTATACATGCACTCATTCTTCAATATGTAAAACATGTTTTAACTTTACAGAAACATACAGTCACTGGATGTTGTCATCAGTGATGTCATCAGTGATGTCATTTGAGATGTCATCAGTGATGTCATCAGTGATGTCACTAACCATGTCATGAATGATGTAATATGTGACATCATCAGCAGTGGATTGCGGGTGCGCGATATATAGTTAGCGCTTATAACTATATATGGAATTTCAATGGTTTTATGCGAGTAAAATAAGGTTTTCTAAATGCAAATCCCTAACTATATATGGCCTAAAACCAATGGTTTTTTCATTGAAATTTCAAGGTTTTGTAAATGCAAATTCCTAACTATATATGGAGTATAACCTATGGTTTTTTCTGTGAATATATATATATATATATATAACCTACTGGCGGTCGCCAGTGGGTAGTTATGGTTAGGATTATTTTCAATAGGGAAATCGCAACATTCTATTGTGAATAACTTTGGCGTTGGTTGAGGAATCTGCCTGAAAATTTCCTCAAATTTGCCTCGCGGCGCTCCGGTCCTTCTATGAAAGTTTGGGGGGGATTCGTCAAGCAGGAGACGAGAAAAAAGGGGGGGCCCAAAACGTGTTTTCCCCATGTTAATTTCCATAGGGCGGTCGACCTCACTTTTAGCCCGAACGGCTGAATGGATTTCCACCAAACTTGGCAAAATTGTAGGGACTGGTAGCCTGATGTGCCATTGCTATGTCTCAAGATATGTGCTCTAGTGGATTTTGAGTAATTTAGGTTCAAAAATATATATATATCTGTAAGCGCGCCCCGGTACGCGCACCGGGGCGCGAACCAGCGCGCTACGCGACTTCGCGCACGGAAAGCTGATTGGCTCTTGGGTGTCTGTAAACATTCCAAACAGTCCGGAGCGGCCGCCATCTTGTGTCTCGGTAGGATCGAGACACAAGAGGTGGCAAAAACAAAGGGGGAAATGACCAAAAGGGGGCAGGGTAGACCCCCTTGACCCCCTAGGTTTGATGTGGGGGCCATAAAAGGGCCCCGCGGGGCAAAAAATTATATATATATTTTTTCGATTTGCGCGGGGGGAGCGCCCGGTACGCGCACCGCGGAGCGTACCGGGGAGCGTACCATGGGGAAAAAAGAATGACAGATTTTTTTTAAAAAGTAGCATTTTTTTATAAATTGGAGGTAGTTCTAAAAAGAACTGTTTTTTTCATCTTTTTGTTGTTTTATATTTTTTTTATTGTTTTTTTGAACATTTTGTACTTTTTTTGTCTTTTCTGAACAGTTTTATATTTTTTTTGTATTTTTTATGGGGAGAAACAAAAAACAGGGAATTATAAACGGCTCAACTGGAGCAAAATAAAATCTGAAAAAAATTAGGGTTTCTTCGGGCACTTGTGGTTATCAACAGCAACGTTGATGAGGGTAATACTCTTCTCACCATAAGTAATGGTTTTGCCACAATAAATACAAACGATTTTGTAGCCACCAAACTTTGTTTGAATATTTGGAACCATCTGCCTTGCCTCTGGACCCGATGGAGTGCGTTCTTTGGTTGTTGAGGTACTGGCAGATGATTGTGGAAGGTTTCTGCACAGTTCTCTCACCTCTGCTGCAGAATAGTTATTAGGGTGCAATCGTTGCATGTGCCGAATCATTGTATGATTTCCAAATGAATATTTTTTTGCAGGGTTCCCCCTGGATAGTACAGCCCCACAGATGAGACAAGTCACCTTTGCAGCGTTTCCCTTCTTTGCACCCCTTGGGATTTCAAAAAACTCCCATATAAAGTGCTCCTTAGTTTTATAAGAGGCTTTGTCTTCAGGCAGGAAATGCCTTGTCTGCCTTCTCTCCTCCTCCTCGTCCTCCTCCTCTTCTTCTTGACCACCAATGTGATGTTGTGGTGGTCCTTGTGGTAGTGGTGGTGGTGGTGCAGAGGCTCCAGCTGCTGCTGCTACTGTAGCCATTTTAAAGTTCAAAATATTAGTCACAGATCTCCAAACAGGTCTTCCTCAGTCAAAGGACAAAGTCAGAATAAGGAAAAAAGGTGGGGGCTTTCATCATTTGGAAACCAAAAGTGTTCTGAACCAATGAAAAGTGTTATTTTCAGGTCACATAACCTGACGCGCTTACGCTACGCGCCCCGGGGCGCGCCCGGGGACGCGTAGCGTAAGTGCGTTAGGGCGCGACCTGGGGCGCTTACGTAGCGCGATCGTATGTCCTCCGGCGCGGGTGCGCTTACGCTGTGCGTCATATCACGCGGCTATGCGATACGTTACGATGATATTTTTGTTCACGGCAATAGCGCAAATGGGGCGCGAACCGGTACGTGAACCGGTGCACGGCAAAACTGCGCTTACCGGTAACCGCATCGGTACGCGCCCCGGGAGCGCTCCGGGGCAAAAAAATTAATTTATTTTAAAAATAAACATTAAAAAAATAGTATTATATAAATATACAATATAGGATTCATTTTAAAAAATATTACATATCATAGCTATAGAAATTTGCTATTAATAAACCTTTGAAATTCACTGAAAAAACCATAGGTTTCACACCAGTTATAGTTAGGAATTAGCATTTAAAAAACCTATGAAATTCACTGAAAAAACCATAGGTTTCACACCAGTTATAGTTAGGAATTAGCATTTAAAAAACCTATTAAATTCACTGAGAAAACCATAGGTTTCACACCAGTTATAGTTAGCTGGACATTTTACTGACATAAAACCATTGAAATTTCCACGTTATAGTTAGTTGGACTCACTATAACTTGCGCGCCTGCAATGCACTGCTGATGACGTTACATATTACATCACTCATGACATGGTCAGTGACATCACTCATGACATCACTGATGACACCATCCTTGTGACAGACTGACCGACCTCCTTTCAGTGTAATGTAACCCTTGAAACACATATTCAAAAATAGAAACTAACAGTTTCAAAAAAATGGAGATACCCATACCAGTTACAATAACCAATTCAGTAATTCCACCATCTATATACGCATCCACTTATTCAGCAACAGTTCTATATACTCACTCATACATATACTCACTCATCATATGTAGTCAAACATATATATATCATGTTACACACCGACAGTCATCCAAAAGTTACTCACACATGCAAATAAACTATTGAACATCCATTTATTTGCATATACAACTATACACACACTAGCACATTACTACTAAGGAAACTTACACATACTTACTCTCTTAAACAATCACTTAGAGAAACACATACTTATTTAAGCAGGAACTCTTTCAATCTCTCACACTCACACATACTCACTTATATACATCAATACTCACATATACTAGATTAAAACATATGTAGTTACTCATAAAGACACTAGTGAGGCAGGCATTCACTCACTAACACACACATATACACACTCATCCACCCTTACAATCCAACACATATGCTGACAAACAGTGAGTCAGTCATTAATGCTTCTATGTAAGTAATACCCCCACCAAACCATACAGACACTCATACTGATACTAAAAAAATCTAATAACCCATACACACACACACATGTAGCTACTTACCAACCCATGCAGCCACTTATACACAAAGTGAAACACTGATACTTATATTTAAATATTTTAAAATTACTTGCTAATATATGTATTCACTAAGATATACGTAATAAGCCAGTTAACCAATCAATTTTTTTTAAAAACATCGATTTAGACACTTATTTAAAAATGTATTCTTCCATCGACCTTTACAAATACATATATAAAACATATGTATTTTACAGAAAGACACACATTCACTGGATGGTGTCATCAGTGATGTTATGAGTGATGTCACTGACCATGTCATGAGTGATGTAATAAGTGACGTCATCAGCAGTGCATTGCAGGCGCGCAAGTTATAGTGAGTCCAACTAACTATAACGTGGGAATTGCAATGGTTGTATGTCAGTAAAATGTCCAGCTAACTATAACTGGTGTGAAACCTATGGTTTTTTCAGTGAATATATATATATATATATATATATATATATATATATATATATATATATATATATATATATATATATATATATATATATATATATATATATATATATATAAATTACCTACTGGCGGTCGCCAGTAGGTAGTTATAGTTAGGATTTTTTTCAATGTTAAATCTCAAAATTCTATTTGGAATAACTTTGGCACCGGTTGACGAATTTGCCTGAAAATTTCCTGAAAATGGCCTCGTCGAGCTCCGGTCCTTCCTTGAAAGTTTGGGGGGGATACGTCAAGCGGGGGCCGAGATAAAAGGGGGGTCCCAAAACGCGTTTTCCCCATGTAAATTTCCATAGGGCGGTCGATTTTACTTTTAGCCCGAACGGCTGAATGGATTTCCACCAAACTTGGCAAAATTGAAGGGACTGGTAGCCCGATGTGCCTTTGCTATGTCTCAAGATATGTGCTGCAGTGGATTTTGAGTAATTTAGGTGCCAAAAAATATATATATCTATAGGCGCTCTCCGGTGCGCGCACCGGAGTGCGCTCCAGGCGCGACACGCGACTTGCGCGCAGGAAGCTGATTGGCTCTTGGGTGTCTGTAAACATTATAAACAGTCTGGAGCGGCCGCCATCTTGTGTCTCGGTAAAATCGAGACACAAGGGGTTTGAAAAAAAAAGGGGCAAATGACCATAAGGGGGAAGAGTAGACCCCCTCTGACCCCCTAGGTTTGATGTAGGGGCTAAAATAGGGTCCTGCGGGGCATTACATTTTTTATTTTTTTTTTCGTTTTGCGCGGGGGAAGCGCATGGTACGCGCACCGGCGAAGCACGGGGAAAATCCAGGACCATATTTATGAAGGCCTTGCGCTGCCAGTTTTGCGCCTCCTGTGCGTCAATTTTTGTGACGCACCAGCGGTGTAAAAAAATGCGCATTGTTATGCAATATTTAAAAAGTGACGCATCTATCTAGATGCGTCACTTTTTAAATATAGTGCAATGAGGCACATTTTTTTACACTGCTGGTGTGATGCGTCACTTTTCTGTGCGCACTCCTTATGACATTCCAGATGTGTCATATTTAATGTATGACGAATCATGTTGCAAGGAGTTACAGATACATCAGTATTTCTGACATATATGTAAACATAAAAGTGACGCGAGGCAGGTGCAAGATTTTGACGCAACAGCATCCTAAAAGTGACGCAGAGAAATCTTATAGATTTCAGTACGTCGTTATTACCAAGCTTTTTGCGGGGGAATGCCCCCTCTGCATACATTATACCTGACGCAGATATAATGTGGCGCAGAGTTTTAAAAAGTGACCCATGTACCTAGATGCGTCACTTTTTAAAAATAGCGTCAGGTATAATGCATGCAGAGGGGGTGTTCTCCCGCAAAAAGCTTTGTAATAGCGACGCAGTGAAATCTTTGAGATTTCACTGCGTCACTTTTAGGATGCTGTTGCGTCAAAATCTTGCTCCTGCTTTACAGCAGGTGTTAGACTGACGCAAGACCTTTCACATGGTGCTTTTTCCATGTGAAAGGACACATTACTGGAGTTGCGTCACTTTTGTGACGCACTCCAGCAATGCGTTACTTGGAATGTCATAAGGAGTGCGCACAGAAAAGTGACGCATCGCACCAGTGGTGTAAAAAAATGTGCCTCGTTGCGTTATATTTAAAAAGTGACGTATCTAGGTAGATGGGTCACTTTTTAAAATCAAGCGCCACATTATATCTGCGTGAGGTATAATGCATGCAGAGGGGGTGTTCCCCCGCAAAAAGCTTTGTAATAGCGACGCAGTGAAATGTTTGAGATTTCACTGCGTCACTTTTAGGATGCTGTTGCGTCCTTTAAATATAGTGCAACGAGGCACATTTTATTACACTGCTGGTGTGATGCGTCACTTTTCTGTGCGCACTCCTTATGACATTCCAGATGTGTCATATTTAATGTATGACGAATCATGTTGCAAGGAGTTACAGATACGTCAGTATTTCTGACATATCTGTAAACATGAAAGTGACGCGAGGCAGGCGCAAGATTTTGACGCAACAGCATCCTAAAAGTGACGCAGAGAAATCTCATAGATTTCAGTACGTAGTTATTACCAAACTTTTTGCGGGGGAATGCCCCCTCTGCATACATTATACCTGATGCAGATATAATGTGGCGCAGAGTTTTAAAAAGTGACCCATGTACCTAGATGCGTCACTTTTTAAAAATAGTGTCAGGTATAATGCATGCAGAGGGGGTGTTCCCCTGCAAAAAGCTTGGTAATAATGACGCAGTGCGTCACTTTTAGGATGCTGTTGCGCCAAAATCTTGCGCCTGCTTCACAGCAAACCTTTCACATGGTGCTTTTTCCATGTGAAAGGACACATTACTGGAGTTGCGTCACTTTTGTGACGCACTCCAGCAATGCGTTACTTTTGTGTTTACAGATACGTCAGAAATACTGACATATCTGTAACTCCTTGCGAATTGATTAGTCATATATTAAATATGACATATCTGGAATGTCATAAGGAGTGCGTCCACAAAAGTGACGCATTGCTGTTTTCACGTAGCGATGCGTCACTTTTCAGAAATGAGGCCTCCAGTTTATTCACTGTGTCATAACTTTCTTTTCTAACACTCACCTTCTTTCATTCCTCCTACTTCACTTCCTTTCACCTCTCATACCTTTCTGTTCTTTCTTACTCATTCTCCTTTCAATTATCAATGCACTATATTTCACTTACTCTTCATTTTTTTAAGAATATAGCTCTTTGATGAGAATTGGAGGTAGTTCTGAAAAGAACTTTTGGTTTTCTTCTTTTAACTGAACAGGAACAAAAGCAGGGAATGGAAACTGCTCAACAGGAGCAAAAAGAAAACAAAAAAATTAGGGGTGGGAAGGGCAGCGATGGTTCTCCAATGCTCGAACCATGAGCAGGACACTTTGCTCCCCATAGGTGAGGAGTTGATTGCAGTATCTGCATTTGACGACCCCATGGTTAAATGCAGGTTGTATGTTTGCCACCTGCTCCTGCGATTGCTCTCTCCCAGAAGAAGTTGCTCCTCCGGTTGATGTAGAGGCCCCATCTCTGGGAACCTCTTGGGCCAGAGCCCTGACACTTTCCCGGGCAAAATTCTGGGGGTGCCTCCTCTCCACATGGCGAATCATGGTAAAGTTGCCAAAAGAGTACTTTTTTTGGGGGTTACCCCGTGACAGGACCTGTTTGCAGATCCTGCACTCTACTTTTGGTGCATTCACCTTTTTCTGGTCTGCTGGAAACTTAAAAAATTTCCAGATGAAATGCTCTTTGACCTTCGGCTGAGGAGGCTCTTCATCAATGAATTCAGGCTCATCTTCACTGCTGGATGGTCTGGCAGCCATGATTATCCAAGAAATATGCAAGAGCAAAAAAGCAGGTCTTTCAGTCACAAAAGTGAAAGAAGAAGTGAAGAAAATGGGTGGGGATTTCATTCATTGTAAAAAAAAACTGTTAGCAACCAATGAAAAGTGTTATTTTAGGGTCACATGTCCCGACGCGTTTACGCTGCGCGCTCCGGAGCACTTCCGGTGCGTTTACGCAGCGCGATCGTAGGCGCTTCCGGGGCGCAAATGTGGCGCGATCGTAGGCGCTTTTGCGTGCGTTTATGCGCCGCGAACGTAGGCGCTTCCGAGGGCACTTACGTTGCGCGCCGAAGTGACGTCATCAAACTTTTACAGAAATGCATAATCATTTTCCTTATTAAAAAAAACTAATTTTATTTGTATGGTACGAAATGTTTTGCATTATTATTAACTTTTCATTCATATTTTTTTTCACGAACGACAGTTGCGCTCTGGGTGCGCTTTCAGATGAGCTCACGGAAAAGCTTACCGGAGAGCTTAGCTGAAAGCTTCCCGGAGCGCGCACCCAGAGCGCAAAAGAAAAAAATTATATAAAAAAAAATGAATACTTTAAAAAAAACAGCAAATTGTAAAAAAAAAAAAAAAGGTTAGAAACTCGATATACAAAGGAATTAGCATTTAAAAAACCTATGAAATTCACTGAAAAAACCATAGGTTTCACACCAGTTATAGTTAGGAATTAGCATTTAAAAAACCTATTAAATTCACTGAAAAAACCATAGGTTTCACACCAGTTATAGTTAGCTGGAAATTTTACTGATATAAAACCATTGAAATTCCCACGTTATAGTTAGATGGACTCACTATAACTTGCGCGTGCAATGCACTGCTGATGATGTCTTAATAAGCCAGTTAACCAATCAATTTTTAAAAACCATCCATTTAGACACTTATTTAAACATTTATTCTTCCATCAACTTTTACATATACATATATAAAATATATTTATTTTTCAGAAAGACACACATTCACTGGATGGTGTCATCAGTGATGTCATGAGTGATGTCACTGACCATGTCATGAGTGATGTAATATGTGACGTCATCAGCAGTGCATTGCACGCGCAAGTTATAGTGAGTCCATCTAACTATAACGTGGGAATTTCAATGGTTTTATATCAGTAAAATTTCCAGCTAACTATAACTGGTGTGAAACCTATGGTTTTTTCAGTGAATATATATATATATGTATATATATATATATATATATATATATATATATATATATATATATATATATATATATATATATATATATATATATATATATATATATATATAAACCCACACCCTATACTCACTATTACATTTATAAAATCCCTTTCCACCCAAAATAACCTACACCCACCCCACACCTTTAAAATTTCCTTTCCACTTAAAACCTATACCCTACAAATTCCCTTTCCACCCAAAAACCCACACCCACCATAAACCCTGAAAATACCCTTGCAATCTCAAAAACCCATACCATACCCAAACCCTAAAATTACCCTTGCCACCCAAAAATCCATACCCACCCTAAAATTACCCTTGTCACCAAAAGACCCTAACCCACGCTTAATCTAAAAATATAGTTACCATCCAAAAACCCATGCACACTCTAAAATGTCCCTTACCACCCAAAAACCCATACCCACCCAAAACGCTAAAATTACCCATGCCACCCAAAAACCCACACCCACCCTAATCCCTAAAAAATCCCTTTCCACCCAAAAAACAATCCCTACCCTAAACCCTAAAAATACCCTTGCAATCTCAAAAACCTATACTCACCCTAAATCCTAAAATTAACCTTATTTTAGGAACCGGTTTCCTAAACTTATTCTGTTAAAAAAAAATCCACTCTACAAACCATATAAAATACAGCCAACCATCATTTTAGCAATAGTAATACATCCTTCATATACAATCCAAGAGTGCCATCTACTGGCCAGAGGTAGTTGTAAATGCATTAGTGGTTAAAAGACTCGTGATTCAGGTTCAGTCGTTGTTAAGGAGTCGTGGTTCAGGTCCTTCGTGGTGAATGAATCATTGTAAAAGTCGTTTCCCGCATATATGACTAAAGTGCAGAGATAGGAACGGAAAGCCGGTCGCCTACTGGTGTGGTTAATCAAGCCAGAATCCCAGGGTGCCCCAATCACCCGCAGACAGATGCAGGCACAACTGAATTTGACCCAAGATAAGATTAACGGCTTGTTTTGGAGATGCTTTGAAACATTGTATAGAGCCCACCAAGAAGTCCCCCAAGCAGACATTGGCACCTTCCTAGCCCCGCTACACCTCTGCACTGTGGATGAACACGCGCTGTGAAGGAGCTGGACAGCCTGGTAACTGTACAAGAGGACCGAGGGGCCATTGCGTTGATGGACAATGGCAAAACACCAAGCCCTAACGAGCTCCCGGTGGAGTTTTACACCAAATATGCAGCCGAGTTGGCCCCCCATTTGGTGGCTGTGCATGATGAGCCTCTGCGATTGGACAACCTGCCAGACTCTACAAAAACATAGTAGTGATCCTTCTCCTCAAGAGAGCCAGCCCAGACGTTGGAGTGACAGACTTCAGACCCCTGTCCATATTTAATACTGACTTTAAGATACTGAGTAAAATCTTGGCCTCCCCATTAATCCACATATGAAAGACTCAATCCACATTGATCAAAATGGGTCCATCCCCTCCCGTAATGCCTTGTACAATTTTCGGACACTGTACTTTGTCCTCTACTTTCCAGCGGCGCGGTCTCTTCCCCATCAGCCTTTCCATCAGTTGACATGAAAAAAGGAATTTGATACGGTGAGCTGGGCCTATCTGTTTGGGGTGATGAAAAGACTAGGGATGGGGGCTGTATGGGTGAAGTGGGTGAGGCTGCTGTATACTTGTCCCACAGCACGGGTTAGGACAGGCAAGAATGTCTCGTTGCAGTACAAGATAACACTCGGCACTCGCCAGGAATGTACCCTGACCCCGCTTCTGTTCGCACTGGCGATAGAGCCCCTAGCTGCGCTCTTCGGCCTGGGGGGAGGGACTGAGACTAACAATATGTGGCAGAACCCACATTATCTTGTTATACACAGACGACCTATTGATTTAACTGGGCAATGTTGAGAGAGAAGCGGAGACTGCTGTCAGGCTCCTTGAAACCTTTGGGAACGTATCTGGCCTGCGGGTCAATAGGCGTAAAACTTACTTGTTTCCCATAGCCGTACCCACGGCTAGACCGTGGGGCCTTTCTGCTGAGTATAACTGGACTCTCCACACATTCAAATATTTGGGTATTAGTGTCTTTCATTCACTGGACGATTTGAAAGAAGGTAACCTAGACAGGGTAATCCATTCACTGCAGTCCAGCGTAGCCTTTCGCGTCTCCCTGCTGCTCTGTATAATGGCCAGGGTCTCCCTGACTAAGATGGTCATGTTGCCATGCCTCCCTTACTTATTTGCTAATTTACCAGTGCTAATGCCAGCTGCCTAGTTTCACCCACTAGATGCTTTAGTACGGGACCTTATCTGGGGGGGCAGGAGATGGAGAGTGTCGTTACAAATTCTATAGCGTCCCATGAAGGAAGGGTGATTGGGGATGGCAGACTTTGAGTTTTACCAACTGACTGCACAGCTACGGTGGGTGGCCCAATGGTTGAGGGAGTAAACCTGGAAGGGACCTATCTCATGGAGCCAAACCAGCATCTAAGCCTCTTGTTGGCAAAGCTCCTGCTTAGGTCTACAAAAGACCCCTACAGTACGACGCTGCAGACCACAGCTTTGCAGTGCTCAAAGCGCCGTCTGACTAAAATACCAGACGCCCAAGATAATCCCTGGAGCTGCCGCTGGTAGGGCTACCATATGAGGAACCACAGTCGACTTTCACAGCTGAGCAGTTGTCAGCCTGGACAGAGGCCGGGATTGAGACGGTGGGGGACTGTTATCAGGGCAAAACTCTACTCCTTTTCTCAGAGTTGGTTGTCGGGTCCGGACTCCCACGTGGTCAGTTCCTCATGTATTTGGTATTAGTGAGAACACTTGGGCGATTGTGGGGCATGACCAGGGAAGAACCGGAAACCCACGCGGTGCTGCACTCTCTGGTTACTCTGGGAACAGAGGACCACCAAATAAATGGTTTTACTCATCACTGCTTGAAGCCTCCTCGACCCCACTGTTGCATCTGAGGCTCCTAGAGGCTCCTAGATAGAGAATTCACTGATGCTGAGTGGAGTAGAATGTTAGAGTCCCCCAAGAGAATCTCTTGTAACACTTGGTTAAAATACATCTAATTTAATTTCATTTACATGTCTTACATGACTCCACACCGGCTTTTTGTTGCCTTTAGGGGGGACTTGAGAGGCTGCCCAAGGTGTTGCCAGTTGGATGCTGACTTTCTGCATATGACCTGGAATGGTGACAAATTATACGACTATTGGTGCGCAGTACTGTCCAAGATTAATGCTGCACTCTGGCGAGCTTGTGATTTAACAGGAGAGGTGTGCTAGCTTGGATTATGTCCTCGCCCACCCAAACGCAAGGTGGGAAACAGGTTTATGGACCTGAACTAGGCATTAGCTAGGAGACGTATAGCAGTGACATGGAAGCTGTCCTTGAGAACGCAGAACAATATTTGGACCCAAGAGGTGTCCAGATGGGCTGAAGACAAGTGTATAGCTCTACATAGAGAAGAATTGAAGGGCCTGCACCAACATCTATTTGCAGACCTCTGGAATGATGTTTTATTTATTTGGGAACACCTAAGCCACTCTAATAGTACAGACGAAGATAGCGACTCCCACGCAAATTGAATTATTGGGAACAAAGGGGACAGACTAGAACCAGCCCTAACGAAGCTAGTGAGTGGGTGTGGCCCTGCCCTGTGCCTCCTTCGCCGATCTCTTCTCTCTCCACCCCGGACTGACACGCCATGGGAGCGCGTAACTGAATTGGGTGCGAATATGGGAAGGGGTCGCCCTGATGTAAAACGCCTTATGCTGATTCCTACCCATATTGCGCCTCCTAAAACTTCCTATGCTGCCCCCAACCTGCGTTAGTTGAACTTTATGGTTTGCATGTTGTTAGTTTTCACTGTGTTATATACAACTACCACATATGAGAACTACATGGCAAAGCGCCACCCCCTGCTCAGCAGCTCTGACACCGGTGAAGCACTGACACGCAACTTCTCATAGAAGAACTCCATTGAGGACTCGCACCCTGACATAGTGGTTGATGAACCTGAAACCAGGGGTAAGGAGTTGCTACACACTACATAGCTCCCCTGTATACACTAATAGGTAATGGACTGAAGCTGCTAATAGTGTTGGATAGTGTCCTCACAAATTCAATCATAAGTGTTGATAAGACGTGATAATAAATGTGCCTTACTCTGTAATGTAGCACCGCTTTGTAAAATTACAAAAAAAAGTATTTTCACCAAAAAAACAAAAGCCCCAGACCGATGACACATATGAATACCAGCCTCAGTACACCCACCCAAACACTTCACACATGGATACCCCACTTAACCCCTAAGGGGACAGATTCCCCCCACACAATGAAAAACATACGGAACCCCCTGCCTCAGCCACCATTGACAGGACCGCGCACAACCACACCTACTCCACCCCTAATCACTTACTCCTTGTTCAATCTCAATTTAGGAAGTTAATAACCATTCCCAACTTACTGCTTTGATGACATCATGGGAAGATCCATCTCCCCAGGGGGACACCATACTCCTTCGCAGAACACACCAAATTTCATTAAACAGTAAAGCTTTCCTTTTTTCCTTTTATGTACCTGTAACCTCTTTCAAAATCACTGGAGATATGAGTAAACATAACATATGTAACTCCATTATGACATTGATTTTGAATGTAAACATAAAATGGAAAACCTAGTAAAAATGGTTATAAAAAAAACAATTTAAAACTCTCCATTTCCCTAAAATCATAGCTCCTCTTAAATGAGCTTAAACTCACCATTCCCCTAAAATCATAGCACCTCCTTCCAGGACCCCACTAGTAAAGATTCACTCACAGTAAAACCATTGAGTACATTGTTAAAATGTAAACGCAGGAATTTTCCAAACAACTGCCTATCAATGTGTTTTTTCCAATCTAACCTACTATGCACACCTCTCATCCTCCAGCCCTGCATTCGAGCTGCAAGTGCACCATCACTGCCGCGGTCTGCCATTCCTTCGATCAAAACTTTCAAAAGGACTTTCACAAGGCCAACTGCTCAAGTAACACAGACTACAAGTTGACTATTGTAATAATTTGTAAGAGACTTTTTATGCACTGCAACAAGACAGGACACCTGTGGGAGCCCAGATGACAGACATCTCCCCCGAAGATGATCATACAGCCTACTAATGCTTTCTAAGTTGGGTATTTTTGTAAACACTCTATTTAGCCAGGGTGCTTTTGAGTCCCCCGGAGCTAGACATATGCCTAATCTCATAAACTCTTCTTCTATATTCTTGCAACTCTCTAAACCGAGGTAGGCAGAATGCGCAGAAAGGGGCACTATAGGGCGGGCACTATTTGGCCCTGGGACTTCTTAGAAAAGAGTTTCCAGAAGGTAGCAGGACCACCGCACTAGTACACAAATATGTCTGCTCCAGCCTCCATCTGCAGTCCCATGGTGGCCCTTATCTTATTTGGGGCCACCTTCTTTAATGACAAGTGAACCCCGGACATGGAATTCCAGTGCAGCACCACTCACTTCGATCACACTGGGGGAAATGAATCCTATGGAAGGGGGTCCAACACTAGCTTTGACACCCCGTACAATGAAATCTGGGATACCAAAATTAATATGTGCACGTGGTTGGAAGGGAAGGGGTCACCCTTGATCGTACGGAAACACTGAATTATTTGTTTTACAGAGGCAAAGGAACTATACGTTTAGCCGCAACAAAAACTGTGACGTGATACTGCACATACTGGACCGGGAATGGGGCGCACCACCTTGATGGATATATACTGGCAATGCAGTGATATTACCTGCACCCAGCTAGTCCCCGGATAGCGGGGCTCCTGCACCCTTGTTACCATACATACCCCAATGCTTGTCTTGCCTGAAGAAGATCTTTCTGAGCTGTCTCAACATCTGTTACAGAAGAAAGCAACACTGTTGCATCAGGCTTGAAGGAGATGAACTGCTGATTATCGTAGCTGGGCTCAGTACAAGGATTTTCCAGAAGAATTTAGACTGTGCACAGAGACTGAAGTTAGCAAAGGAGGGTCAATATCCTTCTTCACTATGCAAACGTCCACTGGTTACAAATAACCAGGTTGGAGTTGCTGAAGATGATCAATGATAATGAGTTCAGCCTTAACACTATGAAGGAAGAACTGAGATCCGTCCTCCTTATGATGATGCAACATGGGTATGTGTTCGACTTGATGACTGCGATGAAGGGTGGGGTATGTGCCAAGATTGGGGTTTCTTGTTGTACTTTTAGCACCAAACATGATATTGACAATGAGAAATTAGCTTTTGCCATCAAAAAACTGCTTTGTCTGCAAGCTGACATGAAGAAGGAGGGAGCTGCCCAGGAGCAGGACTGGTTGCCCAGTATCTTTTTGTGGATCCCCCTGTGAGTGTCCAAACTTTTAACGCCACTGTAGAATTGACAATGAGAGGGTAGGAGGAGTTGCGGGGCAAAAACAAGAATTTATTAAGAGTTGGACAACATCCAGTAAGTTGTGGCTTGGTTTCCCTCCCTTCTTTACATCAGAGGAAGGGTGTAGTTGAGCACTTCATCATAGTTTCAGAGTTATGCATTTCGGGGCATGAAAACAACAAAAAAAGACACAAGAACACTGTTTCAGTGTATGTGTACACCGATTTCTACAACGTAATGGGGAGAGGAGTGAGGGAGGGGCCAAAAAATCAATGGGGGAAGGGATCACTTGTCCTGAGTAACCAGGGTTTATTTACTGTTCGTTTCGAATACCGATAAAAAACACTCATTCACATACCAAGGCTCGGATGGCGGTGTATCTTGGTTCTCTGCCTTATTGTTAGCAACGTGACAATATCATCATCGGGTTTGATCGTATGCTTCCTCCGCCCGAGGTGAACCACTGGTTAGTACAGTAGTGATTAGTGATGAAGATGTGAATGAAAAAATACTTATTGAAAGGCTTGTATGACCAGACAAGACAAACTTTTATTGGGTCTGGAAAACCAGCTATGTTAAAATCTGGGGTACGTAGGAAGTTAAGTTATGATGCTTCTGCACTTTATAATGTCCATAAAAAGGTCGACCTGTTTCAGCCACAAACTGCCCAGAAGGGGTCAAGTTGGCTTTCTTCAGGACCTAGAATCTATAGTGAAAAATATAGGGGTAACCCTCTATTTGTGGGGTAAATTGCGGGGTTATTGCCCCCGGTTGTGAGAAGGTCTTCAAGTACCCGTAGGTATAAAAAGTGGGGGAGTGGGACAAGACAAACGATACAAACATGTACAGATAGCGTCAATGTACGATATCATTGATGGGTGCTATTCTTGTCATTCAGTCACAGTAGGAGAAGAAGAAACTAAAAAATTTCAATTCTTTGTTACAAATGACAAAATTCACTCATTCTTAATTGGCAAAGGTTCTCTTCATATTGCATATGCTCCGATTCTGATGGCCTAGTATGTTAAAGTGGTATGGTAGCCAACCTTTGCTCCTAAAGCGTTGTACAGGATCTGTGTGTGTGGATTAAGCAATGGATTGGTTAAGAACGATTTTGTGTATATTGCGGGTGATATTGCTGGTGAGTCTGCTCACGGTTGCGGTTTATTGATCGTTACTGGCGTTGTATATCTTCTAACAACGGTGGCTGGCATAATGTCGTCTATTGGTAAAAAGCCAGGTGTGCGTTAAATGTGAAATTCGTAAATTACAAAAATCATAAGAATGGCCACTTTGGTAAATATTTACCCTACCCGTGGTACTTAAAATTCAGAGTTGCGTGGTGGGTATAAAAAATGTCACCTCTTGATTCATGTGCTCAGAATACTGATTTCAGAAAACAAACAGTTTATCCCTGTTACCGCCCATGGGACGTATACCTTATTTGCGGTTGTGTGGTGTGTATTTAACCCCTTCCGTGCGGGGCGTATTTTCCGCCTGTGCTGACTCCGCCTTGCGCGGGCGGAGTCATGACGGAACGGTTCCGTCATCAGCACAGCTCAACCGATGCTGATGACGGAACCGTTCTGTCATCAGCATGGAAGGGGTTAAAAGGCAATGTCGATTTTAGAAAACAAATAGTTGTTCCCTTCTATTGCCCCTCGGACGTGCGGATTATTGCTGGCAAATATGTAGGCCGTCACGAGAGCTATATATCTGTGAAGACGGAGGTTTAGGCAGCTGGCATACTGCCGCCTATTAAAGCCAGGTGTGTGTTATCCGTAAGTTACAGAGATGGCCACTTTGTTAAATAATAATCGCCACACCCTTGGTGCTTTACATATGGGGTTGCGTGATGTGTTTTTAAAAAGACAATGTTGATTTTAGAAAACAAACAATTGTTCCCTTCTATCGCCCCTCGGACGCGTACCTTATTTGTGCTCATTAGTGCCTCCTCTGGCGTGCTGAGAAGGTGGTACCTGCTGGAAAACGACATACACACATTGCGCATTATACATGTGTCATTGCTGATACATTACGGTTTGATGGAGATGTTGTTTTGCAGCGTTGGTTTCTACCTCCTGCGTAGGCTGGTGCACGACTTGTGCTTGCTCTGCCTCTCAGGACCTGGAAACAAAGGGTGGATTGTTTCCTGTCTCTTTATGGAAAAATGCATGGTAATGGAAGAAAGACTATGCCCATCGCTGCAAGTTAGATCTGGTCCTGATTTTTATAATCAGATCTAATTTTATGAAAAGGGGAAAAGGTGTTGTTTAATATATTTTAACAACCATCTGTTGTGATCTCATGAATGTCCAGTATTCATTAAGAGGAGTTGTGTCGATTCGAAATGTTAGTTCAGGCATTGCTCCTGAGGGTGTCGCCTGGGGTCTCAATAGGTTTACTTGCTGTTCACTCAGTACAGTGATCATTAGGATGAAGTTCATGTGTTTGAGGTTGGCATTTGCTTTCAAAGGGGATGGGTTGTATCTTAGAATGTTTTCCAATGCTGGATAATGAAGTTTTATTTAAATCCTTGTGGTCTTGGCAGAGTCTAGGGACTATGGGGTCTCAGCATTTCGAGTTTCTTTTTTTTTTTTTTTTTTTTTTTTGAAAACCTTTATTTATCAGAAACATAGTACACAGCGTCTGCCTACAACCACTGCGGGCCGGCCGCTATGACAATAATTAGCCTTCCAAGGTACCTTGCACTGCAAATAAAGGACAAAAAATCACAAATATCAACACTACGGTAGACTGGCAAGGAGCCACAGGAGGAGGATAGGGAGGGTTTCATTTTGTAATTTAGACGAATCGTCCTAAAGTCAGATCGGGTGGCCGAAAGGGCGGACCAAATAAAGGGATATACACAAGTTAAACATCATTATCGAGAAACTGGCGTAAATCAGCACAATAAGGATAAACAAGCACCAAAATACATATCACCCCAGTTAGCGCCCGCCCAGTCAATTTGTCACATAAGGAGTTGCATTCAAGCTGGTATACGATATAGTAGGATATAAGAGGGATCATTATATGACAACGATGAAAGGATCCTACGACATGCAAAAAGGCACTTATTACAAGGGAAAATTAGCAGCAGAAAATGCGCCCTCAAACAGTAGTATAAGAGGGAAGGAAGAGCAGGATGTGTAATCAATCAGTAACTATGCATTAAAGTCGATATCATGGTCGTGAATCAATAAACCTTGCGACAGTAACACAGACGCAAAGCACGAAAATCCGTCCCAGAAAGAACTAAACCCAACCCCCATCTGACCCGAGATACGAAAGAAGAAGAAGGAAACAAGAGAAAGAACAAGAAGAAAGGCCATAGAAACAAAAAGAAAACGAAAGTCAAGCCCCAACCCCCCCACCCTGCACGTCGAAGAGGCTACGGCCCCCCCCCCCTACTAACGTGCCTGTCGCCCCAAGAGTACCCACATAAGGGAAAAGACGGGGGAAAGTCAACACAAGCAGACTCCCGCCCCACCCCATTCGCACAAAACAGCTCAGGCGCGATCACATAACAGACCAGCAGGTCGACAAACAATGGCGGCTTCGTAGTACAGTTCAGCAAAGCGTCCACATCATAATGAGTGACCGGGGATCAGTCCTGCGATGCAAAAAGGAAGAGTTCACCCCTGTCCCAACTTTACCCTTCCGTCAATACGTAGCCACTGAAAGTTTGCAATGGGGCACCGCCCCGAATGAACAAGGCGGCCAGGCGGGTAGAACAAAAGCAATTCAGCGAGAGATCTCAGAGGCAGGGGACTGACAAGTAATCTCCTGAGGACATGTAGGCACAGGAACAAAGCTCCGAGCAAATCCCTCAGGTTGCGACCCGGTAGTGGCAACACAAGATAGCCGGGTGGTGAAACAGGCCCATGAGGGGAATCCGCACTTTTTGTAGCACTAGACCTCGATGGCACATTCAAGCGGCTAGGCAGGTGGGATCTGTGACCAACATCGTCCAGGGCCCTCCATGGCACCATCGGTAGGCACGTAGCAGGCACATCTAATGGCGGTAAAGATCCGCCCACAACACTACTTCTAACGGGATCGCCGGAGCCTTCTTCCCACGGCTGGGTGATAATAGCGTCCAGGCGCCGTGCAAGGCCCCCGGCCCCATCCAAACAGGTAAAGCGCAGGGAGCTCAGAGCAGCAATCAGGTCGCGAGCCGTAGGTTCCATGGTGCTTAGCTGGCATAAAGTCACTCGCTCTCAGGGTATATTATACCTCGGCCAATGTCAGTGTCCCCCACCGAACCGCCCAGCCGAAAAGGTAGTGTAAAAGTCACCAGAGCAGGGGCCGGCGCCACCTCCAGCCGTTACGATCGATCCGCCATTACACCTTGCCAATAAACAGTACACTCAGTTACAGGATGCCCCATAAGAAGCGCGGGCAGCATCGACGTTATATGGCACAGAGTCTCAATAGCAGGGGCAGACCCACCAACTGTGCGCAGGAGCGCCGACTTCCATACCTTCGAGGTCCGAAAAGATGCACCGGTCTGCCCCAGGTCAGCCAGCGCCAGCAACGTTGCTCCCGTTTCAAAATGGCGGTCTCAGCTCGTCCAGTAGATCTACAAACAGCGCAGATAACAAAGGAACGGTCGTATCAGGCAAAGGATCAGATCTCCGGCGTGTGCGCCCGTGTCTGTGGTGGCGCCAAGTCCCCACGTCCGTCCGGGTTGGCGCAGTGTCTCTCCCGCAGCTAGGAGATATGGGCTTCGTGGCCCGCAAAGCCGCGACCTCCAGTGGCATCCGCGGCCGGCACCAACATCCGGTCTCTCGGCCAGCAGTCGGACGCCGCCACGGCGTCTAGCGAGAAAGAGTGGATGGATGGGTCACCAGTCACCTCCGAGCGCCGGAGTTGCCGCCCGCCGATCCACACCTCTTCCGACGTCCCGTGAGCACTGCCCGAGCCTGTGCGACCCGGGGAAGAGCAGGATATTAACAGGATAAGTGCCGTGGCGAGCGGAGCTCGCGGACTAGGCGGCCATCTCGCTCCGCGCTCGGCCACGCCCCCAGCATTTCGAGTTTCTGAGGTTTTTGCTGTGCCTGCTCAGCGATTTAAAAAGACAAATCGGTCCTAGACATATCTTGAAAATCAAATAGATTCATCAATTATTATTTACATTTGTAGAAATAAATCCTAATGGCAAAAGGAGATAATTTTTTAACCAGCCAGAATTATATATCAAATGAATCGTACCCAACGTTTTTATATCAAAAACAATTCATTTTAGTTAGTTATCATATTTCAAATTTATTTTGAGCATTTATACAAAAAATCCATTGCAAAGAAAGAACACTGCAAGATGCAGTAAGAGTGTAAAAGGGTGCTCAAGTGAATTGGAAAAGAAAAGAGTTCAAAAGGTAAGTTCCATGATTTATGTTCAACTACAATTACAATTTTTCCAGTTGAACAAAGAGGCCTACCCATACAAAGTTATATACATTAATTATGATGCAGTAAGGGGACGGGGACAAGGAAAAAGAAGGTGCAGGCCTAAAATAATGGGGATACAACTGTCGACGTTCGACCCTGGCGCAATAAGGGAGGATTAACGCCTCTGCTGTGGGTCTTCTTCAGGACTAGAAGGGGGAAGGTAGGAAGTGGCAGGAGGTTAAAGGCAACCAAATTGACCAAGAGAAGTAATATGAAGGTTGCGTCCCGGTAATAAATAAGGGCGACCGTCAGTGGTGTGCCCAGTATTTGTCCAATTAATGTCTCAATATGATAGTTCAGTTAAAAAATTATTCTCGCCATGAAGAAATACAATTCTCAATGGTAATCCAAGTCTACCACCCTAGCGATAAAGAATCAAGGAGAGGGAATGGCAATACTCAAAGCCTCAATATTTGGCTGTACACTGGACAAAAAGATTAGAGAGAACGCCAAGGAGAAACGTCTTCCTGATCGGACGCGCCCGGTTTCGTCTAGGAAGACGTTTCTCCTTGGCGTTCTCCCTAATCTTCAGTGTCCTGCTGTTTTGAGGGCATGGAGCACTTTTCTGACAATGGGTTAGTTGTTCCAAGTCAGGGCTGTATATCACGATATCATCGAGATAGGCCGAGGCGTCCCTCATAAAACCACGTCCCTAAGTCTCTAAAATGTGGCTGGCGCCCCTTGAAGGCTGAAGGGAAGGACGGTGAATTCATACATCCCTGAGGGGATGGTAAATGCTGTTTTGGCCTGGTCCTGGGGAAAAAGGGGGACCTGCCAATATCCCTCGGTAAGGTCTAAGGCGGTAATGTATTGGGCCTCCCCCAGCTGTTCAATTAATTTGCTGACCCTAGGTAAGGGATACAAACCAAATTTGGTGAAAGATTCACAGCCCTGAAGTCTATGCAGAATCTTACTGAACCGTCGGGTTTCAGTACTAGGACCGCCGGAGATGACCATTCGCTCTGAGAGGGTCGAATGACTCCCATGGCGAGCATGTTTTGGATTTCTTCTTCTATGGCTTTCTTACGGGCAGCTGGGATATGGTATGGCCGTTGTCTCACGACCTTCCTCGGTATAGAAGGATTTAAGTGTTCTACCAGTGAGGTTCGCTCTGGAATATCTGTGAACATGGGGGAGAAAGGAGCCATCATAGTGTCTAGGGCTTCTTTTTGGTTCCCTGGGAGGGGGTCATTAATATTCAATAGGTGGAGAGTGGAGGGGTCTTTATTTGACTCTCGGGTCAACATGAGGCTGTCTTTAGGAAGAGGGCCTAACCATTTCTTCAAGAGATTAATGTGGAAGATTTAGGTCTTGTTTTTAGTGAGACGTAGGCGATATGTGGTCAGACCGAGTTTATCGATCACTTCATATGGACCTTTCCATTCAGCCTGTGTTATAGGAAGGGAAGAAGGCAAAAGAACTGACATCCAATTGTGTAGTTGGAGGTGACACCACTTTTTCCCTTAATCATAAAAGACCTGTTGACGTTTTTGGACCTTTTCGAGGTTATCATGGGAAAAGTCACGTAACTTATACAAGCGGGATCTCAGCCACTGTGAGTGTGCCAGGAGAGCACGGTTTTCTTCGGGTTTTTCTTGCTCCCAGGCTTCTTTGGTTATTTCTATGAGGTGCAGGGCTGCCTCCCATATAGGAGCTCAAAAGGAGAACATCCTAAGCTGTTTTGCTTTTGACAACGGATGATGAACAGGGCCAAGGGAAGTATGCATCCCAGTCTGCCCCTTCGGCTGTCATCATCTTTTTCAGGGTCAGCTTGATGGTGCCATTATACCGTTCGCACAATGCATCCGTTTGTGGATGATACACCTACGATCTTATTTGCATGATGTTCAAGGACTTACACACTTGACCCATCAAACGGGAAACAAAGGGGGTGTCCTGATCCATAAGGATCTCTCATGGAAACTCTACTCGTGAGAATAACTCTAGGAGTTTCTCACAGATGTTAGCAGTGTTTTGTGTTCATAGTGGGAAAGCCTCTGGGTATCTGGTGGCGTAGTCAATAATGACCAGGGTTATTGATTCCCTTTTCTGAACCTAGGTAAGGGACTTATGAGATCCATGCCCGCTCGATCAAAGGGTTTTCCAAGATTGGCAGGGATTATATGGGAACGGCAGGGGGACAATAGGGATTTTTCTTTTGACACATTTCACATTCCTGGCAGTATTTTGTGATATGTGCATGTATGCCAGGCCAATAAAAGTGTTTGAGAATGTTCTGACTAGTTTTCTGAGCTCCTGTGTGAGCAGCCAGTAGTTGCCTGTGTGCAAAAAACATTACTAATTCTCTGAATCCTTGAGGGACAAGCAATTGACTGGGATTGGAGGAGTTCCCCTTCCTATAGAGCAGGTATTTCTCAATCATAAACAATGGATAGGTGTCAGAGGGGGAGGATGTCTGTTGCCAAGTTGATATAAGATTAGGGTCATTCTTCTGGGCATATCTAAAGCTTTGATTGCCCTGCCAGGGTGCCTGAGTCAGCAGAATCGGGGTGGTGGTCTGAGTATCCTGTATCTTACTTTGAAGGAGTTTCAGGAACTCAGGGTTTTCTATCCCTAGTATTAGTCTTTCGGGGAGCTTGAGTAGAACCTCTACTGTTACTTGCATGTCCTTCCCATCAGGTAGTCTTACCCCCACTCGGGCTACTGGATATGTTGTGACATCACCATGTACGCATCGGATGGGTGCCTATTGGTGCATGAGGATGTTTTCTGGTCTAACTAAGACCTGTTCAATCACAGACTGTCGACAGCCGGAGTCAAGTAGCGTTTTTACTTATACACCATCAATCTTCAGACTTACATAAAAGCATGTGCCCATTTTCTCAGTGTATGAGACGTGTCTGGGGAGGTAGCTAACATCCATGGGCTCCTCCATGTTCCTCTTCTGGGGACAGAAACAGGCTATGTGTCCCCTGGTCCCGCAGTCAAAACATTGTGGTCCCTTTGAGGAAGAGGGTTTAGGTTTAGGATAGTGGATCTTGGGCGGTTCCACAGCAGGCTTAATGGATTTCTTCTCTGGTTTACCTATACTCGAGCATGTGTTTTTTTCTCCTTCTCAGGTGGATGGTCTTGGTTGGGCCCTGGAATAGGTAGTAGCCATTTCCACTACTTGGTCTACTGAGAGGTGGGTATGCTGCTTAAGCCATCTCTGTGTGTGAAAGGCAAGGGCTTCCATGAATTGCTCGAGATAAATGAAGAACATAATTTCCTCCTTGGCATGGTCTTGGGGTCTCAGGTATTTATCGGCGGCTGCCTTTAGTTTGTACAACAAGGTCTTGGGACTGTCCCCGGGATTACCCTTCTCTCTGCAAAAGCGTACTCTATATCCTTCCGCATCCATCC
Organism: Lissotriton vulgaris; assembly: GCF_964263255.1. Classification (NCBI taxonomy): domain Eukaryota; kingdom Metazoa; phylum Chordata; class Amphibia; order Caudata; family Salamandridae; genus Lissotriton; species Lissotriton vulgaris. Next base: position 1,128,794,501 of record NC_141691.1, read on the forward strand.
CCAAATGATCCAGGATAATGTCCTTCCCTTCTTTGTAGGAGGTGGTACCTGTGGTGTTGGCCACATGGTAAGCCCCGTGTGCTTCACCCCTCAACAGCAGAGCCAGAAAGAAAACTCATTTCTGCTATGGCTACCCAGAGTTAACAAGGAAGGCGTTGGGATCATCACCTAGGGTGTATTTTTGTAGGACGATAGAGAGATAGCTGGTTTGGGATCCCTGTCGAATGGGGGTCGATGTTCGGTAACGGTCCTGGTCCTCGGACCTCCTCTGGAGGCTCTCTAGCTGCTGGTTGATGGAAGTACTGAAGAGTTCCCAGTCGGTTTGAGCCAAAATCATCTGTCTCTCCACTACCCACTCACGTTTTTCCTGTCCACGAATAAGCTGCTGGATGAGGGCCTTCATTTCAGTATGTCAACGGAGAAGATCCCACTTCTGGCACCATATGTAGAGTGGACAAGAGGAGTTGTGGGGCCAAAACAAGAATTTATTAAGAGTTTGGACAACATCCAGCAAGTTGTGGCTTGGGTGTCCCTCCTGTCTTTACATCAGAGAAAGGGTGTAGTTGAGCACTTCATCATTGGCTCACAATTATGCAGTCCGGGGCATGAAAACAACAAAAAAAGAAACAAGAACACTGTTTTAGTGTATGTGTACACCAGTCTCTACGACGTAATGGGGAGAGGAGTGAGTGAGGTACACCTTTGCCACACCAAGTGTGCGTCACTAGCGCTTGATACCTTTTGCTGTCAACAGGTGCCAGCTTCCTGGCATTATCCTTCCCCAGCCCTGGCAGCCGGCTTACTTCCTGCTGGGCGCCCCTCGTGAACCACCCCTGGATCTGGGCACTTACCTCCTGTAGCCACGCTCCTCCAGGAGCATGGCTGGCGTCAACGTGGTACCGGGTAGGGGCCGGATCCCTCTTTGGATCGTACTGTGATCTTCGTCTCAGCACGGCAGGCCGTATACTCCAGTCGGTGCCCAGGGGAGTAGGAACATCGCTGTCTGGAACACAGCATCTACCCTGGCTCATGGTCTCGGTCTCAGGTTGCACGTCTTTTTCTGGTTCCCCCTGTGTTCTTTTGTCTTCCCCGCACTCTTTTAAGGGCCGCCCTCACATCGTCAGTGAATCATGTGACAGCATCACATGGATGGGCTCGGCATCCCAGAAGAAAGGGGTCTTAAAGGAGCCATGGTCATCCCCCGGAGAATGTCACCATGGAGACTATAAACAGAATACAGGAGAGGCATGAGGGGGGGAGTCATCGGTCCCTTCTTTCACCTGGTAGGGTATGTTGCGACAATCACTAATCCCAGTTTTCATTGTTGTCCGTCTGTTGTGTGGTTTACTAAAAGTGGGAGATTCCTGTGCATATAGCTAGGGAAAACGTAACATACATTACTGACACACACAGTTTTGAGTAATATAATGGTCATGACATATCAGAAGGATGAACTAGTTGACAATTCAACTAGAAGGGGGAACATTGGAATGGGTGAATACAATATCAATTAATTCCATGGTATGTGCAGGCCTGACAACAGCAACACCAATAAATGCAATATCAATGTATACCATAACCTGTGCCTGCATAACAATGTAAATACACATAAATGCAATGTAAATGTATGCATTAATCTTTGCCCGCACAACAGTGTCAATACCAGCAGTAACAATGTCATAATTCAAGCATATATAACAATGTTGTTACCAGTAGAGACAATGTTGATGTAAACCGTGATCTACGAATCCATACCTATGTCAATATCAGTAAAGACAATGTGGATGTACACTGTGACAACTGTACGTACAATATTGAAAATGTTGGAAAAAATGATATCAATGACTGCCATATTATTTTCAGGAGTTCTAATGAACTCATATCATTGCTGTCAAATTCACCCAAGGTGACCTCCCCCTCAACCCCAAGTCAGAGACCAACCCACGTCTATCCAGTGACAGGTCACAGGTGGGGTTTTATTTAACTTGAAGACAAACGAGCAACCAAGGAAAACCCTGATAAATTTGGCAGATAGATAGTTATACCACAAACAAGTCTGAGGAAATTGTTCCCAGTAGCACAAGTTAGGCCAAAGGCGCTTGTCTCCCAAAAATACCACAAACCTAGATGCCACATGTAGATAGTAAAATTCCTTCAGTCAGGACAAGACATGCACACCACACGTAATTATCCTGTGCTCCCCACACCAAACATCTTGACACGTACACACTGGCCCACACTAGCTCTCCCCGAGGTCGAGAGCCATCTGTCTCCTTATCAGATGCACAAACTTGTTAATTTACGACTGAGATGCTTTTTCAAGAATGCAGAATTGTTTTATTGTACCTCATGAGATGTATATATTTTCAGCCGAAACTTTCTACAATGAGAGCCTTTCTTAAGTCACACTCTGTTGAGACTCCCTGCCGCTGCATTTAATTAAACCAACTTGTTCCTATTTTGCTAAACGGCTCTTGTCTTTTAGTTTCTTTAGGGTAAATTCATAACCGAGCAACAGTAATGTGTGGCTGTCCAGAGAAATCATTACTTTGCTCTGACTAGTGTTTGTTAAGAGCAGTTGGAGAAAATTTGGATGTACACGGACAAGGATGATGAAAGTGTACAAGGAACTATATATACTTTGGAAAATTCCGACTGCATAAAGTGAATAGAGATGAGAAATTTTAGGTGTCTGGTTCACCAAGTTTGGATCCAAAGGGCTAGATGCCTGACATACAGTACCTTGTCATAGGGCATCATGTTCTGAATGGGACTTTTTGTTTGGTCGGGCAGTGGAGAGACATCAGCATAAGAGAGATATGGCCAGTGCGCTTCAGGTTAAAGATTGCATTTCGTATATAGTTTTGCACTTTTTGGTGCTTGGCAGGAAATTAGGCAAACCATTGTTGGGCTCTTTAACTGAGAACACAGTTGAATGTAAAACTGTCAAGAATTTCTCTATTACTATATTTGACAAACAATTATGAAAAGTGTAGGATGATAATTGCACTTTTGACCCTGTGTCCAAAGTGGTGAGCAATCTTTTCCAGATTTTCACGAAGGATGTCTGAGGGCCTGGTAGGAATTGAATTCCTGACTGGAAGTAAATCAGAATATTGTTCCAGATGACTACAAGTTGTGTATATACCATAATGTTAAAAATGTTGGCAAGGCTTTGAAAGAAGATAAAGGCTGATGGTGGGCAAGAGACTTTGGGAAAGCATTCGGCATTTGTGTGCTTTACAAATTCATAAATCAAAACAATCAAATCAAATCAAATCTTCAATAGTGGAATGGTCAGAGCATGATTGAGTGGTTGTGGGATGTCCTCCACCTGGAGGGAAGAATTAACACATTTTCTGATGATAATTCTGACAGCTAGTTAAAATGGTTTCATATGCCTGTTGTTACAGATCGCATTGAGTTGGGCTGTGCCCTTCAGGGACTGATAATCCAGGATTTTTCAGGATCTTGGTACTGAATTGTCTGAATGCAGTGTTACAGGAATGACTCCTAAACAATGATCATGCTGTTGAGTGGTGGAGGTAATTCTGTAAGGAAAATCTTTATTTTGTCCTGAAAGTTTACCATGATCTCTTATCATAGCTACTAAGATGGAATGTGGAGAAAGAATAAATAAGTACCAATTTCATGACAGGCTTTCAAGACTTTTTTGCCCGAGTTGTTAGCTTCTAAAATGCATTTACATTTTTATACAACTGTTAGTGTATAAGTCAGACTGACACATTTGGTTGAAGGTTTGATTTAATTCTTTAAACTTAATATTTCAAGAGCGTTTTAGCATAATTTTTTATTTCGTGCTTTTGCTGAGTTGATCCTGGGCTTGTTGTTGGGTGGAGGCACTTTGGCAAGAGTATTAATCACTGTGTTTGTTGAGAAGGCTGGAATTACTGATGAGGCTAATTACCAGTTGGATCAAAAGCTTGATTAAGAAAAACATTAGTTATGTGTCTGAAGTTACAGAACCAAGACAAAATAGTTTATAGGGAGTGAGGGGGGTGCTCTCTGTTTCTTCTGCCCAGAAAAGCTTCTGAGTTATAACAGGGAGCACTTATCTCATCTAGAAACATGATCACTTCAACTCCTTATGCAGTATCTAGGAGATAAAAAATAGAATGGACTAAAAAATCAGTCAGCAGGAATACAGGAAAGACTAAGAGCAAGTGGTGGAGAAGCTTTCCTGATGAAAGGAAGAAGGACAAAGCGACGGAAGGGAAAACACTGTGAAAGAGTTGTGCAATGATGGGAGGGCAAGCATGATCGCCAATCCACTGAAGCTGAAGTGGGAAGACCAAGAGATCTCAACCACTGCTGGACAGGCAGAAGGCTAGGACACAGATGAATTCTGTAGTTCCTACAAATAAAAATAATACTGGAGGGAGTAGAAGTGAGGTAAAGCAAAAAGTGGTGGTGCTTCGGGATTCCCATTATTTCTACACACGCATTCCCAACAAGATCTGAAGGCACGGCGTTGTACACCCAGGTGTCTGTTGAGGGTTGTACACTGAATTTAATTGAGGAGAGGTGGAATTAGAAAAATACCAATAGAGAAAGCAACAGAGATTGATTTTATTCTCATAATACATAATATCTGTTGGGACAGGAATGTCACCTGCATGGTATACAGTCAGTTTATCTGCCCTGAGTTGAGAATCCAACTACAGGTATATGATATTCTGGTTTTTGATTTTTGGCCTGAGCCTCACAGTCATCTAGTGTGTGCACAGATGCTTAGGAGTGTCCCTTGACATGAGCAAGGTCCTGGACTTGTCTATCAACCCAGAATGGACACACCAAGGGTGCCTTCATTTATTGACAGTGGATGACTGACCCTGTTGTGGGTTTAGCTTTAGAGTGGTAGTGGCTGTCTAGTATGTTTTGTGAACCCTTAGTTGTACCCAGACTCTTTTACCTGTGTTGCTGGAGTGAAGGCCTACTGACCTACTCATGTGAAGTTCTGCTTACGTACGCTGATCTAGATCGAGTCTTCTTCAGAAATTCAATTAGGCTATTTGCTAAGAGGAGCTGTGGGTTAATATTCCACTAGCAATGCAATTTGGTAGCTGGTGGGGATGAAGAGAGATTGCAATCTATGTTGTAAGAGTGAAATTGAGGCAAGCCTTTTGTATCTTCATTGATCCTGCTCACTGTCTGTTGATAGCCAGGTGCAGAAAACTCACACATCTTTGTGTCTCTAATATGGGCATTTGAAGCTGATGCCAACCCTTCTGTGAGGAGCATTACTCTAAACAAAAGCTGTGTGTGGCAAGCAGCCTGGAAGCAACGATTCAAAGGAGAGCCACTCCGAACGGGTTCTGAAAGTGCAGAGTGGATCCCTATCCACTTTAACTGTTAAATGTGGGAGCCACTGACCCATTTGTTGTTCCAGTTCCAATTTCTCTTTAACTAACGGAGGGAGAACTCTGCAGAGTACTTAGTGGACTGATGCTCAACCAGTCCTAGCTTCCCAGAGGTGAGCCGACATTACCTGAATTCTTGCCTGGAAGGAAGAACTATATTCTTTGACCAGAAGTGCTTTCAGTCAGCCTGCCTGCAAGAAACTGAACAAGTCTGCTACCTCTGCTGGTGGTGTCTCTGTCCAGGGAGAATCAGAAGGAACTGGATCCCAGTGGTCTGTGGGTCCACCAGAACATGGAGTCTGAGGAGTGCAATCAATTTTCTTAGGAGTGTGGGTGGAGTCTTACCATATGAATGATTTGAAACGAGAACCCCAAGAAGAATCTGTGCACAAGAGGAAAGTGCACTGCTTCAAAGAATTGTGCCAGAGCAGAACATGCCACTGCTTTCGGGAAATTGTGCCCGAAACAGACTGTGTACTTCAGAGACTGCTCCCTAGATGGACTGTGCTCCTGTGACCTCGGACTCCCTTGACACAATGGCAATATCAAACCCAAGCCCAGAAGCTGGAGGACTGCTTTGTCATTGAGACCTACCTGCCAGCCAGACACCTGGCTGCAGCCTCTGCTGCAACCTACTGTGGCCTCTGTGTAAGTACAGGTAGAACCTCCAGCTGGCATGTCTGCTCCAGGAAAAAGAAACAAGAAGGGTAAGTACTGTAGGTCCCCAATGACTGCCCGAGGAGGATGGAAACAGCTTCTCTGTGGTGAGACCTTTAAGATAGGTAATATTTAAGATAACTGAGCACACAAACTATTCAAAGGTGTACTTTGCACCTGAGCTTTAATACCAGCCCTAGGGAGCTCACATTCTTAAAGTAGGATTTGCTTAATTATTCAAATGAGAGATTCCCGGCCGGGTATGAGGATCCAAGGCACAGTAGTCCAAGCACTTTAAAATTAATTGTACCTTTAGTCTGTTCTGTGAAGTATTATGTTTAATGCATGTAGTAAAGTACTTTTCTTTACCAAAGTAAAGCACTGGATTAGGCAATCAGTTTTTGCGCGGTTGATGAGTTCTGAGCTTGCACACCCCCACGCTACTCTCGGAGATGCTTGTGACTGCTCACCATCATTACCACTGAGAGTAAATTGCTAAAGGTTTTGAACTTGACCCAGTGTTGCAAGATTGACCCTGGGACATCGGAGGCAAACAACCCCAGCCCCAAATCTTAAGTCCAGTAGCCCCCAGATTGCCTCATAGGCTCCCGAATGTGGGCTGATAGTATCCCTAACAGAACCTACATGAAAAGGAAAAAGGCAATTAGAAGTTTATGCTGTTGGCGAAAATTCTGTAACTTTTAGAAAAAAGCTGCTTAACCTTTAAGGGAGAGCAGGAGACTCTTACCAGGGAGTAGCAAACTTCTAGTAGATAGAGATCTCATAGAAAGTGTCAAAAATGACACGCAGGAATTGTATACAAACATCTGAAAACTGGGCAGAAAGTAGGAAACAAAAGAAGAAAAGGAAAGAATTGAGTAGATGTACAACATAAAAACATTTGAAAAGACAGCCTGGCAGAGATAAAGCAAGAATGTGGTAATATCAGTTTCTTTAAGAAAAAAAGCAAATAGGAAAACGAATAGAAAAGCAGTCGGGAGATAATTGGTTTATTTTCTTTTTACAACTTTATTTAATATTGTTCTCTCTTTCGCATTACTAGCTGGGTTTTTTTGCACTTATAGAAATTCGCTGCTGGGAGGAAGAATTCAAAGGCCCAATTACTGCTCGTATCTACGTAGAAGAGGAAACAGGCAGAGGACTTTATGTAAAAGACTATTTCTATTTGAGACGTCATTATCCTTAAAAAAACAACTTGAGTTACCTAAGAGCAAAACAAAATCTTAGTTTATTATCTACTTCTTGTAGCTAGAGTTGTATTAATTGGAAGTCCAAGTTAACAAGGGTGCATAATCCAAAAGGTATTGGGGAAGATAGTTCAAAATTATGAGTTTCATGATCTGTGAGAGTATGAAATCAAGACGTTGACTGGCCCTGTCGAGGAGCTGACCAACAGTGAGTGGCAGAGATTGGTCGCACATTTCCTCTAGGTATTGAATGGATAATCTTCCCTGATTTTCATGTTGCTTGTAAGGGGGAGCATTTAATGTAGACCAAATTTATTTGGCCTAAACAAATATTTTATTGAGAAACTCTGATAACGTTTTTGTGACTGGTAGACTACCACACAGTTAACTAAAGACACTGCTCCATTCAAATGTGGATACTCAATTGACATGTAGCTGGAATTATTTAATATTTTGCTCTTAATGTTATTCATATTAACCACAGGCATTCCGCTGCCATAACTTGATGTTCTGATCTGTGGGAGAATGTTGAAGCCTATCACGAGGAGACCTTGAAGATGCTGATACCACCAGTAAGTGATCCACATTTTTGGGATGTCAAGGTATGAAATGGCGTATCTTTGTATCTTGGATTCTTGTGCATGACTAGACTACTGCTCTGATGTTTAAGAGTGATATCTGAAGACAGTGCAGAAGAAGGCACATAGGAGGAACTGCATTTATTTGTATGCCTGCTGTGGTCATTGAGTCAAAAACCTAGGGCACTATTATGATGGTGGGCAGTCACAGTCTGCCCCCCACCGCTACGGCTAAAAGGACCACACGCCATAGGTGCGGCGGTCCCACCATATGCATTATGATGCCCCCGCGACACTGGCGGGCGCATTCCGCAGTCCTAACATTACAGCAGGCGGTGCTGTCAGCAGCACCCGCCACAATGTCAGAAATGCATGTTGTGCATTTGCTTGCACAACGTGGCAGGCACGGCGCGGTGCCTGCAACCTTGTGCATGCAAATGCAGGGGGGTACCATAAGTACCCCCTCTGTGCACCCCCCCCCCACACTCTGGGGGCCCGGTAACAGGCCCCCAAAATCAAAGACCACATGCCTTTCCATGGGGCCAACGCCGCCATGGAAAGGCTGATCTCCACCAACATCCTAATATGGATGGCGGTGTCTTGCAGACACCGCCACAATATTAAACATGTTTCCGCCCGGTCGACGAGTCGACTGGTGGACGGTCTTTCCATCCACCGCGGACCTCCCAGCCATTCTAATATGGCTGGGGTCTTTCTGATGTGGATGGCGGGCGGTTCGCCCTCGCCGGGCTGGCGGTGGCTACCGCCGGCCCGGCGGGGGCGAACCGCCTGCCATCCTAATGGGCCCCCTAGTTTGGTGTCCAAAAATCCCTTGACTGAGAATGGCCTTTATGCCCAGATACTTGGCAACCTAAGGAAAATAACTCATATAACATAAAAGTTGATATGATAAAATGTCTCTCATAAAGTATGGGCCTGTTTGAGTGATGCTCTAATTTTTTATCCTTGTGTATGATGCACAATGATGACTCTTTAAGCTGGAATAATTCTTTTTTATTGTAATTCTGTTAAAGTTTAGCACATACTGTGTGCATTCTTGGTTAATTTATAGTTTTTAAGTGTTTGTTTTTTCAATTCTGCTTCCTTGCAGGGAGCTATTTTCAGTCCTCCAACATGTTTCGCTCATGCGCTTGGAGGTGAGAGTAAAACGATCTTTATGTAGGCTTTATGTACTTTCTAGGGCTACAGTCTCTACAAAGATTCCAACCTAGCAAGTCAACAGTAGTCTTAATGGTTGTGGCATGTTGAAATGATAATTATGTCATGAAGTCTGTATGGCAAATCTCTGTCACAGCATTCTGTTCTTAATTTCATATGTGTGAGAAGTTGGCCTGGTATATGATGTCCACTATTCTAGAGGGCACCCTGTAACAGTCCAAACAACCCTTATGGTGATGGTTGTAAAGTCAACCGTATAGACCAGCTATCCTAGTGTTAGCATGGACAAAGCAGTCTTAGGCTAAAACTTCAGAGAGCATGTGAAGCAAGTTGTTTTGCCAATTATAATCCTTTGAATACCAAATGAAAGGACACCACACAAGGTATATATCAAATATATATGTATTTATTCTAAACACAACCCCTCTGCACTCTTTATGAGGTCAGAGTTCGAGATACGTTAGAAGTTACTCATTAAGCATACTATAAGTTGCACAAATACAATTCTACCCTAGGGGCCTCACGAATCATATACTAAGTAAGTAGTATAATAACCACTTCAGGAATAGTGAATAGGCCTAGGGCCTAGAGAATCGCTGGGGCTACACTGGACAACCAAAGGTTAGGAAGTAGGAGTCCCACAGGATGCGTGTGCAGTGTCTAAATACACACGCGAGTTACCAGAGAGTTAGAATGGGAACGTGAAAGTTACAAAGTAGTAGATTTCGGACACTTCCGGATGGACCACGGGAAAACCCTGTTAAACTAGGACACATGGATAGTTAATACCCATGGGTGCACCGGAGTTCTCGTGTTACCTCACCCAGGGAAGCCAGGTGCATAGGTGTTCTTTTCGTGTCGGGTTTTGTCGCTGAATCCTATGGAGAGCTGCAAGAAAGTTCTGCAGGCGACCAGGAGGAAAGTGTCCGGGTGGATCCAATGGTGGATCGGAGTCGAAACGAACCTGAAAGCAGAGGGGACAGAGTCTGGGTCACTGTCCAGTGACCAGGAAGGCACCAGGAAGGAACCAGGTGATGTTGAGATGCAATCAGGTGAAGAGGTGAAGCTTGTCTCTGCACCTGTGTGGACCAGGAGGCGTCGACAAATGACCAGGCGCTGGATACGAGCTGTCACACGAAGGATCTAGGTGACTGCGGTGTGGGTATCCGGATTGGACCCAACAAGCCTTGGTAACCGCAACACACGCAGGAAATGAAGATGGGCTTCTGTTCAGACCAGCAACGTCAGGGGCGCTTCTCCTTCACAGGGAAGCTGGAGCAAGACTGGAGCAACCAGGCAAGCATTGTTGATTCAAAGATTCATCAGTCGTAGGGCTCCCTAGCCAATGGGCTAGCAACCAGGAAGACGCGTCGAGCTGGAATGCAGGAGCGGGCCCCACGCGGTATTCGTGGAGTGTGGAGGGCTGAGCTTCAGTGCAAATGCTGCTCGGGTCTGGGGCTTATCAAACCCCAATGCACAACTTTAAAGGTACATCTGAAGCTGCACGGTTAGCAAAAAGCAAGTAGTCCAGGATGTTCGGTCCCACGTCTCTCGTGTCTGCCACGGGTCTCAGCTTTGCTGTGGATGTGGATTGGAGTCGGAGAAGTCTGGAAGTTCAGTTCCCGAGTCGCTGAGTCTTTGGGTTCAGGCAGGAGCGTCAACAAAGCAAACCGGCAAGTTGCTGGTGGTGCCTTGACCACAAGAGAGATGTCTTCAGTCTTTCAGTCGATATGTAATGTCGAAGGTCCAAGAGCTTTGTTTCAGAGTTTCTTTCCAGGATAATCTAATGTCTCTAGACACAGCTCCTATCTTTATACTAAACTAAGGGGCTGGATTACCTGCTAGGTCCCTCCTATGGTTGGAACCTGAGAAGGGGGTGGTTACACCCCTTTCTCTTTGTCCAGTTTCGCGCCAGAGCTGGGGCTGGAATGCCCAGCAACTGGTATGAACCGGGCTATGCATGGAGCACCTTGTGTGCCCCAGGCAGTGTCTGGAAAGGCATCTTTACATTGAACACACCCTGCCCCAATCCACTACAGGCTGTCTGGGGAGGTGCCAGCACCTCCCTCGACAGGAAACCTATCGTCCAGGCCTCCCTTGCCAGAGTTTCGTCCAGCTGCAGGAGGTCAGACTCGTGTCTGTGGCAGCAACATCCATTTTGTGATGCTGAGGGTCTGTTTAACTTTAACCAGGTAAAGCAGTAACTACATGTCTTCTCCCTCTAGAAGGGTGGAATGCTACCCCCGCCGCCAGAACTGGTGGGGGGTAGTATTCCAAAGTGTTTGACAACTTACACAACATGTTTTGATAAAGCCAAACCAAAGTTAGCATTAACCGAAATGATTATAATGCTCTTAAGAGTATATGGTAAGGCTATATCATAGAATAGCTATAAGGACATGGTTCCGAAAGCTGCAGACAGGCTCAGCTCATGCTAGAGCACCATCCCACATAAAACCAAGCACTCTGCCTTCAGGATTGTCAAGGCCTGCCATAGGAGTGGCTTATAGGTATATATATATGGGTAGATATAGGAATACTATATCTAAGCAAGGGGTGATCACACCACCTTGCCCAAGCTGAGTGATCAGCCTGTGGTGTCAGTTTGGATGGCCAGCCAGGGGTGGCATAATTCATGCTGCAGCCCCTGGTAGGCCTTGGATGCACCTATGCCCTGGGTACCTATGATACACTATACAGGGGCTCACAAAGGTGACTCAATTCCCAATTAGGTATGTACCTAAAGTACATGGTATCAATTTAAAGAGAGAACAGCTGGACTGTGGGTCTGATTAGCAGGCCCATAGCTACACTAAAGTCGACAAACCAAAGGATCACAGCAACAAGTAGGGGTGACCATAGGAAGCAGACCCTCCTCTCCTACAATATGGGTAAACGGTTAGATCTTACTTCTACTCAGCCTATTGCTGTTTATAGCTAAAAGTGAGTGATATAAACATTGGAGTCACATGTCTTTTTTGTTATGCCTCTTAAGGAGGTTAGTTTTGGAAGGGGATAGATGATTGCTGTGATTTGGGAAAGAGTGGCACAAAAGATTTGCACAGCTCTGGAAATTGGTGAGGGTGGCTGGAAGAAAGTAGAGATTGTATTAGCAGATTAGAAGGTTGAAATTCAGGCCACCTTGATTTGGTGCAGAAAAATGAAGGCATAAGACACAATGAGGGCTACGTTATAAGACAGTGGAGCATCTGAAAGGCATCCCTTTTGAGATTGAGGGTGTTTAGGTTTTCCTGTGAGTGGCTACCGCTGTAGATTGAGGGCTCCTTGTTTTTCTAACAGGCTGGTTTGTTTCCAGGCCTGACATCTCTATGGTTACAAATATCTGGGGATGAGCTACTTGCTTTTGAAAGCCGTTCTCTTTTGGTATGAAATGTACTGACATAAAACAAGTGAAAGAATCAGTTTTAAAGGAGACATTCTCATGGCTAGTGTGAGATGTGGCCTAGGCGGTAGTTATCTTTATGGCGATGACTCTAGGCGTTAGTTCCTCAGCTACAACGGTGGTTCCTTAGAACAAGAGCCCAGATCAATCGAATTTTCTAAGGTTGATTTCAGCCTATTGCACCATTATGTTTACAGTGTCGTTGATATTTAATTTCATGCTCCTGCAGCTTATAGCTCCCACCAGTGTCCTGTACTCAAAGGAAAACAGGGCACTGGGCAGGTGTTACTCTCATGTTTTCTACAGTGATTGGGGACAGGGTCAGATGAAAACATCCTCAGCTTACTGATCTGATTTGAACAGAAGATCTAGGCAGCTGTCTCAAACCAACTTTACGTGAATATTTTTGTGAGGCAAGTAAGACAGTGGTGGTTAAGACTTTCTCTAGTGTCGGTTTTGCAATTGGAAACAGGACATCCCACATCTTTTTCGCCTTCACCCTCATTTGTTTAAAGATTATGGAGGATCATTGTAGATGACAGGCTCCAGTGCCCTGGTAGTACTTACAGACACAGCACTCGGGCAGCGGTGAGATCAGTGGCTAAATATTTTCTTTTTTTTTTAAAGTACATTTTCACTGGCCTTAGGCACAGTGTTAGGAGGGAGTGGGAACAAATAACATGCCTCTTACTTTGCTGTTTGAAACTTTTTGCGCTCTGTGTGGCAGAGTAAGCCTTGCAGTTTTGAATGTTTACTTCTTTTTTACAGTCAACTGGTATGTAATGCCCCTAAAGACAAATTTCCTACACCCCTTCCAACCTTGCCCAAGAGCCATGAGGGTTGTTGGCCTTTCTCATCTGACCTTGACCAAGGGCTAGGGCTCTATAACTCTTCCCTCTCCACCTGCCCTTACTGAGGCAGATGAGGAAAAGTCCACAAATAACTTATGGCCTTTGGACAAGCCTATGAGTGTCAAATAAAATATACAGGACAATTCTTCCTCAGTACCCTTGGGCACAATGTGGGGAGTGGGTACAAGCCACCCTCTCGCTCTTGAGCAAGGTCAGGTGGGTGTGGAGACACTGGGCCGGCTTGTGGCTGCCCTGGTACACAAAAAGTTATATTGAACAGGGAATACATTTCCCATTGTTGGGAAAGGCAAGAGGAGGGTGTGGAGAAGCAAATAACCATTATCTTACATCATTGTTCAATACTTTTAGTGCTCTGAGGGGAAAGAGTGGGGGCCAAAGCCACCTCAACATTTGAGTGAGGAAATTAGGGTGTGCAGAAACTCTGGCAGCTCCTAGCTGCCCTATTGCCAACATTGAAATCAAAGTGGAAAACAGCAGCCAAAGTCAATGGTGCTTTCAAAATCATGGTCAAATGACACATGATCAAACTTTACAATGTTGTGTCAGAGAAGTTTCTGATGATATGCTGCATCCATCTCTTATGTTTTTATATTTCTTTATGCATAGAAATCAGTTGTTTGCAGCAGGAGATGGGTGCAGGGTTCTGCTTTTGGCCAGACCTTCAGCCCAGCTCCCTTGCAACCAACTCCTGTGGCCTTTGACTGTGCACAATGTAAGTTGGGCACAGGGCCTATTCCTTGTTTAGATTCTGTGCTCAACTTTCTTGAATCCACCCTCTACTAAAATGTTCTTTTGTCCATGATGAGCAGGTATTGGTTGCAAAGTTTGTCCTCCACTCAAGTCTTGTGGTATTTTACGCATTTTCAACCTGCACTGCTGACAGCTTTAAGTGGCCAATCCTGACTATGCCTGAGTTTAGACAGGTCTGATGGCTTAGTGGACTAATGCGTCCCCTGTAATGCCCTGTGTCTAGCCTCATGGTCACAGGTTCACATCCCAGCTGGTCTACTGAGCCTTCTGATACATAAAATGAGTACCACCGAGTTGAGTAACAATAAACATTTGTTATTCAGCATCAAGGTACTCTTGGGTGAGCATGTGTTTTACACATACATATGTCATGTTTCAGACACGTGCAGTGGGAATGGCCACCGGGCGTGGATTTCTGCAATTTTATACACGTCCATAATCCTTAACCTAAAACACCCTGGCTTCATTGACATGCTAGCCTTCAAAATGAGTATTCATGTTTATACAAAGTGAAACAAGAATCAAAGAGTAAATTAAAAAAATAGTTATCGTTTTCTTCCCAGCATAGTTGAATCTGAAAAGAACTCTGGTAGTTTGGGTGGTTTTTATTATTGTTTGTATTTTTTTGAATGAACTTTAGTTCCAAGCAGCCACTTCAGAACAACTGCAATGCCTGCATTTTTGCAAAGAAAGAAAATTCAGCTATGACATTTTTGGATTTGAACTAATCCTGGTATGTTTCCCACTACAGAAAAGGGTATCACAGTCAAATTTGTTTTCAATCTTTGGAGACATGGATCATTCCCCTTGTGTCGATCCTCAGCACTAGACTAAACAACATTTGATTCCGATTCATCGTCTGTTTTCGCTCGGTAAGTCTCAGTTTACTTTTTGTCATGTCCATGTCCACAGACCAGGGCTTATTCTGCAAAACTGAAACAAAATCCTCCTCTGCCACAGATGCCTTCTTACAAATTTTGAGATGGTATTTCTTATTTTCGAGTCCATGGACTTCGAGTAAGGATCCATTATCTCACAATTTATTTCTTAGAAATTGAGTTTACTATAAAAGCATCAGGATGTGGGGCGAAAGATGCTTACTTCTCCATGCAAGGTTTGCACAATGTGCTAATTCGAATCTCCTGAAGATGCACGTCTTCAGAACACATGGACTAAAGCCCTTCTTCTCAGTAAGACTTGTAACACTAAACATCTGAGTAAAAGTGAGGAGAAGTCAATAAAAATACTACTATATTTTACATTCTGTACACTTGGCAGTGACCTCTACATTAGGGTCAGAAATCTGGCTATTGTAAAGTATGGGGAAAACTTTTAATGTATATTAAACATTTAATAATATTTGAAAATATGTTTAAGTTAATAGCAATGTTAATTAATTTTATATAATTTTAAAGGGAGAATAATATAAAAACTGCTACAACATTAATAGCTTAATGTTGAATTAAAAATGTAATTAATATTTGTATATTAAAATAAAATTAACTTATTTTTCAGAAGTTTGAATTGAAACAATCAGACCACAAGTAAAACAAGCATTAGGAAGTCATTAGGGCTCGGGTTTGTTTGAGTCAGAGATAATGGCATTGTAAATGGCAATGTGTTTTAGGCATGTGTTTTGGAGTGGAAGCATGTGGTGTGTGTTGGAGATATGTGTGTTGGATTGGAATGTTATCAATGGTGGCATGATGCACTTTAACGCATTATTTTTAAAAGGTAAAGTGCAGCATAGTGCGATAGGTACAATATTAGTTGGTGGATGCGTTATCAATTGGTGTGTGCATTGATGGGTGGTGGATGTGTGTGCCTGTAGGAATTGTGCAGTGATGGCTCTTGGTGTGTGTGTTTGGTGGAAGCGTCTAGTGGTGGCTTGAGGTGTGTATGACTGGTGGTAGCGTGCAGTAAGAGCTGTTAGTGAGTGTGGCTGTCAAGCGTACAGAGCTGGCTGGTAATGCGTGTGGTTGGTGAAAGGGTGAACTGACAGCTGTTGATGATTGTGCCAATTGAAAGAGTGGCTGGTGCACTGTCAGCTGTTGGTGTGTGTGTGTGTTTGGTGAAAGTTGCACTGACATTGTTTGTTGTGTGCGTGGGTGTTTAGCGGCACTGATGCATGGTCGTGTTTGTTTTTGGTGAAAGCGTACATTGATGGTTGTTGGTGTTTGTGCCTGGTGAAAGCATTCATTGACGGCTGGGGGTGTGTTGTTGTGTGTGTTGTTTTGTGTGTAGTGGTGAGTGTGTGGTGGTGAGTCTGTGGGGGTGAGTCTGTGGGGGTGATTGTGTGGTTGTGAGTGTTTTGTGGTGAGTGGTGACGAGTGTGTGGTGTTGAGAGAGTGAGGTGTGTGTGGTTTGTGTCCCTGTTATGTGTGTGTGGTGTATGTGTGTGTGGCGTGTGTATGGTGTGTGTGTGTGGTATGTGTGTGTGGTGTATGTGTGTGTGGTGTTTTCTGCACACTCACACACTGCCCCTACACATTCACACACTGCTCACCTGCACACTCCCAATGTCACCCTGCATAGTCACACACTGTTTATCCTGCACACTCATTCTGCACACTCACACAATGTGCACCCTGCACCCTTACACACTGTCTCTGCAGTTACTCTACACTCACTTTCACTTTACACTCACTCTGCACTCACTGTCACTCTACACTCACTCTGCACTTACTGTCACTCTCGCACTCACTCTGCACTTACTGTCACTATGCACTCACTGTCACTGTGCACTCACTCTGCACTCACTTTGCACTCACTGTCACTCTACACTCACTTTGCACTCACTGTCACTCTCGCACTCACTCTGCACTCACTGTCACTCTGCACTCACTGTCTCTGCACTCACTGTCACTCTGCACTCACTCTGCACTCACTGTCACTCTGCACTCAGTCTGCACTCACTGTCACTCTGCACTCACTCTGCACTCACTGTCACTCTGCACTCACTCTGCATTCACTGCCACTCTGCACTCACTCTGCACTCACTGTCACTTACACTCACTCTGCACTCACTGTCACTCTGCACTCACTGTCATTCTGCACTCACTGTCATTCTACACTCACTGTCACTCTCGCACTCACTCTGCACTCACTGTTGCTCTCACACTCACTCTGCACACACTCACTCTGCACACACTCATTCTGCACTCACTGTAACTCTGCACTCATTCTGCACTCACTGTCACTCTGCACTCACTCTGCACTCATTGTCACTCTGCACTCACTCTGCACTCACTGTAACTCTGCACTCACTCTGCACTCACTGTCACTCTGCACTCACTCTGCACTCACTGTCACTCTACATGCACTATGCACTCTCTGTCACTCTCGCACTCACTTTGCACTCACTGTCACTCTGCACTCACTTTGCACTCACTGCCACTGCACTCATTCTGCACTCACTGTCACGCTGCACTCACTCTACAGTCACTGTCACTCTGCACTCACTCTGCACTCACTGTCACTCTGCCCTCACTCTGCACTCACTGTCACTCTGCACTCACTCTGCACTCACTACACACTGTTCACCCTGCACACTCACACTGTTTACCCTGCACACTCACACACTGCATTCACTGTGACCAGTGCCTATGTGTGCGCGCAGTGCTGGTGTGTTTGAGCAGCCTGTGTGTGTATGTAGTGCCTGTGTGTGTGAACAGTGCCTGTGTGTGTGAACAGTGTCTGTGTGTGTGAGCAGTGTCTGTGTGTGTGAGCAGTGCTGGTGTGTGTGCGCAGTACCAGTGTGTGTATGTAGTGCCTGTGTGTGTGAACAGTGCCTATGTGTGCGTGCAGTGCCGGTGTGTGTGAGCAGCCTGTGTGTGTATGTAGTGCCTATGTGTGTGAACAGTGCCTGTGTGTGAACAGTGCCTGTGTGTGAACAGTGCCTGCGTGTGATGAGTACGCCTGTGTGTGTGAGTGCAGTGGTGGTGTGTGTCCACAGTGCCGGTGTTGGTGTGTCTATGTAGTGGCTGTGTGTGTGAACAGTGCCTATGTGTGCACGCAGTGCTGGTGTGTGTGAGCAGCCTGTGTATGTATGTAGTGCCTGTGTGTGTGAACAGTGCCTGTGTGTGAACAGTGCCTGTGTGTGAACAGTGCCTGTGTGAACAGTGCCTGTGTGTGGACAGTGCCTGTGTGTGAACCGTGCCTGTGTGTGATGAGTGTGCCTGTGTGTATGCGCAGTGCCGGAGTGTGTGCGCAGTGCCGGTGTGTCTATGTACTGCCTGTATATGTGAACAGTGCCTATGTGTGCGCGCAGTGCCGGTGTGTGTGAGCAGCCTGTGTGTGTATGTAGTGCCTGTGTTTGGGAACATTGCCTGTGTGTGTGAACAGTGTCTGTGTGTGTGAACAGTGTCTGTGTGTGTTATTAGTGTCTGTGTGTGAGCACTGTCTGTGTGCGAGCAGTGTCTGTGTGTGAACAGTGCCTGTGTGTGAGAAGTGCCTGTGTGTGTGAGAAGTGCCTTTGTGTGTGAAAAGTGCCTGTGTGTGTGAGCAGTGTATGTGTTTGTGAGCAGTGTCTGTGTGCGTGAACAGTGCCTGTGTGTGAACAGTGCCTGTGTGTGGACAGTGCCTGTGTGTGAACAGTGCCTGTGTGTGAAGAGTGCCTGTGTGTGATCAGTGCGCCTGTGTGTGTGCGCAGTGGCGGTGTGGGTATGTAGTGCCTGTGTGTGTGAACAGTGCCTATGTGTGCGCGCAGTGCCGGTGTGTGTGAGCAGCCTGTGTGTGTATGTACTGCCTGTGTGTGTGAACAGTGCCTATGTGTGTGCGCAGTGCCGGTGTGTGCGAGCAGCCTGTGTGTGTATGTAGTGCCTGTGTGTGCAAACAGTGCCTGTGTGTGCAAACAGTGCCTGTGTGTGTGAACAGTGTCTGTGTGTGTGAACAGTCTCTGTGTGTGTGAGCAGTGTCTGTGTGCGAGCAGTGTCTGTGTGTGAACAGTGTCTGTGTGTGAGAAGTGCCTGTGTGTGAGAAGTGCCTGTGTGTGTGAGAAGTGCCTGTGTGTGTGAGAAGTGCCTGTGTGTGTGAGAAGTGCCTGTGTGTGTGAGAAGTGCCTGTGTGTGTGAGAAGTGCCTGTGTGTGTGAGAAGTGCCTGTGTGTGTGAGCAGTGTCTGTGTGTGTCAACAGTGTCTGTGTGTGTGAGCAGTGCCTGTATATCCCTGCACCTAAAATCAACCTACTTGTCATGAGGCCCAAGGTTAGACACACAAGCACAACTGTTGCAACTCGGCTGCTTGGACTCTCCATGCAGAAACACATTCCTGCTCTCGGAGGTTTGGTTTTGTTGCTGAACAAGACATGAGCCCCTTTGATGAGATGAGGAGAATGCGGCAAAATGTGGGACTGTTCATAAGCCAGTGAAAAGAATTCCGTTTCGTACCTGGACGTTACTGTCTCCATTACAAACGCACTTACATACTTTGTGGGGTAATGAAGACTGTGTGTCTCATTGTCGGCGCATGACCAAGCCAGCTCTTCAAAGGCCAACACTTACACATGAAAGGATGCAGACGAACGCGCGCCCACCAAACTCACTGCAGACTGGTGAACGCGCCCCGAACATCTCGGTTCAATTACCGCGGCACCCTGACAGCTCGTAATTGACAATTTATTGCACTCCCCTGCGCGTAACCGCACAAAATATGCAGGAAGTGCACAAACTGAAATCCATATGGCCCATTGCGTGAAGGCTACTAGAAACACAGCACTGCGAGGACCAATTAGCATGCAGATGCCAAAATAAACTACGGAAAAATCTCGCGCACTGAGGAATTTTTACTTCACTATTCTGAGCCCCGTAACAAGATGGCTCGGAGCTCCGCCCCACTTCTGACGAAGTGGTGACGTAGTTCGAGCCCTAAAAAAAATATATATATTATGTATTAGGATTTTTTAAAGATAATTAATTAAAAAATATGGTTTCAATAATTTTTACATTTACAAAAGTTTAATAAAAGATTTCAAAATAAAAAAAATGTTTTATTTATAGACAATCTTTAACAATAAATAACAGTTATTTATATATTTAAATAGTTAGATTTATTTTAACCTAAGTTCCTATGTTTTTTTTTTTAAGTCCCTACCTCCATCATTTTCTATTGAAAGGTGTTGCCATATTTTATGCTTGACTTAGACAAGCTTTCAGCTGGAGTACATTTATGACAGTTTTGGATCCTTTTTGGCTGTAATAATTATAGAAGGTCAGTTTGTGACTCACAGTGAGCTTACTCTTTTGAGTGTGTGTGCATGTCCTTTCCTAAACCCATCCCTAGTCATACCCAACCCCTCATTCCTCCTACCTTAGCCTTGCCTCTTTATTCGTAAGTATGCCTCATTTTCCAGCCCCTTCCCTTTTTCTCTCCCACACTTGTGGCAAAAATGCAGTTGGGATGGACATCTCTGCACAGAAAAGCTAGTAGAGGTAGAGGCGTTGACCTCCGCATGGAGGTATTTGATTACCATTTGTATTACATTAGTACTTCTATTGTAGTACTACTAAAAAAACAACAAGATGGCTTAGATGGGAGCCCTCCATCAGAGGCCTTCAGTGGTCTGATACCTGGGAAGACCGCATATCCCTATATGCTGACGACATACTTTTATATCTCACCTCCCCTAGAAAGTCCATCCTGGAACTGCTGAATGTTTGCGATAAGTTTGGCAGGGTTTCCGGCTATAGAATAAACTGGTCCAAATCGGTCCTCTATGTTTTGGTTGGACCGCCCCCGCGGCTACCTGCGGACTGCCCACTGCGCGTTACTACAGAAGTGTTAGACGGACCGGGAGGGTCGGCCGAGTATAAGGGGAGAGGTCTCCAGGGAGAGCCGTCTCCAGCGATCGTACAGACAAGTAACTTCCCCCCCACAGACGGACACCACACAAGGATAAGGTTGAACGATACTTTATCAGCAATTCTTCGAATACGGTTAAATGATACAAGGAGGTCTGGACTCAGGGGTCCCCTCGGTTCGGGTCTCTGGTGGGGAAAGGGGTAGCGGGACAGTCTTGTTACCAATTGGGTAGATGGATAGCTCTCAATCCTCGAGCTCGGCGTTCTAGATGATCGGGCCGCGGCGGAGCCAGCAGGTCCCGAGATGGTTGAAGGTAGCGACGGTCCGCGGCGGAGCCAGCAGGTCCCGATGAAGATGGAGGTACAAACGGTCCGCGGCCACGCCAGCAGGTCCCGACGACGATGAAGAGTTACGGAGGTTACGGCAACGCCAGCAGGCAGGACGATAGTTCACAAGGAGGGACTACGGCAGCGCCAGTAGTCCGTCAAGGATGAGTTCTTCTCTGCGTCTCTCGACTCCAGGATACAACTGCCTTCCTGCTCTGGAGCTGCCTCAGTTATAGGGCTGGTGCCCTTTGATGTCCGGACCCTCGCACTTGGAGGTCGGGGGGTCAGGATGAGGGAGTCCAGACACCCAGCAGGGGGGTGGAGCCAGCGCCCGGGGAGGCTGGGGGCGAGCGGTACCTGGCGGGGGAGAGCCATCGACACCTCTTTCTCCCATTGACCTGCCAAGTAGTCCGCTCTCCTCCTGGGTGGATGGTGGTGCCGGGATGTCTGAGGCCTGGCCAGGCCCAGGGTTAGGGTCGATCGGAGGCCACGCGGCCTCGTGGTGTAGTGTCCAAGATGGCGCCCAGGTCGGGCGCGCGGGCCAGTAGTGGATCGGGCCCACGAGGTCGATATGTTCAGAGGCAGGGGTCCCGGAAGGGACGGAAAACGTGAAGTGGTGGTGTGTGACACTTGAGGGACCGGGCTCAGGCCTGGTCGGGCAGAGGGGGAGCGGGCCCTTCATGTGGCCTGTCCAACATGCGTCCCCCCCAGCTGAAGGCGGGGAGAGTCACCCATCCTCTTGGGGACTCTCCTCGTCGAGGCGGAAAAAGCGTGACAGGCCATCCGCGTTGGCGTGATCTTGCCCAGGTCGATGTTCCACAGTGAAGTCCATCCCTTGTAGGGAGATGGACCAACGTAGTAGTTTTGGGTTCTCCCCCCGTATCTGCATCAGCCACTGCAGGGGTCGATGGTCGGTCTGTACCCGAAAGTGTGTGCCAAAGAGATAGGGCCGGAGCTTTTTGAGGGCCCATACCACGGCGAAGGCCTCCCTCTCGATGGTGCTCCAGCGTTGTTCTCGAGGTAGGAGTCGCCTGCTGATGAAGGCCACTGGCTGATCAAGGCCTTCGGGGTTCAATTGAGACAGGACCGCCCCAATGCCGTGGTCGGAGGCATCCGTCTGGACGACGAATTCCCGGCTGTAGTCGGGGGCCTGGAGCACAGGGGCGGAGCACATGGCGGCCTTCAGTTGTTCGAAGGCTGTTTGACAATCTGGGGTCCAGTTGACCTTCTTTGGTTGATTTTTGGACGTGAGTTCTGTGAGGGGCCCCACTATGGTACCATAGTCCTTCACGAACCGCCGGTAATAGCCCGTGAGTCCCAAAAAGGCGCGTACCTCGGTCTGGGTGATGGGGGGCTGCCAGGACTGGATGGCGGCGATCTTGAGCTGCAGAGGGGCCACCAGGCCGCTTCCCACCTGGTGTCCGAGGTAGGTTACGGACCCCTGACCAATCTGGCATTTGCTGGCCTTGATCGTGAGGCCAGCTCGCTGAAGGGCCTGTAGCACCGCTCGGAGGTGGTGGAGGTGGTCGGACCAGTGGTGGCTGTATACAGCGATGTCGTCTAGGTAGGCGGCGCTGAATCCTTCGAGCCCGGCCAAGACCTGATTAACGAGTCGCTGAAACGTTGCTGGGGCATTCTTCATGCCGAAGGGCATGACCTTGAAATGATAATGGCCGTCAGGAGTGGAAAATGCAGATCGTTCTTGGGCCCGGGATGTGAGGCCGATCTGCCAGTAGCCCGCCGTCAGGTCGAAAATGCTGAGGTAGCGGGCAGCTCCCATGCGGTCGATTAGTTCGTCTGCCCGGGGGATGGGGTGTGCGTCTGTTCTGGTGACCGCATTCAAGCCCCGGTAGTCGACGCAGAACCGGAGTTCCGGTGTGGTGCCGGGAGCGGCTGCTTTGGGGACCAGTACTACTGGGCTGGCCCAGGGGCTGTCTGAGGGCTCAATGACCCCGAGCGTGAGCATCTTGGTTACTTCTTCCTGGATGCAGGCCCGTACCCGATCTGGTACGCGGTAGGCCCGGTGGCGGATAGGGGGGCTGTCCCCCGTGTCCACGTCGTGCACACACCAGGAGGTGACACCTGGGGTGAGGGAAAACAGGCTGGCGAACTGCAACAGAAGGTCTCGACATTCTTGGCATTGTTCCAGGGTGAGGGCCTCCGAGAGTCGGACCCCGTCCACGGAGCCGTCTTTCTCCCGAGTCCGTAGGAGGTCAGGGAGGGGTTCGGAGTCTTCTTCGGCCCCATTGTCTGTGGCCATCAGGAGGCTGAGTTCTGAACGCATGAAATGGGGTTTCAGCCTATTAGCGTGGAGGACCCGGAGGGGGTTCCGTGAAGATTCCATGTCGATGAGATAGGTGACAGGGCCCTTGCGCTCGACTACTTTGAAGGGCCCCGTCCACTTGTCTTGCAGGGCGCAGGGTTCGGTGGGGGACATCACCCATACTTGTTGGCCGGGTTCAAATTCGATGGAGGAGGCATTTTGGTCATACCACTTTTTCATGTCCTCTTGACTGGCCTCCAAGTTTGCTTTTGCCAGCTCTCTGAACCGTCGGGTCTGGTTGCGGAGGGTTAGGAGGTATTTGAAGACATCTGGAGGGTTCTTTAGAGGGGGCATTTCCCAGCCTTCCTTGACTAGGCTGAGCGGCCCCCGTACGGGGTGTCCATACAATAGTTCAAACGGGCTGAAGCCGAGGGACTTCTGGGGGACCTCTCGATATGCGAAGAGGAGGCACGGCAGTAGCACATCCCACTGGCGACGGAGGGGCTCTTCCAACCCCCCAATCATCCCTTTGAGCGTGCGGTTGAACCGCTCAACGAGTCCGTTTCCTTGAGGGTGATAGGGGGTCGTGAATCGGTAGGTGACCCCACACTGTTGCCAGAGGGACTTCATATATTTGGAAATAAAGTTCGTGCCTCTGTCGCTGACGACTTCTCGGGGGAAGCCCACACGGGAGAAGATCCCCATCAGGGCCCGGCCGACTACCGGGGCTGTCACAGTTCGCAGGGGAACAGCCTCGGGGTAGCGGGTGGCGTGGTCCACCAGTACCAGGATGAACCGATGTCCTTGTGCTGTACGGGGGTCCAGGGGCCCCACAATGTCTATCTCGACCCTCTCGAACGGGGTGGTGACCACTGGAAATGGTTGCAGGGGGGCTTTTAGTTTGCGGCCGCTCTTTCCACTGGCTTGGCACGTGGGGCAAGATCGGCAATGCTGGAGTACATCATTCCTCATTTTAGGCCAGAAGAAGTGGGTCACTAGGCGGCTGTAAGTTTTATCCTGACCCAGGTGTCCAGCCAGGGGGACATCGTGGGCCAGATTTAGCAAGAAGTCTCTAAAACGGAGGGGCACCACTAGCACTCGACTGGCCCCCAACTCCGCGATCCTTTGTTCACTGTATAGCAGATCATTGTCCCAATAAACCCAATGTGTTCCGGAGGTATCCCCTGCGCTCTGGGCGAGGGCTTGTTGGCGGAGTCCCTCGAGGGAGGGACAGGTCTTCTGCTCTTGGCGAAACTGCTCCTGTGTGGGCCCCCCCTCTTGAGGCCACTGGTCGAGGCCAGCGAGGTCCGGAGGTTGAGCTGGTTCTGGGGGGACGGCACGGTCGGTGTCTTCGACTGGAGCGACCGGGGGCGGAGGCGCCGGCCATTCAGGTTCCTCGGGTCGGGGATTGGCACGGGCGGCCATGGACCGGGTGGTGACGCACGCCCAGTCCGGGATGCCTAACATCCCCAGGTGTTCTCTCCGTTCTACGGCTGCCCACGGAGAGCTTTCAAGGTCATTCCCCAGGAGGCAGTCTACGGGGGCATCATCTCGGACCGTCACCTTCAACATGCCGGAGACCCCTCCCCATTCGAAAGGGACGCAGGCCATCCGACACAGACTCTCCGAGTTATCGGCTGAACGGACAGGGCAGAGAATGTTTGGTAGGAACTGTTCTGGGGTCACCAGGTGACAGCGGACGGCTGTTACACTGGCCCCGGTGTCACGGAGGGCTTCGGCCCGGCGTCCATTGATGCTCACCCATTGGCTGTACTTCCGGGTGTTAGCGGGTAGGGGGACCCGCGGGACCATGTCTTTCCCCCCTAAGCAGGCTAGAGCCATGGCGGCTGGCTCCCATTCTTGATGTTCTTGCTCATACTCTTCTTGTTCCTCGGAGATCTGTTCTTCCCCCAGGGCAGCGGCAGCCACCTGGCGGGGTCTCGGGCTCTGGTTCTGTGGGCAATTTGGGTCGTTTGCGTAGTGGCCGACTCGCTGGCATCGATTACACGTGACATTGGCCCTATATCCCGGTCGTGCCGGGGTGTTGCCCCGGTTGGCCGGGGGAGTGGTGCTGGCAGCGGGGGCGGCCGGAGTGCTGTCTCTTCCTCTTCCTTGGCCTCCTCCTCCTCCTCGGGGACGGTGCTGACCGTGGTGGTTTCGGTTCTGCTCATAGGACCCATTCCGGCCCACTCTGGTGATTTCCCACCGGTCAGCTTCGGCTGCGAGCTGCCGTGGATCAGACAATTTGCTGTCGAGGAGGTGCTGCCGGAGCTCGATGAAGCAATTGTTTGACAGATGCTCCCACACCATGAGGTTGAAGAGCTGTTCGTAAGTTGTGACATTGCTTCCTTTGATCCAACCCTCGAAGGCTCTGCTGAAATAGTTAACGTACTCCACCCAAGTTGTACCCGGGATGCGGGTGCAGTCTCTGAACCTCTGGCGGTACATCTCGGGTGTGAGCCCATAGCGGGTGAGGAGGGCTGCTTTCATGTGGTCATAGGAGGTCATCAGATGGTCCGGGAGCTGTAGCAGGGCATCGCGGCCCTCATTGAGGAATCTCCCCCATAGACCGGCTCCCCAGTCGCTTCGATCGATCCGGTGGGAGGTCATAGCTATTTCGTAAGCCTTGAACCATTGTTGGATGTCGTCCTCTCGGAAGTATTCTCGAACGACATCCTTGGGGATGTGTACCTTCTTATCTGTTGCTCCCGGGGTGCGGGGTTGCTCGGTCGCCCCTGATTCCTTGTTCTGCTTGCGTAAGTCTATCTCAGCTAATTTGCGCTCATGTTCGTATGCCAGTCTTTTTTCCTCGAGCTCTCTTTGTCTCTGTTTTTCCTCTCTTTCTTCTCGGAGCCTCAGATGTTCTAAGTTCAGTTTCTGTTCGGCCAACTTGAGTTCACCATCCATTTTGAGCCGGGCCATTTCTAGTTCGTGTAGTCTTGTTCTTTCTCGTTCCTGGATCTCGTCTTGCGAGAGACCCGTTCTTCGCTCCTCGGAAGCCGCGGTGTCTTTTTCCACTGTTGCGACATTTTGGTCCGGGGGTGTGACGGCCTCGGTTTCTGCCCAGGACTCCAGGGCCTGCTTGAAATCATCTTTGGTACTTAGACCGGTGGTAGCGATACCTAGTTCGATGCAGAATTGTTTTAATTCACGATGGCTGTATTCTTCCAATTTCTCCATCTGAAATTTCTCGGTGGATCCGCTTTCTTTGGTCGTCATCGTGATTTCGTCGTGGGGTGAGCTACTCTCTGTACGATTATGCGGTGATTCGGATCGCGCCGCTGGCCACCAATGTTAGACGGACCGGGAGGGTCGGCCGAGTATAAGGGGAGAGGTCTCCAGGGAGAGCCGTCTCCAGCGATCGTACAGACAAGTAACTTCCCCCCCACAGACGGACACCACACAAGGATAAGGTTGAACGATACTTTATCAGCAATTCTTCGAATACGGTTAAATGATACAAGGAGGTCTGGACTCAGGGGTCCCCTCGGTTCGGGTCTCTGGTGGGGAAAGGGGTAGCGGGACAGTCTTGTTACCAATTGGGTAGATGGATAGCTCTCAATCCTCGAGCTCGGCGTTCTAGATGATCGGGCCGCGGCGGAGCCAGCAGGTCCCGAGATGGTTGAAGGTAGCGACGGTCCGCGGCGGAGCCAGCAGGTCCCGATGAAGATGGAGGTACAAACGGTCCGCGGCCACGCCAGCAGGTCCCGACGACGATGAAGAGTTACGGAGGTTACGGCAACGCCAGCAGGCAGGACGATAGTTCACAAGGAGGGACTACGGCAGCGCCAGTAGTCCGTCAAGGATGAGTTCTTCTCTGCGTCTCTCGACTCCAGGATACAACTGCCTTCCTGCTCTGGAGCTGCCTCAGTTATAGGGCTGGTGCCCTTTGATGTCCGGACCCTCGCACTTGGAGGTCGGGGGGTCAGGATGAGGGAGTCCAGACACCCAGCAGGGGGGTGGAGCCAGCGCCCGGGGAGGCTGGGGGCGAGCGGTACCTGGCGGGGGAGAGCCATCGACACCTCTTTCTCCCATTGACCTGCCAAGTAGTCCGCTCACCTCCTGGGTGGATGGTGGTGCCGGGATGTCTGAGGCCTGGCCAGGCCCAGGGTTAGGGTCGATCGGAGGCCACGCGGCCTCGTGGTGTAGTGTCCAAGATGGCGCCCAGGTCGGGCGCGCGGGCCAGTAGTGGATCGGGCCCACGAGGTCGATATGTTCAGAGGCAGGGGTCCCGGAGGGGACGGAAAACGTGAAGTGGTGGTGTGTGACACTTGAGGGACCGGGCTCGGGCCTGGTCGGGCAGAGGGGGAGCGGGCCCTTCATGTGGCCTGTCCAACAAGAAGCTTTTAAGTATCTGGGTATATATGTGACGCCTGATCCCTCTGAGTTCTACGTCAAAAATCTAAAGCCCCAGTTGGACCGCTTCAAACGTGAAGTAGTGGTGTGGCGTAACTTCCCTCTAACGCTGCTAGGAAGGGCAGCACTCTATAAAATGATGGCACTGCCGCGCTTTCTCTATGTACTTGAAAACACTCCGTTCTTGGTCCCACAGGCTTATTTTAAAACTATAGCAGCGGAGGTCGCCAATTTACTGTGGGGCAATAAACCAGCGCGGATAGCACAAGACAAGCTCGTACGTCGCTGGTACGATGGAGGAACAGCACTCCCAAACTTTCAGCTGTACTATTGGGCGGCACACTTTAAATTGATAAATAGTTGGTTACACACCCCACAGGACGAACCGGCATATCAGGCTGACAGACACGATCTGGAGGGCAGAGGTCTGATGGCTAATGTCTATCGGCGCCATAAACCTCCGGGACTGATCGACCCTACGGCACACATGGTGCACATTTGGTATCAGGCTCACATACGGTTGAAATGTGCGGGGTTAATCCCGCAGATGACACCGTTGTGGGATTCCCAGCAGTTGGGTACCCTTTGCAGGAGTAAGAGCTTCCAAAACTGGGACAATATTGGCCTCTCAGTGGTGGGAGACCTTTGGAAAAAGTGAGCAGTGGTTGAATTCCAACACCTTCACGCGCAATATGGCATGGCACAAACAGAGAAATTCCAATATTTACAAATCCGTCATGCACTACAAGCAGCCATACCACCAGGCACCGCATTACAAGAATCCACTCCACTAGAAGATAGGCTCCTGACAGAGTACATGACAGAAAAGGCGACCTCCCTAACGTACCGTAAACTAGTCAATAATTTGCCGGACCCCACATCCCAACTAAGACGGACCTGGTCCCGGAGGTGGGTGACTTTGACGACTCAGAGTGGCAGGAGGCTCTATCCTCGCCCTGCGAAACGGCGATCCCATCCAGGCTCCGACTAGTCCAACTTAAAATACTACATCGCACATACTACACCAGAACGACTCTTCACGCAATAGGGGCAGCAACACATAAATACTGTCTGCGCGGCTGTGGTGGTGTATCATACTATTTGGGACTGCCCCCGCATTGCGGCGTACTGGGTTAAGTTATGCGCACATTATCACAAGCTCTAGAGATCTCGGTCCTTCCGGAGCCGAGCCGCTGTCTATTGAATATATGGGAAGCAAATGACATTAATCATCAGGAACAGGACTGGGCTATGCTTGGCATGATGATGGCGAAGCGGAATATTGCTATGTTGTGGGGATCGGGAACGCTGCCTACGCTTCGCAAATGGTGTAAAGATATGGACGAGGCAATGGTGGCGGAAAGGGCGGTCTTCATACACCGTGGTTGCCCTCAAAAATGGGAAAGGGTCTGGGGGGCATGGAACAAATTCGGAGGAGACATTTGTGAACCACCAGAACTTGACTCGGATACTGTCGCCTAATAGTATGGCCTTATGATGACTCTGCACTCACTGTCACTCTACACTCACTCTGCACTTACTGTCACTCTCGCACTCACTCTGCACTTACTGTCACTATGCACTCACTGTCACTGTGCACTCACTCTGCACTCACTTTGCACTCACTGTCACTCTACACTCACTTTGCACTCACTGTCACTCTCGCACTCACTCTGCACTCACTGTCTCTGCACTCACTCTGCACTCACTGTCACTCTGCACTCACTCTGCACTCACTGTCACTCTGCACTCAGTCTGCACTCACTGTCACTCTGCACTCACTCTGCACTCACTGTCACTCTGCACTCACTCTGCATTCACTGCCACTCTGCACTCACTCTGCACTCACTGTCACTTACACTCACTCTGCACTCACTGTCACTCTGCACTCACTGTCATTCTGCACTCACTGTCATTCTGCACTCACTGTCACTCTCGCACTCACTCTGCACTCACTGTTTCTCTCACACTCACTCTGCACACACTCACTCTGCACACACTCACTCTGCACTCACTGTAACTCTGCACTCATTCTGCACTCACTGTCACTCTGCACTCACTCTGCACTCATTGTCACTCTGCACTCACTCTGCACTCACTGTAACTTTGCACTCACTCTGCACTCACTGTCACTCTGCACTCACTGTCACTCTACATGCACTATGCACTCTCTGTCACTCTCGCACTCACTTTGCACTCACTGTCACTCTGCACTCACTTTGCACTCACTGCCACTGCACTCATTCTGCACTCACTGTCACTCTGCACTCACTCTACAGTCACTGTCACTCTGCACTCACTCTGCACTCACTGTCACTCTGCCCTCACTCTGCACTCACTGTCACTCTGCACTCACTCTGCACTCACTACACACTGTTCACCCTGCACACTCACACTGTTTACCCTGCACACTCACACACTGCAGTCACTGTGACCAGTGCCTATGTGTGCGCGCAGTGCTGGTGTGTGTGAGCAGCCTGTGTATGTATGTAGTGCCTGTGTGTGTGAACAGTGCCTGTGTGTGAACAGTGCCTGTGTGGGAACAGTGCCTGTGTGTGAACAGTGCCTGTGTGTGAACAGTGCCTGTGTGAACAGTGCCTGTGTGTGGACAGTGCCTGTGTGTGAACCGTGCCTGTGTGTGATGAGTGTGCCTGTTTGTGTGCGCAGTGCCGGAGTGTGTGCGCAGTGCCGGTGTGTCTATGTACTGCCTGTATATGTGAACAGTGCCTATGTGTGCGCGCAGTGCCGGTGTGTGTGAGCAGCCTGTGTGTGTATGTAGTGCCTGTGTTTGTGAACATTGCCTGTGTGTGTGAGTAGTGTCTGTGTGTGAGCACTGTCTGTGTGCGAGCAGTGTCTGTGTGTGAACAGTGCCTGTGTGTGAGAAGTGCCTGTGTGTGTGAGAAGTGCCTTTGTGTGTGAAAAGTGCCTGTGTGTGTGAGCAGTGTATGTGTTTGTGAGCAGTGTCTGTGTGCGTGAACAGTGCCTGTGTGTGAACAGTGTCTGTGTGTGGACAGTGCCTATGTGTGAACAGTGCCTGTGTGTGAACAGTGCCTGTGTGTGATCAGTGCGCCTGTGTGTGTGCGCAGTGCCGGTGTGGGTATGTAGCGCCTGTGTGTGTGAACAGTGCCTATGTGTGCGCGCAGTGCCGGTGTGTGTGAGCAGCCTGTGTGTGTATGTAGTAAGTAGCTTTATTCGATAAAAACATATCATAAAAGCATTTTTCACATATTTTAAAAAAACATTTTTAACCACAATAATCAACATAAAAACATTTCATATCCGGAACAGCATGTTGGGTAGGGAGGGTCGTTCACTGGATTAACAGTTTTCTTGCAGTTCTTAGACGCCAAGCCCAACCCAAAAATTTTGCCATGCAAGTGGAAAAAAAGGGTCTAGCATCTGTACGTAAAATACGCAGGGCTTCCAAGTGAGAACGAGTTCCCAGACACCTACAAAGGGGCTTCAACCACCTACGCCTCGGGGCTACTCTGCACTCACTTTGCACTCACTGTCACTCTCGCACTCACTCTGCACTCACTGTCTCTGCACTCACTCTGCACTCACTGTCACTCTGCACTCACTCTGCACTCACTGTCACTCTGCACTCAGTCTGCACTCACTGTCACTCTGCACTCACTCTGCACTCACTGTCACTCTGCACTCACTCTGCATTCACTGCCACTCTGCACTCACTCTGCACTCACTGTCACTTACACTCACTCTGCACTCACTGTCACTCTGCACTCACTGTCATTCTGCACTCACTGTCATTCTGCACTCACTGTCACTCTCGCACTCACTCTGCACTCACTGTTGCTCTCACACTCACTCTGCACACACTCACTCTGCACACACTCACTCTGCACTCACTGTAACTCTGCACTCATTCTGCACTCACTGTCACTCTGCACTCACTCTGCACTCATTGTCACTCTGCACTCACTCTGCACTCACTGTAACTCTGCACTCACTCTGCACTCACTGTCACTCTGCACTCAATGTCACTCTACATGCACTCTCTGTCACTCTCGCACTCACTTTGCACTCACTGTCACTCTGCACTCACTCTGCACTCACTGTCACTCTGCACTCACTCTACAGTCACTGTCACTCTGCACTCACTCTGCACTCACTGTCACTCTGCCCTCACTCTGCACTCACTGTCACTCTGCACTCACTCTGCACTCACTACACACTGTTCACCCTGCACACTCACACTGTTTACCCTGCACACTCACACACTGCAGTCACTGTGACCAGTGCCTATGTGTGCGCGCAGTGCTGGTGTGTGTGAGCAGCCTGTGTGTGTATGTAGTGCCTGTGTGTGTGAACAGTGCCTGTGTGTGTGAACAGTGTCTGTGTGTGTGAGCAGTGTCTGTGTGTGTGAGCAGTGCTGGTGTGTGTGCGCAGTACCAGTGTGTGTATGTAGTGCCTGTGTGTGTGAACAGTGCCTATGTGTGCGCGCAGTGCCGGTGTGTGTGAGCAGCCTGTGTGTGTATGTAGTGCCTGTGTTTGTGAACATTGCCTGTGTGTGTGAGTAGTGTCTGTGTGTGAGCACTGTCTGTGTGCGAGCAGTGTCTGTGTGTGAACAGTGCCTGTGTGTGAGAAGTGCCTGTGTGTGTGAGAAGTGCCTTTGTGTGTGAAAAGTGCCTGTGTGTGTGAGCAGTGTATGTGTTTGTGAGCAGTGTCTGTGTGCGTGAACAGTGCCTGTGTGTGAACAGTGCCTGTGTGTGGACAGTGCCTGTGTGTGAACAGTGCCTGTGTGTGAACAGTGCCTGTGTGTGATCAGTGCGCCTGTGTGTGTGCGCAGTGCCGGTGTGGGTATGTAGTGCCTGTGTGTGTGAACAGTGCCTATGTGTGCGCGCAGTGCCGGTGTGTGTGAGCAGCCTGTGTGTGTGTATGTAGTAAGTAGCTTTATTCGATAAAAACATATCATAAAAGCATTTTTCACATATTTTAAAAAAACATTTTTAACCACAATAATCAACATAAAAACATTTCATATCCGGAACAGCATGTTGGGTAGGGAGGGTCGTTCACTGGATTAACAGTTTTCTTGCAGTTCTTAGACGCCAAGCCCAACCCAAAAATTTTGCCATGCAAGTGGAAAAAAAGGGTCTAGCATCTGTACGTAAAATACGCAGGGCTTCCAAGTGAGAACGAGTTCCCAGACACCTACAAAGGGGCTTCAACCACCTACGCCTCGGGGCTACATAGACACTACATTCGAACAACATGTGGGACACAGACTCTACCCTTAGGACACAAAAGGGGCAATAGGGTACAGTTTGAGCGGGCGGTTTCCAAGTAGACGTGAACTCACATAATGGAAGCACCCCCACCCTAAACTTAATGTACAGTACTCGGTCCCATGAGCTCTGAATGGTGTCTAGATGAGGTTCCCTTAACGGAGACTCTTTGACCGACAGAAACAAAACTACAGATTTACAATGATTTGTACTTCGGGCCCTCTCATTGCCTACCCATGCCCAATAAACCTTCTTTAGCTGTTGTTTCGGAGGTGCAGATTTATTGGCCCAAGCCTCTCCTAGGCCTAAATTGTAAAGCAGCTTTTTTACCTCCCTAAGCCAAATGATCTTATGTGAACCCGGTAATGACAGAATGTCATTCAAAGCTTCCTCGTAGCATCTTAATTCCTGCACATTCCAGATTCTGGACCATAACAGAAGTGGGCGTAGCTTCGCCTGGTCGCAGATTGCCCGGGTACCTGCATCTAGCAGCAATGGGATTGTTGGCGTGCTGTGGGGCAAACCCATTAGGTCTTTATGGAAGTTGTTCTCAAGGTGGGCCAGAGTGTCAACTCTATGAGTGCCCCACAGCTCAGCACCGTAAAGTGCCGCGCTTACAACCCTTGCCCTATAGATATCTAGGGGAGCCCCAATAGGTTTTGATGATGAGGCTCGCTGTTCCTTGAGCAACGCACCTGCCACCCTTTTGTGGGTAAGGAAGACTTTTTGGTGGTGTGCCTTCCAGCTCATGGTGTCACTGATGCGTATACCCAGGTAGTCAAATTCTTTGACGCGATCAAGTGGGACAGAATCTAGGACCGGGGGATAGACAGATTTTTTGGGCGGGTTGAGGACTAAAAACTTAGTTTTACCTATGTTTATGGCCAAACCCCTTCCATCGCAGAAGGTTTGGAAGCTGGAAAGCAACGATTGGATGCCCATTGGTGATTTTGAAATTAGGAGGGTATCGTCCGCGAACAAAAGCGTTGGGATTTTCCTTCCGGCCAGGGTGGGTGCATCTGATGGTTGTTGTAGAAGATGCTCCACCACTCCGTTAATGTAAAGAGAAAACAGAGTGGGGGCAAGCACACACCCCTGGCGAACGCCTCTGTCCACGGGGATACGAGATGTTTTCTCTCCCTGTGCACCCCATCTAATTTGGGCGAAATTCCTATCGTGAAATTTTACGAGCAGCGACAGCAAATAGGGAGGGAGGCCTAACCCATCGAGGACGTTCCATAGAAGCGCGCGTGGTACCAGGTCGAAGGCAGTCCGCAAGTCAATGAAGACTAAATACAGACTGCCCCCTCCCAGCACCACCACTTTCCAATAGATCATTAGAAGGCGGAACGTCTGCTCGATTGTACCTGTTCCTGTTCTGAAGCCCGCTTGGAGATCTGACAGGATGTGATTTACATCTGCCCACTCGATGATCCTGCCCAATACCACCTTCCCTGCTACCTTTTGAGAAGAGTCCAATAAACTAATTGGACGGTAGTTCGCTGGGTCGTCCCTAGGACCTTTTTTAAAAATGGGTACGACCTCAGCACCCCTCCATGAGTCAGGAAAGACTCCACCCAACATCACTTCATTCAAAAGCGAGGCAATTAATCTACTCCAAGAAGATGGGTAATTCTTGATTAGGTCTCCTGGGATTCCGTCAGGGCCCGCTGCTTTGTTCGGGACAATACATTGGATTGCTCTCTCTACTTCTAGGCTGGTGAATAGGCCATCATAGCACGGGAGGTTGATTGTAAAGTTAAGCAAAGAACCCGTGGGTGGGCAAGCTAGCTGGGGGGGGCCTGGAGGAGCGGAGTACAGTTGTGAAAAGTGATCAAACCATACGCCCCCTGTAATGTTACAAGTTAGCTGCTGGTCAGTGGGCTTTTCCCTAGATCTTAATAAGTCCCAGAACCTCTTGGCGTCCTTCCTAGTGCTAGCCTCTACTAGATCTCCCCAAAAGTTAAAATCATAAACCTGTTTAGCTTCAAATATGGTTTTTTAATAAAATTTTCTAGCAGCCCTAATAGCAACTGCATCTTTGGACTTTAATGCCACAACAAGTTCCTTCTTAGCTTCACGACATTTTGCAGTATACCACTTGTCTGACTGTTTAGGCAAGGTTTTCGAGGGACCCCTACGAGTGGTTTGGGGAACAATAAATAAGTCACTCAGTGCCAGTACAGTCTCAGTGAATAGAGGTAGGATCTTGTTATCGGTTAGACTTAAAGTGTTCATCCGGGGCTCCACCTCTTCCAAAATAGTCTCGGCTTGGGCCATCCTTGTGTCATCGGCTAAGACTTTTGCCCACTTTAAGCGCCTGCTACAGTTTGTGGGGACTAATTCATGGGAGGATTTCCACTTATGGTCGGTTGGGCCTTGACTTCCAGCCTGCCAAGGAGATGAGATAGATAGCGATAAGGGGTTGTGGTCGCTATCACCCGACACTATAACCTCCATATCTAGGTGATGTTGCCAGAGATTGTAGTTAAGCATAATATAATCAATCCTAGACGTATGGTCTTGTCTGTTATAAGTGTGAGCACCCATATGGTCAGATTTAGATCGGCCATTTGTCGGTCGCAAATTATGCTCCATGCAGAGGGCATTGATCTCTATTGCGTTTTGCGACCATTTGGGAATCGGGTCAAGATTCAAAATAGGAATACCTCTCCTGGTGTCCTCCTCGAAAGTGTCCAAGATATCTTCGCTGGCCAAGGGCTCAAAACAGCAATTGAAATCGCCTGCAAGCATTATATGGGAGTCCGCATTGCAGGCAGCCAAGTTGCGGTTTAGGCCTGTGGAAGGTAGATGGGATACGCCGCCTTTGGCACCCCTAAGGTAGATGTTGAAGACTTCTATACTTCTTCCCCCTTTGTGTGTTATCGTTAGCCACTGGAGATCCGAGGATTGGGTGTTTCTTTCTTTTACCCTGAAGCCCAGAGCAATACTAATCCATATAATAAGACCGCCTGACGGGCGACCTTTGGATCCTTGTTCCTGGACTGCGGGGATAAAAAAGGTGGAGAATCCCACTCGGTGTCTTGGCTCCAAACACCAGGTTTCCTGAAGGAGGCAGATGTGAAAGGGTTCCAGGAAGTCGTTCCATTCGGGGATGTCAAAGTTACGACCAAGACCAGCCACATTCCAAGATAGAATTTTTAAGACAGAGTCAGCTGGTGAAGAGACCTTGATAGGGTCAATAGGCATAGGCATAGGAGAAGCAGTCGCACCCACAAGTTTCGGAGACCTCACAAGTGGCTCGATTTGCTGGAGATTGGAGGTCGCATAGGGGACAAGGCAGGTAGGATCCGACTGTTCAAGAGAAGTAAATGCAGGGGGGGTCATGCAGAGCAAGTTTGACCAATCTTCTCTGCTACAATTTACTGTTATGTCCAATGACAATGTCACCCCATCAACCCTTGCGTTGATGGATCGTCCTACTTGGCTTATTACAGGCTCAGGGGCAGGACAATCAATGGAATGATGCCTTTGCAAGGTTAAGAATTCCCTTCGGGGTTGTTTGGCTGATTGCACAGGGAGTCAATCCACCTCCTCTAGGCCACCAAATCTATTATAAGTAGAGAGACCAATCCAATGTAGGAGGGTCTCCCAGTGGCCCCGGGACCTATTCGGCCGTTGGTGGTGTTGGACCAATGACCAATTATCCCCCTGGTTACAGTTAGGTCGGGGAGGATAAAAAAGGATAGAGGTTTGGGTTTGACTAAGGAGTCATCATTACTGGGCCAACTACAGATGTGGTGCGCCGTGTGTGGATCTTCGAAGGTCACTACTATGCAGTCCCCCGGACTGGATTTCAGCGTTGGCCCTACCCAGGGAGTTCTGCGAACCATCAGTACGCGACTTCTTCTACCATTGGGGATTGGTCTGTTGACATTTAACCAGTGCATTATTTTATTTTTCAGCGACCAGTGATTTTCAAATTGGCCATTACCTATCATGGGAACACCCGTCAAAACAACCACATAGTCGTTTGCCTCTGGGGGAAGGTCAATATAGCCACCTCTAAAATTATCTTTGACTGGGGGAACCTGGGTTTCACTGGGAATCGGTCTATTTAGTGTTTCGGGTTTGGGATATTGCAGGTTACGTGTGGGGCCTCGTGGAGGAGCCTTTGGTTTAACGCGAGCTTGCTCCACCGTAACTGTCCTTGGTTTGGGGACAGGTTTTGTTGTGGGTGGTACTGAAGAGGAAGCTAGAATGGTTTGGGGTGCAGTAGGTTGTGGCGTTGAGTCAGCTGCAATAATGCCCTGGTTTTCCAGACTTTTCAACCCAAGAGTGGCCAGAGATATAATGCTCTTCTCCATTTCTAACAAGTTATTTTCTATCCTTGATAGTCTTAGGTCTAGAGGTGACAAAAGTTTTTTAAGTGTGTCCCAAACCACCTCTATAAATTCTTTATTATTATTGGTTAACCCGTCTACTTCAGGGTCCTCACCTGCTGGGGTATTAAGGAGGGGAATAGGTGGATTTTTTCCCTGCCCCTCACTACATGACCTGGTATTAGGGGTATGTTCTACTCCAGCATTGGATGCTATGATGTTGGTCATTGGCAGGTCTTTTGGAACAGCAATTTTCGCTTTCTTGCGGAAATAAGCTGAGCGGGAATTGCGTTTCCTCTTCGGTTGTTTACCACTGGGGATATTATTGGACAGGATCGGGAGAGATACAATGGGGACAGGGATGTGCACACTAAGAGGTATCAATGGAGTATCCTCATCCTTACTTCCTGAGGCAAGTTGGGGAATAGCCGCGGTCGGTGAATGGTGAACATCAACCTGAGTAACTATACAATGTGGGCGGGCTGGGCGCTCAGGGGTGACAGAAGTGGCTATGTGGCCTAGGGAGAATTTCTTGGAAAGTGCAATTACTTGGGACACTCTTCTGGCGGCATCTAGTTCTAGCGAGACCCGGGTTTGAAGCTTAGATATCTCTTCGTCTATGGCTATGTTGGTGCGGGTTATAAAGTCATCCATGGGGCCACTGATTTGTGACCCACGTTTAGAAGTCTTGCTACGGGTTACCCTTGGATCCATAGTGCTAAAGCACTGTGACGAAGGTAGGTCTATTTCCCCTCAGTTATTGATTTAGATTCCAAAAATATCGAGCCAAAAGGGGTGGGCCAGTCCAGTCCTCTCAGTCCTCGAACGGCCTCAAACGGCCCGCTCTTTGCCCGGTCTTAGCCCCGGACGCTCCTGCGCGCTCCCGCGCAGCGTCACTCTCCGATATTTATGGGCCAAAGACCAATGGGGCGTGTTGTTAGAAGGTGGGGGCGGGCGTTCAGGGAGAGCGGGGCCAGGTGACTCAGCCTCCGGGACCGGGACTCCTGGGAAGGTGAGTCCCGGTTCGCGCTCGCAGCCCTGAAGCCTCACACGCCCCCACAGAGCAGCCAGGCAGGAGACCACGAGCAGGCGGTGAAGGTCAGGAGATTCCGCAGCGGGACCCGCGGAGCGGGTTCCGCAAGTCGTGGGTTTATGCAGCCCTTACACACAAGCAGCGCCGGCCAGGTCCAACAAACAGCGTCCCACGAGGGAAGGGTCCAGGTGCCTTTTAAGTTGTTAGAAGGTGGGGGCGGGGCGTTCAGGGAGAGCGGGGCCAGGTGACTGAGCCTCCGGGACCGGGACTCCTGGGAAGGTGAGTCCCGGTTCGCGCTCGCAGCCCTGAAGCCTCACACGCCCCCACAGAGCAGCCAGGCAGGAGACCACGAGCAGGCGGTGAAGGTCAGGAGATTCCGCAGCGGGACCCGCGGAGCGGGTTCCGCAAGTCGTGGGTTTATGCAGCTTATTGCAGTTAATGCAGTTTATGCAGCCCTTACACACAAGCAGCGCCGGCCAGGTCCAACAAACAGCGTTCCGGTGTGTGTGAGCAGCCTGTGTGTGTATGTACTGCCTGTGTGTGTGAACAGTGCCTATGTGTGTGCGCAGTGCCGGTGTGTGCGAGCAGCCTGTGTGTGTATGTAGTGCCTGTGTGTGCAAACAGTGCCTGTGTGTGTGAACAGTGTCTGTGTGTGTGAACAGTGTCTGTGTGTGAGCAGTGTCTGTGTGCGAGCAGTGTCTGTGTGTGAACAGTGTCTGTGTGTGAGAAGTGCCTGTGTGTGAGAAGTGCCTGTGTGTGTGAGAAGTGCCTGTGTGTGTGAGAAGTGCCTGTGTGTGTGAGAAGTGCCTGTGTGTGTGAGAAGTGCCTGTGTGTGTGAGCAGTGTCTGTGTGTGTCAACAGTGTCTGTGTGTGTGAGCAGTGCCTGTATATCCCTGCACCTAAAATCAACCTACTTGTCATGAGGCCCAAGGTTAGACACACAAGCACAACTGTTGCAACTCGGCTGCTTGGACTCTCCATGCAGAAACACATTCCTGCTCTCGGAGGTTTGGTTTTGTTGCTGAACAAGACATGAGCCCCTTTGATGAGATGAGGAGAATGCGGCAAAATGTGGGACTGTTCATAAGCCAGTGAAAAGAATTCCGTTTCGTACCTGGACGTTACTGTCTCCATTACAAACGCACTTACATACTTTGTGGGGTAATGAAGACTGTGTGTCTCATTGTCGGCGCATGACCAAGCCAGCTCTTCAAAGGCCAACACTTACACATGAATGGATGCAGACGAACGCGCGCCCACCAAACTCACTGCAGACTGGTGAACGCGCCCCGAACATCTCGGTTCAATTACCGCGGCACCCTGACAGCTCGTAATTGACAATTTATTGCACTCCCCTGCGCGTAACCGCACAAAATATGCAGGAAGTGCACAAGCTGAAATCCATATGGCCTATTGTGTGAAGGCTACTAGAAACACAGCACTGCGAGGACCAATTAGCATGCAGATGCCAAAATAAACTACGGAAAAATCTCGCGCACTGAGGAATTTTTACTTCACTATTCTGAGCCCCGTAACAAGATGGCTCGGAGCTCCGCCCCACTTCTGACGAAGTGGTGACGTAGTTCGAGCCCTAAAAAAAATATATATATTATGTATTAGGATTTTTTAAAGATAATTAATTAAAAAATATGGTTTCAATAATTTTTACATTTACAAAAGTTTAATAAAAGATTTCAAAATAAAAAAAATGTTTTATTTATAGACAATCTTTAACAATAAATAACAATTATTTATATATTTAAATAGTTAGATTTATTTTAACCTAAGTTCCTATGTTTTTTTTTTAAAGTCCCTACCTCCATCATTTTCTATTGAAAGGTGTTGCCATATTTGTTGCTTGACTTAGACAAGCTTTGAGCTGGAGTACATTTATGACAGTTTTGGATCCTTTTTGGCTGTAATAATTATAGAAGGTCAGTTTGTGACTCACAGTGAGCTTACTCTTTTGAGTGTGTGTGCATGTCCTTTTCTAAACCCATCCCTAGTCATACCCAACCCCTCATTCCTCCTACCTTAGCCTTGCCTCTTTATTCGTAAGTATGCCTCATTTTCCAGCCCCTTCCCTTTTTCTCTCCCACACTTATGGCAAAAATGCAGTTGGGATGGACATCTCTGCACAGAAAAGCTAGTAGAGGTAGAGGCGTTGACCTCCGCATGGAGGTATTTGATTACCATTTGTATTACATTAGTACTTCTATTGTAGTACTACTAAAAAAACAACAAGATGGCTTAGATGGGAGCCCTCCATCAGAGGCCTTCAGTGGTCTGATACCTGGGAAGACCGCATATCCCTATATGCTGACGACATACTTTTATATCTCACCTCCCCTAGAAAGTCCATCCTGGAACTGCTGAATGTTTGCGATAAGTTTGGCAGGGTTTCCGGCTATAGAATAAACTGGTCCAAATCGGTCCTCTATGTTTTGGTTGGACCGCCCCCGCGGCTACCTGCGGACTGCCCACTGCGCGTTACTACAGAAGCTTTTAAGTATCTGGGTATATATGCGACGCCTGATCCCTCTGAGTTCTACGTCAAAAATCTAAAGCCCCAGTTGGACCGCTTCAAACGTGAAGTAGTGGTGTGGCATAACTTCCCTCTAACGCTGCTAGGAAGGGCAGCACTCTATAAAATGATGGCACTGCCGCGCTTTCTCTATGTACTTGAAAACACTCCGTTCTTGGTCCCACAGGCTTATTTTAAAACTATAGCAGCGGAGGTCGCCAATTTACTGTGGGGCAATAAACTAGCGCGGATAGCACAAGACAAGCTCGTACGTCGCTGGTACGATGGAGGAACAGCACTCCCAAACTTTCAGCTGTACTATTGGGCGGCACACCTTAAATTGATAAATAGTTGGTTACACACCCCACAGGACGAACCGGCATATCAGGCTGACAGACACGATCTGGAGGGCAGAGGTCTGATGGCTAATGTCTATCGGCGCCATAAACCTCCGGGACTGATCGACCCTACGGCACACATGGTGCACATTTGGTATCAGGCTCACATACGGTTGAAATGTGCGGGGTTAATCACGCAGATGACACCGTTGTGGGATTCCCAGCAGTTGGGTACCCTTTGCAGGAGTAAGAGCTTCCAAAACTGGGACAATATTGGCCTCTCAGTGGTGGGAGACCTTTGGAAAAAGGGAGCAGTGGTTGAATTCCAACACCTTCACGCGCAATATGGCATGGCACAAACAGAGAAATTCCAATATTTACAAATCCGTCATGCACTACAAGCAGCCATACCACCAGGCACCGCATTACAAGAATCCACTCCACTAGAAGATAGGCTCCTGACAGAGTACATGACAGAAAAGGCGACCTCCCTAACGTACCGTAAACTAGTCAATAATTTGCCGGACCCCACATCCCAACTAAGACGGACCTGGTCCCGGAGGTGGGTGACTTTGACGACTCAGAGTGGCAGGAGGCTCTATCCTCGCCCTGCGAAACGGCGATCCCATCCAGGCTCCGACTAGTCCAACTTAAAATACTACATCGCACATACTACACCAGAACGACTCTTTACGCAATAGGGGCAGCAACACATAAATACTGTCTGCGCGGCTGTGGTGGTGAAGGTACATTTTATCATACTATTTGGGACTGCCCCCGCATTGCGGCGTACTGGGTTAAGTTATGCGCACATTATCACAAGCTCTAGAGATCTCGGTCCTTCCGGAGCCGAGCCGCTGTCTATTGAATATATGGGAAGCAAATGACCTTAATCATCAGGAACAGGACTGGGCTATGCTTGGCGTGATGATGGCGAAGCGGAATATTGCTATGTTGTGGGGATCGGGAACGCTGCCTACGCTTCGCAAATGGTGTAAAGATATGGACGAGGCAATGGTGGCGGAAAGGGCGGTCTTCATACACCGTGGTTGCCCTAAAAAATGGGAAAGGGTCTGGGGGGCATGGAACAAATTCGGAGGAGACATTTGTGAACCACCAGAACTTGACTCGGATACTGTCGCCTAATAGTGTGGCCTTATGATACAAGGGATGGGGGGGGGGGGGGTGGGAGATTGAGCTACGGGACCGGATTTGAATTGGGGTTGTCTAAGATATGTTATATTACTATGCTAGTCCCTGATCTATACGTGTGTGTCAACTAGGATGATTACTGATGTGTATGTGTTAACTCTACTCTATGCCTAAAGTAAATAAAACTTTTCACAAAAAAAAAAACAACAAGA
The DNA here is from genome assembly GCF_964263255.1 of Lissotriton vulgaris. Taxonomy (NCBI): domain Eukaryota; kingdom Metazoa; phylum Chordata; class Amphibia; order Caudata; family Salamandridae; genus Lissotriton; species Lissotriton vulgaris. The sequence goes on from NC_141691.1 coordinate 1,128,837,122, forward strand.
GAAGTTTGTGAATAGGTCTTCATATTGCTCGTTGTTAGCATCTCTCAAATACAAAATTATGATGCTGAGGCTATGCTTTCAGAACATCTTTTGTATGACCCATCCTTTTTCCTATTTAACATCTGAAGATACACTTACAGTACCAGAGACGGATAGCATTTAACGGCGGTGGGGAGGCGTTTCGCAAGGAGGAGGGAAAGAGGAGGGAGAGGTAATGGAAAAAAAATTAAACACTTACCTGTGTGCCTCCGCCTCTCGGTCCTCTTCACATGTTTCCAGGACTCCAGGGCTGCGAGCACCATGCTCCCAGGCTCCCCAAAGCCAATCACAACACTGCAATGAAGATTTGTGATTGGTCTAAGTACTGTGATTCCGTGCTCAGCCAGGAAATGGAAGCCTGGGCATGTTCTCCACCAGAGCTGTAATACAGCCTGGGTGGAGAACATGCAAAGTGCACATGACGGTTTGCCCAGCCCAAGGCGGACGGCCAAAGCCTCATGCTCACTTGGAGTTGGCAAACCTCTCCTCCCCTGCGAGCAGCCCTGCCCCAACCCAGCTGAGCAAGGACAGAAAAATAAAATTATAATAGAAATGAGTTATTATCATTTTATTTTTTCCTTTTCGACCTGCTCAGTGGGGAAACACTGCTCCGCCTTAGCAGAGGAGCCGCCCCTGGCCAGGACCTGGCAGAGACCCTCAAGGCCTCTGTGCTCACATAATAGTAAGTGTGCAGGGCTGGCGAGGGGCACATAGTGGTGCCACTCAAGGCATCTGAATACCACTGTTGGTGTTTTGGCCAATATGAAAAACAACAGCATACAATTTTATCTGGCCCTCCTTGTCACCCAGTTGGGAGCTGTAACCGCATGCAGGCTGAGGCCCTTACTCCCAGTTTTTCACATGTGCCTGGAATTGCAACTCTGTTATCTCAGCATTGTATTTCTCAGCACCTGTATATTAAGCATAGAAAGCCATTGGGTCATCTCTTTTCTGTAATCTAGAGCAGACGTAGCTCAGCTATGCACGCAGTCTAGTACATTACTTTTTCAGCCCAAATCACCCAAGTTGGCGGACAGGGGCCAGCATCACGGCTTGCATGTGTATACAGTTCACCACTGGGGGGTGATGTGGAATTCTGAGTTCTGCAATGTTGCTTTTTTTGCTCACTGCAGCAACTGTACACTGAGTCTCAGCTAATAGTAGCTCTCTTTTCTACATTGACCAGCTCCACTACCTTAGATAGGCCCTGAGCCAGTCCACCTATCCCAGCCTGGTCAATCAATCAATCAATCATATCATTTGTAAAGCGCACTACTCACCCGTGAGGGTCTCAAGGTGCTGGGGTGGGGAATGTTGCTACTGCTCGAAAAGCCAGGTCTTGAGGAGTTTTCTGAAGGTCAGCAGGTCTTGGGTCTGCTGTAGGTGGATGGGGAGGGTGTGCCAGGTCTTTGCGGTGACGTGGGAGAACGATCTGCCACCTGAGGTCGCTCTTCGGAAGCGGGGGACTGTAGTGAGGGCGAGGTCGGCAGAGCGGAGCTGGCGGGTGGGGGTGTAGAAGCTAAGTCGTCTGTTGAGGTACGTTGGTCCGGTGTTGTGGAGTGCCTTGTGTGCGTGGGTGAGGGGCTTGAAGGTTATCCTCTTGTTGACCGGGAGCCAGTGCAGGTCTCTCAGGTGGGGTGTGATGTGGCTGCGGCGAGGGATGTCGAGGATCAGGCGTGCAAAGGCGTTCTGGATGCGTTGGAGACGTCTCATGAATTTGGCCGAGGCTCCTGCGTAGAAGCCATTTCCAAAGTCCAACCTACTGCTGACAAGGGCCTGGGTGACTGTTCCTCTCGTTTCAGTGGGGATCCACTTTTAGATCCTACGGAGCATGCAGAGGGTGTTGAAGCAGGAGGAGGAGACGGTGCTGAGCTGTTTAGTCATGGAGAGGGTGGAGTCGAGGATGACCCCTAGGTTGCATGCGTGGTCGGTGGGTGTTGGAGCGGTTCCCAATGCGGTCGGCCACCAGGAGTCATCCTAGGCCGAAGGGTTTGTTCCAAGGATGAGGACCTCTGTCTTGTCCGAGTTCAGCTTCAGTCGGCTGGTCCTCATCCATTCAGCAACGGCCTTCATTCCTTCGTGAAGGTTGGTTTTTGCGGTGTTTGGGGACCTTGGTGAGGGAGAGTATCAGCTGGCTGTCATCGGCAAAGGAGAGGATTTTGAGGTCATGCCGATGGGCAACGTGGGTGAGCGGTGCCATGTAGATGTTAAACAGAGTTGGGCGGAGGGATGAGCCCTCGGGTACGCCGCAGATGATCTCGGTGGTTTTTGAGTGGAAGGGGGGAAGGCAGACGCTCTGTGTTCTTCCGGAGAGGAAGGAGGTGGTCCAGTCCAGGGCCTTCTCTTGGATCCCAGCGTTGTGGAGGCGTGTTCGTAGTGTGTGGTGACAGACCGTGTCGAAGGCGGCTGACAGGTCCAGGAGGATGAGGGCCGCCGTTTCTCCGTTGTACAGCAGGGACTTGATGTCATCGGCGGTGGCGATGAGGGCAGTCTCGGTGCTGTGGTTGCTGCGGAACCGGGACTGGGTAGGGTCCAGGATGTTGTTTTCCTCGAGGTAGTGGGTCAGTTGTTCGTTGACGGTCTTCTCGTTGACCTTTGCCGGGAACGGGAGCAGGGAGATGGGCCGTAAGTTCTTGAGGTCCATGGGGTCCGCCTTGGGTTTCTTGAGTAAGGCGTTGATCTCGGTGTGCTTCCAGCTCTCCGGGAAGGTTGCTGTCTCGAAGGAGGTGTGGATGACTTTCCGGAGATGGGGTGCAATGGATGTGCTGGCTTTGTTGAAGATGTGGTGTGGGCATGGATCTGATGGAGATCCGGAGTGGATGGTGTTCATGATTTTGATGGTGTCATCGTCGTTGATGTTGGTCCAGTAGAGCAGGCGGTTGGTGGTCGTGGGGGCGGAGGTCTCAGTGGTTGTCGGGCGGTTGTGGCGTTGAAACTGTTGTGGATGTCTGTGATCTTGCGGCGGAAGAAGGTGGCCAGCGAGTCGCACAGGTCTTGTGAGGGTGGGACGTCGTTGGTGTTGGAGCTGAAGTTGGAGAGTTCCTTCACGATGTTGAAGAGCTCTTTGCTGTTGTGCGCGTTGTTGTCTAGGCGGTCTTTGAAGGAGGCCATTTTGGCAGATCTGATGAGGTGATGGTGTCTGCGGGTGGCATTCTTGTGGGCGCCGTGGCTGTCCGGTGTTCGTTCACGGAGCAGATCTTCTCCAGCTTTTGGCAGGTTTGCTTGGAGGCCCAGAGGTCTTCAGTGAACCAGCTGGCTTTCTTGTTGGTATGATTGTTGGAAGGTTTCTTGATCGGGGCGAGGGTGTTGGCGCAGTCGTTGATCCACTGTCTGAGGTTGCGGGCAGCGGTGTTGGGGTCAGTATGGTCGGCGGGTGGGCTCTGGGCGAGGGTGGTGGTTAGCTGGTCTTCGGTGACTTTGCTCCAGCAGCGGTGAGGCATCTGTTGGGTGCGTTGGTGCGTGGTGGGCTTCTTAAAGGGAAAGTGGAGTTCGGTGGTCTGGTTGAAGGCGACATGGGGGCTTGCAGAGAAGATGGGGTCAAGTGTGTGACCGGCGAAGTGGGTGGGTGCTGTGACGAGTTGTCTGAGTCCGAGGTTGGCTAGGTTGTTGATCAGGGTGGTGGAGTTGGTGTCATCATTGTTCTCGAGGTGGAAGTTCAGGTCCCCGAGGAGGATGTAGTCCGTGGAGGCGAGGGCTTGTGTGCTGACGAAGTCGGCGAGTCGGCGATGGAGTCGCTGAACTGTTGTCGGGGTCCGGGCGGTCTGTAGTTGAGGGTGATGTTGGGGTCGGTGTGGATCTGGAGTGCATGTGTTCGACGGTGCTGAGGGTGTCATCGGTGTTGGTCGAGACTCTGAGAGTGTTCCTGTGGACGATGGGGATTCCTCCTCCCTCTCTGTTGGTGCGGTCCTTGTGGGTGATCTTGTAGCCTTCCGGGACGGCTATGGCTATGTCGGGTGCCAAGGAGGGGTTCAGCCAGGTGTCCGTCAGGAAGGCAACGTCTGGGGAGGTTGAGTCGAGTAGGTCCCAGAGTTCAACTACATGTTTTCAGGTGGAGCGGGTGTTGAGAAGGATGCATCTGAGGTGGTTGGGTTCTTTCCTGGTTGGCAGCGTGGTGGGGCGGATGCTTGTGAAGCTGCAGTTCCGGCAGGTGAAAGCTCCTTGGGTGCACTTCGGGGCGGCCAGGAAGCAGGTGTGTGATCGTCTGGTGTTGAGTGCATGGAGGATTCTGGCATCGTAGCGGTGTCGGGGTCGTAGTGTTCGTGGTGTCCAGGGGTCCTGGTGCTGGGAGCGGTCCAGGCACGGACGGGCACAGATGGGCTTGCCTTAGGTGCGCCAGCGGCGAGCCAGCGGCGCGGCCGCGTAGCGGCTTCCATATGAGGGGATGTGGGAGGGAGGAGAATCGGGGAGGCGAGAGCGGGACGTCGAATGGGATTGCAGGTGGGCGGGCCAAAAGGACACAGCGGCGGGAAAAATGGGCCGGGGCCGCGGGAGAACTGGGCACAGGAAGGAAAAACAGGTTTAGGCAAGAAAACAAGTACAGGCACAGAGGAATAAAAACAAATCTAGGCAAGAAAGCAAGTTAGGCACAGGGGAATAAAAACAAGTCTGGGCAAGAAAGCAAGTACAGGCACAGGGGAATAAAAACAAGTCTGGGCAAGAAAGCAAGTACAGGCACAGGGGAAAAAAACAAGTCTGGGCAAGAAAGAAAGTTAGGCACAGGGGAAAAATACAAGATTAGGCAAAAACAATGCAGGCAGATCCGTGCAGCAGCATGGGGAGCGACCTGCCTACGAGCAGGGTCATAGGTCTTACCTCCTTGCTTGTGCTACCAACCAGACCCTTCTGCTTGACTTGCCCAGCAGCCAAAATCTGCTATCGTACAGTTGGAAGGACGTAAATTTGTGTTTTTTTAATGTGCATGTGTGCATGGGCGTAGCAGCCAGACCCTGAACAGGAAAGCAAGCAGTGCCAAGGTGGTTTAGGAGTCCGGTCGCCAAGATGGCGCCCAGTGCCCAAAATGTATATACATTGTTACAGTTAACACAGCTCAACTCCACCTAAAGAATAAATATTGGCAAAGCCAAAAGGTCTGGTGCTGGCCGCCAGCTTTTTGCCATTGACAATTCTTGTTTTGTTCTGTCATGGTTTGTGCAAAACCTTATTGTTGGGGAAGCCGCAGGCCCATCATCAATCTAAAACATTTTTTTGCTAAAGTCAAGAATAATTCTTTGGTTTCAAAAAGCACACATTATCATAGTAGTCCCTGATGCTGAAGGGGACCATGATGTGTGCAAGCTGCAAAGTAAGACAGGTAGGACAAAATATGAAATTCATGTCAGAGTTAAAATTAGTAATAAAATAATTTTCTATAGAAGCAAGACATACAATAGCACTGAAAGCACACTAGAATGCCATACACACATGACATACAAATGACATTGGTTTACAAATATATCTGTAGTCCTCAATCAAAATACTTTAGCAGAATCTGATATTTGATTATAGTTATAAATGCATTTCAGTCCATGCATACAAAAATAATGACAATTTTGTGAAGAACGGTTCAAATGGACCAATTGTATTATGCTGTGAGATTGCAGCAGTCAGTTAACAACCACTCCAGCAGGAATTTACGTTATCATTAGCAGGCAGGCGTTAGGAGCTGTTAACGCTAGAACTGTCTTGTGTTCAACATGGAAGAGCTTGTAGAAAGCTTCCTGCTATCACATCAGACTCTAAACACAAAGGCAACGCCGAAGTAATAAAGTAAACTGGCATCGAAGAGAACTACCTTATGTGTGGATGTGCTGCTTAAGAAAGAGCAAAATGCAACCACTCAAAGTGAAGTTATCCAGTTGCTGAAGGTGGCTGATCGCATGCCCTATGCTCATACTATAGTGAGTGGAAGCAAAATATAAATGGCACAACAACAAACCACTGGATGATGACACCTGGATGGAAGTTACTTTAAATATCTTGGCTGATACCTGTCCAAAAAAAGCGGTAAACAATGATTATGGGTCTACACTTTGCAGCAGGAGCAGCACAGATCATGGAGTCAGAAAGAAGCCCTGCAAAAGCCACTGTCCTTAATCCTGATGCTTAAACAAAAAAGTGCTGGTGCCCTGATATGAATCCCAGTAGCACAGAAAATAGTAGTAGTCCCTTGAGTCTTGCCATTAATGTTGCCACCTCTGAGGCCAGGGGTTACAGCTGCCACCTGGGCAACCCCTAAATGCATCCATGTGAGTAGCTATGATGGATCTCTTCACAATGGGTCTTTTAACCTCTGGGCCACATTCTAATGTTGGATCTCAACTACGAGTTTGTCAAGTCTGACAGCTCTGACCCTGATGCCACCCAAAATTACACTTCCAAAAGCTCTGCCCTCAACTCCTCCAAAGAAGTTGTTTCCCTCTAAGGTACCATCAACAGGCACTTGGTGCCACCTAGGATACTGACTCAGTTGGCACAGAGGAACCATTGAAGCCCTCAAAGTGGTCTGAATTCATCCCAATTGCAGAGGGGAAATGTAAAGCCTGTTGTGATGAGAAGCCCTTGGCAGAGCTCCTTACCAGGGCTCAGAGATGGAAGAACGCTTTGAGTCTGACTCTGGTACTCTTGTAATGCTGATATTGGTCATAGCCCTACAGTGAATGATGGCACCGTGGGGCCTTCCTTGTTTTTATGGCAACCTTAGCAAGTGTTCACATGGAATTCACTTTTAGAAACAAGTATTTGTTCACAGACGTTTCGGTGCAGAACCAATCTAAACTGCTTTTTGAGAATTACATCAATACTACTCTTGAATAGATACAACAGACAAAAAGAGTCCAGAGCAGCCAATAGCTTTACAACAGCACTTCAGCCGAACTGAGTTTATTTGAAAAAGGAACAATAGTTTAGACCATATAGATGTGAGTGTTTCTTAAGGAAAGTAGGGAAAGCGAGTATACCCCAGGTGAAAAAACAAACCACAATCAAATTTGAAGACGAGAAGGTAAGGTGCAAATGTAAACAAGCAAGGTATATTGATTGCTTTACAATGAAAGACAGCAGTTTTTTTCATTCAATAAATTTCGAGACACAGACACCCCTAAACCAGTCCTAGGAGGCCTTGTTTCTGGTCAAGGGAGGACCTGCTTTTCATCTATCAATTGTGTGAATTTTATTTTCTCGTCTAAGTGCACTGGGTATGCCCAGTCATAGGTACCGGGCTCACTGTGCCACTGGATTAAAGCTATTCTGGCTGATGAGAAGTGAAACCCTGAATCAGGTCATAGGATGCTTTGTTTCCGTTCCAGGGAAGACCTGGCCTGGCAGTGTGGGCTGGACTGTTCCCAAGAGGCACAGGGACAAGACTGATTTGTATAAAGCCAGGTCTAAACTGGGGTGGCATGGTGGGTAAAAGAATGATGGATGTAACCCAGATCTCTTGACTGGGGGCGAATGTTTTAATTTGTTCTGCAGTCCGTCCATCAGTTATGTGTCTTTTACTTTCTCGCCCTACATGAGCTTGGTCCTTTGTTTCCGGTCCTGGAAAGACCTGACTTGGCAGTTCCAGCTGGAGTGTTCCCATGAGGCATAGGGACAAGACTGATTTGCAAATGGCCAGTCTAAACTGGGGTGGCACCGTGAGCAAAAGAATGATGGCTTTAAGCCAGATCTCTTGACTGGGGTGAATGTTTTGATTTGTTCTGCATTCTGTCCATCAATTGTGTGTATTTTGCATAATGTTTAATGAGACAATATTAAAGCATGTCTTGACTTCTTTGGAAAGACTATTCTTGGGCCCTGATGTCCACAGACAAATAGCTAAACAGCACAGACATACCTCTCTTTTTTCTTGTTGTCACATCCTTAACCGTAAAGTCAATGCCTCCTCTTCAAAATGTAACCCAAATGCCTTTCTCATGGTCCCTAGAGGCCCAAGAGTTTAATAGTTTGGTCTCTATAAAATAAAATGCTTTTTATTTTTTTAGCAGCCTCACCCTTCTTGTTATAAATGTCATGTGTATTATAGGCCTCTATGTCCATGCTTTGTGGCATCTATGAAAAATATCAGTCTCCCTAAGTACATGAAAAAGTCCTTCTCCAATTCGGGCAACCATAGTATGGAGACTTTCAAAAGGATTCTGAAGTACATCTTAGATTCTGTAGACACTGTACGTAATCAATGACTACAGTTACGCCTTCATGCTTGGATGCATTTCACAGACTACTGTGAAGATGTTTGAGCTATACTCTTTGGCACGCTATATGAGGGCGAGCACTTACTTGATGAAAGGCTGACTCCTCTCTGGAATGCTTCAAGAACAGTGGAGCTACACCTTGCACGCTGGACCTAGCTTCCCCAGTAAAGCAGTTTGACCAGCATGACAAGAATTTTCAGGGTGACTTCAGAGTACAACAGTCTTTGCAGCTGATTCAGATGCCACAACAATTGTACAACTTCATTCGAGGCAAGGTGGATATAGATGACGACATTACCAACAACAGAGCGCACCCAGTCTGCACCATATTCCTCTGCTGCCTCAAAACCTCTTTGACTACCAACTCCCACTAGTGGTAAGGGTCTTCCATTTTTCCACCAACTGGGTTGAGATGACAACAGGTTGCAGAGTCTCCCAGCTAATCTGCAAGGGTGATGCTCTACCGTTTTGTCCTCGACCCCAAACAGCCCTCTTTTCACCAGAACATATTCTCCAGCACAATCCTCGATTTTACTAAACAAAAGGGTGGTAGAGGTAGAGACCTGCCTGGAAGACAGGGGCATGAGTTTGTACCCCCTTTACTTCTTGGTTCACAGGAAGGATGAATGTCTGAGACCCGCCCTCAATCTTTGCCTCTTGAAACTGTTCATTCAGCAGGGCAAGTTGAAGATATTGTCTCTGAGCAAAGTCCTGCAGGCCCTCATTGCAGGGCATAGCGGGTCCTTCAGGATGTCTGTTTCTATCTACCAATCCTCCTGACCCACAGATGCTATCTGAGGCTACCATGGGCAGCCATGAACACATCTTCGCCTGGTTAAAGAATTACAATCTTCCATCATGTTTAAGCCTTTCATCATGCTGCCACATCTAAGATTCCAGTGTCATTCAGCCTGATCTGAAATGGCCTGAGTGTCCCCTCCACAAGGAGGTCTCTTTATCAGCTCAGTGATCTGCCGTTTGATACCATTAGCGAAGTGAATGAACTCCAAAAAATGAGAGCCCAAGGGGACAGGTAAGATTTTACAACAAATTCTGCTTTTGTGCCGAGACAAATGTGACTTCATTTTGTGTGTGGTTTGACCCACGTAATTAGACTGAATGGGCACCAGACGACATAGTCTACATTTTGGGATTTGCAATTGGTGTGTTCTCTTAGGTTGTGGATAATGTTGCCATGAATTAACTCTTTGGTATTGGTAGTAAGAATCACACATTACACAATCACCACATTTGAAGTGATTATAATGATTTCGCCATAAACAGCATGAGTGGCACTTTTTGGTGTTTTTAAGGCGTATAACTGCACTGGGATATTTTTAAGTAGTGGTGCCTTTAGTTAATCGTGTCTTAGCTAAATTGAATGGCCAGTTCGGTGGTGGTATCACTTTTTAACCGAAAATTGGTCTGATCTAGCATAGATTTTCAAAGGTGAACTTTATTTGTCCTTTGGTGTATGGGCTTCATTAAGTCTTCATTCATAATGGCTGACATCATTTATATCATAAAAGTGTCTTGGTCTGGAATGTTGTGCGGAAGGACTCCTTTGAGACATATTCACCTGGCCTCTTGTTTTGATTGATGGTCTAGACGGAAGTAACATGGTTATTGCTACAGACTTTCATTGGTTATTCATAATTGTTTATCTACTTAGATGCCTTTTTTATTTTTTTCAGATTCTCTGGCTTTTTTGCTCTGTCCTGATGATGACCCTTTAATTCTTAGCATTGAAATGTCATTGACGCTTTACTGGCAAATTGAGAATGAATTGGTTTTTTTTATATTTATTTTTATTAAGTATAACAAACAAGGCAAAAAACAGTATACATAGCGCTTTGTTCACATGAGGCCAGATGAACAGTACATCGAATAATAAGCAAAACTATAAGGAAGGAGGAGTACAGGGGCGAGACGGTAAGCAGACAATATTGCAAACATTGAATGTGGGATCAGGGGGAAAGTGGGATATCGATGTTATCTACTGCAGGTGGTGAACATATGTCTCCTCGATACCTATTCCACGGCCCCCAGACTCTAAGCCATTTCCGGGGCGGCCCCGGGCCAGATACACCGTTTTTCCCGAAACATTCACCAGTCCATGTTTTCCTTCTTCATCTCAACCGTAGGCGGCCTATGGGACCCCCCACAGTTGTGCGATATCATGCTTAACGATCATGGCCCCCAGGGTCGCCCACTGGGTCTGGGCCACCTTGTAATCTGTGGGTTCCCAGACATTTAGCAAGCAGCGCCTGGCCTCCGGTAATAGAGGAACACCCGTAACTTCTTTTATTACATCATACTTCAGGACATTCCCAAATAATATGAAGAAATGTCCCCACCAGACCACATCCCCGCTTACACAAACCCTCCTCGGAAAAGCTCATGCGAACCAGACGGGGGCCCTGGATGTGCACCCTATGAAGGATCTTAAGCTGGACCAGCCGAAGTCTCGCTGGAATCGCAACCTCCTTGGGAGAGGAGATCGCCGACTGCCAATCCTCGTCATCCAATTCAAGGCCGTCCCGGACCCAGAGGTCAAGCAAGGGCAACAGGAGATCCGACCTATCGTTGATCAGCTTTTTATAGACAAGGGAGATTGTACTGTCCGGAACGTGACCATCTAGCAATCTATCTTCAAGCGGGGACGACTCGGGGACCGCCTCCCCCGTCGAAAAGACCGATATCAATGCATGGCGGATCTGGACATAGCGGAAATACTCCGAGTTCCCCAATTCAAACTCCTCTTTAAAGTGTCAAACGATTTCACTTGTCCCTTAACCCAGAGGTCTCCCTCCTTGCTAATGCCAATGAGGCCCCACTTGTCGAACCTTTTTGTCTTCCACAGAGTACCAAGTCTATCAGAGTCGAAAGTGGGGTCGCTAAAGTCAGGCTGTCCTTCCATCCCATAGAAGTAGTTGCATCTTGCCATACACGAACTGCCGTCCTAGTAAGCCCCGACAATGACTTGACCACTGATTTCGAGTACAGGGCCCTATAGTAATTGCCCCCAGCAGCAGCCATCTATCCATAGGGAACGCAGGATTCAGTTCGGGACCATACATACTGTGATTAATGGCCCCCAACTGAGACGCCCAGTAATATTGCTTGATGTCTGGGAGGGCGATACCCCCATCGTACCACGGGAGCGTTAGTTTGGACAACGCAATGCGAGGTCGACCGTCCCATATCAGTTTCCTCTGGAGACCCTCGACTGTACGAAAATAACTGGTGGGGACTATGTCAAGCGTGGTTTGGAGGGCATATAGGAAACGAGGCAGAGACATCATCTTAAAGAGGGCCGCGCGTCCCAACGGCGAGAGTGGAAGTCTATGCCAACCCGCGACATCCTGCCGCAATCTAGTTAAAGTTGGGAGAAGATTCAGCTCATACCGAGCCACAGGGTCTGTGGAGACCCAGATATTTAAACCCCGTCTGCGTCACCTGTATGGGGCAGTTACGCGGGAGGAGGGGGACGTCACCAGAAAGAAAGTACAAATAGGATTTTGCCCAATTGATCATTAAACCCGAGTTTCGACCGAAGGAGGCCATGACGTCACAGAAAACCATCAACGACTTCCTGGGCGAGGTCAGATATAGCAGAATGTTGTCTGCATAGAGCGAAATGCGATCCTCATAGTCGGAGGACCACCGAATACCCCTTATCGAGGGCTCCCAGCGGATCCAGGTGGCAAGGGGCTCAAGGGCCAGTGCGAACAGGATCGGTGACAGGGGGCACCCCTGATGGGTACCACGTCCGAGACTAAATGGAACCGAGACTCGACCGTTAACTCAATTTGCGCAAGGGGGTCTTCGTAAAGAAGTCGGACCCAACCAATAAAACTGGGACCAAAACCAAATTTAGCTAATGCAGCCCACAAATAAGGCCATTCAATAGTATCAAAAGCCATCGTGGCATCCAGGGACGCCAAAATGGCCGGCTCGCGCAGCTTCGCAGCCCTCGCGAGAACTCCGTGCAGACGCCTGAGATTCAACGCAGTGTTCCGATGGGGAATAAAACCAGACTGATCCGGATGGACCAGTTCGCTAATGACAGTAATCAATCGATTGGCCAGCACCTTTGCGAGAATCTTAGGCTCGGCGTTCAAAAGAGATATAGGTCGGTATGACCCACACCTGTCCCTCGGTTTCCCCTCCTTATGTATAACAACAATCGTCACAAGTCGCTGATCTCGGGGGAGAGAACCACATTCACGAGACTCCAAAAACATGTCTCTAAAATAGGGATCTATCTTATCGGGCCGCAACTTGTATAGCTCTATCGGCAGCCCGTTAGGACCCATGGCCTTACCAGACCGCAAGGAGCGGATCGCAAGGGCAACCATATCAGCGGTTATTGCGGTGCCCATTTGCTCTCTATCAGCATCTGAGAGACTCGGCAAAACAATGTCACGCAGCAACAAATGAGAGTCATCCTCCGGTCTATCCGACACGGGGGAGTACACCGTCCAAAAATGATCAGCAAAGCACTCAACAATCTCTACCGGGTCCGAGACCCGCACACCACTCACCATCTCAATCTCAGGCACAACACGACTAGCGCTATCCCTCTTGTCCAACCATGCTATCAATTTACCTGCTTTATCTCCTACGTCATATAGACGACCCTGCTGCTCTCGACTCATGGCCTTGGCTGCATCAGTAACCAACGCCCTGTATTCCAACTGTTTTAATCGCAACGTATGTGTCTTCACGTGGGTAACCTCCTGTTCCAGGTCTAACTCCAGGTCCGCTATTTCAGTCTCAACCTTCACTACCGCCTCATCTCTCTGTTTCTTAACACCCACAATCAAAGACAGAGCTTGACCCCTAAGAACTGTTTTAAAGGCCTCCCAAAGCAACACTGCGGACGAAACAGAGCCCTCATTCTCTGAAAAATATAGATCAAGTGACTTTATCAAATTGTGATGAGCTTTAGGGTTGCGGAGAAACCAAGGGTTGATTGGGGCCACCCACCCCTTGGTCCCGGAAGACAATTCAATTTGAAGCCACAAAGGAGCGTGATCAGAAATTCCCCGAGCCATATGTTTACAGAAGGCGCCTGTGCAGCAGGCACCAAGACGTAATCAATCCTCGAAAGGCTACCATGGGCACCAGAGTGGAATGTGTACTGCCGCTGAGAGGGGTGCAACAATCTCCAAGGCCTAAAGTATTGATGAGATCATGAAGCCAGTTCTGCGCCCCCTTGAGGTCCCTAGGTGGGTGTCTATCAAAAATACCAGATACAACCGCATTAAAATCCCCACCCAGTATTAATGATCCCTCGGGGAGAGCAAGGAGAACCCACCCCAAATCTGCAAAGGTAGTGGATTGTAGGCCGGGAAGGACATACACGGAGACCAGGGAAAGGGTCCTGCCCTCCCAACGACCAGTGAGGACGACATAGCACCCTCTATCATCGAGGACCGTTGCATCAACTTCCAACGGGAGAGAGTTCTTAATAAGAATACCCACCCCTCGGGAACCTGAGGAGAACCCTGCATGGGCGACTAAACGATACCCCTTCCTATTCATAGCATAGCATGCATTTCCTATCAAGTGAGTCTCCTGAAGTAGGACCACATCTGGGGAATGACGTTTTAACAGCTGCAGCACTACCCCACGCTTTATCCGATCCCCCAACCCATTCACATTCCAGCTCAGAAGCCTCAACCCCCTGCCCCCCATCCCATACGAGGAAGAGAATCCAACCCCAAGAAGAAACCAGCGCTTCAATCAGAAAGTCTTGCAATACATTGCCTTGCAGAAAACGAAACTGAAAAAACAACAAACCCCCCCTCCTCCCCCACCAACAGCCCGTTACAACACCCCCCACCCTGCACCCCTGCATAAGACTAGAGAGCCACCCCAACTTGCAGTGTGCCTGTCACCCCCACATCTAAACTAATCTGCAGAAAGTCAAGCAGAGGAGGAAAACAACCCCCGATAGCCCTGCACCCCCCGAAATGTCTCACAGAATCATTTTACACAGTTAATGCACCACAGTTCGAAACCTCCAGAATACCCCAGGAACCAGTCAATGATAAGGCTTATTCCTGGTCCATCGATCCGCCCTCCGCACCACCGCTCTGCCCATCCTGCGGATGATGGGCCGGAAGAGTATCAAGCCAGTCGGCCACCACGTCTGGTCTGTCGAAAAAATAAGTCCGCTCTGCATGTTCGATGCGCAACTTGGCCGGAAAAAGCATGGCGTACTTGAGGCCCATCTCACGGAGTCTCCTTTTCACCCCAAGAAAACCAAGTCTCTGTTTCTGAACAGCTTGGGTAAAGTCTGGATAAAAACTGATGGTAGTGTTCTCAAACTTTATGGAACCACCTGCCCGCGAAGCCTGTAGGATAGCGTCTCTATCACGGAATTTAAAAATCCGTGCTATCATAGGCCGCCGCGGGGCACTCGTCTTGGGTTTTCCACCCGGAACTCTGTGAGCTCGTTCCACGGCGAAAAAATTACTCAGTCCCTTGGGTGCAAGGTGATTCATGATCAGGTTCTCCACAAAAAGATCTGCTGCCTGATCCTCCGCCTTCTCCGGAAACCCTATGATACGGACGTTGTTCCACCTAAACCTTCCTTCAAAATCCTCCAGACGACGCGCAAGGAGGTCATTGGAGGCCCTCAAACTGCGAACCTCTGTCTGTATTTCAACGACGTCGTCCATCAGACCAGAAGTCTTAATATCCAACGATTTAACCTTTTCGTTGGTTTTCGTTAGGTCCGTGCGAATCAAATTCACATCAATCGCCTGAGAATGAATTGTTACCCATAATTTTTTCCATCTTGTGTGGACTATTTGAATTGTAGACCCTGTGCCATTCTTTTTCCTTTTGTTAACATTGTGTAATGTTTAAATGTATCTGTTTGTGTAATATGTTGAGCACAAATAGTAGTGTATCGTTCACGTTGTTATTTTCTGAAAAAAAACATTTATAATAATAATGTAAATATTTCCTTGAATTTGTGTGTGGGCACCTTTCCTTTTTCTTTTTCCATTATTCATATATTCAAATATCCCTTAGAGTATTGTTCTTTGCAATTTTTGCAATTTTTTTTACATTTACTGTTAGTTTTTTTAAATGCAAAAAAGGTTAATCCCCTGGAACTATTGCTATTTATATATATTTCATTGCCCCCAGTTCTGGGGCAGTTGGCCTGCCCCTATTGTAGTTAAGCACGTTTTGAAAGTTTGAATTTTTCTGCCTTTCTGCCAGTGAGCTGGGTCACATAACTGTGAATATCTATCCTGTTGTGGGTTATGTATTGCTCCCAGACTCTGAGACAAAACAGGACTAGGTATGAGGGAAGAAGGTCTCTCTGAAATGATGGCTGAGGAGTTGTGCCCTGTCCAGATTGCACTTGAAAGGGCCTTTCTTGTTGACACACAAAGAAACCTGACACCAGGCCTGTCCTTCCCTTTGTCATCTTGGATAGTTTGTAGGCAGGGCCAGAGAAAGAAGAACAACAAACTAGAAACAGTTTTGGGACTAGGTCAGGGAATCTCCCCACACAAAGGCTGGCACTATGCATGAAAGCGACACCTTCAGACCCTCTCATCAGAACACTCCTAGACCTGTGCAGGAGTCAGAAGAAGGACTGTCCTGCTGTCTGAATAAGGACGATTGGACCAGCTTGCCTTTAGCCCAGGCTCCCCAGTTGTTGTCTGACCTCCTGTTTGAACTACAGGGGCACAATAAGTTTCCAAAGGCCTCCTCGCAACTGCTCAGCTAACCAGCACAAACCTGACCTGCCTATACCTGCCTGAGTTGTTTTGCTGTCTTCTGCTGGAGTTAGTCCTGATTGCCAAGAGATGCACCCCATTTCCTGGACCATTGGCTGATATCAGGGTGTACTTCCCCTTAAGAAAATGTGATGATACAGAAGTTTTGCGCTCCTTGCAACTTTTAAATTACCTCTTTGCACCAAGAAATGCATGCTAATGTAAACGTACAGTGGGACCTACTCTTCATGCTGACAGCGGCCATCTGCCATTACTGCCAATATGAGGTTCAAGCAATGACCAGCTCTTTGCACTATAACAATGACTGTCTGCGACAACCAATCTGCTTCTCCAGCCAACAATTACCTCCTTGTGGCCCCCCTTAGCGTAAACAGCAGCTCTTTGCCCGGTCTTGGCAGGGTAACTCTTCAGTGGGATGAACGGGATCCTTGTATCTCACCCGCGATCTATCACAGTTAACCTAAATTATTGACTTTTGTCCGGCCCAGCATGACCAGATAACTGCAAATTACACTTTGTGCTTTTTTTGTTTCTATTTTCACCTTAATATTTAAAAACTCATTTTTTCAGTTTCGCAGATTGGATTTTTGTAGGTTTGGTGTCATTTTAAGTATTAGACTTTGCTCTATGTTTCTAAACTGGTTTAGGATTTTTTTGTTGTGCTTTGTTTTCATTTTATTACCGTTTGAGTGGTGACCCAATAATTTTCACATTGCCTCCAGGTAAGTTTGACTGATTTTGTGCCCAGTTGGAGGGGCTTAAGCACAAGTTATTTAGTGACTTTTGTAGTTTACCCTGTTAAGGACTGTGTTCGTTAGTTGAGTGAGTAGTTTACCCCTTTTCAACAAATTACCCAGTTTCTTACAGAATCCATCAGAACTTTTTCACTGAATGTAAATAACTTTTTCCTTAGCTGTTCTCTTTGGAGCATATTTGGAGAGTAGGAAAAGAAAAATATCTAACCTAAAGTAGACCTTGTATATAGACATGACTGTGTAGGGGAAAACAATGAAATAGGATACAGTTAAGTGGTTCTGAGTCACTAAAAGATATATGAAAAAGAAAAAGATAAATATATATAAATAGAAAAAATATCTATAAATTACGACTATGAAACAAGAATGGATACAAGCAAATCTAAAAAAGGCTTAACTAAAAGTGAAAGGTCACAGCTGGCCCTTTTTATAATTGAAAGAATATTCTCTTATTGAGTTTCTCCCCATCAATAAGCAATTTTCAGTAATATAAACCTAATAAAAGAAAAACCTTAGATCAAATAGCATTCCGTGTGCCCACTGGCCTGTCCTCCTTAAGATAACTGTCTGTGGGACTCACCAGATGAATTAAAAGTATTCCTTGTCCTCCTTAACAGGTGTTAAAATGAATGCTCTAGATTTAGCACTACAAGCCGTGCAATGAAGCGGTCATAAAATATTATCTGATGGTGGCACTTGCATCACAGACAGAATCCTGCTAGAATCTGGGTCATGTACTTTGTTTTTACAAGTCAGAATTCAATAAGGAAATTTTTGCAATGGGGGGAACAGAATTACCTACACTCAGTAGCTTAATGATATCTGAATTCCTTATTAGGAAAAAGTCACAGCAGTTATTGCCAGCAGTATGTTTCCATCTCTCCACAGACACAGTTCTAGGTGTTTTTGTTCATTTTAATCACAGTGATTGGGGCACACAGTTGCATTACCGTAGGCAAAAAGCATACAAAAGAAGCTTCATTGCACAACCAAGGCCAATAGTTAAATAATGGAAAGGGGCGACCATTCGGTCCCCCCGAACGTATGGTTGGGTGCCTCGATCCCCCGGGAAACCATTTTGGGCAGGAGGCGTGGCTCGGCTGGTATACCCGAAGTGGCGTAGCCGGTGCGCGCCCTTTCCCGCCCAGGAGGGGTTGTCCTAGACACCCGCACGGAAGACCACGCCCAGTAGGCGTACCGGAGGAGGGTCCCCGCCCTCCCGCAGATGGATAAATAGAGCGGGAATCCGAAGAAGCGTCCTCTTGTTCCTGTGCTCTGAAGGCTGCACCAACCCGTTGCTCGTGAGCCCTCGGCGGAACAAGCGGCAATTTTGAGAACTTGTAATCTTGTTGTTTCTCTTTCAGTTACTTGAAGTACGAAGGATCCAGGACCTCGTTGATCAACTAGAGCAGAGTACCCAAAACCATGGTCCGCAAGAAAGCGGGAAAAGGCTCCGAGATGGAGAAGGTATTGCGCCATTTGTCGAACCGAATGGCCAGCATGGACCGAAAGCTCGGAAAAGTTGACTCGATCGGTCGAGGTTTGGCTGAGGTTAAGAGACAGTTAGCGGCCCAGAACAACTCAGGCCGTCCGAAGAAGGTAATAGGCCCAGCCTTGCCGGGAGTCGTCCCCGAGGGTAGGGGAAGCGGGTTAAGAGGAGGGCGGTTTCTGGGGAGGTCCCTGTTCCTGAGGTACCCCCAGTTGCCCCCATCACACCGGCGGACAGCCCGGTACCGAACCCAGATACAGGTTTGCCGATCCCGGTTGTAATTACTCCTGTTAACGATGAGAAGATGCCCCCCGAATTGGCCATCCAGTTAGCGGCGGTGTTGCCATGGCTCAAGAAGAAAGCAGGGGGGGCAGTGGCTGCGGGGGACCCGGCCGAGGAGGCCAGACTAATAATCGAGCAATTGTGGCAGTCGAGAGAGGCCGCAACGGCGAATGTTCCTCTTGTTCCCTCACAGGTGGCGCCGGGAGGACCCGCGGTTAGCTGGGAAAAGGCGGCAGACACAACGGCCGAGCCTGGTAAGCAAACATTGCCTATGGCAGGGGAGGGTTCATTACCCTCAAGGCGGGAAAAGGTGGCACAGCACATCCCTATGGCCACAAAAGAACTAATATGGGGGGAGAAGTATGTAAATATGTTTTCATTATTGACTGACCATCGCGAGATGGAATATGCAAAATCCCAGAAAGATTTATGGCATCCCAGTGTATGGTGCGCCAAGATGGCGGAATTCAGGGTTGATGAAACGGTAACAAACTGGGTTAAGGCCTTTTCTATATTTATTGCAGTCATGGGGGAACGTAAGCCTGCACTTATGACCGAGTTGACTTGCTATCAGAATAGGATTATGGATTTTTATTCCATGTATGAGGGGGATGAATGGAAAGGTTATGATATGAAATTCCGTAAAGCGAAAGAGTTTGATACTACTTTAACCTGGGATTGCCTCGACTCGGTGTCATGGCACAAGCAGCTCTTGCCTGGGGCGGCAGGTACGTCCTCGCCGGGCGGGAGCGGGTCGGGGTTCGTTCGCCAAAAGCCTGAGGTGCCCTTTCGAGGGGGCGCCTGTGGGGACTATCAGCCCAAGACCGGCGGGAATGGCGGCAAGCGGGGGGTTTGTTGGGGCTTCAATAGAGGCAACTGTAACGGGCCCCAGGGAACATGTAGGTTCAGGCATGCGTGTGCGGGCTGTGGGAACTCCTCACACCCGGAGAGTAGCTGCAGATCTAAAAACAGCGGGACGGGAGGAAAAGGGGGGTCTAAGCAAGAGTGAGGTAAGACTTTGTAACCGATTGCCTACACCTGTTGATATCATGGCTCTGACTCCTTGGTTGAACAAATACCCTGATCATGTATCCGCCGGGGTGTTGAGGAAGGGATTCCTATATGGCTTCAACATCCCGGCGGGGGATTTTCGGGGGGGACTCCTTCTGTAAAAACCAATTATCTGTCCAACACAACCCAAGCGTTGCGGCAAAGAAGATTGCAAAAGAAGTCAGCTTTGGGCGGGTGGCGGGGCCTTTCCATCGCCCGCCGGTGGCGGATTTCGTGTGTTCCCCGTTAGGGGTTGTCCCGAAGAAAGACCCTGGGGAGTTTAGACTCATTCACAACTTGTCTGCCCCAAGGGGTTCTTCGGTGAACGAAGCCATTGACCCAGACGTTTGTTCAGTGCGGTACGCATCGTTCGATGATGCCGTGGCCATGTTAAATCACCTGGGCCCCGGGGCGCTGATGGCGAAATCTGATATCGAATCGGCGTTCCGGTTGCTCCCGGTACACCCACAGGATCAGCGCTTGCTAGGTTTTGCATTTCAGGGGAGTTATTAAATGGATAAATGCATGCCGATGGGTTGCTCCATTTCTTGTGCTTATTTTTAAATGTTCAGCTGTTTTTTACAGTGGGTATTCACCGAGGCTTGTTTTTGGGTGCAGCCGGCGATACGAGATGTGCGCAGGTGCTAGGGGACTTCTGCATCATCATGCGGGAGTTCGGAGTCCCACTAGCACCAGGTAAGACGGTCGGGCCATCTACTTCACTGGAGTTTCTGGGAATTGAGCTCGATTCGGTGGAAGGATGTTTCCGTTTACCGATGGAAAAGGTGGCCAAATTCAGGCCTTCCCTGATACAGTGCCTAGGCAAGGAGAAAGTGACCCTGCACCAGTTACAGCAAACAGTGGGTCAGCTTAACTTTTCCTTGAGGGTGATGCCAATGGCCCGCCCCTTCTCACACTCTATTGCACAAGCTATGGTTGGTCTCAAAGAGGGACACCACCGTACAAGACTGTCGGCGGAGGTTCGCCAGGATATGCGCATTTGGTTGGCATTTCTGGCGGACTTCAACAGTCGAGTTGTGTGGAACAAGCCGCCGGCATCTTCGGATGAACTAGGTTTATGGACCGACTCAGCTGGGAGCGTGGGATTTGGTGCCATTTTTGGTAACCGATGGTCGGCGCAAGTATGGCCGACATGGTGGCACTCCAGCGGTCTAACAGGTAACATTGGGTTCTTGGAGCTATTTCCCATTTGGGTTGCTCTGATGGCATGGCCAGACGACTTCAGGGACCGCTCGGTGGTGTTTTGGTCGGATAATATGACTGTGGTTGAGTGCATTAACCAGCAGGCAGCCCGCTGCAAGTGGATCTTGAGATTATTAAAAGAAATCGTATTACGTTGCATGAAATTGAATGTACAGTTCAGGGCAAAACATGTGCCAGGTGTACTGAATTATGCTGCTGATGCACTCTCTCGTTCGCACATGCAGGCTTTCAGGGGCTATTTACCCACAGCGGACCTAGTGGCGGCACCGTTCCCCGAAGCACTATGGCTAATCGGTGCCCCGGATTACAAGACCTCGTGGCAGCCAGCTTAGCGCCCAGAACAAGGAAGGCATACGAAGGAGCGTGTCGTTCCTACTGCACATTTTTGGGGCCATTAGGGAGACAGAGCTGGGGTCAGGAGGAATCCTTCCTGGGGTTCCTGGTTGCACTGCACAGGGAAGGCCGATCAGCGGCAACGGCCAATAGACATAGGGCGGCCATTTCATTCATGGCACAGGTGCATGGCATAAGAGATCCGACGGATTCCTTTTTGGTTAGGAAGGCACTCCGCGGCTGGCAATGCCTAGAGGGTCGCAGGCAGGATACAAGGCACCCGATTGGTTTGGATAGATTGTCTCTACTCTTAGTGAAGCTAGATGAGACGTGCTCCTCCCTCTACGAAGCAGTTCTGTTCCGGGCAGCTTTCGCCTTGGCATTCCATGGGGCTATGCGGGTGAGCGAACTGGCCGCAAGAAACAAGAAGGATATAGAGGGAGGCCTGGGCAGGGATCACATCCAGATAAGGGGTGATTCGATGGTAATCTCGATAGCCAGGTCCAAGACTGACCAGGGAGCCATGGGCGAAAGTTATAGTGCAGCGCGCACAAGGGTCCCCCACTTGTCCGATAAAATGCGTAGAGGAATACTTGGCATTGAGGATGGCTACGTGGGGGGGAGCTTGCTGAGGCACAAGGATGGCACCCCACTGACGAGATTTCAGTTTCAGAGGGTGTTAGCACTGGCAATCGCTGCCGCGGGCATGGACCCGTGCGATTTTGGGACCCACTCATTTAGAATAGGGGCGGCTACTGAGGCTACAGCCCGGGATCACAGTGCAGAGGAAGTGAAACAGCTGGGCCGTTGGTCCTCGAATTGCTTCTAAAGGTATGTGCGACTGCACATGTTGTAAAGATCAATTGACTTGCACTCACGCTTCTTGTCTTTTGTTTGCATTACAGTTTTGCGAGCCTGTCACGCGGGGCGGAATTGGAAGTCGACCCAGCACCAGGAGACCAGCGGTCGAGGATCACCGACTGGAGAAAGAGTGGTATGGGTCGTGGGCCACTCATATGTGAGGCGCGCCGGGGATGTATTCAAAGCAGGTGACGCGACTCACGCATCTGGGGAATACGGGTACAGAGTGACCTTCCATGGGAGGGGCGGACTCTGTATTGACCAATTTCAATCGTTCTTTGAGGGTCTTTTAGGGCGGCAAAGGTCACCGCCATCTGTAGTCATAGTACACCTGGGTGGCAACGACTTAGTGAAGCTAGGAAGACGAGTGTTATTGGAACACATCCTGTCGGCAGTTAGCTGGTTGGCTAAGAAACTCCCAGGGTGCACGATTGCCTGGTCCCACATGATCCCCAGGAAGAGTTGGTGGGGGGGCATTTCAGTGTCAGCGTTGAACCATTCTGTGAAAAGGGTTAACAACAAAATAGGAAAATTGTGTCGCTCAGCTCAGTTGCATAGCATTCCTCAAGGGTGTATTCGGGGTGATCACATGTATCTGAATGAAGGGGTTCACCTGTCCAGGGAGGGAAATGATTTACTCATAGGTGACTTCATAGCATGGCTAAGGGGTTTGAGGAAGCATGATCTCTAGGAGGATTGGGGGGGCCGGATAGTCGGTCAACTATCCGGCCTGTGGCGGGAAGGTCATGTTTGGTGAGCAGTAATTTCAAGGTCCCTAGAGGGGGGCGCCACCCAGAAAGGATGGAAGCGCCCGGGGGGAGGCGGCCATTGGCCCCTTCCACGGGGAGGTGGCACCCACTAAGGATGGGTCGCCTAGGGGCAGACGGCCATAGGCCCCTCCCAGGGGGGAGGCGACTAGATGCCCCTCCGACGAATTTCCCGGGGGCCGGATATCCGCGACGGCGGATAGAGAGTGTGGGATGGGGGGGAGTCCACGCTGTCCTTCCTACAGATACCTCACACGGGAACTCGGACTACCTTTAAGATGGCGTCAAGTGAAAAGGGGGCCCTCACAACAAGGGAAGTTACAGGTGGCAATGAGGATAAAGTCCTCTGCGCATGCCCCACTCACACCGTGAGGGCGGGATTTTGGTAGTAGGGATCTGACACCGGTTAAGACCTTGCCGTTGGCCCTTAATGCTAGGATGTACAATTTTAATTTAGAATGTCTGCATTTTCAGGATGCTAGACTCGGCTAGGAAACCTTTGTATTAGAGATTTGTCAAAAGTTAGCCAAAGTACATGTCTTCATCGAAATGTAATAAATGTAAAATTGGACATAATTTATGAAACTTTTATTTAATGTTTACATTTTGTTTCATATTTTAATAAATACGGCCGGGTGGGGTAACTCCCCCCCGCCTTCCAAAAGTTCAAACCTGTGTTTGTCTACTCCCATTGGGAATTGGTGTTGGGAGGGGATAGCGGGCATACCGGCCATATGGAAAGGGGCGACCACTCGGTCCCCCCAAACGAATGGTTGGGTGCCTCGATCCCCCCGGGAAACCATTTTGGGCGGGAGGCGTGACTCGGCTGGTATGCCCGAAGTGACGTAGCCGGGGCGCGCCCTTTCCCGCCCAGGAGGGGTTGTCCTAGACACCCGCACGAAAGACCACGCCCAGTAGGCGTACCGGAGGAGGGTCCCCGTCCTCCCGCAGATGGATAAATAGAGCGGGAATCCGAAGAAGCGTCCTCTTGTTCCTGTGCTCTGAAGGCTGCACCAACCCGTTGCTCGTGAGCCCTCGGCGGAACAAGCGGCAATTTTGACCCACCCACCAGCCCCTTATGGCAATGTTTGCTTAAATAAAGTTTGATTAAGATAGAAATGTATAGGCCTTTTTTCCTTTGTTGAAAAGTAAGGGAATGTGTCATATAATGATGTGGTTCTATTTTAGGATAATGTTTCCCGTTGCAGGAAAAAGAAGTTGATGACTCATCAAGGTTATGTTAGAATTTTTTCTTCTCTTAGTAGGTAAAACAACTGTCGTATTTATTTTTTGGTCGGGCGGTAAGGTCATGATCAATGAGCAGTAATTTCAAGGTCCCTAGAGGGGGGCGCCACCTAGAAAGGATGGGAGCGCCCGGGGGGAGGCGGCACCCACTAAGGATGGGTCGCCTAGGGGGAGACGGCCATAGGGGAGGCAGCTAGATGCCCCTCCGACGAATTTCCCGGGGGCCGGATATCCGCGACGGCGGATAGAGAGTGTGGGATGGGGGGGAGTCCACGCTGTCCTTCCTACAGATACCTCACACGGGAACTCGGACGACCTTTAAGATGGCGTCGAGTGAAAAGGGGGCCCCCACGACAAGGGAAGTTACAGGTGGCAATGAGGGTAAAGTCCCCTGCCCATGTGCCACTTACACCGTGAGGGCGGGATTTTGGTAGTAGGGATCTGACACCGGTTAAGACCTTGCCGTTGGCCCTTAATGCTAGGATGTACAATTTTAATTTAGAATGTATGCATTTTCAGGATGCTAGACTCGGCTAGGAAACCTTTGTATTAGAGATTTGTTAAGGTTAGCCAAAGAACATGTCTTCATCGAAATGTAATAAATGTAAAATTGTACATAATTTATGAAACTTTTATTTAATGTTTAAATTTTGTTTCATATTTTAATAAATACGGCCGGGGGGGTAACTCCCCCCCGCCTTCCAAAAGTTCAAACCTGTGTTTGTCTACTCCCATTGGGAATTGGTGTTGGGAGGGGGTGGCGGGCATCCCGGCCATATGCTGCAGTGTATTTCAGGACCTGGTTTTGCCTTGTGTGGAAATGCTAAATTCTCTATTATGCAATAACCACAATCCATGCTGTTTATAGTAGTGTTAACAGCCATTTATTAGGACAAGGTTGCTAACATACTAATAGCTTTATTAACCTTAACAATTAACTCCAAAATTCTGAATCCTGACATAAACCATACCATTTCATTCTTCCTACACCAATCACAACTCACCCGCTTCTATTTCTCCAGGTATCACCTTATTGCTTCACTCCTCCATCTTTCACTCGCTGACCTCATTCCATATACCCAATTTTTCCTTCACTTGTCCTCCAAGTACCCTCCCTTGAAACTCCTTCTATTGCCCATTGCATCCTGTGCACTGCCATCATTCGCCTGTGCACTCTCCCACCTGAGGGGTGGATCTGCCCGAATGTGACTCATCGCCCCTACAAAGTACCGCCACCCAGGAAACCTCCGGAGGGTGGTTGCCTGCCCCACCTAAATCCCCATGCACCTACCTCCCATCAATAAGTTCTGCAACACCATATCGACTCGCTCCATAACACGTTAACCACGTCAAGCAATTCCATCATGTAGTACGTGTTTGCAAGCTCAAAAGGTGCACACCATCATTCCTAAAAAGACCCGGTTCCTCCTCCTTGATATCCCTGTGAGCAATCGCTTTGATATCATATGCCTTTCAGAATGGCCACATTGCCCTGTTCAGCTTCATCTGGTCCTTATCGATTGCTGCATGGTTTACAGCGACCCTCCAGACCCTGCGCGGCACAAAGTCAGTCCAGACAATGCATGTTCCAGAGAAATTCATTTTGATCACCTCCAATTCCCACTGCTTAAGGAGGGAGTAATGTCAGTCCAGACAAATACACTGTTGTTTCCCCCAGGTGAATCAAAAGCATATCTGGGCAGCCTCTTTGTGGGACCAATTTTTTCAGCCATGGTAAAGGCGCACCCCATCGCATCCCCCCTTTGCCCCATCAAAAAACCTTATGGTGGCTACTCTGCATATCCAGATTTCCTCCATAGACTTGTTGGAACACGTACTTCACTGCCCAATGCACAAAGGAATGTCCCACAATCTAGCTAACCGTCTTGGTTTCTGGCCCGTTCACACATACTGCAGTAGAAAAAGGAACATTAGACAACAACAAAAATTCCCCCCCTTGACAGCCACCCTTCTCCCTATCAGCAGACCCGCTACTTCCTCACGTATCTGTCGCAGGACCTTGACCTTCAGCTGCCAATTTGGCAAATTCTGTCCTAAGACCACCCCAAACGTGCCACCACCATTGCAGCTCCTACCCTAAATAAGTGCCGAAGCTAGAAGGATCCCTGCCTAATTTGCGCAAAGCTATGTGTAACATGCCAATAATTGTAAAGCTCTGACCCTACTGCCTGTCGCGTGACAAAATACCCCAGTTATACACCTTCCTGTCACTGAAAGGAAGGTATGCCTTTCTCGGACTGGGCAGACTTCGCTACAACCCCCCTCCGGCAGCCATACCCAATGGCCCCTGCCCACCTGGTCGGTCTTTGACCTTCTCAGCCAGATCCCCAACCTCCCTTGATCCAAGACCCCTCCCTGGCCAGCTGTTCCCACAGTTTGAAGACCCAGAACACCCCCAAAAACGTCCAGTTCATGCATAATCTAAATACCAAAACCTCGAATGGATCATAACAGCACAAAACCCCCAACAACTCCTGTAACAACTTGAACGTCATAGAGTCCCGTGGGGCTCCCCTCCCCACCTGCGTTTTTGTTCCCTTCAAAACTTTACCCAGAATTTCATTTCTGGCAGGGTCGAACCCCAGATACAGTTTACCATAAAAGGAGATCACAGCCAATTTAACCTGCAAAAGTCATATGTGACAGGCCCTTATCAATGCAACTAAGAACAAAACTCAAAACTCCCTGCTTAGTATTCTTCCATAGATGGTGCATTACTTCAGAAGAACAACTCAAAAATTCCATAAACTCTCTCCATGGCAGTCTGTAGCTTTTCCTGGCAGTTTCTGCCAACGACTTCTCGACCATTCAATTCCCCCCAGGTCCAGATGTCTGCCGGCAGTACGGTATTGACTTCTTCCGCTACTGGCACCAGACAGCGAAAACAATGCCACTGCAAATGAAACAAGGCATCAGCTACATCATTCCTGGCTCCTGGGACGTGCTTGGCTTTAAAAACTACATTTAGTCGCAAGCACACCAACATGAGCCTTCGGAAAAGCCGTAAAACCCTGAGGTCCCTCACTCTTTGCTCGTTCACCAGTACTACTACCGTCATATTGTCAACATGAAAACACACTGTCCTATTCCTCAGCTCATCTCCTGAAACCTCAAGTGCCACTAACAGTGGAAAAAACTCTAGAAAAGCAGTGCTTCTCTCCTGACTCAACCAATGTGGCGGCCACCCCTCCGCACACCATCTTCCGCTCCAAAACAGCCCAAAACCCAAAGATCTGGCTGCATCTGAAAACATTTGTAATTTTCAGACTGTTTTCTCCTCCCAAAATTCCAAAGATATGTCATAGAAATCGTCCCAAAACATCTGCCACACACCCAAGGAGATCCTCACCCTGTGGTGTGGCAGCACCGCTCGTGACATGGCCATGCTGAGACCTCTGCAGAAAGTCCTCCCTGCTCTCAACCTACTACACGCAAAATTCAAAACCCCCAGCAATTTCTGTAAAACCCTTAATTCAATCTTTCGCTCACCAATTCCCCTTCAACAGAAAAGCCTGGATCTCTCCCATTTTCTCCTTTGGCGGCGGCCCCCCACCTTCTAATCTTTCCAATTATAGGCCCATATTCCTTCTACCGATTTTAGGGAAAATCACAGAGAGAATGGTCCTTAAAGAACTTTCTAATTTTTCTGAAGCAGCTCAGATTTTCCATCCTCGTCAATTTGGCTTTCGCCCAAAACATTCTACTGCATCTGCGCTACTGGAAACATCGGACACCCTGAAGTTCATTTCAGACAGAGGCAAGAAGGCAGTGTTGATCCTTTTCGATTTGTCGGCCGCATTCGATATCGATACCATTTCCCACAACATCTTACTTGCCAGACTGAAATCTTGCTGCATATCCAATACGGCACTGGCGTGGATCACATCCTTCTTATCTAACTGGAGACAAGCTGTCTCCCTGGGCACCTTTCTCTCCACAGAACGTACCATATCTACAGGTTTCCCTCAGGGTGCATCACTTAGTCCACTTCTCTTTAATATATTCATGGTTCCACTTATCTCCCTCATTTAGGCTTATGGGATTGAAACAACATCTTATGCTGACGATACTCAGCTGATTCTGTCTCCTGAAAAAAAATCTATGGAGGCGGAGGAAAATTTTAAAACTTGTCTTACCGCGGTCATCAAATAGATGAAAAACAACCATCTCTGTTGTAATACGGATAAGACTGAAATCCTACTGATAGGGAAAAATAATCCTTGAGGATTGGTGGCCGTTAAAAGCAGCAGCCCCTCCTTCTACGGTGGAAGTGGCAAATAATCTGGGGGGTTGGTTCAATTCCAGCCTCTCTTACAAACCCCACGCACTAAAGGTGGCGAGTACTTGTTTCGGTTTAATTCGTTTCTGAAAAAATTCTTTGATCTGCACCCACTTGCTGCCAGGAAAACAGCGGCAGTGGCTTTAATACTCTCACGCCTAGATTATGTAATAGCCTCCTGGTAGGGGTTAATAAATCCACCCTGAAGAAACTGCAGGTGGTGCAACATGCAGCAGCTAGATTGGTCTTAAAGCTTTCCCATCGAGCGTCAGCCTCAGCAGCTCTGAAAACTCTTCACTGACTCCCGTTACACAAGAGAATCTTATTCAAACTTCTCCTCACGGCCTTCAGAGCAACGCGCCGATTAGGGCCAGTACACCTTTCTACAAGGTTTACACCATACAAGACAATGAGGACACTCAGATCCACTTCCTCAAATCTCCTTAAAGTACCAGGTTTCAAACTCAAAAAGGTAGGGAAGTTGGCTACTGTGTTAGGGGCAAAGGCCTGGAACTCTATGCCAGGCAAACTGAGATCAATGAAATCTGAAGTGCAGTTTAGGAAGGCCCTAAAGACATGGATCTATGGAACATCTGATGAATTTTGCTTTGCACTCATCTATATCCTAACTCTTCACTGCTGAAGCTTGCTATCTTGTAGCCCCAGGAGGCTCCCTTGGGAGTGACAGTTCGCGCTTTACAAATACCACATTTCATTTCATTTCATTTCAAAGTAAGGAGACACCCCTCGGTGTCTGCTGCTTTTGGTGAAAACCCACTGAATAAACGTACTAAACAGCTCAAACAAGGCATAAGAAATTGCACAACCCATTGGCAGGACTTTATCCACATAAATGGCATGCCAAATAGCATTCCCAGAAGAGAGAAATCAGTCAGGTGGATGGGCAGCATTCGGAACGCAGACTTGATGTCACATTTTGCCATTCCAGCTCCTCGCCCACACCTCGGGACCAGATGGATGGCATCATCTATTGAAGCATACAAAACCCTAGAATCCTCCTCCGCGATGAAGTCATTGATTAACCCACCCACCAGCCAAGATTGGTGGTGAATCATCCTGAATTCTCCCTGCTCTTTCTTGGGCACCACTCCCAAATGTGAAATAAATAAATCCTCTACAGGCCATTCAAAATATGGACCTGCAATCCTGCCCTCAGCTACTTCTTTGTACAGTTTTGCCGCCACCCCCCTTGGAAGTTCCCTCATTGACTTCAAGTTATCTGCCCATCTGCGCCCCCTTGGACATTAGTATCTCACCCTTCCCACTTCATATGGAGAGGGACGGGCTGAAAAGGCCAGTAAGTCAACGGCAGTCAGCTGGCTGTGTGTGTGGATGCAGAGGTTTGCGTAGATGACCTGCGCAGCATCCAAAGTTCTGAATCCACCTCCCCCCATGGATTATCCGGCTTAATGCTAACCCTGGCCTTAAACTCTTCATCATAGCTCAGCCAGGCATAATCCCTGAAATGCATCTGAACCTTGCAAATGATATCCAGGTATTTCAGCAATGCAATTGCCCTGTCTAAATGACGCTCACAATAGATGCTAGCGTAGATCAGGAAAGCAGAGGTCCATGTCAATGGGCACACTTGGCCTCCTGGTCAACTCCCATTCCTCCTCCGTGAAGCCTTCTTTGGCTTGAATCTCCCTATGGAGGAGCTTAAAGATGTCAACAAACTCATGTTTCCAAATCCTGTTCTTAGTTTTCTCTGACAAATGGGACCCCAAAGGCATCACCAGACCCAGGCAGGGCAGCCTCTTCTTCTTTTTATCCTCCTCAGTTTCTTCTTTACCATCCTTCCCTACCTTAACATCTGTTTGGACCCCGGCACCCACCAGCTGCTTATCCCCTTCCCCCTTTGTTGGTTCCACAGACGCCACCATAGCACCCGTCTTTGCAGTCCATGATGTAACCACAACACCATCCCCCACTGACCTACAAGGTTTGCTCTTTGAATACTTATCCCACACATCCTATGCCTTCCACCAATTGCCTTCACCTGGCATCAGTTCACTGCTGCTGAACTGTGCGCTGACCAATACTGTTTCGGTGTCCACTTGTTTTGGCATTCCCATTTGGCCGCACCTGCCACCTGCAAGACACCAACGTCTCCGGTTGTGTTCCTCGCCACCCCAGGCACCCATGTTTCATCCTCGTCATCATCAACTCTCTTTTCTCCCATTCATCACTCTCATCCTCATAATCAAGCATCACCTACAAGCAAATCATGCACAGGCTCCCACACTACACGCTTCTGTCCACGCCACGTACCCACCTGCAGTTTCAACCAAGTTTCCTGAGGCTGTTTTGCGCCCCACTGGCATCACCAGCTTTCTACCAGCCTCACCTGTCGGTCTTGTTACCCCTACACCCTCCAGGCTGCTCCAACCTTGGGGGGTCCCTTTCACCACCGGGCTCTCAAGCCGTGCTGACCGTCACCTAAAACCCTTCCCTGTCCTGGTCCCCTGGCACCCACACCCTTTGCTCTTTACCACTCTCTCCACCTGCACTGACATGGTCTCCCATGGACTCAATAAGTTGGGGGGGTGGTCTCTGTCTCATGGGCGATGGCCACCACCCTCTCCCTGGCCTCACACATGCGCGCCCACCTTTCTTCTGTATCCTGTATAAGGAAGCGCTGCTCCTGTATGTGTGCCTCTAAGTCTATCCCCTTACATCTATTAGGTGGAATCTCTTTTGAGGCAGCAGGCCCCTCACCAACCACTGAACCATCCGCCCCACCCCTCAGAGACACCTCTGTGGCCCCCTATATGCTGGGCCTACCTGGCCCCTTACTTTGTTAAGCCCACTTCCCTTTCTTCTGGGCTGGGTCTAAGGGCTAAAACATCAACCCCTAAGTACAGGTGCCTAACTGTCAAATCAATAGGCCTGTTCCCACCTGGAGGATCCAAATCTTCCGCTTGTGTTAAGCTGCCTGTGCATGGCAGCGCTGGCTCTACGGGGGAGGCCCACCACGTCCGCCCTTGGCACATTCTCTTCTTTCTAAGGGAGACGCGATGGGGGGCCTTTCCTCCTGCCCCCATGTACTGCTCCCATTGCTCCCCGCTTCGGGCCCCACCCGCGACCAGACCTCAATTTATCAGCAGGTGGCAGCTCTGGCAAACAGACCACCACTGCCGTGGTGACCCCACCCAACGCCGTGCACGTCTGACAGCCATCCCGAACC
This sequence comes from Lissotriton vulgaris, assembly GCF_964263255.1. Lineage (NCBI taxonomy): Eukaryota > Metazoa > Chordata > Amphibia > Caudata > Salamandridae > Lissotriton > Lissotriton vulgaris. The sequence goes on from NC_141691.1 coordinate 1,128,868,636, forward strand.
AGGCCTGGTCGAAGATGCCCGGCATATGAAGATCTGCCCAACCTGCCTCTCCCAGCGATTATAGGGTGGCCCGGACCGCATTGTTGTCCAGTCCTGCCATAACAGATAATGGCTTCCTCCCAACAGCTACGCAGCAAGATAGGCCTAAATGGGGAAAAATCCTGTGCTTCTTTTTTATACCTCCTCCCTAGTGGTGCATTGGTGTCAGGAAGAGGCTGGATCCTCCTCTCCTGACACCTATATGGTCCTACCTAAGACCCTCCTATTCCCCTAACCTGACCTATCCCCACCCTTTCCTTTGGCCTGCACGAAGTACACCAGGGGAAGACTGGTCTGCGACCTTCACTCCCCCCGGGGCCCATCAATGTCAGAAAGATATGATAACATCGAAGAGCATCCACTGTCGACATTTCTGTGACCTTCTTGAATGTACAGAGTTGGTTTAGTGGGCAGATGGGCTGGACATATGGGATTGTCTCAGGGTTTAGGAATAGCGCAGATAGAAATGTGATTACGTTGTTGATATTTGATAGATTACGCTGGTGGGACATCGAGATTCAAACATCAATTGACACTGGTGGTGTGTGCTATATAATTGAGTGTTAATGTTCCCAGGTTCTGTCCCAGTGCCAGTCATTGTTGTGTCCCCATGCCCCAGCTCCAATGGATGGCACAAGGAGGCTGGTAAGGGTGTACAGACCCTTCTTTATTCCAGATCGTCAGCACTGTGCATGCAGGCACCTCCTTCTCTCCTCATCGTCTTTCCGCTAGTGTCCTTGCTCCTGTCACTGACCGAAAGTGGTGTCCAGTTTCCAGTCCCCACCCCATCTGGTGTGTGTGTGGGTGTAGTGTCCACCCGTGTCCATCTTTCTGACAGTCATCATAGCCAGCCATCTTCCATTTAGAAAGATAGGATGTCAGTCATCAAACTACTACTTCTGCTCCCCTCCTCCCCCAAAAGGAAGAAGCGTTTGATGCTCACAGGAAAAGGGACACCTGCTATATAGGATGAGAAGGTCCTCTTTTGTGCATATTGACTGACTTTGTGTGTGACAGACTTTGACATTGTCTTTTCCCTCTCTCATTTTAGGGCCTCCTGTGCTCCACCTAACCACATTAGGCATTTATTTGTGCAACTTCTTGCTATGCTTGCCCCATCTTCCCATCTTTCACCTTCTTAAAAAATGCAGTCTCCCTCTCACTCGCATCCCCATTCTCCCTCCTCTCTTGTTACTCTGTTCCCTTGGTAGACTCTCTTTCATGACGTCTTTTAACTTCACTTGTTTGACCTTCCATTCTGGCTCTCCCTTAAATCCCTGCCTTTCACTACCACCTTATACTACTTGTTTACTCTCCCTTAATCTCACAATTTCTATCACACATGTATATCACATTGTTCATGCATTAATCTACACAAAGATAGATACTGCCCCATACCTATCCTATGCTTTATTGAACAGCGACGTTTTCACAGCTTGTCTAAAGGCAAAAGTTGTTAATTTGCCTCACCTTGATATCTTAATACTTTTTGTGACTACACATGAAACAGATTATTATTTGTACTTTTGCATTGGCCGCCATTACCTTGGGTTTCATGTGCTGTAAGCATGTTCTTTTGACTTAGAAGTCTGTGTACCACGATGCACTCGTAGGCATAAAGATCATGTCGGTATTTATGTATTTTTTTACGTTAGCTACAGCGTTGTTCTTGGTCTTCCATACACTTCTGGTGATTGACTTGCTTCTTCACACTTCCCGATGTTCAATTAGTTTCGAATTTTTAATTAAGCTAACTGGCATTGTATCTCTTTCAAACAAATCCATCCTTTATTCTCTTATATATGTTTTCCTTCCCTTTACAGTTCCCACTGAACTCTAATCGTTCTGTAATTAATATGACATGTTAGCATTATGGATATGTACGACGATTAGCATCATATTGCTCATTTTGTGTACACTTTGAGGAATATTTTGGTGTAGTGAAAGACAATATTGTTGAACTAGCTACACAATAAGTGTGCTTCATTTCACAATCACCTCTGTCCTTGTTCTGAGCCTTCTGATGAGTCTGGGTGCCAGAGTACAGTGTTTGGCAACCATCTCAACACCCAATGAACAATTTGTTAGTAGTCAGTCAGTCAAACAATCTTTATTCTGTTTATAAAAACATAAACAAATGCACAAAAATATATAAAATTATGTATACATTTTCAAATGAAAAATTAAAGCCTAGAAAGGAAGTGATATACAGTATGCATTACAAAATACTATCCATCACATACACAACAAGTTACCAAAACAACCCAAGCACTAAAGTCACTATTGTAGAATAAGGTGCAGAAGTGCGAAGAAGAATAGGGATTACAATTCTTCCAGTTATCAGCAAATCATAAAGCACTTGGTGCTTGTCTAATGACATCAATTATATCCGCAGCTTGTAAAAGACAAGGAGGAACTATAAAAATCCAAAATATTGCTAAAACACATACATAAAAAGGAAGATTTACGGACTTCCACTGTTAACAGCCGGTCACAATTAATTCCTGTAAAAATAATCAAAATCGTCCACCACAAAAAGATCTTTGTTCAACAAAAAAACTTGCAACAAAAAGCAATGCAGAAACTTAAAGTCAATCCAGTTTCATGGTATCTCAACATTGTGCCATTTGTCCACCATGTTTCTCGATCTTACCGCAGCTGAAATAAATGTGTAAATCATTGTACATACAAATTCAGATTGGAGTAATTGTAGGTGTAATAGGGCAGGTCTACATTTCCTTATGTTAGGAGACCCTAATAAAGGATTTAAAAGCAATTTCCTAGGAACTGTATAAAGCTTTCGAAGCAGGAAAAAATGCAACATAGATTGAGTTGATTCTGAGACATAGAAGGGCAAGATGTGATTCTTTATACACGTCTCTTGAATAATAGAATCAATAAATGAATGAAACATTTATTAAGCACAAACTCCTGCCTAGAGGCATTCAGGCACTAAAAAAATGAAAGGAGCATATATTAGGTTCCTCGTAATGGGCAGTGATACTCCAAAAAGAGACCACGCATCCTATTTCTGTACGAAAACCACGTTTTCAGAGATTTTCTGAAAACTGATATTGAAGGAGCAGTTTTAATTTTCAAGGGTAGGCTATTCCACAGTAAAGCTGTGTTCCTAAAGATGCTTTTTCCACCCCAAGTCAGAGGAACAACTAAATTCCTAGCTGAGCCAGGCCGCAGGTTCCTGTTCAGGATATGCCATCTCAGCTTATCCTTGAAAAGTGATGGACCTTAGCTTTGCAGTGACTTATATGACATACAGAGTGCTTTAAACTTGATACGTTGTTTAACTGGTAACCAGTGAAGTTCCTTAATGTTCCCTTTTGCTGATTCAAATTTGGGGATTTTAAACAGGTAGCAAGCTGCCGCATTCTGCATGATAGGTTAAGGTATAGGCTATAGCAGTAGTCAAGTCTTCTGAGTACAAGAGAGAGGACTACTATCTTCAAGAGATCAAAAGGCGGAAATCTTTCAATTTTCCTAACTAACCTCAGAGAAAAGAAGGAGGTGGATGTAACCTTATTAACTTGCTCTTTGACCAAAAGATGGGGTTAATTAAAATGAAAGCTTTTCAAATAAACCCTGTGACAGATATTCGGTGTGAAATATAACAAAGGTTCCATAAAACCTGCAGTTGATAAAAGTTGACATTTAGCCACACTCTTCTTACTGCATTCTACATTTTCTCTTTCCTTCTATTTGTTTGCTCAGCTTTTTATTTATAATTGCTTTTTATTGTTTGTAGTTTTTGTTTACATTTTTGGACTAGTTTTTATTTTTAAATATATTGTTAGCAGCTAGATTAGAAATGCTTTGATCTCGGATTCCTTGCGGAGTGAAAATGTACATAGTATCCTTTGGTTGTCTTGTATTAAGCCACAACGTACTTTATTTGGGTGGTCTGAACATTTTTGACCATCATGGAGTTATGAAGTCCTCTGTAAAACCAGTCATTATATCAGAATTTGTATAAATGTGAATGAAGAAATGACATTGATTTCTCTCTTCGGTCACATAAACAGCTAAAGCATTAGGGGAGATAACTTCACATTGCTCTGAAGATATGGGAAAGACATACATACATTGATGAACTTGTTGCAACAGACAATAATCTTTTCAGGAAGTAATTTTTACTAACCTGAATAGAAGTTACATCACATGTTCCTCATATGCCTGTATAATTGGTGGCCAAAGACGTACACCTGGCTTTATAGATGCAATTTGTTAGTAATGACTTAAACCCACCTCCCTGACTTCGCATTCAGGGATGTTGTCTATATTCTTCAAACCAGTTGGAATCAAGATGGGAGCTCACACAGAATCTTTGTGAAAGAAATTGAGTACACCAGAGATGCCAGATTTGTAAGTGGAAACATCACTCCAGCCCTGTCTGGATTCGAAATTCAGAAAAGTGAAAGCAGCAGAAGGTTGTCTGTAGCAGTAGTACAATAATTATTTGCCAGAGTGTGACCCAGTTGCCATGGAGCACAAGGGAGGGAGAGTGTAAAATTGGCATTTTGCTCCAAGCAGTGAAAATCCTTGCTCCAGATCCCATTATCAATTTTTTGATAGGGGCATGCCACATACTCCCTTTAACTCCTTAGAGGGTCTCCCTGACAATAAGAGCTTACACAGCTTTGTAGCTGAAGACACATGCTAGAGTTATTATCCTTCTGAAAACCTGGAAAATTAATGTGCAATAGAAGGCCTGTCTTTCGCCTTGACACTTCTAGCTAACACCATGGAAACCATTTGAGAATACAAACGTTGATCAGGTATCAAGCCATTCCTGGTATTAGGCACATTCTCAAATCTTGAAATTGTTTAATCTATTTTCTCAAAATTAATGCTTTCAGTGCTCAACTATACCCATGGTCATCTTGAAAGCTGATTTATTACTCTACCTATTTATTTGATGTTCTTATGTAGCACACCATGACCTCACAGTAAAAGGGTGCTTCATATAAACCTTGATACGGAATACAAGAGCTTACACATGTACAGTGAAGAATCAGCAACAAACACAATAGAATGAACATTATAATTGTTATATGTTATGTTATGTTAAAAAGACTTATAAAGTGAATAGCTGCCCCAGTAACGTGCCTTCCCAGAGCTAGACCAATAGCACATAGTACAAGTACAATACTTTCACTGAAGGAAGCGATCTAAAGATGGAAAAGCTAATTAGAAAAGAGCCATGTCTTAAGTGATTTCCTGCAACTAAGATGGTTATGAGTTTTCCTAAGGTAGAGGGGCAATTTTTCCATAGAACAGGAACCATGGCTCGAAAGGAGCGTCCAACTGCTCTTAGCGTCTTGATCCGAGGGACAATGAGTACATTGAAGTCAGTTGAGCAGAAGGGCCTGGATGGCAAATAGAGTAAAATAAGTCAGGCAAGGATAGGAGCACCTCGACAGTTAAATATCTAATGGGCAATGCAAAAGGATTTGAAATGTACACGCTTGTCCACTGGAAGCCAATAGAGATTCCAGAGGAGTCCAGAGGAGGAACAGAATTTTGGAAGGGCGAAGAGCAGCCTTGCTGCAGCATTTTTGGCCCTCTGGAGCCGTTTTGTAACTGATTTGTTGGTGCCTAGGTACAGGACACTACATTAGTCCAGGGGACATTTCAATAGTCCAGATGAGAAAGGATTAGATACTGAATAATAGTCTATTTAAGAAGTCAATAACCAATGTGAGGCTTCCCATAAGACCAAAGCAGGTGCCTTCCAGTGATTTGGCTTGGGTCTTCGAAAAAGAGTGCCCTCCAGGCATACTCCTAGATTCTTAATGACCAGTTTAGGCTCGGAAGGGTGTCCCAGGCTAACCAGCCACCAGTGGTCTCCTCAGCTGTGAGTGTGTTTTCCTAACAGAAGGATTGCAGATTTGTTAGCGTATAGTTTTAAACAGTTTTTATTTATCCACTTGCCAAAACCAAGCATCCCTCTCTGAAAGTTGGCCATGTCTTGAGTTACCTTATTTGAGAGTGAAAGAATAAGCTGGGTATCATCCACGTACGATACCAGTGAGAGCCCAAAAGATTTCACCACTTGTGCTAGAGGTTGGACATAAATATTGAATAAGGTGGGGCTCAGTGAGGAGCCATATTTCAAGGATTGTTGGTGAGCAAACTACTTGAAATGAATGCTCACTAAAAAAAAACGTAAACCAGGTCAGAGCTGACTCTCGTATCCCTATATCATGTAATCTTTCCAGTAGCACTTTATGTGACACCATGTCAAAAGCGATGCTTAGATCCAGCAAAATCAGGGCCGAAGTACTGCCTTCATCCAAGTCACTGCTAGGAGGGCAGATTCAGTGTTATGAGAAGGTCTGAAACCATTTTGGGACTTGTCAAAATATTGTTCTCCTCCGGAAACTTTGCAATACACTATTGACATGTTTACCTACCACCTTGGCTAAAAAGGCAGCAAAGGAATAACTTTGGCATGCTTCCAATCACAAGGTACTGTAGCAAAAGTAAGAGAGAGATTAAGGATTTTTAAAAAGGATAACAATAAAAGATCTTGGAGTTTTAGCATAAGGTCAGTTCTTATAGGGTCATCAGGAGAGCCAGATTGGACTTGACTACAAAGGGCCTGCTGAGAGGCAGGGTTGAGTATAGGAAATGAATACAGTTCGTCCCTAGGACCTCTGACATACAGGTAGTCTCTGACAGATCAGAAATAGTTCTAGAGAAAAAATGTGAGTAGATGTCCTTAATTTTACTAAGAAGTAATCAGCTAGTTTGTCGCAGTGGTCAGTAGAAGCATGAATAGGCTCAGCCGATAGAGTTGGTTTCATTAAAAATTATAGAGTTCAATAAGAAATGTATTTAAAAATGTTGTGAAATATTTAAACCAATACATACTGTATTATCCCCATCTCGTGATCAGTCGAATGACTGTCTGTGAGAAGAGCACACAACAACACAATAGCTAGCAGCCTACCGCCATCTACCGTCATCCACCAGAAAGGAAAGGAAAAGTAAGAACACCATTATATCCTATACAAAATAGGTATGCAGGTAAGCTAAAAAAAAAAGCAATTTGCTCAGGGTAAGGTAATATTTATTATGCTTGATTAATTAAAATCTATGCAATAAAGTTCCTTATACACAAATATAAACTCAAAACAGTGCTAAAAGACCATTACAAAAATATTTGCATTTTATACAATTGGCAATTATGGAAAACAATAAATCTAAAATCCTTGTGCATCTGGGAAAGCTAGACTGACAATAACTTCCTTTTGGTAAACCAGGCGTCCTAATACAGCATAGAAAATGCAACATTAGTTGAAAGTGCTGGTGCGACTATTAAGTGCTTCTAGTGACTTTTAACATAGTAAAGTACATTGTTTTGAACTAATGGACAAAATAAATTTAAAGTGCTGGTGCGACTAAAAGGTTCTATTACTTGCTTTTAGCAGCTTGCTTCAGGTGACCCTTGGGCTACCTCATTTTTTTTCTTTACATCTGTATACAACACATTTTTCAATCTCTTGGTAACCGTCTCAAAGCATTTTGTTAGCCGGAAGTTTAGCTGAACCACAGCAGGGTTGAAGCACAGCTTCCACTTCCACATAGACGACAAAGCTCTACAGTGCTGGGCAATTCACCCGCGATATGTACCCCCCGGCACCACTTTATTCCATTGTGACTATTGCTACCCTCCCACCCACATGCCCCGCAGTTGAGGAATCTAGCCCAACCCTCCCAGCCAGTCAGCTTGATATGAGACAGCATACCACCACATCCTTAACTAAGGGACTACTGGATAACAACGTTGCCAGCGCATGCCTACTAAACACAACAAATGACTTATTGGGTAATAAACTGGAGGACCTTTTTGTTTCCAGGATTGAACCACTACTTGTGGGGATAGCAAAAGACATTGTGGACACTTTGAACACTTGCCTAGAAGGTCTGCTTAGGAAATGCGCATTAATTGACAGACTTATTAATAATCCCCCACCCAACATGCCCCCTCATGTAAACGCGAAGTGCCCCGAGGGTGAGGTTCAGAGAATGGAGGTTGGGAGGGTGGAGTCGGTAGAGGTACCATGCGTGGTTCTACAATCCCAGAATAGCGGAGGGGCTATTAACACACTACCCCCAGCCTTGGAAGCATTGCCTCCAATTATGGAGGAGCTGCCATGTACGCAACTTCCACTACGCATCCCCGACCCCGTGAGACCCTCTCATAGTAAACACAAACTTCACTTACCACCTGAAGCGTCCCCCTTGGTAGCTGTCTTTATTGGGGTGCCTCCTCTAAGGGAAGGGGAGGTTGAATCCTCTATGGACCTCCTGGCTAAATCTAAAAAGTGGTACGCAGACAAATGTTGTGGCAAGAACATCGCAGATGAGATCATATTTACAAGGAGGGTGGGTTGGATTGGCAAACATCAGAAATCCACACAAGGAGACTGCGTGGTTGGTAACTTTAGTAGGGCTGATTTAGCGGATAGACTTTTTTGGGATGGTTCTGACATATCCTTAACGGACCAACTAAGACCTGTCCCGCTGGGCTTTTTCTACCCTCCACCAGGGCGCATGTTGCATCTCAGAGGCCCTGGGACTAGTAGGGGGGGAGGGCGCGTACCCCTAGGCGAGGGCAGGTTTAACTCCCATGCACTTCCACGACCCCTGAGGTGCACAAATACCCCATTGACTAGCCAACTCTGTGTTCACCAGAACGCCCAGGAGGGTCCTGCATTGGCTATTGCTAACCGCTTCGCTCCCCTGTCAGGTTTGGAGGACACAGACTGACTATCTAGTGACCCCACTTGCGCGACAGAAGAGGTAGGGAGCAGAATGATTGACGCATGTAAGCTATTAAGCTGGAATGTGGCTGGACTCAACTCTAAACATAACGACAAGGGGTGGACGAGCTTCGTTTCGGGGCATAACGTTATCGCCCTTCAGGAAACCTGGGAAACATCTGCTAATTTCTGGATGGATGGGTTTACCAGCTTTGCCAAAGCGGCTACCCCTAGCTGTGCTGGCAGAGCCAAGGGGGGTCCTTTAACTTTATTTTCCCTAGAACTGAAGGGTTCCCTAAGACAAATCAGTACTGCCTCGCCCAACATCCTTATTGTAGAAAGGGAAATCAGTCCAACTAGGAGGACCTTATATATTAATTTTTATAATTCAGGGAACAGGGACAATAGCGATAGCAATGTTGCTAGCTTAGATGCTGTTTTAACGTTAGTCAGTCAGAATACACATTTCGATGCAGAGTATATACTGCTGGGTGATTTTAATATCCACCCCTGTAAGCTAGTGTGCGGTACAAGTAACAAGGAAGGGGGTGAAGGTGCCGAAGGTCCCCATTTTGAGCACACCACACGAGGGGAGGAGCTAGAAGACTTTTTGGCAAATTTTAACCTATATGAACCGGAGGGGGGTCCAAGAATAGCTACCTTCACGGGTACCAACCCCGGATCTATAATTGACTATATTTTTGTTACACCAGGCATCCTAAACAGGGTCATTTCCTACTGTACAGTGCCCTCTCATTATAGCGACCACAATCCTGTTTTACTCGAGGTAGCCTGGGGAGATTATATGGGGCCAATCCCGGGGGCAGCTAGGTCGGAGCGCACCTTGCGTACCTCTGACCAGGGCAGAAGAGTCAAATGGGCTAAGGTGGTCCCGGAGAACTTTTATGCGGAAGTTCTCCCGAAAATTGAGGCTCAGGTGGCAGTGTGCCAAAATCCACACGCCCAGGACTGCGAAATCATAGGGGCGTTTGAGACTATATGTGGGCAGGTGTTGCAGGATCTTCTGGCTAAACTCAAGAAGAGAGTGCCAATTCAGCAGCGTTGGTTTGACGCCTCCTGCTCAAATGCACATAGGTCTCTGATATCAGCCCTGAAAAAAACACCTAGGATAAGGGATGACATTGTCAGATTGAGGAAAAATTACAAATTAGCCATAAAAACCAGACAAGAGAACATCAAACAGGAAGCTTGGGAGAGTCTCCTTTCCGTAGCTGTCCTGAAGGATAGCCGGAAATTCTGGGAAATAATTAAACAGCCATTCTTCTCTGACCAAAATAATGAGGCTATGGACTGCGTCATCCCAGACGATAAATGGCTGGACCATTTTAAAAAGGTGTATGGGGATAATGATCTGGCAGGTCAAGTTGGGCCCTTGATGACTTTGGACGCCACTCCTATTTATTTTCATAACTCAGAGGTGGAGAAAGCTATTTTGGCTACAACTAAGCACAAGGCTCCGGGCCCTGACGGGGTGCCGGCTGATTTCTTCATACATTCCCCCAAGCTATGGGCGGGGGTTTTGGCCAATGTCTTCTCTGCCGTTAATGGCAACCCCACACCCTCCTCTTGGGCCATCTATACTATCGTCCCTATTTTTAAGAAGGGCCAGCGGGATGATCCCGGGTGTTACAGGCCCATATCCCTCTTGGACTCTGCAGTAAAGATCTTAGGCAGAGTCCTCTTGTCCAAACTGAGGGATAAAGTAGAGAGTTGTGGAGGGTTGGCTGAGATCCAGTATGGGTTTAGAGAGAAGAAAGGTACGATTGAGCAGTGCTCTAACTTACACCTGTTGATTTCAAAATACACAGTGGCCAAGGAGGGGTCCTTGTTTTTAGCATTTATGGACCTCTCCTCGGCCTTCGACTTGGTGAACAGGTCTAAGTTATGGATGACCCTGCTGAAGATGGGGATCGACGAGGCATTGGTTAAATTTATGGCGTCCCTACACCAAGAGCTCTTTGCTGCGGTGCGGGTCACCAACGAAGGAAGGTGTACGTCCCTCTTCAAGTCCATGGGGGGGGTTAGGCAGGGCTGTATATTAGCCCCCCTGCTTTTTACCATCTATATCAACGGTCTGGGCGCCTATCTGGAGGAGGTTGAGGGTGATGTTCCGCGTGCAGGAGCAGTTAAGATCCCCGCGCTCCTGTATGCGGACGACGCCGTGCTGATTGCGCGCACTGGTGTTTGCTTTCAACGCTTACTAAACGCCTTAGGTACATTCATGGACCAGCTAGACCTAAAAATTAATACAAATAAGTCGCATACTATGGTTGTGGGTCGACAAAGTAGCAAGAGGAAAACAAAAATTTTTGAGTGTAAGGGCGAGGTTGTCGCCAGAGTCTCCACTTTCCCCTACCTGGGGGTTCTCTTCGATCAGAGAGGATCCTGGGGACCTCAGGTGAGGGCAAAGAGGTTGGCGGTGATTAGGTCATCGGCAGCCCTCATGGGTTTTGCGGGCAGGTTAGGCGCTAGGCCCATGGAAGCGCTTTTGAAAATCTATAAAAGTAAACCAGTCGCCCTGGCCTCTTATGGTTCACCCCTTTGGGGCTATGTAAACCTGGAACCAATTCAGAAAGCGGAGAACAGATTTATACGGACCCTCCTGTCTGTTCCTCAGTCTACACCGACTTATTCCATACATATGGAGGTGGGCTTAGACTTCCTCACTGATGGGTTGAACATGGCACCCCCGGATCTTTTGGTTGAAGACCTGGCTTAATGAAGATCTGCCACTCAACCATAAGATCATGGCTGATGTTTTGTCTTTAGACCACTTTAAAAGGATTCCATGGTTGGCCTATCTGATGAAGGCGTTCTCTGATCTGGGACGACCAGAGCTCTTTACTTCCCCCCAGGACATTAAGATTCAGGATATTGATATTGTTAAAAAGCAATTCATGGGGAGGGCAAGAGCATGTCGTGAGGAAAAGGAATTAGCGAAACCAGCAGTGAGGAGACACTATTTACTTGTAAACTCATTTGCATTAGCACCTTATCTTGGTTTCGTCACAACCCCATTTCACAGGTTCCTTCTAATTAAGTTCAGGTTTAATTTGTTACATTTTTATTTGGGCAATTTTAAAACATGGGAAAAACCTGAACTAGCCCCCCCCTGTAGTTGTGATCATTTTTCCACCCAAGACACCATGCACTTTGTTATGTTTTGTGGGTTTTATTTAGAGCCAAGAAAAAAATACCTTGTACCGGTTTTAAAGGAGGCTGGCTTCACACAAGTGAGACCAGCCCTGCTCTACTTACAATCATTGACCAACATACGTATTACTTTTTGTATGGCTAACTTCTTGGTGGCTGCAGCTAGAACTAAAAAACATATTTATTTGATCAATGGCCCTCCGTAAAACTGTGTTAATCAAGATGTGAGATCCTGGTGTATTACTAAATGAACTAAAAAATGTGTCTTTTTTTCTTTTATTAATCCCCCGCACGCTCTGATTTGCTTGTTACTGTAAATGATTTGTAAATAGTTGTACTGTATATATTTTAAAGTGTATGAAATGTTTTTATTTCTTTGTATGATTTTTAACTAAATCGAATAAAGATATTTTGACTGACTGACTGACAAAGCTGCGTGCCTTCTCTCTTTTCTCATGGAGGGAGATGGGGATTGATTCCAATAACCCCCAATCGTAGCTTTAAGTAAGCGTTTTGAGCCTTTCATAGTCACTGAGCACTATCCAACTGTGTGCCTTTTTAGCAAGTGCAGCCTTGTCTTATAGAACAGATATCATGGACATTGTCTTTTTCACTATTTTTTTAAAGAAAGGTGATCTGTTGGTGTTACCCAGAGTTCAGACAGTCCCAGTAGCTTAAGGGAGTAAAAAAATATTACCTGGTTGGGCATTTGCCTTGACGAGACAGCTCGTTCCAGAGGTGGTAATTTAGAGATCCTGCCTCCGCACTGTGGATTTTTTGCCAACTTTTTACATAGGCACCCCTTCTTTCCACCGATTGTTTTTGGAGCCCAAATTCCAATTATATTTGGGCCGGTAAGATGTATTTTGGGAGATAGAAAATTGCTCTATGAGAGTTAGCTATTACTGTATCCATGGCTGCCGCATCTTTACCTTTAAGAGCCTCGCTCCTGTATGTTAGTGTCAGCTTCAGTTTAGCTCGCAGTACTTGTAGAAAGGGATCAAATGTGAGGTTGGGAAACCATTTCTTCAATGATTTCATTGCTAGGTAAGTCATTATTCCCTTTCTGTGCATGGACTCTAGCTGTGGTTTAAAAGAACTTTTATGGTCCAGAAGTATTCCCAAATATTTATAGCTTGGTACCTGATCCAAACAATGCCCATCTAGGTGCCAAGTGTTTTTTTCTTTTTATGGTAATTTACTGCTATAATTTTGTTTTTTTAATGATTTATTTGTATGGCATTCCGATGTGAAAAGCTACTTGTTGTATTCAAAAGATGTTGAAGACCGATAGGAGTCCGGCTTATCAGCACTAGGTCATCCCCATATAACAGATTTGACAGTTTTGGAGCGTGAGATGTACAGCTGTCCAACTCCCCTGGGAGATCGGCTAGGAAAAGGTTAAAAAGAAGTGGCACAAGGAAACACCCCTGCTTTAGGTCTTTTGAGGTTGCAATTCGTTTGGAAATATTTGTCCCTGCACTTTATTTAATCTTGATCCAAGTATCTGTGTGTTGCTGTTTCAGCCGATCTAGGTGTGATTTTGGTAGACCCCAACTTTCAAGTTTTTGCCAGAGTTTGGCCCGGTTAACATGGTCAAAAGCGGCTGTATAGTCAATAAAGCAAAGGAATAAGGGAATTTCTGCCTCCATCACTGCATCCATCGACAGAGTTAGTGCCAAGATGTTGGTTGTTGTTTCTTGGCCACGGCAGAACCCAGTTTGATTTTTGGGAATTATAAGATTTTCTGATACCCAATTAGTTAGCTCGTCGAGGATTGTTCCTGCTTAGTATTTTGCATCTACGTCGATAAGGGAGATTAGTCGATAGTTGTTCAGATCGTTCCTATCGTCCTGCTTAAAAATTGGACAGATAATTTATCCTTTCCAGGATTCCGGAATTGTGGCTGCAAAGCTTATGTCCTTAAAAACCGGTAATAAAGCCTTACTCCAGAAGTCGGCATTGTGTTTGAACAACATCGGAGGAATGCCATTAGGGCCTGGGGCACCCATGGCTCTGCCCCTGGCTATTTGTCTCTTTATCTGGTTTACCATAGGGACATAGCATTCCTCTATAGGGGAGGCTGATAAGGCTAAGTATGCAGACTGGTGGCTTCCCTGTTGATTGCGCAGTTTAAGGTTAGTGCCAAATTGGTCTACCGGAGTGGGGTTTTGCATCATTTATTCCCTATTGATGTCTCCTCCATCCGTTATCGTGTTACCTGTTTCCTTGTCCACTTCTACGTTCTTTTGTGCATTGTTATTTAAATGGGAAGAAAGGTAATCGACCAAAATAGCCTCCGTTATGTTAGAGCTTATACCAGGATGGTTTGGTCGCTCTATTCTGTGGATTGTTTGCCAAAATTTAGCGCTGTTTTTTTTGTTTGGCATCGTGAAGTAACTTGGCCATAGATCATCATAGATCCCCCATTTCTTTCTTTTTAGGAGTGCCTTAGCTTTCCAGAGGGTAGACTGCATGTCCAAGTTATGTGGGGTTTTATGAGACTGTCTCAGTGTTTGGTTTATGGTATGTTTTAATGTTCTTGATTCCAGGTTACTTGTCAGCCTTGTTAGGACGTCTTCTGATTGTCCTGATTTTGTCCCTATCCTAGTCGCAAATTTCCCACCAAGATTTGTAGTGAAATTTTTCCATGCTTTCAACGGTTGAACTGCTCATTCTTTTACCAAGACTGTATCGTGTTTTAGCGTCGGCTGATATTGCTTCGATGTTTTTAATATTGCACCTTATACTTTTAAGGTTAAAACCCTTCGATATCAATGGGATTCCAAGCATCTAGTGCGACATCCGGACTCGCTTTTAACAGCACTTCCTGCGGTAAATGGTCACCATTTTTTTTTTTACCTATTCTGAAGGTTGCTATTTTGTTGGTCATAGCTAATGTTATGAACGTAAAATCTAACCCTGGGCGTAGTAGGGCTACGGGAAGCACCATGAAGTGGGGAGAAATCTACGCCCACCCACACACTTCGCGTAGCCCCACTACGCGCCGCCCGCCTCCCTCCTGTACTCTTCTAAAATGCCCAACGACATTTAAAACAATGTAAAAGTAATTAAAACGACTTAACTGAGATGCGGCGTCCCGGGGGTTCATCTTCCTAGTTTCTCGCCGAGTTCTTCCTGAAAAATGCGCATGCGCATTTCTCGCAAGAAATGCGCATGCGTGGGCGCCCACGCATGCGCATTTGTCAGGAAGAAGTCGGCGAAAAACTAGGAAGAGGGAGCCCCGGGACGCGCATCTCAGGTAAGTCGTTTGAATTCGTTTTACACTGTTTTAAATGTTGTTGGGCATTTTAGAAGAGGGCGGGAGGGAGGCGGGTGGAAGGCAACTTCGCTCCGCCATGGCGTGTGCGTAGTGTTGCCTACTACGCCTACTTTGCGAATCGCGAATTAGGCAACACTACGCACGCTCCGTGGACGGAGCGGAGAGCTACGCCCACCCCTAGTAAAATCTAGATAGGAAGAGGTTTGCTCAAAGCAAATAGTTTAATTCCTAGACCAATAACATTTTTTAAATAAATCCTTAGATTATAGAAAATAAACACTCTTTCTGTGAAGAAATTATCCAAATCATCCCCCCCAAAAACTACTGCCAGCAGCAAGAGGCAGCACCGGAGCCACTGCCGTAGTCAGGGGGGACTCCAAGCCCCACAAAGTCAAGTGCCAGGAGGCACTGATGTCACTGTGTCCGCGCCCGGAGGCTCGTAAAAGTACATTGCATCTCCTGCAGTGCGGCAGCTGCCAGCAGAGAGGCCAGCAGAAGAGGCAGCTCCGGAGCCACATCCGCGTTCAGGGGGGACTCCAAGCCCCACAAAGTCAAGCACCAGGAGGAACTGACGTCACCGTGTCTGCGCCCGGAGGCGCATAAAAGCACATTGCGGCTCCTGCAGCACGGGAGCTGCCAGGAGCGAGAGGCAGTACCGGAGCCACAGCCGCAGTAAGAGGGGACTCCAAGCCCCACAAAGTCAAGAGCCAGGAGGCGCCGTCGTCACCGGGTCCGTGCCTTGAGGCGCCTAAAAGCACATTGCTGCTCGCGCAACAAGGGACACGCGCGGACGTGCCCGGGCAATGCCTGGGCAAAGCCGGGCCAAAGGCAGGCCCGTCTGCGCACGTCAGCAACATGAAGAGGCGAGGAAGGGCCACACACTTTTGAGGCCTTCAACTGCGACGTGGTGAGTGCCCTCAAGTTTAAGTTTAAATCCCTGGCTTACCCTGGCGGCTGCAAATTGTTTTATTTGCTTTAAAATACATCATGGGGAAGCACATCGGGCAAACAAACACACAACCTGTTACCAGTTGCATCAATAGTATGCTTGAAAGGTTGGTAAACATTATGTCAGGGGAAATTAAACTCACTGAGCTTCATCTGTCTCTGGGCAATGAGGGGGCACCGATTAACTTACACACTCGAGGGGCCCCTCTTGACCCTGGCCCTGAATTCGAACTCGTCCCAGAACCTGCACAGGACTCCGTGCTGCCCCACCCCCCAGGCACTGCTAACACTACGCATGTCAGCTTGAGTCTATCTGGAATACCATCTGAGCCACAATCTATTGATGATGTTACCACAACTGTGGAAAATCTGGTTACTAAATGTAAGAGAAAACGCAGAAAACCTGTTTGGACCAAAAGGAAACAACCACTTAGGATGGGCACACCTTGTAACTGTTTGACCGCATTGATGCAATCACCTGCAAGGAACGGTATTCCTGGGGGAGGTCACAATGGGGCCTTGCATCGCTCCATTAGCACACAGACCGAGGCACTGTCGGACAATGGGGGAGGAGTGGTAGTCTTACTTTTACCAACTCTGTTATTGATGTTGATACTGTGTTTGTTCAAGCGTTTTAATGATCTGTTAGATTCTAAACTTGGTCCCCTTCCCCTCTGTGAGCACTTAGATCATCTTGATATAGCTGTGGGAAAGCTTAGCCCGCAGTTGGTGATAGCTCAAACCATTGCTGCCCCCGGAGATGGATCCACTGTTAGCAAAAGCCCTAATTCAAATTCAATCACCACTGCCATCACTCCTGTCCCTGCTATTTTACCATCAGCTAGACTCCCTGGGAGCAGTGCCTACCACACATGCGGGTAAGTTAGGGATTGCTTTTCAATCAGGGCTGAGGTAGCATTAAATCCCAATTTAAGGAGCAGTACATTACCCATAGACGACTAAGTTACAACTTCACCCCCTGACCCTAGCCGAAGGCATTGGACCAACCCTGACAACACACATGTTGGAATAATGGCAGGTAACTTAGGCAGGAATACCGAAGACATCCCTAGAAATAATTACCTGAGGCGGCCTAATCCAGATGTCTTGAGCCTACCTCATGCCCATATGTACTAATCTTGGCTGGTGTCCCAAACCTCAAGAGGGATCAGAGGGAGTCCTGGGTCGAGCTACGAAATAAATGTGTGGACTGGTTAACAAAGTTTAAAAGGTTCCACCCATCAGATATGAATGAGATCATTATGGTCCGTAGAGTTGGGTGGATCTGTACGTCTCCCAAGAACATGGACGGGGATTGTATTGTGATTATCCATGGTACGATCCTTTTTGAGAACCTGGGAGTTAACACAAAATCAAAGCACCAACATCTGCTCCTTACCGCTGGACTATTTTAACAAACCATCTCTTGAGCCCACTGTTAATGAGCGCGCACTCCCCATCTTACAAAACAGGTTTCAGGCTCTAGCCGAACTCAACACTCAGGATTGACTACCTCCCCCACTGGTATCCCAACTGGAACATCATGTTAATCTGCATGGGTTTGTGCTCCCCCCTCCGCATCCAAATCAGACAATCAACAAGCGCCAATCAAGGCTCTGGCCAACACAGATTTAAACATCCTGAGTTGGAATGGAGCAGGCCTCCAATCGAAGTTGAGGGATCCTGATTGGCTAAATCTCGTAAGAAAACAGGACATAGGAATGATTCAAGAGACCTTGGTGACCCAGGAACTACATATTGAAAGGTTTCCATGTTATAACACCGTAGTCCCCATCCCCAAGTCTGGTCGACCTTCGGGGGGGGGGGGCTTATCAATTTGGGTTAATACCGCCACTGCCGGCGGCATTAAGGCCATATGCCCCGAAAGCAATAATTTCCAAGTCTTACTTTGTAAGAGGGGCGTCTCCTTTTACCTGATTAACTTTTATAACAATGATTTCCACTCTATCCCTAATGGGAATTTTATTAAACTATTTAATTTCATTGGCAACTTAGATTGTCAGCAAGAATCGATTAAGTCAATAGGCATTTGTTTGGGAGGTGACTTCAATGCAAAATTATCGGACACGACACATAGCTCAGGGTCCCGCAGCACCGGGCAAACCTGCCGTAGGGGCGCGGAGCTGGCAGGACATCTGAGAACACACAATCTTAGAAATGTTATGGAAATCGGCGGCATAACACCCAATAGCAACCATTCTGAGCCAACATTCAGAGGGAAGGGCTGTTCATCTACCATAGATTACTTTTTTATTTCCCTCTCTCCTCGAAGGCTACCTAATGGAAGCAGAAGTTATTCCCACAACCCATGGGGACCATAACCCAATAAAGACCGTGCTTAGACTATCTCCCAGGCCCAAGTTCACCTTGGAATGTGGAGCCAGGAACCTATTGACTTCCACTGATAATTTAAGATTGATTTGGCGGGGTATAAATAACACCAAATTGTGACATTGGCTAAATACAACATGCACCTTATAATCTCTTGTCTGTCAGCCCTTGATCCGCACCCTGAGGCTGTTTATGATTTTGTTAAACTTTGCTCTGCAATTAAAACCCTCCTTTCAAAGCCTATTCCCTCCGTGCAATGTGAACCTAGATGGTTGGACCACTTGTGCACTGAAACAAATAGACAATTGCGCAAAGCACTGTCAAGTAATCCAAGGTGTATTGTTGATGTGAAATTGGCCAGGCAAATGTATAAGTTAGGGACAACTAAAATAGGAAAGGAGAAATATTAAAAGACTGTTGGGAAGCATTAGCCTAAGCTGCAAATACTAAAAAACGGGGAACAGCTTTTGGGCAGCAGTTAAGGACATGAGGGCAATGGGGCAGCTACTAACTCCTATTAGCTGCACTATAACAAGTGAGGCCTGGGAAAAACACTTCTCAAAGATTTATGCTGTCCCTACACAAGAGGAAGATTATTTTGAACATAGCACCCTAGTTAGGATCCAGATAACGCTGCCCGAGGTTGAGGAAGCCATCCAACAGAGTGTGGGAAACAAAGCCCCGGGACCGGACTGCTTACCCCATTGACCTCATTAAACAAAAGCCAGACTTTTGGGCACCTCTTCTCTTAAACTTTTTAACAATCTAATGCATGCCCCTTTACCCAACTCATGGTCAACAAGTATCATCGTACCGATTTTTAAAAAAGTTGATTGCTCCTAGCCCAACTGCTACAGGCCCATTTCTATAGTAGACAATACCCTAAAAATCATGGGCCAAGTCCTATATAATGAGATCCTAGATTGGGCTGAGGGTAGCAACACCCTAGAGCACTGTCAGTTGGGTTTTAGGAGTAAAGTAGGCACCAGCGAACAATGCCTAAACCTAAACCTTAATCATCAGCAAATATACCATAGCCGGGGACTCGCCGATATTCCTGACCTTCATGGATTTGACCTCTGCTTTTGATCTTGTCAATAGGTCAAAGCTTTGGTCTATCCTCTGGGCCCACGGTTTGAAGAAGCACTGGTGTACTTCTTTGCGCACCAACATAAAGATCTAAAGGCCTGGGTCAGGATTAGCAACGAGGGCGAAGTTACCAATGTGATTAAAGTAAGCAGAGGGGTTAGACAGGGGTGCGTTCTAGACCCCCTGCTCTTCATCATTTATATCAATGGTCTGCACAAATCATTGATCACACTAACCCATTATGTCCCCAAAATGAACTTCAAAATACTACCTCTGCTACTATATGCCGATGATGCTGTTCTTATGGGCCGCACTCCCAACTGCCTACGCATCCTAGTGCAGGGCTTTGTTGATTTTATGGCCAGCCTGGACTAAGCACTAATTAAAAAAAATCTTTTAATATGTCTTGCGGGCCAAATACACGCCAACTAAAGTTATATCTGTGAAAGGCCAGAAACTGAAAAGCACTAGAACTTTTCCTTATCTTGGGTTGATCTTTGCTGCGAACGGCTCCTAGACTGAACATATGGTTGATTGCAGGAGCAAGTTCTCAAAGGCTACTATCTCCATCCTTAGTCTCCCACGGCCTAAGAAAACATGCGCTCCTTTAGCTATTTTTATTTTTTTTAAATCCCAGTGTATAACGACCGCCACTTACGGTGCAAAAGTCTGTGTCATTGCCAAGAGTCACTATATCTAACAAGAAGAAAACAGATTTTGAAGGAAATTATTAGGTGCACCACTCTCCACAGCTCAGCATATTTGTCACAAAGAACTCAATGTAAATTATAAACAAGACTTCATAAGGGCCCACCCTGCCCTCTTTTGGCTTTCCATATGGAAAAACCCGGCACCAACACTCACAAGAGAAACCATAGGTGACTGCATTGGATGCGAGAAAGGGCAGAATATTCTGTGGCTGTCCGTAGTGCACAGGAGCCTATGCAGCGTTTATTTAGGAAACCTCTTTTTAAACCTGAGTATAGCTGAGACCACACATAAAAATGTCCTTGAGAATGCACTTATACACTTTATAGCACGGAAAGGAAGGAGAGGGAATCTAAGAAACCTTCTGTTGTTAATTTTATGATTACTGAACATAATGTATATCCCCTGGCCAGCTACCTTACCCTGCCCATTAGTCACTGGGAGAGAAGTCTCCTCTTCCGTCTAAGGGCATGTACTGTAAAATATTTGCTGTGCTTCCCCCTTGGATACCACACAAATCAAGATTCCAACCCTGCCTGTGTGATGGACAGAGTGGCCAAACCATTTTACACTTTTTGTTCTTTTGCAGGTACTATATGAAATACGCTAAGTGACTTTTAATCCTGTTTTAAAAAAAAACTACACCAATTAGCCTGGTAGATGCTTACAGGTGGTTACTTACCTTGACAGATGACATGTTGGCCTTCCGCTTTGGTACCCTCTTTTGAGAATTGTCGTACGAGCCCGCAATATGATGTCCAAACCCTAAGTCAATTTTTCTTTATATTCATACATGAGTTTCACTGCTTACATATATGTTTTAAAAATTGTGTATTTATGCCTATTACCAATTAATTCCTATTTGTGTATTTTAAATTGTAATATTTACTGTGCTTTTATGGATATAGTTGTATCTGAATAAAGTATTTTGAACTGAACTGAAAACTTCTTCACAGAGAAAACCATTCCAGTTAGAAAGAAAATTATTTTATGAGGAAAATATTTTAACAGTTTTGAAAATAATAAACATTAACAAACGTTTCCCTATATTTTGGTGTATACTAAATGATTAATGTTTGTTTTCAGATGTAATAAAATATCATTATAATTGTATAATACTCTCAAATATTTAAAATTAAAACAACACTGGTACACTGAATCAAAAGCTAAATATCAACATCATTATGCTAACATAAAGCAACTCAAATTGTTTCTACTCCTGGAAGCATCGTAATATTAAAGTGAAACCATCTGTAGATTATTTTATCAATATAAAAACAGAGCACATTAATATCAATATTGTTAGGATTCTGCCATGAGGTGGTGCTTTCGAGGGCCCTGTGGGGCTCAGATGTTACAACAGAACTCTTCAAAACACCTTTCATTCCCAGCTCCACATCACATTTCAGTCCTGGCTTCTGAACCATCTTCCTGGTGCATCATTGTCCTTATAGTCATATCTGTCAACAAACCCAGCCTCTATCACGTCCAGTGGTGTTACTCTCCTCCTTATCTTGTTTCCTGGATCCTCTGGAATTTCTGACCTCCTTATTCTCACCTTCATGACTTTCACTGGCTTGTCTCTAAAACCTCTTCCCCTTTCCAATTCCCAGTTCAGCTTTCCCTTCATTTGTGGTACCCTCATTTTTGGGCCTGGTTTATTCCTTGCCAATTGCTTTCTCGCTGCACCTACGCTCCTCCTCGACTTCTACTATTTCAACCCCAAGAGCTCAGTGTGTAGTAGATTGCAAATTACAATGATGCAGAGTCTTCTTGTGCTCTGTTGTGTTCCTACTGATAAATGTAAAGACTTGCTCTTTGATTTCTGTTTCGTTTTTCAATTCCATTTTCCTTATTTATGTACATGAAAAACCAAGGCAACTTGGATCAATACATTGCACAAGTAATCGTCAAATTAAGTTCTTGGTTCCTAACCTTCAATGATCATGTCACCTAAACTCTCATGAATCCACCTCCTTAAATGTCTATAGGGGTAGTTCTCAGGAGAGTCCAATTTCTTTCCTTGTTATGTGATTTCCGGGAATAAGAATGACACCACATAACTCATCTTCATATGTAGCAAAGGGCTTTTATTGAATCATTGCAGCAAACTTTAAAAATGATTTCAGCCCATTCAACGTGTTTCCTCCCTTACAAGTGACTTCATAAGGGCTGTACAATACACATATACAAAGTTGATATTACAATATGTACAGACAATGTGACTTTGTATTCATCTATACACAGAAAAACCAAAGGAAATGATGGACGGAGCGTTGACAATACAAGCACTCACCCCCAGTCAACTGATCTGGGTTTAATCCATCAGCGTTCTTTAGCCCACTCTGCCACCCCATTTCAGACATGGCCATATGCAAATCAGTCTGACACTGTGCCTCATGGGAACAGTCTAGCCCGAACTGCCAAGCCATGCCTTCCCTGAACCGGAAACAAGCTACCGAGGACCGGTTTCTGGCATTTCAGCCTTTTTCAGCCCGGCTTGCTTGAATCCAGTGGCAAAGTGAGCAAGGGACTCACGTCTGAGCATACCCTGCCAACTTATGGCGAACAAAGAAAAACCAAAGGAAATGATGGACGGAGCATTGACAATACAAGCACTCACCCAAGTCAACTGATCTGGGTTTAATCCATCATCGTTCTTTAGCCCACTCTGCCACCCCAGTTCAGACATGGCGATATGCAAATAAGTCTGACCCTGTGCCTCATGGGAACAGTCCAGCCCGAACTGCCAAGCCATGCCTTCCCTGGACCGGAAACAAGCTACCGAGGACCGGTTTCTGGCATTTCAGCCTTCTTCAGCCAGGCTTGCTTGAATCCAGTGGCAAAGTGAGCAAGGGACTCACGTCTGAGCATACCCTGCCAACTTATGGTGAACAAAGAAAAACCAAAGGAAATGATGGACGGAGCGTTGACAATACAAGCACTCACCCCCAGTCAACTGATCTGGGTTTAATCCATCAGCGTTCTTTAGCCCACTCTGCCACCCCAGTTCAGACATGGCCATATGCAAATCAGTCTGACACTGTGCCTCATGGGAACAGTCCAGCCCGAACTGCCAAGCCATGCCTTCCCTGGACGGGAAACAAGCTACAGAGGACCGGTTTCTGGCATTTCAGCCTTCTTCAGCCCGGCTTGCTTGAATCCAGTGGCAAAGTGAGCAAGGGACTCACGTCTGAGCAAACCCTGGCATGGCTTGGCAGTTCGGGCTGGACTGTTCCCATGAGGCACAGGGTCAGACTGATTTGCATATGGCCATGTCTGAACTGGGGTGGCAGAGTTGGCTAAAGAACGGTGATGGATTAAACCCAGATCAGTTGACTGGGGGTGAGTGCTTGTATTGTCAACGCTCTGTCCATCATTTCCTTTGGTTTTTCTTTGTTCGCCATAAGTTGGCAGGGTATGCTCAGACGTGAGTCCCTTGCTCACTTTGCCACTGGATTCAAGCAAGCCGGGCTGAAGAAGGCTAAAATGCCAGAAACCGGTCCTCGGTAGCTTGTGGGAGAGTGGGCTAAAGAACGGTGATGGATTAAACCCAGATCTTTTGACTGGGTGTGAGTGTTTGATTGATTCAGATGCTCCGTCCATCACCACCCCCTTTTGTACCGCTTTTGGCCGCCATAAGTGTGGCACGGTATGCTCAGACATGAGTCCCTTGCTCACTTTGCCACTGGATTCAAGCAAGCCGGGCTGAAAACGGCTGGAATGCCAGAAACCGGTCCTCGGAAGCTTGTTTCCGGTCAAGGGAAGACATGGCTTGGCAGTTCGGGCTGGACTGTTCCCATGAGGCACAGGGTCAGACTGATTTGCATATAGCCATGTCTGAACTGGGGTGGCAGAGTGGGCTAAAGAACGGTGATGGATTAAACCCAGATCTTTTGACTGGGTGTGAGTGTTTGATTGATTCAGATGCTCCGTCCATCACCACCCCCTTTTGTTTTCCATACACAACCTTTTAACAGACAATACCCTGAACTCAAAATTTTATATCCCAAATCATTCTATATTACTATTGGTACAATTTATGTTTAGAATCAGCAGGTGGAAATCAAAAAACAATTCCATAAAATTAATTTCCAACCCAAGGACAAATCATGTTGTTATATATCCGTTTTGGATTCATGTTTACGCCACCAACTATTATCATTGTATATTTAGTGTAACATAGCTGGGATCTCCACGTGATAAAAAGCATATATATCACCTACATGAATAATATTTTGTAGCCTTACAGTGATTCTTTTCCCAACCAATTCCAAATAGAATTTGTTTACTGTTGTCTGTCTTTAAATTAGTCTCCACACATTTAATTTTCAGGTGCAGTATTATACAAGTTAACAGGATCCAAATGTTCGTTGATATTGACAGTCTCTATTATTTGTACCAAGTCCCCTATTTCAAGAATAGAGTCGCTGCTTCCTTATTTCCCGGGTGTTAAACTCCTTTTCTTCTTTTTAGGTCTCATCAACTCTTCTCCCCGTGTGCAGCCTCGGAATAAGAAAAATCACAGGTGAGTGATTGTATGCCTTATATCTGTTTCATCCCTTTTGTTGTGTCCTATTTCCTTCTGTTTTGTCTCTGGTACTGTAGCTTGTCTATCTATAAATATTTCTCTCTAAAAATGATAAGTTTCTCCTGAGTTTTCCATTTACTCTTGTGTCTCTTTAATTGTCTTCCTAATGAACTGCTTTTCTCCCTTTTATTAACCCCTTCCGTGCGGGGCGTATTTTCCGCCTGTGCTGACTCCGCCTTGCGCGGGCGGAGTCATGGCGGAACGGTTCCGTCATCAGCACAGCTCAGCCGATGCTGATGACGGAACCGTTCTGTCATCAGCATGGAAGGGGTTAAAGGTACTTGATGGGTATATATGTTCTTTGAATTCAGTCTCTTACTATGTACTGAGACTGACTGGTTCTGTGGCAATTCTTCATATGTAAAAAATAAAAAATCAAGAGACAAAAAATAAATTAAGAGAAACGGAAAGAAAGAAAAATATCCAATCATTCAGGTTCATGCTTTCCTATCACTCATAACACAATGAGTTTGTATTATTTCTACAGAGCGTCTTTCTCGCATAAACTCTCGGAGAAAATATAGCCAAGAGAGGTTTGCACTTTCTGAAGGTTCTGAATTTTTCCCTTCTCCTGCTCCTTGATCCCCTTCCTTTGCAAATTAAGCATACATTCACGTACCTGGGTGAACCACGCTCCTCCAGGAAAGTAGCAGGGTACCTCGCATAGCCGTCAGGTCTTTCCGCAACTCCCAGAGTCCACCTGTTTGCTTAAATCTCTAGTAGCATTTCTCACTATCTGGCCCCTTGCCCATCGCTACAGACTCATCCGGTCCTCTCCTTTCGCTTTGCACCACTCTGATCCCACTCATAAAATCAGAGGCTCGGAGTCGACGAGCCTCTACTCTCTCACAATATTTCTCTCCTTGACGGTCTCTCCATTTCCCATGGCATCCTCCTTTCTCTTTTTTCTTGGGTTCCATGTCCTCTCTCATTGTTACTTTCCCCTTTTGTGTCTCCTGCTGTCTCTCTTCTGTTTCTATTTCCTCTTCCTTCGTTTCCTGTAAAAGCAAAAGTCTGTTTTCTTTTTCCCTTGTAGGTACAGGCATCGTAGAAGACCTGCGATGGAGTACAGGTTAAGTCTTGTAAGTCTTTCCTCTCATTCCCTTCTGCCTGACGCATCCCCTCCCTCCGATTTTCCCAATTGGGAAAAAGGGGAACCCGGGAAAGAAAATCAACATTACCTTGTTCTTTCCATTTCTATGACCTATGTTGAATTGTAAGGGTTGGAGTGACAAAAACCTACAACTCCAACTCATCTATGTAAGGGAAGCATGTTTAGTATATAAAAAAAGAGCTGTCCCTCTAATTATTATCTGAGTTTCTCAATAGCCCATTTGATGGCAAGCCACTACTTCTCAATTATGAGATAAACCTTTTCTCGGGGGAATAATTTGCAACTAATAAAAAATATAGGATTCTTATGTTCCATTATCATTGGTCTGGGCAAAATTGGTCTGGGACAAAATTGCACCTTGAGCAATTTCTGAGTCATCGGTTGGAAGAATAAAGGGGTCATCAAAGTTGAGAGATGTCGTTACAGCTTCCTTCAATTGATGGAAAGCCTCCAAGACTATGAAGGAGGGTTGTTGAAATTGCTTATTGTTGGAAAGATTTGTGAGGATGTCCTTTAGACGTGCTGCTATATTGGAATATTGAGGAATACAACTGCAATAGTAACCCAGGAGGCCTAGGAAAGCTCTCAGTTTTCTCTCTAGTTTTTAGGGAAGGGGGTTTCAGTGATAGCTTTTTTATTTTCAGTTTGCAGTTCAAACACATCATTCCCCAATACATATCCTAAATACTTCACCTGACTGTAGGTGAACTTAGAGTTCTTAGCATTAAAGTGGAGGTTCGCTTCATCCTAGTCAGCAAGAACTGCTTGGAGATGTATGGGATGTTCTTCTCAGGTTTTACTAACTATTACTAAATCATCCAGGTAGGCAGAGAAATACTCTTGGTGGTTTTTAGAAGGAGATTCAATAACCTTTGAAAGGTTTCCTGAGCACCATGTAATCCAAAAGAAAGGACAGTAAACTGATATAGACCATAGGATATGGAAAAAGCTGTTTTCCTGTTATCTTTGGGGCTTAAGGGTACCTGCAGTATCCTTTCGTAAGGTTATTGGTGTTTGTAAACCTGACTTCTCCTAGTCTTTCAATTAATTTATCTATCCAAGGTAATGGATAGTTATCAAATTTGGAGATATTATTAACTCTAAAATAGATACAGAAGTAAATACTTTCATCCCGTTTAGGCACTAAGATGATAGTGAAACACCAGTTACTGTTAGATGGTTTTATCCCTACCATATATGGTATTTGTTCTATTTCATTTGGGACTGTTTTTTGTAAGGCAGCAGGTATTCTATAGGGTTTTTATTTGACTACCACTGCTTCTTTAGTGTGTACGTGGTGTATATCAAGTAGGGTCTTACTAGGTAGAGCCAGAAATATAGGGGAAATGGTTGTAAGACCCATAGGAGTTCACCATTCTGAGTATTAAATATCGACTCACTGATGAAAATCTTACGTAAGGTATTCAATCTAACTTAGTGATGTGTTCGTCTTTTGGAACCCATCCCAGCCACTTTTATTAAAGTCTCTATATGATATATTTGCTCATGATTCTGGGACATCCGTAGTTTATAAGTAACATTACCAACCATTTGGGTTACTTTAAAGGGACCATGCTATTCTGCCTACATAATATTCTCTGAGGTTGGTAGGAGAAACCCAGTTTCCCACTTGTAGTTCTCTCCATTTGTTTCCTTTGTCTTACAAATACTTTTGTTTCTTTATGTTTTTCTCTAGGTTGGTATGGCTGAGTACTCTTAACTTGCCTACCCAGTTTTGCAACTGGGAGGTATAGTCTAACTAATAAGCAGCTTCTACTTCATTATCCTTTTCCCATACTTCTTTTCTAATCCAGTAATGTACAGGGTTTTCTCCCAAAAATGTGTTCATAGGACGAGTATTCTAAACTACTGTGTACTTGCCCTCTTAGTACAAATAAGGCTAAGGGTAGTAATTGATCTAATGTTTCCCTTCCCCAGTTAACATTGTTTTCAAGGTTCGTTTAAGGGATCCATTGTATTAGTCCACTAATCCATCGGTTTGAGGGTGATAAACCAAGGTCTTGATATGTCTGATGTCTAACTGCTTACATATTTGTTTGATTAGACCGGATACAAAAGGAGTACCCTGGCCAGTCAGACTCATGAGGGATAAAACGTCAATCAAGTTCTTGGCCATTGTGTTCCTCTATTGTATAAATAGCTATAGCTAAAGGGTATCACATGGCATAATCAACTATTACTAATATATATATATATATATATATATATATATATATATATATATACACCCTTTTGAGGATCTTGGTAAGGGCTGAATAATATCCATTCCAAATTGCTCAAACTGTGTTTCTATTAGGGGCATTGGTTATAAGGGAACTTTAAGAGGCCTATAAGGATTTTGACACTGACAGATCTCACATTCCGGGCAATATTTATTGATTTGGTCTATGATTCAGAGCTAATAGAAATGTTGTAATATGACTTGGGTCATTTTTTCAGGACAAGTATGTCCTGCCAGGAGATGCAAGTGTGCGTAAAATAATATCTGTTCTCTAAACTAGTGGCGAAAAAGTAACTGAGGTGTTTCATTCACTTCTGCTATAAGATATAAAAGCCCATTCCTGATTGTTAATGAGGTTATTTGAGGGGAGACTGGCTTTCTGTTTGTTTAGCGCTCTGTCAGGCATTTTGTAATGAGGAATCATTCACTTGAGTCGTCCTAAAATTGCTATCTATGGCCCATGGCTCAGGTGTCAAAAATTCATTCTGAGGATTCTGAAAGCTTCCTTTAGCCTTTCTCCTTCTATTCATATTAAGAAAATTCCTTTCTTTTATTCTCATGGAGCCTTTTAATAGTGTTAAAAATTGTGAATTGTCAGTTCTTAAGATTAAATCCTCGGGGATATTCCTAAGAACCCCTTCTTCTATTATGACCTCTGGGCCTCCTATAATACTTATCATTATTATCGCCACAGTATGGGTTTTAATGTCCCATGGATACATCAGATCCTGACATGTTTGTTTGGGACGACTTTTAAAGGAGGTACTAAATCATCCTTAACAACCAACTATCTATACGCAGAGTCCAGATGTGCTATCACCCGCTTTTGATTTATTTTAAGACTCACATAATAACTTGGCCCCATCTCCTAAGTCAAATATATGGACTAGGAATATAGTTGACTTCCATGGGTTCCTCGCCTGCTGTTTGGTTTTTAAAAAATCTCGCAATATGTTCCCACTCTACTTTCAAAACACCAGGGTCTGGTATGTGTGGATGGTTCTGATTTCATCATCCAGGGTTTTGCTTACTCTGCCATGTTTTTTGGGGCTGCTCTTTTCTTTCTGACTAGGAATCGAGGGGTGTGATGATTTGGGTCCTCTCTTGGTCTCTATTGGATTCAGTCTCAGTTGTGCTTGGTTAAAGGTAGCAGTCGTTTTTACCGCCCATTCAATAGTCAACCCAGAATGTTGATGGATCCATTTCTGAGTGTTAACAGGCAAAGCCTCCAAATATTTCTCCATGTAAATTTTGTCATAAAATCTTCTTTTCTAGATTCTTGTGGCATGAGCTATCAGTCTGCAGCGTCTTTTAATTTGAAAATAAAAGTTTTGGGGGAGTCTCCTTGTATTCTTCTCTTCTTTTTGAAACGGATATGATAAGTCCCCTCATCAACCCCAAATCGATGTAGGGTCACCATTTTTATTTCCTAGTAAGGAGTATCTCCTTTAATATTAGCTGTATGATAAACAGCTTGAGCATTCACAGTTACTAACGGAGCAAGATAGAAGGGTTATCTTTCAATTGGCCGGGCACTTGCAATTTCAAAGTGTAATAGAAATGACTCTGGATATTCTCCTGGGTTTAACTTCTGAAGAGATACAATGAGTTCTACTGGAGTAACTCATAGGCTTTGAGCTATGCCTAATGCTAATTTAAGTTGGTTCTCTGAGATTTTAGTTAGCTGCTCTGCATGTGTCTGCCAGGTCTCTCAAAATATCCTGTGCTCTGTTTGAGCAAAGGTCATGAAGCGTCCCAGGGTCCCCTCTATATTTTTTTGTCCTTCAGCAAGTTTCTCAATAAGATTATCCATCTAATATCAGGAGTTTAATATGCTTGCGTTCTCAACCATGTGTAACTTGGATTTAAATTAGTCTCCACACGTTTTACTTTCAGGTGCAGTATTATGCGTTTATTTCTATGCAAGCTAACAGGATCTAAATATTCGTTGATAATGATGGTCTCTATTATTTGTACCAAGTCTGCTATTTCAGGGATAGAATCGCTGCTTCCCTATTTCCAAGAAGTTTTCCTCTTTATCCTCTTCCTCTTTTTAGGTCTCTTTGACCCTTCTCCCCTTCAGGACCCTCAGAATAAGAAAAACCACAGGTAAGTGAGTGTGTGAGAGAAAGAAAGGTGACTTAGTGCATGTCAACACGGCCATTTTGAACTTTGCTTCAAGACTAGGGAGGAGACCTACCGGGCCCTATTGCAGGTCTATCGGGCAAAGTGTATCTCTAAAGTCTCCTATGGTAGTGAAATCCAGGGCTATACCGCCCAGAATGAACTCCAAGTGGTTGAAAATAGCTTCCTGAAATGCATTTTATGTGTGCCCAAGGGAACCTCAAACCTAGAGGTCTACGAAGAGCTAGGAGTGTCCTACCTCTCAGATCTGTTGGCTTTTCGCCCTCTGTTTTTGTGGTTAAATATCTGGCTGAGTCAGGGAACAACTTTAAACAAATTGATCATTGACATGCCCACCACATATCCTGGCTCAACCTTATAAAGTGCTGCTTTTTGAGCTCGGGAAGAGCTGACTTATTTTCCAACCCACAGCTAGTAAACAGTAGAGACCTGGAGTGGGCAAGAGAGTCCTTTTTAGGGAAAGGACTCAAGATAGAGAAGGTCGGGAGCTAAGAAAGCCTAGTGTATGCAGATTTGTTATCCTGAAAACTGTGCAATCTACCAAACCATACCTTCTGGGGCTTCTAAGTGTCTATGAGCAATTTGTATTGACCAGGTTCCATTTTAATCTCTTTTACCTTCTGTTGGTGCAGCTATGCGGGTCTAGTAGGGGCCAGAGCCTAGAGTCCTGTGGTTGCAACAGGAAATCTTCACAGGACATGCTTAATGTTATCATGTTTTGTAAATATTACGAGATACCCATGAAAACTTGTATTGTCCCCATTTTAAAAAAGTTTGAGTTTAGGAAGGTTTGTCCCTCCTTTACCTTTCTACAAATGTTATGTGGCAACACTGTTTTTTATGTTCTTAATTTTTTTAAAGCGGTGGTCAGGCTTAGAGACTGTTGTGATTAACTGTCAGGGGCTTGTAAGGGTTGGTTGGTATGTGTCCTTGTATGCATTGTTAGGCCAAATCTAGACCATGGAGGGGTTTTGTTTCATCTCCTTTTTAAAGATAATGTATATATCTTTTATCTATATATTGTTTTTATGTACAGTATTTGATCTTATCAAGCAGATTTGTTTACTGTGATACCTATTTATACATTATGTTTTATCGGACTTGCATCGTTTTACGCAAAAAACGAATAAAGTGATATGATGATGATGATGAGTGTGTGTCTTATTCATGTTTCTTCCCATTCTTTGTATCCTATTTCGTTCTGTCTTGTCTCTGGTACTGTATCTATCTATAAACCTTTCCCTGTTTTATGGATAAGCTTCTCCTGAGTTTTCGTATTACTCTTGTTTCTCTTTATTTGACTTTCTTTTGTACTGCTTCTCTCTCTTTTATTAAAGCTTTTTAATGGGTATATATTTTCTTTGAATTCCATCCCTTTCTCTCTACCGAGACTGTTTAGTAGTTCTGTGGAAATTCTTCATATGGTAAAAGAAAATTGGAAAATAAAAGACAGAAAATAAATTAAGAGAAATTAAAAGTAAAGAAAATGGCTAATTGTGAAGGTTCATTCTTTACTATTACTCATAACTCAATGAGGTTTTATTATTTATGCAAAGCTTCTTTCTTGCATAAACTCTATGGGTAAATATAGTCATGAGACAGGGTTTGCAATTTCTCAAGGCTCTAAATATTCCTCTTGTCTCACTCCTCAGTCTCCTTCCCTTGCCAATTAGGCATGTGTTCACGAACCTGGGTGAGCCACGCTCCACCTGGAACGAGGCTGGGTAGCTTGTGTAACCTTAGGGTCTTTTTGCAACTCCCGGAGTCTGCCTGGGTTGCTTGAATCCCTAGTGGTGTTTGTCTCTCTCTGGTACCTCTCCCACCACACCAGACAAGCCCGGTCTTCTCCTTTAGCTTTGCACCACTCCTGTTGCACTCACGACATTGGAGGCTTCCCGACTCGGCGAGCCTCTTCTCTCTCACAGCGCTTCCCTCCTCAATGGTTTCTCCATTCCCCCTGGCATCCTCCTTAAGTATGGGCGAAATTTGCGAATTCACGATACGTGAATTAGTGCAAAAAAGAGTTTGCGGTCCGCAAAATGTGCGAATTTGCGGATTTTAAAATGTTTGCGTGTTCGCGGGGTGCTTTGCGTGTTTGCGGGTTTTTTTTCCAGCGCGGCGCACGCGAAGTTACCCATGCGGTCGTACATGGGCGCAGCCATCTAGTTTCAGTGTTCGTGTTGCGTATTTCTGTTTCCGGGCACCAGTTGCATGCTCGCGTTGTGCATTTCCTACTTGCGGGCCGTAATTACATGCTTGCGTCCTTTTTTGCGTGTTCGCAGCGGAAATATCTCGCGAATTTACCCACGCGGTCGAAATGGTGCCACCATCTTGTTTTTCATTCATTGCTATAGTTCTGGGCATGCTTTTTCAATCCTCCCTTAATCTTTGAAATCCTTTGTTTCTTTGAACTTTGTTTTAATTTTTTTTACTCATTATCTATCTCTTTATTTTTCTACATCTATATTTTGTGTTTTTTTTCTACTTTTGGTTACTTAAAACTACTTTTTTAACTCTTTTCTTTTATTTACTTTTTCCCTATTCTTTCTTTTCTATTTTATTTTCCTTTCCTGTCCAGGACCATGGCAAAGGCAGCCGGGAAGAACATCAAGGGGAAGGGTCCCGCACCCCGTACCCGGCTCCCTTGCAGGCGCTTAAGGGGGGAGGCAGTAGTAACCCGAGAGATCTTCAGCGCGGTGGAGGTGGCCGCACTCGTTTTCTTCGTCCAGCGCCACCTCCCCGAACCGTCGCGGCAGGCCCAGTGCCGGGTACGGGCTCCTGGAGCGTCGCCAGCTATGAGGGAAGGTGTGCCAGGCCATGTATCGGGAGTCTGGGGTCCAGCGCACCAACAACCAGGCGACACACCGGTGGTCCGACATCCTGGACCGGGAGCAAGACCTGCTCGACCTGCTTGGAGTCGAGATCCCGGGTCTTGGTGAGTAGTAGTAGCTAGTATTTAATCACTACTTTGTTTTCTCCTGCTCTGTGTTATGATATTGCAATTTGTTTTTTCCGAAGAGCAAGAATGCTGCCGATTACATTGCAGGTAAATTATGTTTCAAAATCTTCTGGGATTGCAGGTGCTCGCCTGCTCACTGGCGGTGCTACTATGCTTACTTGTTTTCAATTTTGTGCTCATTTGGCCTGGGTGATGATTATGTATCAGTGTACTTTACAGAACTGCGTAATGCTAGACACTAGAGATTACATTGCAGGTAAATTATGTCTGAAAAGCTTCTGTGATTGCAGGTGCTCGCTTGCTCACTGGCGGTGCTACTATGCTTACTTGTTTTCAATTTTGTGCTCATTTGGCCTGGGTGATGATTATGTATCAGTGCACTTTACAGAACTGCGTAATGCTAGACACTAGAGACTGAAGTCCAGTCCTTCCTTTGTACTCCTGCCACTAAGAAGAGATAGTGGTGGTGGATTGATAGTTGAGTATATTATGACTGGTTATTTAGTAGGAAACTTTTTAGTGGTCTGCAATCATGACGGACTGTGTCTGTCACTTCGCGTGCTGCGGAGTGCTGCCTTCCAGTCCAATTAGAACCTTTTTGTAGTTGGTTTAGTGAGTTCCATAACTTTCCAAGTAGACGGTCTGCGTATCCAGCAATACTAATATCCTAGTAGACCACATCAGATAGGTCAATAAATTTAGTGTAATTATTGTCTATTTCCCCGAAATAATTTGTTATTGTTTTTTTGAAATGTTTGATTTGGTTGACAACAATCATCCATGTTTGTGTCTTTCTTTTATGTTGTACATCAGCTTCCTCCAGGGACAAGAGGACACAGGAGGAGGTAGCGGTGCCGGCGGAGCAGGAACAACAAGAGGAAGGCCAGGATAGGTCCGCCGAGGGCTCCTCTGCTGGCCACAGTAAGTTTTCCTGTTATTAATAATTATACTTCCCTATCTTTTACAGCACCTATTTTTTCCAAACGTTCCTCATA
The DNA here is from genome assembly GCF_964263255.1 of Lissotriton vulgaris. Taxonomy (NCBI): domain Eukaryota; kingdom Metazoa; phylum Chordata; class Amphibia; order Caudata; family Salamandridae; genus Lissotriton; species Lissotriton vulgaris. The sequence continues at coordinate 1,128,903,058 of NC_141691.1, forward strand.
ATTCTATTTTTTCCTAAATCGTCTTTGATCTTCTTGTAGACTGTTTCTAAATACTTATCCTGCCTCTACTATGACTCTCTGTGGTACTACTAGATTATTATTAGTCTGTCTGAGTAGCTAGCTAAGCTTGCACAGTTGGCAAAAGGTGTTAAACAAAACACCTATTCTATTCAGCAATAGCTCTATGCACTGATTGCAGTCCTCTGGGTTGTCCATAAGGTCTATCGAAGTCTTCTAAATGTTTATGCTTTGACAATTCCCAACAATAAAATGTCAATGGCCACCAAGAATAAGATACTAGTTTACTTTTTGATTGGATAGGAGGACAAGCCATACTACTACTGTTGCAGGGACTATTCTGCACAAACAGAACTATGGACAAGAAATAGGGCATTGGTTATAAATTATAATAGGCGCAGTTAGACTTTCCACATACCTCAGTCATAACAGAAGTTGAACCCGCAATCTCCTTCCTCACTAGCTAGTGTGTCAGAGTCAATATTTAGCTCCCGAATGCAGCGATGATCCCCAATGATTATACAACCCAGAACATAAGACTACAAGTCAGAGTCCTGACCTCTCAGAGCCACAAGGACTCATGCTTGCAAATTGCAAACCCTTTCGCTCACTCACTCATGACCAAATACCAGAGAGTCTATGTAAGTTTTAAAGCTGTATTAAAAGTAAAACAACTAGCTCTGTGTGTACTCTGTATATTACATTTCCATTGTGCATTATATAAAAACATTTAATAAAATCAATGTCATATAACAAACGGTGAACGACTGAAAAGTGTCTGATTTCACACACTAATTGTGGGAGAGCCCTCACCTGGTTAAAGTCTTGGTGGGGATGAATCATTGACGACTCCGACCAACATGATATGATGATGATCTTGCTCTTTTTCGTGGAAGGAAAGCTTCTGTCTGAAAAATGGTGCATGTTAAAAAGCAAGCATTCATCAGTTGTGCCAAAAAGTGGCTAAGCATAAATAAAAAAAACACCCTTCCCTGAAGGACGGCAAATTTGTTGTTTAGACTAGAGAGTCACAAATTATAAAATTTGTTTATGTAGTGCTAGTAACATTTTTTCATTCCTAGACAAAATAGGGAGTGGTGTATATGGCATCTAAAAATATTAAATGTATTTTCTAGGTGTAACACCATCGGCACAGCCAAACACCAGTGCCGGGGCCAAAGCGGAGGTGGGCACTCCAGGGGCGGATGCAGTGCCACAGCCAACAGGAACTGCTGTGGGGGAGGCCACGGTAGGGGCGGGCAGTGGTAAGCTATTAGATTCCTTACTTATTGAAATTGCAGACTGCAGAGTGGGCTCTCTGCAGCAGTGTATATGTTGTACAGTACAAGTACACTTTACTGTTAAGACTTACAAATTTAGAACTAAGTTTTTGTCAACCAGGTAGAAGACATTCACCCTTGACTCCTCATTAGCAATACCATTAGTGGCGGGAGTTGACGAGTAACCAATGGCCTCCTCTAAATTTGACTTCAACTCAGCTGTGAAAGTTTTATCGAGAAGCCAAGTAAGATCAGAGATGAACATGATAGATGGAATGAACGAAAAGGGAAAGAAGAGTGTAAGGAAGGACGAGCAAATTAAAAGTAATGACTGGCAAAGAATGATACTTGTTTTTGAATGCTGCCCGAGGTGGCTGGGAATATGATGCATGGCCGGTTGAAGGCTGAAGCAAGGATGGGTGGAAGGAGAAAGGAAAGAGGACTGCCTGGGTGGGTGAAACAGAAACTGTATGTGTGCGCAATATATCCTTTGGTTCAAATTCAAATGCAAGTCAAGCATGGAAGCATGGCTGGTGGTTTTCCAAAATAAATAAAAAGGTCATTTTTCCATGAGAAAAAGTAAGATTTGTCTAGTTGAGACATTAAGAAGAATGATTGATATTTACTTTGAATAGATGGATGCTTGGATCATGGTACTATCTTCCTCATAGGTAGCATAGGTGTATGTAGACAGAGTAGACGGTCACTGAATGAAGTGTTACTTTGAAGAGCATGTAACACGGCACGTCCGTGCCAGAGTAGCAAAGCCGAGGAAAAGAAGTTGTCATTTTTCAGAATACTACCATAACTAGTAACAGTAGTTTACAAGCACAGCATATATCCGGCGATTACGGGGACCACTCACTACTTCTGTTAATAATTTTATTAAAACTCTGTTATTCATTTGTGGCCTATCGGTGTTCACTCAATAAAAAACAAAGCACCTAAAGTCACCCCATATGTATAGCAAATATCATGTGAAGGGATAGATGATCATATTATTTATCTTCTTCATTTTCCTTTTGAAGTAGTCAGGGGCAGTACAGGGTGAAAGTTAAATTAATTAAGCAGTAGCCCTTTTAAAAGAATGTGGCCAGTGCCACCCGTAATAGAAAAGTAAGAGCTTCACCACCTGCATGTACTGGGCTGGTACAGTAACGCAAGTATGTGTCATCATGGCTTGCGTCTGTTTTTCTCGGGTGCAAGTTGACTGCGCTGGCATTATGCCGGCTTCCACAAGTTTACGTACCAATTTCCCTAAACAAGAGAGATGAAGAAGACTGGTGTACTGTCTGAGTCTAATGTAGTGAGTCCATATAGTGCTAGTAGAATTCCTGAAACTCCCACTAATGTTAGAGCACTGGGCGACGAAGTGGTAGGTTAGATAGATACGTGCCTCAAATGGTATGTACTGTGCTTGCAAGTTGCTAGTGCTACTGTGACACAACTTTCTGCTGAATTATTTTGTGTTAATCTTAAAGAGCATTGGTTACCGTATGTTTTTCGTTCTTCATATAGATGCTCCTTCCAAACTAACAAGGAAGAGTTGGCTAGACGGGCCCGTCAACGGAAGCTGGATGCAATTGTCACCGAATATCGGCTGCTGATGGCCTAGGAAGAGGAGGACACGCAGTCGCAGTCGACAGCAACATCCACGACAGCTGCATCATCCTCCGCCTACCCTGGGTCATCCAGTCAGCGCAAGCCTTCAGCGGTACGGAGCCGTGGTCCCACAGCCTCCCGCCACCGCCAAGCAGCAAAAAAATCAGCTGCCCCCCACAGCAGGTGCAAGGCTCGTCTGCACCGCTTGACCCTCAGAGTGTCCAGCCTTCAGCAGGAGGTGGCGAGGTTGAAAACTCTGCCCAAGGACCTCCGCAGAGAGCATCGTAACCACCTGGCCAAAGGACACCGCCGGCAGAAGTAGAGGAGAAACTGTCCCTTGCCCCTTTTTTAAAGACTTTTGGGGGGTGGGAATTGGGCGTTGGGGTTTTTGGACTTTGGGGACTTTGATTTCATGGACATTCATTGGGGTTAGGGAGGGGGTGGGTTGGGTCTTCTTGTGGGATAGTTTATTTTTGTTAGGGCTCCAATAATTATTTATTTCTACTTAAACATAGCATACACGTTTTTTTTCTGTTTTGTGGGGGAGGCGGGAGGGTTAACTGTACGTTTGTTTTCCTGAAACTTAACTGGCTGGTTGATTCAAATTGTCTAATTGCCCAAATTTGTACACAAGTGCCACTGACAGAGTTAGCGAATTCAATTGTCCTACTACTTTACTAGTAGAACCGTCAGTCTCTCCTCTCCTCCTACTCCATTATTCATCCTCCCCCAAAATACTTATCTTACCTGTGATTCATGTTTGAGAATAGGGCTAGGCATATGGGTGCATGGCAAATGGCGATTAAGGTTGGCAATGGAATCCTGGACAGATCAAATGTCATTGTTGTGGTGGTAGCAGTAGTGGTACACACTGGCAGTAGCAGCATATGAAAAAAAAGGAAATGAAACATTGAGTGGCCTGAACGTAGCATTAGAACGGTGCGATAGATAGTACAGTACACAGTAAGAATATATCCTCAGAATCCTTCACCAGCCTTGAAATTGATTTTCTGTTGCTTTGACCTTATCCTCCCCAGCAAGTGTGTGGAATTATTGTTGTCATTTAGTCACACCTCAATGAAAACCACACAGCCCGGGGGAAAAGGGTTAAGGTTTGAAAATTGGATGGGAATGGGGGTTTTTGGGAAAGTTTTGTGGAGAGAGGAAAAAAAACACAGCATGGACAAACAGCAAATGAAGAAAAACATCTTTGGATACGAAGATATCCATAAATCTTTTAAGGGACATAAAGGAAGTGCACTACTGCATGCATGAAGTTGTTTGCTAAATGGATGGTTAGGTTACTGAAAAGTAGTACTTACTACAACTTACTAACTATGAAGAAACAATTTGACAGTACAGGGCTGCAGTAATTATGCAATTTCACTTGCCTATCTGTCCTCAGAGAGAATAAACACTTATTAATATAGTAAATTAGTTTTAAAAATAGCAAAGAAACTTATCAAATAGCTGGAGGGATGAATTTGAAGCAGAGAGCAAACAAACGCACAGAGTCACACTCATAGAAGTTCACAACAATAACATTATTTAAAAGATAAGGATTATCTTATTGTACTCTATAACCTCTTTTGTTCTACTTTTTTTTAATTTTTACTATTTTATGATAATCACTGAAGGCTATATTCATTTACTCGATGCACATTTTTCTGTTTAATCTTATGTTTTAGAGTCTCCTACCACCATGCTTTCTTTCTCGAAAATCATAAATAAAGTTTAAAAAAATAAAAGATAAGGAGAAGTGAAGAGGATACTGTAACTGTATGTTGTAGTTGTCATGTTCAATTTGGGAAGTGGCATGCATCCAGCCATTCCTCTTATTCGCGGTACTCCTCCATTCCATCTTATGCTCCGTCGATCAATCCTGGTGACCTGACACACTGTCCACTGCCTTCCTGGCAGATGCGGAATTGCGGATCGCTAATTGTAAGCCTGAGTTAATCGTTTTTCCTATCGCACAGGGTAAAAGCCGGCCTGTAATTGCTGATGGAAAAACAGGAAGTGATATTAAAACACCACGGAGAAAATTATATAAGGAATGGTGTGTAGTACAAAAATAACACTTTCAGTTTCAGAGGCGACAGTATCATAAGCATCATTTCTAAAGTGCGTACTCTGAGTCTCCTTTTCAAGGATAGTAATTAGCACACAGCAGGCCAAGGCCATGCAGACGGTCAAGGCAGGCACCACTGAGTGAAGCAACATGATGTAGCATACCTCTTTGACACAGACCGACAAAGCATATCTAATAGTAAACAGCAAGCCACATAGCCGCAATTTTACATGAACTGCTCTCTGGACTCTGGCATAACAACACTACACTGGTTCGACCACTCCATACCACGACTAGACAGACATGTAGTTCTGCTGTAGTTGTTGTTGACTGGTTTACCTGTTTGCCACTCACGAAATGGCCATAGTTCTTCCGTAAACCGATGATGATGATCCATCCATCCCAGTGAGTGACTGTAAAGAAAAAAGATATTATGTAACTTTGATCATCAAGACTCATCATCATGGTATATTGGCAAACTCAATGTTGTTCATGCAGTCGCAGTCTACACACACAGTGAGTCCAAGGACATTTTGCATATTAAAAAATGCAACGTAGTGGCCCCTGCAGTAGAAGTACAATTTGAATTAAACAAGGTAAAAAAAACAGAGTAGACTTGAGTTACATTTAGTGTGTAAAAGCTTAAATAATAACAGAAGACATATGATTCCTTTTCATGCACAAAAAAACAAACAGCAATTGCTTTCATCAGAGCCAGACAGCCAGTGCTGTCCACTGCATGCCATCTCATTATTCATTACCTGTTCCACTTTTTGTCCGCATCGTGTTCTTAAAGTGAAGGCCCACAGGGCAGCCTCTTGTGTCAATTTTAGAAGTAACTGTCAGCAATCAGCATATAGTCAGTAATTCCAGTCCCACTTCTTTTGAGGGGACTCGTCTACGAAGCAACAGTTTCTTCATTCTGCGTAATCCAGCCATCTGCCTTGAGGGAAATGGATAGGGGGAGTCTGGAGGAGGAGGATAGAGGAGCATGACTGAGTTGTGAACTTTCAGGATTGCAGACAGCGGCACCTTCAATAATAAGATGGAGAGAGTGCTGCTGATCGATTTGTTGTGATTAGAGTGTTGTTGTGGTAAAAGTTGCAAAACAAAGAAAGACATACAGGAGTAAAAGTAAATAAGGAGTCAGGACGGAATAAAAAGGAAGTCAGTTTCAGGCCTAGGTGTCAGGGAAGTAGAGCTCGTCCTCAAACTCTGTCAATTGAGACGGGAGTAGGTCAGCTAACAGAGAAGAACTTCCGTCACCTAAGTCGGTGTCCTCTTCTTCCTGCGTGGATTTGCGTACTTTGTAATCTGGTGGTATGAAGTGCTTATTCATCTTGATCATTGTTAACCTCTCCACATTTTTGGGCGAGAGGCGGGTCCTATTTGAAGTTACAATGGCCCTAGCAGCACTGAAAACACATTCAGAAGACACGTTTGCGAGTGGGCAAGACAACTAATTTAGAGCCAGCTTGGTGATCAGTGGCCAGTGAGGCCTTTTCCCATACCAATACACCAATGGGTTGTGATTTATTTATTTTATTTTATTTTTACCATTTATTAAGCGCACTGTTACCGGGCAGGTGTCCTGGCGCTGAAATGATATGCTTTCTCCATGCGATGAAAGTCCTATAAATTGAAAAGCCATGTTTTAATGTTCTTCCTAAATGTCATTAGGTCAGTGCTTTGTTTTAGGGGGAGGGGCATTTTATTCCAGATGCCAGCTGCTCCGGAAATAAAACTGCGACCTCCCCATCGAACTTTCCTAATACGGTCAGTCTTGACAAGCCATTTATTGGATGATCTTAAATGTCGACCTGGCTTGTACAGCTGAAAATGTTGTTGAAGGAAAGACGGACCTAGTCCATTCACTGCCTTGAACACTATGCACAGTGCTTTGAACATCATACGTTTCCGTACTGGGAGCCAGTGCAATTTGCTCAGTTCCCCAGAGACGGAGGCAAACTTGGGTAGACCCGTAATTAAGCGAACAGCAGCATTTTGCAGCGTCTGTAGCTTGTTCAAGATCCCTTGCTGTGCTTGTAAATAAAGACTATTGCAGTAATCGAGGCGTGACAGCACTAATGCTGTCACGACAGTTTTCCTGCTGCTACTGGAGAGGAAGGGGAGAATTTTCCTTATTGTTTTTATTATCCAGTGGACCGAGGATGAGAGGGCATTGACTTGTGCCTTAAAAGTAAGTTGATTGTCAATGAGTATCCCTAGATTTTTTACTGTTGTGGCAGGTATGGGAGGATCACCCATTTCTTGAGGCCACCAGTTGGGGGTCCATAGGTTGGTTTCATTGCCAAAGAGAAGAACCTCTGTCTTCGAGGAGTTCAATTTAAGACAATTCCTAGCCATCCATGAGCTTACTGCGGTCATACAGTCCTGAAATCTTGCTGCTATTCCCTCCTCTCGGCCCGGGAGCAGAGATACCACAATTTGTGTATCATCTGCATAAGATGTAAGTTCAAAGCCAAATGACCGAATCACCGGGGCGAGGGAGGAGATGTAGATATTAAAAAGGGTGGGGCTCAGGGAGGAGCCCTGAGGCACCCCTCCTGGGAGTGTGAACGGTGTAGATTCAAAATCTCCCAGGGCAACCACCTGAACTCTGTCCGAGAGGAAAGATTTCAGCAAGCTCAGCGCAGCTCCCCGTACTCCGCAGCTCTCAAGGCGGTCCACCAGAATACTGTGGTGGACCGTATCGAAGGCCGCGGACAGGTCGAGAAGTACCAGGACCGCCCGCCCGCCCGCATCCATCACCTTCCTAATTTCTTCCGTGGACTTAATGAGGGCAGTCTCGGTGCTGTGGCCCTCCCTAAATCCATGTTGCGCCATGTCAAGCCCCCGAAAGGATCTGAGGAAGTCGCAGAGCTGAGCATTCATGGCCCTCTCAATAAGCTTGGCCGGCAATGGGAGTCTAGCTATGGGCCGGTAACTATTGGGATCTGAGATGTCTAGGGTAGCTTTTTTAAGCAAAGGTGCGATGGAGACCTGCTTCCAGCACAGTGGATATTCTCCTCCTTTAAACATCATGTTAAAAACTTCAGTAAGCATAGCTGAGATGGGAGTGGCTGCAAGTTGGGCCACAGCAGCTGGGCAGGGATCGTAGGGTGAGCCTGATTTGGTTTTTAGTAATAACTTTGTAGTTTCTTCTACTTTTACTGGGCTGAACTCCACGAGTTCCAGGGACTGTGAGTTCTTTTGCATGGGCTTGTGGGTTCTCTCACTGAGAGTGAGCCTCACTTGATCCTCCAGGGTGGTAAATATTTGCTCTACCTTTCCCAAGAAGAATTTTGCAAGAGTCTCGCATAACTCCAGACTAGGGGGAATAGTGACTGATTTCAAAGTACTTAGATTAGTCACGGTTTTAAAAAGTTCTTGAGAGGAATTCTTCGCGATCTCAATTTTTGCGCAAAAATAAGCGCTTTTTGCCTTTTTAATCATTCCTTTATATATCTTAAGTCTGGCATTTAGTGTCATTTTGTCTGCCTTTGAGTATTTTGTGCGCCAATGGCGCTCTAATTTTTTACATGACACCTTATAATCGCGTAGTTCCTCGGTAAACCAAGGGGCAGAAGGTGTTATACGCGTTGGGCGGCAGAGTTTGGACTGAACTAGGGAGGTACATGCTTCCTCTAACCAATTTGTATAGCTTTCAGCTGCTTCATTTATATCTGTAGGTGGCACGAAAGTGGAGGTTGACAGGTAGTCCTCCAATGCTTCGCCATCCAAATCCTTCCAGAGCCTACAGAGCTTGGCCGGATTTCTGTTCTTTTTGGTTCTGTTGGGCTCGAGCGGTTGGATTTTGAAAAGGACTACTGAATGATCCGACCAGGCTAAAGGATCTACCTGGCTGAAATGGAGATCTGGATTATTTGTAAAAATACCGTCCAGGGTGTGTCCCTTGACGTGTGTGGCTCCACTAACTACCTGAATCAATCCAGCTGCGAGCATTGCGTCGGCTAGGGATGCAGTATCCGGGTCTGAGTCTTCCTCTAGATGAAAATTGAAATCACCTAGCATGGTGAAAAACTTCACGCAGAGAGCTGCTTCCAGATAGGTGCCTACCTCATTTAGGAATTTATTTTTAGAGCCTGGTGGCCTATATAGGAGGCAGCCTTGGAAGGTGCAGTGGTTGGAGATGGAAAACTTAAACCCCAGTGCTTCAGAAGACTGTGAGGTCACTGTCTGAAATGTGCCTTGGAGCGAGGAGTGATAAATAATGGCAATCCCGCCCCCTCTTTGACCTGATCTATCTTGGACACGACAACAGTAACCTGTAGGTGTAGCTTTGACCAGGTCCGGACCTGAAGCGGCGTCCGTCCAGGTCTCTGTGATAAATACAATTTTTGCTCTTCTCTCTAAAATCAGGTCAGCACAGTCAATGCTGTGTTTAACCAGCGATCTGGCATTAAATAGGATGCAGTTAATAGTGTCATCTTCTGCATATTGTTTGACGTTATGGGGAACGGTTAGGGCCTTAATAGGTGTCCACAAAATGTCTGGTAAGCTCAGACGGCAGACTCCACAGACCTTTGGAATGACAGGCTTATCGTTACCTGGGATAATGCGTCGGCAGTCAGCTTGATTCGCTCCCTTAAGACTCATAAGTTGATCGCGATTGTAAACCCTCCTTGCGTGTATATTTAGTTTTACATGACCAGGGGTCCTGGCACTGGGCACTGAGCTGGCGCTGACGGGCGCAGACGGGCTTGCCTTAGGCGCGCCTTCGGCGCGCCGTCGGCGCGCCCGCTGCGCCCGCCCGCTGCGCGGACGGGAAGTGGTCGTCTTTAAATCCAGGGTAGAGGGGGGGCGTGAAGCGTCCAACTGCTGGACCGCTCCCGTCTTCCTCTCCCAAGATGGCGTCACCCCTCGTAGCTTCCCGGCGTCAGCCCTGGATCGGCTGAGCCGGTCAAGAGGTGGCTGTCAAGTAACTCGGGGGCGACGTGAGTCTCGCGCCGAGGAAACAGCAATGCCAATGATAAAAACGCACTATTTAAAATATTTACACAAAGTAAAATCACTAAATGGCAGTCAATCCAATTTATGCCCGAGGGCGCAAGGGAAAGATAGAGAACCCCCGGCTTCCGCCTCAGGGGTGAAAATAATCAAATCAAATCTGGGTGCAGGTAGAGGAGGCTCCTTAAATGCACTGGGAGGGCGGGAAGCGTCCAACTGCTGGACCGCTCCCGTCTTCCTCTCCCAAGATGGCGTCACCCCTCGTAGCTTCCCGGCGTCAGCCCTGGATCGGCTGAGCCGGTCAAGAGGTGGCTGTCAAGTAACTCGGGGGCGACGTGAGTCTCGCGCCGAGGAAACAGCAATGCCAATGATAAAAACGCACTATTTAAAATATTTACACAAAGTAAAATCACTAAATGGCAGTCAATCCAATTTATGCCCGAGGGCGCAAGGGAAAGATAGAGAACCCCCGGCTTCCGCCTCAATGTGATCAATGTAGACCTCTGTTGGGTCATCTAGATAGGCCTGCACCATCCACTCAAGGTCATCAAGGGCTGCTGCACTTTGCGTACCATCTGTGACCTTTGCATCAGCACTGGAACGTGCAAACCCTTGATGAGTTATCCAATCCGCTTCCGACAATATTATGGCTGAGCCTGGTGCAGGTGAGGATGATGATACGGTTGCTGGTGTAGATAACGGCTGTGAGGGAAAGTGACTGCCCTTGGCCACAGAAGTGGACCTTGACGTCGGATGACCTGCTGATTCAGTAGTACTTCTGCCGGTTCCTTCAATTTCCTGCCGCTCTTTTTCGAACCGAGTGGCTGACAGAGGTAGCCAATGTTTGTACTTTGAAACATCTGCTTCAGTAAAAGGAATGAATGCGTTGCTGGCCCGTGCCTTTTGTACCGTGGATCCAGAATAGTGGCACAAATGTAATGTTCTGTATGTATTTTTTTAAGCATTTAACTGTCAACTAGGCGGGTTAATAAGCTCTCCGCCAACGGATATGCGTCTTGCTTGTCAGTAGCATCTTTGAACATTGAAGACACCGTCTTCAGTTGGTGCTCTAGCATGCGCAACAATGGGATAGCTTTGTCCAAAGTACAGTCCTCCCTGCTGACTTCACGCGTGAAGACCTCAAAAGGACGAAGCATGTCTGTCAGGCTTTTAACTAGGTCCCATTCCTCCAGCTCTAGCCTCATGTCTTTCATAGAAGAAGCCAGTGCAAAGACATACTCATTGATTACCAAGCACTGCTCAGACAGACGCTCAAGCATGTAGAAGGTTGAGTTCCAACGTGTTACCACCTCCTGGATGAGTCCTCTGACTGGCACTCTACGTTCATGTTGAAGTTTCCTCAGCTGCTTCCTGGCTTTAAAAGAATGGCTGAAATGTGTGCAGATTCTTCGGCAGGTGGTCAGTAACTTGCTGACTGTGTTTTCTTTTTTCAAGAAATCTTGAACAACAATGTTAATACTGTGCGCCAAACACGGCACTCTGAAATAGTCACCATCATTCATGGCCCTAACTATATTACTGCCATTATCCGTGGAAACATAACCAATCATGCGCTTTCTTGGATGCAGCCATTCAAAGACCTTACTGTTAAACTCCTCCAAAATGTTTACTGCAGTATGAGATTTCTCCATGGCAAACATGGCTACTGTTGCATGTTTCCGACTAGCTTGAAAAATTGTGGCAGGGTCAACACCTGCAGACATCTTTTCTCTAACCCCTGCAAAAGAGACCCAGTGTGCAATGATGCACATGTAATCAAGGGCTTGGCAACTGGTCAACATGTCTGTTGTCAGGTGGATAGTGTGAACAGCACTCTTCTGCAAAGCTACCCCATCACCTCCAGCACATCTTGATGTAGTGCTGGAACCGCAACTCTGGCAAAATAGTACCGGCTAGGAACCTTCCTTTTAGGGCAGACTGTTGCCACAAATTGTCGAAAACCCACCCCTTCAACGAAAGAAAAAGGGAGAAGGCCCAGCGCTAACATTTTAGCCACCATTCCATTATAACGACGTACGTGCCGTTGGGTGGTTGCGTTCCAATTGCGCCTCCGACCAAAACATGCTCTTAATGGTGGTCTGGACCGTTTTCATATGTGATGAGGATGCAGACATCTTCAACTCAGTTAGGCTCATTGATGTACTTTTTTGCATTGTTGTCTCTACCAGACTACTGTGCCTCCTTGATGTTGTTGGGGTAGAGGAGGGTGTGGGCGCTACCACTGCAGTGTTGCTGCCAGGGGTTCTGTGTGTACCAGAAAAATGTCTCTCGGTTGTTCACCTCCCCCCTGCACGATCAGCTCCTCTTCGTCATCAATATCAATGTCTACATATGGATTTGTACTTTTGGGTTCCCAGATCATACTTAGGTGCGCCTCCCACTGGATAGTGTGGTGTTTTTGGAGATGATCTCTCTGGCCTCCTGTACCATAGTAGGTACCAAGCTTACTCCGACTAACTACAGTTTTACAAATCGAACAAATAACTACGTTTTCCGCCTTTTTGCTAACACTAAAGAAGTCCCAAACTGGGGAGTTGAGATGTCTGGTGGTGGTGGTGGAGGTGCTACTTTCAATGCCAGATGAAGTGGAGGATGGGCGTGGCCGAATTTGACTCTGTTGTGCACTTACAGTTACAGCACCACTACTTGAGGTAACGGAGGTCGAGCTGGATGGAGGTCCCTGCCGGCCCTTCCGAAGAGATAATATGGCAGCTGTAGGTCATGTTGTTGTAGTAGTTACCTGTGTTGGTGGTGGTACCAGTGCCACGCCACCCACATCCCGCTCAGCAGCAATTCGGGATAGGGTAAAAATGTCTGTCTAGTGCATGCCCACTGGGGCTGGAGTGAAGACTGTGATGACTGGGTCGTCATTGTCAGACTGTTCATCAGCAGCAGAATCCACCACTTCTACTTCTTGTTTTCCGTCATCACCCATAAATGAAAGCCTTGCGGGAACCTTCCTTTTAGGCTTAGCTACCTTTCTCATCCCATGGTGTGCCTCTCTCTCAGACTGTATTGGTGGGTTTCAATCAAGATCATCAGAAGGAAGGGGGCTTGAAGAAGAACTTGTACTAGCCCTCCTTGACCTTTTTCTTGCTGGGGATCTGGAAGACAATGGATCATCAGGAGGAGTGGCTTGCTCGGATGATACCTCCGCTTGAATCTCGATTTCCTGATGTGCCCCTACTTCTGGAGGAACAAGCATTGTGGGCAGTTGTGCCTCTCCATGCGCCTCTCCATGCGCCTCTCCATGCGCCTCTACTTGCACCTCTACTTGCGCCACTACTTGCACCTCTACTTGCGCCTCTTCATGCGCCTCTTCTTGCGCCTCTCCTCGCGCCTCTCCTTGTGCCTCTCCTTGCGCCACTCCTTGCACCTCTCCTTGCGCCTCTCCTTGCGCCTCTCCTTGTTGCACCTGTGGCTGTCGTTGCGGCTGTGGTTGAACACTCGAAAGATGAGTTACACCCTACGTTGATTGGATGCTACTTTCTTGCGATGAGTCAATGCCAACATCACTGGTCGATGGTGATTGAGCAATTAAAGTGGCTGCCTCTGCGGCACTCATGGCCTTGGGGCTAACTTGGCGTGGTGGCACTGAGACCAATGAAGCTGAGGTGCTGCTCCCAGCTTGGTCCCCGGTGGACACCGCTGCTGCAGGTGTTGTTTCTTTTCCCCAAAAAAGTGTCTGTGGGCACACCAGTCTCCTTGGTAAGTGGCACCACTTACTTCTTCTGCTCCTTCTTACTGGCAGTGGCACTGGCAACTTTCTTGGTAGAGGAGCTACGGCCACCTTTCTTTGGGCCCATCTTCTTAAGATATCAGAAGAACAGCAGGCCGCAGTTGCACGAGTTGCAGAGTTGTCTGTGGCCACACGTGATGTCACATGACGTTGTGCTGCACACACCGCAGCAGGACTTCTTCCTGGCACTGATGATGAACGATGAAGATGATTGATTCGTGGTTCTCTTTGTGCACCTAAAAGCAAAGGAAGCCAGTGGAACATCAGTTAAATAAATGTTGAATGTTGTGCTTCAATTAATATTTGTAACCAGGCATTTATTATTATTACAACACACCCAAAAACGGAAAGACCAAAAATAAAAATTGCAATTATTTCTAATCAAAAATGGATGTTTACATTGATAGAAGCGAGACCACACAGAGAGAGTTGTTTCATACACCACTGAGTACCCCTTGGCATAATGGATGAAACAAAGCAGGGAGACTGGGTGCAGGCCTATGGCACAAAGCACACTGCCTGGCTTCAAAATAGCCTCTTGACCCCCACCCACATGGCTGGGCCCTGCCTGGAACAGGCCTCAAAATGGCCGCCACCCACATGGCCAAGCCCCAACAACACCCCAAAAAAGCAAAAAACACACAAAAATCACCACAATCCAATGCCATCCATGCTCTAAATGATGTTTAAATTCAAGGGACGTATATGTTCATCAAAATTGGAGGGATGAGGAAAAATAGGGTCCGTTTCTTTCCCCTAGATATGAGACGAGTTTAATCAAAAGTGAAAATGGACACTAGTTACACCTTTTAACCTTCGGTTTAAAGGATGAAGAGTACCCTCAAAAACTCAATGCATTCGGAGGTGCGGTATATATGGTTCATCCGCCCCGCATTGTAGTTGTGGCAGTTATCATCGGGTTGATCTTCTGTGTGTGAACTGCCAGCCTCGCCCGAGGCACCTCTGGGTTATATGGTGCAGTGTCCAGAGATATGAGGGTTTCCCCACTATACACAGTGCAAAAAGAAAAAAGAGAAAAATGTGATGTGCAAAAAATTGGTTAAAAAAGGGGAAATAACCCCGGAGATTTATTTAAGGGGTGTATTTCCACTATTATTTAAAAAAGGACTGTACTTTACGTAGAACGAGTTACTGGGTCTACAAGTATTTGGTGAGAAAGCGTCGACATGTTTCAGCTCCTTGGGCCCTAGGGGTCTATGGAGCCTTCGTCAGGACTTATACAAACAAAAAACATAAACATAGAAGTTATACTCACACTATTTGTGCAGTATTAGTTTGTCATTTTTCGAATTCTGAAAAAGAGTTGCATGTTACTATACAGATACATTTTTATCACAATACAATTTCTTCGCATTGAGGGGGAAGTGGGTAAACATTGTTCTATTGTGGAACAGGTTTAAGTCTTGCTCTACTTTCAAAGAGTAAGGTTGCAAGGGGGAGGGGTTCAGTAGTTGCTAATGGCAGGGAGACTGTGGAATACTCGGCAGGTGTTATGAATGGGTATATTTTTCGGTGTTTCAGACCCATGGGAACGTTATAACAAACCATGGCTGTAGTGCCCAAAAGGAACATATTGCGTAGTTTATAACGGGGCTTTAAACGATAAGTAAAATACGAGGCCCGGAAAAGTAATTATAGAGAGCCAGCGTTCTATCTGGATTAGTGGGATGCTTCTCCGTGACAGAGAAAACACTGCGTGGTGTATTTAAGCATGCTCGGGGGAAATGCTGAGTGATGGGCATAGTACACAAACAAGCGTCCTACCTTAGATTTAAGAGCGTTTTGCCACTTCAGGGGAGTCCGCTTATTAAAGCCCAGAGCTGTTAGAAAGAGACGAATAAGTACTTTAAAGGGACGCGGCTTAAAGAGTATCTTACCCGTATAGCGGGTGGTTCTCCCTCAATCGCCATTACCCGCGTGTAGGAAGTCTCCTGACTTGTGCTGGCTCTGCCCCCGGATACCATTGGTGTTCCGGTAGCAATGCTTTTAAAGGGGCAATGTTACAGATTGTAAATTATTTAAAGGGGCCTCTTTATTTACGTGAAGGTGAGGTTCCGGTAACTCTGTTTTTGAGGGGGTAATGTTACAGATTGTAAAGTATATAAAGAGGACTCATTGTATACGTGTAGGTACGCCGTATCGTTACTAAATACGGAAATGATTGTGTATTCATGAAAAGGGCCTCATTACTTACAGAAATTGCGCCATCAGGTTTCTGAAATTTATCGGTGAGCTTGTATGCTAGTGAGAGAAATAGGCATCAGCATTGATTACATTGGGCATATAGTTATTGATTGGATGGTGTGTATCGGTGAGCTTGTATGCTAGTGAGAGAAATAGGCATCAGCATTGGTTACATTGGGCATATAGTTATTGACTGAATGGTGTGTACAGGCGGTTGGTTAGACGGAGGATCTACCGTGCAAAATGGTGCCATGCGATGTCATCGTTTAGACCATACTCACAGGTACGCAAACGGTCAACCCACCGCTGCTCTTTTTCATATAGCACCTTTTCAGCATTGTTTGACTTGTCGGTCAACATCTCGATCACTGTCCAGTGTATGTCATCACAGGAGTGATTCATTTCTATAAAGTGTGAACACAATTTGGTGGTATTTTTCTTCAGCCTGATGTTACTTTTGTGTTCGCTGATTCTTGTTTTAATTTTGCGGCATGTCATCCCTATATACTGTTTTTTACAGGGGCAGCTCACCATGTATATAACATGGGAAGAATTGCATGTAGTGTGTTGTTTTTGTGTCCATGTGAGACTTTCAGATAGCTGTAATGTTTTGGAGGCAGATGTTGTCTTGCAGGCTGCACAACTCCCACACGGATAATGTCCTGTTACTGGCATCATTGTGGCATCTCTTGTTTCTGTTGATGATTTTGGTTTTTGGGGGCGTGTGTGCACCAGAGTGTCCTTTAAATTCTTTGATCTGCGGTTTGCAAACCTGGGTCTTGGCCAATCAAATTTACCTGTGTTTACAATATGCCAATTTTTATTTACAAGTTTCTGTATTGCATAGGTTGCTGGATTGAAGGTTGTCACACAGGTGGTAAGGTCTGGTGTTGGTTCCTTTTGGTGAGTTTGCAGAAGACACTCTCTGGGTTGGTTGCCAGCTCTTTTCTTGCATTTCCTGATGGTTTTTTTCAGTATAGTCTCTGTCTTTCAGTTTTAAGCTGAGTGCCTCTGATTGAATTTTATAATCCTCACTTTTACTGCAATTTCTTTTAAGCCGTAAAAATTGACTATACGGCAAATTGTCCCTGAGAGGTTTAGGGTGAAAGCTTTTATACGATAATAGGCTGTTTTTGGCAGTTGGCTTCGTATAGGTCTTGGTTTGCAGTGTGTTGTTTTCGGTGAAAATAGTGAGGTCCAGGAAATCCAATTTCTGATTATTGCAGGTATAGGTGAAATTCAACCAAGGATCCAAGCTGTTGAGCCAAATTATGAAGTTAGGCAGATCTTTTTTGATGTCCCAAATCAAAAAAATATCATCTGTATATCTCTTCCAGTATAAAATACTGGAAGAGAATGGGTTGGTTTCGTTTAGGACATGTTGGGATTCAAATTGGCTGACATAGAGTCCGGCCACCGAGGGCGCAAAAGCGCTGCCCATGGAAGTTCCATGGACTTGCATGTACAGATCGCCATCATATTCAAAGAAGTTCTCTTTTAAGGCCATTTTGCAACATTGTAGGATGAAGTGTCTTGGTGTATTATAGTGCCATTCCTCCATGTAGAGTACATCCTCCAGCATCTGCAAAGTTTCGTCCTGTGGTAGGCTTATGAATAATGACTCGACGTCTAATCCGACCAAAGTCATAGTGTTCGGATCAAAAGGGATATCCATGATCTGCACTAAGAGGTCTCTGGTATCTTTTATGTAGGTTTCTGTTTTTTGTACCAATGGTTTGAGGAACTCATCGGCAAATTTAGATAGGGGCTCTAGGACCGAACCTATCCCTGAAACAATAGGTCGACCAGGGGGTGAAGACCTATTTTTATGAGTTTTTGGAAGGGAATAAAAATATGAGATTTTTGGTTCTTTTTGTGTAAGGAATTCTGCTTCCTTCTTTGAAATCCACATTTTATCTCTGCCTCGTACACCATGATGGAGATGGCGTTTTGTAGTCTTTCTTTGGGATCGGTGTGTATCTTTTCATAGAACCTGGTGTCTGACAGAAGGGCTAGGCACTGTTGGTCGTAATCAGATTTATTGAGGATTACTGTGCCTCCGCCCTTATCGACTGGTTTAATCACGATGCTGTCGTTATTCCTTAATGTCTCTAGAGCCATACGTTCTTTCTTTGTAAGATTCTGATAAGTCCTTTTTTCATTTTTGGTTATTGTGTCTACACCTTTGAGTAGGGCTTGTTCAAAAGTGTGGAGTTCTGGAGGTATGCTCCCTGTCGGTGGATTGAAGGTGGATTTCCTCCTAAGTTGAGTATCACCTTCATTGGGAGGTGTTTCTTTTCCCGAAAAAAAGGCTTTTAGTTTAAGAGTTCTGCAAAACTCTGACAACTCACACTTGAGCTTGAAGGTGTCTGTACTGGGGGTCGGTACAAATCCCAAGCCCTTATTCAGGACAGAGTTCTGTTCCTCCGTTAATTCGATGTTTGAAAGGTTCACAATTAGGGATTGGTCTTGCTGGTTGATGGTTGGGCAGCTGCCATGCTCCGTGTCTGCACGTTTCTCTGTTGGTCGCGCCAAGTTAATGACTTTCTTTTTCCTCTGGTTTGGTTGTGGCCCCTGGATAAAAAAGGCTGCTCTTGTTGGTGTGTACCTTGTTGACCTGTCATAAGGTGATCTCCAGTATGCTGCATCTGTTGCATCTCTTGGTTGTAAGGGTCCATCCATCCACCATATTGTGGGATGAATGGTGGATAATATGGTATGTTGTAGTTCTGGCGGTATGGTCGTTGCCATCTATTACCCCTTCTAGGTCGTTGGTATCTAAAGTTGTTTCGTCCTCTTTTATTAGTGTTGTCATCTGAGCTGTAGGATGAATTTATAGAGGAGTTCTTGCCAATGGATTCATCATCTGAGGTCTGATCTTGAGGGTTATAGTCATCCTTGGTGTAGGGATGCATCTTCTCCTGACTAAACTTTTTGAGATCTTTTCCCAATTTTTGGAGTTTACTTTGCATGATGAATTCTTTTATTTCATCTAGTTCTTTATTGATTTCATCCAACCTTTTCTTAAAAACTGATGGATTTATTCCATTCTTGAGCTTGTTTTCACATTCTTGAATTTCTGCTAGAAGTGCTTCTGAGAGACGTTTGGCTGTCTTGATTATTAGCACAAGATAATCTAAAGTGCATTTCCAACGGCCCAAAACAGCCTATTATCGTATAAAAGCTTTCACCCTAAACCTCTCAGGGACAATTTGCCGTATAGTCAATTTTTACGGCTTAAAAGAAATTGCAGTAAAAGTGAGGATTATAAAATTCAATCAGAGGCACTCAGCTTAAAACTGAAAGACAGAGACTATACTGAAAAAACCATCAGGAAATGCAAGAAAAGAGCTGGCAACCAACCCAGAGAGTGTCTTCTGCAAACTCACCAAAAGGAACCAACACCAGACCTTACCACCTGTGTGACAACCTTCAATCCAGCAACCTATGCAATACAGAAACTTGTAAATAAAAATTGGCATATTGTAAACACAGGTAAATTTGATTGGCCAAGACCCAGGTTTGCAAACCGCAGATCAAATAATTTAAAGGACACTCTGGTGCACACACGCCCCCAAAAACCAAAATCATCAACAGAAACAAGAGATGCCACAATGATGCCAGTAACAGGACATTATCCGTGTGGGAGTTGTGCAGCCTGCAAGACAACATCTGCCTCCAAAACATTACAGCTATCTGAAAGTCTCACATGGACACAAAAACAACACACTACATGCAATTCTTCCCATGTTATATACATGGTGAGCTGCCCCTGTAAAAAACAGTGTATAGGGATGACATGCCGCAAAATTAAAACAAGAATCAGCGAACACAAAAGTAACATCAGGCTGAAGAAAAATACCACCAAATTGTGTTCACACTTTATAGAAATGAATCACTCCTGTGATGACATACACTGGACAGTGATCGAGATGTTGACCGACAAGTCAAACAATGCTGAAAAGGTGCTATATGAAAAAGAGCAGCGGTGGGTTGACCGTTTGCGTACCTGTGAGTATGGTCTAAACGATGACATCGCATGGCACCATTTTGCGCGGTAGATCCTCCGTCTAACCAACCGCCTGTACACACCTTTCAGTCAATAACTATATGCCCAATGTAACCAATGCTGATGCCTATTTCTCTCACTAGCATACAAGCTCACCGATACACACCATCCAATCAATAACTATATGCCCAATGTAATCAATGCTGATGCCTATTTCTCTCACTAGCATACAAGCTCACCGATAAATTTCAGAAACCTGATGGCGCAATTTCTGTAAGTAATGAGGCCCTTTTCATGAATACACAATCATTTCCGTATTTAGTAACAATACGGCGTACCTACACGTATACAATGAGTCCTCTTTATATACTTTACAATCTGTAACATTACCCCCTCAAAAACAGAGTTACCGGAACCTCACCTTCACGTAAATAAAGAGTCCCCTTTAAATATTTTACAATCTGTAACATTGCCCCTTTAAAAGCATTGCTACCGGAACACCAATGGTATCCGGGGGCAGAGCCAGCACAAGTCAGGAGACTTCCTACACGCGGGTAATGGCGATTGAGGGAGAACCACCCGCTATACGGGTAAGATACTCTTTAAGCTGCGTCCCTTTAAAGTACTTATTCGTCTCTTTCTAACAGCTCTGGGCTTTAATAAGCGGACTCCCCTGAAGTGGCAAAACGCTCTTAAATCTAAGGTAGGACGCTTGTTTGAGAGGTGTGGCTCACTGGTTAGAGGCGGCAGACCCGGAGGCTGAGAACGGCCCGGGACCAGGGTTCGATTCCCGACGCGGCAGGGTCGAGGACCAGGGTCAGCGGACTGATAATTCTCGCCTCGGTGCCCACTTTGGGCAGTGATCACACTCGGTAACTCTGGGCATTAAGCTTGCCTCATCTCTACAACGGCCCCCCACAGACGCCGGGGATGCCTGGCTTCACCTTGGAGATACCCAGCATGGGACCATCTCACAGGGAAAGCCAGGACGGGTTCCCCAGCGGTCATTCGCGCCAGGATACTCCGGTAGTAATTGAGCGCGCTACAAAACACCTTACATTTACATTTACATTTACATTTACATTTACTATGCCCATCACTCAGCATTTCCCCCGAGCATGCTTAAATACACCATGCAGTGTTTTCTCTGTCACGGAGAAGCATCCCACTAATCCAGATAGAACGCTGGCTCTCTATAATTACTTTCCGGGCCTCGTATTTTACTTATCGTTTAAAGCACCGTTATAAACTACGCAATATGTTCCTTTTGGGCACTACAGCCATGGTTTGTTATAACGTTCCCATGGGTCTGAAACACCGAAAAATATACCCATTCATAACACCTGCCGAGTATTCCACAGTCTCCCTGCCATTAGCAACTACTGAACCCCTCCCCCTTGCAACCTTACTCTTTGAAAGTAGAGCAAGACTTAAACCTGTTCCACAATAGAACAATGTTTACCCACTTCCCCCTCAATGCGAAGAAATTGTATTGTGATAAAAATGTATCTGTATAGTAACATGCAACTCTTTTTCAGAATTCGAAAAATGACAAACTAATACTGCACAAATAGTGTGAGTATAACTTCTATGTTTATGTTTTTTGTTTGTATAAGTCCTGACGAAGGCTCCATAGACCCCTAGGGCCCAAGGAGCTGAAACATGTTGACGCTTTCTCGCCAAATACTTGTAGACCCAGTAACTCGTTCTACGCAAAGTACAGTCCTTTTTTAAATAATAGTGGAAATACACCCCTTAAATAAATCTCCGGGGTTATTTCCTCTTTTTTAACCAATTTTTTGCACATCACATTTTTCTCTTTTTTCTTTTTGCACTGTGTATAGTGGGGAAACCCTCATATCTCTGGACACTGCACTATATAACCCAGAGGTGCCTCGGGCGAGGCTGGCAGTTCACACACAGAAGATCAACCCGATGATAACTGCCACAACTACAATGGGGGGCGGATGAACCATATATACCGCACCTCCGAATGCATTGAGTTTTTGAGGGTACTCTTCATCCTTTAAACCGAAGGTTAGAAGGTGTAACTAGTGTCCATTTTCACTTTTGATTAAACTCGTCTCATATCTAGGGGAAAGAAACGGACACTATTTTTCCTCATCCCTCCAATTTTGATGAACATATATATAAGCAGCGCACAGCTGCGGGATCTTATATATTAATTTCAACTTTCCTAGTAATCAAGGTATCATGGAGGGTAACACGGGACTCAGTTTTGATGCAAGTGATATAGATGAAATCTTGGCAGGACAACCCCTTTTACAGAATACAGACCTTGCTGAAGCATTGGCAAAAACAGACAATTGGGAATCACTGACAGAAAAGAAACGAGAGCAAATAAGAACTGCCATACACGGTATAATTATGACTGAGTATCTGAGAGCTAAAACCGCACCGAAAGGGCTATGGGTAAGCAATGCACCGCGAATTTTCCTCCATGATTTGGTATTCCGCAAAGATTGGTCCTCCATTTCTTGGAAATGCACTTTAGATTATCTTGTGCTAATAATCAAGACAGCCAAACGTCTCTCAGAAGCACTTCTAGCAGAAATTCAAGAATGTGAAAACAAGCTCAAGAATGGAATAAATCCATCAGTTTTTAAGAAAAGGTTGGATGAAATCAATAAAGAACTAGATGAAACAAAAGAATTCATCATGCAAAGTAAACTCCAAAAATTGGGAAAAGATCTCTAAAAGTTTAGTCAGGAGAAGATGCATCCCTACACCAAGGATGACTATAACCCTCAAGATCAGACCTCAGATGAAGAATCCATTGGCAAGAACTCCTCTATAAATTCATCCTACAGCTCAGATGACAACACTAATAAAAGAGGACGAAACAACTTTAGATACCAACGACCTAGAAGGGGTAATAGATGGCAACGACCATACCGCCAGAACTACAACATACCATATTATCCACCATTCATCCCACAATATGGTGGATGGATGGACCCTTACAACCAAGGGATGCAACAGATGCAGCATACTGGAGATCACCTTATGACAGGTCAACAAGGTACACACCAACAAGAGCAGCCTTTTTTATCCAGGGGCCACAACCAAACCAGAGGAAAAAGAAAGTCATTAACTTGGCGCGACCAACAGAGAAACGTGCAGACACGGAGCATGGCAGCTGCCCAACCATCAACCAGCAAGACCAATCCCTAATTGTGAACCTTTCAAACATCGAATTAACGGAGGAACAGAACTCTGTCCTGAATAAGGGCTTGGGATTTGTACCGACCCCCAGTACAGACACCTTCAAGCTCAAGTGTGAGTTGTCAGAGTTTTGCAGAACTCTTAAACTAAAAGCCTTTTTTTCGGGAAAAGAAACACCTCCCAATGAAGGTGATACTCAACTTAGGAGGAAATCCACCTTCAATCCACCGACAGGGAGCATACCTCCAGAACTCCACACTTTTGAACAAGCCCTACTCAAAGGTGTAGACACAATAACCAAAAATGAAAAAAGAACTAATCAGAATCTTACAAAGAAAGAACGTATGGCTCTAGAGACATTAAGGAATAACGACAGCATCGTGATTAAACCAGCCGATAAGGGCGGAGGCACAGTAATCCTCAATAAATCTGATTATGACCAACAGTGCCTAGCCCTTCTGTCAGACACCAGGTTCTATGAAAAGATACACACCGATCCCACAGAAAGACTACAAAACGCCATTTCCATCATGGTGTACGAGGCAGAGATAAAAATGTGGATTTCAAAGAAGGAAGCAGAATTCCTTACACAAAAAGAACCAAAAATCCCATATTTTTATTCCCTTCCAAAAACTCATAAAAATAGGTCTCCACCCCCTGGTCGACCTATTGTTTCAGGGATAGGTTCGGTCCTAGAGCCCCTATCTAAATTTGCCGATGAGTTCCTCAAACCATTGGTACAAAAAACAGAAACCTACATAAAAGATACCAGAGACCTCTTAGTGCAGATCATGGATATCCCTTTTGATCCGAACACTATGACTTTGGTCGGATTAGACGTCGAGTCATTATTCACAAGCCTACCACAGGACGAAACTTTACAGATGCTGGAGGATGTACTCTACATGGAGGAATGGCACTATAATACACCAAGACACTTCATCCTACAATGTTGCAAAATGGCCTTAAAAGAGAACTTCTTTGAATATGATGGCGATCTGTACATGCAAGTCCATGGAACTTCCATGGGCAGCGCTTTTGCGCCCTCGGTGGCCGGACTGTATGTCAGCCAATTTGAATCCCAACATGTCCTAAACGAAACCAACCCATTCTCTTCCAGTATTTTATACTGGAAGAGATATATAGATGATATTTTTTTGATTTGGGACATCAAAAAAGATCTGCCTAACTTCATAATTTGGCTCAACAGCTTGGATCCTTGGTTGAATTTCACCTATACCTGCAATAATCAGAAATTGGATTTCCTGGGCCTCACTATTTTCACCGAAAACAACACACTGCAAACCAAGACCTATACGAAGCCAACGGCCAAAAACAGCCTATTATCGTATAAAAGCTTTCACCCTAAACCTCTCAGGGACAATTTGCCGTATAGTCAATTTTTACAGCTTAAAAGAAATTGCAGTAAAAGTGAGGATTATAAAATTCAATCAGAGGCACTCAGCTTAAAACTGAAAGACAGAGACTATACTGAAAAAACCATCAGGAAATGCAAGAAAAGAGCTGGCAACCAACCCAGAGAGTGTCTTCTGCAAACTCACCAAAAGGAACCAACACCAGACCTTACCACCTGTGTGACAACCTTCAACACAGCAACCTATGCAATACAGAAACTTGTAAATAAAAATTGGCATATTGTAAACACAGGTAAATTTGATTGGCCAAGACCCAGGTTTGCAAACCGCAGATCAAAGAATTTAAAGGACACTCTGGTGCACACACGCCCCCAAAAACCAAAATCATCAACAGAAACAAGAGATGCCACAATGATGCCAGTAACAGGACATTATCCGTGTGGGAGTTGTGCAGCCTGCAAGACAACATCTGCCTCCAAAACATTACAGCTATCTGAAAGTCTCACATGGACACAAAAACAACACACTACATGCAATTCTTCCCATGTTATATACATGGTGAGCTGCGCCTGTAAAAAACAGTGTATAGGGATGACATGCCGCAAAATTAAAACAAGAATCAGCGAACACAAAAGTAACATCAGGCTGAAGAAAAATACCACCAAATTGTGTTCACACTTTATAGAAATGAATCACTCCTGTGATGACATACACTGGACAGTGATCGAGATGTTGACCGACAAGTCAAACAATGCTGAAAAGGTGCTATATGAAAAAGAGCAGCGGTGGGTTGACCGCTTGCGTACCTGTGAGTATGGTCTAAACGATGACATCGCATGGCACCATTTTGCACGGTAGATCCTCCGTCTAACCAACCGCCTGTACACACCATTCAGTCAATAACTATATGCCCAATGTAACCAATGCTGATGCCTATTTCTCTCACTAGCATACAAGCTCACCGATACACACCATCCAATCAATAACTATATGCCCAATGTAATCAATGCTGATGCCTATTTCTCTCACTAGCATACAAGCTCACCGATAAATTTCAGAAACCTGATGGCGCAATTTCTGTAAGTAATGAGGCCCTTTTCATGAATACACAATCATTTCCGTATTTAGTAACGATACGGCGTACCTACACGTATACAATGAGTCCTCTTTATATACTTTACAATCTGTAACATTACCCCCTCAAAAACAGAGTTACCGGAACCTCACCTTCACGTAAATAAAGAGGCCCCTTTAAATATTTTACAATCTGTAACATTGCCCCTTTAAAAGCATTGCTACCGGAACACCAATGGTATCCGGGGGCAGAGCCAGCACAAGTCAGGAGACTTCCTACACGCGGGTAATGGCGATTGAGGGAGAACCACCCGCTATACGGGTAAGATACTCTTTAAGCCGCGTCCCTTTAAAGTACTTATTCGTCTCTTTCTAACAGCTCTGGGCTTTAATAAGCGGACTCCCCTGAAGTTGCAAAACGCTCTTAAATCTAAGGTAGGACGCTTGTTTGTGTACTATGCCCATCACTCAGCATTTCCCCCGAGCATGCTTAAATACACCACGCAGTGTTTTCTCTGTCACGGAGAAGCATCCCACTAATCCAGATAGAACGCTGGCTCTCTATAATTACTTTCTGGGCCTCGTATTTTACTTATCGTTTAAAGCCCCGTTATAAACTACGCAATATGTTCCTTTTGGGCACTACAGCCATGGTTTGTTATAACGTTCCCATGGGTCTGAAACACCGAAAAATATACCCATTCATAACACCTGCCGAGTACTCCACAGTCTCCCTGCCATTAGCAACTACTGAACCCCTCCCCCTTGCAACCTTACTCTTTGAAAGTAGAGCAAGACTTAAACCTGTTCCACAATAGAACAATGTTTACCCACTTCCCCCTCAATGCGAAGAAATTGTATTGTGATAAAAATGTATCTGTATAGTAACATGCAACTCTTTTTCAGAATTCGAAAAATGACAAACTAATACTGCACAAATAGTGTGAGTATAACTTCTATGTTTATGTTTTTTGTTTGTATAAGTCCTGACGAAGGCTCCATAGACCCCTAGGGCCCAAGGAGCTGAAACATGTCGACGCTTTCTCACCAAATACTTGTAGACCCAGTAACTCGTTCTACGCAAAGTACAGTCCTTTTTTAAATAATAGTGGAAATACACCCCTTAAATAAATCTCCGGGGTTATTTCCCCTTTTTTAACCAATTTTTTGCACATCACATTTTTCTCTTTTTTCTTTTTGCACTGTGTATAGTGGGGAAACCCTCATATCTCTGGACACTGCACCATATAACCCAGAGGTGCCTCGGGCGAGGCTGGCAGTTCACACACAGAAGATCAACCCGATGATAACTGCCACAACTACAATGCGGGGCGGATGAACCATATATACCGCACCTCCGAATGCATTGAGTTTTTGAGGGTACTCTTCATCCTTTAAACCGAAGGTTAGAAGGTGTAACTAGTGTCCATTTTCACTTTTGATTAAACTCGTCTCCTATCTAGGGGAAAGAAACGGACACTATTTTTCCTCATCCCTCCAATTTTGATGAACATATATATAAGCAGCGCACAGCTGCGGGATCTTATATATTAATTTCAACTTTCCTAGTAATCAAGGTATCATGGAGGGTAACACGGGACTCAGTTTTGATGCAAGTGATATAGATGAAATCTTGGCAGGACAACCCCTTTTACAGAATACGGACCTTGCTGAAGCATTGGCAAAAACAGACGATTGGGAATCACTGACAGAAAAGAAACGAGAGCAAATAAGAACTGCCATACATGGTATAATTATGACTGAGTATTTGAGAGCTAAAACCGCACCGAAAGGGCTATGGGTAAGCAATGCACCGCGAATTTTCCTCCATGATTTGGTATTCCGCAAAGATTGGTCCTCCATTTCTTGGAAATGCACTTTAGATTATCTTGTGCTAATAATCAAGACAGCCAAACGTCTCTCAGAAGCACTTCTAGCAGAAATTCAAGAATGTGAAAACAAGCTCAAGAATGGAATAAATCCATCAGTTTTTAAAAAAAGGTTGGATGAAATCAATAAAGAACTAGATGAAACAAAAGAATTCATCATGCAAAGTAAACTCCAAAAATTGGGAAAAGATCTCTAAAAGTTTAGTCAGGAGAAGATGCATCCCTACACCAAGGATGACTATAACCCTCAAGATCAGACCTCAGATGATGAATCCATTGGCAAGAACTCCTCTATAAATTCATCCTACAGCTCAGATGACAACACTAATAAAAGAGGACAAAACAACTTTAGATACCAACGACCTAGAAGGGGTAATAGATGGCAACGACCATACCGCCAGAACTACAACATACCATATTATCCACCATTCATCCCACAATATGGTGGATGGATGGACCCTTACAACCAAGGGATGCAACAGATGCAGCATACTGGAGATCACCTTATGACAGGTCAACAAGGTACACACCAACAAGAGCAGCCTTTTTTATCCAGGGGCCACAACCAAACCAGAGGAAAAAGAAAGTCATTAACTTGGCGCGACCAACAGAGAAACGTGCAGACACGGAGCATGGCAGCTGCCCAACCATCAACCAGCAAGACCAATCCCTAATTGTGAACCTTTCAAACATCGAATTAACGGAGGAACAGAACTCTGTCCTGAATAAGGGCTTGGGATTTGTACCGACCCCCAGTACAGACACCTTCAAGCTCAAGTGTGAGTTGTCAGAGTTTTGCGGAACTCTTAAACTAAAAGCCTTTTTTTCGGGAAAAGAAACACCTCCCAATGAAGGTGATACTCAATTTAGGAGGAAATCCACCTTCAATCCACCGACAGGGAGCATACCTCCAGAACTCCACACTTTTGAACAAGCCCTACTCAAAGGTGTAGACACAATAACCAAAAATGAAAAAAGAACTTATCAGAATCTTACAAAGAAAGAACGTATGGCTCTAGAGACATTAAGGAATAACGACAGCATCGTGATTAAACCAGCCGATAAGGGCGGAGGCACAGTAATCCTCAATAAATCTGATTATGACCAACAGTGCCTAGCCCTTCTGTCAGACACCAGGTTCTATGAAAAGATACACACCGATCCCACAGAAAGACTACAAAACGCCATTTCCATCATGGTGTACGAGGCAGAGATAAAAATGTGGATTTCAAAGAAGGAAGCAGAATTCCTTACACAAAAAGAACCAAAAATCCCATATTTTTATTCCCTTCCAAAAACTCATAAAAATAGGTCTCCACCCCCTGGTCGACCTATTGTTTCAGGGATAGGTTCGGTCCTAGAGCCCCTATCTAAATTTGCCGATGAGTTCCTCAAACCATTGGTACAAAAAACAGAAACCTACATAAAAGATACCAGAGACCTCTTAGTGCAGATCATGGATATCCCTTTTGATCCGAACACTATGACTTTGGTCGGATTAGACGTCGAGTCATTATTCACAAGCCTACCACAGGACGAAACTTTACAGATGCTGGAGGATGTACTCTACATGGAGGAATGGCACTATAATACACCAAGACACTTCATCCTACAATGTTGCAAAATGGCCTTAAAAGAGAACTTCTTTGAATATGATGGCGATCTGTACATGCAAGTCCATGGAACTTCCATGGGCAGCGCTTTTGCGCCCTCGGTGGCCGGACTGTATGTCAGCCAATTTGAATCCCAACATGTCCTAAACGAAACCAACCCATTCTCTTCCAGTATTTTATACTGGAAGAGATATATAGATGATATTTTTTTGATTTGGGACATCAAAAAAGATCTGCCTAACTTCATAATTTGGCTCAACAGCTTGGATCCTTGGTTGAATTTCACCTATACCTGCAATAATCAGAAATTGGATTTCCTGGGCCTCACTATTTTCACCGAAAACAACACACTGCAAACCAAGACCTATACGAAGCCAACGGCCAAAAACAGCCTATTATCGTATAAAAGCTTTCACCCTAAACCTCTCAGGGACAATTTGCCGTATAGTCAATTTTTACAGCTTAAAAGAAATTGCAGTAAAAGTGAGGATTATAAAATTCAATCAGAGGCACTCAGCTTAAAACTGAAAGACAGAGACTATACTGAAAAAACCATCAGGAAATGCAAGAAAAGAGCTGGCAACCAACCCAGAGAGTGTCTTCTGCAAACTCACCAAAAGGAACCAACACCAGACCTTACCACCTGTGTGACAACCTTCAACACAGCAACCTATGCAATACAGAAACTTGTAAATAAAAATTGGCATATTGTAAACACAGGTAAATTTGATTGGCCAAGACCCAGGTTTGCAAACCGCAGATCAAAGAATTTAAAGGACACTCTGGTGCACACACGCCCCCAAAAACCAAAATCATCAACAGAAACAAGAGATGCCACAATGATGCCAGTAACAGGACATTATCCGTGTGGGAGTTGTGCAGCCTGCAAGACAACATCTGCCTCCAAAACATTACAGCTATCTGAAAGTCTCACATGGACACAAAAACAACACACTACATGCAATTCTTCCCATGTTATATACATGGTGAGCTGCCCCTGTAAAAAACAGTGTATAGGGATGACATGCCGCAAAATTAAAACAAGAATCAGCGAACACAAAAGTAACATCAGGCTGAAGAAAAATACCACCAAATTGTGTTCACACTTTATAGAAATGAATCACTCCTGTGATGACATACACTGGACAGTGATCGAGATGTTGACCGACAAGTCAAACAATGCTGAAAAGGTGCTATATGAAAAAGAGCAGCGGTGGGTTGACCGCTTGCGTACCTGTGAGTATGGTCTAAACGATGACATCGCATGGCACCATTTTGCACGGTAGATCCTCCGTCTAACCAACCGCCTGTACACACCATTCAGTCAATAACTATATGCCCAATGTAACCAATGCTGATGCCTATTTCTCTCACTAGCATACAAGCTCACCGATACACACCATCCAATCAATAACTATATGCCCAATGTAATCAATGCTGATGCCTATTTCTCTCACTAGCATACAAGCTCACCGATAAATTTCAGAAACCTGATGGCGCAATTTCTGTAAGTAATGAGGCCCTTTTCATGAATACACAATCATTTCCGTATTTAGTAACGATACGGCGTACCTACACGTATACAATGAGTCCTCTTTATATACTTTACAATCTGTAACATTACCCCCTCAAAAACAGAGTTACCGGAACCTCACCTTCACGTAAATAAAGAGGCCCCTTTAAATATTTTACAATCTGTAACATTGCCCCTTTAAAAGCATTGCTACCGGAACACCAATGGTATCCGGGGGCAGAGCCAGCACAAGTCAGGAGACTTCCTACACGCGGGTAATGGCGATTGAGGGAGAACCACCCGCTATACGGGTAAGATACTCTTTAAGCCGCGTCCCTTTAAAGTACTTATTCGTCTCTTTCTAACAGCTCTGGGCTTTAATAAGCGGACTCCCCTGAAGTGGCAAAAAGCTCTTAAATCTAAGGTAGGACGCTTGTTTGTGTACTATGCCCATCACTCAGCATTTCCCCCGAGCATGCTTAAATACACCACGCAGTGTTTTCTCTGTCACGGAGAAGCATCCCACTAATCCAGATAGAACGCTGGCTCTCTATAATTACTTTCCGGGCCTCGTATTTTACTTATCGTTTAAAGCCCCGTTATAAACTACGCAATATGTTCCTTTTGGGCACTACAGCCATGGTTTGTTATAACGTTCCCATGGGTCTGAAACACCGAAAAATATACCCATTCATAACACCTGCCGAGTACTCCACAGTCTCCCTGCCATTAGCAACTACTGAACCCCTCCCCCTTGCAACCTTACTCTTTGAAAGTAGAGCAAGACTTAAACCTGTTCCACAATAGAACAATGTTTACCCACTTCCCCCTCAATGCGAAGAAATTGTATTGTGATAAAAATGTATCTGTATAGTAACATGCAACTCTTTTTCAGAATTCGAAAAATGACAAACTAATACTGCACAAATAGTGTGAGTATAACTTCTATGTTTATGTTTTTTGTTTGTATAAGTCCTGACGAAGGCTCCATAGACCCCTAGGGCCCAAGGAGCTGAAACATGTCGACGCTTTCTCACCAAATACTTGTAGACCCAGTAACTCGTTCTACGCAAAGTACAGTCCTTTTTTAAATAATAGTGGAAATACACCCCTTAAATAAATCTCCGGGGTTATTTCCCCTTTTTTAACCAATTTTTTGCACATCACATTTTTCTCTTTTTTCTTTTTGCACTGTGTATAGTGGGGAAACCCTCATATCTCTGGACACTGCACCATATAACCCAGAGGTGCCTCGGGCGAGGCTGGCAGTTCACACACAGAAGATCAACCCGATGATAACTGCCACAACTACAATGCGGGGCGGATGAACCATATATACCGCACCTCCGAATGCATTGAGTTTTTGAGGGTACTCTTCATCCTTTAAACCGAAGGTTAGAAGGTGTAACTAGTGTCCATTTTCACTTTTGATTAAACTCGTCTCCTATCTAGGGGAAAGAAACGGACACTATTTTTCCTCATCCCTCCAATTTTGATGAACATATATATAAGCAGCGCACAGCTGCGGGATCTTATATATTAATTTCAACTTTCCTAGTAATCAAGGTATCATGGAGGGTAACACGGGACTCAGTTTTGATGCAAGTGATATAGATGAAATCTTGGCAGGACAACCCCTTTTACAGAATACGGACCTTGCTGAAGCATTGGCAAAAACAGACGATTGGGAATCACTGACAGAAAAGAAACGAGAGCAAATAAGAACTGCCATACATGGTATAATTATGACTGAGTATTTGAGAGCTAAAACCGCACAGAAAGGGCTATGGGTAAGCAATGCACCGCGAATTTTCCTCCATGATTTGGTATTCCGCAAAGATTGGTCCTCCATTTCTTGGAAATGCACTTTAGATTATCTTGTGCTAATAATCAAGACAGCCAAACGTCTCTCAGAAGCACTTCTAGCAGAAATTCAAGAATGTGAAAACAAGCTCAAGAATGGAATAAATCCATCAGTTTTTAAAAAAAGGTTGGATGAAATCAATAAAGAACTAGATGAAACAAAAGAATTCATCATGCAAAGTAAACTCCAAAAATTGGGAAAAGATCTCTAAAAGTTTAGTCAGGAGAAGATGCATCCCTACACCAAGGATGACTATAACCCTCAAGATCAGACCTCAGATGATGAATCCATTGGCAAGAACTCCTCTATAAATTCATCCTACAGCTCAGATGACAACACTAATAAAAGAGGACAAAACAACTTTAGATACCAACGACCTAGAAGGGGTAATAGATGGCAACGACCATACCGCCAGAACTACAACATACCATATTATCCACCATTCATCCCACAATATGGTGGATGGATGGACCCTTACAACCAAGGGATGCAACAGATGCAGCATACTGGAGATCACCTTATGACAGGTCAACAAGGTACACACCAACAAGAGCAGCCTTTTTTATCCAGGGGCCACAACCAAACCAGAGGAAAAAGAAAGTCATTAACTTGGCGCGACCAACAGAGAAACGTGCAGACACGGAGCATGGCAGCTGCCCAACCATCAACCAGCAAGACCAATCCCTAATTGTGAACCTTTCAAACATCGAATTAACGGAGGAACAGAACTCTGTCCTGAATAAGGGCTTGGGATTTGTACCGACCCCCAGTACAGACACCTTCAAGCTCAAGTGTGAGTTGTCAGAGTTTTGCGGAACTCTTAAACTAAAAGCCTTTTTTTCGGGAAAAGAAACACCTCCCAATGAAGGTGATACTCAATTTAGGAGGAAATCCACCTTCAATCCACCGACAGGGAGCATACCTCCAGAACTCCACACTTTTGAACAAGCCCTACTCAAAGGTGTAGACACAATAACCAAAAATGAAAAAAGAACTTATCAGAATCTTACAAAGAAAGAACGTATGGCTCTAGAGACATTAAGGAATAACGACAGCATCGTGATTAAACCAGCCGATAAGGGCGGAGGCACAGTAATCCTCAATAAATCTGATTACGACCAACAGTGCCTAGCCCTTCTGTCAGACACCAGGTTCTATGAAAAGATACACACCGATCCCACAGAAAGACTACAAAACGCCATCTCCATCATGGTGTACGAGGCAGAGATAAAAATGTGGATTTCAAAGAAGGAAGCAGAATTCCTTACACAAAAAGAACCAATAATCCCATATTTTTATTCCCTTCCAAAAACTCATAAAAATAGGTCTCCACCCCCTGGTCGACCTATTGTTTCAGGGATAGGTTCGGTCCTAGAGCCCCTATCTAAATTTGCCGATGAGTTCCTCAAACCATTGGTACAAAAAACAGAAACCTACATAAAAGATACCAGAGACCTCTTAGTGCAGATCATGGATATCCCTTTTGATCCGAACACTATGACTTTGGTCGGATTAGACGTCGAGTCATTATTCACAAGCCTACCACAGGACGAAACTTTACAGATGCTGGAGGATGTACTCTACATGGAGGAATGGCACTATAATACACCAAGACACTTCATCCTACAGTGTTGCAAAATGGCCTTAAAAGAGAACTTCTTTGAATATGATGGCGATCTGTACATGCAAGTCCATGGAACTTCCATGGGCAGCGCTTTTGCGCCCTCGGTGGCCGGACTGTATGTCAGCCAATTTGAATCCCAACATGTCCTAAACGAAACCAACCCATTCTCTTCCAGTATTTTATACTGGAAGAGATATATAGATGATATTTTTTTGATTTGGGACATCAAAAAAGATCTGCCTAACTTCATAATTTGGCTCAACAGCTTGGATCCTTGGTTGAATTTCACCTATACCTGCAATAATCAGAAATTGGATTTCCTGGACCTCACTATTTTCACCGAAAAGAACACACTGCAAACCAAGACCTATACGAAGCCAACGGCCAAAAACAGCCTATTATCGTATAAAAGCTTTCACCCTAAACCTCTCGGGGACAATTTGCCGTATAGTCAATTTTTACGGCTTAAAAGAAATTGCAGTAAAAGTGAGGATTATAAAATTCAATCAGAGGCACTCAGCTTAAAACTGAAAGACAGAGACTATACTGAAAAAACCATCAGGAAATGCAAGAAAAGAGCTGGCAACCAACCCAGAGAGTGTCTTCTGCAAACTCACCAAAAGGAACCAACACCAGACCTTACCACCTGTGTGACAACCTTCAATCCGGCAACCTATGCAATACAGAAACTTGTAAATAAAAATTGGCATATTGTAAACACAGGTAAATTTGATTGGCCAAGACCCAGGTTTGCAAACCGCAGATCAAAGAATTTAAAGGACACTCTGGTGCACACACGCCCCCAAAAACCAAAATCATCAACAGAAACAAGAGATGCCACAATGATGCCAGTAACAGGACATTATCCGTGTGGGAGTTGTGCAGCCTGCAAGACAACATCTGCCTCCAAAACATTACAGCTATCTGAAAGTCTCACATGGACACAAAAACAACACACTACATGCAATTCTTCCCATGTTATATACATGGTGAGCTGCCCCTGTAAAAAACAGTATATAGGGATGACATGCCGCAAAATTAAAACAAGAATCAGCGAACACAAAAGTAACATCAGGCTGAAGAAAAATACCACCAAATTGTGTTCATACTTTATAGAAATGAATCACTCCTGTGATGACATACACTGGACAGTGATCGAGATGTTGACCGACAAGTCAAACAATGCTGAAAAGGTGCTATATGAAAAAGATAAGCGGTGGGTTGACCGTTTGCGTACCTGTGAGTATGGTCTAAACGATGACATCGCATGGCACCATTTTGCACGGTAGATCCTCCGTCTAACCAACCGCCTGTACACACCATTCAGTCAATAACTATATGCCCAATGTAACCAATGCTGATGCCTATTTCTCTCACTAGCATACAAGCTCACCGATACACACCATCCAATCAATAACTATATGCCCAATGTAATCAATGCTGATGCCTATTTCTCTCACTAGCATACAAGCTCACCGATAAATTTCAGAAACCTGATGGCGCAATTTCTGTAAGTAATGAGGCCCTTTTCATGAATACACAATCATTTCCGTATTTAGTAACGATACGGCGTACCTACACGTATACAATGAGTCCTCTTTATATACTTTACAATCTGTAACATTACCCCCTCAAAAACAGAGTTACCGGAACCTCACGTTCACGTAAATAAAGAGGCCCCTTTAAATAATTTACAATCTGTAACATTGCCCCTTTAAAAGCATTGCTACCGGAACACCAATGGTATCCGGGGGCAGAGCCAGCACAAGTCAGGAGACTTCCTACACGCGGGTAATGGCGATTGAGGGAGAACCACCCGCTATACGGGTAAGATACTCTTTAAGCCGCGTCCCTTTAAAGTATTTATTCGTCTCTTTCTAACAGCTCTGGGCTTTAATAAGCGGACTCCCCTGAAGTGGCAAAACGCTCTTAAACCCAAGGTAGGACGCTTGTTTGTGTACTATGCCCATCACTCAGCATTTCCCCCGAGCATGCTTAAATACACCACGCAGTGTTTTCTCTGTCACGGAGAAGCATCCCACTAATCCAGATAGAACGCTGGCTCTCTATAATTACTTTCCGGGCCTCGTATTTTACTTATCTTTTAAAGCCCCGTTATAAACTACGCAATATGTTCCTTTTGGGCACTACAGCCATGGTTTGTTATAACGTTCCCATGGGTCTGAAACACCGAAAAATATACCCATTCATAACACCTGCCGAGTATTCCACAGTCTCCCTGCCATTAGCAACTACTGAACCCCTCCCCCTTGCAACCTTACTCTTTGAAAGTAGAGCAAGACTTAAACCTGTTCCACAATAGAACAATGTTTACCCACTTCCCCCTCAATGCGAAGAAATTGTATTGTGATAAAAATGTATCTGTATAGTAACATGCAACTCTTTTTCAGAATTCGAAAAAGGACAAACTAATACTGCACAAATAGTGTGAGTATAACTTCTATGTTTATGTTTTTTGTATGTATAAGTCCTGACGAAGGCTCCATAGACCCCTAGGGCCCAAGGAGCTGAAACATGTCGACGCTTTCTCACCAAATACTTGTAGACCCAGTAACTCGTTCTACGCAAAGTACAGTCCTTTTTTAAATAATAGTGGAAATACACCCCTTAAATAAATCTCCGGGGTTATTTCCCCTTTTTTAACCAATTTTTTGCACATCACATTTTTCTCTTTTTTCTTTTTGCACTGTGTATAGTGGGGAAACCCTCATATCTCTGGACACTGCACCATATAACCCAGAGGTGCCTCGGGCGAGGCTGGCAGTTCACACACAGAAGATCAACCCGATGATAACTGCCACAACTACAATGCGGGGCGGATGAACCATATATACCGCACCTCAGAATGCATTGAGTTTTTGAGGGTACTCTTCATCCTTTAAACCGAAGGTTAGAAGGTGTAACTAGTGTCCATTTTCACTTTTGATTAAACTCGTCTCATATCTAGGGGAAAGAAACGGACACTATTTTTCCTCATCCCTCCAATTTTGATGAACATATATATAAGCAGCGCACAGCTGCGGGATCTTATATATTAATTTCAACTTTCCTAGTGATCAAGGTATCATGGAGGGTAAAACGGGACTCAGTTTTGATGCAAGTGATATAGATGAAATCTTGGCAGGACAACCCCTTTTACAGAATACGGACCTTGCTGAAGCATTGGCAAAAACAGACGATTGGGAATCACTGACAGAAAAGAAACAAGAGCAAATAAGAACTGCCATACATGGTATAATTATGACTGAGTATTTGAGAGCTAAAACCGCACCGAAAGGGCTATGGGTAAGCAATGCACCGCGAATTTTCCTCCATGATTTGGTATTCCGCAAAGATTGGTCCTCCATTTCTTGGAAATGCACTTTAGATTATTTTGTGCTGATAATCAAGACAGCCAAACGTCTCTCAGAAGCACTTCTAGCAGAAATTCAAGAATGTGAAAACAAGCTCAAGAATGGAATAAATCCATCAGTTTTTAAGAAAATGTTGGATGAAATCAATAAAGAACTAGATGAAACAAAAGAATTCATCATGCAAAGTAAACTCAAAAAATTGGGAAAAGATCTCAAAAAGTTTAGTCAGGAGAAGATGCATCCCTACACCAAGGATGACTATAACCCTCAAGATGAGACCTCAGATGATGAATCCATTGGCAAGAACTCCTCTATAAATTCATCCTACAGCTCAGATGACAACACTAATAAAAGAGGACGAAACAACTTTAGATACCAACGACCTAGAAGGGGTAATAGATGGCAACGACCATACCGCCAGAACTACAACATACCATATTATCCACCATTCATCCCACAATATGGTGGATGGATGGACCCTTACAACCAAGGGATGCAACAGATGCAGCATACTGGAGATCACCTTATGACAGGTCAACAAGGTACACACCAACAAGAGCAGCCTTTTTTATCCAGGGGCCACAACCAAACCAGAGGAAAAAGAAAGTCATTAACTTGGCGCGACCAACAGAGAAACGTGCAGACACGGAGCATGGCAGCTGCCCAACCATCAACCAGCAAGACCAATCCCTAATTGTGAACCTTTCAAACATCGAATTAACAGAGGAACAGAACTCTGTCCTGAATAAGGGCTTGGGATTTGTAGCGACCCCCAGTACTAACACCTTCAAGCTCAAGTGTGAGTTGTCAGAGTTTTGCAGAACTCTTAAACTAAAAGCCTTTTTTTCGGGAAAAGAAACACCTCCCAATGAAGGTGATACTCAACTTAGGAGGAAATCCACCTTCAATCCACCGACAGAGAGCATACCTCCAGAACTCCACACTTTTGAACAAGCCCTACTCAAAGGTGTAGACACAATAACCAAAAATGAAAAAAGTACTTATCAGAATCTTACAAAGAAAGAACGTATGGCTCTAGAGACATTAAGGAATAACGACAGCATCGTGATTAAACCAACCGATAAGGGCGGAGGCACAGTAATCCTCAATAAATCTGATTACGACCAACAGTGCCTAGCCCTTCGGTCAGACACCAGGTTCTATGAAAAGATACACACCGATCCCAAAGAAAGACTACAAAACGCCATCTCCATCATGGTGTACGAGGCAGAGATAAAAATGTGGATTTCAAAGAAGGAAGCAGAATTCCTTACACAAAAAGAACCAAAAATCCCATATTTTTATTCCCTTCCAAAAACTCATAAAAATAGGTCTCCACCCCCTGGTCGACCTATTGTTTCAGGGATAGGTTCGGTCCTAGAGCCCCTATCTAAATTTGCTGATGAGTTCCTCAAACCATTGGTACAAAAAACAGAAACCTACATAAAAGATACCAGAGACCTCTTAGTGCAGATCATGGATATCCCTTTTGATCCGAACACTATGACTTTGGTCGGATTAGACGTCGAGTCATTATTCACAAGCCTACCACAGGACGAAACTTTACAGATGCTGGAGGATGTACTCTACATGGAGGAATGGCACTATAATACACCAAGACACTTCATCCTACAATGTTGCAAAATGGCCTTAAAAGAGAACTTCTTTGAATATGATGGCGATCTGTACATGCAAGTCCATGGAACTTCCATGGGCAGCACTTTTGCGCCCTCGGTGGCCGGACTGTATGTCAGCCAATTTGAATCCCAACATGTCCTAAACGAAACCAACCCATTCTCTTCCAGTATTTTATACTGGAAGAGATATATAGATGATATTTTTTTGATTTGGGACATCAAAAAAGATCTGCCTAACTTCATAATTTGGCTCAACAGCTTGGATCCTTGGTTGAATTTCACCTATACCTGCAATAATCAGAAATTGGATTTCCTGGACCTCACTATTTTCACCGAAAACAACACACTGCAAACCAAGACCTATACGAAGCCAACGGCCAAAAACAGCCTATTATCGTATAAAAGCTTTCACCCTAAACCTCTCAGGGACAATTTGCCGTATAGTCAATTTTTACCGCTTAAAAGAAATTGCAGTAAAAGTGAGGATTATAAAATTCAATCAGAGGCACTCAGCTTAAAACTGAAAGACAGAGACTATACTGAAAAAACCATCAGGAAATGCAAGAAAAGAGCTGGCAACCAACCCAGAGAGTGTCTTCTGCAAACTCACCAAAAGGAACCATCACCAGACCTTACCACCTGTGTGACAACCTTCAATCCAGCAACCTATGCAATACAGAAACTTGTAAATTAAAATTGGCATATTGTAAACACAGGTAAATTTGATTGGCCAAGACCCAGATTTGTAAACCGCAGATCAAAGAATTTAAAGGACACTCTGGTGCACACACGCCCCCAAAAACCAAAATCATCAACAGAAACAAGAGATGCCACAATGATGCCAGTAACAGGACATTATCCGTGTGGGAGTTGTGCAGCCTGCAAGACAACATCTGCCTCCAAAACATTACAGCTATCTGAAAGTCTCACATGGACACAAAAACAACACACTACATGCAATTCTTCCCATGTTATATACATGGTGAGCTGCCCCTGTAAAAAACAGTATATAGGGATGACATGCCGCAAAATTAAAACAAGAATCAGCGAACACAAAAGTAACATCAGGCTGAAGAAAAATACCACCAAATTGTGTTCACACTTTATAGAAATGAATCACTCCTGTGATGACATACACTGGACAGTGATCGAGACGTTGACCGACAAGTCAAACAATGCTGAAAAGGTGCTATATGAAAAAGAGCAGCGGTGGGTTGACCGTTTGCGTACCTGTGAGTATGGTCTAAACGATGACATCGCATGGCACCATTTTGCACGGTAGATCCTCCGTCTAACCAACCGCCTGTACACACCATTCAGTCAATAACTATATGCCCAATGTAACCAATGCTGATGCCTATTTCTCTCACTAGCATACAAGCTCACCGATACACACCATCCAATCAATAACTATATGCCCAATGTAATCAATGCTGATGCCTATTTCTCTCACTAGCATACAAGCTCACCGATAAATTTCAGAAACCTGATGGCGCAATTTCTGTAAGTAATGAGGCCCTTTTCATGAATACACAATCATTTCCGTATTTAGTAACGATACGGCGTACCTACACGTATACAATGAGTCCTCTTTATATACTTTACAATCTGTAACATTACCCCCTCAAAAACAGAGTTACCAGAACCTCACCTTCACGTAAATAAAGAGGCCCCTTTAAATAATTTACAATCTGTAACATTGCCCCTTTAAAAGCATTGCTACCGGAACACCAATGGTATCCGGGGGCAGAGCCAGCACAAGTCAGGAGACTTCCTACACGCGGGTAATGGCGATTGAGGGAGAACCACCCGCTATACGGGTAAGATACTCTTTAAGCCGCGTCCCTTTAAAGTACTTATTCGTCTCTTTCTAACAGCTCTGGGCTTTAATAAGCGGACTCCCCTGAAGTGGCAAAACGCTCTTAAATCTAAGGTAGGACGCTTGTTTGTGTACTATGCCCATCACTCAGCATTTCCCCCGAGCATGCTTAAATACACCACGCAGTGTTTTCTCTGTCACGGAGAAGCATCCCACTAATCCAGATAGAACGCTGGCTCTCTATAATTACTTTCCGGGCCTCGTATTTTACTTATCGTTTAAAGCCCCGTTATAAACTACGCAATATGTTCCTTTTGGGCACTACAGCCATGGTTTGTTATAACGTTCCCATGGGTCTGAAACACCGAAAAATATACCCATTCATAACACCTGCCGAGTATTCCACAGTCTCCCTGCCATCAGCAACTACTGAACCCCTCCCCCTTGCAACCTTACTCTTTGAAAGTAGAGCAAGACTTAAACCTGTTCCACAATAGAACAATGTTTACCCACTTCCCCCTCAATGCGAAGAAATTGTATTGTGATAAAAATGTATCTGTATAGTAACATGCAACTCTTTTTCAGAATTCGAAAAATGACAAACTAATACTGCACAAATAGTGTGAGTATAACTTCTATGTTTATTTTTTTTGTTTGTATAAGTCCTGACGAAGGCTCCATAGACCCCTAGGGCCCAAGAAGCTGAAACATGTCGACGCTTTCTCACCAAATACTTGTAGACCCAGTAACTCGTTCTACGTAAAGTACAGTCCTTTTTTAAATAATAGTGGAAATACACCCCTTAAATAAATCTCCGGGGTTATTTCCCCTTTTTTAACCAATTTTTTGCACATCACATTTTTCTCTTTTTTCTTTTTGCACTGTGTATAGTGGGGAAACCCTCATATCTCTGGACACTGCACCATATAACCCAGAGGTGCCTCGGGCGAGGCTGGCAGTTCACACACAGAAGACCAACCCGATGACTCAACTACAATGCGGGCGGATGAACCATATATACCGCACCTCCGAATGCATTGAGTTTTTGAGGGTACTCTTCATCCTTTAAACCGAAGGTTAGAAGGTGTAACTAGTGTCCATTTTCACTTTTGATTAAACTCGTCTAAATTCAAGGGACCCCACAGAAAGCCTTGGTCCATGCATCACTGAGAACCCCTGGGCATAATGGATGAAATCAAGGCAGACTGGGTGCAGGCCTAGGGCACAAAGCACACTGCCTGGCTTCAAAATGGCCCCTTGACCCCCGCCCAAATGACCCTGCCTTGACCAGGCCTCAAAATGGCCCCCACCAACATGGCCAGGCCCCAACACCACCCCACAAAATCGAAAAACAGACAAAAAACACCACAATCCAATGCCATCCATGCCCTAAATGATGTTTAAATTCAAGAGACCCCACAGAAAGACTTGGTCCATACTCCACTGAGTACCCCTGGACATAATGGATGAAACAAAGCAGGGAAGACTGGGTGCAGGCCTATGGCACAAAGCACACTGCCTGGCTTCAAAATGGCCACTTGACCCCCACCCACTTGGCCCTTCCATGGACCAGGCCTCAAAATGACTCCCACCCACATGGTCAGGCCCCAACACCACCCCCAAAAATCGATAAAAACACAAAAAAACACCACTATCCAATGCCATCCATGCCCTAAATGATGTTTAATTTCAAGAGACCCGGTGGCCAAGATGGCGACCTGAACGGTAGCAGGTCCTTGAGGATCCCCACTCCGGATCCCCACACGTGGCCTTAACAGCGTTTGACCCCTCGCAATAGATCGCTTTTGGCCGGCTGGTGAGCGGAGCGAGCAGGGACCGGCCCGAGAGTGGTTTTTGTGCCCCGGTCCCGGCGGCAAACAGAGAACATTGCGGGCCGCTGCCGATCCCAACATGGCGGCCGCCTGAGTCTGGAGCGGAGGGGCGAGTTGGCGAGACCTGGGCACTGGAAGCGGCCTGGTGTATGAGGGCGAGGACGTCGGAGCATCCAGCCCAGCGGCTCCCAGCCCTCTTCTTGGCGGCAGCAGCACAGACACCCAGCCAGCGCCACAGACCAGTGCCCCCGGGGTGAGCTGCGGTTCTTTCCGGGCGAGCGCTAAAACTGAGGCCCCGGCGCGGGCCTACTGCCTGGAGGGCCGGGTGACCTTCTACAGCAGCGACTGCCAGAGGCCCCCTCCTGCATTGGGGCCACCAGCTGGTGAGTGTTGCGGCTCCCAGCCCCATTCTTGGCGGCAGCAGCACAGACGCCCAGCCAACGCCACGGAGCGGTGCCCCCAGGGTGAGCCACAATCCTTTCCAGGCGAGCGCTAAAATTGAGGCCCCGGCATGGGGCCTACTGCCTGGAGGACCAGGCGACTTTCTACTGCGGCGCCTGCCAGAGCCCCCCTCCTGCATTGGGGCCACCGGTTAGTGAGTGTTGCGGCACCCACCCCTGCTGGTCCCCCCAGAGAGCGAGGCACCCGTCAGCACAGCGGGGGCGCATCCAATCGGCGGCGGCCCTGCAGCTCCACGTTCGGGTTTAGCTGCCTGCGCACACAGCCTTCGGCGCCCCTGAGGGGGGGACAGAACTGCGGGCCCAGGCATTCTGGGTCAGCACCGACGCCTGGAGGGCCCCGGGGAACCAACGGACAGTGGCACAAGTGGCAGCATTCCTGGAGAGTGGGCGGCACCCCGGGGACCGCAGCAAAATAAGCCCTCACACCCTGCACAGCGGCCGGGGGCCCAGGTGGTGTGGTGGCGGTAGATCTT
This sequence comes from Lissotriton vulgaris, assembly GCF_964263255.1. NCBI lineage: Eukaryota > Metazoa > Chordata > Amphibia > Caudata > Salamandridae > Lissotriton > Lissotriton vulgaris. The sequence continues at coordinate 1,128,946,709 of NC_141691.1, forward strand.
TTGGGCGATGCCCCCCCGGGGGGTTGGTCCTCCCGACCAACTGCAGCGGACGGGCTGCTGATCAAGGCAGGGCGCGCTGCACCTGTACCAGTGGCTGTTGCCATCCCAAGTTGCAGGTGAGGGAGCCTCGCGCAGTCTGCTGGGCCCCCACTTGCTGCATCACACGGCGGACCGGCACCCCGGCATTCCTGGCCTGCTTCCGGGCCCTGGCATCTCTCCCTGAAGCCGGCCCGAGTGAGCAGGTGATGACGCATGGGTCTCCCCCCGGCCTGACAGCAACAGCGGACACAGCAAGTATAGCGGAGCCCGGGGGTTCCTACACCATTGGGGGTGGCCCCACAGGCACTGGGTTTACACTCTTTTTCGCAGGGGGTAGCTGCCCCACACGCTGCGCCTATCTCCCCACTCCCCTTTTGGCCGCCTCTGCCACTGGACCATCCTGAGCAAGGGGGTGCGAGAGCCTGAGTGTGGACAATGGCCAACACAGGGAGAAGGGGAGGGCGGACCCTTACGGACATGCTCACCAAGGGCCCCCGACAAGACTCAACCCTCGCCGTCGGACAAACCCTCGGCCGACAGTGGGGAGGGTGATGTCCCCATCACCAAGTCCTTTCTGGAATCGCTTTTTCACTCCTTATACGAGGATTTTCAAGCCTTGAAGCAAGATCTGGTTGGTGAATATCGGGAGCTCCGCAGCGATGTGGACGGACTGGGCGAACGGGTGGTGGCCATTGAAGACGCAGAACACTCCAGGGAGGCAGAGGTAGAACAACTTCAACTGGAACGCATTCGCCTCCGGGATCAGCAAGTGGACTTGCAGTCGCATACCGAAGACCTTGAGAACAGGTCCCGGAGAAATAACATTTGCGTCCGAGGGGTGCCATCCAATGCAAAAGGGGAGGACGTCACGTCCTATTTGCAGGACATGTTTTGAGAAATTCGGGGTGAGGCTTGTGACTTTACAGTCCGGATTGATAGGGCGCACAGTCGGTCTACCCCGGCGTGCTCCAGCACCACCCCCAGATATCCTGGCTTTCCTCCCGGACTTCCCCCTGAAAGAGAGGATCCTGCGGGAGGATCGCATCAAACAACGTCTCAAGTACCAGGGGCATTCGGCGGCGCTATACCAGGACCTCTCAGCGATCACCCTGCACAAAAGAAAAACGTTCAAAGTGGTCACCGAGTTTCTGCGTGCTAAGGGGATTCCATACTCCTAGGGTCACCCCTTTCGCCTGATTTTTAAATGGAATGGTGCCTTGCATCAAATGCGCTCCTTGCAGGATACCTGCGCTCTATTGGACATCGAAATCCCAGATGCCGCCTCTTCCCAGGATGCCCCACAGCAGCAGTCTCCACATCATTCCCAGCACCCGTCCCGGGGCGGCTGGCAGACAGTTTCCCATAAACGCTCACCCAAGGGGCTTGTGGAGCTGGACCCTGTCACCATGGCCCATGAACAGGCCTCGGCAGTGCAGGAGGTGTCCAAGGATACAGGATCGGTGGACTGCCCATAATGACCGAGGGGTTCTTTCAGCTTTACAACTACGCAGGTCCGGGGGGTGAGGGGCGGGGGGGCGAATAGGTTGCCATTCCCACGTGCTCCCACACGGGACTTCACCACAGACCGGGTTTGTGCACTGCCTGACCTGGGACTTTAATGACTCGTAAGGGGTTTTGCATTGGGGTTCAGGGGGGTCGGGCCAGGAGGGTTGGGGTGGTTGAGTTGGTGTTGGGAGGGTGGGGAGTGGGTCGTTGGGGTTAGGGAGGGCGGGAGGGGGGCAAGGGGAGGTGGGGGGATGGGGGGCTGGAGGTTGGGGGGGTTTGTTTTGGAAGGGGGTTTGTTTGTAGGGGGGCACCCTTCTGTCCACCTTTCTTTTTCTTCTGTTTTCCTTTCCACACGCTACACAGAGCGCCCCGGAGTCTATGACTAAGATATGATGGCTCACGCACGGCTTAAGATTCTTTCCCTTAATGTACGACGGCTAAACAACCCTATTAAAAAGCGAGCTGTCCTATCCTTCCTAGAGCACTCCACAGCAGATCTATGCCTCCTCCAGAAAAACCCACCTGCTACCGAAAGACCAACACCGCCTCAAGTCCTGTGCCTTCCCCACGCAACTGTTCTCGTCCTCCTCCAAAAAAACAGGGGTGGGTGGCGATACTGATGTCCAGATCATTCCCAGGCAAAGTACTACACCGTGAGGTGGAGATTAGAGGGAGACTGCTGGTGTACCGGTTCCTTCTTGCGGGCCAGACTCTAGTGGTGAGTTCTGTTTATGCCCCCAATGAGGGGCAAGAAGTTTTCCTCCAGGAAGCGTTAGCGGCTGCCACAGCCAACACAAAGCGACATTTACTGCTGAGGGGTGATCTCAACCTAGTCTTCAATAACACAACAGATCGTTCTTGCCAGAGGTCAGGTCAGGTGGGGGCCCTTTCCAAGGCCCGACATGCGCACCTCCGGGATTTGGGCCTCATTGACCTGTGGAGACACTTACACCCACACAGTACAGCATACACCTGTTATTTGGGGGCCCATAAGACCTATGCTAGGCTCGATTCCTTCCTATGCTCCTCCCCACTTGTGTCTCAGGCGCACGCGATAGACATCCTGCCGGCGTCACTGTCTGACAATTCCCCCGTGGTGGCTACTTTCTCACTTCCAGCCGCACTGCCACCGCAGCGACATTGACGTCTTCGGGAATCCCTCCTACACACTCCATCCACAGTAGATCGGATCAAATCTGCCATCACACACTTCTTAACCCACAATGACAACACCAAGACCTCGCGGGCAACGCAGTGGGCCGCCCTTAAAGCCTTTTTGCGGGGCAAATTTATTTCTATTGCCACAGCCAATAACAAAGAGTGAGCGCAGAAGAGGGCACAGATTGCACAGAGGGTGGCTGAGCTGGAGCAAATGGACGAGCGTACCCGAGCCTCATGGGCTTGGTGCCAGCTGTGCGCTGAGAAGAAAATGTTGGCAGCCATAGACCAAGACAAGGCGGAATATGCGGCCCTCCACCTCCGACATGCCTATTACGCCGGGGGTGATAGATGCGGACGCCTGCTGTCGAACAAGCTGCGTGAGCAGCGTCAGAGATTCGGGGTGTAGACATCCGTACCGCCAACGGCGACTTGGTCTCAGAAGAAGGGGAGATGGCAGAGGCCTTCGAAGTGTTTTATGAAGCCCTCTATGCAGGTGACTCCCTATACGCGCAGGCGGGCCAGAGATACCTGGAGGGTGCACATCTTCCCTCCCTGAACGCAGCCCAGGCAGCATTCCTGGACAAGGACATTGGCCTGGAAGAGGTGGTGTCAACAATCTCACGCATGAAACTCGGGAAATCCCCGGGCCCGGACGGGTACCCGGCGTTTTTTTACAAAACGTTTTGCCATCAGTTAGCCCCCCTGTTGCGAGATCTTTTTAATTCTTTTGCTCAACCTGACGCGATACCTGCAGAACTTTTAGAAGCCGTGATCACGGTCATATCGAAACCGGGACGGGACGCTACCCGCTGTAGCTCGTATCGACCGATTTCGCTTTTGAACATCGATTTCAAGCTGTACACGAGTATCCTTGCAGCCCGGTTAGCACCTTATATGTCGCAACTGGTGGAACCAGACCAGGCCGGTTTTATACCAAACCAGTGACAACACTAGGCGGGTCCTCCACCTCATTGAAGCCGGGCCGTGCACACGGCCCGACTGCATGCTACTGACAATAGATGCCGAAAAGGCCTTTGATAGGGTTCACTTGCCCTATCTTGAACAGGTCTTGCAACTTTTCGGGCTGGGAGATGTTCTCTGTACTCGCATTTTGAACTGCTACAAGCTGCCTAATGCGATGGTGCGAGTCAACGGGCATACGTCTTCGCACTTCCCGATTGGCAGGGGGACCCGACAGGAGTGTCCCCTTTCCCCTATCCTATTCGCCCTATACATGGCCGTTCGCCCAAAGAATTCGGCAACATGATCTTATCCAGGTAATCAAATTTGGTGGAGACACACACAAGATTAGCTTATATGCGGATGACATTTTACTTTCCCTCACCAACCCAGTCCAGTCTCTTTGAGCTCTTTTTATTGAAACACACGACTTTGCACTAGCGTCCGGGTTCAAAATTAACACAGATAAATCCATCCCCCTCAATATCTCTCTGTCAGCCGAGACGTTGACTGCGGTCCAAGAGGAACACTCTATAGAGTGGTACAACACCACGGTCTCGTACTTGGGTGTCCTTCTGGGCCCCACCATCCCAGCTACCGTTACAGCGAACTATTCTAGGCTCCGTGCACAACTCAGCTGAGAGCTCCAGAGATGGAAGAGCCATTCCCTTTCATGGCTGGGAAGAATAGCGGCTACCAAAATAACACTCCTGCTGCAGATACTATACCTATACCAGACACTCCCCTTGCGCCCTCCGCCAGACTGGATCCAGCAGACACAGTCTGAATTGCCACGTTTCATATGGCAAGGCCGTCATCCTCGCTTTAAGCAGGCCATCGCGGTTCTCCCGCCCAAGCAAGGTGGGGTTGGGGTACCCGACGTACAACTCTATTTCTACGCAACGCAGCTCCGATGCCTAGTGGAATGGCACCAACTAAAATCTGGCAAAAACGGGCTCTTCCAAGACCAGGTGGTAGCAAGCATGCCATTACAGGGGATCCCCTTCCTTCCAAAGCACCATCGGCCGCCTAACTTTTACGCGTCCCATATTACTGGCACTGTTATCGAGGTGTGGGATTGGGTCGATACCAAACACGAGTTAACTTCTTTCCCCTCCCCCTTGACCCCCTATTTGCTAATCCCAACTTTACCCTGGGTCTTGACCCCAAGGCATTCACGGCCTGGCGACGCTCCCTGTGCAGGTCCTTAGGGCACCTTTTTAATTTGGACGGCATCCTTTCATTCCACCAGATGAGGGAGGACTATGGCATTCCAGAGGGGGATAGGCTTCTCTACATGCAGGTCCGTCATTGGGCGCTTCGTCCGCAGGTCAAGCCTGGGGCGCAGCGTCACCTTACACCGTAAAAGAAATGGCTAGTCACGCACAACTCCAACAAAAAACTGATCTCCGATCTGTATCAGCACCTCCTTGTCACTAACTTTTACACATAAAGCGCGGGCAGATGTCGGTGGGAGCGGGAGATAAAGAGGGCTCTAACACCAAAAGAATGGCGCAGCATTTACTATAGAGCTAGACACTCTGCATATCATGCAGGCCTCACTGAAACCCTAACTAAAGTGGTCACGTACTGGTACCATACACCTGAACGCCTTCACCAATTCGACCCCCACATTAGCGACCGCTGCTGGAGAGGGTGCGGGGAACTGGGCACATCAGAACACCTGCTGTGGAGCTGCGACAGACTGCAGGGGTACTGTAGTGCAATTCTGGATGACATAGACTCACATCTAGACACCCAACTCCCCCGGTTCCCATCTTATATCCTTCTGGGGCTGCCCAACGCCTTGATGTATCCCTTGAAATCACGGAGGAGCCGTCTTATTGCTATAGCGCTAGGGGCAGCCACACAAAATATCCTAGCCCACTGGAGAACCTCGCAAGCCCCCCACACACAGGCTGGCTGCATAGGTTGTGGAGGGTGCTAGGCATGGAGAAGCTGTCGCTTGTGCTGGCTGGTAGAGGGGAGGAATTCCCAGACCTATGGCGACCATTCCTGACACTACTTACTGGGGAGTTTTGTGAGTTGAGTTGCCCACGATACCTATGCCTCCTGCCTCCTGAGTTTGGTGGACACACCAATCCCAGAACTGAGTGACCCTGCACGCAAACGGAGGGCCATGTCCTGCTGACTCTTCCATCTTCTTCTTTTCCTCCATGGGGGATCATCCTTTTGATTTGTGGACAGAAGGGGGATGGTGGTGGGAGGGTTCTGTTGATTTGTTTTGGGGTGTTTTACAGGACATGTTTTGCTGACCAACTCCTAGCAAGCACCAAGCGAGTCTGTCGTTCTTGAACTGGAGTTTGTATTGCGGAGCCTGAAGTAATGTGGTGGTCCTGTTGTTTTATTTTCTCTGTAATTTCAATAAAGAGATTTAAACCATAAATTCAAGAGACCCTACAGAAAGACTTGGTCCATGCACCACTGAGTACCCCTGGGTATAATGGATGAAACAAAGCAGGGCAGACTGGGTGCAGGCCTACGGCACAAAGCACACTGGCTGGCTTCAAATGGCCCCTTGACCCCCTTCCACATGGCCCTTTCATGGACCAGGCCTCAAAATGGCCCCCACCCACATGGCCAGGCCCCAACACCACCCCCAAAAATCGAAAAACACACAAAAAACACCACAATCCAATGCCATCCATGCCCTAAATGATGTTTAAAATATTCAAGAGACCCCACAGAAAGCCTTGGTCCATGCACCAGTGAGTACCCCTGGGCCTACTGGCTAGTGTGGCTTTACACGCACCCCAAAATTTAAAAAGAAATCCTCATATAACAGTGAGCTATTCAATTCCATTACATAAATGATATTTAAGTTCAACAAAACTCACAAAAACAGTTGTATCATGCACCCATGACTAACCCTGGGCCTACTGGATACTGTGCCTACCCACAATATATTTTTTTAAAGTTGTGAAAAGTTTAAAAATTGTAGTTGCAGCAACTGCAATGCCTCAAACAAACAACACCAACTTATTTGTAAAATCTCAAATCCAAAAGTAATCCAAAAGTGATCCAAACAAAAAGTCCTCAAATACAAATATCCAGCAGCAGCCACAAAAAGTAATCCTTCCAGCTCCAGATCCAAATGAAAAGTGACCAGAACATGGACAAAGCACTGGAAGGAGCCTGCTGGACAGGAACAAGAAGTTGGAGACTCTGGGGCAGTTCCTTCCTCCCACCTTCCCAAAAACGGACTCCTTGCACATTAAAGTGCAGCCAAACCATAATTTTCAGAAGGTTTATGCTGCCTGCGGTAGATTTCTTGTGCAGAATTGCAATTTTTGCAAGTTCGGGAAAGCGAGCTGTTTAAATCTCCCGCCGGATGTCAGCTGATGTCTACGTGTTCGCAATAGTTTTCTCGCGTGGTGCGTGATCGAGGGCCCTTATGACATATTTGCGTTCAGCAACTCTTGCAGTGCAAGATGGAGGGCCGCTATGACGTTCTCACGGTCAAAAAGCCTCGCGCGATCAGGCAGCCAGATCCAAAATGGCGCAGCGCTTGCAAACCGGGAGGAAAAACAACTCGTCAAACTCAGAATCACAGTAAGTCAACGTCGCGCGTGCGAGATTGTATTTTGAAGTGCGACCAAGCAAAAAAATCCACCAGCTTGCGATTTTCAACTTTTTTGACAAGTTTGCGCGATTCACGGACCGCGTAGTTGCCAAAAATTAAAAAATTCCACGGGCGGAACGGATTTTCAGCCCACACTTAATCCTCCTTTCTCTTTTCCTCATGTTTCTCGTCCTCTCTCGCTTCCCCTTTATGTGTCTCCTCCTGTCTGTCTTCTATGTCTATTTCCTCTTCCTCCGTTTCCTGTAAAAATAAAAGTCTGTCTTCTTTTTCCTTTGTACGTACAGATGTCAGAGAAGACCTACAATGGATTCTTCTGAAGCTTTCCCCTCATTCCCTTCTGCCAGACAGTTACCAACGACAAACCACTAGCCTCTGAACCTTCAATGTATCAACAAATGAATTATCTCACATTTTGTAGACTACCTGTAGTTCAGATGAGATTTTTCGAGTATAACAATAGTTATTTGTTCTCTATGGCAATTGGTTGACCTACACTTATTTAACGTGGCATTGTAAATATGAATATATCTCCTATACCCTGAACTTCTCTATCCTAGCTTCCTTGTAAATGATTTGTCATATATCCATCCAGATCCAGAATTTACAGAATTGGCATATCAAATTAATGTACTAATCAATTTTGCTTCCACACTGCAAACAATCTGCATGTGATGTGATAGGTTTGCCAAGCAACAAGCCTATCTGGACCAACCTGGGAATATATCCACTATATGGTTAAGTGCAACTACATTTGCATACAAAATCCTATCTAGAGCCACCCAAGTGTTATAAACCAATCCCAGCAAAATAACACAATACAACCAAATAGTGAATCTTTCATAAAAACTAATGGATGTATGAAACAAAAGTGTAAAGTGTGGCCAGCCAGTTCTAGAGGGAGCATCCCGGTGCTAAAGCAGGCAAAGAAGATGAGGACAGTAATAATTTGACTCTTCTCTGAACAAACACGTTTTTAGATTTGATTTGAAAACAGATTCAGAAGCTATGCCTTGAAGATGGTTGGGCAAGGAATTCCAAAGAGTACTAGTCTGAAAGGCAAAAGACCTCCCACCTACTCTTACCTTGTGTATGTTAGGGACACATAGGATATTTTGACTTACTGAAGGAAGTGTTCTTAGAGGTATGTATTTGTTTATTTTCTTTTAGATATACAATGGGCCCTTTTTTATGTAAGGTTCTGTGGATTATCAATAGAACCTTAAATATATTTTGTTGCCTCACCAGTACACAGTGCAAGAATGCCAGGCCTGTTTGCATCAACTATCTTTTATGAATATTTAAGACCAGTATTTCTGCTTGTTAGATTTGGGGGTCTCTAGTTGGCATAGGTAGGTACCTGTGACAAATAGGACCCTTTCGTCTAGTCAGGGTAAGGGGCTACACTCCTAAAATAACCCATGCTCACCCCCTTGGTAGCTCGGCACAAGCAGGCAGGCTTCTCTCAGAGGCAGTGTGCAAAGCATTTGTGAACACATACAGTGATAAAGTGACAACACTACAGATGGACACCACACAGGTTGTATTATAAAAATAGTATTTTAATATAGACTTAACACAAGACCAAATGACAAAAATCCACAATACTGTACTCAAAAATAGACTTTAAAATGTTATAAAATAGCTCAGTTCTCTCAAGTTGTAAATGCAACACTTTACTCTCAATGTAGCTTGAATGAGTTGATGCTCACTTCCTTACTGTGTGGGGAGTTGATGCGTTGGTTTTTTACTGCTCTCCCCGGTACGATGCGACAAGATGGCATCTCGATGCGATACTCTTCTCTGGTGCGATGCGACAAAATGGCGTCTTGGTTGCGATGCGATAACGTTGGTGTGATGCGTGCACGCCCAACGGCCGTGTGGCGACTCGATGATCTTTGGAACCGCGACAGGCCCTGCGATGCGCTTCTCCGGTGATGCGACGGCGACCTCTGTGGCGGCGTCCCACGTATCCAGCAATGCGCCGCGCTTCAGGGATGTGATGATGACAGCAGTAGCGGTGGCTCACTTCTTCAGCGATGTGACAACAGCTGCTGCAGCGGCGACATGCTTCTCGTCGTTGCGTTGCGCTTCCAGCTCCCAGCGACACAATGTCTTTCAGAAGGCCCAGCACAACAGCAGGCACCTCAATTCCCAGAAAGGGAACTCAGGGGGGAGCTAGTTAAGGAAGTCTTGTATCCCTCAGACTTCAGGCAGGAGGCAAGCTCTGGTTGAAGCCCTTGGAGATTCTTCTTCAAGTTGATAGAAGGCACACTCAGTCCTTTTCTCCTTTTTTTGGCAATGAAGCAACCACTGCGGGCCAACCCCCAAACACACAGCACAGGGGTTGTCTCCTCCTTCAGCTTCCTAGTTCTTCTCCTCATTAAAAGTGTGTCTTGATTCCCAGAAGTGATCTAAAGTTCTTGTGTCTGGGGATGTATGACGGTACCACGTGTACTTGTACAACGCGTACCGTTACAACGCTACTTTTACCACGCAAGTCGTTACAACGACTTGCATGGAGGGGCGCTGGATAGTAAATTATTTAATTTACTATTCCAACTCCAGTCCCCGTGGACTCTAGGGAAAGGAGTTGGATAGTAAATTAAAGTATTTACTATCCTGGAGCGCCCCCCAGCGCATTTCGTTGTAACGACCTGCGTGGTAAAAGTATCGTTGTAACGGTACCGCGTTGTAAAATATGCGTGGTAACTGTTGCATACCGTGTCTGGGTCCCAATATTTATTCTCATTTTCCCTTTGTTCTCTGAAGGCAGAGAGGCCTTTACCTAGTCCAAACCAGTTCTGGTCAGTCCTGGGGCACTTTGTTTACAGGACTAATTCTCTTCCTTTGACAGTGCAGGCTAGGGACATCAGATGCACCACAGGAGTTGGAGCCAGCATTGTGGAGGGAAGGCACATTCCTATCCAGTTCCCAAGTGCAACTCCTCCCCCCCATCTGCATGCAGATCTCTCTATTCAGCTCTGTGCTGACTCACCCTGTCTCCTGGAATCCCCCAGCCCCTGTTACTCAAACTCCAGACAAGAAATACACAACCTAGCAGAGGCAGGCTTGGATAGTTAGGCAAGAAAATACCTACTTTCCAAAAGTGGTATTTTCAAACACAGAATGTTAAAACCGACTTCACTAAAAGATGTATTTTATCATTCTGCATTCAGGCATACTAAACTCGAATTTCTACCTAGTTCCCTGGGTCAGTTAGGATTATAAAATGTTATAATCTAACTGCTCATTCTGGCCTATGGGGAACAGGTAGCCTTGCAATAGTGAAAACGAAAATGGCTGCAATTTACTATTAGGACTTGCGACACTCATCAGGGCATGTCCTACCTTTTACCTACAATCCACCCTGCTCTTGGGCCTACCATAGGGGTAACTAATATGTAGAAAAGGGAAGGTTTATGTACTGGCAAGTAGGTGCACTTGCCCAGTCAGCATGGCAGTACCAGACTGCACACAGGCTCTGAAATGGCAGACCTGAGACACATTTTACCAAGCTGCTCCGCTGGGTGACACAATCAGTGCTGCAAGCCCTTCAGCAGCATTGGATTTACAAGCCCTGGGCACACGCAGTGCACTGTACTAGGGTCTATCAAGTTAACCAATCCAGCCAATCATGGAGTCACTAATCCATACATCAATTTACCATAGGGAGCACTTACACTGAGACACTGAACAGCAGTGCACAGTGCCCAAAAGCATCTAAAACCAGCAAAAACACGAGAGGCAACAGCAAAAAAAATGGAAGGGAGACCCATGCCAATGGTGCCAGGTCTAATACTGCTGCATGCTGCACCCTTTACAGAATCTTTATCAAATTTCTTGGTGTCCCCGAATATAGCATGTTAGCATAATCTAGCCTGGGTGTGATTAGGGCATGTACAATATCTTTCGGTGTAGAGACTGGAAGAAATGTTAGTGTCTTTCTTAAAGATTTTAATAGGGCAAAACACAGTGCTGCAGTCAACTGTACCTGTGGTTGAAATATTAGTTTAGTGTTCAGATTCACCCCTTGATTCCTTGCCACTGTTGTTGGAGTCAGCTAGTCCCTTAGCTCCACTGCCCATAATCTGTGTATGTTCAATTGGGATACATTCCCAAAATCTGCTCTCTGATTTGCCTGAGTTCAACTGCAGGCAACATTTACACATCCAATTTGCTACGGCTGAAAGACATCCCTGAAAATTTGCAATTGTGGTGTCATCTAGCTTTTAAAATGCTAGCATCAACTGTTGTTATCTGCATGAGAAACAATATTAAAGCCCCACGCTATCACTTCTAAAGCCAAGCCAGTGAAGCCATGTACATATTAAACAGAGTGGGTCTAAGGACCGATCTCTGTGGGACTCCACATATTATTTCCCAAAAAGTGTATGGTGGTAAAGACATCGCTTGTTGCCTATTTGTTAGAAAACTTTTTATCTACTGCCAGGCTTTTTCCGCAATGCCCACTTTTTCCAATCTTTGCATTACTATATCGGTGGGCAATGCATCAAAAGCAGCCAATAGGACAACCACAGTTTTTTTGTCCAAGTCTAAGTTACACTTGATGCATTCTGTAACCTTGAGAAGAGCTGATTAGGCACCAAATCCTGCACTGAAACTAGATTAGGATATGTGAAGAATATCTCTATTTTCTATGTACCTGATGATTTTTAACATTCACCAAAGTTTCTAAAATGTTTCCCATTGCAGGAAGTAGTAACATGAGTCTATAATTAATAAGAATTGATGGGTCTGCATTTGTCTTTTTCAGGAGTGATCAGACATTAGCCTTTTTCCGCACAGTTGGGAATTTCGCTTGATGAAGTGACAAATTAAGCAAAACATCGAACAATTTGTTAAATGAGGGTGCTCTCCAATTAATGATGTAGTAAGAGCACACTTCACTAGGGGAGCCTGACTTAAGTTTTAGTTGAGTTTATTTTGAGTCTTGAAGGGATATCTGTTCAAAGCCAGTGAGTCAAGATGCAGTGTTACCCATGGTGGAGTCATACGTTGATGTTATTTGGATGTTGTTTCTTCTTCCATTTCACCTAAAGTAGATATGTTCCACCTTTCCATGGAAAAATAAAGATAGATTATCCACCAGAGCTTGATTGTCGGATCTCGTGTTTTGCTATTTTTGGCTTTAAAATGTTTCTCAGAATCTGAAAAAGAGTTTTCTACTTCTGCAATTTGTTTGGTAAAAAAACCTCCACCTTTATCTTCTAACTATTTTTCTGAAAACATTTTAGTCCTGTTTTATAAACTAACTTATTTTCACATCTGTACTCGTATCTCCAAGATCACTCCAGTTGTTTATCTTGATAGCTTTAAATTGACACTAATGTAAATGTCATACATCAAACCGAGACTGTTATACTTACAATGAAATAAGGAAAAATCCAATGGGCCCAAGGATTTATAACTTGGGAAGTGTTTGGTCTCCCAAAATGTAGGACTCCCGCAGGCCAATTAAGTTAATGAACCCAGCGTGCCAGTGGCGGCTCCTCCACTAAGGTGGAGGAGCATCGCTGGGATAGTCTGGGAGCCTGGGTGCTTCCGTTGGCAGACAGCGAGGATGGAGAAGAGATGTGCAGCGGCAAAGAAGGTAAAGAAAAAAAATTCTTGCCTCCCCCCACCACCCACGTACAGAGGCAGCCACTACTGCAGCGTGCCTACGTTGATTTTAATGAAATTGTGGACAACAATATGTAATCTCAAAAAAACATATCATCTGATTGTCCCACATGTAAACTTCCCTTGCGTACCTTTTTCATTAATTTGGTTTCCAATTGTTTCTATCCTGTTGCAAGCTCAATTAGTATGAACATTGTGGATTTACCAGATGGTCTTCATTTTCAAGGGTACCCGAGATGTAAAACCCATCAGGCAGGAGAATACAGGTTCCACGCCAAGTCAAGCCAACATGGATATGCCATTGAAGTAAACTTGCCTCTGCTAGTCTATAAAAACAATGTTGCTAGGCACCACTACTGGAACTGTACCAGGTACTGCACCGCTCATGATTAACATGGGTTACGTTTTTCAAAACTATCCCAGAGGTGCGCCTATCAGAAACTAGATCACTACTAAACATACAAGTTGCGCCTCCCTAAAAATATCATGATGATAGTTGGTAATTCTTTTTCTCTGAAATCAGATAACAAGTAAAGAAATTGGACTATCCTGGATACTATGCCTATCGATGTTTAAAAAGCTGCATATTTGGCAGTGCTTCCTCCATACTGTGATTTTTTTGCTTATTATGGGCATTTGGATCATTTAGGTGACATGACCCGTAAACATGAAGCAACGAATTGGATAATTCCATGTGCAATATAGTTGTCACTGTCATCTTGGTTTTTTGTTTGTATAAATTTGTTAAATGTTATATTAGCATGGTATTTGCTTAAAAACATTAAGGGATGTTTTTGCTTAAAAATAAAAGAAAGTAACTAGGGAAGGATGCATTTAAAGTAAGCCTTAAAAAGAGTAAATCTGGTGCAGAACATACTAGTGTGAAAGAAAGTCTAAATAAAACATTTAATAGGTCAGAAGACTTTTAAAAAAAAGCTGAGCTGTCCAAATGGTTGGACGGCGTAGCGTTAAAAAGCTATATAGACAATGACAGTGCTCTAAGGGAACTCTGTAGTATTCTGTATATGTATTTATCCTGATGCTTTCTCCCTAGCTGCTCAGCCAGTGGGAATGTGCTGCATGGAATGTTGGAGTGGTCATGATAAATGGAATGTTTGGGTGTCTCTGAGGTGAAGTGTGACAGTTGGAGTATGGGCAGAGCACATTATCTCAACTACCTGCAATTAAGACTTAATAGTCCTACTTAACTACATTTCGGCTACTGGATATCATCATTACAAGCTCCATATTCTCATTTTCCACTTTTTGACGACTTGGATGAGGACCTGTTATTAGAGTGGGAGAACAATCTCACAAGTGCCCCACAGATAACATTATAAATAAAAATGAGTGGGAAAATAAATGCATAAGGAGTAACATGCCCTATATCTTTCTAGGACAAGTAAACCAAATATCTCAGAAAGCTCACCAAAAGAACACCATATAACAGAATCCAATGGAAGGCACTGAGAAAAAGTATAAAAATAAGTTTTTGAATGCAAATTTTATACTAAAAAAGAATTCCCTTTTTTTTAAAATTAAAAACACAGAAAGTGAACAGTACATGAGAAATTCTGTGGGCATCAGTTTTGCCAACCTGTATAGGTGTGTAAAAAGCACACACAAATACAATATTGATAACATAAACTTACACTACATGACCTCTCCTACTCAATCCATAGAATAGATTAACCACTAAATGTGTGCTGTACTAAAATAAAAACCTACTTACCCCGCAACTCAGCAGCATGCTTCCGTCAGTGAGCATATGCTTCCACCTACTAATAAGAACAATGTTAAAACTATCCGTAAAAAATTCTCATAGAGGCCAAAAATAAAACATTGGAAAGTGTCTACAAAATGTCAATAAAATCTTTAAGAAGTTTAAAAAACGTACGTATTAAAAAATGCTATCATATTATTAAACATACGAACAAAATTTGTATTTTTATATGTAATTCAATAAACAACTATGTTCAAATAATAAAAAAATATTTAACAAATAAGTGTTTTCCAAATTTTCTTTAATCAATTTATAATAATTAAAATGTATTTATAAATATGTCATAGTTAAATACATGTATTTTATAATATTGGTATCACTATGTTTAATTATTAGTTTTCATTTCTTTTTTTTTTTTTCTTTTTTTTTATTGTCCTCATCTGCCTTCCCCTCTGACGGAAGATACCAACCACCTTGCACGACATTACTGGCGTGATATGTATTATTGGTGGGAGATATATGTCGAGAAAGAAAAAACCAGTTAGGGGAGCGTTCTTTTGACTCCATCTAGGTATATTTCAACCTGCCGGACCTTGTTCAAAACTGTCCTAGCCCTTGGTCCAAAAGAGTAAAGATGGCATAATCATAGGACCCGGGAAAAAAAAAAAACCCGGATTATCTCCAGTTGGTCAGGAGATCCCAAAATGCTAACTTTCTCTTATTTACAGATCTCATTAGGTCTCTTTTGGATATCTCGTATAATGATGTAAGCCATGAACAGTGTAGAGGAGGTGTCTTCTCTACCCATTGTATGCAAATCTGTCTTCTCGCCATCAAAATTGCATAGAAGAGAAATGATTTTTCCTTGCCTGTGATATTGTCTTCTGTCCCAAAGATGACAAGTGGGAGAGTTATTGACAAGGAAGTGTTTAGTATGGAATTTAAAGTGTTTTTCACGTCTTCCCAGAATTTTGTTATATTAGGGCATTCTAGGAACATATGTATGTCACATGCGTCTGCTAAGTTACATTTATTACATTTTTTGTCTGTTTGATATTTAGAGAGTTTCCGTGGTGTTAGGTATGCCCTATGTACAGAGAAAATGTGATTTCGTACAAGCCAAGAAGGCTTTACAATATTGCGTAATATCTCAAAAGAGTTTATCCACCTCTCCTCGCATGGAGTCCCAATTTCTGTCCCCCATAACTCATCCAGGAGTTTAAACTCCCCTTCGCTTTCCTCCAACAGAAGCCAGTACCATCTAGCTACTTCTTTTCCTCCAGTTGGACGTTCTACCAATTGTTGTTCCGCTTGGCTTATTTTTCCAATGTTACTGTCTATACGGATTTCGGATCTTGCCCAACTATCCAATTGAATATATTTGAATCTGGAAAGCCCTGGGCCTACTTGCTCATGTAACTCGTCCCAAATTATAAGTTTTTTATCTTTAAATAGGTGGCCCCATTTACAGATGCCTGCTTGTTCAATTATAGTGTACAAGTTATCCTTCATGCATAGGGGTAACCCGAGAGAGTCCCATATTGGGGCATAGTTTGAATAGTAAGATAGTCCCAGTTTTTTCATGATGTTAAACCCATTTTTGGCCCATGAGTGTAGTATTTTCAATTTTATATTTTTGAAAAATGTTTGACTACCAAATTTAAACATAAAGCCGTCTGCTGCGAGATTTGTCTCCTTTAGCATGGCTCCATACATGGATGTATTAGGTAGATTAGATGGCATTTTGAGAAGCATTCTAGAATAGGACATCTGAAAGGCCCATGAATAGAACATTAGGTCCGGTAGTGCAAGGCCCCCTTTTTCTCTTCTTCTTCTGAGCTTCTTCCAAGATATTCTTGTGGTCTTGTAATTCCATATAAATGAATTGATTTCTCTTTGACATTTTTCCATCATTTTTGTGTTCATTATTATTGGGATAGTGTTAAAAATAAAGGTGAATTTTGGGAGAATACACATTTTGACTAAGTTTACCCTTCCTGTTATAGAGAGAGGCAAATGTGTCCAAGATTTCATAAGTCTTTTGCTTTCACTGTGTATTCTTTCCAAATTAGTTTGTGCAAGGGTGCCGACATCTTGAGTTATTTTGATTCCCAAATACCGCATTGAGGATGAGATGTTAATCCTGAGATCTAAATTGGGTAGGTTCCATGCCATGATCTCACTCTTACTCGAATTTATGTTGTAGCCTGAGACATGGCCAAATTCTACAGCGCGTTGTGTAACCACTGGGTATGCCTTGACTGGATCAGCTGTAAACACTAATATGTCATCTGCATATAGTGCTACCCGTCTTTCCCACTCTCCGAAACAGAAGGGTGAAATATCCGCCTCTTCCCTTAACACCTGGGCAAAAGGCTCGATGTATAAATCAAATAGGAGAGGGGAAAGCGGGCAGCCCTGCCTTGTACCTCTTGTGATATTAAATGCTTCAGTCAAGGACCCATTAACCAGCAACCTAGCTGACGGTGAGTTGTATAGCTGTTTAATCATTCTGCATAACACTTCACCACAGTTTAATTTTTTTAGGACATCATTTAGATAGAGCCAGTTAACTCTGTCAAACGCCTTGGTTGCGTCTAGAGTCAGGGTGGCCAAAGGGAGAGAAAAAGCGGTGGCAATATCTATAGCCCCTATTAGCTCACGGGTTAGCTCAGCTAATTGTCGCCCCTTAATAAATCCTTTCTGATCTTGATGGATTACAGTACCAATAACGCTAGCCAGTCTTGTGGCAATTATAGTTGTAAAGATTTTATAATCTTTGTTAAGTAACGATATTGGTCTGTATGACCCACACTCTAATGGGGATTTCCCTGGTTTGGGGATGAGAACAATTGTGGCCTCACCCCAAGATTTAGGCATAGGCTGTTCTTCCAATAGAATGCCATTAAAAAGTTCAATTAGTACTGGTATAATGGCGTTCTCAAGTGTTTTGTAGATCTCTCCCGGCAACCCATCCGGGCCTGCCGCTTTGCCTTTCTTGATTTGACTGAAAAAATTCAAGAAATGCTCTCCCTATCTCAGGACTGGTAGTTCTTGTCTCAGGCTCACCTTCTATCTTAATTTCCCTGATGTAGTTTAGGGCTTTATCAGATTTGATTTTCCAAGCCAGAATTTTTCCTGCACTTTCTCCAAATTCAAATTGGGAAGATTTACTCGCTTCCCACCTTCTATTTATTCTCTCCTGCAGTGTATGTTCTAACTCCGCTTTCAACTCAGCCATTTGTTCTTGTTCTTCAACTGTTCTTGATGGCGAGGACATTTTTGACTCTAAGGTTTTCATGTCTTTTTCTATTCTATTTATCTTGTCAAAGTATAGCTTCCGTCTATGGGAAGCTCTGTTGGTAATTTGTCCTCTTATAAACGCTTTAAATTTATTTTATTTTTTTATTTTATATGCTTGTAAAGCGCCAGACTAGACCCCCGAAGGGGTATCTCCGCGCTATAACTGCAGATGGAAAGAGAGTAAAAGAAAGTGTCCAGGGATGGGAGGACAATTAATAGCTGGGAAACAAATGGGTTTTAAGGTTTTTTCTGAACGCCATGTGATTGGTGATTGACCTCAGTTCGAACGGCAGTGAGTTCCATAAGGTAGGTCCGGTATGGGCCAGTGCACGGCCACCTTGTCTGGTTTTCTTGATTCTGGGTATTTTGAGTAGTAGCTGGTCGCTGGAACGCAAGGAGCGTCCTGGGATGTAGGGCTGAAAGATGTCTATGAAATACTTAGGGCCCATCCCCATTAGACTCTTGTGTATTGTGCACAGAGTCTTAAACTGAACTCGCTTCTTCACAGGAAGCCAGTGAAGCTGAGACAGTAAGGAGCAGGATGGTGTCCTGGGAGGAGCATTCATGACGATCCTTGCGGCAGTATTTTGTCTCCCAGATGATTGTTGGGGTGGCAGAGATTCTATTTAAATCGAAGAAGGTTATGGATTCCTTAGTTAGGAAGTTGATTTCCTCTTCTTCAAGCAGGAGTGTCCTATCAAAGGACCATGAAGGGTGTTTGATAGAGGTTTCAGCCTTAAGAGTAAACTCTAATGCCGAGTGATCTGACAGATGTGATGGAAGATATTCTATTGATTCTAGAGTATCTTTTAGACAGTAACTGAAAAAGGCATAGTCTATTCTGGATTTATGTTTAAACCTGCTGTTCCTATAGGACACCCCAATCTTTTTACCCACTTTTTCTCTCCAGAGATCAGCCAGCCCCATGTGTGCCATAATTGCTTTTAGTGTTTCCCTAGATTTAATCTAGCCAATATTTTTCGATCTTATTGATTTATCTAGTTTGGGATCGAGCACAATATTAAAATCACCCATCAAGATTATTGGCTCTTGCACTGTTAATAATTGAGTCCTTATTGCATCTAGATGTGATGGGTCGTCCGAGTTTGGACCATAGTAACCCACCAAAATTCTAGTATGACCATCAAGCGAAACTCTTATCATTAGCCATCTCCCTGTTTGGTCTTCCCTGCTCTCTAATATTTCTGCCTTTGCAGATTTTTTAAAGATGAACACTACCCCTCTTACGTTAGCGTTGTGGTCTGTGGAACAAAATTTATCGATCCATCTATGTTTTCTTAATATAATATTTGCTTCTGTTTTGAGAAGGTGTGTTTCCTGCAACACTATGACCTGCGCCGGTGAGTCTCTCAGATATTGTAGTATTCGCTCACATCTTCCTCTCACGCGCAGACCATTTACGTTCCTGGACAAAAATTTAGTGCATGTCATAGTTTGCATCTTCCCCTGACACCCTTCGTTTTTTTGTATTTATATAGAATTTTCTTAGACCTAGCATGAGAATTGCCTGTTTTAGTAAAAGTCGTAATATTGGATATTTAAGCCAACAGTTGAGGAGCACAAATGAGGATTTTTTTTTCCCCTTCTACCACCCCCCCACCCTACTCTTACCCCGGGAAACCCCCCCATGTTTACTCTGGCTTGATCTTTAGCCAGGTTAACGCCCGTCTACAGCCCATCCATGGACTACTACTGCTACCTATTATTACAGGAGTATGTTAGTCTGTGAGCAAGTAGGGATAAAAGAAGGCCTTTACCAAAAACAAAAAAAAAACAAAAAAAACAAAACAAAAAAAAAAAACAGAGAAATGAAGAAAAAAAATATTTTCCTCTTTTTCTTCTACCTCATTAAAGTGATCGTAGGCGGGAATTAAGTGGGAGTTTTAAGTGCTATTTTCATATATACATATGTATACGTGCACACCTATATACACATATATACATATATATATTTATATATTTATATACTTATATCTATATATACATGCCTTTTTTTTTCTTTTTCCCTTTTCTCCCTTTTATTTGCTTTTTATTTTTAACTTTTTCCTCCCTTTTTTTCCTGCTCTCTTCTCTCCCTTTTTCCCTTTCCTCTTTGGAAATTTATTTATTTAATTATTCATTCATTCCTACCTATCCCTGTGCATAATTTCCCGTGATTATCTACATTTATTGTGCGTTTTTTTTTTATCTTTATTTTTTCTTTTTTTTCCCTTCTCCCCTTTCCTCCCTTTTTCCCTTTCCTTCCCCTACTTCCCCCTTCTTCCCCTTTTTTTTTTTCCTTCCTCCTTCTCCCCTCTTTTTCCTTCCTTTTTTTCTTTTCTTTTTTTACCGTTTTTTTTACCGTGTCCCTATTTGAAGTCTTCTTTTTTTTTCATTTATCTGTTTTCATTTCTTATTTAAAGAACATATATATGTAGTATGATATATATATATATATATATATATATATATATATATATATATATATATATATATATATATATATATATATATATATATATTACCTACTGGCGGTCGCCAGTAGGTATATATAGTTAGGATTTTTTCTCTATGGGATTTTTGAAAATTCTATGTCTAATAACTTTGGCGTTTGTGGACGGAATTGGCTGAAATTTTCAGGAAAATGGAACATTTTGTTTCTGAGCAGCCCCTGACAATTTGGGGGGGTTTCATCAAGGGGGGCCGAGAAAAAAGGGGGGTCCCAAAACGCGTTTTTCCCATGTTAATTTCCATA
Source organism: Lissotriton vulgaris (assembly GCF_964263255.1). Taxonomy (NCBI): domain Eukaryota; kingdom Metazoa; phylum Chordata; class Amphibia; order Caudata; family Salamandridae; genus Lissotriton; species Lissotriton vulgaris. Next base: position 1,128,967,400 of record NC_141691.1, read on the forward strand.
GGGCGGTTGGCCTCACTTTTAGCTCGAACGGCTGAATGGATTTGCACGAAACTTGGCAAAATTGTAGGGACTGTTAGCCCGATGTGCCTTTGCTAGGTCTCAATATATGTGCTCCAGTGGATTTTGAGTAATTTAGGTTCAAAAAAAGATATATATCTGGGCGGAGCCTAACCACACATCTGATCTGATTGGCTGTCAGCACTTCATCCAAGAAGTGTTGGCAGCCATCTTGGGACCAATATACATGATAGCACCTCATTAAAAAGCATTGTAGTTAATAGAGGGTTTTAGGACTTTAGTTACATTATAAATCATTTGTTGATGGTACCATACTCGTTTTAGGAATTGTGGTGGGTTCTAAGGTGATTTTACCATGTGAAAAAACCTTCTGCTGTGATATCATGAATATTGTTTGAAAGAAAACTAATATCTCATGATTTTCCCACAGTGGTTTGGAAGGGGATCTATAAGCTAAACTGAAAGCATATTTCCTGTAAATTCACATTATCTTTCTCAGTCATGTGAAAATGAAGTCTGACATTCTCAGTAAAACATGTACATCCAACAAGGACAGAGACTGTCAGTTGATTCCTTTGTGTTCTACTGCAGCCTCCTAGAGTGTTCTAAAGAACAACTAGAGCGCTAACAGTCCTACTTATTACAAAGGTATGGCACACCTGAAGCCATCTTGATTGGAATAAAGTGGTAACTCTTAAAACATTTAATTTAAAAAGAAACAACATGAGGGGGTATATTTTGCCATAGAAAGTATGATTAGTGCTGCAGAATGAAAAATTAGGGCACATTTTGAGTGACTTCTCAAATCCTTTTCTATTTCATTAAAACATTCTGACATGCAGTCTCCCAAAATGGCCACCAGAGACAAAAGAGCCCAAATGTAGCCCAAATATCACCCAGATGTAGCCCAAGTATAGCCCAATGACAGAATGTCCCAGAGTGTTCTAAAGAACAACTAGAGCGCTAACAGTCCTACTTATTACAAAGGTATGGCACACCTGAAGCCATCTTGATTGGAATAAAGTGGTAACTCTTAAAACATTTAATTTAAAAAGGAACAAAATGAGGGGGTATATTTTGCCATATGAATTATGATTAGTGCTGCAGAAAGAAAAATTAGGGCACATTTTGAGTGACTTCTCAAACCCTCTTCAATTTCATTAAAAAATTCTGACATACAGTCTCCCAAGATGGCCACCAGAGACAAAAGAGCCTAAATGTAGCCCAAATATCACCCAGATGTACCCCAAGTATAGCCCAATGACAGAATGTCCCAGAGTGTTCTAAAGAACAACTAGAGCGCTAACAGTCTTACTTATGACAAAAGTATGGCACACCAGAAGCCATCTTGATTGGAATGAAGTGGTAAGTCTGAAAACACTCAATTTAAAAAGGAACAACATGAGGGGGTTAATTTTGCCATAGAAAGTATGATTAGTGCTTCAGAAAGAAAAATTAGGGATCATTTTGAGTGACTTCTCAAATCCTCTTCTATTTCATTAAAAAAAATCTGACATGCAGACTGAAACATGCACTTTGAATACCAGCAGCAGACGTCCCTGGTGAGCAGTAGCTTTACTACAGTGATCTAATGTGCAACTAGAGTGCTAACATTCAGAATTTATGGCAAATGTGTGACACATCTGAATGCCTTCTTGATGGAACCAAAGTAAACAAGCATTGAAAATGCAATAGATCTCGCCCTCGTTTAAGTTAAAGCCATTCTGTTTGTAATGAGGTGGCTTTTTAGCTTTGCTTTTATTAGTGTTTTTTCAACTTTCATGTAAATAACATGCATCTGTATGCATATAAGTATATGTATGCATGCATTTATGTTTGTATTTATATAGATATACAGATGATATATGTTTATATATGTATGTATATATATATATTCACTGAAAAAACCATAGTCTATAGACCATATATAGTTAGGAATTAGCATTTACAAAACCTTGAAAATTCACTGAAAAAACCATAGGTTATAGACCATATATAGTTAGGAATTCGCATTTACAAAACCTTATTTTACTCACACAAAACCATTGAAATTCCATATATAGTTAGTTGCACTAACTATATATCGCGCACCCGCAATCCACTGCTGATGATGTCACATATTACATCATTCATGACATGGTCAGTAACATCACTGATGACATCACTGATGACATCTCAAATGACATCACTGATGACATCACTGATGACAACATCCAGTGACTGTATGTTTCTGTAAAGTTAAAATATGTCTTACATATTGAAGAATGAGTGGATGTATAAGTGTCTGGATGAAGGATTTAGTAGGTGCATGACTGACTGTATGAGTGAGTGATTAAATGTGTCTCACTGAGTGCATGGGTTAGTGACTAAACTGTCTTAATTTGTGCATCATTATGTCTGTTGTTCTGTAAACTGTTGCATGTGTTGATAAGTAGCTATATGAGTAACTATATGGTTATTGATTGGTTGCCCAAGTATTTGTATGGGAGACTGAGTGTGTGTGTGGGTGGCTGGCAGGTGTATGACTCTGTGCATAGATGTGTGAGCAGTTGATTCACTAGATGTATGGTTTCAAAAGTGCATGTGGAAACAGCTGTATGGGCGGTTGACTGTGTGCATGAGTGTATTGGTGAGTGAATGGATATCTCAGTGCTACATGTCAAAGTAAGTACATATGTAAAACACAGTACATGTGAGAGTTGACATATATAAATAACTGTGCATAAGAGCCAGTGAATGTGTGAGTGGCTGTATGGATCATTGTGAACTTGTATCAGGGATTGTATAAGAGAGTAAATATGTGTTAGTATATGTTTGAATAAGTAAAGTGTGTATAACTGTATAGTTGAGGAAATGGAGGTGTGATTGATTCTTTGCATGACTGACTAGGTGTGTGAGTAACTCCATGGATGAGTGACAGTCTGTGAGTGTCTGTTTACACTGATTGTATCTAAGGTTATATTAGAGTCTGAAGAGGTTCATCGTATTATCACATGAATGATATCATCAGTGATGTGATCAGTAATGTCAAATGAGATGTCATCAGTGATGTCATCAGTGATGTCATTTGAGATGTCATCAGTGATGTCATTTGAGATGTCATCAGTGATGTCATCAGTGATGTCACTGACCATGTCATGAATGATGCAATATGTGACATCATCAGCAGTGGATTGCGGGTGCGCGATATATAGTTAGTGCAACTAACTATATATGGAATTTCAATGGTTTTGTGTGAGTAAAATAAGGTTTTGTAAATGCGAATTCCTAACTATATATGGTCTATAACCTATAGTTTTTTCAGTGAATATATATATATATATATATATATATATATATATATATATATATATATATATTATATATATATAGCAATACACACCCCTATCAATTAAAAAACATGTATGCAAATTATGAAATGTAAAAAAAATTGGTTAATTTAAATTTAATTCTTCTTAAAAATAAATATGCATCCTTAACCTCGTATCCCTCAAATTCTGTTTTTTTTTTTTTTTTACAAATTATCTATTAAAAATAATGAAGTACTTTACTATTAGGTTCAAGACTATTTTTAAAAACATTCCTGATTTTGTCTTTAATACCATCCTACAGAATATGTTACATCATTATGTCACATATTAGTCTTCGGTCAGAACACAATGTGGTTCTGCAGGTATATCATTTTATCTTACCATATGTTGGTCTGTTTTTGTGGTTGAGCTTGCAGGATTATTGGCAACAGAAGTGTGGCGCAGCAGCCAGAGCAGCTGACTCCAGAGCGTGGGGCTCACGGTTTGATTCACGGAGTTGGTGGCAGCTCCGCGTAGCACCATGTGACTCTGAGCAGTAGCTCACTTAGTCTCCCTGACGGCCCCCAGCACCTTGAGACCCTAGGGGTGATTACTTCATGCTTAACAAATGCCGGATTTAATAAGTCCCACGGCTCTAGAGTAAGACGTCCCTGCATTACTGCTCTGATGTATGTCTTTAAGAACAGTGCATGTTTCATATTAGATTAAATACTGAGCATTAACAAACTGAAACGTGTGAGTGAACTTTCCAGTGTTGGACTTATAGTTGATCACTGTGGTATATGAATGCCCAAGGTAAATGTGAGGTAGCAGGGTGCATCAGAATCTTGTCGGTGTCAAAGTGAGACCAAGGTCTGCCAGGCATCAGGGGGTCATTCTTATCAACATAGTCCTGATGGTCAATATCTGCCGGGATGCCAGGTCCATATCTGTCTATTGGCCCACAATATCTAAGAAGCTAGACACTACATTCATCCACTGCTCTACCAATGAGGGCTTTCAAAGCCCTCTCCGCCCCTCTTCCCACAGGACCTCACCCTCAGCTCTTGCCTAGCTCTCAGCCTCTGTTCTCCACTCGCTGTGCTGTGGACAGTTCAGGGATTTCCAGGGAGGTGCAATGACTCTGCAGGCTACTTTCAAGGCGAGGTCCATAAATCTATTACCCACTTTTTTCTCTAGCTGTCTTTGATATAAGCTTAGGAGGCACGTCTCTTACCTAAATTACTGATGGCCATCACCATCTGTGTCTGGGCAATCCCATACCATATGCAAAATGTCTGCATTTACAAATGTGCAGCAATGGAGATCCATGGTGTGTAGCGGCAACATTTAGTCTTTGGTGTTGTACTCTTTCCCATACTCTATCAGGGTGTGGCTTTTGTGCCGCAATAATACTCCTACTGCTCCTTGGCATCCAATATGTCCTTGTTCCCCCTCTCATGGCCTCCCTAACACTGTTCCCCTGCCTTCCCTCCTCCCCCCGAATTCCTTTCATCCCAGGTTCCTGCAATTTCCCCATATTCATGGCATATAATGTCACCTGCACACAAGATCTGTTCTCTTACACATGGTCTCAGCACTCCACATGGTTTATTTCCTGCATTCACCCATGTGTCTCCACATGTGCCAAGAACTGTGACCTCTCACAAGATCTCAGCACCTCACGTGCCTTGGCATCCATCTTTGTAGGGCAGCTCTAAACACCGCGCCCCACGAACTGCACCCGCTTTGATTTGTCTCTTCTCCTGGAGAAGCCCTGTTCCAGAGAGCTCTCAATTGAAGCTCCTGCTCTCCGTGACCCAAACTCCAGAATTTACCACCCTTCCCTGAATAAAACGCATTACCTGGATTCCTTGTCATGAAGCGCCGAGCCACTTCTGCACAAAAGAACAGAAAACCAAGCAAGATTATTTCTCCTGAGAGCGCATAAGGTGGCGCCGCCAGTAAAATTCGAAGTGCTTCCAAAAACCCATGCCATAGATATTGTGACAAGCGCTCAAAAAAACACAGCCATAGATATTGCGATCATCGCTTCCATGGAAATATTTGATAAGTGCTTCTTAAAGAACCAAGACTTTTTAATGGGAACCAAAGATTTTTCAAAGTCTTTTTAATGCAGGTGGAATTAATGACAGTTTTGCTCATAGGTTTTTTTGCCTAATCAAGAGGATTGCACCAGATTTACCATTTTAGTGCATGAATGTCGTCAGTGACATCAGGTGTGCAAGCGTTGTATTTATAAGAGAAAGTATATACACAAATGAATTGTATTTATTCTAATGCTAGGCCTAACACTGTGTACTTATCTTTACAGTGCCAACAGATAGAACATGTTCTTAGAAACGAGGGACTGGAAAAAAGGTGTTCCACGTTCTTCACCTGGAACCAGAAGAAATGCCTGGAAGGGACACAGCAGTATTTTTCTTTCTCATCCAGTCCCATTTCCCTGGGGATCAATTGACAGCCTAGAACACTTAATTGAAAGGCTGAGAATTATCCTCAAAGGGTGTGGGTGGTCCATCATCACTGTAGTGGAATTGCCAGTGGTTTCAGGTGAGTAGCTTGTAGCAGAAAGAAAAGCCACAACATCTAATGTTCAGTTTGGGCAATGTAGAGCCCCAAGATCTCCTAAATGTACGCGAGTTGGCTGAAGCCGTTGCTGATGAACCCCCAAGAGTTGAGGATTTAACGGGGGTGTTAAACAGCTTACAAATCATAGTGCAGCAGTTTCAAGAGGAGAACGCAAAGTTAAAAGGGGAATTACAAATATTTAAACCTCGGTTCACACTGTGGGGGGGTAACACCTAAGTTCTCTCTTTCTTCCTTCTAAATTTGGTGCTACTCCTCACAATGCATCACACTTAGGTCTGGGCATGAAATTCAGGACCACTTGCAGAGTTTGTGAAATTCGTGAACTCTGCACTCAACAACAGAGCTGAATTTTTGGCTTCCTGATGTGCGCGCTGGAAGTGCAACGAGACAGTGGTTGAGAAAGGGGGCGGGCCTGTGATTACATCTCAGCAATACGGCTGTGGGGGACTTACTTGTTGCAGCAATAGGGGTTCTTGGCCCCCAATGTTCCTCAGTAGCCTAGGGACTTCATCCCCCACCCAGTAGTGGGCCAGGAGGCCCCTGTGCAGAGTGATTGAGAATAGGGGCAGGGCCTCTGACCACATCTCAGCAACCCGGCTGTGGGGGACTTAATGGTACCAACAATAGGGGTTCTTGGCCCCCAATCATCCTCAGCAGCCAAAGGGACATCATTTGGGGTGGAACTCTTCAGAATTGAGCTGTTTTTCTGCAACTCTGCAGAATTCTGCAGAGTGAAACTTTGCAAACTCTGCCCAGGCCTAATCACAAACTAACACTTTGGGTATCCAAACCCTAAATGTTAAAATGACCACTTCAGTGCCAGTTCCGCTAGCAGCACCAGAGTGATTCTACTCAGTCAGTACAAAATATGAGGTCTTCAAGAGTCAGTCAGTTGCAGTTTTTATGTAGACCAACTGCTTCCACAATGATGCCACCAAACTGGCGTCTGTGATTTCCTATCTAGGAGGTAATGCAGCTAATTGGTCCATCCCCTTGATTGACACTAATGGCCCGATTTTATACGATTTTAACTTGTTTAGAGAAAGTATGATAAAGTTATTTGCCCGGCACGTATTAGTCCAGGAAATTGAAAACGAGCTGCTGAATCTCAAACAAGGATCAACAGATCTCTTTTCAAACATCACCTTGTTTAATTGGCTAGTCGCTGAAACACGATGAGCGTAAGAAAAAAGAACCTCTCTCTTTTATAGAGGCTTAAAATATGAGCTTAACGACTCCCTGTCTTACATTGTTGATCTGCCGGAACAAATATTGTAGTTCAATGACTAGGTGGTAAAATCAGATCACTGTTAAGGTGAGCGACAGGGGGAAAAACACTGGGGGGAGAAGAGAAGTAATCTTGAGAGCAGAGAAAAAGGATATTGACACCAAGGGACAAGATGCAAAACCCATGCAAATAGGTGGGATGTGTAGTCTTCTAATCACTGATAAAAAAGAACTGTGAAGGAAGTTCATATTATCCCTGTCCTGCGGCAAAGCTGGGCTTTTTGCCAGAGAATGTTTGGCCAAACTCAAAGTTAGAAAAGGGGTTGATAGTGTTCAGAAAGAAGATGCTGATCAGGGTAACTAGACTGCTCAACATATGTTGAGGTAGATTTTCAGAGTGAAAAATCCCTAAAGGCCTCACAAAACCTGGACAATACTGTTTGCAGAATACCGCACCACTTTCCCATCACTGGCACCCTCTTCATATCTCCCCATATAGTCGCTCTGCTATTCAAATCAGAAGCTACAGGCATTTTATTTAACCTTTCCTTAGTGGAATATTTGGGTATAATAAAAATCTACAAGAAGGAACCTTAATCAGTTCAAGCAGTGAATGGTTCTGAACTATCATCTCACGTATTCAGATTTCAGACTGCACCTTTGACAGTGGTCTGTTTGAATGTTCATAATGAACATGTAACTTTCAATCTTATTAACACTCCTACTTTCAGGGCTATCTTTGGGGTTCCTTGGTTAGAATACCATAGCTCCAAGATTGATGGGTTCTTATGGCAGTTACTCTAGACTCTAACACCTGCTTTTTATCATGTTATCAGGATACCCCAGAGCTAGTGCTCAAATACACCAGTAAGATCTTCTACCTGATGTACACCTGAATTATTCAGATGTTTTTGATACTAAACAATCAACCCAGTTACCTCCTCATTGAGAATTCAATTTCAGGATAGATTTAATTCCCGGGGCTTTGCTTCCCTACAGTCGAATATACACTCTCACTGATCCAAAAATATACTACCTGAGGACATACTAGGACAAATTGTTGGAGTGGGGAATTACGGGTCTGTATCAATTACCGGGCTGTCAACACAGACACCATCAGGAACCGATACTCTCTTCCCCTAATACTGGTCCTTTTGGACCAGGTTAGAAACTCCTCCATTTACAATCAATGAAACCTGCGGGGGTCTACCACCACATTCACGCCCATGAGGGCAACAAATTGAAGACTGCTTTTCAGACTCAGTTCAGACTGCTTGAGTATAAAGTCATGGCATTTGGTTTGGGGGTCGTCCAGTATTATATTGATGAAGTCTTAGGAGAGTTCTTGAATGTATGTGCTATTGTCTTTGTAGATGTCATATTGATCTATTCTAAGAAAGAGGAGGGTAATGTACAACATGTCCTAGCAGTCCTGCAATGCCTGCAAGACAACCATTTATTTGCTAAACTGGAATAATTTACCTTCCATGTGCTCTCATTGGAAACTTGGGGCATCATCTTTCCCCTAAAGGAATAACTATGGACCCCAAAAAGGTTAAAGCAATTCTCAAATGACTGTCTCCAGTAAAGATAAAAGAGGTGCAATGTCAGTTATAATTTATCAACTTCTACCATAAATTAATTACACACTTTTCAGATGTAATGCCACCCATTGACTGCTCAGAAAAGGAACAGTCTTTCAGTAGTCTGAAGAATCTGAGCCAACCTTTATTACATTGAAGCAGAAATTCACTACAGCACCCATTCTTTCCCACCCAGACCAGCCCTTTTATCTGGAGGCAGATGTCTCCCAGATGGTGGTTGGGAACTATTGTCACAGCAGGACATTTACACTGGATATTTACAAGTCAAGTCAAGTCAATAAAGCTTTATTTTGGCAGTTTTCAACCATAAAAACAGAGTACAAACACAATGTAAAATCTAAAATGTTGAACTGTTGATCCAAAGGATTATATAAAGCTTAACATGAGACCAGATTAAAAGTATGAGTAAAATCGAGATACAAATATAATATATTGCAAAGTATTAAAATTAGAATAAAAAAATAGGGAGGGTGGCGAGCACCAGATGACAAAATTATTTAATAGTAAGAGATACTTATCATTCCTAAGGGTTCACCTAGCTTGGGAGACTTTCTATAGCCTTAATCCTAGCTCTGCGAGTGCACCACATTGAAAACAAAAACCTTGAGGTGGCAAACGCTATCAATGGAGTGGAATCATATTTCAATATCCTGTAAACTACTGTGTAGTTCCTGAAACCCAAATTATTACATAATTGCCGAATCCACCTTACTCTGGCTTTTTTATAAAGGGGGCAGAATAACACAACATGGAGATCCGACTCTTCCTTTTCAGTACAACCTGGGAAACCCTGAGGAGTAGTAGATGTACCTCTCCATTTATTTGTTAGAGCCCTTAATGGAAGTGTTCCATGCCTGAATTGTATGTAAAGTTTCTTTGCCATAGGGGGCTGGATGTTGTCCAGAATCCGTTCAAATTTATAAGTGTGTTTTACCTCCAGAAAACTATAAGTTAAGGCACACAGTCGAATGTTCTCTAATAAACATCCCAAATTGTGTTCCTTTAGTGCCAGGGAGAGTGATTTCTTGGAAATGAGAGGACATGAATCCTCCAGAGAGTTCCAAAGATTAGGTCTCCCGATTTTAATACAAAGATGTCTAATGTGCTGGAGCCACAGTAATTTCCCCGCACCCAAGATAGACAGGACGTTCTTTAGTTCCTCCCTGTAGGAAGCCAGTTCGGGGGTGCTCCAGAGTCGTCGCCAAAAGAGGAGAGGGCGATTGGCAATTATATCCTTTATGGGATCCACTCCCAGATCTAACCTCAGGGGGATAAGTGGTGTGCCCTTCGGGAGCCCAAAAAGACATTTAAAGAAATTGTTCAGTCAGAACCAGTGAATTCTCAATGCGGTGGACCCACAGTTCGACCCCATAAAGGGCTCCCCCTTGGCTTGGGTCTTATAAATTTCCACCGGGGGGGCCAACCATTTTCAAACTGCACTTGTTATGGATCTTAAGAATACCACTGGAGGATTGTATCAATTTAAGGTTTGCTTTTGTTATTTGCGGCCCCCAATCCATTTGATCATTGATACTCACCCCCAGGTATTCAAAAGTAGGTGTTCTCTCCAAATCTATCCCACTCATTTGCGGACAAGTACAATTGAGAGTCTTTGCATGAAAGACCATATATTTGGTCTTAGCGAGATTAATCTCAAGATTTCTATTTTGGCAAAATTTACAAAACTCTATCAAGGTCTTTTACAATCCCATAGGGGTCTTGGATAATAAAAGTGTGTCATTAGCAAACATAAGTGCAGGGATCTTGCGGTTCGACAGCCGGGGGGAGTCCAAATCTTTTGTGACCAGTAAATCAGCAATCAAGCCATTAAGGAAGAGAGAAAAGAGTGTTGGCGCCAGGACACAGCCCTGCCTGACCCCCTTCTCCACTGGGAAGGGGGCTGTTAATTCCCCTCTTTTCCCAAAGCGTACCCTTGCAAATGTTTCTTTGTGCACGCGTTCTATCTGGTCACATACATAAGATGGCACACCCATGGCTCTCATTATGGCCCAGAGCTAATCACGCCGGACCATATCGAACGCAGATCTTAGATCGACAAAAGTAAGGTACAAACTACCCCCTTCCATAGTGACAGTCTTTCAGTAAACCATTTGCAGTCTGAATACCCTCAGCTGATACAAATGTAATTAGTAGGAATCATGCACAGCCCTGACAGGACATTGTGGCTTATAGAAAACCTTGTACAGTTGTAAATGACGATTCTGGTAGCAAAATACATCCAGAGACGTGCAGGGATAAATACAGGCTTACCCAGTATGTGAAAAACCAAAGGAAATGATGTACAGAGCATTGACAATACAAGCACTCACCCCCAGTCAACTGATCTGGGTTTAATCCATCACCGTTCTTTGACCATGGCCATATGCAAATCAGTCTGACCCTGTGCCTCATGGGAACAGTCCAGCCCGAGCTGCCAAGCCAGAACGGTGATGGATTAAACCCAGATCAGTTGACTGGGGGTGAGTGCTTGTATTGTCAACGCTCCGTCCATCATTTCCTTTGTTTTTTCTTTGTTCGCCATAAGTTGGCAGGGTATGCTCAGACGTAAGTCCCTTGCTCACTTTGCCACTGGATTCAAGCAAGCCGGGCTGAAGAAGGCTGAAATGCCAGAAACCAGTCCTCGGTAGCTTGTTTCTCATCTTAGGCACCTCCCCCTCCGCCTGGGATGACTCTTGGTGGCCAGAGGCCCTTGGAAAAGCACCCATCCCGACGGACCACGCACGGAACCTGGGCGTCATCCTGGACTCCTCACTCTCGATGACCAGACAAGTCAACGCCGTTTCATCATCTTGCTACAACATCCTTTGCATGCTCAAAAAAACATTTCGCTGGATCCCCACCGAAACTAGAAAAACGGTCACCCACGCACTGGTCACGAGCCGCCTGGACTACGGAAACACCCTATACGCCGGTACCACTGCAAAACTCCAGAAAAAACTCCAACGCATCCAGACGCTTCAGCCAGGCTCATACTAGACATCCCGCGTAAAGATCACATCTCTGGTCACCTGAAAAACCTCCACTGGCTCCCTGTAAATAAGAGGATTACTTTCCGCCTCCTAACCCACGCACACAAAGCACTTTACGAACTTGGACCCGAATGCCTCAACACACGACTGTCCTTCTACACCCCCTCCCGTCAGCTACGATCCTCCAACCAAGCCCTTGCCACTGTACCTCGCATCAACAAAACCACCATGGGAGGTAGATCCTTCTCCTACCTGGCAGCTAAAACCTGGAACTCACTTCCCACTCACCTTCGCCTTACTCAGAACCACCTAGCATTCAGAAAGCAACTTAAAACTTGGATATTCGACAAGTAATTCCCCACCCTGCCTCAAGCGCCTCAACACAGTCATGGCCGGAATTGACGGTAAGCTCCACTTTTTTTTTTTTTTTTGTAATCCAGACCGTCTCTAATAGGGCTTCATGAAGCCAAAATCAATTGGATACACAATATTCCTAACCACTTCGAACACTAAATATGCATCTCTTCCAGTAAAAAAAGGACATTAAGAACCTTTCACGGAAAGCTTCAAGAATCAGAGGCGTTACTTTACAGTAAAAGAAGGTCTTTCGGCTGCTCCAGGGCGGTACCCCACGTCCGTGGGTGTACCCCGCTAGTCTAAGGAATGTTTACACGTGAAGTCATTAATGCACTTTTCAGAAGATTCCACAGCTCGTTTAGTTTCCGCTCTCAAGTAAACGTTGCATTTCTGAAGAATGGACCAGCTCATGAAGGGCACGGACCAAAACAACTCAAGATTCAATGCTGGGCATCGGACTGGTCGACAAGTGCAGGATGGAGGTGCAGTAAACCAATCAGCGAAGCTCCAAAAACTACAGCCATTGAACGAGGTCGAGGCGATGTGATGCCTGAAATTTAGTTATCATAATAGGATCCTCCGGACTGGTCGTATCCGCTGCTCCTGCTGCCACCGCCGCCACCTCCATAGTAGTCTCGGGAGCCGCCTCCATATCTGCCGCTCCTGCCATAGCTGTCTCCGCCTCCTCGAGATCCTCCTCGGTATCCTCCATCGGATCCTCCGCGGTATCCTCCACCGCCACCGCGGCCTCCACTGGAGGAATTGCCGGCCAGGTCCACGCAGATATGCCTTCCGTCCAGGTTCTCTCCATTCATGCCATGCAGCGCGTCCTTGGCGTCATCGGGATTCCTGAAAGTGACGAAGCCGAAGCCTCGGGATCTGCCGGTCTCTCGGTCCTTCACCACGACGCAATCACTAATTTCGCCGTACTTGCAGAATACCCCCTCCATGGACTGCTCATTGGTGTCGAAGCTCAGGCCTCCGACGAACAGCTTCCCTTCATCAGAAGACATGGTTGATTCGGATTCAGAACACGGAAGCCAAGTCAAGCTGCGGACTGTCAGGAAAAGAAGGGGTAAGCTCCACTTTTCACTGTTACCTTTGGACTTGTTTGTTAACATTTGCACTGGACTCATGCATGTTTTAATCTCTCTAACAAGCAATAGCATACCAATGTGCAATGCATATGTGTGTAATGTTAACATTGAAGACATTTCAAGAAACACACTTATAGGAATACATTGTATTTCATAATGTGGTGCAAGCCACCTTCAAAACAATGGACACTTAAACAAAAAGGATATCAATCAAAAAGTCACCATACAGGTGTGTTTAAATATATTTCTCGAAATTGTCAAATTAAAAACATATGCATTACACAGAATTGGGTTAAGTGCACTGTAACATGATGAAGACACTGCACTAGAAAAGGTGTAAGGTTTTCCTTATAAATGACCTGTAAAATCAATGTCGGTACCAAATTTGAATCATTTGACATATTCATCCATGTATCATTTCCCCTTGTGTAGTGCAAGACCTGTATTGTAAAAAATTAAATAGTCACATTATGTGTATGGTGTAACACATATGTGTTTATTCTTATCAGTAATCAAGGTGAACTAAGCACAGCCATGGTATCACTTTGAAAAATAATTTCAAACATCTATTTGTTGGTGCAGGTGTCCATTATTATCATGTTGAATGGCTGCATCTAAATGGAAATGACCATCACATACTATTTTATGGTTTAAATCTTTTTATTATCATTTCAAACATGATAAATGGGGAACAGGACCTCCTGCTCCTTCAGGATAGTGCAATACAGACTCCTCAAGCCAACGGAGATGATCTTACTAAGTAATTGCTAGGAGCGGGTCAACAGTGAATAATCCACATGGAACACATGGGAAATCGAACAACAAACCCCCTCCACACCCGCCCTTCTCACATGTCCACAAATGATAATGATAGAAATAAGAAAGAAAATAGAGCCAGCGTAGTATAGGCTACCGTGGACGCCGGGGAACTTGCTTCTCAGGGATCTGAGTGTTCGCCAAGCGGAGGAGCCGTAGATATCGGGGGCAGCTCAGTTCCCGGAATTCCAGTGTAAGCAAGGTCAAGAGGGCCGCCACAGCTCTGGGAACTCGTCACCTCTTCCCACCAAGGTGAGAATTCGTTTCTCCATGCCCAACACCATCCACAGCCTATGCAACCAACCCGAGTGAGGGGGGGCCTCACATACTATTTTAACCAGTGTATGCACTTACCAAAAATTTCTTTTTTCAGCCATAATGGTAAATACAAATATGTACTTCACATTTTAGCCATAAACATTTCTAGGAATCAAACAATTGACAAGGAAAATAAATATATCAGTAGTTTATTACACCAAAGAGATGCGTTAAAATAAATGGCAGTCCAATATATCATAATGTCCAGTGCACTGTTGTGCTCCAGCACTAAGCTTGCCTTCTAAATAACTTAATAAATAATAATATTCCAAGAGGAATGTCCTCAGGAAGGGCCATCTAGTGGGCATAGAGCAGGCACCTCAATGATCTTTCTTGGGAGGGGGGGTTTAGTTTGGGAGTGCAAGTTTGTGTTTGGGAGGGTGGTCTTGGGTTGATGAGCAATGATTTTTTGGTTTGAGGGGTAGTTTTGGCTTTCAGAGGTGTGGTTTTGGCTTTGGGAAGGGTGGTCTTGAGTATGGGAGGGGTGGCTTGGGTTTTGGAAGGGGTGGCTTGGTGTTTGGAAGTAGTGGGTTGGGGTTTGGAAGGGTTCAAGGACAAATACATAATCTTCAATGGTTAAACGGATTGGATGGTCAGGAGCGAGTTGGGTTTGGGAGGTGGAGGAAGTGGCAGTGGGTGATGTGCGTGTGTCTATTCAGGTTGCAATCGCATGTGGGTCTGGTATATTTTGTGTATGCTTGGAGGTGTGCTTCTCCCTAGGCGAATGTTGTTTTGGTGAGTGTGGGTGTTTGTGTTTTGGGTGTTGTTTCGAATGTGTGTTTGTGTGTGTGTGTGCGTGGGTGTGTGTGTGTGTGGATGGGTGTGCTTCTGAGGTGCTGAGTGTGGTTGTGGTACTTGTGGATGTGCATGTGGGTTTAGTGTCTGTGGGTGTGCTGGTGGTATATGTGGGTATGGTGGTGGGTTTTTGGGTCTGTGGGTGTGGTGATGGTGGTGTTGCATGTGGGGATGGTGCCAGGGTTGGGATCTACGGGTGTGCTGGTGGTGGTTGTAATAGTGGGGATGGTGGGTGTTGGTGTAGTGGTGGGTGTCGGTGTGCTGGTGGTGGCTAGGGTATCTTTATATTGTTTTAGTGTGTGCCTGTGTTTTTTGGTGTGTTTGTGCTCATGCATGGTTGTCCTGCTTGTTGGAATGAGTGCTTGCAAAGTAGTGTGCTTGGGACAAGACTGTGAATGGAGATGGGAAAAGAGCTTTGTTTGGGGTACAAGGTTGTGCTAGTTGGGAGGCTGCAGTCAGTGAAGAGGATAGGCCTGTTAATACTCTCTGCAGGCCAGATATAGCCCCTGTTAATGCCCTTCAGGTAAGCTACCATTTGTTGCATGAGGCAACTAAGCCTCTGGAGGGCATTCAAGAGTATAGTCTGGCCTACAGACAAGTTCCATAGGAGGTCAGTAGCCTCCTCACTCAGCGCAACTTAGGGAGGAGCAAGAGGGAGTGTGGAGATGGTTCTCTGTGTGGTGGATAGAGATGCAGTTGGTAGAGTTTCTGTAGGGTCCACCACCACTAGGGAGTGCTCGCTTGTGGAGGCCTCCAAATGTGTTGTTGAGCTGGTGGCCTCAATTGTACTCCCCCCACCTTCTGGGCCACTAGGGCCATTGGTGTTGGTGGTCTCAGCACCCAAACCACAGTGGCCAGCTGCTTCCCCACCTACGTGGCCAATGTCCTCTCCACCTGCTCCTGATGATGCTGAAATGACATATACAATAGTTTTACTGAAACTGGGCAAACAGAACTGATCATGAACTTTGATCACAAAACAATTTCCAAGTTTTCATATTTATCTGCTTCAAGGCTCTCAAACCTTAGTTCTACATTTGCATAAGCTCATGAATGTAGGCAACATTTTCAGAAACCATTTGGTTACAGTTATGTTATTCTCCATGATAGCTCCTATAACATGTAAGGTGTTGTCTTTTTTTCATCTTTATTTCTATCCAGTAACTGTTTAACACCTCCGAATGTTTGGGCTTTGTTGTTTATAATAGTTAACCTATGTCACCAAAAAGGATATAAACCAAAAATAAATTTGTGCAGTATGTTTACAAGGCACAAAAAACTGCATTTTTCATTCACAAAAGTACAATATGAATCAATGTATGTCCACAAAGACTGCAATGTTGTACTAATATTTGTATAAACTGAAAGTTTGTTTCCTTTGTTTGGGCATTTCACAATGGTAATACTTACTTCAAGTAACTAAAGTATATTTGAAATGTAAAAATGAATATATGGATTATGTTCTAAAGTAGCTTATCAATGTATCATGCAATATTTCGATACCTTTGCTGCTGAAAAAAATAAGAAAATAATTTTTGGGTGGATTGACAAAGACTTCTACAGCACAAGTAAATAAATAGGACTTTAATCATTTCTAATCCACTTTAGTACAGAGCAAAAGCATTTTCACATTTGACTCATAAATATCTCCAGTTATTTGAAGTTTGTTTTACCATTGAGAAATTGTTTTACAAAATATGCTGGCTTTCACTTTAAGTAACAATTGGTACAACATCACAGTAAATATTACATACACTGATTCATATATAACATTATTCAAAGATTCAAATGTAAATCACAATATGCACCTCATGACACCTTGATGATTTTTTACATTTGCCTAAATGAGACATGAGTTTGTCCTGATTTTGAATTTTCCAGATGGAATACTCTGACACATATGTGATGGAATGTACCATCTGCAAAAGTCCCTACCAGAATTCAATTTTTCTCCATCATTAATTTATCATTTGGACATAACAAAGGACACTGAAAAATGGTTTTTGGTGTATTAATCTGTCACCAATGTATGCACATTCCTGTCTGTGTTGTTTCAAAAACTGTATGCCTCCACAAATATTTTCTCAAAAGCTAGACATTTTGGCTCACTTGCTTACTCTTGTTTTGTCTATGAAACCAACTTACGAATGTGACACTTGAAACATCCGCTGTATAATAAGTGCATTTTATGCTAAGTCACGTGTAAAAGGGCTAAACTTGCATCATTCATAATAGTGAAGGAGCATCACCCCTAACACAATAAAGACTAGTGGCCTGTTTAGTACAACTGTAACTTATGACATTCATCAAACTCATGTATATTTATTGTTTAGGCAGGCATGTCTGTTAAACCAGGCCTTTGGTAGTGAACACAAATCAGGCGGCATGCTTTTCCACATATTCATAAATAAAACACATCATCATACACCTTGTACAAAACGTTCACCTTCAAAAACTCCTCTTCTGCATTGGGCGTGTGTCAACCTTAATGTTAATGGCAAAATTAGTTGCTTTAACAAAAATTAGTTATTTAAAAGGTAGAGCACACACTAGAACTTACTCCCTTAATGGTGCTGTTGAACTCTCAACTGCCCATCAACATCAGAATAGGCCACAGCAAGTATGTGGGCCTTTAGGGAGTCGGGGTGCGGTGGTAACTGTGATTGTTTTGCAACCGCATTTGCAGTCGTAAAACAATCATACATACCACTGCGATTCGCGATTAGTAAGCGACACCCTTGGCACGCCCCTTCCTAACGGTACCTCGCAAACCTTATTTCGCAAGTCGATAAAAGGTAATTGACTCTCAAAATAGAGTTCTTATATTCTACAACCCTTTTTATCGGTCGCAAACAGGCCAGTTTCCCATTTTCTACCACTAAAAACAGTCGTACATTTGGCCCCAAGACATTTTAATAAGAACCAAAGACTTTTCAAAGACTTTTAATGGAAACCAAGCAGGGGATATTAATGCCAGTTTTGCAATTTATGAGCCAAATCATGAAGATTGGCCAAATGTTAATAACGTCTGAAGATCATATGTAGGTGGTTCCAGTTATTGGGTAACATAAAGTCTACGTAGCACCCGCACCACCACGACCACTCCACAGACCAGAAACTGGCTATCCTGGATGTGATCTCCCATTGTCAACTCCTCTAGTGTGCAAAATGTTCCCTCAGTTAGCAGTCCCCCAACGTTACTAGGTTTGCATCCGTCCAGGTCACCACTTGTTGTGCCATTAAGAAGCCACACCTCACTGTCAGCAATCCGACTAGAGGGAGCACAGGAGGGCCTATCTCACATGAACAAGTCCCCCTGCAGGCAGTGAACAGCAATGTGGAGTGCTTGGCTTCAAGAGATGGTGACATTTTTGCTCGCCCTACTAGTACTAATATCCCTCCCTCTGTGCTTGCATCCAAAAATTCCCCAAGCTCCGCCAGGCCTATTCCTGCCAGCTGCTGGACTACCATTGCAGTTGTGCTGCATAGTGATATATTTTAAAATTAGGGACACCTAACCCTCCTTTGTCAGTCAGCTTCTGAAGAATGCAAAGTGACACCCAGATCCAACGCCTATCCCAGACCGGGTCTCGGAGCATTGTATTCAGGGTTGGGAACCAAATCTTTGGGATCCAGACCGGCAGGTTTGTGAAAAAATACAGAACTCCCAGCATTTTTGTTAGCGCTATCCTGGCCTACATAGGGAGCCAAAGCATCCGCCACAATGCAACATTGCCCCTCAGACCATGTATCGCTCTACCCAAATTACCCTCTATCATGTACGGATCCGCATAGTATACCTTGATCCTGAGATATTAAGAGACCCTGGACACCCACTGGATCCCTAGCTGCTTCACTGGAACCGGAGGATCTGCAGGTTCTGGTGTGATCAGGAATGAATAGGATTTCTGCCAGTTGACACACAGCCCAGAGACCCGCTCAAAATCCTCCAGCAGTTTCATGCACCACAGAATACCTCTCTGGGTGTCCCTCAGACAAAGGACCATGTTGTCTGCATATAACGAGACCACATGCTCTCCATCAAGGAGCAAGATCCCTTTACTGTAGCCCTTAGTGCGTAGTATACCTGTGAAGGTCTTGACCACCAGGGAAAAGAGCAGTGGTCGAAAGGGGACAGCTCTATATGGTGCCTCATAATACTCAAGAGTTGTCAGGCATCTAGGATCCAAGGCAGACCCGTGTTTGTGTGCCCTCATACAGCAATGTGAGCCATCTACACCAATACGTACCAGAGACATTTCAGCCATGACTAACTGTAGTCCCAACATACGGTGTCAAATACTTTCAGAATGACTCAGCCCTGATGATGTCCGACTGGATGTGGCTGCATCAATCACTGCGGCTCTCTCCTGCTCTGCTTGATTTTTGGTTGGGCGTTCATGTCGGGAACCTGTTTGCCCCACCGCTGGTGGCGCCTCAACCTCCACCTCAGCAGACCAACTTCCCCTTTGGCATCCGCCCTCGCTTTGTATCGTTTGAGATATCAGAAGGATCAGTGAAGAACATGGGTTGTCATTCACCTTGACTTTAAGACATGTAGAAAAAGAGCAACATGTAGCAAATACTAGCATTTCGAAGTTCCTTCTTACCAGCTTTTGAAGCTTTTTGTCTTTGGACCACCATTGTGTCATCTGGGAAGATAGTGGTGGAGGCATTGTCTAAGCTGAAGTGCCCAGTCCTCTCCTTTTTCTCAGACGCCTAACTTTTCTGATATTATTGCAGTGACTGCTCCCCTGAGCATCATCCACCCTGCATTCAAGAGCCTCCACTGTTCATGCCAAGTCAGATATATTGTCTTGCAGCTCTTCACACCACCATCAAATCCCCGATGGCCACCTTATTATTTTTAACTTTGCCCGCTAGTTTGCGGTGAACATCCCAGAGTATACCTAAATCCACTGTCCATCTATAAAAGTTTTGAACTTCATTTGTTTTCAGAGAGGTTTAATTTAAATTTATTGTGTAATGAGCTGATATAGCCTTCTTTCAAAGCAATTCTTGCTGCCACGCAACAGAACCACCTTTGTTTTTAATCACGCTTACCCAGGTTCTGAGGGACACAGGGTTCCCCCTTTTTTGTAAAACAATATAAATATAGGGGCTGTGACCCCATGAAAATGTTCACCCAGCAGCACGGCTTGCTGCTGCTGGGGCCCAGGAGGAACCGCCATGGGGGCTTGCCTCCCTGCTGGAGGGCCCTGTGTGCTGGCCTCCCTGGGCCCCACCATGCCCCTGCCACCTTAAGGACCTGGAAGACCTGTTTCTTCCCCAAGAAGAGCACTTTATTCGTAATTCCCCCAGGAGGAAGCCGCGTTTCTGCTTTCCACTGAAGCACTGAGCTGCAGCTTGTTGTGAGGGAATCCCGGCGTGGGGATCCCCCCCCATCGATGCCGAGGTTTGCGGGTGCCCACCCCGCTTATTTCTTTATTTAAAGGGCGGATGCCAGCCCTGCATTCTTTAGGAGCTTTTGCGGGGGCCCACCCCGCTAATTTCTTTATTTAATTAACAGGAGCCTACCCCGTATTGTCCGCAAAGAGAATCACTGCCACGACTCGAGGGACAATGACCCGGAAGTCAGGCAAAGTTCGCTTGCCTCTGGGCAGGCCGGCAGCGGGAGCGGAAGAAGTGCAGGCAGAAGGGAGACGGGAGCCTACCCCTACTCCTTGAGCATCGTGGCAGAGTCCCGGGTCCCAGGAGAGGGCTCGTGTGAAGAAATAAAGGCCGCCAATGGCAGCGCGGGGCTCCCAGGAGTAAAGGGAAGCCCTGTGCCCCGAGAGAAGTGCTATACTCCCAGAGAAGCCAAGAGGAGACCAGAGCAGCATGGAATGAGGAGCCTCTCTGCATAGCCCGGTAAGTGGGGATGGCGGGAGCACGATGTGGCGGGTGCCTGAGCGGGCCGGTCTGGCAGCGGGCCGCTCCAACGATGGGGCTAATTTGATTTAAAAAGCCCCGTGGGGTGCCAGTGAGGGCGCCATGTCTGTTTCCCAGAGCTGATCTGCCATTGCGGGCCGCTCCAACGTGGACCATATTTTGTTTAAGGGCCCCAGTGGGGGTCCCGATGGCCAGTGGTGCCCATGCTTCCCCATGTTGGCCATTTTCTACAGCTGCCCCATTTTGCTAGAGGGCAGCTGCAACGTTATGGGGGTAGAGTTAATTTAAAAGCCCCAGCGGGACCCCAAGGGCACAGTCGTGCCCCAGGGCCCCTTTCCATGATGCTCAGCTGCGCCGCACCAGCGCGGGCAGCTGCAACACTTTTGCACATTTGTTCTAAGGGCACATCGAGAGCCCAGGCCTTCATTTGATCTTCACAGCTGCCCAGCAAGCAGTGGGCAGCTGCAATTTTTAGGCCATTCTTCCTTTGGGGGCCTGTCTTTTGAGGTAGGAGTGAGGTGCACTCCTTTGCCCCATACTTTCACAGCTGCTCAGCACTTAGTGCCAGCTGCTACATTTAGGGCTGCGCAAAGTGTGCACCTGTGACTTCCGCTGCCTTGGCAGCGCACCCTGACTTTGGAACATAGGGCATTTGAGCCCTCTTTTAGAGGGCCAGTTGGCCAGGGGGACTGTGAGGTTAATAGGGCGCCCGGCCCTAATGTGATTAATTCCTCTACTATGGTCGTTATTAGGAGACTATATGCTAAATGTGATTTATGTGGTGCTGGGAAATGTGATTCAGCACCCTGTTTGATGCCTCTAACTATGATTTATGTATGAGGTTATTTGCATAATATGGCTCATGCTTGGGAGGTTATCCTCCACTGTGATTTATGCCCCTAATGCGAGTTATGCTTAGGAGGTTAGGGTCTAATGCATTTAGACTTACGAGATGATTGCCTAATGTGTTTATGCAGATGAGGTTGGCACAGAATGTAATTCGCGCCTAATGTGATACTGTGCATAATGCGGTTTATGTTACAGGCTGCTGCTGAGTACAGTGGTTACTAGTGATTACTGGTTGTATGTTTATGATATGTTTTACTTTTACTAAGTTCACTCTGTGATGGTTCCGACAGTGGTCCAGTGGGCCCTGTCAGGTGTTTATAATCCCTTGTAGATATGACCTAGTGCCAGGTGGCACCATGTATATTATGTGAGTACTATTCTAATTTGTTATGAGAATACAAAGGCTATTTTTGATATAACCTAGTGTGGAGTTCCTTTTGTAGTGCGCCTGGGATGTTGTTGCTGTGTGCGTGCGCAAATGTTTTACACATTGCCTCCGGGATAAGCCTGACTGCTCGTGCCAAGCTACCAAGGGGGTGATCAGGGGTTATATTTGGCATGTAACTCCCTTGCCCTGACTAGAGTGGTGGTCTCTGCCTGGCTTTGGTGCAAGCCTTAGCTAACCAGAGATCCCATTTCTAACATTGATTGTCAGCGGTGAGGATAGGACTTGCGTTTGCGCAATACCACAGCGACATATGGCTGCATTACAAAACTCTGCATTTTAGATAGTCACATGGAAAGGGATTATTGTGACTAACTTTTTTTAAAGTATCATTTAATTGAAATGTGTTTCTTGTGCACTATGAGTTGGGTGTCCTGCCAAGGACAGAAACCAGAGAATCTGGAGGAGTGACTGCCCTTGTGCAGACTGCTATTGGGTTGACCTGAAGCTGAAGGAGGGACTGCCCTTGGACCAATGCGCTGGTCCTTGGGTTGGCCTGATGCTGAAGTAGTGACTGCCCCTGTGCTGTCTGCTGGTTCTTGGGTTGGCCTACAGGGGGGACTTAATTGGCATGGAGTAACTAGCTCAGGAGGGAAGATTATACCCTAAGTGCAGTCTCACCAGTCTGGGGGCATGTGTGGATGAATGGTGCGCTGCACTGGACGATTGGGTGTGAGTTCTCTGAATAAGGAGCTTGCATGGAGGAGTGACCCTAGAGGAAGGGTGCAGGTGTCTTCCAACCCAGAGAGGTGGAAGAGGTTCAGAGTTAGGTACCCTCACAGTGAGAAGGTTGCAAGACCTCATATCATGTCTTACGAGGAAGGTGTGAGACTGGGCTGTATTCCGAGCCTGAACCTCAGTCTCTGACACTGGATTGTTCTTAGAGGGAATACCACGTTGGGAGCCTAGTCTGTCCTGTTGGACTGTTCTTTTGGGGGGATCTCCCCGTGTTAGAGGACCTGCAGAGGCATTGGGGAGTGATTCCAAAAGGACTGGCTGAGCTGTCTTCCACTCCAGAGTGGTGGAAGAGGTTCAGAGTAGCCCAGCTAGGTCCCGGTGTAGTGGGAGGGGTGTAGGGACTCACTCCTGTCTCCGAGGAGAAAGAGTGAGTGTGAGAGTGCATGTCTCAAGGTGCCGAAACCTCGTCTCTGGACCTGGATGGTTCCCGAGGGGAACACCAGTTTGGGAGCCTAGGCTGTATGTTATGTTATGTTATGTTATGTTATATGCTGTTTTATAACGCGCTCAACTACTACCGGAGTATCCTGGCGCGGAGGGACCAAAAAAAGAGGAAAACAGGAAAATAGAGCCGACAGGGGGAGCCTAAAACCCCATTTTAAACAAGTGAGTTTTCAGAGCTTTTTTGAATGAGCCAAATTTCGAATTAGACTGGAGAACCAGAGGAAGGTCATTCCAAGCAGACGCCGCTCTGACCACGATCGACTGCCCACCCAGCCGGGATCGCCGGAATTGTGGGACCTGCAGCAGATGTTGAGTAGCAGAGCGCAATGGCCTGTTAGGAGAGTAACGACAGAACCGTTTCATCAGGTATGCAGGGCCATGGCCATTAATGGCCTTATGGGCCAGAGTGAGTATTTTGAAAAGGATCCTTTGCGGCACTGGAAACCAGTGTAAGCTCAGCCAATAGGTCCCGACACTCATGCGGCTGGCAGTGGCATTTTGAATTATCTGGAGGCGTCCCACCAGATAAGCCGGAGGTCCACCCAACAAAGCGTTGGCATAATCGAGACGCAGAAGAATTAATGCTCTCGCAACTGTCTCTCTTGCTGTAGACGGAAGATATGGAAAAAACTTACGCATCACTTTGAGGGTGCCGAAGCACCCCCCGGTCAGTTTCTCAATATGTGCCTCGAACGAGAGATCTTCCCCGAACCAGACTCCCAAATTCTTAGCCGGGCTATCAACCGAACAAGGTAATGGGAAGTCAGCCGGCCAAAGTGATTCTCTGAATCTAGGAGGAAACTGACCATACAATAGGATTTCCGTTTTATCCTCATTGCATTTCAGCTGGGCGGCAGCTAGCCAGTTGAAGACCGAGGATAGACAGGACCGAATCGTGCCTGTGTCCAGGTCAGCACCGGGCCACGTAAACAGCAATTGCGTGTCATCGGCGTAGGCTATCATTTTTGCCCCCGATTGTTCCGCCATCTTTATCAGGGGCGTCAAATACACATTGAATAGCAGCGGGCTCAGCGTTGATCCTTGAGGGACCCCCGTCAAGAGTGGTTTATCTGTTGATGAAAATCGGGGAAGCCAGACCTGCTGGGACCTAGCCGAAAGAAAGGAACCCAGCCAGTCCAAGGCCAAGCCCGTAACGCCAATGTCAGCAAGGCGGGAGAGAATGGGGCACCGTATCGAACGCGGCAGAGAGGTCCAATAAAATTAGAGCTGCTCTGGCGCCGGTGTCCAAACAGTCCCTGATGGCTTCGGAAACTTCAACCAATGCGGATTCTGTGCTATGCGCAGCACGGAAACCAGATTGGGCAGGGTGTAGAGCCCCCGATGATTCTACAAAAGCGTTCAATTGCCGAAAAGCCATTTTTTCACCAATTTTAGCCGTAGCAGGGAGTAATGAAATCGGCCAATAGTTAGCAGGCCGTGCTGGATCAGAGCCGGCCTTTTTCAGCAGAGGCAGGAGCTTGGCCTGCTTCCGCTCAACCGGCACCGTGGCTGACCTGAATGAGAGGCTGACGATATGCGAGATCTCTTGGCCCACCACTTCAGCAACTCCAGCAAGCACCCGTGCAGGGCAGGGGTCCGTCGGGGATCCTGATTTCAAGGATTTCACCACTGCTAAGGTATCCTCTGTTGAGGGTGGAGCAAACTCCTCGAACCTAGGGGAGGCGGACCCTAATACTGGAGAGGAGTCAGAAATGGTACCATTAGAACTGATGGATCGAAGACTAGCTTGAATCCCCGCTATTTTTTGCTCAAAAAACGAGGAAAGGTTCTCACACCAAGCAGCCGAAGGGGGCACTGTTAGTTGCTCAGCACAGGTGGAGAGAAAGCTGTTAACAATAGAAAAAATCTCCCGCCTGTTATTGTTGGCCTTATTGATCCTATCAGCAAAGTACTCACACTTTGCTGTTTTGATGCAAGCATAGTAGTTCCTCTGTGCTTCGCAAAAGGCCACCTTGGCCGTTGGGCAATATGCGCGGTGCCATGTCCTTTCCAACTTTTTGCAGGTAAGTTTAAGATCACGCAGGGCAGGGGAGAACCAGGGTTTAGACGGGGATACGCGGGATCTGTGACTGTTGTTACCCTTGGAGGAGGAGGCCACTCCTGCTGAAACCCACGAGTTAAAGGTCTGCAACCCATTGGCCAGCTCGTTCCCCAACACGGGCCGACACTCCCTCAGGAAGACAGACAGGGTGTGCACATTAATCTTCTGGGTGCAACAAGGCTTTAAAGCCCTGGGGATAGTTTTTTCTGCAGACCATGCAAATCTGATCAGCCAATGATCCAACCACGTGAGGACTTGAGGTGACTCAAGCCAGAGAGGGAAGTTAGAACAAATCACGTCAAGTGTGTGGCCCCCCGAATGCGTAGGCAAAGTAACCCATTGTGAAAGGTGGCCCAAGCTTAAAGACTCCAACAATAATTTACAATGAGGGAGCTCGGCTGCTTCAGCGTGAATATAAAAATCGCCCAGAAGGAGAAATCTCGGAAACCTCAAAGCGCGAGGCACCATAACCTCCGACGGGGCCTTAAGAAAAGGACCGGGGGGCCCCGGCCGATAAATTAATGTACCACCTAAGGTAAAATGGGGTGAGAGGACAAGGGAGAAATTCAGAACTTCCCCGTCTCCTACCTCGTCAGGGGAATCTACATGAAGAACCCAAGTTTCCTTCAGAACAATTGCCAGTCCCCCCCTCTTCCCTGTGCTCGATCTTTCCTGCAGATCCTAATGCCTCTGGGGATAGCCAGTTCAACATCCAGCGCACTGGCGCTATTAAGCCACGTTTCAGTCACAAACAGAATGTCCAACGAGCCGTCAGTCAGTAATTCAAAAATATCGGCAGCATGCTTGCTCATAGATCGAGCATTGACCAGAGCCGCCGAAATAGAATGCAAGACCCTCGGGTGACAAGATGGCGCAGTCAATGTTGAAAACACAACAGGTGATGGACCGAATGTGGATCAATGTCACACACTCACCCCAGTCCAAAGATCTGGGCCCAAATCCATCGTTTTTTTGCACTCCACACCACCCCGGGTTAGACAATGGCGATATGCAAATCAGCTCTGACCCTGTGCCCCATGGGAACAGTCTAGTCCGAACTACAAAAGCCATGTCCTTCCCAGAACGGAATCAAGCATCCGAGGACCGGACCGGTTTCGAGGTAACACCTCTCATCAGCCCGGCTAGCTTGACTCCAGTGGTGTGGAGTGCCTGGGACCCACGTCTGAGCATCCCCAGCGCGCTTAGGGCGGAATATGCAAACACAACAGGTGATGGACCGAATGTGGATCAATGTCACACACTCACCCCAGTTCAAAGATCTGGGCCCAAATCCATCGTTTTTTTGCACTCCACACCACCCCGGGTTAGACAATGGCGATATGCAAATCAGCTCTGACCCTGTGCCCCATGGGAACAGTCCAGTCCGAACTACAAAAGCCATGTCCTTCCCAGAACGGAATCAAGCATCCGAGGACCGGACCGGTTTCGAGGTAACACCTCTCATCAGCCCGGCTAGCTTGACTCCAGTGGTGTGGAGTGCCTGGGACCCACGTCTGGGCATCCCCAGCGCGCTTAGGGCGGAATATGCAAACACAACAGGTGATGGACCGAATGTGGATCAATGTCACACACTCACCCCAGTCCAAAGATCTGGGCCCAAATCCATCGTTTTTTTGCACTCCACACCACCCCGGGTTAGACAATGGCGATATGTAAATCAGCTCTGACCCTGTGCCCCATGGGAACAGTCCAGTTCGAACTACAAAAGCCATGTCCTTCCCAGAACGGAATCAAGCATCCGAGGACCGGACCGGTTTCGAGGTAACACCTCTCATCAGCCCGGCTAGCTTGACTCCAGTGGTGTGGAGTGCCTGGGACCCACGTCTGGGCATCCCCGCGCGCTTAGGGCGGAATATGCAAACACAACAGGTGATGGACCGAATGTGGATCAATGTCACACACTCACCCCAGTCCAAAGATCTGGGCCCAAATCCATCGTTTTTTTGCACTCCACACCACCCCGGGTTAGACAATGGCGATATGCAAATCAGCTCTGACCCTGTGCCCCATGGGAACAGTCCAGTCCGAACTACAAAAGCCATGTCCTTCCCAGAACGGAATCAAGCATCCGAGGACCGGACCGGTTTCGAGGTAACACCTCTCATCAGCCCGGCTAGCTTGACTCCAGTGGTGTGGGGTGCCTGGGACCCACGTCTGGGCATCCCCAGCGCGCTTAGGGCGGAATATGCAAACACAACAGGTGATGGACCGAATGTGGATCAATGTCACACACTCACCCCAGTCCAGTTGAAGCACAAGCTAAAGCCATACAGAGAGCAAGGGCTAAATAAATCCAAAGACTCGGATCGCCGAGCAGGGCCCGAGCAGCTCAAAGAATTAAGGGATAGCAGCTGCTCACGTGTGTAAGAGATCACTGCAGTAGCCGGGGCATAAGGCACTCGGTCAGCAAGGTCTGCGCCCAGCGCGCCCGAGGCGCGGATGGGTGCAGACCGGCTGACCTTTGGCTTAACTACGGCGCGCCAGAGGCAGCTCTAACAATCACCATGAATTTATCAGTGAATCCACGACATAGGCCCGTACGCATTGGAGAAACGGACGGCCAAGAATTAATAAAGCTGCCCAGAAGAATCAAATGGGGACAAGTAGCCACGCCATCTTTTAACAACTGGGCAAACTCGTGGGCAGGTTGGCCACAGCGCAAACACAGCCATGATGCAATAGCAATATGGGATGGAATCACCGCCACCTTAGCGGCAATACTTCGGGAACGCGGGGATAAACAAACGACAATCTACTGGCATCCCCCGACGGCCTTTGGATTTAATGCAGAAATCAAAACAAGTGCAAAGGATTTAAATAAAAAAATAAAAGCCCTCAGTAAAAACCGCTCAATCACAAACAAAATACAACTGCAGGAGGCGGCAAAGAGCCACTCCAAAAAAGTGTCGGCTGCAAAGCGTAACCATTGCGAGGCTCAGTGGCTGAAAATCTTCGATTTGTTGAGCCCCAGGAAATCACAGGAGTTCTGGAGTTACATAAGCCATCTTGGTCGAGGCAAAAATCACAAAGAAAACTCCCTTGAGGCAGCAGCCTGGGTCTCCCATGTAAAAGCGCTCTACAACGAAGAACGATCAACCAATCAGCCACTCGACATGCCCCCACTAAGAGTGAACCCGGCTCTAATCATCGAAACATCGCCCCCCTCCCGGAAAATCTCTAGTGTCCAAAATACTAAAAAAAATCAGACCAAACGGCGCACCGGGCCCCAATGGCCTCCCAGGCCACTTGTTCAAATCAAACATTGAATTCTGGTCCGAAAATCTGACCCATCTATACACTGACTGCTGGCTAACGGGGGATGTGCCGGACTCATGGCGAGGCTCGCTCTTGCACCCAATCCATAAGAAAGGGACTAAATCAGATCCAACCAACTATCGTATGATTGCTCTCCTGGACATCGAGGGCAAAGCCTACGCCAGTGCCATCCTGAAGGACCTACAGACTGGGCAAGCGAAGAAAATCTCCTGCCATTCTGTCAAACCGGCTTTAGACCAGGGTCCTCGACCGTAGATAATATCATTGCACTCTCCTACCTAGCCAATCAAGCGCGGGCGCGTAAAAGCCTACCATTATTCGCCTGCTTCATCGATTACTCAGCTGCGTTTGATGGAGTAGATCGCATCATCCTATGGAGAAAGCTGGTCCACTGGAACATCGACCCTTCTCTGTTAAGAGCGATACAATCCTTATATCAAAACACCTGGGTAAGAATCAAACTTTCAAGTGACTCTGCAACAGACAAGATTGAAACGAACCGGGGCTTAAAACAAGGGTGCGTGTTGGCACCCCTGCTGTTTAATCTATATACAGCAGACATGGAGACAGCCCTGTCGGGGGCCGCCTTAGCAACACCAAAGATAGGTGCAACCAAAATTCACTTTATGCAATACGCGGATGACCTCGTAATCTTGGATCACACAAAAATAGGGCTTCAAAAGGCACTCACCGCCCTGGCAACATACAATAACAAAAACAGGTTGGTAGCAAACCCGACCATGTCAAAAATAGTTATCTTCGGACACTACTCCAAAAAAACAAGAGCAAAATGGAGCCTTGGCCACCTGACCTTGGACAGCACTCAGAAGTATACATACCTGGGGGTCTCCTTTCACGAATCGGGGTTGTGTGGCACCCACCTAAAGCAAATTCAGGGCAAAGGGAAGACCATCACCTTCGCCCTATGCAAATTACAAGCCTCCTTACACAGCCCATCATCAACTGCCATCCAAAGAGTCCTCAAGGCCAAGTTAATGCCGGCCCTCAATTACGCACAACAGGCGTATCCAGGAAAACTGAACAAGGAGCTGGAAAAAATTCACTGCGGGGCATACAAGAGATTGTATCATTTACGAAAATGTACAAGAAACACTCTAATTCGCCTGGAATTTTCACTCAACCAACAAAATCTGGAAGAGATGGCAGCTTTAAGCAAATATTACTACTTAACAACAGCGGCACGTGACAACACACTGAAGGCCGTCTTGAAACATATCTTCATGGCACCCGGGAACCCCTGGTCAGCTACCATTGAAATGGCAAAAACCCAACTTAACCTGGCGATCGAGTCGTGGAATCCAGACCTTGTCAACTACACGACCATCAAACACGCGATAAAAAAGCAAGTGCGTGCCTGCTCCCGGGCCTTGGACCTTGAGTCTCTCGCAAAAAGAGCCTTCCATGAGTCTCTATGCTTGCCACACACTGCGTACAACCCCCGAAACCATCTCATGCAGGCCGTGGGTCTCCCAGCTCTCCAAAAGATCCTAGCCTACAGACTGCACCCCCTCCCGCTCAAAGAACTATACCATCCGGGAAATGCGGGCACTGGAGCTCAGGAATGCAGACTCTGTAACTACAAACGTGAGTCATTGGCCCACTTACTATTCTGCTGCCCTGCCCTACGTGCACCCCGCACCCTCTACCTCAGGCCCATCCTTAGGGACGCGGGTCACGCGGGGACACGCACAGCCAAGGAGGCAATCCAACATTTATACTCCTTGAGCATAGTAAAACAGATGGCCGCGTTCGGAAAGTTTATACAACAGACCCGGTCCGTGCTGATGGCAGCCAAGGGCGCACAGGAATAGAAACATTGTTGCGGGACACTGGTTGACACTTACAGGTCCCTGACTGCGTGTGCCATTTTGAACTCTGAGAACTTTTTATAAATGCTTGCCCGCAGAAACATTTTTGGTTTTAACTTTTGTAATTTTATATTCTGGTCTTAATGTAATGGTTTTAAGTAACCACACAATAAAGTTATTCATTCATTCAGAGGCGCGCCCGCCACGCGCAACCGCTGCACGTTCGAAAGGGCATGTTGAATTTATGCAAGGACCTCCCTCCCCCAGCTAGACCGCTGTCACAGGTTCAGCCGGTCAGCAGGTAAGATGGCCGCCCGCCCTCCACACAAACGGCACACCAGCCGTGGTGGAACGGGGCAGGGAAGGCTCACCTCACCCTCAGAAGGTGACCAGGTAGGTCGATCAGCCCCCCAAATAAGTTAAAAAGCTTTTAAATGACAGGCAAAGAAAATACACAGGCTCAAGAGCACTGTACTGATAAGCCAAGCCACCCAATCCCTGGTGCTGTCCAGACTGGACTATGGGAACGCAGTCCTCACCGGCACAGCTAGCGCACACCTAGCCCCTCTCAAAACCACCCTCAATACAGCGGCCAAAATGGTCACTGGAATCAAAACATTTGACCATATATCTCCCGCTCTCAGAGATCTAAAATGGCTCCCGGTGGAAATGCAAGCCAGCTTCAGAACTGCCTGTCTCACACACAAAGACCAGCACAGAGGGAAACCGGAATACCTAGCCTCCAAACTCAAGATAGCCGGCCAAACAAGAAGCCTCAGGAGTTCCAACGCCTTCCTCCTCATCCCTTCGAAAACACGTAAACAAAAGACTGCAGCCCGCTCTTTTGCTGGCAACTCTCCAAAAATCTGGAACGCCATCCCAGTCGACATCAGAACCACCCCCTTCTTTGCAAAATTCAAAAGCCGCCTAAAAGCCCTTTACCTCAACCGCACCTTCCCGAACGCAATCACGTGACTCACACGAGCCCAGCTGGGAGGCACCGGACATCGCGCCCCCACCAGTCAACCTTCAGACACCGCATGAACAATCACCTTGTGGGTCAGCACCGCTAAGAAACAACTCCAGCACTAGACTTGTGGTCCCTGGTCTTTGAGACTACCTCCCGACCTATTTACCGCAATCCTGCTCCTCGGATCCTGAGACCTCTCTACCTCAATGACGCACCTCTGACGTTAAGCAGAACTGTACTGTCTTTCGCCACACCTCTGCATTTTTCCACCACGCCAGTATCATGGATTTGTCTTCTCTACATCATGTTGTAAAGTGCTCTGATACCCTTGGGTCTGGCTAGCGCTATAGAAAACCTCTAAAATAAAAAAATCTATACATTTGAGGAGGATCTCCTAGTGCCCGGAGAACATGGAGCATCTGTAAGCAGAGCTCCAGCAGTACTGGTGCCTGGCAGTACCGCTCCAGTTGAGAGGGTGCACAGGTCCAGAGTGAGGGCTGAGAGGGGGAAAGAGTCCCCAGTGGAAACCAGTGGGTCAGGGACCAGCCAGAAGGGCTGAGTCGCCAATGATTGGCCATGGTGACACAACTTCCGTCCTGTGGGATCTGCACGTACTGTCAGATGGACAGGAGGTTGTGAGATCTGTGCCAGGCAGACTGTCACAGATGTCATTAGTTATGTGTCACCCTCGGGGGGCATGCGTGCTCCCTGTGAAGTCCTGGTTCGCCTGGAATCTGACCAAAGGGTAGGTCTCTGGGTTGGGGAGCCACGAGCAGGTGTTTCCTGACCTGGATGGCAGGGCTGCTGTAATCATTGTCCTGGCAGGTTTGCCTTCTAGGGGTACCCCTGTGAACACAGGTGGGGCCCATCTTTAAGGAAAGGGACCCCGTGTTTCCCAGAATAGGTGGTGCAGGCCTAGCCGGGATCTTTAGGGTCCCTGGCTGAGTGTGATAGTACTACCCTGAGAGCAGGTGGGGCCCATCTTAAGTGAAGGGACCCTGTTCTACAGTGGGAGGATGCAGAACTCTGGAAGTGGGTGCAGAGGGAGGGATTCCTCGCCTCTGACCCCGGTGCATCCAACGAATGTGGATCCCAGGTGGAAAACCAGTTGATGGAGATAGGTCCTAAACTGGTAGGAGAGTTGTGTTCTGGAGGGTGCTTCTCCTGGGAGAGTGCGGAACCCCAGAAGTAGAGGTAGGGTGAGGAGACGCTTTGCCTGTGACCTCTGGTCAGCCTGAGGGTGCAGACCCTAGGTTGAAGGATCAGTGGTAGTTTGGACCTCACTGAGAGGGAGAGTGGAGAATGGCTATAGGAGGCCAGGGGTTACTGACCCCCACTCTGTGGATTGGCAAGGACCAATGGTATCTGGATGGCCTAGGGCCTGGTCCTGGCCATGGACAGCTATGGAGTACCAGTGGGATAGCCTAGTTGGGCCTGAGAGTTCTTTTTCAGAGAGAACCACATGGGTTCAGAGTGGCGTAAAACCGCAGGGTGTCCCTGCAGTGCGGGCCCGCGTCCTTGTTCTATCACTCCAAGCAGGAAAGCCCATCACAGTGGTGATTGGTCTGCCCTGCGTTTTGGCTGGAAGGGGGTTGTGTTGGACTTGGCCCTTTTTGACAGGTTCACCCCTGAACTTTTTGCCTTAAGCTCTGACATGGTGGAAGTGGTTTTAGGCCTCTGGGCACTTTAGCACTGTGGCCCAATGTAAAGTGCGTGCGCTCTCTGAATGCGTGTGATAAGATTGGCCTGCCTTCCCATAGGAATGCATGGGGGATATGTGTGTCTATTAGGTGTGAGCAGGAAATCCGTTACGCTCGCGGATTTTGCGGATTTTTGGGAAATCCGCAATCCGCGAATTTTGCGGATTTCCCGCAAAATCCGCAAAAAAAAATCCGCGAACGTAACGGGTTCAAAAGTTGAACCCCCACTCATGCAACTATTTTACAATGGCGCCAGCAAGCTGCCAGCGCCGTTGTAAAATAGTTACAAAGTTAGCTTGCACAGGAACCACTAGATAAAACGAAGCAGGTGCTGCTTTATTTTATCTAAGTGCTTCCTGTGCAAGCTAACTTTGTAACTATTTTACAACGGCGCAGGCAGCTTGCTGGCGCCATTGTAAAATAGTTGCATGGCTGGGCACAGGTCTGCAGCTCACTCAAGGGACCCCTGCGCCCTTCGGGGCGATTGCATAGTAACACACACATGGTCGCTCGAACTAGTTGATGCTCAAATTCAGTGACTCATTCATTAGCCCAAAAACAATCGTGAGCGTCGTCGAGGCTGGACAGGTGTGCCTTCTTCCCAAATCTACTGTGGAAAATCAGCTGTGATGCTGGATAGGCTTTGCATCCTTGACTTTCACGAGCGCAATACCCGTGCTGTTCCTGTGACCAGGAGCTTCTTTCTCTTCATCTGCTGAACTGATCTTTCTCTGACCTTTTATTCACACAAGAGGCACATACCCTACTGGGCACATTGTGTTCGCACGGGTTTCTGCAAGTTCGCACGCGTTTTGTACAATTTCGCAATTTGCGAAATTGTACAAAACCCTCGCGAACTTGCAGAAACCCGTGCGAACATTAAAAAAAAAAAAATCCGCGCGGATTCGCAAAATCCGCTCATGCTTAGTGTCTATGGTAATTCTTGGTATGAGAGAAGTGCAGGGTCGAGTTTAGTATGTATGAACTCATGAGGATAAATGCTGCACAATGGGGTGCGCAATTTATGTTGACTGGTGGAAAAATGCCACTTTTAGAAGTTATCAACAGAACAAAGTGCCAGTGCTGCACAATTATTTCTTAAATTCAACAAGACAATGAATAAAACATGTGTCCTTCAGAAACCACTATTTCAGTTCAGAATAAATCTTCAAGAAATATTTCCTTTATTTCACATCTTAATTTCCGATTTTCACAATTTTTGAAACATTGACGCGTTCATCACAATCACCTAATTTTTAAGTTATTGGGAAGCTCCTATTTTTGAATTTTAGAAAAAACTTTGCAGAAAAAAAGATACCATTCATACTCTAAAAGATACTATATATACAACACACTCACTCTATGATATTGTTACTAAGATTCTGGGATCTAGGTTGACTTTTATGGACTGTGGAATCAAGGTCGAGATTTGGAATTGTGTACAATATCCCCCGACCTTAAGATGGATAGGGGTTGTAAAATTAATGAAGGTTCTAAGTCAAATCCGGTGCTCAGAGGTGCAGTAGGTTCAACAAATATTCAATCTTGCAGTTCTGGTTTGTTGATTACCAATCCTCAGTCAGGGGGTCGTCTTTGCGAGTGGTTACCCAAAAACAATATGAGAATGGAGGATTGGTCTTGGTTGCCAGCATCACTGGCAAAGGTGCCCCGAATAAATAGGAATTGAGAAACCGGTGTTATTGAAGATAACATAAAATAAATTTCTCTATGCTCCTGGAATGTTCACGGATTGCATCATTTATTGTCTGATCCAGATACAATATCTTTTTTAAACTCATTCCACTTTTTATTATTCCAAGAAACATGGTGTGAACAAATGACCCCTTTGTCCGGATTTAACAAATATAGTATTTCGGCAGTAAAATCCAATAAATTTGGCCGAGCAAAATGTGGATTGTCGTGTTATATCGCGGCTAATTTAAACCTAACTGTGGAAGTGGTAAACTTTAACATGGGTTGGTTGCAATGCCTTGTGGTAAATACCTCAGATTTAAGGTTGGTTTTTCTTAACATATACCTGAGTACAAGTAAAGATAAGTCTGCTCGGTTGCATATCCTTCGGAATATACTGAGTGTTTTATTACTTCAATACCCGGATGCTGGTCTAATAGTATCAGGTGATTTTAATTTGCAACTATTTCGGTACCCAGAATATAACTTTAAGTCTGGAGATTTAGTTAAGGATTGTTGTGATATTATGTCAGAGGCAGGAACCAGCCAGTTAAAAGTAAAATCTGGACCAACTTCCACATTTAAGAACTCTAAGCAAGGTTCAATCATCGATTATACATTTATTTCGGACAATATGAGACCTCTTGTGTCTGAATATAAGGTAATCGGCCGGCCGGAAAGTGACCATAACCCTCAGGTTGTACAATTTAATTTTTGGGTAGAAAATCTTTTAAAATCTAATGATCTTCCCAATTCTGCATATTCGGCATATAACCTGAGGAGGCTGGTATGGAATTTATCCAATAAGGAGGATATTATGCAAACGGCTGAGGTATTGATTAAGGAAAGTGATCAGGGTTCTCAGGGTGATATGAATATGATTATTAAATGGAATTTTATCACTGAGTCTATTGTTGTAAAATTTTCTACTTGTAAGATCAGGAAAATTAATACCAATCTGAATAAATATAAAAAATGGTTTTCCCCCAAATTATTAAGGTTAAAGAAAGTACTCAATAGAGCTGTTCGTGAGGCATACGCCCCTAGATTTTGTCAGACTTACTGTATAAAGAAAACCTGAAGGAACTTAAGAAGACCTATAAACAAGAAATATGGAAAGCAAAACTAAAATATCAAACGGGGATTTGGAATAGCTTATTAACTGCCACTAAGCAAAATAACGCAAAACAATTTTGGGGGGTTATCAATAACCTCGAAAGGGGCGGCAAAATGGCTTTTTCTGTAAATATACCCGAATCGAGTTGGGTAGTGTTTATATCCAATCTGTATGGTGTATCGGCTGGGGTGGGAAAACACTCAGATAGGTTGGCTTCAGGTGAGGTAAATAATATATCATCAATTAATGTGGGCAAGGAAGAGTGCTTTGATCTGAACCCTAATGATCACGCTATTTATTCTAGACCTGATCTAAAACCTGATCTAGAAATTCAGAGCTATACTCAAGTATTAACTGTGTTACGAGGGCTGCAATCAAATGGAGCCCCAGGACCTAATGGGTTACCGAATGCCCTGTTTTGTGTTAATAGTAATTTGTGGGCAGGCTTTTTGCACAATCTATTTAGGGATGTCCTGAAATTGGGAGTTGTTCCAGAGTCGTGGCAAGGTAGCGTAGTGCAACCAATTTATAAAAGTGGTACGGTTTCAAACCCCGCTAATTATCGTTTAATTTCATTGACTGATGCCGATGCAAAAGTGTTTGCTTCCTGTGTTCTAACAGACCTGGAAGACTGGGCTATGAAGGGGAGTATTATTCCATTCAATCAGTCTGGTTTTCAGAAAGGTCAATCCAATATCACCAATTTGTTGGCCCTAACATTGCTTGCGGAGAAGGCTGTCTTGAATAAGCAAAATCTATATATTGCTTTTATAGATCTTAAGGCAGCCTTCGATTCTGTGCCTCGAAATTTGTTATGGAAAAAACTGTCAGATCTGGGAATTCCAATGAAACTGTTGAAAGCTAATATGCTTCTGTATGCTAGCACGTGGGTTCAAGTTAAGATTGGGGAGGGTAACTGCTTATCAAGGAGGATTAGAACATATAATGGCCTAAAGCAGGGTTGTGTCCTTGCCCCTTGCTTATTTAACTTATTTCTATCAGACCTTCCACAGCACTTGGATGTTGTCAATGGCCATGCTCCTAGGATTGGGGGAGTGCAAATTCGCTACCTCCAGTATGCTGATGATGCGATTTTGGTGAGCCATACCCCCATTGGCCTACAAAGACTTATTACTGCCTTTGATGATTATATACAGCGGAATGGCCTTGAACTGAACGTCAAAAAAACAAAAGTGATGAAAATCGGTGTAGTTAAACAGAAATGTAATTCCTGGAAAGCCAGAGCAGGCACAATTTATATGGGTAAGACATATAGATACCTAGGGGTAATATTTGATAATCATATGTCTTTTAAATTTCATCTTAAAGATTTAAGGGCCAAGACTGTGACGCTGATCCATGCTTTTAAATGTTTAAAGAAATCACTGAATTGTCAATCGTATGAGTTTATTCCAAAAATAATTAAAGCCAAGTTACAACCTAGCCTCATTTATGGATCTCCGATTACTAGAGGAAAAGATGTGAAGTTGCTTGACTTACTGATTGTTAAGGTTTTTAAAGCAACCTTTGGAATTGACAGGTCAGTGTGTCAAGCAGCAATTAGACTGGAATTCGGTCTCCAAAGACAGTGCCTGGTATCAAAAGGAACCTTCCTAAAATGCATGGCTGTTTTATCAACATCAGCCCCGGCATCATTAGGGAATATTTGCTGGCAAGCAATTGATAAATCTGCTTACACTGCAAAATGGAGAGCCTATATTTTAGCATCCTTACATGATATCGGCCTGGAAATTGAACTGTTAGCTTTAAAAATGCCTAACTATAAACTCATTGGATAAAATTGCTTATGCATGGTACGTGATTAATTCATATCAATCCCCATGTGTTCAGCCATATTTAAATGTCTTCTTCTCTGTAAAGTTTAAAAAAATGTATCTAAGGCTACGTATGGGTATAAACCCAACAAAGGAGGGCACTCGTTCTTGGATTAAACAGTGGCCAGACTCTAATTGTAGACTCTGTGGTTGGCTACAGGAAACTCTAGTACATATAGTATGTGTATGCCCGAGGTTGACTAATCTTAGACGTTTTTTTCTGAGACCTTATTTTTTGATAAGTGGTGTGAGATCTGCTCGACAGGCATTAATCATGTCATTGTCTGGTGAATCGGTTCCACTACTATGTCAATTGGTAAAAAATGTTATGGCAGTAGATAAATGTTTAATTTAGGGTGGATCCCCTCTAATTTTATGACCTTGGTGCTATAGATTTTAATGATTTATAATCTTGACTAAATTAATACATTTTTGTTACAATGGTATTAATTTGAAATGTAATATCAGTGGGGTTTCCATCGCAGCAAACTGATGCACTTTTTGCAAATTAGCCCATCCGAAAGTATGGGAAATAAATGTTTATTGGTTGATAATATTTCCTTATGATATTTATGGAAAAGTATGTAAAGCACACCGTCACTTTAACCTGTATTATGTAATTCAAGGCGTAAGGTGGCTAGATTTGGGCCTATCAACAAGGTTTTAAACTGTATATATGGGATTTTTTTTTAATTATGTGAAGAGAAGTTCTCTTGTTTTAAAATGTAACTGTGTTTTTTTGTTGGTTAATTATGATGCTGTGATTGCAATGATTTTAAGTAATCAAGCAATAAAGATGTTTAAAAAAACAAAAACACTCACTCTGTGTTACTGTCATACTCCTACCAACCTATTTCAATCATCTATCCAAACTCATCTCATACATGTGTAAAGAAACTAAAGGGAGTACCCCACCCTGAGAATTTGTTTATCCTATTTATGGTGCGGTACTAGTACTCATTATTTAATGAAGCAATCACTAGATCACTGGATTAGTCAACAACACAGGCCATCTTTCATCATAAACAACTTCAAATACTTTTCAACTCAATGAAAAACACAGATTGGCCTATCTGTGTCTTTCATTGTCTTGTTGAATTTATGAAATAATTGTGCCGCACTGGCACTTTGTTCTGTTGATTACTATAGTGGCGTGGCCTTGCTGCGCTTGAGCCAAACTCTTGTTGTTTCTCTACTTTTAGAAGTTGGCATTTCTGTGTGCTATGTGTCTGCCTGCCTGATGTGAATTGCATGTCTGGCTTGTGAGTGACAGGAGCAGAGAGGTGTGGGTGGCTCCAGAGGGGGCAGGGTGAGTCATCTAGGCTGAATGGGAGACCTGGGCTGGGAGTAATGGGAGGAGAAATCCCCTGACTCTGAATAGGACTGTGCCCAGGCTGTACAATGCTGGCTCCGCCCCCTGTGGTGTGTCTGATCACTGATTCCCCACCTGACAAAGAGAAGAAAAGCTGGGCAAAACAAAGTGCTCCACAATCCCCTCTAAACCAGTTCTGACTGGTATCCTCATGCCCTGTGCAGTGACACAAAGGTATTTGCTAATATAAATATAGGGGCTGTGACCCCATGAAAATGTTCACTTCTTGTTCCTGTACTCGTGGGGGTTGCTGATGCTTGGGACCAGGAGGAACCGCCATGGGGGCTTACCTCCCTGCTGGATGGTCCTGTGTGCTGGTCTCCCTGGGCCCCACCATACCCCTGACACCTTAAGGACCTGGAAGACCCTTTTCTTCCCCAAGAAGAGCGCTTTACTTGTAATTTCCCCGGGAGGAAGGAGCGCTTCTGCTTTCCACTACAGCGCTGAGCTGCCGCTTGTTGTGAGGGAATCCCAAAGTGGAGATCCCCCCCCCTATCAATGCAGAGCTTTGCGGCTGCCCACCCCGCTTATTTCTTTATTGAAAGGGCGGGTGCCCAACTCGCATTCTTTAGGAGCTTTTGCGGGTGCCCACCCGCTTATTTCTTTATTTAATTAACTGGAGCCTATCTCGTATTGCCCGCAAAGAGAATCACTGCCGCAGCCCGATGGACAATGGCCGCCGACCCAGAAGCCAGGCAAAGTTCGCCAGCCTCTAGGCGGGCCGGCGGCGGGAGCGGAAGAAGTGCAGGCAGAAGAGAGGATGGGAGCCTACCCCGCCTCCACAAGCATCGCAGCAGAGTCCTGGGTCCCAGGAGGGGGCCCGGGTGAAAAAGAAAAGGTCTCTGACGGCAGCGCGGGGCTACCAGGAGTGAAGGGAAGCCTCGCGCAGCGAGATAAGTACTGTAGTCCTAGGGAAGCCAAGAGGAGACCGGAGCCGCACGGAATGAAGAGCCCGGAGTCCAACGGGAGGAGATCCTCCCCGCATAGCCCGGTGAGTGGGGATGGAGGGAGCGAGATGTGGTGAGTGCCTAAGCGGCCCCGTCTGGCAGCAGGCCGCTCCAATGATGGGGCTAATTTGATTTTTAAAAAAACCTTTGTGGTGCTAGTGAGGACGCCGTGTCTGTTTCCCAGAGCGGACCCGCCATTGCGGGCAGCTCCAACGTGGTCCATACTTTAATGTTTAAGGGCCCTAGTGGGGGTCCCGACGGCCAGTGGCGCCCATGCTTCCCTGTGTTGGCCATTTTCTACAGTTGCAACTTTATGGGGGCAGAGTTAATTTAAAAGCCCCAGCGGGACCCCGAGGGCACGGTCATGCCATGGTCCCTTTCCATGATGCTCAGCTGCACCGCACCAGCGCCGGCAGCTGCTACACTTTTGCACATTCGTGCTAAGGGCACATTGAGAGCCCAGGCCTTCCTTTGATCTTCACAGCTGCCCAGCAAGTAGTGGACAGCTGCAACGTTTAGGCAGGTCTTCGTTTGGGGCCTATCTTTTGAGTTAGGAGTGGGGTGCACTCCTTTGCCCCATACTTTCACAGCTGCGCAGTACTTAGTGCCAGCTGCTACTTTCAGGTCTGCGCAAAGTGCGCACCCTTGACTTCCGCATCCTTGGCAGCATGCCCTGAGTTTGGGACATAGGGCATTTGAGACCCCTTTTATAAGGCCAGTTGGCCAGGGGGACTGTGATGTTAATAGGGCGCCCTGCCCTAATGCTATTAATGCCTCTACTATGGTCGTTATTAGGAGACTATGTGCTAAATGTGATTTATGTTATGCTAGGAAATGTGATTCATTTAGTATGAATAACGCACCCTGTTTGATGCCTCTAAGTATGGTTTATGTATGAGGTTATTTGCATAATATGGCTTAAGCTTAGGAGGTTGTCCTCCACTGTGATTTATGCCCCTAATGTGAGTTATGTTTAGGAGGTTAGGGTCTAATGCATTTAGACTTATGAGATGATTGCATAATGTGTTTAAGCTGGTGAGGTTGGCGCAGAATGTAATTCGCGCCTACTGTGATACTGTGCATATTGTGGTTTGTGTTACAGGCTAATGCTGAGTACAGTGGTTACCAGTGATTACTGGTTGTACGTTTATGATATGTTTTTCTTTTACTAAGTTCACTCTATAATGGTTCCGACAGTGGTCCAGGGGGCCCTGTCAAGTGTATATAATCCCTAGTAGATATGACCTAGTGCCAGGTGGCACCATGTATATTATGTGAGTACTATTCTAATGTGTTATGAGAAGACAAAGGC
This sequence comes from Lissotriton vulgaris, assembly GCF_964263255.1. Taxonomy (NCBI): domain Eukaryota; kingdom Metazoa; phylum Chordata; class Amphibia; order Caudata; family Salamandridae; genus Lissotriton; species Lissotriton vulgaris. The sequence goes on from NC_141691.1 coordinate 1,129,009,026, forward strand.
TATTTTTGATATAACTTTGTGTGGAGTTCCTTTTGTAGTGTGCCTGGGATGTTGTTGCTGTCCACGTGCGCAAATGCTTTACACATGGCATCCGGGATAAACCTGATTCGCTCATGCCAAGCTACCAAGGGGCTGAGCTGGGGTTATCTTTGGCGTGTAACTCCCTTGCCCTGACTATAGTGTTGTCTCTGCCTGGCTTTGGCGCAAGCCTTAGCCAACCACAGATCCCATTTCTAACAGCAGCCCTGCCCACTCTCCTCCCAGCTTATCTCTGACAGCCTTCCTGTGGCCCATATTGCCACCAGCTCCAAACGGTGGGGAGATCCGGAATAGGGGCAGCCCTCCTGTCACTCAATCTAGGACCAGGAAATGTCATTCAGATGCACAGGTGAGGGTGGGCAGCCTAAGCACCAAGTTTTTGCCAGACTGCCCTAATGGCTCGCTATAGTTCCAGGGAAGCGCCTCATCCAGTCGGACCTGAGTGGCACCCCAATGCGACTTTGCTTGTGTCTCTGCCCTGTGGCAGATTCAGTCTGCATCACACAAGTACTTTACCAGCTTCTCCTCAACGAAATGTGCTCTTTAGTGCCCAATGCTCTTCACATCCACTATCTCTGGCTGTAAAAAGGGCTGTTGCAACTCTCTGTTCAGCCAGCTCTCAGGGACAGGATGTTTTGTTGCTTCGCTAGCCCCCCAGTATGCAATTTGGCTCTATTCAGCACCCTGTCTCCATCGCACAGTGCTGCTTTGGCTGAAGGTGGGTGCACCACATTCTGACATCTCCTGGGGTGATCAGACCCTCTCAACAAATCAAGGTGGTGGGCCGTGAGGGAAGTAGCCAAGCCCTGGCTTCCAGGCTACTGCGCTCCAGGCCCAGGCTCCCAGGCCCCTGCGCTCCTACATGCAACTCAGCTAGTTATGGCCGTTGCCACCCATAGAAACTCTAATTCGACCATGGCCACCTCACTTTGCCTGCTGCAGTCAGATCCCCTCAGGCGCCTGGCCGCGGTCCTTCAGCACCATGGTCATTCCCCACTCCAGGTGCTTGCTAGGGGATGTTTAGTGCTGCCACACTACAGTCTCCTTCAGATGGCAACCGCAATCTTGTGGGGGCACCACTCCACATAGGCCGCAGTCCACTGACCTCAGTAATTGCCTCCAATCAAGTCTTACCTAGCTGTGTGGGCACTGCATACCCCTGCATGCACAGATCCTGCTTTTACAGCTGGTGCTAGTGCCTTTGGCACAGCGCTAGGCAGGAATTGGAGGCAGTGTCAGCAGCGGCTCTAAGCTCATTTACTAAGGTTCAATACTTGATCATAAAAATACTCAATTATTTTTCAAAAGGTGTACTCAATAGTTTGCACTCTCCACTCTTATCCCTGTAACCCTAACATCCTGTTCCTAAATATTTTTGTGAAAAACTGAACCAATAAAAAACATATTTTGAATATTGTAACAATGTAATCATTACTTTAAAAAAATACTTGGATATAAAAAAAATTATGAGTTTTTGAAATAGCCCAAAATGTAATACATTCCCCGCCCTTAACCCCTAAAGCCGTAACAATCCACCCCTAATTTCTTTTTAACACATGCTTACTAAATTTAATGAAAATAATAATTTCACTTAAAAAATGTAAGCATTAAACTATGTATTTAAATGTGTAAAATAGTCTCAAACATGAATACTCTCCCCACCCTCCTACCCGATAACCATAAGATCCCACTTATATTTTTCTGTTTTTTTAAATGTTTACTTTTTAACTATTTTTTAAAGTGTAGAGTACTTGAGTATTAAATTAAGTAATTATTTTTAAAATAACACAATTAAAAATAATACCCCCATCACCCCAGCCCCCTACATCCCATCTAAACATTTTTATATCAGCCTATTTTTTGAAATATTATAATATTTAATAAATGAATAATTAATATTACATAGTAATGCTCAATTATTTAAGTACCAAACAAATGGTAAAAAAATATTTTGTTTTGAAAAAGGACAACTTAAAAAAATGCTTTTTTAAACATTTTAAACTTTACTTTTAAAAAGTTTGTGGGGGCCTTTACTCACCGGACTGCTTTAAAAACGTTCATATATTTACCTTTAAATTAAATTTACACCTTACTATTTGGGAGGGTAAACCTCCCAAACACCCATTTAAAAAAAAAACACACTTTCTTTACTCTTACTTTTTATGGGTTCAAATCACACCAACACCCTTTCAAAAATAATCATAATTATGTCTACCTCTAAACCGGTCCCAGAAGCGAGCAGGGGTATGACGCATGTATGCGCCTGAGATACCGCTGGGTATGATAACTGCGCTCCCACATGGCGGCAATTGGTCGCGCTTGCAGGGTTGGGAGGAAGCAGGACTGCAAATGTTAGGAGACCTATATGAAGATGGGGTGATGATTCCATACCAGACTCTGCAGGACCGTTTTGACCTCCCAAGGGGGGACTTCCTGATGCACGCGGCGATAATAAAAGCGATGCAGGTGCACTGGGGGGAAGGGATCCAAGAGCCCACCACGTCCATGGCTGGCCAATACACCATGATTGCAGCTGGCACGCATAGGGCAGTGGCGTGCCTCTACTCCAGAATGCTGCGCGAGAATCTACAACCTTTAACAGCACTGAAAACTGCATGGGAGTCTGATCTGCAGACAGAGATCCCTGATACCACCTGGGCGCAGTTAGTGAGGCGGGCGAAGAAGAGCACGAGAAACGCACGCTTTCAGTTGATACATTTCTATGTCCTTCATAGAGCTTACCTCACACTGGGGAAAATAGGGAAGTACTTTGGGGTGGAAGATGCGGCATGCCCCAGGTGTAATACAATAGGAGCGGACCTGGGACACATGCTCTGGGACTGCACACACCTACGAGACTACTGGAGGGAGATTGTTGAGACATCGAATAGTGTGACGGATAGGGAGTTACAATTTACCAAAGCTGTGGGGGTGCTGCACTGGTTCCCGCATACGCCCAAGAATAGAATTTCGAGCACATTTATAGATATGGGTTTGATCCTGGCCAAAAGAGAATTGACAAGAAATTGGAAATCAAAGAAAAGTCCTACGCATAGACGGTGGCTTAATGAGGTGATTAAATGGGCAGCGAGTGAAAGTACACTAAGGTACCAGCTGGCCCGCCCTAAATCCGATGACAGGGCACTGGAGGCGGCAATGGAGTGGGAGATTCTAGTGCAGGCTTTGCGAGACAGCACGGTAGAGGAGGAGGAAGGACTTTCTGATATAGGCGACGAGGTTCCCACACACACACCGGGGGCACATTCCCAATAGTATGTTAGTCATTCCTGATAGTACCAACCATATACATTTGTGCAGAGCATAGGCGCAGAAGGGGCACTCGTGGGCGGGAGGGAGGGGGGACCAGGGAAGAAGGGGTTGGAGTTGGGCGGGAGATTGGGGTGGGAGGGGCGAAAAGTAAAAAAGCGGAATAAGGTACTCCGAGTAAGTCAAATAAACACGCTCAAAGTTGATGTAAAGAAAGATTCGCTGACTAACGCCGCCCGACCTCTGGGTTGTGGGCTTATTGGCTGTGTGCGACATTTCACTGGTATAAGAGCTGCGCATTATCGACAGCGAAGCAGAATCATTATAAAGATATGCTGTATATTGTTTGGTTTTCTGCAATATAAACGGTTTTTACAAAACAAATATTATGTCTACCTCTACTTACCATGCGAGGTAAAGGTACCTGTGGAAAAAAGACTGCAGAGGTAAAGAATTTTGTGATGAAGACTGCAGAGTATAGGTAATATACCTTGTATAGTTATAGTGGCCGATTATGATGTCGGTTTAGAAAGAATTCTGACCGAATCAGATCCGGGGAGTACGACCGAGCGATTGCGATGCCTCCGGATGATTCTGGATATGATTCGGTCGGACTCCCATTGACTTTAATAGGAGCCTGTGTTCCGACTGAATACACAGGCTCGCATGAAGAAAGAAGTGGCTGGGGAAAATTGCGCACCCTGTGACGGGCACCTCTTGGTGCCAGCCACACTGCATGGTTGGAAAGGGGGATCCCTTGGGTAACCCACAGTACTGATTCGGAAGGCCCCGGGTGAAGGGGGCCCCCAAAGTCAGATTCCAACTGTCGATCCTAATTGGAACAACTGATTTCGAAAGGCTGTCCAAATCTGACATCGTAATTGCTCTGTTGGAAACGCGGTCTAGACCTGCATGTCAGCTCCAAACAACTCAGACTTTCCGTATGCTGTCCCGTTCGGATTCGGAACAGAGTTGCAAAATCTGAATGCTTTCCGAACATCGTAATCGGTCATTCCAAATGCCATCGCAATCAACCCCATACTATTTTAGTTGGTTGAGATTGAAAAATAGTGAAAATTATTCAAATGAGCTTTGTAGTCTATAATGTTTAGGCCTTTGCGTATATTTCTAGTTTAGGTGTAGATATAGTTTCTAAATGTTTTCAGTACATTATTAATTACAGATGCACAAAATACAGTAATAATGTATAACTGTACTTTGTATATCTGTAATTAATATTTATTTTGTTGGTGTGTATTTATGAGTTTTGATTGTAAGTATTTTATGCTCATGGGCAGAAGTGTTTTTTATCTAGATTGCAGATTTTTTAATACAAGGAAATAAATGGGGCTTGTTTGTCCATATTTTTACATTTAGTGACATTTTGTACTGGATCATTTAATTTATTTGTCAATATATTTTGCATTTTGAAAGGAGTCAAAGGATGTGATATTGTTTTTCTGGATTAATTTGTTTTAATTTGAGGATTACTTTTGTGGCTTTACTATTTAAATTTTAGTTTCAGGATTCTCCTACGTGGCCATCTGCTACAGAACAGTATGTAATATGTTTTATTTCATTTCAGTTGTTAAGTTGGGTATACATCTTTTATATATATATATATATATACAGTTTACAGTGACATATTTTATAATATTGTGGTTTGTTATATTTAATTATAATTATTTTTAATGTATTTTATAAAAAAGACTCATTATTTTTATTGGATGTTTTGCTTGTTTGTTATATGCATGTATTATATATTTACAATAGTCCAGTGAGGATTTTGTATCACTATTCTTTTATTTTTTAATACATTTTTATAACGTTCATTTAATTTCATCCAGATGTTCTTAGTTTTATTTTTGCATTTCAATAGAATGATTTTCAATAAATTATTATTTTTAAATCTATTGGCTTTTAAACTGTCAAGACCCCCCTTGCTAGCTCCTGTGTTTGTTTAGAGACAACCACGAAAAAAGGAGGCTTGAGGAAAAACCCACACTGGCGATTGGATGCGTACTGTGTGGAAGGCAGTATAGCGATCCATTTTGAGGAACATGTGAGTTCCGTGTGACTGTTTCAACAGGAGGCAGCAGTTCACTTCCTGTTTCGGTTCTCGGTCTAGTTGTTGAGACTCGAGATTCCCAAGCGGGAACAATGCGCTTTCGCAAGCTAGGCGCGACCCATTTCAACTGTTTTCACTCAGGAGCAGCTGTGTTTCTTGAGGGCTCTGACTGAAATTCCCTCATAGCGTTTTGCTGTTTTTTTCTTGGTTTATTAAAAAGACTATTTAGCTAGAGCGTATTCTGTGACGCTTCTTTAAAGGAGTAAGAGCGTTGAGATAATTTTTGGTGACATTTTCTTCCCTCAGTATCGGCAGTACATTTTCCTCATGTGGTCTAAGGTTTTGGACAAGAGGAGCCTTCCTGCATTTAGGGACCCGAGTCTGGTGAGAGAGAGGGCTTCTGTGAAGCAAGTCTTTCTCCACTAGTCAAGTAAGATGAATTAGACTGTTTTGACGCGCACTTTGCCAGCGAACATATCGCACTTCAGAGAGCAGTTTTTGTAGCAACATTTCAGCAGCATTTCCCAGCTTGGCGAGCGAGTAGGTTTTGGACTTCATTATTTTTGAAGACTTCTGAGAAAGTTTTTCCTGAGTGAGGACTTCTTCAAGGAGCGCTCTTCCTTGAGAACATTATCAAGACTCACTAATGATATTAGGCAACTTCTATTGGATAGTATAAGAGACAGTCTCGTAGTAATGAACCAACTTCAAAAGAATAATTATATATTATCACATTATTCGAACTGCTGAACCATTTATAAATACATTAGTTTCTGTGCCATTGAAAAGACTTCAAAATAGTTATTGCGCAGGGTGTGTTGACCAAAAATTCTTCCAATCAATCTAATACATGCAACACACAAGGAGAGAGGCTAACCCCTCAGAGTAAACAGGTAACTAGGTAAAGAAAACTAGTTTGTAAGCTTCAATAAAGTAGTTCAGGGACAGCAGTAATTGTTTGTGTTTAATGGCAGGCGCCAGAGCAGAATTCTTGAAGGAGGGCCGTTACCTGAGGCAGTCTCTCTTGTTTGTCTTCCCATTCCCCTTTCCCCCAAACTGGGTTTAGTAGCAGTTCTATTTTCTAGACTGTTGCTTGCGACAGATTAGGGGAATTGTGAATTAGTCATTGGCTTCTGAGGAGATTGCAGATCCAGATTATTGACAGATTGAAATGCCTCCTCTTCATTGAGGATATAGATCTCCTCCCGAGCAAGATGGCAGAAGGGATAGACTTGAAGGCCTTGGCCACCATTTAGATGGAATGCAGAAACAATTGAATGATTCTGTAGAAAAAAATAAGGCCTTAAGAGCAGAAGTCTGAAGAACTAGCCAAGAGTCAAATCAAATTAAGCAAAAATTGGAGGTGGAGTCTAGATCAGGTTTAACCCTTCCCTGTGGGGGTAAATCCCCCATGGTGCAGGGGCCAGGGGGGGGTGAGCGCGGCGCCGCGGTGCTCATGACAAGACCAGCTCGTCATGAGTCACGGTAGAGCTGTGCTCATGACGAGCTGGTCTCGTCACGACCCCCCCACTGATTAATTTGCCCACACAGGCGGGGAATTAATCGCACATGTGCAAAGCGCAGCCGTTATGATGAGACCAGCTCCTCATGAGCACAGCTCCACCGTGACTCATGACGAGCTGGTCTCGTCATGAGCACCAAAGAGGTAAAAAGGGTCCTCAAGTTTTTACTGCAAATCAATCCCCTTCTGAAGTTGCTATTCAAGTTAACATGCTGTTTCCCCAATTATTCCTTTGCCAACCCCCCCCCAAAAAGATTCAAGTGCAAGCGTTTCTAACTCAGTTTTTACTACATTTTTTGTGACCAGTGATTTTTTTCAGAAGATCAATCAAAGGTGGCATTCAAGCTGTCTTATCTGACTGGCAATGCTGCTACATGGTCAATGTCTCTGGTAACTTAGAATGACCCATTGTTGTTTAATTTTGAGAACTTCAAGGTTGAATTTTTGAGAATATTTGATCGCCGATCTGCATCTCAAGCCACCGACAATGAATTACTGGAGCTGAGACAAGGCAATAGAGATTTTATTGGATACATAGCTCACTTTAATAAATTAATCGTAGAAACGAATTGCCCAGAATTTAAAAGAGCTGCAATATTTGATCGAGGGTTAAAAGACGAGCTAAAAGATGTTTTCGCTCAGATTCCAAGTAGACCCTCCGAACTTGGTTTTGCAATTCGATCATCAGATTAGTGAGCGGCGTGATAAAAAAAAGAAGAGATGCTCGCCCGTTCCCGCCTCGATTAGTGTCAGGATTCAATCAGAAAAGTGCTTTCTTTACTGTACGCAGGAGCAGTACGCCACAAGTTCCCAATTCACTCCTGAAGCTCCCCCAGCCAATATTTAGCATGTAAGCTGATTGAGTTCCACGGGGGAAAGGGGATGGGACAGAGAAGAGACTGGTTCGAGCCCCCCAATCTATGGTAGGATTATGCTCCGTCAGCCAAGGAAGACCTAAGATTAATAGAAACTGTGGTGCATCTAATTAATTGAATTGTAATGTTTCAATGTGCCCTTCTTCATTTTCCAACTCCACTTGCTCAGTATGACTAACAATGGGCCCAGACGAGAGATTTGTGCCGTCAACAGCTCTAACAGCTTCGCTCCTTTCTTTGTTAATAGCTTGCGAACCAACCTTATCAGCGAATTTCAGATCACAGAAATTGCCTGTAGGGCCAGAATCTATCGTCACTGTTACTGATTTCAGTTCTCTCTCTCTGAAACATACAGACATCATTAACACAAAATGTGGGGATACGGATTGCAATGTGTTTGCCAATGTATGGGTTTCTGGAGCTGTCTTCAATTCTGCAACCACCAGTCCAACTCCATTTACTGGTGGCGCAAGGCGTTTTCCGCCGGTGTGGTCTTGGGCTTCTTGGGGCAATTCCAAACAAAATGTCCACTACCTCCACAGTAAAGACATTGTTTATTTGCTCTTCTTTTCTCTTTCTCCTCTTTTGAAAGAGGCCCTTGAATTGTTCCAATTTGCATGGGTTCTCCATTTCTGTTTGAGTCATTGTTCATTGTCCTTGACTCCTTCATTTCTGATTCTATCAAATCGGGCAACACTCGGTCGATAATCCCTTCTTCTTTCGCCCTTTCTTTCACTGTGGTGAAAATCAATCTCTAGAACCAAATCTATTAATGCCGAAATTTCCGTGGGTCGATTTGGAACCTGCGCCAAAGCATCCTTTAGTTCATCCTTTAATCCTCTGTAAAATACCGCTGCTCGTTTATTTTCTGGCCATTCTGTTTCTACAACTAGCTTATTGAATTGAGCGAGGTAAGCCACCAATTTGCAATTGCCCTGTCTTATTTCCAGCAATTCATTGTCTGTAGCTTGTGAGACTCTTTGTCTATCGAATATTCAGAGGAATTCCTTCTTAAATTCATCCAGATCATACAAGATTGGATCATTTCTGGTGACCAGAGGCATAGACCAAGACGCTGCGTCTCCATTTAAATATGACAAAATAAAGGCCACTCGAGATTGCGCATCAGGAAAGACCGCTGGTCGGCACATAAAATGTAACATACATTGTGTTAGAAACACCTGAGCCTTCTGGGGTTCCCCAGAACAGCTCAGGTGGTGCCAGCGGAATCACCAGTGATAGGGAATGGATAACCTGTGTGGTAATCTTAGGTTGTATGACTGGAACCTCCCCTACCTTTTCTTCAGGAATGGATGAATACTTAAAACTAGGACCAGAAACCAAATTACTCATCTTTAATGTCAAGTCAGTGGTTTCTTTTCTAAGTTCTCTATTCTCTTCTCTAACTGAAATTAACTCCCTTTGTATTCCTTCTAAAATTTCTCCTAACTTCTTCAAATCTAAACCTTCCGCCATACAGCTCAGGCACCAACAACTTTCGTGGGCACTTCCCTCTGTCAGGATTCAATCAGATGAGTGCTTTCTTTGCTGTACGCAGGAGTAGTACGCTGCAAGTTCCTAATTCACTCCTGAAGCTCCCCCAGCCACACACAATATTTAGCATGTAAGCTGATGGAGTTCCACAGGGGAAAGGGGATGGGAAAGTGAAGAGACTACCACACACGTCAGAATTGTGTTCTGCTTCTTCTGAATTCTATCTTCTAATTCTCTTCTTCTCAGGCTGCTTGTGGTTTTACTGCAAATAGAAACACAATTAATTCTCTATTTATTTTCCTGTAGTAGTTAATTCTTAAACATGAATTTACCCCCTTCCTGCCCTGGGTGTTGCCTATGCTTCTCTTCTTTTCTTTTTTTTTTTTCTTAACATCTTTTCTGTGTGCTGAAACTGCAATACATTTACTTTATTTATCTCACATACTCTACACACTCTCAAACCTCGATTTTATTCTCTTACACGTCTCCTCACCTAATTATGCCTCAGCATTCGCTTGAAATGGACTCTGTGATGGCAAGTATATTTTATAGTTGCTTCACCTGTTGTTCATATTTAATCCTGGCAAATTTCTTTGTCGCTGCCTTTCGGCAAAGGAAAGCTAGACTGACTGCTTGCAGGAATCTTCCTATCATTTGATGTAAATTTTTAACAAACTGATGAAATTGCTTACAAGACTTCTTTTTAGCTTGTTTTTAAATGTTTTTTAATGATATGCTATGCATTATGTGGTAAAGATGTTGTATAGTATACTTTTATGATTTTTATTAATCGAAATAAAGTGGTTTTGATTTGATTTGATTAATCCTGGCTTTCCTTTATTTATATTCCTTATTGAATGTTAAAGCAAGCTTAAACACTTCAAATAATAATGTTACGTAGTTTACTTTTTCCCTACTTGATACAGCTAACAATTGCCTAAATCTTCCTCGATGTGCTGCCTAATGTAAAGGACTCGAATTTAAACTAACTATGTCTAACACTTCCTCGGACTGCTGCCAACTGTGAAGGACTTGTAATAAACTAAACTGAAGCCTAAAACTCCCTCTGGCCACTGACTTCAGAGAAGGACTTGAATCTAAACTAATATTCTCCTCTAGCGTATAAACGAATAGAAACAATTATCTTGTTGTTTAATTTGTTTGCTTGTGCTGTCTCTAGTAGCATTCCAAGATCGCTGAATACAATGCGCATGCACTGCTTAGTAGATACTACTGCTCTCGCTTCTGCGCACTTTTATTCCTCTTCTTCAGAAATAATACGCATGCCCATAAATTGGAACAGCCTTACTTGAATGTTGCCATTTGCTCTCACGAAAAACTGTACTCCGATAATCCCTTGAAGGTTTGTACCGCGACGCATGAATTTCCCAGTCACTATGCGGCGCTCGCTTCTGGAACGTCTTAACCTCGTCGTTACGCAGGTGAAGTCGCCACACTATGGGTGCCTCACCTGTTTCTTGATGATTAGGATCGGAGGCTAGAACGCTGACCTGCCGTCCCAATACATGACTTCTGGCCGCCATTTTGACTTTAGATCGAGAAGGCACCTTTAGAGCCCTGAAGGTTTTCTTGTGTCTTCGGATCATACCAGTGGTGAGCACATTGAGAGACTGACTTATTGAATTTCGATGTTTTGTGATCCTGACAATTAGACAGAGTTAGATCAGAAATTAATCGCTCCTCATAATCCCAAACTTCTGATGAGCCAATGCCGGCTGGATCTATTTGTGGCCCTTTAACAAAGGAAGAGAATGAAAGGCACAGATCAAGTCAATTGTGTTCGTTTTGCAGACAAACTGGCCATTTCCTGAAAGAGTGTCCAAAAAAACCAAAGACTTCTCAACAGGTAAAAGGCCGGCTCCACCTGTAGAAGAAGTTGCACAGGTGGAAGCGAATTTTAAGTCATCTCCAGTTTCCCAACACATTGCAAATACCCTACAGTCATCTGCACCTCACCTCGTAGTAACTTTAACAGTTAAACATTGCTGATATATTGATTTTTTCAAATAATGTTGAAGAACATGTTTCTCATGTGAAATCTATTTTAACCTAGCTTCTTGAAAATCATCTCTATGTAAAACTTTAGAAATGCGCCTTTCATGTGGAGAAGGTTGAATTCTTGGGGTTTGTTTTATCCCCAGAATGAGAGAGCATGGATACCGCCAAGATAAAAGCAGTGCAGAATTGGCCACCTCCAAGAAATGTGAAGAAGATCCAGATATTTATAGGATTTTCAAACTTCTATTGAAGGTTTATTCAAGATTTCTCACTCAAGGTGAGTCTCATCACTCGTCTGCTGTAGAAAGGAATCAAAGTTGACTGGTCTAATGAATCTGAGGAGGCTTTCAATTTTTGAAGAGATCTTTTACCCAGGCACCAATTTTGTTACACCCAAGAATAGAGGGGCCATTTTATGTCGAAGCGGATGCTTCTGACGTCGCCATTGGAGGAATATTATCCCAACGACACAGTGATACAGGTCAATTACATCCTGTGGCTTATTACTCCAGGAAGCTAACTCCTCCTGAATGTAATTACTCGATAGCTGACAAGGAGGTGTTGGCGGTCAAGTGTGCATTCTTGGAGTGGAGACACTATTTACTTGGGGCCAAACACAAGGTCACAGTTTATACAGATCATCAAAACGTACAATTCTTGAAACCAGCCCGTACTTTGACAGCTCAGCAATTACGTTGGTCATTGTTTTTTGCGGATTTTGATTTCGTACTCACTTTCAGACCAGGAGTGAGTAATGCCAAAGCAGACTCATTGTCCAGAATTGACACAAATCTTTCAGAAATTCAAGAAGTGAAACAGAATATAATCCCTGTAGAGAAGATTATCATCAAAATTTCGAGTACTGATCTTAAACAAGTATTCAAAGAGTCTATGTTAGAAGAGAAGATGAGAAAATGGATGAGAGAACAACCTGAAAGAGAAATTAGAGAAGGTCTTCCATATCAGAACCAAAAATGATATCTTCCCACAAAAGCCTTACAAGAAAAAGCTCTTAAGTCCTGCCATGACGAGTTGCTTGCTGGTCATGAAGGAATTCATAAGACCACAGAGTTGGTAGAGCGGAATTTTTGGTGGCCAGAGATGAAAGCCCAGATAAGACAGTATGTTTCTACCTGCGAGAGATGCTTAGGAGGGAAATCAGAATGCTTCGCTCCACAATGTCTTTTAATGCTTATGCCTACCACCCCTCATCCTTGGCACACAGTCTCTATGGATTTAATTGTTAATCTTCCTTCTAGCCAAGGGTTTAACACCATCTTGGTCAGGGTAGACATGTTCACCAAAATGGCACACTTCGTTCCGTTAAAGAGTATTCCACGAGCTTCCCAGTTAGCGCAGTTATTCTCTCAACACATAGTAATGCTGCATGGAATTCCCAAGGTCCTGGTGTCAGATTGTGGTTCACAATTTGTTTCACACTTTTGGAGAGCATTTACCAAGAGATTAGGAATTGACACCTGTTAGTCCACCAGTTTCCACCCGGAGACTGATGGACAGACGGAAAGGGTAACACAAGATTTAGAGCAATATCTAAGACTCTATTTGCGGGATCAAAAATTAGAATGGTCAGAGTTGGTTTGGGCAGCAGAGTTCTCTTCTAACCACGCCAAACACTCCTCTACAGGTTATACCCCTTTTTTTTAAACTATGGAAGACACCCTAGTTTAATCTTTGAAAAAGAAGAAAAGTTGGTTCCAGCAGTAGCGAAGTTTGTGAAAGAAATACAAGACATCCTATTGAAAGCAAATGAAAATCTAGTCAAGGCCATTAATTCTTACAAGACTCAGGCAGACAAGAAAAGGTGAGAGGCCCCAGTTTTTAAAGCAGGAGATAAGGTTTGGTTGTCAACTAGGAATGTAAGACTAAAAGAAAATCAAAAATTCCAAACAAGATTTATTGGTCCTTTTACAGTGGATCATATAATAAATCCAGAAACTGTATAACTGCACTTGCCTCCTTACCTAAAGGTACATCCAGTAATCCATGTATCTTTGTTAAAAAGAAACCCACCAGATTTACGCACTCTTGTTACACCAAGACCAGTATTAGTGGATTCAGTTGAGGAGTATGAATTGAATAACATTTTAGACTCCAAAATTAGCAAAGGCAAATTGTATTATCTGGTCGATTGGAAGAATTTTAGTTCAGAAGAACGGTCGTGGGAGCCTTACAGTAATGTTCATGCTCCAAGACTTACACGAGCCTTCCACAAGGCCAATCCAATGAAACCCACCTTGAAGCGACACTTCTTGGAGGGAGGTACTGTCAAGACCCCCGTTGCTAGCTTTGGGTTCTCAGCCTTGTTTTTGAGACTCAAGATTCCCAAGCGGGAACAATGTGCCTGCGCAAGCTACGCGCGACGCACTTCAACTGTTTTCAGTCAGGAGCAGCTGTGTTTCTTCAGGGCTCTGACTGAAATTCCCTCACAGCGTTTTGCCGGTTTTTGTTTGGTTTATTAAAAAGACTATTTACTTATAGCGCATTCTGTGACACTTCTTTAAAGGAGTAAGAGCGTTGAGATAATTTTTGGTGACATTTTCTTCCCTCAGAATCGGCAGTACATTTTCCTCATGTGGTCTAAGGTTTTGTTCAAGAAGAGCCTTCCTGCATCGAGGGACCCGAGTATGGTGAAAGAGAGGGCTTCTGTGTAGAGAGGTTTTTTCCACTAGGCAAGTAAGATAAATTAGACTGTTTTGACGCGCACTTTGCCAGCGAACATATCGCACTTCAGAGAGCCGTTTTTGTTGAGACATTTCAGCAGCATTTCCCTGCTTAGCGAGCGAGTTGGTTTTGGACTTCATTATTTTTTAATAAGACTTCTGAGAAAGTTTTCCCTGAGTGAGGACTTCTTCAAGCAGCACTCAGACTTGAGAATAAAGACTCACTAATGATATTAGGCAACTTCTATTGGATGGTATAAGAGACAGTCTCGTACTAAAGAACAAACTTCAAAAGAATAATTATATGTTTTTACATTATTCGAACTGCTGAATCTTCCAATCAATCTAATGCATACAACACACAAGGAGAGAGGCTAACTCCTCAGAGTAAATAGGTAACTAGGGAAAGAGACCTAATTTTTAAGCTTCAATAAAGTAGTTCAGGGACAGCAGTAATTGTTTATGTTTAATTGCAGGTACCAGAGCAGAATTACTGAAGGAGGACTGTTACCTGAGGCAGTCTCTCGTGTTTGACTTCCCATTCCCCTTTCCCCCGAAGTGGGTTTAGTAGCAGTTCTATTTTCTAGACCGTTGCTGGCGACAGTTTAGTGGAGTTGTGGATTAGTCATCGGCTTCTGAGGAGATCGCAGATACTGATTACTGACATAAACAGTACATTAACAGAGCATATAATGGTAGTAATATTGACAGCTGTGTGACAGGAGCCCCAAACCAACAAATCAGTCACAAGTACTTCAATGTCATTGGCTAATAAGGGAAAGAGAAAAATACTACACAGGTCTACCTGTCATTTCAAAAGGTGAACTTGACAGCAGATTTCAGGCCAGTGTGTCATGCCCAACAGGAGAGTAATAGAAGTTAAAAGCAATTGAAACAATAATGACCCTTTTGTGACCTCTGGGTGGTGGCTTTGTGGGTCAAATTGCATCTAGGGTTGGCTTGCATAGACGCTACTGCATATGGTAGTGCTCTATGAGTAATGGGCTGCACGTGGTGGGGGCCTGGAGGCAGCACCTGGCTCATCTAAAAATTCGACTTATAGCTTTCATAATCGCTCAAGTGCGCATTTAGGGCTCTCTCGTCTCCAATACCAGAAGCAACAACAGGCTTGCTCTATCAAGCCCAGCGGTCTAAGGGGTGCAGTTTGTCGTACAGTTTTAATGCATATGTATCCCATAATGTGGCAGCTCCCCCATCCCGCTGCAGCCGCTGGTCTTGTGCTAGGAAGTCTGCCTAAGCCAGCTCCCATAAGTGTGTCACTTGAAGCCAGCAATGCACTGTGGGGGGCTGTGAGGCATTGCACAACATAGCTATTAGTCACTTAAAACAAGGTAAAGTGAAGTCTATCAGGTGTAATTATTAGTATTTTACATGTTTAGTGTGCTTTGTTATCCCCAGCAGGCATGGGAGTGAGTCTGGAGGCAGTTGTACATCAACAATGACGGAGATGTGTTCCATTACCCATACCCAGATGTGTTCCAGTGGAGGGCATTCCCGGACCATATGACTGAAAGTGCCATCTAAGTGACCACACCCTGGGCAGCTGGTGACACCCTCTGGAACATTGCATGCAACCAGTGAGGCGTAAGATATGCTTGATGCAGATAATTGAACTGTGTGAACTTCAGACTTGTATTGCGGGACACATGTTTTACATGCTCTGATGCCATCACCCATTGTTTAGTGGTATCACGCCTCGACTATCATTCCATCTAGGTTTGCCAAGCAGCCCACGATCTCTGTCTTTTACCTGTAATGCAGTGTAAAGTGCTGAGACCGCCCTGTGGCCCAGTCCATGTGTGAGGAGGCACTGTAGCCTGTAGTGTAGTCCTGCTTCATCACGTCCCACCACCCATGTGTCCCTAAGCACTATTGCGGGTGCATTGTGAGTAAGGAAGAGGCCAATCAATCAGTCAAGTGGCTTGTAGAGCGCAACTACTTACCCGTAAGGGTCTCAAGGCGCTGGGGGCGACTGCTGGTCCGTCAACACCCATTCCATGGAGATCCTGCAGTTCTTGATATGGGTGTAAGGTGCCATTGCTGTATAAGTCTCCCATTAGAGTTCTTCCTGCCTCCTGCCATGGAGTTCAATATTGTACCTCCAGCAAATCTCTTGTGGTGGGCATGCTCCACAGTGGAATCAGCGGTGCATACAGGGTCCGATCGTGCCGAGGTTGCAAGTATCTGTTCCACACCCGATTGGCTGCAATCACTAATCAGCCTAGTCCCCTTGCCGGACCCCCGGGCGTGAACAGCCAATCAAGCAGAGTAATGCCTCTCAGATCTGTCACCATTGATTTACCCTTTCCCATTGTGTCACCCATGAACCATCGCATAGGCTATTGAAACTGTGCTGCTGCAAAATATGATTCCAGTCTGGACCCCTAGGCTGCCCTCCACCACCGCCTCTGAAGCATATGGATACTCGTTTCTTAGTCGGGCCCCAGATCAAATCTGAAATCAACCCTTGGAGATCCTTAAAGAAGGCCCTGGTGGGCAGAACTGGCAGTGCCACAAAGAAATACAACAGTCATGGAAGAAGTAGCATCTTGGTGATGGATGTGGTTCCCATGTGTATTGATGTCAGAGCCTGCCCATGGTTCCCACCCAGAAGGTCCCTGTCTTTCTGATATACAATCACCCCTAGGTAGCAGAATGTCTCAAAACTCAAGAGGTATCGGTCAACTCCAGAGCTTTACGGTTATTGTGTTTCACCTTTTGCAGGGGAAAAAACACAAGATTTACCCCACTTCACCATAAGGCCCAATATGGCACCAAAAAGGTCTAGTAGGTCATAAACAGCAGGCAGTGTGCGCCCTATGGTCCCTTAGATGCACTAATAATTTATTATTATAAAAATTATGAAAATATTGTAATCATGTTTCATGAGTATATGTTGTTGTTAGGTTTTGGTTTGGTGTTGTAGTGGTTTAGTTTGTATGGTGATACTCTTTTTTTCTAACTAGTGTAGTGTTTAAAGTATCTAGAATAGACTTAGATACTGTAGGTCTTGATTGGTATGTAGGTGAACTTTACGGGCTTGTATGTTGTCCATTTTTCTTACCTTCTGGGATACTTTTGGTCTTAGTTGTTATGCTAAGGATTGTGCGAGTATTCTTGGTAACTATGTTCTTTCCTTAATATTTAAATGAATTAGGATAGTGTTGAGTGGCTCCTAAAAAGCCTTGGAAGTAGCTGCATCAGCCTTCTACAAGCTGTTTGTTTTTGACTCCAGGAAAACAATATTATTTCACACATTCCACCAGAGGGTAGGCTCCTATTACCTGAATGGTTCATGCATCCTATCCAAGTGTCCTCAAAATTATCTAATGGGCATGGGGAAATGGAGAACATTAGTAAGTCACTGTGGTTTGTGACTTCTGCCAGGGCTAATCTTTTTTTTTTAATTCACATACAAACTGTGCATAGGTAGAATATTCTATGATCTATGTTGATCTTTGCAGATATTTTCACAAGGCATCATTTAACTTACAATAATATCCTCACATGCTGTTTGTGCATGGACTATTACAACTGATTCTGTCAAAGCATAGTCAACGTTCATGGTAATGTGTTCATGAATTCAGGTTTTGGATTTGTTTTCTATTATTTTTAGTTGTTTGTGGTATATGCAGCTTTGCTTGTTGGGCACCAGTCCATATATTAGTAGTGTATTACTACTGTGGTGATTTCTTTATATTTGTTTGAATGGTGAGGGGGGGGGGGGGGGCAATATTTAAAGATCTCTTCAATAGATGAGGTAATGCATTTCATGGGGGTTAGAAGATTATTGGCTGTACCAAAAAGCATAATTCTTTTATTGTTGTGTTCATTATAGACTATGAACTTATGTTCTGTATAAGTTATTTTTTAATGGTCTAGAATATCTATTTCTTGAATGCTTCTTGGGGCTATTGTGGTTTGGCAGTGATTCTGGTTTTTGTTAAAAGTCTTTAGGGGTTACAAAAAGTTACTAATTATTTTAAAGAATATAATTGAATTGATTCTTCAAGAATATTTGTCATCTCTTTTAATATTTTTTCCTTTTGAGGCAGAGAAAGCTGTGCTTGCTTCTCTTATGTCTTGCACTTCTGTTTGAACTTTGACTTATGTTTTGTTGGTGGTTAGGTTATTTTCCTTTCTCTACTCTGTTGTTAGCAGTAGTTGGTCTCCCAGATATTGGAATACATTTAGCACATTTCCAGTGGGTTCTGTCACTTGTGCTACTTTCTTTGCTACAGGTGTAACCGATGTGACCTACTCGGGGTTCCCATTTTGTGATGTAGTATATGTTGCTAAATCTGATACGTTGGTTTCTGTGACTAACAATGCTATACAATATGTATAATACTTTGCAATGATAATTAATTAGAGTTATTATTGAACCACAATACATTTTTCAGGTTTTACATTTTAAACTTTCACTTCTTGGAGTTTATCTTGTTTATTGTAGGGCTTCTCAATTTCTTCTTTTTTTTTACTGTCAGTTGGTTGCTTATGTTTTCTGTTTAATTTCTGGTTTGTATAAATAAAGAAAATGTGCTGCTTTATATATTTGGTTGATCACTTAATTATTTTTTTTTAAAAATAGACACTATGAGGGTGACTATATTACTCCAGGTTCTTTTAAACAATGTCTGTGGCCTTGGACATGTTGAATTAAATCATTAATTTTAGGGTTGTTCCTTTTATTTATTTATTGTGATGACAGTATGAATAAGAATGCAATATGCCACTATAAAATAGTCCAGGACTGGATACAATAGTTATAGTGACCTGGAATTCATTACACTTGGTTGGTTAAAGTTCTTTATAAGAGCTCAATCTTTTACTTCTGTATGGAGGAAGATAATTTTATTTCTGTTTTTAATTAAATGATAATATTTTTTATATTACATTTATTTTAATGTTACAGCAGTTTACTTTGTGCTATTTTTGGGTGATTAATTTATTGATAGTTTGGTGTTCAATAATTTTGATTTTTAGATCATGTTGCATTTGTTTTGCAGTGATCTTGGTTTGTTTACTTTCTACATTTTTAGTGTTCAATACTGTTTGATTCACAGTACTTTTGACAGCAATATTTTTGTTGTCAATATTTCTGATGTTTGTGTAGGACTTTTTAGAAGATGATATAAATGTCAATAATTTTGTTTTGCAATATTTGTCTTCTTTATATTTCATCACAAAATCACTGAGGGCCTCATTATGATGTCGGTCGGAAAGGCTCCGAACAGCATTCGGTTTGTCCGAATCTGTGTCCAAATCCACGTTTCTGACCGACTCCTAAACATATCCGACCGACCGATTACTATAGTCTGAAACTATTTGGCCTTTCAGAATGGGTTCTGACCAGCATTCGGAGAAAGGGAGTCGGTCAGAGCTGACTAGTACAGGTCTACGGACCGTGTTTCTGACTGACATATTATGATGTCCGATTCGGACAGCCTTTCCAACTCGGTTTGTCCAACACTGATCAGCTGTCCGAAACCGACTTTGGGGGCCTGTAGCAGGCCCCCCTTCACTGGTCGCGGCATGTGGGGGTACCCATAGGTCATCTCTTTCCAACCATGCATGGTGTGGCAGGTACCATGGGGTACACCATGGGGTGCAGAGTGCAAGGTTTTCCACAGCCATCCCTTTCTCCAATGGGAGCCTCTATTATCGGTCGGGCAACAGGCTCCCAGTGAAATTGATGGGAGTCCGACCGAACGGTGTTCAGAAGCATCATAATCAGTCGATTGGACTACCCGAATCCCATTCAGTCAGAAATCATTCCAACAAGGAGTCGGTCCAAATGATTTCCGACTGACATTTTAATGAGGCTCCTAGTTGTGATGAGGTCACAAATACAAGACTTAAACCTTAACCTGAGCAGATGTAAAACCGAGTATTCAGTCAGCTCAATCAAGCATCAAGTAGCAAGAACGGTGCATGCACGCACATAGTTGTCAGAGCGCGAGTGAGGACGGGACGCCAAGGAGCATCGCGGAAGGAGAAGAAAAAGCAGCTGGTGTGCTTGTGCCCAATCCACTGTAGGCTAGGACACTGAGACTTCACTGTAGACCATGTCAGGCAGGTACCATGATTTGGGCTCCCCCTCTGTGTGGTTAGGCAGCAGGGCCCATGGAGAAAAAGCAGCACAGGCTGTATCAGTACAAGTGTGCCTGGTGGCTTGCACAGTAGCGTAGCAGCAGGACCGGTCACCCCAGGCCTCCAAGACCTGCCGCACCCCCGCTGCAGCACCATACAGTGACCCGAAAGCCCACCATCAAGAGCTCGTCATCGTACTAGGAGCTCTGCTAACTCCTAGAAATTGCTGTCAACACTGCCACAGGTTGAGGTGACTGGCAACCAGGCTAAAGCAGTTTGAATGCAACAAGAACACCACAAAGAAGGCGAGGAAGTTGGTGTGCAACAGGGCATAATTGGAACCTGGCAAAGGCGGCATAATCCTGTTGGCTGCGGTGGGACTAGGCTCACATTGCTATGTGCTTGACAGAGGGCAGCAAGTAAGCACTAACCACTAGGCAGCGAGCACTGTGCGATGCACGAAGGTGGTCAATGTTAGGCCAGTGCGGCTTGTGCATGCTCTAGTGCCTACCCCTCCCCGATGCCTTTAAACCGTAATCCCCTTCACCTTTTAAGCCCTCTTTGCTAACCACTACCAGAATTCTGCGTACCAGCCACCTTGGCTACTCTACAGGTTACATGCCAGTAGCCTAATAATCAAACACCTCCCTGTGTGTTCACAAAGCTTGGGGCTGAAAAAATGTGAAGACCCAACAAGCAGCTATCTATAGGCAGGCTAAAATCTAAGAATTAACCTTAGGCGCTCTTTAATATCTTGAAATATTCGGCAGTCCTGGAATAAGCCTGCAAAGGCAAGAAAAATTGTGAAAGGGCCAACATGCGATCAGGGTGAGAAAGGATGCCAGAATCTCCCACAACGAGAAAGACAAATGTGCAAACTTTATCAGCAACAAAATGTATCAAGGCAAATTTTGTCTGGGAGAAGCAGTCTTTAATTTCATCAATAGCTCAAATGTTTGAAAAATACATAAAAATACCACACAAGTATGACTTTTTAAAGGACCCAGTTGGGCTATTTTCTACATCTCAGTAAACACATATATCCTCACACCTCCAATCTCACCAATCCTAAATTTAAGCAGCCTCCTCTACAATTTAAGCTAAAACACTGGGCCTTACAAGGGGGCCGTGGATGTAGCAGTAAACCTAGAGGTAGTAGAAAACAAAGAGTCTCCTTGGACACTGATAACCAACCTGGAGTTACTCTCGCTGAGGTCATTGACATCACAAACTTCTCCCAGCCCACCTTCACCCAAAACGTCCCCCAGACAGATACTGAGAAATGGTGCTCCACTGCCGACTGAGGTCAGAGTAAAAATTAAGAAAAGGCAAAACAACCTGAAAATGAAGCTGCACCCAGAAGTCTAAAACCAATCACATCACACAGCAACTGGGAAAATGGAGCAGCAAGAGTTGAACCCCCGACTCTCATTGGGCTCCCCTCAACCTCCTTCTAATATACAAAAAGCAATGGATGACTTATGTCCCCATAGTCCAATTCCAACAAGGTCAGATCAATGGACAGACAATACACACCCTCATGAGGAAGGGGAAATTTACACCCTGTGGCCAACTATTAACTTAATCACTATGCCCTAAACTAACCAGTCCAAAGGAGACACTGGGTTTCATGCAGGGTCACCTACCATATGCAAGAGTCCAGAAAAAAATTAAACTGAGAGTTTGATTTAAGATTTCGGCAGACGGGTTACTCCATCACAACTGTGATGGATATCCCTTAGGCTATTATGGGATTTATATTTCTGCGGATGGGATATCCGTCACCATTGTGATGGAGTAACCCATCCACCACAATCTAAATCAGGCCCTGAGTAATTCCAAAACCAAGGCTCACCAGTTACAATAAGAGCAGGAGCCATATGGGATTGTCTATTCAGAACACCACAATTGACACTTGACGCCTTGACATGCCAGTCAAACAAAATGGACGTCCCAGTGGCACAATCGGTTTCGGGAACTGATCAGAAGCTGGCCGACCTAAACAACCTAAACAACCTGATAATACGGGGAAAAAACTACGTGACAGCAAGACTGCACCTGTGCACCATTGGTTAATAAAGTGGCAAGAATTCCAGACATTCTGACCACCTTAATAGAAGACATAAAGTGTGATCTTGAAGTCCTCCACTACAAAAAGGACTCAATGCAATTAATTCAGAAGTGTGGCAGGATTAGTGACCCTAGTAACTCAAACACAGGAACAACAGGAGCAGAGGGTGACTGCCAACTCATAATGCCAATGAAGTAGCAATTTGAAATGGCTAAAGAAGACATTAACGAATAAGAGGGCCCCCTTTGCAACTCCTAACTACCCCCTGCAGTGCAACTAGCTAAACCTGTCATTTTCTAATGCAAGGAGCTGAGTCAAGGCTCCAGGGGAACTTTTTAAATTGATATTTAAAACTGTATTGAATTTGTATGTTTTTACTATAAATTGCACTTTACCTTGAAGTCCTCATTCCTCACAGCTGCCACTAGATGGTCCCCCAAGTCAGTGTGAGTGGCCATTTTGGTTAACGCTCTAGTTGTTCTGCCCCCACTGTAGCATAAATGAGCATGCTGACGCAACCGCGCAGCACTGTTATTTTCTAATTCAAGGAGCTGAGTCAAGGCTCCAGGGGAACTTTTAAATATTTTTTAAACTGTATTTAATTTGTGTGTTTTTACTATAAATGGCAATTTACCTTGAGTCCTCATTCCTCACGCTGCCACTAAACGGTCCTGCAATCAGTGCGGGCCGCCATTTTGGTTAACGCTCTAGTTGTTCTGCCCCCATTGTAGCATAAATGAGCACGCTGATGCGACTGCGCAGTGCTGTCATTTTCTAATGCAAGTAGCTAAGTCAAGGCTCCATGGGAACTTTTAAATTGGATTTTAAAACTGTATTGAGTTTGTGTTTTTTTACTATAAATTGCACTTTACCTTGAAGTCCTCATTCCTTTCGGCTGCCACTAAATGGTCCCGCAAGTTAGTGTGGGCCACCATATTGGTTAACGCTCAAGTTGTTCTGCCCCAACAGTCGCGGGCGCGCCACAGGTGCACCAAACACATGCCAAAGGCAAGCCTGTATGCACCCGTCCACGACCAGAATGCGCTGTGCGCTAGAACCCCTGGTCAAAATGCTGCTATGCCATACTCTAAAGAGACCTTACTAAATATCATAAATATCAGAGCCACAAGTAAGCAAAATAACTGTAAACGCTTTGAATGTCTCCCAGATGATTGTTGGGGTGGCTGAGTTTCTGTTTAAGTCGAAGAAGGTTATAGACTCCTTAATTAGGAAGTTGATTTCCTCTTCTTCAAGTAGGAGTGCCCTATCAAAGGACCATGAAGGGTGTTTGATGGAGGTTTCAGCCTTAAGAGTAAACTCTAATGCCGAATGATCTGACAGATGAGATGGAAGGTATTCTATTGATTCTAGAGTATCTTTTAGACAGTAACTAAAAAAGGCATAGTCTATTCTAGATTTGTGTTTAAACCTGCTGTTCTTATAGGACACCCCAATCTTCTTACCCGCTTTTTCTCTCCAAAGATCAGCCAGACCCATGTGTGCCATAATTGCTTTTAATGTTTCCCTAGATTTGATCGAACCAATATTTTTCGATCTTATTGATTTATCTAGTTTGGGATCGAGCACAATATTAAAATCACCCATCCAGATTATTGGGTCTTGCACTGTTAGTAATTGAATCCTTATTGCATCTAGATGTGATGGGTCATCCGAGTTTGGACCATAATATCCCACCAAAACTCTAGTATGACCATCAAGCGAAACTCTTATCATTAGCCATCTCCCTGTTTGATCTTCCTTGCTCTCTAATATTTCTGCCTTTGCAGATTTTTTAAAGATAAACACTACCCCTCTTACGTTGGCATTATGGTTTGTGGAGCAAAATTTATCGATCCAACTATGTTTTTTTAATATAATATTTGCTTCTGTTTTGAGAAGGTGTGTTTCCTGCAACACTATGACCTGCGCCGGTGAGTCTCTCAGATATTGTAGTATTCGCTCACGTCTACCTCTCACGCGCAGGCCATTTACATTCCAGGACAAGAATTTAGTGCATGTCATAGTTTGCATCTTCTCCTGACACCCTTCGTTTTTTTTGTATTATATAGAATTTCCTTAGACCTAGCATGAAAATAGCCTGTTTTAGTAAAAAGTCGTAATATTGAATATTTAAGCGAACAGTTGAGGAGCACAAATGAGGATTTTTTTTTTTTCCCTTCTACCACCCCCCCACCCTCCCCTTACCCCGGGAAACCCCCCATACTTACTCTGGCTTGGTCTTTAGCCAGATTAACGCCTGTCTGCAGCCCATCCATGGACTACTACTGCTACCTATTATTACAGGAGTATGTTAGTCTGTGAGCAAGTAGGGATAAAAAAAAGAGCTCCAAAAAAAAAAAAAATTCTCTTCCTTTTTTTTCTTCTCCTCTCTCCTCTCTCTCTCTCTCTTCCCTCCCTTCCTTCCCTTCCACTACGTCATTAAAGTAATCGTAGGTGTGAATCAAGTGGGAGTTTCAAGTGCTGTTTGCATACATATATACATATACGTATACACGTGTATACGTGCACACCTATATAAACGCACATACACAAATATATCTAATTATTCATTCATTCCTACCTTCCCCTATGCATAGTTTCCCGTGATTATATATATACATTTATTGTGGGTATTTTATATATATATATATATTTTTTTCTTGTTTTCCCTCTTTTATTCCCCTTTCCTCACTTTTCCCTTTCCTTCCCCTACTTCCCCCTTCTTCCCATTTTTTTTTGTCTTTTTTTTCCTCGTTTTCCCTGCTTTTTTTTTTTTTTTATTTTTCCCTTTTTTTCTTTCCCTTTTTTTCCCCTCTTCCCCTTCTTTTTTCCTTCATTACTTCCCCCTTTTTTTTTTTTCCCCAACCCCTTTTTTTATTTTTAATTTTTTTTTTATTTTACCGTCTCCCTATTTGAAAATTCCTTTTCCTTTTTTTCTTTATCTGTATATAAACCGCTTTCTAAGCCTTATGAGAATGAATCTGGTCGTGGGCTTGGGCTTGGGCATGATCTCGGATGGATTCTAGCAGCTCATCTGCGTCTTGAGTAGTGCGAACGTTATGCATTTTGTTATTATTATTTTTAACACTATCCCAATAATAATGAACACAAAAATGATGGAAAAATGTCAAAGAGAAATCAATTCATTTATATGGAATTACAAGACCACAAGAATATCTTGGAAGAAGCTCAGAAGAAGAAGAGAAAAAGGGGGCCTTGCACTACCGGACCTAATGTTCTATTCATGGGCCTTTCAGATGTCCTATTCTAGAATGCTTCTTAAAATGCCATCTAATCTACCTAGTACATCCATGTATGGAGCCATGCTAAAGGAGACAAATCTTGCAGCAGATGGCTTTATGTTTAAATTTGGTAGTCAAACATTCTTCAAAAATATAAAACTGAAAACACTACACTCATGGGCCAAAAATTGGTTTATCAGGAAAAAACTGAGACTATCTTACTATTCAAACTATGCACCAATTTGGGACTCTCCCGGGTTACCACTATGCTTGAAAGATAACTTGTCCAATATAATTGAACAAGCAGGCATCTGTAAATGGGGCCACCTATTTAAAGATAAAAAACTTATAACTTGGGATGAGTTATATGAGCAAGTTGGCCCAGGGTTTTCCAGATTCAAATATATTCAAATGGATAGTTGGGCAAGATCTGAAATCCGTAAAGACAGTAACATTGGAAAAATAAGTGAAATGGAACAACAATTAGTAGAACGTCCAACTGGAGGAAAAGAAGTAGCTAGATGGTACTGGCTTCTGTTGGAAGAAAGCGAAGGGGAGTTTAAACTCCCGGATGAGTTATGGGGGACCGAAATTGGGATTCCATGCGAGGAGAGGTGGATAAACTCTTTTGAGATTTTACGCAACATC
This sequence comes from Lissotriton vulgaris, assembly GCF_964263255.1. Classification (NCBI taxonomy): domain Eukaryota; kingdom Metazoa; phylum Chordata; class Amphibia; order Caudata; family Salamandridae; genus Lissotriton; species Lissotriton vulgaris. The sequence goes on from NC_141691.1 coordinate 1,129,035,066, forward strand.
GTAAAGCCCTCTTGGCTTGTACGAAATCACATTTTCTCTGTACATAGGGCATATTTAACACCGCGGAAATTGTCTAAATATCAAACAGACAAAAAATGTAATAAATGCAACTTAGCAGACGCATGTGACATACATATGTTCCTAGAATGCCCTAATATAACCAAATTCTGGGAAGACGTGAAAAACACTTTAAATTCCATACTAAACACTTCCTTGTCAATAACTCTCCCACTTGTCATCTTTGGAACAGAAGACAATATCACAGGCAAGGAAAAATCATTTCTTTTCTATGCAATTTTGATGGCGAGAAGATTCAATGGGTAGAGAAGACACCTCCTCTACACTGTTCATGGCTTACTTCATTATATGAGATATCCAAAAGAGACCTAATGAGATCTGTAAATAAGAGAAAGCTAGCATTTTGGGATCTCCTGACCAACTGGAGATGATCGGGGTTTTTTTTTTTTTTTTTTTTTTTTTTTTTCCGGGTCCGATGATTATGCCATCTTTACTCTTTTGGACCAAGGGCTAGGACAGTTTCGAACAAGGTCCGGCAGGTTGAAACATACCTAGATGGAGTCAAAAGAATGCTCCCCTAACTGGCTTTTTCTTTCTCGACACATATCTCCCGCCATTAACACATATCACGCCAGTAAGGCCGTGCAAGGTGGTTGGTATCTTCCGTCAGAGGGGAAGGCAGATGAGGACAAAAAATAAATAAATAAATTAAAAAAAAAATAATAAAAAAAAAAATAATAATAAAAAAAAAGCAAAATAACTGTAAACCTATAAATTTGCAGGATGATTTTTGAGTACAACACTGCCTCACATGCAAGTTTGCTATGTTTACTAATACTTTTAGTCTTTACAACATCAAAGCTATGGCTACCAACCCGCCTGTTGAGTGCATACGCGAATCAAATGACCATGCTTTAAACTGTGTCCTACTCAATACCAGGTCAACTTCCTAAACATAAATACGAACTTGCTGACTCCTTTGATCAATACAAGCCAGACATTAGGTTCCTCACGGAGACATGGACAAATAGTTCTTCTGAGCCGGATTTCAATACGGCCATACCAAAAGGATACAATCTGTTTAAAATCGATAGAGAATGACAACAAGGAGGGGTGGGGGTGCAATTGCATGCCGTTTTAATATTAAGGCCCCATTTGCAGCTATCCCCCAACTGAAGGAAGAAGCGGTCCTATTTACATTTAAATGCAACAATGTTACAGCTTTCAAGGGGATACCAATTTATCGCCCACCAGGTTCCAGGAAGCCTTTTATTTCCTCCATACAGACCGCTATGGAGTCTTGCATAGAATACTCTAATTTCTCGCTATTGGGGAATTTTAATTTGAAGTTTGAGTCCCCCGAAAGTTGGGACACCATCAATTCAATTGATGGACTAAAGAGTTTTGACTTAAATCAAATTGTTACTGAACCTACTCGTATAGGGAAACATACATTGGGTGGCATCTTCACTAATCATACTCGGTTACAATTTATCAGAACACTACCTATGACATGGACTAATAATAGTGCTGTTTTCTTTGAGCTATCACTCATGGGACCGCCCATTAAAGAATCAAACAATAATAGGATGGGCACAACCCACCCCTTTCGTAAAATAAACTCTCCAGAACTGGAAATTGGCTTATGCTCTCATGGCCCCAATCCAAAAACTGATCTTGATTACACAGCCTTTAACTTTGGCGGCTGGATTGACTCGGCAGCTAAGAGATGCATCCACACATTTGCAGAGAACAACCATCAGCCCCATGGTATACATTTGAGTTAAAAGAACTAAAGAAAAAATGTAGGGCTAAAGAACGAGCATGGAGGAAAGAATACGTGGAACTAGAAAATAAATCACTATAAAGAGGTGATAGTAAACGATAAAGAGTAAATAATTGCGGCAAAATCACATTTTTTCACCAAGAAAATCAGTGTTGCAAAAAACTCAGCTAGAGAACTTTTTAAAACAGACTCTGCCTTATCCAAATTTGGCGAAAGCACACAGTTCAGTCCTAATATGCAATTCTGTGACAAATTAGCAGAGTTTTTTCATGACAAAGTAAACAAGGTATATAATGTGTTCTGCAGGGGCAAGGCCGGATATAATCTGGATGGGATTAACAAAGGCGAGGTGACCTTGCAGGGTCACCTACAAAAATTAAATTGTCCTTCACACAGTCCCCAACATTATTGTAGACCATTTAGCACCCCTTCTTAACAACATCTTGGATGCTGGACATTTCCCTGCTATCTGGAAAAAATCCCTGGTTAGGCCTATTTTGAAGAGATCGTCTCACGATCCTATGGAGATCAGCAACTACCGGCCCATCTCCTGTCTACCGTTTCCATCTAAAATTCTTTTAAAAGCTCTTAATGAAGAACTGCTCCATTTCCTAGAGTCTAATGACAAACTAGACCCTTTGAAACACAATTCTGGCCCTTACATAGCACAGACTCTGCCCTGACCTCTGAGGAAATACGTGTCCAACTAGACAGGGGAGGGACAGCTATACTGATTCTACTTGACCTCTCAGCCGCGTTCGACACGGTTAATCACCAAATACTTATTCATCGCCTTTCCGAAATAGGGATTACAGGCGAAGCCTCCAATATTCTCAGATCCTACCTATCTGACAGAGAACAAACCATAGTGATGGGAGAACACAAATCTCACCCCTACGCCCTACCATGTGGAGTGCCCCAGGGATCCTCACTATCTCCACATTGTTCAATGTCTATGTCACTCCACTTTCTTCACCACCATTTATTATGCGGACGACTTGCAATTAGTGGTGCCACTATCTTCAAAGTCGGAGGACGTGGCAACTTCATTTAATGATTGTATGGTTCACATTATCAGGGGGATGCAGGATAACTGCTTAAAGCTAAATACTCACAAAACTGAAGTGGTTTTGTTTGGTAGTGCTATCTCCTTCTGGAACACCTCATGGTGGCCGGAAGCAGCCGGGCCATGCCCGCTACCAGTAAAAAAGGTAATAAACCTTGGTGTCATGATAGATGACCATCTATCACTATCCGACCAGGTCAATAGCATCACCTGATCATGCTTATTTACGCTGAAGACTCATCTTAGAAAAACAGTTATCATTGCTCTGGTGCTATCAAAAATCGATTATTGTAACGCTCTCTACTTAGGGGTAAACTAGAGAAACATATGCAAGTTAGAAGCACTACAAAACGCAGCTGCACGACTGCTGCTTAAGATTCCTAAATTCAGCCCTATAACCCAATGCATTTGAGACCCGCACTGGCTCCCAGTCCAGGCAAGTATCCAATTGAAATCAATGTGGATTGTCCATAAGACATTGAACAGGGCTGGGCCCACCTTTCTTAGTAAGCATATTAGATGCAACACTCCACAGCGAAACCTCAGGTCATCATCGGCCTCTCTATTCGAGGTTTCCAGGGTAAGGTCAGTAAAATGTCAAGGCAGAAGCTTTTTCCACTTGGCTCCCAGATTATGGAACACACTGGCCATCATCCTTAGAAATTAAACCAACAGACAATCATTCAGGAAATCGTTAAAAACATGGCTTTTCACGCCGAAACCATAAACATTTATCATTACCCTCTTGTATAGATCAACAACAGCTTGCACTAACACGCCTCTGCATACACACTCTTTATAGAACATTTCATTTCATTTATAAAACCTTTCATTTCAATTCATAAACCAATGACAAAAAACAATGCAAGGCCAGAAACAAAGCTAAAAGCAGCCGTGTAACCATCCCATGTACCAGTGGAAGTAAAATGGCTGACAACATAATCAAACTCAATGAAGAGTCTACTCAAGTGTGAAGCTATGTCTGCAAGGGCCCATTAAAGAGAAGGAACCCTAAACATTATTTGATAAAAAGCCAAGAAAAACCACTGGAAGAAGCACTTTCCGTGAAGAGAGTGAGGCCCTTACTCCAGCTCGAACTCCAGTTCTCACTGACTCTTGTTCTCTCATGGAACCAGCTCTGCTGGATAAAAGCCAAAGGAAAGACGCTTGATTTCACCAAGAACCTACACCTACCAATGGGGAAAGCTTAAAAGCCCCTACACTCTTCACTCCCACAAAAATAACTAACTCCTAAGTCAACTAAAGCATACCGCTTTAGCTACTACTAGCCTGCTGGTAAGATCGTCTGATTCTCTCCAGGTCCGAGAGCAAATTGGTAAGGGTCCTGCTAGCCTTGATTTAGATATTACTGTCCAACCACTTGGGTGTTTAACTGATGGCAATCAAATAGTTTTCACCCCAGAATACCAGTCCAGGGGGAGGCACGATATTCTTAACTGCGGTAACATCTTAAAACTCTTAAGAAGATGTCCACAGTAGATATCCAAACTATTCCATTTCTGCCACCCATGGAAGAGAAGGTGAAAAATTCTAGCCTTGTGAATTGGTCCTCTAACCTGCTTGCCAGGAAAATCCTCTAGGAGAAAGAGCACTTTCTTGGCTGGGGAATCAGGATTAGCATGCCTCACTCAGCAGCCTGCCTAGCTCCACTTTGATGCAGAGGTCTAGCCCGGGACCAGGGTTCAATTCCCCGCCTCGGCGGGTCTTGGGCTCAAAATTCCACAGACCTGATAATTCTCGCCTCGGTGCCTATTCCAATCATGGAGTCCCACTCTGCAACTCTGGGCAATAGCTTGCTTAATCTCCACAACGGCCCCCACAACGCTAAGGATGCCTGGCCTCCACCTTGGGGGTGCCCAGGAGTGGACACCTCACAGGGAAAGCCAGGATAGGTTCCACAGCGGTATTCGTACAAGCGCCTTGAGACCCTTGCGGGTGAGTAGTGAGCTATACAAGTATCAATTTACAATTTTTTTTTATATGAGGCCCAAATGATAACAAGCAAGTACACTCAATTCTCAGGAACCCCATTGGCAAAACAGCTCCATCCTAAACCTCTTTTTCGCTGGTGCAAAATACACATTCCTCAACCGGCAAACACAGCTCTGTTAAACTAAACCTTGGCTGGTTATCAGAAGCCTTACATTGCGGCAGTCGATCCTGATGTGCTAAAGCAAAGTCCCCCCAACCAACCCTAGAGCCAAACTCAATGCAATCCACTTTAGTCATGGAAAATAAACTTTTCACACACCAAAAGTCACAATAGCATTCAATAAATATCACATGGGAATATCCAATTATTCTTTTAGACGAAACATGGGCAAGGCAGCTACTCCCAATAGATGAATTTGCCAGATATTTTAGCCCAAGGTTTAAAACAAAAAAGTTTGACTGCCCATGGGGTGGACTGGCAATCTTTATAGCTGCAGCACCCAAGACTGAAAGTGAGCTGGTGGAACCAGACAATAATAACATTGTAATAGTCAAACTGCAAAAGTGGCACAAGGAAACTAAGAGATCTCTCCTACTAATTAATCTCTACATTCATTCAGATGCAAGATCCAGGAAATTGGGGCCCTCTAAACTGGTAAATATTTTACTAGGTAGCCAACAAGAACCAACGTTCTCGGAAATCCTGGCCATAGATGACTTCAATATGAACCGGCTGTGGCCTTTTGCCCGAGGGGAACATACACTACAGAAGGACCTCATCTGGACGGTTCCCGTTAAGTCTGTTGGATTTGAAGACAACAGATCCCGGGAGGTAAAGGCTGTGGCATTAGTAAAAGATCTTGAATCCCTTGGTCTTGAAGTACTGAAATCAGGTACCAACAAAACACTGCACCATCATGGTCTTATTAGTCAGATGGCTCAAACTCTACAATCTATTTTATGACAGTAATCCTGCCCCTACTCCGTTTAATCTCATCGTACCAGATAAAAAAAATGTACGAAAGTGACAATGAGCAACCATTTATAGAGGTCAATGCCACTTCCATCAGCAGGTAAACTCTCTGCCAGGGGAGCTTGTCACAAGAAATTATAGGAAGCTACATTGGTCAGAGGCACAACAGGATCAGTTGGGACTACTGCCTCAATCCTCGCCTGGCATTGCTCAAACAATGGCTCCCTCACTCTGATATCAAAGTGGACACTTTTTACAGGCAAACTACTGAATACTTGTTTGTCAAAAAACTGCCCAAGCACTTGCCAAGCCAAAGAGAACTGACAAGATCTAATAAAGGGTTAAAATATCTGCCTCTTGCCGCATCATAAGGAGGAATCACAACAGAATTCTAAGACTGGCTAGGAAGCAACATGGGAATACTGAGATTCAAGGTAATCAGAAACTCATAAACATAATACACCGGAGGACAGTTTAGGAGGAGAAATTAACAAAACAAAATCTCCATGCAAAAGCACTGTACCTCTGTAAAAAGAAAAAAATCAAGAGATTTTTGGAGAATGATCAATAACCTGAACAGGGCCCCTACGGGGCCTCAAGTTCAAGCCTAACAGAAACTGGCTGGGTTGACTTCCTAACTAAACACTTTAACCAACCGCTAGAGGCTACAGCACTTTTCAGCCAAGAGACAGGAAGCAAACCCCACAAACCCAGACAAACTCACGCTTAGCTTTTCTGAAGAGCAAATACGAATATCTATATAAAAGGGTAGATAAGACAGGGCACCAGGTCCAAATGGAATCCCGCAAGCAGAGTACAAGACAAACCACGCCTTATGGTCGGCAAGCCTGTTGATAGTTTTTAAATAGTGGTCTCCAGTTAGAAACTACGTTGATCGTCATCGGACAGAAAACTACAACCTCATCAAGCTGTTAGACATTGAGGCAAAGCATTTTGTAGGTTCTTTTAACATAACTATCACTGTGGGCAGAAGAAGACCATATTATTCTTCCTAACAAATCTTGGGTCCTGCAAGGGCCCTGCAAGACATCCAACATTATATCCCTTGTGATGATTATGGACAAAGAAAATTTAAGAAGCACCTAACTTACCTCTGCCTTGTGAATTTCAAGTCGACATTCAACAGTGTGCAACTGTTTGCCTTTCCAAAAACTGGCATATTCCTGCTCATCTCTTAAAAACAACAATACAGTTGTTATATTTGGGTACAATGGCAAGAGTGAGAATTGGAGATGGTGCCTTTCTGTCCAGGAAATTTTTAACCACCCAGCATTTAAGCAAGAATGTGTAGTTGCACAGTTCTGTTCCTGTCCGACTTGACCTCAGCCCTGGATGAAGTAAATGCACACACCCATAAGCGAACAGACATAAACAACTCGAGTCTCCTGTATCGACACAATGTGATTTGCCTTAGCCAAACAAAAATCAGGTTTGCAAATTCTCTTAGATAAGGTATCACATTACTCAACACCCAACAGGATAAAATAAACAAAAAGAAAACCAAGGTTATGGAAGTGATCAAAAGCATACGTAAAACAAACAAATGGTATCTACAAGGTCAACAACTGGAGCCGGTTAAAACTCATAGATATCTTGGAGTTCGAGTTGACGACAAAGGCTCCTCCTCCAACATAGGCTTGACCTGCAGAGGAAGCGCAACAAACTACTCCTTGCATTTCGCACTTTACTGAGATCGTTAGGAAGCACAACTTCCTTGCTATTCCAGTAATATAAGCAAAATTACCACAGAGTCTCTCCTACGGAAGCAAGGCACTACTAAAGAAGCAACATTGTCTCCCTGACAATGCTTCACCGGCCCAGATAAGGCTGGAGTTCGGTCTGCCAAACCAAACAATTGCAAGGAAAGGAGACTACATTGAAGTATGGAAAAGAATAAAGTGCTTGATTGCAAACCAACTATACCAAACTGTCTGGCAAGAAATTTAAACAAATACAAATGCACCTTCCCTGCCGTATCTAGACTTGGCAATTGATGAAATGGCAATTCAATCACTATGGGAAAGACCCTTAATTTCAGAGCCATTTAAAAAAGCGATAATGGAGTGTAGAAAAAACCTCTTTGTTAAAAGACAAACAGGCATATGCATCAAAGTAAATACCGGGAGCAAATGGGTAGATTCTCAGAATCTGCCCCTTTGCTCCCGGTATTTTTGCATTTGGGATGCATCATCCCAAATGCAAAAATCGCAATTTAAGGAATCTCTAAATTGAGATTCCTTAAATTGCGATTGCATTTAAGGAATCCCAAATTGAGATTTCTTAAATGCAATGCATGAAAGTCAAAAAAATAGCGAATTCGATAATAGGGGGAGCAAATTACCATGAAGTTGGACTTCATAGTAATTTGCTAAAACTTTGAAAAAAGCACTTTTGTGCATTTTTCAAAGTTTCATGTTGCGCATATTGTGCAACATATGTGCATATATCAATTTCAGGGGTGCAACAGGGTGTCATTTTGACACCCTTGCACCCTTGAAATTGCATGAGCAATTTGCGAGTATCTACTGGTACTCGCAAATTGCTCATGCAATCTCCAATACATTCCTATGGGCATGTAGGCCCATAGGAATGAATGGGACAGCATTCCTTAATTGCGACTAGCAATTTGCAAGTAGCAATTAAGGAATGTTAAGGAATCGCTATTTTAATAGCGATTGCTACATGCATAGGCTTTTGCTATTCCTAAATAGCGATTCCTTAAAAATCGCTATTTAGGAATAGCAAAAGGCTACGTTGATGCATCTGCCAGAAAGAGGCTTATAAGGTCCTTCTTAATAATTAAATCCACATGTGTATTTGAATACATGCTGGATTTATAACCACAGATGAAATCGTGAGTCTCTTTAGTACAGACACCTGGGCCAAGTGCCATTGTATGGAATCTGGCCTCCTGGGTCATTCCATATTTCCTATTGGCCAGGATGTAACACATTCCCTTTCATCAAACAACAACAAAATATATAATAACTAACTACATTTTTTATACTACCTCCAAAACAATCCTAGGAGCATATCTATTTTGATTTTATATTCTTATTGCAAATCATGTTGTACTTACATGAAACAATACCCTTTCAAAAATAATATATTTTTCTCAACACACTATGACATGCTTTGGCCACTGCATATTTCCCATTCTTAATATCATTATTATTTCATATAATAATCCTTGCTCCATATAGGTTGTTCTCTAATTCGCTTTCTATCCTCCCTGCTCCCTCGCAATTTGGTATTACTGCCATTCACACCTGTTACCATCCGCCATTTCCAGTTCTCACAAATACGCCTTTGATTCCCATCAGCATCTGGCCATAAACATCTGTGCACTTTCACTACTTTGCTCATATCACAATCATTTCCATCTCATAATTCCACTACCTGATTATCTACCCTAAGTTTCCCCTGGGGCACCGAAAAATCTCAATTCACCTGAATTCACCATTCTTCCTTTTCTTACTCGCATCCAATCCCCAATTTCCATGTGTTCACGCAGTATGTCTCTATTGTTTTCCATTTTATTTTGTTTAATCTCTTCTTTCCATCTTTGACTGATTTGCTTTCCTTCGTCACTTTTTGCATTGTCTATTATATCCAACATCCACATCTGATTCAAAGTACAAAAGGCCTTACTACCTCTCATTTTTTCAAAAGTTGAAATATCTTCTTCAACCCTGAATGTGTTCCTATAACTCCAAAATAATTCCTTAATGGTGTGCTGACAATTGTTCCCATTAACTATCGCCAGTTGGAATCCTTCCTTCAGCACCCTGATACACCTTTCCACAATTCCATTACTTTGTGGATAATAAACTGTTGTACGTATATGCTCAATTCCATAAACCTCCAAAAATGTCTTCACTTCATTGAAAATGATGTATACCTGATTATCAGTTACCAAACATTTTGGCAACTCTTCCCTTTCAAAAATCTCATTCAAAAACGGTGTCACTGCTTTTGAAGTAACCTGGAGTACCAATGTGACTTCTGTCATTGAGACAGCTGACAAATCAACACTAGAGCCTGAATCTGACTATTGACAATACACATGGGTCCTGCTTTGTCTAATGATATTTTTCCCAACACTCTACTTGGTCTTGATACTGGAGTGTTTTCATACTTTACTGTTTTCTGTGATTTTTCACTAATGGCACAAAATACAATATCTAACTTTCTAAAATGTCTAAAATTCTTAAGTCATTTACAAATACAAATAAGATTGGAGATTGGAACTCAACACCTCCAAGACAAAACATATGGTGTTTGGGAAAGTACGGGGTGGTCTTTGGGAGATCAGGATCACACACGAGCCCCTGGAGTGGGTAAAAAACTTTGATTATCTAGGCATAGGTTTGAGTGAGTCACTCAATTGGGAATACCAACTAAACAAGAGTTACCTAATCCTATGTCAAAGGTCTAAATTGATACTAAGATTTCATAAACAATCTTATACTCAACCCCTATCCCCAGCACTGGGAATCTACTGTGCAAAAGGCCAAAGTGGAGCCCTGTACGGAGCTGAGATTTGAGGCTACACTACCGTCAATAAGTTAACAACTTGCAAAAGCATTTTTGTTAGGTCTCTTATTTCGGTACTGATAACAACACCTCTCATTTCCTTTTTCTGTGATCTTAGGTTGAAGAGAATCAGGGATCTGGCTGCTCTGAACCCTTAACCTACTGGCTGCGCCTATGGATAACCCCCCAACGTATTGATTATCGAAATTCTTTACAGGAGGTTACGATGATTAATTGTGCAAAAAGCTTACCATGGTTTAAAGATATTGCAGGCTGGTGCAAGTCATTAAGTATGAAGGACCTGTGGGAAAATCCGCACAGGGCTACAAGAGATGATTTATTGAGATTAAAAGCCAGATATTGGGAGGTGGTGGGCAATAACTTTTCCAATAATTTGACCAGTGGTCAGTTAACAACTAATTTCTAGTTGTAAAGTCATGCACACAATTTGAATCCTTTCTGGACCGAATCTCTCCCCCTCTTGCAAAAAGCGTATATTTGAGATTCAGATACGGCAATCTGTTCCTAAAAAATTCCAGCCAAAGAGGCGGTTGGCCTAGTACTGGATTTATGTCCTGCCTGTATTAAAGTCAGAGAAACTGAAGAACACATTTTGTTTTTCTGTCCTAGATACCAGCAGTTACGCAGGAGGTGGAGAAGACCAATCTGCCTCAAATTAGGGGCTAGGCAACATCAGATAGCGTACAGAATTTTTAAAACAGATGTATCTGAACCGGGGTCAGTCGCTTTTTATTTGCTCTCTGGATAATCTTACAGAAGCTTTTATTATAGATTGCACTGTATTATGAATTGTCTTGTAAAATATGCACCTTCTGTATTGTGTACCTTAGGAATGCTCTGCTTATTTCCACGGGGATAAGCAAGCTGCATGCTTCTTGGCAGGAAGCATGCCCCACAGCTGTCTCTAAATGTATTCTGATGTATGTCCGACTGTCCTTTTCTATTGCAACTTTTAATAAGCAACGCAAAAATGTATTTGTTTTTATATTTTTAAAATTGCGAATTGACAATGTTTTTATCTTTTGTATACTTTGATGGTTTTGTACAAACGAACCAGATAAAGTTATTTGACTTGACTACATCAATTGATTCATTAAGCATTTGACCCCTGCTTAGAAATGCGTGTCGCACAACCACTTCATTGACTTTCTTTGTGTATAACTTATCCAATTGTTTTATAGCTGATTCATACACGTCTTTTTCTTCCTCTTCATCATCTCTTTCTAGTACAGTTGTGGGTGGTAAATGAAATAGTACACACCTACCCTCTGCATCTAAACAATGTTTCAAGATGGCTAATTTCAGTTTCTCAGTATGGGCATTACCCTTAATTGCTTCTATATAAGCCTCAAACCCATCTTTCCATTGTTTCCATTCCAATATGGAATCTCCTGGTCTAGATAAAAAGGGTATTTGTGCTTTTCAGTCATCCGTCGTTAATAATTATCAAAAGCTATCAAGGGAAATACATCTAGGATGATTTGTAATTATTATAATATCTGGTGTGCGAATCACCAACTTTTAATAATAAAATAAAGCTGTTTGGTCTCATTCAGTGTCAGCGCTGGTCATGTGAGCGCATAGTAGTTGATAGTTGCATTGCCCTCTATAAAACGGCTCCCGGATGTGCATGTTGTAGTAGATAACGTCACTTCGCCACACGCCACTTGTGCGGGTACTCGGGGAAGTCTGCTCAGCTTGTGCACTACGTGCATGACACACTACACTCTACATACAAATTCTGAACATGTATACAAAACTCCTCCAAAGCTGTGTCAGAGTTTACAGACAAGTCACTTTTTGACCTGATCACATCATATAAGGGATGACATCCTTAGAAATCACCGATCGTGATCACCGCTTCGACGATCTCCAGTTGGCAGTGCTGTGATTTGCAACTCCTTGAGGTCGCAGGACTCCAGGCTTCTCAACGTTCCACTCGTTGCCAGTGTAGGGTCCTTCCTAATGATTCATTCCACACGTGTATTTGATTAAATGCTGGATTTATTACTACAGATGAAATCACCAGCCTCTTCGGTAGAGGAGCCTGGGCCAACTGTCGCTGTATGGAATCTGGCCTCCTGGGTCATTCCAGATTCCATCCAACTAGATTGGCCAGGGTGTAACAAGTTCCTCTCGATCAGATCCCATGCCTGGATGTTTTTTAATGAATATAAAACTCTCAAGCCCCAGCCCTATCTAGGGGCCGGACGGTCCAGGCAGTTAAAAGAGCCTTTCATCAGGCACCACTTTGGCCTCCTCCATGGTCTTGCTCACACTGTGCCTTGCCTCTAGGACACTAAACACGTTTGTTGCAGACTGTAAAACTGGGGAGAAAAACATTATCACTATAACTTGCCTTTGCCCTGGTCTACTGAATGATAGGATGGGGCTGCTAAGAGCACTCTTTTTGCTTGTGCAGGCAAGCTGTGATCGCATGCATCAAGGCAACGGATATCTCTTTGAACCTTAATTTTACTACACTTTTAAAGCTTGCACTGCAAATCTGTGACAGTATGCTGTTTTAAATTTTCTGTTGTTTTATTGGAATTTTCCTTTCAAATGTAGTCGCCGAAAAATTGTTATTTTTATTATTATTACATTTTGATTTTTTTATGTATTGGTACTTTTTATCGAATATTGCTGTAGCGGGTTTTTAAAATGAGCTAATCTATGCTACTTTTTTCAAACTATGCATAACAATGAAAATCAAAGCAGTAGTTGTGATATGTGAAAAAACACTTTGTTACTATCCTTACGCACTTAGTATTCATTTTGCTAATGCCTCACATGTCAGGGTCTTGTGTGAGGTCCCTGGTAGATATAGGTTATTAATGCTCAATTCTTTCATGAGTGCTTCATGCGAGAAAAAGGAGCATAAGAAAATAAAAATGGTGCTGTTGGCCAGCATGGAATCTAGGAGGTGCATAAAGACATCCTGGACCAATACTTCTCCCCATGCAACTGTCTATTGTTCATGCCACAGACTCTACATGCTTCTCAGCACAAATATTACCCTCTGTGTCTAACAATAATTGAATTTACTACTTTTGACTATACTTCTATTTGAATTCCTTCTAGGGAACTTCTTTTTAGATGGATCTGTCAAAATTGTTATGCTATGCTATGTTATGATATGTTGACTGATACCTGTAAGGTGGTCTGGTGCTGGGGAAAAAAGACTTGGACATTAAGTAAATATAACTGTGATAAAGCCAGATTTTTAGCACCTCACGAAAAAGTAACATCTTACATTTTGCACAAGTTAACTGGAAGAGCACTCCACAACCTAGCAGCTGTGAGACAAAAATATCTGTCTCCCGATCATTCACGCTTAAACCCGGGGAATACCAGTAAAGATGCGTCAGTGGATTTTAGTTTTCGAATTGGCAGATATAGGATGGATTTGTGCTGGAGGTACCTGTGGCTAGTTTCATGGAAGGATCTGTGTACACAACAAGTAGATTAAACTGTAATCAGTGTCAAGAGTCCACAGCAGCAGAGGAGGAAGCATAACTTGGCAAGCAAAGAGCAAGCCTGACTGCTGTATTTTGAATACTCTGAAGTCTCGTTAACAGGCTAGTACAGGGAGCCCTGAAAAAGGGAATTGCAATAATCCATTCGGCTCAGAATAGTCTCTGGGCCGAATTGGAATAATCCACTCGGCTCAAAATGGTCTCTGGACCACCACCCCACACAGGCAGGATGGAAGCAGCACAGGATTTATTTAACCCCTTCCATGCTGGTGACGAACCCCAGCCGTCACGCTCTGCGGCGCTCGTGTGCTGATGACGGCTGGGGTTCGTCACGGCCCGCCCTGTTCTTTTGTTTACCGCACAGCGGCGGAAACGGCCCAGCATGGAAGGGGATAAAACCTGCAGCAAGAGATACATGTGGCCGAAAGATGATAGACGTGTTTGAAAAGAGTGATTCTCTTCCAAGAGAAATCTAAGATTCTGTACTACCTCAGCTTGTGAGAAACCTTTATCCAAGATGATGCCCAGTAATCCATGGGAAAGGCACTTGGGGGACTGTTATATTAAGCTATAGTACCTCAGTTTTGTTTGCATTACATTTCAGGGCATTCTGCCTTAACCAGATAGTGACTTCCAACTTACAGGGATGGAAAACGTCAAGGAGAGCAGCCTCTGAGTTATCAAAAGATGATTATTGTCTGCATAAACACAATTTATGCCTAAGGATTTTATAAGCTTGAACAGAGGGCAGATGTAGAGGTTGAAGTTGGTGTAGTACCTTGATTTCTTATTGAAAAGGTGAAAGGTAGACTGCTTGCCATCTACCCTTCAGATAACTTTTACACCACTGCAGAGCCCACTCACAGATCATCTCTTCCACCAATATAGGCAAGAAGATGGCATGAGAGAGTATATCAAATGTGCCAGAAAGGTCTAAAAGCACCAGGGCAGTGCCGACATTTTAAGATCATCAAGGATTGACACTGGTGATATTTCTGTGCTGTTCACTGGACAAAAACCAAATTGTACAGATTCAGATATATTATGCATCTCTATAGCCTGTTAACATACTCCTCCAGGATGTTTATGGGGAAAGGCAATAATGAAATTGCCTGAATTTTAGAAAGACCAACACGATCAGCATTTGGCTTTTTCAGAAGTGGGACAATCAAAGCCTTTTTCCACTCACCTGGGACAAAAACATTTGCTAAGACCTACTGCATGCATCAAGAATTGGCTTGGTTAGGTCAGACAAACCATCTTTCCAAAATCTTACTTGGATAGGATTAAGAGGAGAGGTGACAAAATCGGAAGTTTTGCTAAACAAATCATGTAGAAAGAAGCAAATTAAAGTATCTTAAAATGGAGAGATCTCCGCAAATTCCCATCAACCAGAATGGAAACTGCAACCCAACATCTGATGTCGTGGAAGATGGAGCCTGAGCAAAACTGTCACATAAAGCCACAATTTCATTCTCAAAAGTTTGAGTTTGTCACAAAACGATTGGGAATGCTCAAAAATGTAGTGTGCATACATCTGTGTGGCTCTTTGTTGGACACTCCTTATTTGTTAACACCCAGGTCTCTACACCGAAGTGTTGGGGAAAGATCTTTTCAAATCATGCTGCGACACTCTATTTTACCCACTCAATATTTACCATCACTATCACAATTATTGTTGAAGTACTATTATGACTGTCATTACAAGTAATAATGAACTTTAAAAATGTGCCTGTAATTAATCAAAGCAGTCAGTTCAGTTCATATGTCTTTATTTCGAAATGTTCCATCATAAAAGACATCATAAAAATATTCATAAAAACACTCTACACTTATCAATATTAATATACACAATTGCCCAATATAAGACATTAAAACTAAATTAGTAAGACCAAGTGTACAAATATTTTTTCAGCACACAAATAGTCACTACATAGGGTGTTAAACATATCGTGCAGACACGTAAAACATAAAACATAATTAAATTTGCAATTAAAGACGTACTAACTATATTGGAACTAAAAACTATCAGTTAGTCATCTCACTTATGGGTACCTAGCTCTAATGATCCATGCCCACCCCAAGAATTTTGCTACTGCTATGGTCACAATCTCAGATGTGTTGGTTCTTAAAAGCCATAGCGCCTCCGCACTCACCCGTGTTCTTATCTTAGTACAAATTGGTTTTAACCATTTTCTCCGGGGGGCTAGGTAAGCGGGGCAAACAAAGAAAATGTGACCTATCGAATCTTTTTGATCCCTACACCAGGGGCAGTACTCTGAAGACTGTCCACGCCTTTATTTGTAAAGGTCCTCACAGGTAGCGTCCCAACTCTAAACTGGTGATAAAGCTTTCTATCGTTGCTCCTAATAATGACATCCCAATAATCCTCCAGTAGGTGATCAAGCTTGTGGACCAAAAACCTGCCAGTCAAGGAAGTAGACTCAGTCTGGATAACAAATTGGTGTCTTACGGACGCACAGTAAAGTGCTTTAAATTCTTTTTTCGAAGGAAAAGCATTTATATCTGGGGGCCTCCCACAACAGACTAAGACCCATATTTCCCAACATAACCTTCACATCTCTAAACCAAGGAAGATTACCTGATCCCACAATTGATCTTAGATCTGAAATTTCGTTTGCAAAGAGGGCCAGTTCTAGAATTATCCATATTCTCCTCCACAGTGCTAGCATCCTATACCGCACTACATCATCAATAAGGTGACAACCCATATCAAGCAGTAAGGGTTTCGTAGGGGTAGATTGTGGAAGACCAGCCAGATTACGTAGGAATTTATTTTGGATTCTAACCAATGGTGACAAGTCCGAGATGCCCCATAGGTCGGCACCATACAGGATTGCAGAACTTATTTTTGTGTCAAATATTTTTAACGCTGGCCTTATCCTTTTAGTTAGTGAGGTTCTTTGTTCCTTTATTAAGCACCCTGTTAGGCGGGCACATTTTAAACAGAGTGCATCAAGTTGTGGTTTCCATCTTAACCTATATTCCAAAAGAACCCCAAGATAGGTCATTACTTCCACCTGTTCTAGTTCAATACCATTCATGCTAACATGGCTCTTCATCGTCCTGTTTTTGGTTAGTATCATGAATTTGGTTTCTCTCACATTCACCTGTAAGTCATTAAGTTTACAGAAATCCTCAAACTTATTAATCGCTGTTTGGAGTCCCCTTTGTGTTTTAGAGAGGGTAAGAGTGTCATCTGCAAAGATGAGGAGTGGGAACTTTGTGCCACCCAAAACAGGGGCATCAGTTGGTGTGTCAGCAAAATACTGCACAACTTGGTTAATAAATAACAAAAACAATGTTGCTGCGAGGACACACCCCTGTCGGACACCACGGGTGACAGGAAATCGTTCAGTCACCTGTCCCTGACAACCCCATCTAACCCTTGCAAAATTTGCCTCGTGTAATCTTATAGTCCAAAAGTTCATGGGCATTCCCATATTTCCTAAGGCGGCCCATAATTTGTCTCTTGGGACGAGGTCGAAGGCGGACTTGCGGTCCACAATTGCTGCATAGACGGTTCCTCCACCCAGGAGCACCACCTTCCAGTATATCAGAATGAATCTGAACACCTGGTCGATCGTGTTGGCGCAAGATCTAAAACCAGCTTGCATAGGGGATAGAATATTCTCATTTTCAATCCAAACCTGTATTTTGGCCAATACCATCCTAGCAATATCTTTCTGGATTGGGTCTATTAAGCTTATGGGGCGATAGTTTCCCGGGGTCGAACGATCCCCCTTTTTAGGTCTCGGCCGAGAGACGCGCGAAGCGCGTTCTCGGCAGAGAACTATTGTAATCATGTCAGCCGCCAAAGCCGACAAAAGGAGACAAGAGCTGGGCACGCGCCCAGCAATCCTAATGGGAGAGGGAGCGACAGTGCTTGCCACACGCGGATTCAGTCGCACGAACGGTCACGGCGCCAGCGTCCCCGCCGCGTGCCGATCACTGCTCTCTTCCTGGCCGGCATCGAGAAGTTTCACAACGCAGGGAGGGCACGGAGAGGTAGGTGCTTGTTTGCCTTCATATATTAAATGCATTGCTGTTCCTCAGGCCACGCCACGTGGGCTTCGGGCGGGTTACAGCCTGGTAAGGTGGGATAACGAGCACAGTGCATTACACTGTGACTGTTTGGTTAGTGTCGGATATTCTCAGCATTGGGGAGAAGGGTTACCGTGTGTTTGTCATATTTATTGACCTGTCTTGGCAATATCTGCCTAAGATGAGTGCCTTCAAGTGTGTCCTGAATGGCATTGAGTTATTATTTAGTGTTATTTCCTCCGTTAGAACATTTAGGAGTTTTGGGATCCATGCGGGAATGTGTTTTTTCAGAGCGTTGATCTTCCTCCTTAGACATTTTCAGAATCAGGTATGTTTTGTTTCTGTGGTGCGCGCCCTTGCAGTGATCACAAGCATGTCTTTTAAGTATGTGGGAATTCATTTCCGTGGGCCCTCGCTCTCTGCTCCTGTTACAGCTCTGTAGTGCCACGCTCGTGTGTGAACACTCACAATAAGAGTCTGTTTTCCAACAGTGTCTTCCGAATTTCAAACACTTGGCACTACAGCTCTGCGACGCTGCCTTCCTGTCTCTTTTTCTGCATTTCTCTCTCCGTTCCTGCCTTTCTCTCTCTCCGTTCCTGCCTTTCTCTCTCTCCGTTCCTGCCTTTTTCTCTCTCCGTTCCTGCCTTTCTCCCTCCGTTCCTTCTTTTCTCCCCTGTTCCTGTCTTTTTCTCTCCTTGTTCCTGACTTTTCTCTCCCTGTTCCTGTCTTTTTCTCTCTCTGTTACTGTCTTTTTCTCTCTCTGTTCCTGTCTTTTTCTCTCTGTTCCTGTCTTTTTCTCTCTGTTCCTGTCTCCTTTTCTCTCTGTTCCTGTCTCCTTTACTGTGCCTTCTCTTTTTGCCGGCTGCCATATACCCCGGGGAGCTGTGGACAGAGGCACCGGTTGTCGACGTTCAAAAACTGGCCTCCAGTGACCCAGACTCCACCCCACTCACACCCCGCCAGCCGGTATATGCCTGCTGATATAAATGGCCAATCCATCCTCTGCAAGTGTGCTTTGTAAGGGCACCCATATTTTTCGCCTGGAACTGGGCTCTGCCCACAATGTGAAAAGTGTTTTGGCCGCGAACAATGACGTTTACTTAGGTTGTTTCAGTAGCAATCGCTAGTGATGCAGCTGTGGGGAAAGTGGCACGTTATGATCTATAAAATAAAAAGCTGAGCTCGCAAAAGAGAAGTTCGCAGTACAGGCACGGGTGTGCAGGCCATGGTTTGGGGGCAGGGGCAGGAGAGGTGGCGGGAAGAAGAAAATAGGGTGGACGTTCAATCTTATCAGTTATTTTTCATTACTTTGCTTTGAATTTTGCAATTTGATATATTGACCACTTTTCTATATTGCACATTTTGGGCCCACACTATTGACTCTTCAATCTACCACTCTTTACTTTTCAATGGTTGGAACATTTCAAGCAGCATCTTTGCGGCATGCGATTAACGCATCAGCAGAAGCTCCCCATGGGGTCCCAGTCACAGAGAGGAGCTGATGCAACAGCCAAGGGCCAGGAAAGTGAGGCTCATGGAATAGAATGCGAATGCTGCACCAACGAGACGAGAGCAGTGTGCGTGCCTGTGAGTGCTGAAGAAAACAGAGTAGAGCATGCCGCCGAGCTAAACGCTTTTGAGACAGTGACCGTCACGGCACTGAGGCAGGAAAGCACAGTAATTATGTATCGGAGCAGGAGACGGAGTGAATTAGCCTT
Source organism: Lissotriton vulgaris (assembly GCF_964263255.1). NCBI lineage: Eukaryota > Metazoa > Chordata > Amphibia > Caudata > Salamandridae > Lissotriton > Lissotriton vulgaris. Next base: position 1,129,054,699 of record NC_141691.1, read on the forward strand.
AAGGAAGAGAGAGCTGACGACCCTTGTAACACTAACGTGACAGCAAAGAGAGGTGCCTGCTGCGTGTAACTGTGAAGGGGCACCTCCAGAGCAGGCTTAAGCTACGTGCACTAGGCATGGGCAAAGGAAGTATGGAGGCTGCAGCATCTCAAAAATAAAGTTTGGGGTTCAGAAAATGCTGGAATGATAACAAGCATTTGAAATGCAATTGGTCTCGCATTTACGCGACTTTAAGCTATTGACATTGTAAAAAACAATACCTTTTATTTACGTTTTGGTTTTTAAAACACAAATAAAAGGCAATGTCATTTACAACGCCAATAGCTCAAACTCTCACAAGGGCGAGACCTATTGCATTGCAAATGCTTGTTATAAATGGGCAATATTTCGGCCCCTCGCCAAGAATCAGGGATCCGTGCCCCATTTGCGATGGCATTAGCAAGTGTCGTAATATAGGGCACCCAGTTCGGCTGATCATATTTAAATAAATCGGCCGGGATACAGTCCATGCCTGGAGCTTTACCTGCCTGAACCAACCCCAGCGCAATCTCTGCATCTTTATTCGCAAACACTAAAGGCGAACATGACATTGGGAGCATGGGTACTGGAGTGACCAAATCCCGTATAGGTCCAGACTCGGGACCCCTGAATTGGGATGCAAAGTAGTCAACCCAATCCTCATCAGATACGGAATTCGCCGGGGTTTGTGGGTCCAGATTCCCACCCCATTTTACAACCTGACAGAACTTAATCTGGTTTGAGGACCTGCTTGCTTCATATAAGTCCTGCCAGCGACTGTCGTCCCATGCTCTTTTAGCCTCCCTTTGGGCCTTCTTATACACTAACCTTGCCATTCTGATATCCATAACCACTCTAGATTTTATGGCTTTGATCAGGGAGCTATGAGCCTGTCGGCATGATTTATTATACCATTTAATCCCTGATGTAGATGCCGCTGCTATCCCGGGTTTAGAAATTTTGGTAAAGAGAGCTTTCATATTACCAAAAAGCTGTTCATGAAGCACGATTAAATGCTCAGAAGACCCTAGGGACTTAACCAGGGCCTGAATGGCGCCCCGGGTGGATGAAACTTCATGAGAGATCCTATCTAAAGTGGCAGAATCTTCCACTACCCTACTCCATCGAACCCTACGTCTGTCATTGGTTAGGATGGCATCTGCTGTGGCACACTTAGTGGCACTACTGCACCCAACACTATCCTCAATTTTTAGACTTAAGACCAACGGGTTATGGTCGCTCTCAGGACGATCAGAAATTAACATGTCATCAAGTAGTGACCAATACTAAATTTTAATTAAAACATAGTCAATTCGACTTGTGCTGGTACCATTGTCAAAAGTTACCCGGCCTATTTTATCAGAGTGTGAGCGGCCATTAACCGCTCGCAACCCCCACTCAAGGCACAATCCCAACCAATAAAGCGCTGCCTCAGTCCCCCTCGTAATTGGGTTTAACTCAAGATGTGGGACATTCCATAAAGCATCTTCTTCAGCATAAATGTCCTCACCCTCCCTTAAAAGGGGTTCGAAGGTACAATTTAAATCCCCAGCCACAATTAAAAACTTGTCCCTCCCAATTGAGTTGAGAAACAGGTCTAACTCTCCAATAATTGTCGGACACCGCCCTCCAGGTAGGCCTCGTGCATAAATATTAACAATAAAAATTTCCTGGTGATTTTTATTACTAAGCTTAATCCCAAGAATATCAATATTATGCACTAACACTTCTGTAGGCCTGAAACTAAGAGACTGCCTCACCCAAATGGTTAGGCCACCGGATGCTCATACTTTTTTTCCCTGGATGGCAGGTTTAAAAAAATTAGGATACCCCAAACGAAAAATGGGGTCAAGAGCCCAGCTTTCTTAAAAAATTAAAATATCACGGTCATCTACAAAATCTACCCACTCTTCTAGGTCTAATTTCCCCTTTAGCCCTGCAACATTCCATGAAACTATTTTAAGTAATGAATCCTGTGTGGTCAGTTGGCTTGGTTCTGGGGCCCCTAAATTAGATACTACTGTTCTCCCATTCTCTTTCAGTAGTTCTCTGGCTAGCAGTTCGCCAGTCAGTATATCCAGGGGAGACCATTCCACACTATGACCGTCTTCCTGTGCCACCTTGACCACCTCCTTAGGCCGCATTGTACAGGATCACTACAAACAGCCACACCAACCTCAGATATACATGTTCCCCCAGTAAGCCTACCAGGACTCTTGGGCTGGTTGTTACCACCAGGCATGATCAGGAGTCAATCAACTCCCTCTAAGCCTGAGAGGGGCTCAAACCGGTTAAACAGGGGTGGAAATTGTGGAAAGTGTGTTACCCGATCGAAGTGAAATCCACCAATAGGGCTTCTCATTCGGAACTTCGGTGGGTGATAAAGAGGACCACAGTTTCTTTGGGGATAGAAATAGTGTAGGCCTAATGATTGTACTTCGCCCACCCTTCCAAACCTTGGTTCTCTATGAACATAATATACCACCCAGGGGTCCCTAAAGTTAATTATAACACAATCTCCCTCTAGATACTTTGAGCAATGTCCAACCCAGCTTACTCTTCTGACGTTTAAAATCTCTGTTTTAGACGAGGGAGGGAGACTTCTATTCTTGTTAAGCCAGAAGATTACTTTTGGAATTTCTCAACCTCGTTCGTTCCAGTAAGGGTAACATCAAAGATTTAACAAGAATTTCTATTTTACCCAACAGTTCATCATCTGTACTACGAGTAGGACATTGGTCATCAGAATCAATGGGAATCATTGTGAGATTGGGGGGGCTGGTTGAAACATGTAAGGGCTGCATTACATTATTTTGTTTTCGAAATTTTAGCGATGCCCCCTTTCTGTGTTCCACCCCCTCTTTTCCTTTTACTGGGATTGGGATTTGTTGATACACCCATATTTCGGACTTTTTGAACAGGGCTAAATTGCAGAGGGGAGCCACCATCTCTGTGAGAAAGACAACTCGAGGGCGCACTGGTTATAGTTGTATTTCGTGTGGAACAATCCACCTCTATATCCGGTAACAATGACATAAGTTCAGGACAAAGATCTTGATTAATTATGGGGGCTCGATGACTTGACATAACGGGGGAAACTACCCGTTATAAGATCCACAGTTAAGCGCTTCTTAACAAAAGCTATTTCTTTTTCTAAGATACCAGTTGCCCGTTTAAAAAATGGTCTAAGGTACCAGTTACCACCCCGCTCTTAGTTGTAATTTGTACAGTTCTTTCTTTCCCAGATCGTAATGCCATTGTAACCAATGCCCCAACACTTTAGACCAGACAACTACTCAATAATAAAGGAATAAAATATAATATAAATGCCTAGAGGGTAATAGTTAAACTCAACTCAAACCAGGGTTAAAAGGGAGGGGGCCCAGCCCGGCCTCAATCGTCCTCGGACGGCCTCAGACGGCCCGCCCTTTGCCCGGGCTTAGCCCGGCTAGTCCCGCGCACGGTCCCACGTATAGCAGAAATGAGCGTGTCTTTATCGAGATGGGCAGGGACGGGAAGAGGCACCAGGTGCGTCGGGTCTCTAGAGGCTCAGCCTTGTGGTCCTCGCAGTCCCGCTGTTTTCCAGCAAAAGAATTCTGCCCCAGTTGGGTCCGTATGGCAGAGGACGTATGCTCCCAGATTGTCCAGGTATGATCTCCAGCTACAGGACACGGCTACGAGTGGCTCCCGCGGAGCGGGGGCCGTGAGCCGTTTTAAAATGCAGAGGGGCGGGGGCGGGAAGAGGCACCAGGTGCGTTGGGTCTCTAGACGCTCAGCCTTGTGGTCCTCGCAGTCCCGCTGTATTCCGGCAAAAGAGTTCTGCCCCAGTTGGGTCCTTATGGCAGAGGACGTATACTCCCAGATTGCCCAGGTATGATCTCCAGCTACAGGACACGGCTACGAGCGGTAGTCAGTATATCTAGGGGAAAAATCAACTCCTCATTTGTGCAGCTGATTTCTGTTAACGTTGGAAAGTAACAAGAAACAAATTGTTGAATAATTAATTTGGTGCTCAATATCATGGTTCCCTGGCAGAGTTAGTGTTTTAATTAGACCCGTGAGAAAGATATGGAACACAGGATATTGAGATTTAAAACAGTTAAATACAAGCTCCCAAATAAATCTTAAAACAGTTAAATATAAGGTCCCAAACAAATCTAGTTAATAAGTAGTTACAATGAATAACAGTGAGCTAATTGATAAAGTCATAAATGACAGCTGAGTACAAATAATACACACTGAGGTATTGCCACCAGGTCATAAATCTCTGCTATCTTTATAAATAGACGTAATTTCTGTTTTTATATATAGGTACTGAATTGACCCTTGTTCTTGGTGGTGAAATCTTCATTCTCAGCATTTGCATTAGGGTGCATATTGCAAGTGTTGTTTAGGTCGAGCATTCGGGACCTCTTGTATACACTTTAGTATATATACTTTAGTATTTACTTTACTATGTACTTATATGTGTATGAATTGTATGGACTCTGGAGATCAACCCTAGGACTTGTCTGCTTCCGCTTAGGGAATTTTTTTCTGTTCAACTGTATTGATAGAAAATGACCAGCAGAGATCAGTAAAACCCCAGAATTGCTTTCTGCTGAGGGACTTTCTTTTTTGAATTATTATGGCAACTGCCTCTATTTAACTTTTTTGATAGAAAACGACCAGCAGAGGTCAGTAAATTACCAGAATTACTTTAATATTCCCTAGATTCCAGTCCATATAAATTATCGTCCAGGAGCACCCCTAGAGAATAATATTTTTTTCAAATCTTGTATTTTCAGTGATACAACCACCGAATGCCCTGCTTTTATTTGAAAAACAAAGCTATGGAATTGTGTCACACAGTTTGGTGCTTACTTTCCCTCCATGTTGAAGAACAGTAGAGGTTTCGGCACCTAGGCTAATGTAATGCATAGCTAAATACATATAAGGTCCCAAAGGCGAGACCGATTGCATTGCAAATGCTTGTTTTGTTGATGAAGTTAGGGTGTTAAGAGCCCCACAGTTAAGAAAGGTGTAGTCATCTTTACTCCAATATTTACAATGTAGTGGGAACTTTGTGGCTGGCTTCTATAATTCCTGGTAGATTATGTTTGTTGAATTATGCTGGGACTCGGGAGGCTCTGGAGAATATGGTAAACAGGAAGAAGCGGCAAGCCAACAAGGTTCATGTGTAAGCCGGAAATAGGCAAACTAGATGAGTCTGACAGTCTTCATATGCCATCACGTTCTTTGTTGATAAGCGACAACAATCTTCTTTTGTTTTCTCCGTGTCCTTTAAATTACTCCTAATTTTGTAAAAATATATTGTCTGTTCAACGTGTGGTGTCAACGTGTGGTGAACCGCAGATTGGCTCAATCTGGTTTGCTAAAGAAAATGGAGGATAGTTTAAATGCATTTCTGATTTCACATTGTTGCTTTGAATCATGATAAGGTACCAGGCTCATCTGGTCTGAATGGTAGCTCTGCCTTTCCAGACCAACAATGGCACACATTTGAGCCACTTTGCTGTGCTACTGCCACCTGGGACCCTGGGACAGCACTTATCAAGACAAATAGCCAAAAAAATGCCTTTTTATTTTTCTGATTTTGTGATTGCGTATCAAGGAACTGTCTAGATGCGTTTTTTTCTTGGATTTTGTGACAATCTCGTATCTGGAGTTTCACTGAAAGAAACAAATCTGCACAGCTTGCTTGTGTGTTGTTTAGCATGAAAGCACGTGCGGGATGTAGCAGCAGGATGATGTCAAGGACGAATCTTTCTTTGCTTCTCATCAAAAACTAGCAGACATAATAAGCACTGGCAGAACCAATGGGGCTGGTTATTAGTTCTGGTTAGAGTTCCAGACCTCACGTAATCACATATACCCGTTTTAAGTAGTATTGTGAGAATGGCTTTGGTTCCAGTTCCATGGTGTTCTCCTCCTTTACGGGCATTTAATTGGGAAGCACTTGTGTTAGCTCGCCCATGAAGTAGTTCCATTAGTCATATCTAAATTACTGTTAAAGCACCCTTCTTGTCAAATATAGTATGGAGTTTTTCGAATGCGATAATCTCCAAAACACGTCTTCTTTTTGAACTGCCTGGCAATCACAATGGGCAGGGGATTTATACTGTGAAGTTTGTGAAACACATCTTAGGAGTTTGTTGTAAATACTTTAATGAAGCGAAAATTACCTTTGAAAATGCATTAATTAACACGGTATTCAAGACAATAATTGTTAAGATAAAAGGGGACTTGGCGGTTGGAAAAACTACTTGTAGCAAGATTATTGTTCAGTATTGATAGTAAGTTTATAACATGTTGCCATGAGATGTAATCCATTGTATCAGTATCAGTTTGTATCAGTTTAGGGATTTTTTCCAACTATATACCTGAAGTGCCTTGTTGTAATGTATAGTATAGTCAATAAAACATTTTTTTGCATCGAATCACACTCAAATCAAATCAAAACGAGTTTTATTGGATTTTGAACATTAACATCATAAAAGCGGACATATAAAAGAGAAAGTACATCATCATATGTTACATTTAAAAATTAATCTGTACACAGCTTTCATGGATTTGTTCCTATAAATTTATAGTATACATGCAGACGATTACTTGTTCCCTAGAGGGTCAATCAAAACCTAGATTGTTTCACCCCATCACGTTTCTCACAGTTCAATTATTGAGGCCTTTCCTTGTCCTCAGTGCGCCCTTTGGTAAGGCCACCATAGAAACAGTACAATACCAGTTATCCAACTTCTGTAGGTACATGAAAGCAGGGAGGCATTGCCTCCATCCTCCCTGTTTTAATAGTGGTTTTAGCCATCTAATCCTTTCGCTAGTGTAGAACTTACAGAATGGAACCACATGTATTGTACTTTGTGGTGAAACATTGTCACATGGGCATCAGCCGGGTTCCCTTGACCAGTCATTAATGGCTGGGTAAGTGGTCAGATGGTGAAAAATCCCAAACCTAAATCTAGTCAAAAGGTATCTGTCATATCCACCCAAAACGTACAATAAATATGGTTCAATATTGCACAAAGTATTAATTAATTGATGTTTGATCACCATAGGTTTATTCAGCTCAAGGGTTAGCCTATTTTCTTCTAGGTGAGACATGCATACTTTTTTTTAACTCCTTTCGATTTAATAGAGCTCACACTATTGGGCGAGGTAAAATATCCTGGATGACCAATGTCCTGCATAAGATCCACAGGAAGCTGTGTGATGTAGAGACTCGCCTACAGGCGCTAGAATCAGCAATGGGTGAGAACCCTGATCACGCTGGAGAGTTCCGACTGTGTAATATTGAGCACGCCGAACTCTTGGAAACGTTGCGAAATATTGATTACAAAGACTACCTGAGACGACAACAGGCCGACTCAGACAGATCGGGTGCTTTACTGGCCCTGCTGGTACGAGACTGCCCCGAGACACCAATGATCACACGGATTAGGGATAGCGCGGGTGAGCTGATAACTACACAATTGGCCATTAATGACGCTTTTAGAGATCACCTTAGCACGCTTTATGCTTCCCCCTCCATGGAGGGCCGTGCAGCTGAGAAAAATTGAATTTTATATGGCCAAGTATGTCCCCTATCGTGTACCCCAACGTTCAATGTACATGTATGACATGCATGCATTTTCCCTCTATTGCCGAAATAAAGACGCATATGCATTTGCGTCCAACGTTAACATGTCAGTTACTAGGCCCTCCATGTTAGAAACGATAATCCTGCGATTAACGATAATCCTGCATTTGCGTTCAACGTTAACATGTCAGTTACTAGGCCCTCCATGTTAGAAACGATAATCCTGCTTTTAAGCCTATGTTGCCAACGTCTTTATAAGATGCACCTGTTTTTTTGGTCTAGTCGAGTTGGGATCCGAATTCAGCCTCCCGAAATGCTCTGAAAGATGCAGTTTAGTTATTCATTCCTGACCTCTCCCTTACTTCCTACTCAGCCGAGAGGTGCCCGGCCTGGCTTGCCAAGACTGTATTTTGCCTACAGTTATCTGCTCTGCTCCACAGAAACGCATTCCTGCCTAATGAAAAGGATAAACATATTCAGCCTGCAGAAGATAGAGCCTAGCCTTCCTGTCTCCATTCAAGTGATTTACAGAGCTCCCATCCATAGAAAGCTCACAGCCTCCATGCTATGCATGGAGAAAATATAGACCCATACTAGCATTCAGTGATGAATAGCCTTTGTCCGAGCGACCTTTAAGTTAGATAATATGTTCTCCGAAACTAAAGATACTATAGATACTAGATAGTACTCGAGGTACAGGTCGTTCTGACATCCAAGACTCCTCTACTAGCATAAAAGTCAACCCCCTCCTGTCTCCCCCAGCTACACGTCTGTTACACGTCATGACTAGGTTACGCACTCAAGTAGGGTAAAGGTTCCAGCTGGACATTCAGACCCTTTTCCATGACCCCATCCAAGCCATTCAGACCCCCTCTAGGTATCCACCCACATATGACAACACTTGTGACTCACCAAGGGAACGCCTACATGTACGCCCTTTTACACGCCTATGTGTTCTTATCTCTCTCTCTTTCGCTTGCTCCACCTTCTCCATGCAAGTTAATGTACATTTGTACTATAAATGATGTACTCTGTGAATAAACGTTAGATTTCGATCCTTCCTGAACCTTAGTGGTGATGGAACCCGATTCTCCATTGGCTGCAGCGAATGTAATAAAGCCCTTCTGAAACGGACGCCACGGACTCTGCCTCTCATTAGATATATGCTTCTTGTTAATGTATAGAAATTACGTATGGGGTATTAATTTATTTACCACATTAATCTGGCGCCCGAATAGGGACTAGTCCCCTTCCCCACTCGCCGGCGATGTAGATCGAGCGCCCCATCCTTCTACAGCCGTGACGGATTTCAAGTGTACACGACGCGGGATTTCCTGCCTACTCCCTCAGGCCCACGGAGGTGACGGAGACTGCGACCAGGCATCCACACGAGGCGGTGAGGATTGCGGACCATCCCAACCAGAGCCCAAGACAAGAGAGCAAGGTCCAAGGTATCCGGAAGCCCACCTGTTCCAAGGCGCATGCGCAGCAACCGCAGTAGCAGTATCGAGTGTCCGAGGCCTTCCAGTTCAAGTTCTGCTTCCCGGTGAGTACCATTATTGGGAACGCATAAAGACAGATTCATTTATTTGAGTCCGGTAAAGACGGGTCTGGGTACACAGACCCGGTAGAGACGTGCCACCTTTGGGGGGCGCGGTAAAGACGTGTCTCTGTATGAGGCCGGTATGACTGTGCTGCTTTGCAGTGCATAAAGTAAATAATTGCCAAGAACGGGTTATTCTTATGTACTAGTTAGGATGTATCTGTTCTCAATGTTCTAGTGTTGTGGTATGAATGGTTGTTCTCAGTCTGTTTTTTTTTTGTACACAGTGTTTTTCTTGTAAAGGTAGTTCCAACATGCCATTGTTTTCGAAATTTCGTCAGATAGGGACAAGAAAAGGGATACTCGAGGAATCGGTACCCGTCCCACCTAGAGATACACCTGATCATTTTATGTATCAGAAACACGGGCTAGATGCCATACTGTTTTTAGATTTGTGGGTGGATTATACTAAAGATCTGGATGAGAAGTATAGATGGCCTGCTTCAGGGACATGGGATCCTGAATGCATTATGAGAATAGAGGAAGCGCTATGGAAAAAGAAATCGAGACAGTCACAGAAAGATGCCATTGAATTATGGCGCAAAGAAGCGCATAGGAGAACCGAAAAAGAAATGAATAAAGCAGATAGAGCCAGACAAGCTGGGGAAAAAGCCAGAGAAAAAGAACTAAAAGAAGAGGGGGAGCGGGTCCAGAGAGAACAAGTAGACCGAGGGAAAAATGCCCTCAACATGGGCTTGTATCCTGTCTTCACGGAAGAATCTAGTCATTTACCGCCACCTCTGATCCCGACCAAAGCACGTATGCATAGACAGACAGAAGCTAAAGCTTTTATTTCTTCCTATCTAGCGGAGCCTGCTCCGGACTATGCAGCAACCCCACCTCCTCGTCCCGTCAATAATCCAAATAATCCTTTTTCCCTCCCTCCACCCGCACCACAGACTCAGCCTACACCGATTCAGCCTATACAAACGCTACCTCCACCGACTGTAGCGACAGTGCGAGATGACTCAGGACAAGGGGCAGTGGGAGGGGCAACGGCACTCCGAACACCGCCACCAACAAGGTCATTGCAGGACGTAGGACTACGGACACCCCCGACAATGTCGTCTCCCTATAGGACTACTGCCTCACCCATATCGCAATGTATATACGATCCAGTACCAGGTGCAGGTTCCCTGTTAGTGAATTCACTCCGACTAAGACGAGCTACAGAATATCTATCTCCATTACCCGACATGAAGGAACACTTAGACAGTATATACCGTTTCATACGAACAGGAGAAGGACCAGAGAGTATAGAAAATGCCATGAAACACAGAAAAGTGGAGGTTAAAAATATGATTCTACGTTTTTTTATTAATTGTCTGATCAGGGAACAAGACCAGCCAGGAAAAGGAGTAACTAGAGGTATGATTGATTGGAGTGACAACATATCTGCCGGTAAACATGATACAGTAGGAAAGACAGACTGCATGTATAAGAAAATACAAAAAGAGATTTTAAAGATACACCAGAAAGAGTCTGAAGAGAAAGAGGATTCAACCTCGGAAGAGGATGACACAGAGAACCCCGATAGAATTGCTTATGTAGGTAGAGCATGACCATTCGACAGGCCCATATGTCTTGATTACCGCAAGAAGGGACCCCTTATAAAAGAACGATTTTCTCTCGAAAATCTGTTCCAAGCTACTGAGAACGCACTGAGAAAAAGAGTAGAGTGTGACAGACCCCACACCCCACATGAACAAGAATTGGCCCGGTCAGCGGTTCAATGGGTGTCTAACTCTAATATATATAATGGTGACATAGTGGCTCAGACCTTTTTGAGTCTTTCTCCAAATGAACAGAGTTTAGCTGGTATTTACATGGTTCAACATCTGATCACGTTGTATGAAAGTCAATATGCTGATCCCGGTCCCTTGTACAAATTACTAGACGACGTACTTTTAGATAGATGGACAAGTACTGGTACTGAATTAATTAATGTTATTCTGGACCAACGACATAAGTATGTAACTTTTCTGTCCACGAGCATGATTCCTGTCCCACACCACGACAGACATGGTTTACATTTTGACAGACAAAACCCCCTTCGAGAAGTGCGTCCTGTTAAAGATAATGACGGTACACTCCAACGTGTATATGTTTACACACCCTTGACGAAAATGGAAATATTAGAAATGAAAAAGATGCTTCCCTGTCATGATAAAGATTGAGGGGGATTCCATTGTGAATTAAAAGACATTCTCCGCATAGGGGATTACACGTATACTGATATTATTAAGTTATTGAAAGTACTGTTACCTGCAGGCATTTATGAAAAGCTTAAAGAAAAAGATTAGGAATTAGGAGAGAAAAAGATAGATTGGGCATTATTGGAAACAGAGGACAAAGGACGGCTCCCTGGCACAGGTCTGGGGGACCAAGCTAAAGCATTACCTGAACTCTTGATACAGGTCCTGCTGAGATTATTGATTACTAAAAAGGAAGATTGGGATGCCATTTCAGCCTGTAAACAGAAACCAGATGAAGACACTAGTGATTTTTATTCCCGATTCGAGAAATGTTTTTCTATTAATAGTGGCCTTAAGCCAAGTAGTGAATCATATCCCCATCTTTTTTGAGCAAACTGGTAGAGAATTCTTCACCCCAGATCAAGAATAGAGTACTGAAGGTTGAGAGTACTTGGCAAGCCAATAGCCCTTCCCAAATGTTACAAATGTTACAGTACCACCAGAACAGAATTAGAGAAGAACAGGAACATGAAAAGAAACGTTTGAAAGACACGAAAATGAAAATGCTAGTGGCACAATCAGTACCAGTTAATGGAAATAGAAAAGGCACTCAAAGCACTTCCCCAGTCAAAGGAAATTGCAACTATTGCAAACAGCCAGGTCACTATGTTAATGAATGCGCAGTCCTGAAACACAATATAGCTACAGGCAAGACAAAAGAAAGACCGCATCCTCCTAGACAGAACAGCACCCCACAAAACACGCAACAGACAGTAGCCCTACCACAACCGATAGCTGCCACTCAACAGGTCACACAACAGATGTACCAGTACGCACAGTCAGATTATCCAGAATTCCAGCAGTACTCATGAAACAGCCTAGAGAGGGAGGTTGGCTTGCCTCTTATCGAGATTCCTGTAGATCAAGAAGGTCCTTATGTACATAGTCGTGTATTGGGAAAAGACAGAAAGTTTTTGATTGACACAGGGGCAAGCAGAACTACCATCAGTCATGATGAGGTTCCAGGGGCACCCCTCTCAGGCTCACAGAATGTTTCCCTGGGTTTTTCAGGAAAGCCTATTGTTAACGAAGTGTCAAAGCCAGTTTCCCTAGGAGTTGGTCCACTGTCCCGTACTACAGACTTGTTGCTGACTAAGTCATGCCAGAAAACTTGCTTGGTATTAAGACATTGAAAGAACTAGGAGCTGTTATTTGTTGTTCTCCGGAAGGAGTGAGATTGTTTTTACGTGATTTTAAAGGACATTACGTGATGAGAGATTTTGATCCCAGACTCCAGAATGTACCACCGCATTTATGGGCACAAGGCCCGACTGATGTAGGTTGCATGCACATTACACCATATCGCGTCACGCTAAAATCAGGAGTAGTACTGCCACGAATCAGACAATACAAGTTGCCACAAGATGCCATAGTAGCATTACTGAAAATTGTTGACAAGCTCATTGCACAGGGAGTGGTAGTAGAAACAGACTCGAACATATGTAATTCTCCTGTCATCCCCATTCTCAAACTAACAGACCCTAATGCACCACCAGTCTACAGACTAGTGATTGATCTTCGGGAAATAAACAAGTGTATAATTCCGCAATACCCAGTGGTCCCAGACATTTCTTCCCTACTAACTGCGATTGATTCCGAAGCGGCGTTCTTCACCGTAATAGACCTCAAGAACGCCTTCTTCAGTGTCCCGATACATCCAGATAGCCAGTACCTCTTCGGATTCTGTTTAAATGGACGAAGCTTTAAATTTACGAGGGCTCCTCAAGGGTTCACCGAAAGTCCCAGTATTTACAGCCAAGCGTTAAAAAGACAACTAGACAGTATTCATATCCCTGACAATACAGCACTGCTCCAGTATGTCGATGACGTTCTGATAACGGCTCATACAGAACTTGACTGTGAACATGCATCACTGACAGTATTACACTTTCTGGCAGACAAGGGACACAAGGTGTCCCCTTCGAAGTTACAATTCTGTGCCCAGCAAGTGGTCTACCTAGGTCACTTGCTGTCCAAGAGGGGTAGACAGCTGACACAAGACCGTATCCAGTTAATTGCAAATCTTTCCCAGCCCAAGACACAAAAGGAAGTACGGGCCTTTATTGGCCTCACTTCTTACTGCAGACAATGGATCCCCCAGTATGCATATCTAGCCAAACCACTCATACAGTTGACAACACAGGAGGCAGCCTCTTCAACTGTCCTCCCTTGAACAAAAGAACATACACTTGCATTTGAGGAACTGAAAAAAGCCTTATGTCAAGCACCAGTTTTAGCGACTCCTTGTTACAGCAAGCCTTTCACGCTTTTTGTCACTGAGCGAGATGGAACAGCATTATCTGTCCTTACACAAGATCAAGCGTGAAAACACAAGCCGTGTGCTTATTTTTCAAGTACACTCGATCCAGTAGCCCAGGCTCTGCCTGCGTGCCTGAAATCCGTTGCAGCAACAGCGCTAGCTATCAGACAAAGTGACTCCATTGTGTTAGGCCATCCCCTGACAGTACAGGTTCCACATGCAGTTGAGGTTCTCTTGAACCGAACACAGACACAACACCTGACTATAGCAAGACTGACAGGATACAAACTGACATTATTTCAGCCACACATAGAGATCAGACGATGTAATATACTAAACCCGGCTACACTTTTGCCTTCAAGTACAGTAGACCCTGCACCACATGACTGTGTGGAAGTAATCGATGCAGTGACAAAACCAAGACAAGATCTGACAGACATTGCCCTGCCCGACCCTGACCTGACACTTTACGTAGATGGTTCATGCATGAGAACAAACACAGGAGAGTTAGTGGCCGCGTATGCCATGACCACTGATACGGAAGTCATTGAGACACACAGAATAGACACACTGTCAGCACAAGCAGCAGAGCTCATCGCTCTGACACAAGCCTGCAAACGAGCCCAGAACCTGAAAGTAAATGTTTATACAGATTCACAGTACGCTTTCGGAGTCGTTCACGATTTCGGTGTGCTGTGGCAGGAAAGAGGTTTCTTGACCTCTCACGGGACCAGAATTCAGCACGGCCCCCTTATTCAAGCCCTGTTAGAAGCAATACACTTGCCCACAGCCATATCCATCATGAAATGTAAAGCGCATACGAAAGTCACAGACACCATTTCCCAGGGTAACGACCTGTCAGACCGAACAGCTAAATCGACAGCCCAGACTCTAACGGACACGACAAAGACAGAAGTACCATCACTGACAAATAACATGACAGTTAGGGATCCCTCACAAGATGTGCTCGACATACAGACACATGCCACTCCAGACGAAATAAAGAAATGGACTGAACAAGGAGGGGTCCAGACTGACCAGGGTTGGATGACAAAAGGCAAAGCTACATGGTTTCTCCCAGATTCTATGGTTCAAGTAATCATAAACACCGCACATAGTCCAGCACACTTAGGAGAAAAGGCTATGCTAGACAGTTTACAGAACATATGGTTTAACAAGCACCTGCGTGCAGCAGCGAAACAGAAAGTACGCACCTGTATGATCTGTTGCCAGTTCAATCCAGGTAAAGGCATTCCGGTGGAACAAGGTGGATTCCATCCCCCTGACCACCCTTTTGAAGCCCTCCAGATGGATTATATCCAGATGGACAGATGTCGAGGATACAAGTACGTCTTAGTAATTGTATGTGCACTATCCCGATGGACAGAAGCATATCCAGTCCCAGACTACACTGCTGTAACAACTGCCAGGCAGTTGGTCCGAGAGTATTTCCCGCGATACGGATTGCCACGTGTCGTGTATTCAGATAATGGTCAGCCATTCTCCTCCGAGTTAATGAAACAAGTATCACTTCTCTTAGGGTACCAGTGGAAGTTCCATTGTGTACGACATCCCGAGGCAGCCGGACTCGTAGAAAGACACAATCAGACCCTCAAGACTAAGTTAGCGAAAGTCTGTGTAGAAAAAGGCGTAGATTGGATGGTAGCCTTGCCAGTTGCCCTCTTTTATATGCGTATGGTAGCTCATTCCAGAACAGGATTGTCTCCTTATGAAGTTGTTTTTGGGAGACCTCCAAATATGTGGGGTACGCCGATGCCCAAGAAAATAACGGATGTTGACAGTAATATGCTGACAGATTACCTGGCTTCCTTGATGTCTGCACTCCTATCTTGTCGTTCACAGGTTGCAGCCGCCTTCCCCGACAACACCCAAGTGAAAGAGCACGCTGTTGTCCCTGGGGATACAGTCCTTGTGCGAAATTTCGACCGATCAAGCCCTCTCGAGCCCCGCTGGAAGACGCCCAAGCTGGTACTTCTAACAACAAGGACTGCAGTGAAGGTCGAGGGAAGGAAGGGCTGGATCCATGCCCAGCATGTTAAAAAGTTCCATGGGAAAACAGAGACTGTAATTAAACTGAAGGACTGCCTCGAAACAAGTGACTCAAAACCCCCTTTTCTAGAAAAAACTCCGCAACAGGAGTATAAATTAAAATTACGGTCTAGTAAGTCAGACAGTTTAATTGTTTAAGTCCCTCTCGGGTGAAGCGGTTAGACAGGTTCCTGACATGTATGAGACTGTAGATCAGAATAGTACTAGACAGAGAGATAAGAGAGTGAAATACTACAAGTCTCTTCGCAGTAGGTGTATAGTAACCCTGATTATTATGTTTCTTCTAAGCATTTCAGTTATATGTATCAGTTTAACGTTACATGTTTTCTTTCCACCTCTTGCTTCGCATACATATTTTTTTTCCAATGACACCACAGAGCACGTGTTCAGTGATCTGCCACCCCATGAACTGTCATATCGACTAGCACTACGCAATAATACTTTCATTCGAATGGTGCACCATTCACACCAGGCCAGCAATGTAACGAATTGCTGGGTATGTGGCCGATTCCCACCGTACCAGAAAACTAAAGGAGTTTTGCCTCTCTTTCCTTTCCCGTTTACGCATAATGGTTCATGTGGAGCATGGTTTACTCCAATGTCCTCACTAGACAAAAAGGTTACAGATCCCCCGAACAATTGGGTATGGGGTGATTTGAACAAAGTAATGAATGAGGCATGTTACCCAGACACAGAGGGTCTTCCCCAAAGGTAAGGAACAGATATAGAAAACGAGGTATATGAACAAGGAAATGCTTCCCTTAACTTTATGATTTTAAATGTCCAGTCTGAGAATAACACAGGTTCTCTCTTCATATCAGTTCTACCCGTAAAAGGTGAATTATGTATTAGAAAACAAGGATCAGTACATTTAGGACACAGTGATTGCACAACAGTAGTCGAGTTTAATGATAAAGGAAATTCCACTTTCAAAGCCTCCCTCCATTCCTATTTCATTTGTGGTCAGACAGCATATATTCGCCTGCCTTTGGACTGGGGTGGAACATGTTATATAGCGTTCCTTTTACCACCAGTTTTTCTAGCCCCATCCCATTATCATCGAGATTCCCGACTAGTACACGTTAGAACTAAGAGAGGGACAGATTCCCTAATTGTCGATCAGACTGAAACAACTTTGGAGCAATATACAGATTTCAATAAAGGATTCTTTTTCTTCATAGGTCCCATTCAAAACAGTAAATTAATACGTAGGTTGACAAGAACCCTTGAAGCAGTAATAAATGAGACTGCATCTGCTTTAGCAAACTTAACAGAGGAGCAGTCTGCTATGAGACTTGTCGTTCTTCAGAACCGCCTTGTTCTTGACGTCATCCTGGCAGATAGGGGCGGAGCTTGTAGAGTCATCGGATCCAGTTGTTGCGTGTTTATTCCAAATAACGAGCCCTCCGTGTATGCAGCAATAACAAGACTACATAAGATAGCTCACGAGATACATCAGAACCCAGGCACATGGACTTGGTCCGGTTGGCTCTGGAATGTAATAGCAGCATGGAGATGGAAAGTACTATCATTCATAGAAATAGCGCTGCTTATTCTGTTCAGTTGCTGCCTCTGTCTACAATGTGGCCCAGCGATTTGCGGCTTGTGCGCCACTGCCTGTATTCCCCATCCACGAATCCAGAAGAGAAAAGATGAGCTAATGATGCAGTATGACCCTATACAAGGTCTTATGCAAATAGATGTGACTTGAAGGGAACGTAGGGGACAAGGAGGGAATGAGGAAAATTGAATTTTATATGGCCAAGTATGTCCCCTATCGTGTACCCCAACGTTCAATGTACATGTATGACATGCATGCATTTTCCCTCTATGGCCGAAATAAAGACGCATATGCATTTGCGTCCAACGTTAACATGTCAGTTACTAGGCCCTCCATGTTAGAAACGATAATCCTGCTTTTAAGCCTATGTTGCCAACGTCTTTATAAGATGCACCTGTTTTTTTGGTCTAGTCGAGTTGGGATCCGAATTCAGCCTCCCGAAATGCTCTGAAAGATGCAGTTTAGTTATTCATTCCTGACCTCTCCCTTACTTCCTACTCAGCCGAGAGGTGCCCGGCCTGGCTTGCCAAGACTGTATTTTGCCTACAGTTATCTGCTCTGCTCCACAGAAACGCATTCCTGCCTAATGAAAAGGATAAACATATTCAGCCTGCAGAAGATAGGGCCTAGCCTTCCTGTCTCCATTCAAGTGATTTACAGAGCTCGCATCCATAGAAAGCTCACAGCCTCCATGCTATGCATGGAGAAAATATAGACCCATACTAGCATTCAGTGA
The DNA here is from genome assembly GCF_964263255.1 of Lissotriton vulgaris. NCBI lineage: Eukaryota > Metazoa > Chordata > Amphibia > Caudata > Salamandridae > Lissotriton > Lissotriton vulgaris. The sequence continues at coordinate 1,129,072,796 of NC_141691.1, forward strand.
TGAATAGCCTTTGCCCGAGCGACCTTTAAGTTAGATAATATGTTCTCCGAAACTAAAGATACTATAGATACTAGATAGCACTCGAGGTACAGGTGGTTCTGACATCCAAGACTCCTCTACTAGCATAAAAGTCAACCCCCTCCTGTCTCCCCCAGCTACACGTCTGTTACACGTCATGACTAGGTTACGCACTCAAGTAGGGTAAAGGTTCCAGCTGGACATTCAGACCCTTTTCCATGACCCCATCCAAGCCATTCAGACCCCCTCTAGGTATCCACCCACATATGACAACACTTGTGACTCACCAAGGGAACGCCTACATGTACGCCCTTTTACACGCCTATGTGTTCTTATCTCTCTCTATTTCGCTTGCTCCACATTCTCCATGCAAGTTAATGTACATTTGTACTATAAATGATGTACTCTGTGAATAAACGTTAGATTTCGATCCTTCCTGAACCTTAGTGGTGATGGAACCCGATTCTCCATTGGCTGCAGCGAATGTAATAAAGCCCTTCTGAAACGGACGCCACGGACTCTGTCTCTCATTAGATATATGCTTCTTGTTAATGTATAGAAATTACGTATGGGGTATTAATTTATTTACCACACAGCGATGATGGACTTCCTGAGAGACTTGCCTTTCCCGGTGTTGTCCCGAGTGGAGCAGACGGGGATAGACGGACCCATCACGCAGCAGGAAATAAAATTAGCCATCCGATCCCTTAACCGGGGTAAGACTCCCGGTCTGACAGGACGGTCTGCCGGTAGAGTTTTATCAGTCATATTCTGAGACCCTGGTCCCTAACCTGGAGAACATCTATAAAGAATCATATGAACTTGGTCACCTGCCTGGAACGACAATGCAGGCCTCAGTTATCTCGATCCCCAAGCCTGGCCGGGACGCCCTTGACCTCACCGATTACAGACCCCTCTCAATGCTCTCTACGGAGTATAAAATACTTAGTAAAGCCGTAGCTCTGCGGATACAGTCACACCTTCCGGCCTTGATTCATTCGGATCAGTGCGGATTCCTGCCGGGGAGAAGTACGTCCCAGAACACAAGGAAACTCCATGCCCTCATGGCCGCGACGCCGCCAACTTTACCTCGGGCCGGCTGTGTCGCTCTGGACCTCCGCCAGGCTTTCGACTCACTGTCTTGGGGGTTTATGTTTGAGGTCTTGCAACGTTTTGGCCTCCCCGACTCCCTGATACGATGGATCCGGCTGTTGTACACACGCCCGACAGCTCGAGCGCGCACGGGTCGACATGTCTCCTCTAGTTATAACATATATTGCGGCACTCGACAGGGCTGCCCACTGTCGCCCCTGTTGTTTGTCTTGACCCTCGAACCTCTGGCGATCGCCCTCCGGACCGGGATGGCTGCGAGGGGCATCTTCGTCGGTGGCACACCCAATTTGATATCAATTTACGCCAACGATATCCTTTTGTATTTCCGGGATCTGGAGGAGGATCACTCGGACTTAGCGACCATTTTTACCTGGTTCGCAGACGTGTCGGGACTGGCGATCAACCCGGCGAAGTCGGTGGGGTTTTACGTCCAGGAGGGACAAAGGCCAACCCACTTACTGTTTGGCACTTCCCAAATCCCGATTGCGCAGGATACGTTTAAATATTTAGGCATACGGGTCTATAGAAGGCCGGAGGACCAGATCGATGGCAACATTAGGCGGGCCATTGCTGGCCTACGGAGTAGTGTGCAATTCTGGTCATCTCTGCCGCTGTCCGTCATGGGTAGGATTGCCATATCTAAAATGGTCATGCTTCCCCGATTACTTTATTATTTTGTAAATCTACCGGTTCTCCTCCCACAGACCATATTTGATAACTTGAATACACTCTTGACCACCCTAGTCTGGGGCTCTGGCAGGCGGAGAATACGCCTCAAAAAACTTCAACTGGGAACTAGGCGTGGAGGCCTGGGTGTACCAGACTTTCGTGGTTATTATTACGCTAGCCAATTACAATGGCTATCAAGATGGGTGGCGGATAGACATCTGCACGAAATCAGCGTCAACGATGAACGGCTGGCGCGTGGGGTATTGCACTCATTACTACTTCCCAAGGCCAAAGTGCCCCGAGACTGCCACCCTCTTCTGCATTCCGCCCTGATATGTTGGCGGAAAGCTTTGGCATACACGTCATCGGCCCCATCGTACGCCGACAACATCCCCCTCTTGGGGATCCCAACACCACAAGGTCGGTTGACGCACAGTAGATTACGGCCTTGGACGGATGCGGGGATAGACAGAGTAGGCGATTTGTTTGGAGACGACGCGTTGTTAGACCACGCCTCCTTTGTGCAGGCCACTGGAGCCCCTCCACGACTACACCTCCTACATGCCACGGTCACACACTACATACGTACTACATGGGCCCCACAGCATAGCAGACCGGAGCAACATGAGCTAGTGCACCTACTACATTACATGGGAACTGGGGGTCATCTTGTGAGGTGGTTATACACTGGCATTAGGGAACACGCTGCTATGTCCCTTACTCCCCTCAGGACCACCTGGACGTTAGACAAGGGGGAGGACATGACAGATGGGGCATGGAAGGTTGTTATGGAACACCCTAGAAGGGTGTCCAGGAATGTGAAGTTTAAATTTATCCAAGCCATGTTACTACATCGGGCATACCTTACCCCACAAAGGCTGCACAGGATGTTTCTTGCCTCTTCCCATTGCTGTCCCCGGTGTCATGCGGAGGAGGCTGGCCTTCTCCACATGTTATGATCCTGCCCACGTATAGACGGCTATTGGGGTCAGGTACGACACATCCTCTACACTGTCACGGGCATGCAGATACCAGAGGGGGCGCTGCCGTGCTTGCTGGGACACAGGAAAAGACCTAAAGGTCGTAGGGCCCCACTGAAGTTCATGGACTTAGCATTACTACTGGTGGTCAGTACACTGAGTATGAGGTGGAAATCTGCACGACCTCCGACTGTAGAGGTATGGCGGTCCAAAGTACTGAAGTGGGGTGGGGCTGAAGGAGCAATACTCAGGAGAGAGGAGGAACGAGGGCTACGGAAACACTCAATAGCACAGGAGTGGGAACAGATTCTGTTGGAGCTGGAGGACATGGATTTGATGCCCTCCCAGATGGGGACTGCGTAATAGGGATGGCTGGGCGAGGGAGGTGGGTCCAGGAATGGAGAATGGCCCAGGATGCGCACGGGATGGCCAGAGGAGGATGATTACACTTATTTAGATAAGTCAGTTCTCCGAGACCACTAGACCCGGGGAGATGCCATGGCCTGTGCAGATATGTCAGGAGACGTACGAAACGAGGTGGGGGGTTGAGAGGGATAGAGACTGGCGATGCCTTTACTTATGAAGTCATGGATGTATACATGCTGAGAACTGATTGAGCATCAACAGCTTGCATTTACTTGTAAAGAATTACCACCTGTATATAGAGCTGTCCGGGCTGATGCGGACGATTTGTATAGACTCAGTATTATGAGGACACTGAGCCAGATGTTTCAAGTTGACGGGGGGGGAGAAAAACAGAAAAGACTGTATAAGTGGTGTAGAAACTGTATGCCTGACGCAATATTTGGAAGCAGTCATCAATAAAAAGTTTTTTTTTTAAAAACCTTTCAATTCATTAAGAACACCCCACAGCTATCGTGAACTACGCAATCGAAAGAGGATGTGAGGTTTACAAAGCCCAAATAAAAACTCCCTGCTTTGGCCTTGGAATATTTACCAATTAAATTATTTAGGTTCGAAATCTGCTTGTTGGTTCCTAACCCAACTCTAAAACCATATTGAATGTCCCTTAAAATACTATTTTCTTCTGTCCATCCCTGTAATCGTTCTAGAACGATCCTGCCTGCTACCTTCATCAGAGAGTCCAACAAAGATATTGGGCGGTAGCAAGAAGGATTCTCCCGCCCACCCTTTTTAAAAATGGGGACTATCACACTCAAAGAGATATCAGCAGACCTTATATAAGGTACGTTATTGCAGGATAATTTTCTGATAAGCTAGGGGCATAAAGGAGACTATTGCATTTCAAAGAACTTTACGTATTTGGCAGCTGACATTATTGATGTTACATTGGCATTCATTTTTTTGTCAATTACTCTAGAACCGACAATTGGTAAATAATCTCATGCATGTGCTGTGTGTATGCATGGCTGCGAATGGTACAACACATGGGAGACTCTGGAGTCCATTCTGGGAGACCTAGGGCTGACTGGAGGAGCATGAGGAGGTGAAGAAATCCCCCAGACATATTTGTGGATTGATGCATTCCTATGAGCTGGGCAGGACACACAGAAGAACTGGAGAGTGAGGCTATTCATTATAGCTCAAAGGGTGCTCTTTAACTCAGGGAGAGGTCTCTTGGAAAGGGTCTGGGCACATCTCAGGAAGGAGATGGGCTGATAGAAGAATCCAAAAGAGTAGCTCTGAGGTCCTGGGGGGAATTTTTGATACACATATCGCTGTGGCTGACATCCAGGTGTGAATATCTAATGACTCCCATGGCCTGTGTGGTGGAGATATCTGATGTGGAGACTGCCTTTTGGAGGAATAGCAGAGTAGAGGAGAGGGCACTTCAAAAGAAAGCAGACTCCCAACACAATCTTCCAAGATTTTGAATCTAAATCACATTTGGTGTCTGGAAACAGACTATAGGAAGGGAGCTAGAGGTCCCCAAAATTGTCTAATATCAAGCAGTCAGTTGGGCTGTGTGAGGAGGAGCTCCACAAGACTTCTGTCTGTGACCAGGACTGGAGGCTAAAGCCTGGAAGTCTCCCAGCTGGGTGAGGGGACATCTCCTAGTGATCCAAGACCAACTGTTCATGAAGCACCAGTGCCTGCAGCCAGGACATGTGTACCCTGTGAGGAAGAGGAGAGTGCTGGGGAATGTGGGGGAGTCCAGTGGGAGATCCTGACAGCTGAGTCTCTGAAGCAAGGTGTGAGGAGATAACTTCTGCACCAATCGGGTCCATTCTGCTCACAGAGGGAAGTCGGTGTGAAGATTATGGTCGTGCCAATCGGTGTGTGGGCCACGTGGTGAGTTAAGTCGGCAATTATGTATGCCAGAGGTGGGACCCCATGAAAATGACTGCCATGTCATTCGGACCATAGCTTGTGTACGGAGTGAAGTCAGCAACCTCATATGCCAAGGGAAAGCTGTTGTGAAGATGTATGCTGTGCCGATCAGGCCATAGCTTGTATGCGGAGTGAACACAGTGACCTCCAAATGCCATGTGGGGACACTGGAAAAAATTCAAGGAGTGTGGTCTGGTCGATACCGTCGTCCAGAAGTAGAGGCAACCATGGTTACCCATTGTGTCCTGAGCCTCGACCAAGGATTTGCACCAGGAGCATTGAATTTCTCCCACACCCCCTCCCACCTATGGGCAGGATCCAAGGAAACACCAGCATCAAAGGAGCATTGAGGATACCCGTCCGGTGTGCCAGCAGGACAAGTTGTGAGGAACTCAAGGATAGCTGAATATTGCCCTTGCAAATTCATGAGTGTGATTCTTACTGGAGACAGCTGCTGCAGACTACGCACCCAGGAAGGGAATGGTCTCATAGACTCCGATCGTGTAGGTCCTTCTGGTGTGGGTAAGATTGATTAACAGGCTAGTGGCCCTGGGGGAACTTGCCTGCCATATCGTTCTTTAGCTCGGGTACACATTAGACTTTAACTGGAATCAGAGTGGGACTCTTGAGACTCTAACTACTAGTGGGGCTTAACCTGAATGTTGCCAGTAGTGAATAGGGAATAACCACTATCACTAGCCAGAGGTGAGAGCCACTCAGGGCTGCCTTTTGAAAGGCTAGAGCCCTGACCTCAGGGGATTGTGTATAATGTGTATGAATGCTTTATTGCCTTTGTGGTGATATATAAATACTCATTTTTTCCATAAATGCAAGTATTTGACAAAACAATAATTTATTTCTGCTACTGAGAGCAGTTTGATTGTGAACCTATTTTCAATGCCTGTGTCTACCTCCCCACCAAAGTCTTGGACTGCTGGACCCGCACTACTACTGTGAGTCAAGTGTTGAAGGGGTACTTGGACCATTTGCTTAGGGTCCACAATGGTTTTGGGCCCAGGACATCGTGAGTAAAAGGCCTCAATCCCCACGGTTGGGCCCAGTAGCTCTTGCACGCCCGTGGCCCTCCAAACACGGTTCTGACAATCGGTGGCAGTGGTGGGATGTCTCATGTTTAGGAGCCTTGGATACAGGTGTGGCATTGGCCAATTTCAATTTATGCCAGTAGTTCAATAAGTCTAGTTTTTAACGCAAAAAGTTGGCACACATAGACAGTGGAAAACACAAGGTCGGTAACAGACTTCAGGACCATGTCCATAACCACACAAAATGTTTACGTAGGGAGGGCTCCCAGGAGCAGGTACAGAAAGTTCCTTATCGATTTCATTAGGGACTAGATTGAGCACTGGGTGAAAGGGATCCAGCTGTAGTTGACTCTGGGGGGCGCATGTTAGGAATCAAGAAGAGAGCACTGTGGACTCACACTCTAGGACTCCTTTAGGATGGGTCCATCCCAGACATCTGCAGAGTTTGTCCCTGTAACAATGTGCCCGGTCGCGTAGATGGGGATTCCCCCTGTTCGGACTGGTGGAAGGCTAACCTTGATTCCCCTCCCTCTTTGCATCATTACCAAAGCGAGTGGAACTGCGAAGAAATCAGCCCATGGCCGGACACGAACGGGGAACAGGAGTACTGCACCTTTTATTGGAGATTCACGGAGGACGACACCCCGCCCCTCGATGACGTCATAAGCCCGGGATTGGGTAAAAATCCGGAAATCCCGTGTTTGGCTTGTGACGCCACCCCGGTGGAGGAAGAAGACGGTGTGTGGAGAACCGAAGGAGCGGACGGAGAATCACCAGTGGAGGAGAGACGAGAGGACGGGGAGAGAAAGCCAGGAGGCCAACGTTTCCGCGCAGCACCGTGCCACACTCCCGAGGGAGGAGTGTGGCTGCAGCAGGTACGGCAGCGGCTTGCGGGGTGCGTCGGGAGACGGGGATCCTCGGCTCAGTAATACCGCAATATTTTTCCCGACCGTCACAAGATACTTATGCTTAAAATCCCTTCCTCCTCCTTAGTGTAAATAATCCTTCACGTACTCCTCCACTTTCTAGCATTGCACTGTGACCTGTTTTGTAAAGCACAGTTTCACTGGTGTCCCCCTCACTACCCCGGTTCCCTTTGGGAGAGCAGACATTGAACCAAGTCCCTGACAGGCGGTCTCTTTCTCTTTGTTTACGATGAACCACCCGAGGGAGAACCTTGATGATCATCCAGAGCCTGAGCCCCTCGACAGTGAGAAGATTGCTTCACCAAGTACCCGAAGAACCAGAGTGTACCTTAAATTCAACACGGATCCTTCCGGATACCCGAGGGACAGACTTACCAGCCGTTACAAAAAGACCCTAACTAAAATAAAACCCTATCTTCCCAGATCTGGTCTCAAGCCCCTTATTGGTACCACGCCACAGTCCCCTAATGCATTTGTCAATGTTTACCCCAGACAGTCACTGTTTGTAGTTTCTAGAATGCCTTAGGTGTATATACCACCTTGAATTTCTAGAAATAAATCTCTTGGATGTGTTGATTCTGGCAGAAACCCTGGGCTTGCAGCGGGCTCTTCAGAAGGCTAAGGCTGAGGAAGAGCAGAAGGACAGAGAGCTCAAGAGGGTGAAGCTCAGACAGCTCACCAGGAACAAGCAGAGAGGAGGTGGGGAGACAGGAGGAATGGGCCAGAGAAAAGAATTGTTAGAGAGGAAAGAGAAACAGAGAGTGGGAGAAAATCGGAACCGTAGGAACAACCTTCACCTTTATGGTCTTCCAGAAAATATTGAAGGCTCTGATATGCTCTCCTTCCTGAAGAAGTTTCTCCCCGATCTCTTGGACCATCATTGTGCACCACCTCTCAATGTACGACGTGTGCACCACCTGGGTCGTCTTCACCCTAACTCAAATAAACCATGTGGTATTATAATGCTCTTCCTGGAATTTACTGATCTTATGCGTGTCCTGAAAGCTGTTAAACTCAAACGACGTCTCATTTGGTCTGGTCAAAAAATGTTCATTTCACAGGATGTCTCTAATGCAACGAATGCCCGTCGTAAAGAATTTCACCCCCAGATGAGACATTTGAACATTCAATATGGCATTCCTCTCCCTTGTCTCTGCAAAATTACTCTTGAAGGAACGTCTCGTTCTTTCGATGATTCTGCTAAACTGAGACTCTTTCTTAATAGCACGCTTCTCGTAATATGGAAGTTAATGCCTACATTTCTCTCCGTTATCTGGTTGATGTTCCTCTTATAATATATAACTACTTTTCTCTCGATCATTCACTTTTTCTTTTTCTTATATTTACTATCACTTAATTCTTATAATTTTCTTGCTTTTATCCTTTACCCTTTCTTTTATATTATTTGCTATGTCTCAACGTTTTACGAGGCTTTTCATTGCCTATTTCTCCTTATTGCCGTCTTTGGTCTCTATGTTACTATGCTCTTCTCATACCCGTTGTTTGTTTCTCTTCAGGTCTGGTTTCTTTTCCTTGATTTGTTTACTTATTCTATCTCCCCTTCTTTCCTCCCTTCTCTAATCTCTATAGTTTCTTATGTCCCCATATTCTTTCTATTTCTCTTTATGGTGGTCCCCTATCATTTTCTTTTTATATGTATGAATGTTTTTCTTTGCCTTTATTTTTTCTTCTACCTTAATACTTCTCATTTCCATTTTTTGATAATTAACAAGTATTGGTTTTCTTTGTTTTTTGTTGGTCTTGCAGCTTGTTGTTCCTGTCTGCCTATGTTCCCCCAAATCCGTTAACATGTTTAATGTTGTCTTGTGGAATGTTCGTGGTCTAGGTCATCCTGTCAAATATCAGAAGGTATTCTCTCATTTATCCAAGCTTAATGCACATGTTGCCTTTTTACAAGAAACACATTGTAATGATCTGGAGTCACTTAAGCTTAGGCGTCAATGGGTTAATCAAATTATTTTTCCTCCAGCTGTCGATCGTCATGGTGGTGTTGCTGTTTTATTTCATAAATCACTCAACGTGCAAATATTATCAACTGAATGTGATTCCAATGGGCAATAGGATTTGGTTGATGCTATTATATACAAAAAACAAGTCACTTTCTTCAACATTTATGGGCCTGACCCTGAATTTTGGCATTATAGTAAACTTAAATTATCCTCTATCCCTAACCCCAATATAATTGTTGGTGGTGATTTTAATAATTTGTTAGACTCTTTTTCTAACAGAAAATCTAAAGGTAAATTTAAATATGACAAATCTCACAAGGCATTTCAATCTGCCATCGCCTCTCGCCCTCTTTATGACGTGTGGAAAACGTGTAATTCAGATACTAATGTATTTACGTTCTTTTCAAATGTTCACCATACTATGTCCCGTCTTGATTATATTTTGATTTCTAAATCATTACAGCTTTGCATCCATTCTGCTGAAATTGGTCCTATTTTTTTTTCTTCTTTTGATTTGTCCCTCAATATATGAAAACAAGGCCACTGGCGTTTTAACAATCTCATACTCTCAGATCAAACCATCATTTCAGAAGCGACCTCATTTATTAATGAATTTTTTTTTTTTTTTTTTTTTTTTTTAATGTTCAAATCATATTTTATTTTATAAAACAATAACAGAAATGATAACAGAGATGATGGCGGCAAGAAGGCATCAGAAGAATTACAGTCGTGTTACAAAACTACCGCAGTCAGACATGGGTTATTACACAAAACAATACGTATACAGTGAAGGAAAATAAAGTACCAACCTTGCATTCTCACATTTGTATATAGTTCCGTAAAGCCCTCCGTCTAAAAAAGGTCATATAGTACCATTTATATTTCATCATTCCTGCTTCGTGATTCTAAGATTGTCAAGCCCGTGAGCACAGGATATAGCCATTACAGTTCACACCGCATGCAACCCATAATTCCCTGAATACAGACCTCATCATTTGGAACTTCAGGGTGGGTCAAAGGTGAAGGAGGCTCGGTCCAATGAAGACCATAAGTTTTTGTTGGTGACCTGCCACGGTGATGAGTGTAACGCGGGGTTGTCAGTGCCCCTGATGCAGGACAGCCATTCCCTCCATGCATTGAAGGAGACCTCACCCGTTGATTTCCAATTGCACAGGATCACCTTACATGCTAGAGTTAGTAGAAGGTCCAGGAGCTGGCGGTCATGGTCACCCTTTAGTGCTGGATCTAATGCTCCTAGGAGAATGTAGATGAATTCCCTCGTGGGATGTATGTGGAGCGTGTGCCCAATGTAGTCAAAGATTTTTGCCCAGAAGGTGTGAAGCATGGGGCAATCAAACAGCATGTGCGGAAGGTCACCAATACCAGAAGAGCAGTTCCAGCAATTCGGTGTATCCCGCAGGCCAACCTTAAATAGCCTCTGTGGGGTCCAAAATGCCCTGTTAATAATCATATATTTGGTCTGTGATAGTATTGGTGATACCTTGTGTGTGAGTGCTGATGCATGTATCCTGACCCAGTCTATACTTATGCCAGTGTTGTTTGTTTCTGATTCCCATTTTATCTCATTGCGCCTCATCGACTTGTTTGCCGTTGGCGCCAGTAATTTATATATTTTAGAGACAAAATGTCCAGAGGATTGAAAGTGGGGTAGCATAGCTTTTAGCCAAGGCTTCACTAGCTTGAATGTTTTAGTGAATAAGGCTGATTTTAGCTTTAAGAAGGCATAGAAGTCGATCGGTAGTAGGGAGTGTCTGGCCTGTAGAGTCGAGAATGGCAGTGGCATATTATTTTCATATAGATCAGAGACCACATTAATACCTTTATCGGACCAGTGGTCCCATATGATGGGTGATCCGCTAATTTTAATGGACGGGTTACGCCATAAGGACGCAGAGGAGGAATTGTGGATCCGTTGACCAGTGGCATGGATGCGATCTAACCGCAGAAGTGCTCTCTTGGTATTGAGCATGATGTATTTAGAGTTCGTGAGGTGTGAGAGGTCCATTGTTAGGACTGCGGAGAGCGGGGTTTTGCCTATAATGGATTTCTCAATACTGATCCATAAGGGCGTGTAAACAGGGTCTTCGGTAAACCAGGAGGCTCCCTGCTTACAGAGAAAGGCGGTCTGGTAGTTTCTGAAATTTGGCAATCCTAATCCCCCCTTAATCTTTGGGAGTTGCAATTTTTTCATGGCAATTCTCGGTTTCTTCCCTTTCCACAGGAAATCCGAGATCAGTTTCTCAACTCTATGTAGAAAGTCCTCCGTGAAGGTCATGGGGAGCATACATGACATATAATTTACCAAGGGACTGATCATCATTTTTAGTGTTTCAGCCCTTCCCCACCACGAGAGGAATTTAGGAGACCACCCGTCCAGCAGCTTTTTTGTTTTCTTGTAGAGTATCTCCTCATTAATTTTTAAGGTGGATATCAAGTCCTTTTCGAATTCCATTCCCAAATATTTAAAACTCTTCGACTGCCAGGTAAGCCCGGAGTCGCCCAGGATGGTTTTATCACATAGGTTATTTAATGACTTCACCTCAGTTTTATCCTTGTTCAAGGAATATCCAGAAACAGCTGAGAAGTCTTCTATTGTGGACATTAGCGCCGGGATAGCCTTATCAGCTTGTTCACTCATGACCAACACGTCGTCTGCATAAGCCGTGAGTTTAATTGTACAGTCAGTGAACCGGATTCCAGCGATGTCAGGGTTTTCCCTTATGTAGTACAGAAAAGGCTCAATAGCCAGGAGGAATAAGGACGGGGATAATGGACATCCCTGTCTAGTACCCTGTTCTAGACCAAATGGGGAGGAAAAAGCGCCGCCAGCTCGTACTCTAGCGGAGGGACAGGCATAGAGGGACATGACTAATTTAGTGAATATGGGACCCAGGTCGAATTTATGTAGTACAGCATTTAAGTAAGCCCAGTCTACTTTGTCGAACGCTTTTTCAGCGTCTAGTGTAATGGCGATGGTGGGTGTAGATAAGAGTCTCGCTTTTTCAATGACATGAGCCAGGATTCTCGTATTATCGCTCGAGAGCCTGTTCTTCAGAAAACCGGCCTGCGAGGGATGTATTAGAGACGGCAGGACTTTTTGAATGCGATTCGCTAAAATTGATGCTAGGAGCTTACAATCTAAATTTATCAGTGAGATAGGCCTGTAATTTTTGGGGAGTTTGTGGTCTTTGCCTTCCTTGGGTATTACCGCAATTACAGCCTCTGCCATAGTCCCCTTAACTTTACCTGTATCGGTAATTTCGTGGAAGACCTCTAGGAGAGGGGTGGAAAGAATATGGCCAAAGGTCTTATAAAATTGTGCTGTATAGCCGTCAGGCCCAGGGGCTTTCCCCTTTTTGAGGGATTTGATCGCGCTAATAACCTCCGACTCAGAGATTGGTTCATTCAAGGAGTCTCTTTCTGCGGCCGTGGGTGTTGGGAGCGTGCAATTGGAGAGGTATTTCTCCATTTTCTCGCTGTCTATGTGCATGTTCCTAGCATAAAGTTTCTCGTAAAAGTCCTTGAAGATATTCGCAATCTTAGTGGGATCAGAGTTAGGAGTCCCATTGTCGTCGAGTAAGGATGCAATGGTATTCTTTTGTATTTTAAATTTAAGATAAGCCGCTAGTCCCTTCCCGGCTTTGTTCGAGTCACAAATTTTGAAACGCTTCCTCCTGTCTAGCCAAATTCCCGCCTTTTCACTAATAAGTTTGTTATAGGTGTATTTCTGATTGGACAGTTCGGTTAGGACCTCAGGGTTTCTACTCCTCAAGTATGTGTGCTGGAGTTTTGAAATGTCCTCCTCTAATTTCAGCAAGGCTGCAGTGCGGTTCTTATTAATTGCAGACGATATTTTTATAATGACTCCCCTTATGGTGGATTTCAATGCATCCCATCGGGTGGTGTCTGAAGTGTCCCCCCTCTTGTTTAACAATAAGAAGTCTTTAATGGCAGTGTCAAGGGTTTCTTTGTGTTTTGTGTCATTGATAATGGTGTCATTGAATCGCCACATAGATTGTCGGGTGGTCGGTTTAATATTAGATAATGTAAGGGAAACGCAGGAATGATCAGAGACTAATCTGGGAGCAATGTCCGCGTCCTCAACTCTTGCCACCGCGTTATTAGATATGAGTATATAGTCGATTCTTGAGAACGAGTCATGCGGTGGGGAGTAGAATGAGTAGTCTCTGCCATCAGGGTGCATCAAACGCCACGTGTCCACCAAATGAAATCTATTGCACAGTTTCATGAATGCCTTATGGGCCTTCCCCGGGCGAAAGACGCATTTAGAGTCTCTATCTAGTATTGGGTCGTGTGGGAGATTGAAGTCGCCCGCCAGAATATGGACTGCTGTGTCGGGGATGGAGTTTATCTGCTTCGTTAGGCCTACCCAAAAGGACGGATCATATGTATTTGGGGCATAGACAGTCGTGATAAAGAATTCAGTGTCATCCTTGATTAGTCTCGCTGAGACCCATCTGCCTTTTGTATCTATTGCACTAGAGACTATTTCCACATTTGCATTCTTGGCCACTAGTATTACCACCCCATTCTTCTTTGAGATCGCCTCAGAGCCTATCACTTCAGTAAAATACTTATTGCGCAATGTGTGAAATTGCTTTGCTTCTAGTTTTGTTTCTTGCAATAAGGCTATATCTCCACGCTGCCTTCGTAGATAGTCAAGTGTCTTTTGGCGTTTAACTGGCTGGTTAAGTCCTTTCACGTTCAATGATAGGATTCTAAGGTTAGTTATGGTTGTCGTCCCTATCGGAGTATCTATAACAGCAGCCATCAATTATGCATCCAGTAATATCGTCTCATAACACATGTGTATACATAAGGATTGGGTCGTGGAAGCACCTTTTAACACATATAATGTGGGTCTAGCACAGTATGCAGGAAACAGAAGTACAGAGTAAAAGCTTCGGAACATAATGTGGTACATTGGATGCAAGCTAGTAAGCAAGATGGACATAACTAAACAAAACCATATGTAAAATATCAAAACAATCCTCCCTATCGACCTCCCTCCGCCCCCCACCCTCACCCACTTCCCACCCCTCCCTCCCCAATAGTAGAAACAACAGAACATAGCGACTCGGGAATGACGACCATGCGGCCGCCTCCAAGCAACTTACTCTTAACTAGCAATTCTACGGGCTGCAACCCTAATTCTGAGGATAATAGCCCAAGTGTGTAGGCAACAACAAACAATAACCAACGCTGGTGTCAGAACATTAAACACAGGAAAGTCACTGCTTTGGGTTCAGTATCGTGACCAAATATATCAGTACCTGCAAAAGAATTGTCGAAAGCGCATTCAACAACAGATCAACAGTACAGCACAGCATAGCGCCTATTTAAGGTCCATAAGGGACATGAGCAATATCATGGTAAAGTGGTATCATGGTATCATGGTATCATGGTATCATGGTAGCATAGGTATGGTACCATAGGTATGGTATCGTGGGTGTGGTAGCAAGGATAGAACCATACTGACGCAGCTTTAATGATACATATTTCAAGTTAAAGGTTCATCAGATCGTTCAGATCGTTCAAGGGATCGTTCTAATATAGATATTTCAAGTTAAAGGTTCATCAGATCGTTCAAGGGATCGTTCCAATATAGATCTGGAGTCTGATGATTAGCTGATATAGGGCCCAAGGGTACAGAGTACATTACCGTACATTACCGTATCATTACCGTCCAAAACCAGTCGTGATCACCAACCAAGAGAGCCTCATGTCAAATCCAGTTCAGATAGGCACTTCTCTAAGGATCCTGGAGTCTGAGAGTGGTAGTACAAAATTTCAAAACCAGAGTTTATCCTAGGCCAGACGCAGAGGCTCCTTGTTGAGCTGGGGGGGAGACTTCCATACTGCCATCTCCACGGTCGAACAGGAGTTGTCGTAGTTTTCGCGGGTCTGAGAACACATGAGACACACCTTGTATCGTTACTCTAAACTTAGTTGGACCAATAAAGCCATACAGGTGACCAAGTGACTTTAGTTGGGGCCTCATTGCAAGGAAGGCTTTCCTGGTCTCCATTGTTTCCTTACTGAAGTCCTGTGAGATGAAGATTTTCTGGCCTTTCCACAGCACGTGATTGTGTTTGCGGGCGAAGGTGAGTATCTGTTCTGTGTGTTGGTACCTTAGTGGTTTGCACACAATCGCTCTTGGTCCCTTTTGGTCCTTTGAGATTCGTCCTGGCACCCTATGCGCTCTATCAAACTCCAGTGGCTGAGTGAAAGTTAGATTTGTGGCCTGCGTGAACCACTCTTCGAGGAAGGCTATGCATGAGTCATGTTTTTCCTCCGATTTCTCCGGCATACCAAAAATTCTTAGATTCCCTCTTCTGTTTCTGTCCTGCAACTCCGCAACCTTCCTCACGAGATGGTCAGAGCATAATGAAAGGTTCTTGATAGCTCCACATGTCTTATTTTCAAAGTCTTCCAATTTGCTTATCCTGGTCTCAGTTTCCGCTAACCTCGAGTTGATGTCTTTAATGTCTTGGCCGATAGCAACAACCTCCTCCTTGGTGGACTTGGCCAAGTCTCTGACTTCTTCTAGCCTGCTCAAGATTGTTTCCACGGCTTCCTCCATTTTTTTGTTCCCTTTGTTCCCTTTTATCGGTGTCGGTGGGTTAGATTTCAGGCGTTTAGAAGCTGTACCATTTTCCTTGTCTCCCATACTTTAGATGCGTGAGGCGATGGGTTGTGTAGGTGCCTTGGCGTTTCAGGCATGTAGCGTTGAGACCAATCTGTATTTGGGCCGTGTATATTTGGACCGTGCAGGCCAGCAGAATATACACCTCTCCCTTTCTTTCCTTTTTGAAGATGATCTTTACAATTACACCTTGTAAATATCCCCAGTTACACCTTGTAAATATCAGTTCGTGAGGGTAATTACAGCAGAAGACAAGCAGAAGACAAGCAGGTAAGCAGGTAAGCAGTATGCACCTAAGTCGCTGTGGGGTCTGCAATTCGAAACAGCAAACTCTTGCTCTCTAGAGTGTCATATGGTCTTGCCCTCTATCCAGTGCTGCACTTGGGTTCACTTCACTTCACTTGGCTTCAGTTCACTCAACTGCCTGCATGCGGGGATTTTAGGCGTTTTGCGACAGGGTGGCCTAGCTGTGATGTCACCATCTCTGGCTGCCTTCATAGAATTCGAAATTCTGTAATTTTATGCCCCGTTCTGCACACAGTCTGTCAATGTGCCTTAGTGTGGGGGTAGACCGTGTAAAAGTCAATAAAATGCACACGTGTGCTGTGTACTGCGTTTTTTTTTTTATTTTTTTTATTTATGCCAGTAGACACTATGACACCATGAGGGCATTATACTATGTCGCTGAACAGTAAGACCAGTCTTAGTACTTTGTCTGCCGCCATTTTGTTGGAGCGTTTTGCGTTTTCAGGTGCCGCGCTGTTGCCTGCCGGTGTTTTTGCGTCCTTTTCTGGAGTCTTTAGGCTCCCGTCACTGTCTTTATTTCACTTGCTGCAGAGCGTGATTGACCTTCAACGATTGCCGGCTGCTGGCAGTCACATACTGAATAGGCTATTGCTCTCTGTCTTCAAAAAAAAACCCTTGTGGTCAGACATGCTCTTGCGCTCGTTAGTGAACCGATGGCTGCTAACGTGCACCGGCCGGGCATTCATTCGTTTTTCACAGTTTTACCGATTAACATAGAAGGCTGGCATCTCGCCAGGTACGCAGTGAATACGCTCATTAGGGAATATTACTTGTGTGCATAATGCCCTGGTGGTCCACTATCAGCAGCACGGGCCACAGGAGCGGGGACACAGGACGTCTTGTGCAAGGGATCGGGTGCGCAGTCAATCCGCCATTTTAAACGGGCATTTCTTCGCGCCGTTTCCACCACTTAATTTTGCTGATAAACTCTAGTGAGAGAGCGCTTTTACTACTCACGACCTTGATGTACTTCTAGTTGCAGAGGTCTGATTTCCTCAAGCCATCCCCAGCGCTGTATAGGTTCCACTTCCAACTTCGGCGAGGTGAGCCAGGTGCTCCGGGAGGCCTCGTCTGCGCAGCCGGGTCCGGGCTCCGTCCCGCTCTGCAGTCACCGGCGGTCAGGACAAGAGAGTCGTTTCCTCAGCTTCCCTGGTTCAGATTCGGCTCAAACTTTCAGGGTATTTGGGTATGATGTTCTGACATCCAAATTCTCTCTTGGATCCGGAAATGTGGTCGGATTGCAGCCCTCCGTGTGTAAAAGATCGTAGCTGCTTGGAGGAGGACAAAAACTACGCCGCCATTTCTCCGGCGTCCAAGCCACGCCCCCGAATTTTTTTCATTTTAATCAATCTTCAGATACCTCGGTTCCTAACAACTGGGATGCTTTCAATGCCTCGTTTAGAGCCTTTACTATTGCTTACTCTACAAGGAAAAAGAAATTACTCCATGCTCAGTATCATGAAACTATTCAAAAGATTAAGACTTTAGAACACAATTACTTTTCTTCTAAGTCCTCCTCCAGTATGCAAGAATTAATTAAAGCTAAATCCACCTTGAATAAAATTGCCACTGATGCTTGCAACATTCTCCTCAAAATTAAATCTAAATTTCACAGAGGCCAGAATAAGGCGGGAAAAATGGTAGCCAAGTATTTAAAAATTAAGTAAGAACATAAAACTATTGGGCCTATCCACTCAGATACTACTAATACAACTCTTTTCTTAGATTCCTATATTATAAGTGCATTTTAATCCTATTATGAACTCCTATACACAGAAGAAACATCTCCTCCCGATACAGATTTTGGGACTTTTTTCCAAGGTATCCATAAACCACCCTCCCTTTCTAACAAGGTCCAGAAGGAGCGCGTATATCTAATCAATCAACAATGAAATAGTGTAGTCCCAATAATCAGAATCCCACGTCTGCTTCGTGTTCAGTTCTTTATTTTCAAGAAATGTTTTTCTTCCAAGTGTTGAAATATTATGTAGTCCAATGTCAAACAAAACAATTATAGATTTGCACAGCCTATGCGAGTCGTCCCACCTAGGGACATCATCAGGGCTGTAAAGAAGAAAAAACATAATATCACAATCAAATCCATGATTGATTTTATAAAGATTTCATACATCAACACAAAATATACATTTTGACCATTACTGATTATTCTACCAATACTCCATAAAAACCTGCCTATGTAACAATCTGCAATTTCGGAAAGAGATACCTATAGAAAAAATATGATTCTAACATTAAAAGCAAATATTATGTATAAGCATTAAGAATCTGAACTCATATAGTTTTACATGCTAATATGTTAAATCCAGACAAAATCAGTATCATCAGTCCTGTTACTATTAAGAAATCACTGTAATTGGTACACCCATCAAAATAACTAGACCGATTCATTATAAGTTCCTCCTCCACATTAACTACATAATAAAGCATAGCAACCTTCTAAGCTTTCCTATGTCCCCTGTACCTTAACAGATTCTGTTAAAAAGAAAATTATATTTGACGTACCTGCTACAATATTAACAATCAATGTATGTAGAAAGTCCAAAATTTCTTCTGTGATTCTTCCTGGATGACAGAATTGCCTTCCTCTCTGAATATTTTTTTAATAATATTTTTATTTGCTTTTTTTCATGCAACAACATAGCAATCATGTCATCATCGGTCATCACACTCTTCCCTTCCACCCCCCACCCACCAAGCATCACCATTAAAAACAATACACTCCCCTCCAGCAAGGTGGCCCCAGCAGAATTCTTCTCAGGCCCCAATCAGTATTGCCTAAATGTCCATCCTTGCGGTTCCTCCAGTACCCATGAACAGACCCTCTCAGTCGACCAGATTCAGAGTCCTCCATCCAGTCCACAGTATCGTTGCCACTTGCCCCACACTCTGCCACATTTCTTAGGGCATCCCCTTGCCTTATAGGTGACTCTTTCCGCTGTCATATACAAATCCAGACCTCTCCTCCACTCCTCCAGTTGCGGTAGTGCAGCCACCCCCCATTTCCTAGCCACATCTCCCTTGGCCACCACCAGAGCCAGGACTAAGAAAATTAACAGTGGGTGTGCGAGATACACATCATTAGTCATGCCCAGCAAGACCAGCTTAGGGTCCAATGGCAGAGAGATCTCCAGCACCTCTCCCAATTCTC
The DNA here is from genome assembly GCF_964263255.1 of Lissotriton vulgaris. Lineage (NCBI taxonomy): Eukaryota > Metazoa > Chordata > Amphibia > Caudata > Salamandridae > Lissotriton > Lissotriton vulgaris. The sequence goes on from NC_141691.1 coordinate 1,129,091,991, forward strand.
TCAAGATCTCCACCCAGTAGGTTTGAATTGTGGAGCAGGACCAGATGGTGTGGTAGAAATCCCCCCCATCGTGGCCACATCTCAGGCAGCTCGAGTCTCCAGCCCTTCCCATTTCGTGCAGGCGCACCCTGTCAAAGTAGGTCCTGTGAAGGATATTGTATTGGATAAGCCTCAGACGGGATTTAATGGCTACCTCTCTCGGATGCATCAACACCATATCCCAATCCGCTGTATCCATTTCCCCCACATCACACTCCCACTTCCTCCTAAGGTTGACCAAACCATTAGGTATGTTATTCATCAATGTTCTGTACGTTAGAGAGACCGCCCTGCCCTGGATTTGTTCCTGTAGGAGGCGGCCCTCCAAAGGTGCATAGTCGGGGAGGGTTCCCATCGGGATCCCCTCTGCCCACCAGGCATGTCTCAACTGTGCATACTTAAAATACTGAGTACGATGTAGGCCGAATTCCATCCTTAATGTTTGAAATGGCTTCAGTTCCCCTTTTGTGATCACGTCACCCAGTGTCGATATCCCTATGTCTTCCCATCTCTGGAACCCTTTCAGTTTGCTCAATTCCTTCAGCCATGCACAGTGCCATTATGGTGTCTGCCTAGTAGGTTTCTTCTCCCAGCCCATACTCTTGGTCGCTCGATTCCAGACCGTCAGGGTAAGCCTGGTGGCCGGAAGCAAGCCCCCTTTCCCTTTGCCCCCATACAGATAGAAGGTGCATGTACGGGTTGCCATACCATGTCTCTCCAGGGCGTAGGTGGGGTCCGTAGCGGGGGCGTGGAGCCAGTCATTAATAGGCACCAGGTGTTCTGCCCAGTAGTAGGCTTCTATGTTAGGGAGTGAGATCCCGCCACTATAATGATGTCTGTGTAGGGTCGACAACGCCACCCGAGGCTGTTTACCCAACCATCAAAAGGCTCTCAGCTCTGCATTTATTTCCGTGAACATCCTATTTGGGAGGGAATAGTACTCATTTTGAAAGGCGTACAGAAACCTCGGCAGCGTCATCATTTTAAACATGGCCACACAGCCCAGGATCGTGAGAGGGAGCATCCGCCACCAGTTCGCGTCTTCTATAAAATTATGCACTATTCGTCTAATATTCCTTTCATTGGAGCGGTCGCTATCTAGTGTCACAAAGATCCCAAGGTACACAAAACCCTCACTCATCTGCAACCTCTCTGGTAGGTCTGTCCATTGTTCCTGGCCTCGGGGATCATATAGAACCGACCAGTGCCAGTTTATCCGGTAGCCTGCGCGTGCTCTGTACCTTTCCAGCTCTGAGAACAACCCCGCTATCGTAGTTTCTGGGTGTGTTATTAATAGGAGGACATCATCCGCGTATAGTGATATTTTTTCTCCGCGGTATCCGTCAGTCCCAGTCTGAAACCCCTAATGTCTTAGTTTTGCCGAATCGCACATGCCAGCACCTCAATAGTTAGCGCGAAGAGCAGGGGGGACAGGGTGGAACCCTGTCTGGTTCCCGGCCGCACCGGAAAGTCCCAGGATAGAATCTCATAGACTTTAACTTTTGCTCTGGGATCCGTATATAACAACTGTATCCACTTCCGGAACTTGGGTCCGAAACCAAACCGTATCAGGACTCCTTCGAGGAAGGGCCAGTGAATTGCATCGAACGCTTTTTCGGCATCCAGAGACAGGAACCCATGAGGGTCCTGCCTCCTGCTCACCTCCTGCAACCAGTTATGCGTCCGTCTGAGGTTTAATCTGGTGGCCCTATCGGGGAGGAAACCCGTCTAATCCAGGTTAACTAGCCCCGGGATCACCCTCCTCAGCCTAAGGGCTAGGATAGTCACAAGGAGCTTCACTTCTATATTTAAGAGGGAGATGGGGCGGTACAATGCACAATCGTCCGCCGGCTTACCCTCCTTATATATCGGGATTATTGTGGCCATACGAAGGTCTGGCGGTAGCTCTCCCTCTTGCACTGCCTCTTCTAAGAGTCCCAGCGGGTGACGGGCCAGTAAGTCTGCAGTTCGCTTAAAAAATTCAGTGGGAAACCCATTAGGGCCAGGGGACTTCCCCGCCCGGAGCTTGGCCAGGGCATCCTTAATGTCATCTAGAGTAATGTTAACCTCCAGGTCACGCTGGTCCTCGCCCGTCAACACTGGGAGCTCAATGTGTGTCATGTAGTGTAGGGCATCTTCCTGCGTCGTCAAGTCCCTAGCTTCATAGAATAGTTTGTACTGTTCAGCGAAGGTCTCCGCTATCAGTGCGTCCGACCTCACCAGATTCCCCTGGGCATCTCTGACCTGCTCTATCGATCTGGCGTCCCTTTCCTTTCTACTGAGCCACGCTAGCAACTTTCCTGATTTGTCTCCCACATCATATAAACGATGCATTGTTGCCAGTGCCTGTGTTTTGGCCTCCCCCGTCATCATGTCCCTATATTGGCGTTGCACATCTGCCTGCCTTCTAAGGGTCCCCGGAGCTCTAGTGAGTTGGTGCTCCCTTTCCAATTCCAATATCTGAGCTTCCAGCGACCTAGCGTCCTCCTGCATTTTCCAAGTCTCCTCCGCCAGCCTGTTCTGTGTTCTATCTCGTAGGACCGCCTTAAAGGCCTCCCAGAAGACCACCCTCGACGAGACCGAGCCCTCGTTGTCAGCAATGTAAACTTTCACATCAGCTCTGATGCCCTTCAATATGGCCGCATTCTGCAGGTCCCAGGCTGTCAACCTCCAAGACCCACTCCTCCCTCCCCTCCCCCCCACCAGAGCTAGGAGCGGAGAGTGATCTGAAATCCCTCTTTCTTGGTACTCGTCTGTGTCGTCAGCCGTCAGAGTATGTCGAGCCATAAAGATATAGTCCAGCCTCGAGTAGACCTTGTGTGCCCCTGAAAAGAATGAGTAAGCCCTAGATTCTGGATAGAGCCATCTCCATACATCAGTCAGTCCCAGAGTATTAACCGTCTTAGAGAGCAGGGTCGGGTCTGGTCTCTGGACCTGTCTCCTGTCCTGTCTTGTGTCGGGACCATCACATCATTAAAATCTCCTTCCATCACCTGAAGGGTATCCGACGTATTGAGGAGAATATTCATGAGACCCTTCAGCGTGACTGCTTGCAATTTAGGGGGAGCATAGGCCGAGACAATCGTATATTCCTGCCGTCTCCAAGAACCCCTCTCTCCCACATACGTCCCTTGGGGATCGCTCCATATCTGTGCTATCTGGAATTGTGGATTATTTATTTATTTTTTTTAAAAAATTTTGAAAACCTTTATTGTGCATGAATAAGAGGACAAATACGGGTCTACAACCGTCAGGCCGACCACGATACTTATGTTAGCACAGGTGCAAGCATTACATTCCCCAGCAGCAACAGGTAAAATGTCAACAATCAGCGTGCGTTACATTGGGAAAAGACACATCGCCGGGGAAGAGGAGAATTGAAGGTTAATTTTTTAAAGGTTTTTTTATGCGTTTTCATCATAAGATAAGTCAGTGAAGAGTAAGAACTAAGAAGATTTGAGTCCGCACTATGACTTCACGACATGGGCAAGCGGCATTATAGCTAAAACAACAGTAGAAGTAAGCGATTAGAACAAAATGGCGGTGCAAAACAACAGCAAGTCTTCATCCAGTATTTACGCACCCCTGCAGTGCCGCCCCCTCCCCGTCAATCCCAACCCGGACCCAGAATCGAACCAGATTAAGAAAGCGCAGAAAACAGAAAAATAAGGCCCATAGAACTAAGGAATATCAAATTACCCCCCCACCCTGCACCATTGTGGAGGCTACGGCCTGCCCCCCCCCCCAGCAAAGTGCCTGTCGCCCTCTAAAGAACCCGAAATATAGACAAGAAAGGAAGAAGGAGGAAAAGAAAAGAAGAAAATTAACTCTGAATATAGGGAGCGAGAAAAGAATAAACTAGTCTTCGACTCCCAGGGAAAGAAAGTGGGGAGGAGCCCACCCAACCTCAGAGCTCCCGAACTCCCCAGCCGCCATTAGCTCCCACACCGTGCATATCAATAAAATAGGGACGTAGTGGACCCGGGGGGTCAGGATCGATAACTCCCAGGACCCCAGGCCAACTGAAAACCACCCCACCATCAGCAAGAATAGACATAAGGCAAATCAATTACAATATAAAATAAGAGAAAGCAGGATATGCAACATTGCAATAACATTTCAAGAATGAGGTGCAATCCGGGTCGTCGTCAGCCAAGCAATCAGTACAAACGAGGAGGTCACCTTCATCCCTGCCCCGAACGCTGAAAACCCTCCAAGTATGTCCACCACTGCAAGCCTCTCTCAATCAGGACAAAGGAGCAAGATGGCCGCCCCCGACAACAAAGAAGCAGAGGAGGAAGGGACGAAAGTCTCAAGTCCATAACCAGTACAGTGGCAATTGGGACGGACTTTACCTTCATAACAGGATAATACACACTGTGCCCGGTCAGAAAAGGAGCACTAGGGGCAGAAGTGTCCGAAGGGGCCAGCAACTGAGGGGCCGGGAAGCGGGCCCCCGGGAACAAGTGCACGGGCAGAGTCACAATAGCTGGGGTGGAGGGAGACTTTGTATCCACAGTCTCTTCAGCAAAGAAACGCACAACAATGTTACCAGGGACACGCAGCTCCCTCGCCGTCCCACTCGATAACAATGTATCACACTCCGGGGTGGTTAGAAGTACCAGGGGGTCGGCAGGACCCGGTCGCTTTGCCGCAAGCGCAACCGCATCGATCTTCCATGTCAGCTCGCGGACATTTCTCTGACATGCTGCCCGCAGGTCATCAAGGGCAGCCAGGACATCAGCGTAGGTCCAATCCTCCTGCATTATCGGGCAGGTCATAATATGCGGTGAAATCCTAAGCGTGGTCCCCCGCTCAAGGATACGCAGGGCAGCACACAGTGAGGATCACCGAGCAGCCCGCACTCAGCCCGGGAGCCAGGAGGCGCCACAGGATGGAGTCTCACAGTCATAAAGCGCGTGGCGTAGAGAAGCGCCGCCTGAAATGCCAGCCACACAGGGGAGAACCTCTCCGTCAAAGGGGAGCCAGCGTAGAGGAAAGGGTCAGTCTCAACAGCCCTGTGAGCAACGTGCCACCCGCAGTCTGTATCACCCCCTCAGCCACCTCACCGGGAACGTCCAGCAATGCTCAGCGATGGGGGTCGGCGAGGGCTTCAGGGACCGCAGCGGAGGTCAGCATACGCCCCGGGTATCGCACCAAATCCGCCGGCGGGGACCTTGAGAGAACGCCATCCTCCTCAGCGCATTAGCGTCTCCATTTCAGCGCGGCGTAGGGGCAAATAAATATCAGGATAGTCTTGTAAAGGCAGACGGCTTGCGGAGCCGGGAGCTCACACGCCCGTCCCGTCCGCCATCTTGGCTCCTCCTCCCTGTGGATTATTTTTAATCAGTATGGGCACCCCCCTGGAGCCTGTAGTGAAACCTGCGTGTGCCAGAACCTTGTATTGCCTTCTAGCCAAAAAGCCACACTTGGTGCCCTGGAGGTGCGTTTCTTGTAGCAAGATTATGTCAGGGCGCACCCGTTTCATGTAATGTAAAAAAAAAAATGTAATGTAATTTGACTTATATAGCGCACAAATCACCCGAAGGTCTCAGGGCGCTTGCTTAGGGAACCCGTCCTGGTATTCCCTTGTGAGATACCCCCGGCAGGGTATCCACAAGGTGAAAGCCAGGCATCCCGCCGCAAGGGGCCGTAGTGGAGATTAAGCAAGCTATTGCCCAGAGTCGCAGAGTGTGACCCCGTGAGTTGAGTAGGCACCGACGCGAGAATTAACGAGTCCATGGAATTTTTGAGCCTGAGACCCTGCCGCGTCGGGAATTGAACCCTGGTCCACGGCCGCTCTCAGCCTCCGGGTCTGCCGCCTCTAACCACTGAGCCACACTTCTCCGTAAGCATGCACCAGCCCCCTCTTTATCTTACTACCAAGACCATTTACATTCCATGTTAATATCTTAAGCCCCTTCTGAACCTGTGGTGTCCCCATACGGTTAACCAACATCATGCCCTGATTCCTGGTGTGTGATGCGTGGAGTCGGGGCTAACAGAGCGTCCAGAACGCAGAAGTACATGACCTCTTTGACATGCCCAATCCCTCCCTCCCTTTCCAAACTCCCCGTCCACCCCAAACCACCTGTCCCCCTTGTCCCCCTTGTCCCCTCCCCCTAACATTCCCAAACTCAGAACAATCATAACTCCCCTCCGCTCCCGTCAGTCCCATCTTTGCCCGAGATGGGATATAGGACTTTCAGGCGGAGAAGGTCTGTCGCCCTCCCCAAGATCACCCTCTACAAACCAACACTAAACAGTCTATCTAGCAACATATAAGACTAACTTCTTCCACAAACCTACTCATATGTGCAATATGAACAGAAACTGAAAAGCAATGCTTATAGGGTGTGAGACAACTTGCGTGCTCCCAGGCTATGAGCCGGTATCAATTAAGTCGCGGCCACGGGACATTTGGGGTCCCTTGACAACTTACATACTGAGCCAGGGGAGTAGCGAGGAAGAGGCTGAGGGTAGTGCGCAGGAGGGGTGACTGGGTTGTGGTGTGGAGTAGGGAGGATGTGGATGTGTGGATAAATGCGGAGAGACAACGTTGGAAGGGGAGAGGCGGGAAGGGTTGCAGATCCGAAGGTACCAATGGCCGAGGATGCGAAGACATTTTCTCGCGTGGCGAGAGGACTTCCTAATCTGGAATTTTTAAACGGCCAAATTGATGGACTCTGTTCTCTCGAGTGTGTAGGTTGGGGGGGGGGTAGGAGGGGGAGGGTGGGAGTTGGGGGGGGGGAGAATATATTCGATACTCGTCAACTGGTTTAAACGCTCCTGCTGTGCAGACTGCACTGTTTATGAATGTATTGCAACATACTTTACGTAATAAAGGTTTTTGAAGCTTAAAAAAAAAACAATGAGAAAGGAGAACAGACGCTTAACCACTTTCTTGGGAGTCGCTGTGCCAGTCTACAGGACCATTCAAAAATGTTGGTAGAAATGAGCGCACTGATTTCGAACAATATTTTTTTCCTGTTTGAGGATGAATGGTTCCATCAAATTAGGGGGACAGCGATGGGCTCCAGGTTTGCTCCTTCTTACTCCAACCTCTTCATGGGCTGGTTTGAGAGGGAGCATGCCTGGAGCCGAGGAGCCTCAAGATGGATGGATCACATTCTATTTTGGGTTCGTTTCATCAATGATGTTTTAATGATATAGAGGGGCACACAGATTGAATTGTTTGAATAAGTTAGTTTTACCCTGAATGATAATGCTAAAAGAATAGATTTTCAGGATGTGGAACTGTTATTAGATGGTGATTCCATCAAAAGCAGGCTATTTAGAGAAAGCAGTACAACGAATTCCATATTACGAGCTGACAGTGCTCACCCAGTATCGGTGATTAGAGGAATCCTTTTGAGGAATTGATAAGACTGCATAGGAATTGTAGTTTAGATATTGATTTCAGAACAGAATTGGATAATCTGCAAAACAGGTTACAGTGTAGGGGATACAGGAAACGTGATATAGCAAAGGCTAGAGAGAGAGTCATGAAAGTAAAGAGGGAAACCACTTTGGTGCAGAAGGACAAAGTCATTCCAAATAACGAGTGGCATTTGTGACCATGTATTGTTCACAGAAGGACATCATTTCTAAAGCTTTAGGCAAGAATTGAAACCTATTGAAGGGAGTTCCAGATTTGATGAACTTATTAGGTGACAGACCAGGGGTGATTTACAAAAGAAGTCCAACAATAAAAGAGACGGTAACAGGGAATTACATAAAACCTATGAGCACAGGGGATTCTAATTGGTTACCACAACCGCCAAAAGGATTTTTTGTCTGCGGGGCATGCAATGTTTGTAATCTGAGCATAAATAGAAATAAAGACTTTATATACAATACTAACAAGGGTTACTCTATTAACGAATGTATTAATTGCTATAGCATTGGAGTGATCTATGTCATATTTTGCGCTTGCAAGAAAATTTACATTGGAAGTACTAAAAGAAGTCTGAAACTCAGAATTCAAGAACATAAACTCTCCATTATAAATCAAGATATTAGATCACCTCTGTATCAACATATTAAAGACAAACACATGATGCAGAAAGATATCAGGTTGCATGGTATTCAAAGAATTATTCAGAGGAGAGGAGGGGATTGGGAACTGATGATAAGACAACAAGAAGCTAGATTGATAAGTAGGTGTAGAGTGATTTCTTTAGGGTTAAATAGCGACACAGAACTTCATCACTTCTTAGTGTAACATTCAAGGTACTTGAAGTTAGGGGCGGATCGGGATCTATGGAAACCCGGGTTTTAGGCAAGTTTGACCACATCCTTTCATTACATTGGAGTTTGGATCTGCAGTTGGATGTATGTCTGGATAATTAGGTACAGCCAAATTATATAATATAGGTTTAGCAAGGATAGTAACTCTGGAACACTAGATGGATAATGGGACAAATGAATGACTAGTGAGGCACTACTTGGAAGAGTAGCTGTAAATTGATTATGGTCAGAGAAGATTTATTAAAGGTTACTTAATATTGCATGGTGACTGACTGGGAACTGAAAGAAAATAATAATATCTTTTGCAGATGTTTTGGATGGAGGCCTGATTAGTTTGAAAGAATTGGAATTTCTGTGTGATTTAATTAGGTAAGCGTAAACTAAGTGCATTATTGCAGGAGCCCACCATCTTAAAAGTTTAGGATATCATGGGCAATGCTTGACACTTCATGATCGTAAATCCTGGCAGCAAGAGAATGGAATGTGCTTATTTCATAATTGATTGACCATTTGGTACGACTGGATATGTGATTTTTTTTGCCGTAGTGATATAGCTAGAAAGGAAGGCTTTCTAATTGATATATGTCCCGCCAACTGGATTTTGACAAATTAATTCGAAGTGCATATGCCAACAGACTAATCCCTAGCGGAATATGTGTTTAGAAATGGCAGGAACCCAAATATGTGTGCTTTATATTAACAAATGAGAAGTGAGAACGAGTTTAACTTCCCTTATAAACAGTACTTGGAATGTGTATAGTTTTGAAAATTGATACCCGATCAGAAATGGGTGGTGTTTGATAGTATTAGAACACAGTGGATTTTAGGCAGAAAGATATGGGGACTGATATACTAGAGTGTTTCCAGTCTGCGAAGGCCAGAAACAAAAGGAAAAGAGGTAGCAGACTTGATTGGAAGCATTTATCCATTCCAGCGTGACTCACACTTGGTTGAAAGCGAACACGTGATCTTCGGGCATGTTATGCGGAATGGTCTTGGAAAGTGAATTTAGCTTGTAAATTAGATGGGTTTAAACTCACTGACGAGATCGGTGAGTGGGAGAAGGGCAGTCCTGTGAGACTCAGGATTGGTTGAAGTTGAATACCTGGCATCCAGTTTTGTAAGCGGGACGGTCTTGGGACTATCAGTTAACAGGAAGAGGGATAGCGGACCGGTTTGGAGACAGTGAATTCATCATGTAAATGAGGGGGTTTAAGCGTGCTGACGTGAATGGTAATTTGGAGATTTAAATAAGGGCAGAGCAGGAGTCTTGCATTACAGCGGATTTATCGGACTGGCTGTAGATGCGGTGTGACTTGAGGAGGCTGACCATAGCCGTTGTGCAAGGTATGTCATGAAGCGAGCAATTCTAGGAGAGGTAATTATTCAGGGAGGTATGGAATAGAAACCAAGTAAGTTTACATTATCCAGGTAGACTTATACAGACATATTTTTGTGAATTGTATACTTTTCAGATACATATTTGGATCATGTATTAATACTGATTAACCCTTTGCTGTTGGGAATGGTTTAGACGAGATTATCACAGATATAGGTGAGAATGGCGTTGCGAGATAAGAATATAATAATGAGGGATAAGGGTTGGATTTGGTAGATACTATTAACATGAATTACACCTACAATACATCTCTTATACCGGTTTTTGACAGATCATTAAAGTGTTGGAGGCCAGAAAATAGCGTTTATGTATGCAAGATCAGGATGAAGACAATATATCTGTTGAACACTGAAGGTGAGAACTCTTATGACTAGATGTCTGATAGAGGATAGTTAAGTGGGGAGGATGAATGAATAAATGTGGTTCTAATAAAACACAGAGAGGGATGCAAATTGGTGTCTTCACCAGATTTTGCTCAACTATTCCGAGAGGAAGGCAATTCTGTCATCCAGGAAGGATCACAGAAGAAATTTAGGACTTTCTACATAAATTGATTGTTAATTTTATAGGAGGGACATCAAATATAATTTTCTTTTTAACAGAATGTGTTAAGGTACAGGGGATATAGGAAAGCTTAGAAGTTTGCTATCCTTTATTATGTAGTTACTGTGGAGGAGGAACTTGTAATGAATTGTTCTAGTTATTTTGATGGGTGTACCAATTACAGTGATTTCTTAATCAGTCAAAAGTCTTTATTTCGGTTTTCCAATACCATAAAAGAAAGAAGGACATAGATCTTGCATGGCAATAATCAGAATAAAAGGCACTGTAGATTAAAATACTTCCTATACAGGCTTTTGATAATTTAAAAAAAGATAAATATTAGGCTAAAAAGCTTATCACAAAGATACAATATGTACATTGTGCAAATATAAGCATATTTCAATATTTAAAAGATGTGTCCTAACATCAAAATTAAGATAGCGAGCAATCCAAATATTTACAATCCAAAGTGCTAGTGCGAAATACACGCCCATCTGTTCAGATCATTTGGGTTTCAATTCATTTACTTCCTCCAAGTCGATAGGGCCCTCTTTCTAATCGACTATGATTTACCCAGGAATTTTGCTGTTCCACAAGCAAAGAATGGTCTCGCGTCTGACTTCAGAATACGCAGGGCTTCTTTATGACTATGTTTCCCTAAGTATCTACATACAGGAGTAAGCCAATTCCTTCTTTATAGTAACAGGACTGATGATACTGCTTTTGTCTGGATTTAACATAAATAGCATGTATAACAATGTGATTTCAGATTCGCAATGCTTATGCATAATATTTGCTGAATAATATTTTTGCTATAGGTATCTTTTTCCGAAATTGCAGATTGTAAAATAGGCAGGTTTTTATGGAGTATTGGTAGAATAGTCAGTAATGGTTGAAATGTATATTTTGTGTTGATGTATGAAATCTTTATAAATTCAAGCATGGATTGGATTGTGATATTATGTTTTTTCTACTTTACAGCCTTGATGATGTACCTAGGTGGCTGTGCAAATCTATAATTGTTTTGTTTGATATTGCACTACATAATATTTCAAAACTTTTGGAAGAAAATAATTTCTTGAAAATAAAGAACTGTAACCGAAGCAGACATCGGAATCTGATTATTGGGACTGCAATATTTCATTGTTGATTGATTAGATATATGCGCTCCTTCTGGACTTTGTTATATTATGGGGTATGAGCGTGGTCTTGACGGTAGGCCACATGAAGTTGAGCATCTGAATTCACAAATAGCCACTGCATTGAACTTTTTTTGAATACTTCCCAGTGCATAACAAGGTATAACCCCCCATCGTCATTCATTATTTAGCACCCTCCCTTTCTGACTGTTTTGTTCCTCTTGAAAGTGATGTCTCCCTTCTGGAAATTACTGATGCCTTTAAATCTTTAAAAAAAGGCCAAAGCCTCGGGACCGGATGGTTTCTCAGTAGAACTACTCTCATCTTTTTCCACAATCCTTGCCCCAAAACTACTCGAACTTTTTAACTCATTCCTTTCCAATTCTAAGACATGTGGTTCCTTTTTAGAAGCCCTTATTGTTGTAATTCCCAAACCTGACAAAGACTCTTCCCTCTGTAAAGAATTTCGACCCATTTCACTGATTAATTATGACTATAAAGTTTTTGCAAAAACGTTAGCTTCCCGCTTAGAGAAGATCATCCCATACCTCATAAAACCACGTCAAGCTGGATTTATTAAAGGCCAACTTGCTTCTGATAATGCTAGAATGTTTTCTAATATCCTTGCCCTTGGAAGGAAGTACTCCTCCCTTTAGCTGCCCTTTCACTTGATGCTAAAAAAGCTTTTGTGCAACAAAGAAACAATGTCCTGAGAGGTAAGGATATGTATACAATTAAACATGCATGCATATAGCTTTACTTGTAATGAAAGAAGGAGAACACTCATTGGTATGAGAAAAGATAGTTAATCATCTTTATGATATGACATTAATTTCATGGTCGGACTTATATACAGTTAGAAGCAGCACTGCATAGATTGAATTAGTGACAACCATATAGTACTTGGTGCATAAGGTGTTCAAAGTGAAGGTGGCGACGCAAGTGAAGAAGTGAACAGCGTGAGCAGCGCAATATGAGCAAAAGTGCAAATATTTTACAGTGAGTGGCTCAAGAAACATGTGACAGTGTGATATCACAGTAAACAGTAGATCTTTCAATTCGATGTTGAGCCGCGGAGGAGGGGTGCGCCTATTGTTGGGCTGTTAGGTCGACGGCGTTTCGATCCTTATTAGTTAGGATCGTCATCAGGACTTGGTTGTCTGATTTGGAGCGTGCTTGATAGTAGTCCGGTAGCCCGAAAAGTAGGTAGCTTGTTAGCAAACCATCCCGATTATGTGGGGCAGCCTGCAATACATGGGGCTGGTCCGATCAAGGATCATCTGGGGCCTGCTTGTGGGCACTTTTAAGAATCTGTGCCTGAGTCGGCCGTCTGAGATTTGGCCGTAGTTCAGCACGTAATCTGAATCAATCGGCGTGCTGCTGCAGGACTCGATCTCCGCGTGTGAGATCGAGTCCTGCAGCAGCACGCCAATTGATTCTTGATCGGACGAGCCCCATGTATTGCAGGCTGCCCCACATAATCGTGATGGTTTGCTAACAAGCTACCTACTTTTCGGGCTACCGGACTACTATCAAGCACGCCCCAAATCAGACAACCAAGTCCTGATGACGATCCTAACTAATAAGGATCGAAACGCCGTCGACCTAACAGCCCAACAATAGGCGCACCCCTCCTCCGCGGCTCATCGAATTGAAAGATCTACTGTTTACTGTGATATCACACTGTCACATGTTTCTTGAGCCACTCACTGTAAAATATTTGCACTTTTGCTCATATTGCGCTGCTCACGCTGTTCACTTCTTCACTTGCGTCGCCACCTTCACTTTGAACACCTTATGCACCAAGTACTATATGGTTGTCACTAATTCAATCTATGCAGTACTGCTTCTAACTGTATATAAGTCCGACCATGAAATTAATGTCATATCATAAAGATGATTAACTATCTTTTCTCATACCAATGAGTGTTCTCCTTCTTTCCTTACAAGTAATGCTATATGCATGCATGTTAATTGTCTACATATCCTTACCTCTCAGGACATTGTTTCTTTGTTGCACCTTTCCTACCCAGTCCTGAATTGGTATATGGGTTACACTCCTGTAAAGTTTACAAGAAAAAGCTTTTGACCACATAAATTGGCAATATATGTTCTACACTCTTAATTGGCTTGGTTTTGGTCAAAGGTTTATTTCTTATATCAAATTATTATATACTGCCCCGCGTGCTTGTATGTTTGTCAATGGTCATTATTCTCCCTGTTTCCAATTACAAAGAGGCGCCCGACAGGGCTGTCCCCTTTTCCCTTTGCTTTTCTCCTTTGTTTAAAACCCTTTCTTGAATGCATTAGACAGAACACTGCTATCTCCGGTCTAAAACTTAACTCTCATGAAATTAAGTTTCCTGCACATGCATATGATATCCTAATGTACATGTCTGATCCCTGTAATTCCCTACCCCCTTTTGTACATGAGATTTCTTTATTCTCTTCTGTTTCTGGCTACAAATGAAATTTTTCCAAAACTGAGAGTTTACCACTAAACTCATCCTGTTACCATTACACGTTTGCTCAATCACTCTCTGTCCATTAATGGGATCAAATGTGGCAAAAGATTTTTAAAACCTCCAAAGCTGCTACTGTTACACAATCCCTATATTTTATATATAACAGGGTAGTTGTTACTCCCCAATTCCTACATAAAATGTACCACTCTATTTCACCCTTGTGTTGGTCCTGTCTTTCTTCTGAAGGTTCATAGACACATTTACTTTAATATTGTCCCAATGTATATGAATTTTGGGAAGCTATATGGTCGAAATGTCTACAGATTTTTTCATGTAATATTCCATTTGCTGTTCATAATATCTATGTGGGTACCATGTCTCCTGACTTTGACCACCTCCCCTCGAAAACCATCTTATTTGACCTTTTTATTGCTCTTGCTCTTAAAGTTATATTAACTTGTTAGAAAGATGATTCTAAACTATCCTTTTTATACTGGTGACATTTGATTTGTGATGAACATAGATTTGCTTCTGTTTCTCATTCCTCTGTTTTTCTAAAGATTAAATCTGATTTACTATGGTTCCATTTACTACTCTTCTATCGTCACGCTCATCCTTCTCCTAACACCCATTTTTAATTTTACTTATCTCTCCCTTCTTTCTTCTTTTCTCTCTTCCCCCTCCTTTTTTTCCCCTCTTCTTGCTCTCTTCTCTCTTTTTTCCCATAAAACAAAATCTACAATTGAACTATTCCTTTTTATAGAACACATTCTTTTATTATGTTGATGTAACTTTTCATCTTTATTACTTATCTTTTCTTACAGTATTTCTCATTATAATGATATTTACTACTGTTATTACGTAATTTTCTTGTTTCGAAAGATGTTATCACTTTTTGATATCTCTGTTATCTCTTACATCTCTTTTAAGATATGTACTGTTTTAATACTGTGTCTATACTCTCAATAATATATATATTTTTTTAAATAATAACTCACTCCCAAGGAAATTCAGAGCTGAATGTCACCTTGGCTTCAAAGATCCTAAAAGGCAGCAGTTACCTATGCGCTCTAGCGTAATGAAAGCCAGTACACAAACAAAACTCCATGTCAGGAGTAACAGAACAAATATTGGCTATAATGTGGTTTGATCAACACATGAATGACTCTTAGAAAATCCAAAGGCTCAAGGGTTGACTGTGAAAATTGGGGTATTGGTTGATGGGGGCTAAGTACCCACCACAAATAATAACAACAGTCTGTGCCAAAGTGAGCCCTTAAAGTGCCGCCGCCTTGCAGTTCCAAGGTACACAGAGTGCGGTGTGGAGCAAGTGCTTACTGGTTCATTACAGGTGTATGTACTGCTTACCATGACATGAGTAGAAGCTTGCAAAAAGGAAAACCTCAATGTGTCATGGCTGGTGGTTACAACATTAAATGCCTGTAACGTGGGTTGACCAAAAATGTGAAAGGAACTGAAGCAATAATCATTACGGCAGCAGACATGCCCAAATACACAGAAGTAGAGGGTCACATTTTGTAAGATGCAATACTTTGGTTGAATTGGGTGTCAAGTACTGAAAAATTAAGTAAATATTAGGCAAAAATCCATTGTGTACATTTTAAATCTACAGTTTTGTAAAAAAAAAATACATGTTTCTGTTTGCTGTGATATGCTGATTTATCTGGGGGCACGTTTGCTATTATTTCACGCAGTGTGGCGCACCAAGGGAACTTGCTACATGTTTCTGTTTGCTGTGATATGCTGATTTATCTGGGGGCACGTTTGCTATTATTTCACGCAGTGTGGCGCACCAAGGGAACTTGCTACGCATCATTGGATGAAAGGGAGAGATCAGGTATATCTTTTACTACAAAGATATGGAGCATGTCTGCTCTCTCCTTGCCCTGGTGCACTGTGTACTACCTACCGCCAATGCAGGCACCTTTGCATTATAGGTTGGCTGTGCTACGGGCAGGATTGTTTTTGTGCGGGAAGGGAGCCATTGGTGCACAAACACAGTCCTTAGAGGCATATCAAAAGTCTAAATCCTTCACTCTTCTATCCCTCCACAATCCTCCTCAATCAAAATAACGGACTAACATATCCACCACTCAAATTACTTTGATATTTCACTATACTAATTCACCACTAATCCTTTATCGTTTCCAGAGCAGCATGCTACTCACTGAAAAAAAGCGCTTCAACCGCCCATTGTTATGTTATGTGTTATGTTAATATCTGGGTTTGC
Source organism: Lissotriton vulgaris (assembly GCF_964263255.1). NCBI lineage: Eukaryota > Metazoa > Chordata > Amphibia > Caudata > Salamandridae > Lissotriton > Lissotriton vulgaris. The sequence goes on from NC_141691.1 coordinate 1,129,108,077, forward strand.
TTCAAAATACATGGGTTGATGGATGGGAACACCCAGGATCCACCCATGTAATGTCTACTCGACTCAAAGTAACATGTATATGGCAGTGCTATGAGCTACCTTACATTACTTTGTTTGTTATTTAATCACCCAAACCATGCAAAGTAGCTTCATGTGGCTTAGTAAATGGCGAAAATGATTTTGCATCTGAGCTTCACCTCAAAAATGAAGCAACCCTGATACAAAATCATAGTAAATATGGGCCTGGTATTTGAACACTGCACATATAGTCTCTAGTGCGCATCACTGTTGCATTGTCAGATCCATTGGAAGCTGGAGCCTGCACATGGTAATTAGAAGCTGCTTGCGGAGAGGGCGTTTCACCTCAGAGTACTAGAGTCTTTTTATTGATCTTTAATCGGAACTAACCACCAGGCTTCCTAATTCATAGAGCGTGAATTTTCCCAAAGGGGGGCACTAGAGAGTACACCTGGAAGGGCCATATTGAGCAAGCCATGCTTTGATGATGAGAAGGGGTGTATTTAGTTTCCATATTCTGCTGAATGCATGCGCGTAGGGGATTGGAGATTGAACTGAGCATCACGGCCTGTCAGCCTTAAGGTGCATGGATGACAATCATCCTATAAATACACAGAAGTGACAAGTACTACCGGATAACATAGTGCTTGGCTGACACTGCCCTTGCTGGTGTCCTTGAAATGGATGTACCTCATCCTTTCAAAGAGAACATTGCAGTAGGAGTGGCTGGACATACACCTGCTTCAGCTGAAGGTAAATCTAAGCTACTTTTCGCCACTAAAGGGGCTTTGAATTATCTCTAGAAGATGCAATTCTTAGGAGTAAGAATGAACAGCTATTTATCTTATAACCCTTTATATAAATGAAGTAGTGAACATATGTTTACGGTAACTCATAAGGTAAGAAAGACAGTCACTAAGTTTTATCGTTTGACTTTCTAGAGATCGTGCAAACTTGCAGGAGAAACACACAGCTTCCGCGTACACACTGATATAGATGACAAATACTACCCCAACCCAAATTTACAAAGACTTTGGATCAGGTTTGCTTCACTTTAACGCAAATCCAATGCAAAGTGTTGTGATGGTATTTACAATCCAATGCAAATTGGGAAGAGGAGTTGGGCTACCGGCTTGAGCGGTGGACCTCGAATCTGGGGAATTGGATTGGAGTCTCGGCAATGACGCCGAACATCCTGCGATTCAGGGCAAATCACTTAATCTCCCCGTGCTTAACAAAAATGAGTGTGTCCTCATGTAATGCAACTGGTGCTATGTAAAGTGCTCTGATACCCGATTCGGGTCAAGCTCGCGCTAAATTAAACTCTGGAAAAAAAAATTTGATTTCCGTTAGATTGCAACAAAATGCACTTCCTTGCGTTACTTTGCGCCAATAGGTAGGGTGTTCCATGGGCCTTCACATTACAAAGAACTGTAGACAGGAATTTGCAGAAAAACCCTGTGCCTCCCTGAGGATGGCATAACAAGGAGAAATGTTTTCATTTATTCTTGTTTTTCCCTCTTTGCATGTATGCTGGGTTCTACAGCACACATACGAAGAGGTAAACACCTTAAAGCAAGGTTTTTGTACAGGAAGAGAGTCCTTCCTGTATAGAAACTTTGCTTGCCACAACACAAACACCCTTGCTACACAGGGCAAGGGGCTCTGCGTTGGTGCTTGACAGCATAAAGTGTGCCAGCACCACTGGGAGAGAGCAGAACAGCACTACATCTTAGTAGATATGGCGCTGCTCTGCTCCTGTTCACGCAAAGCAGCGCAGCAAATTTACTTGCTGTGTCACATTGTATTATTTCTTAGTAAATCAGTGCTTCAACATGTAGATAATGTAATATGCCTACAGAGAGTGAAGCACACAAAGATCAATACACCTACAGCTCCCAGGTCATCTATATGAGCAAATAAACAAGCATCTATCAACAGCCACCAATAGACCGCCTGACATGCTGCCATCCATAAATATAAGACAAGAGTTATATTATTTTGTTACTTGTGTTACTTGTTAACAACATAATGCTGGTCTAAGGCCATCTTAAAGTACTAAATGTGGCAGGGGAGTGGAAAGGAGGACATGAGAAAAAGAGAATTAAGAAGCAGTATTATGAATGGTATGATTTTTCCCAAAAGTTTTAGATCCTGTTAATATTGGATCTTTTTATGATTAAATTAAATGTTAGGTATACGAAAGATTAGCATTAATGTTTAATCAATCCTTGAACTCTTTGAAGAGAAATCACTTCTACTGAATGACGCCATACTTTAGACTTCATTTTTGTTTAAATCTCTTCATTAGAACAATAGAGCAAGGACACCGAATATTGAGGAATAATGCAATAGCAAAACATATGCTGAGGATGTAGTAGTGATAGCAGGTGAGTACTTTATCCGGTATTGTGTAATAAGGATATCAACAACATTATGACATCTGTGAGGAGGTGCAAGTGGATGTACAGCCATCCCGCTGCGTATTGTGGCGTCGAACTATGTGTGAAGTAGCGCATCTCTGAACAAGGGGCAGAGGGTACAACATAATGAGAACAAAATACCTTAACTGACAGAAAGGGGTAACTACCTGTGACTTTAGGCCCTGAAGTGGTACAACAGGTGAATAGCTGCTTGTAGCGCGCAGGAGGGTCTTATGATCCACCAGGGAGAGTAGGGATTGGGAGGCGCTGCCCCCACTGAGGTGTCGCAATATTGATAGTGACGTGTTATCTTAGAGCTGATGAGACCCCTGCTTCTTCCTGGGTGTATTCAGCGGGTGTAACTAACTTCTGTAATTCATTCAGAATAAACCCCCAATCTATAGCCAGGGGGAATTTTCGAAGCCCCAGCAGGTCCTCCCTCTGCTACACCCTTTGGCCTGGCCCAATTGAGCAAGGAGCGGCGCCAGGCCAATGAATGGGGTGCCGCTGGTGCTTTCCATCTTTTAGGGATCAGGCGCTTCCCCGTGACCCGGCCCAGGTCTAAGAATCATGTGGTGACCTTGTGTTTCCTGCTCCTTTTAAAGAGATGCGATACATACACTTCCCAATGAAAGGGAAGGCAATGCCAGAGCATATGTAGGAGATCTACATTGCGCAGGCGGCGCCTAGGACATTCAGAGTCATCACGATGGAAGCACTTGTTTATCTGGGCAGGGGACATGTGTTGGACTTTCTAGTATTGCCACCCATTCCTTCTCTGACAGGACCTGTTCCCGGTCTTCCTCCCAATGCTGTTTCAGGGGGGGTCAGTGGGATCGCAGTATGTTGACGGAGGGAGGAGCCAAACTAGCATATCAAGTGTCCCCCGTGCCTATTATATGTAGGTACTGCAATAGGTGGTGTATAAGGGGGTTATGTTGTTAAGCTAAACCACTTAGTTGAGAGTGAGGCTATGAGCGCACAGTGCAATAGGAAATGCCCTGGAGGTAGACCGTCCTCTGAGATTAGATCTGTATATGGGATCAGGGCGCTGTCACTGAAAAGGTCCCCTGTGTCATGAATGCCCGCTGCCTCCCAAATACGCTGCTGTGGCGTATGACTCACCCCTTGGTCATCCTAGCTGGGGAATAGCAGGGGCAAATGGTGTTCTGGGCACCAAATCCTTGGATCCTAGGTGGAGAAGTGTGGCTCACTGGTTAGAGGAGGCAGACCTGGAAGCAGAGGCCAGCCCGGGACCAGGGTTCAATTCCCGGCTCGGCGGGGTCTTGAGTCCTAAAATGTCCATGGACTCGACAATTCTCGCTCCGGTGCCTACTCGATTCACGGGTTCACACTCTGCGACTCTGGGCAAGAGCTTGCTTAATCTCCACAACGGCCCCTTGCGGCGGGATGCCTGGCTTTCACCTTGCGGATACCCTGCCGGGGTTATCTCACAGGGGAATACCAGGACGGGTTCCCTAAGCAAGCGCTTTGAGACCAGTTGGTGATTTGTGCTGTATAAATTCCTGTACATTTACATTTACATACAAGAGGGTTTGTATAACCATTGGGTACTGAATGTATGGATCCCTGCATGCCCATTATGAGAAGAAGGGAGGTAAGGCAGCAGTTTCCTCCTCCTCTTTCCTTATTAAGACATCATGCAGGGGTACTTCGTGACACTAGGGTTACCTATATCTGCTCACCAAAACTATCTAGGACTATGTCGTCCCTGAGAGCTCCTCACGCCAGCCCAAGAGTCTGCCCACCAGTGGGTAGCTGTGCCCTCTTGGGACATTTGGAGCCACCCTTAGAGTGACCATACTTAGAGCACTCTGTACATTGGGGTACAAATCTCCCTGTCTTGTGATCAAGGAACCCATTGTTTTAAGGATCAGACTGGGACTGGTTACCACTACTTCTTTGGGAATTGTTTTGGGGACCATTTGCGAACTCCTTATTTTTAAGTTTTTCTTGCCCTTCTTTTTTCTGTTGGAAACACTGACCACCTTTGTGGATGTCCTCCCCCCCAATCCCCACACCCCAAGATACCTTTTTGGACACTCTGGTGCCAGCTCAGAGGGCCCCCTCCTCAGCAACCTTCCTGCAGCCAGTCAGCTTACAGCCAACTAAATGCCAGCGCAACTCTGCAAAGTAAATACTGAGCATGTCCTCTATTATGATCAAATTGTACAACCCATTAAAATCACTAACTTTGATGCCCCTCACCTAGCCATTCAGTGCCTTACTGGAGTAATCAACACTTTCTGCCCAGGGTTGGTTGGGGAGTTTCTGACTGTCCCTGAATCTTTGGCATTACTTCTCAAGTGTCGGTCCAAATTTGGAAATCGCATTTTTTTCCATAGGAGTGCACTTGGTTTGGTCCCCTACCCCAAATTTCAGAAGTGCATACCTCCCAAGTGTTGGCATGTGTTTCCATAGATAATTCAACCCCAAGTGCTCCTGAGAAATATTGTGTACCTTCAGTGCAACCTCATAAGCAGAAAACCCCTTATCCATGTCATGTCCCAGCTGCTGTTTGAATTCCCTTTCCTCCCTCCTCTCAGCCAGTTCCTTAAGGGATATGCCAGAGGAGGAGACACTGTGTCTTGCTGTCACACGGAGCTCAAATTTATGGATGTCTCCTTCAGCCACTACAGGTTGTTCTTCAGAAGAGTCATTCCCAGACTCTCCCAATCCATCATTCTCTTTGGAGCGAGCTACTTCTCAGGCCCTCAGTGCCTTTTGAAATGTCCCCTTTTTGGTGGCACCCTTGGCAGGAACTCCCATCTCCTCATAAGTCTTTAAGCTGGGCCACTGTGCGTTCCAGGTTGGCCAGCTCAACTTCTATAGCCGCAGTTGCAGTACCAGCTAGAGAAATGATTTGAAAGACAAATTATAAAATGTCAAACAGAGAAAATCTGAAAAAAATTGAAATGGTCTTGGATGTGAATGGGTAGTGTACACTAATTTACTGTATGGTACGGCACAAAGAGACTCCTATGCTCACCGCTGACAACCTATGTTAGAAATTGGGTTTTTGGTTGGCAGAGGTGTGCACCCTGTCCAAGCAGAATCCCCAATCCTTGTCAGAGAAAGTGACAACACACCCTAAATTATCCTGTTCTCCCACTCTGGCAGCTTGGCACAGAGCATTCAGGCCTAACTTAAGAGGCAATGTGTAAAGTATTTATGCAAAACTCAAAAAATAAATTAGTAAAAACACCACAAAGAAACTCCACGCCACTTTAGAAAAAGAAAAAATTATTTTATGAATAAGACAAGACTAAAACAAAAAAAATCCAATGTGTAAAAAGTCAGGATAAGTTTTTTTAAAGATTAAATACAAAATTGGAAACAAGTAGCACCTAAATAGTTAATTGGTCGCACCGGACTGGGACAAAGTCAAGAGTTCAGGCCAACTGCAATGGAACGTAGCCTGGATACAGGACCCACACAGGGCTCACTGAACAAAAGTACCTTGATCCTGGTCACAACAGTGAGATGCATCTGTGATTCCCATACAGATGGGGTGTTGCACCAAATTTCTCCTCAGAACTACAGTGATGCGTCAGTTCACTGAGCGAAGAATTGGTTCTATATGGTTCTATATGTAATGCGCCAGATTTCTCCATGCTGTAGAGGCAATGCGTCAATCTTCTCCATGTGATGAAAGGGATTTGTTGGTTCCAAAGCAGTGGTTCTGAGTGCGACACGTCGGTTCCAAGTGCATTGCGCCGGTTTGGTTCCTGCAAAAGTGACAATGCATCGATCCTGCTCTTGCAGCAGAGGATGCATTGGTTCCACTGGAGCAAACTCCAAGGTCCAATTCCGAGGGTCGAGGACTAGGGTGACACCGCTTGGCAGGAGACAGACTCACAAGAAGATAAGCTCATAGAACAGACGGGTTCTAAGTCTTTTGTGTCCCTCAGACAAGCAACAGAAGGCAAGCCAGCAACCCTTGGAGTCAGCCTGGGTTCTAGTGATGCAGGTCCAGTCCTTCTCACCCAGGCAGATCGAGAGCAGCTGGGCAACACAGCACGTCAAAAGTTCAGCAAACAGGAGAGGAGCTTCGCGCGCAACCAAGATGGCTGCATGAGCACAGGGCTCCCGAGACCCTCGCAACCTCCCGCATATATCCTGTAGCTTATCCTGACTTTCATATATGTCCCCGTGAAGACGAATCGCTGGTGAGGCGAATACTGCAACCAGAATCCTGATCGGACCCCGGGAGCCGGAGTTATGACGATTTGAAGATCGCGGCCTGCACCTCCGTGATGCCTGGCTGTGGAGTTGGCATGGTGCCCGAGTTGTAGTTGAACAACATCGGCCTGAGGCGGCGGAGACGACCGGTCCGGCTTACTTTCACTTTCGTTTTTCGTCTGCTAGGCGGACCAAATACTGCGGTTACTGCACTGCTGCTCGAGAGACCTCAGAGATCTCCATCTTTATACCAAGGTCAACCGTTGCCGGGCATGGCCTTCCACTAAGCCTCTTGATTGCGCTTTTATCCCCCCGCCCTAGTTTGGAATCATTTTCACTGTCTCCACGATGGCGGGGAAGCTGGAGGGGGACAGGCTGAGATCAAAGGCTACTCGGCGGGGCAGCTATACCCAAACCAACATCATGGACCGCTATGCCCAGGCTAAGGTGTTGCCCAGTGGACCGGGTAGGTCGCTGAAGGGAGCGAAAGATCCACTGACCTCAGCGACGGAGCCTACCCTACAAGACGTCATATTGATGGGATCAGATCGTACCTCGGGGGACAAATGGAGACTCTTGCCCATAAACTTGACACTGTGGCGATTGATGTGAATTTGATCCGCACGGACCTAGCGAAAACCAACGAAAAGGTTAAATCGCTGGATATTAAGACTTCCAGCCTGACGGACGACGTCGTTGAGATACAGACGGAGGTTCGCAACCTAAGGGCTTCCAATGATCTCCTTGCACGTCGGCTGGAGGATTTTGAAGGAAGGTCTAGGCGGAATAACGTCCGTATTATAGGAGTTCCGGAGAAGGCGGAGCATTCAGCAAATGATCTTTTTGTGGAGAACCTGATCATGAATCACCTTGTACCCAAGGGACTGAGCGATTTCTTCACTGCGGAAAGAGCTCAGAGAGTCCCGGGTGGACAACCCAAGACGGGTGTCCCGCCAAGGCCTATAATAGCACGCATTTTCAATTTCTGCGACAGAGACGCTATCCTGCAGGCTTCGCATACAGGCGGTCCCATAAAGTTTGAGAACACTACCATCAGTTTTTATCCAGAATTTACCCAAGCCGTGCAGAAACAGAGACTTGGTTTTCTTGGGGTGAAAAGGAGACTCCGAGAGATGGGCCTCAAATACACCATGCTTTTTCCGGCCAAGTTGCGTATCGAACATGCAGAGCGGACTTATTTTTTCGACAGACCAGACATAGTGTCCGACTGGCTTGATACTCTTCCGGACCATCATCCGCAGGACGGGCAGAGTGGTGGCGCGGAGGGTGAATCGATGGACCAGGAATAAGCTTTATCATTGACTGGTTCCTGGGATATTCTGGAAGCTTCGAACTGTGGCGCACTTATTGTGTAATGTGATTTTATGAGGCATCTCGGGGGGTTGCGGGGCTATTATGTGGTCGTTTTCCTCCTCTGCTTGACTTTCTGTAGATTAGTTTAGAAGTTGGGGCGACAGGCACACTGCAAGTTGGGGTGGCTTTCTAGTCTTATGCAGGGGTGCAGGGTGGGGGTTGTTGTAACGGGTTGTTTGGTGGGGAGGAGGGGGGTTGTGTTGTTTTTTCAGTTTCGTTTTCTGCAAGGCAATATATTGCGAGACTTTCTGATTAGAGCGCTGGGTTCCTCTTGGGGTTGGAATTTCTTTCTTGTGTGGGATGGGGGGGTAGGGGATTGAGACTTCTGAGCTGGAATGTGAATGGACTGGGGGATAGGATAAAGCGTGGGGTGGTACTGTAGCAGTTAAAATGTCATTCCCCTGATGTGGTCCTACTACAGGAAACTCACTTGATAAGAAATACATGCTATGCTATGAATAGGAAGGGGTATTGTTTCGCCGCTCATGCAGGGTTTTCCTCAGGTTCCCGAGGGGTGGGTATTCTTATTAAGAACTCTCTCCCGTTGGAGGTAAATGCAACGGTTCTCGATGATAGAGGGCGCTATGTTGTCCTTACTGGTCGTTGGGAGTGTAGGACCCTGTCCCTGGTATCCGTACATGTCCCTCCCGGTCTGCAGTCCACTACCTTCGCAGATCTGGGGCGGGTTCTCCTGGCTCTCCCGAGGGGTCATTGATAGTGTGTGGTGTTTTTAATGCGGTTGTGTCTGGTATTTTTGATAGACATCCACCTAGAGACCTTAAGGGGGCGCAGAACTGGCTTTGTGGTCTCATCGATACTTTAGGCCTTGTAGACTGTTGGAGACTGTTGCATCCCACTCAGCAGCGATACACATTCCACTCCGGTGCCCATGGTAGCCTTTCGAGGATTGATTACGTCCTGGTGCCTGCTGCACAGGCGGCTTCTGTTGCTGAGGTTAAACATATGGCCCGAGGAATTTCTGATCACTCTCCTCTGTGGCTTCGAATTGAACTGTCTTCGGGGACCGAGGGGCGGGTGGCCCCGATCAACCCTTGGTATATCCGTCATCCTAAAACTCGTAACAATTTGATAAAGTAACTTGATCTATATTTTTCAGAAAATGAGGGCTCTGTCTCGTCTGCAGTGTCACTTTGGGAGGCCTTTAAAACAGTTCTCAGGAGTCAAGCCCTGTCTTTGATTGCTGGCGTTAAAAAACTGAACAATGAGGCGGTGGTGAATGTTGAAACTGAAATAGCGGCCCTTGAGTTAGACCTGGAACAGGAGGTAACCCGTGCAAAGACACATATGTTAAGATTGAAACAGTTGGGGGAGGAGCTTCGCGCGGATCCAAGATGGACGCGTGAGCGCAGGGCTCCTGAGACCCTCTTCGCGTCCCGCATCTATCCTGCCACAAATCCTGATTTGAACGACGGGTACTTATTGACTATGCCCAAACCAAAGGGAGGAGCGTAGAGGTACTGATAGGATCACCCTCCAAGCAGGACTTTGCATAACCAAAGAGATTCTATAAAAAAAAAGTGAATGAAGTGATGATTTTTATTTTAATTTTTACTATTAGAAGTGGTACTAGGCTCTCTCTTAGAAGTGAAAAGATGAGAGCACAATGTGCTTGTTAAAATACCCCTCACACACTAAAAAACCGTTAGTGTCATGCTTCATCATAGGGGTCTTCCCGCCCCTATAACGGGACGGGCGTGCTACGACCAGACGACTACGCGGGAGCACTTAAGTTGTGACAGAGGCTATGTGTGGGTGCATGGGTATCAGTGAGAGTGTAGGGACCTAACACTAGTGAGTGTGAAAAAAGTCAAAAAAGTTAAAAATTCCCTGGCATAGTAGAAAAAAATACACTTTATTAACTTCTCTAGCTGGGAACATTAAGAAGGGGTTGTGAGGTAGAGCAGTAGTTAGCTACCTAGTCGACATGTTTCGTAAGCAGTCCCCTACTGCTTACTCATCAGGACCAAATAGTGATCCCTACTTATAAGTACTCAGTTCTATGAAGATATGCCTACTGTCCTACAAACAATTCAGCAAAAATCGGCTGACTGTTTGAGCTTCGGGGCATGAGTTGGCCCAAATGAAGCAAAACCAATTCAATGAAAAATGGACCCGATGTGGTCTTTTTATCAGTAATTTTCAGAGCCCCATGAGTTTGCAGGCGAGGGGTATTCTGCGCGGTTTAATGTCCGGCAGATAAAGAAATCATTATTCCTACCCCCGTGCTCGGAGTAGATGTGATTTTGCTCCAGGAGACACACTTGGTTGGAAATGCATGCCGCGCACTGAACAGACGTGGCTACCGTATGGTGGCACACTCCGGGTTCACATCTGGTTCGAGAGGGGTGGGGGTCCTGGTACGAACTTCCCTCCCCCTGGTGTTGGACGACAGGGGCCGTTATGCGGCTATTATGGGTCGGTGGGAAGGGAAACGGTTTCCATCTTGTCTGTGTATGTCCCCCCTGGCCTACAGTCTACCACGTTTGTTGATTTGGGTGATGTGATCCTGGGGCTTCCTGATGGCATACTGGTAGTGGGTGGCGATTTTAACTCTGTAGTTAATGGGGAGGAGGACCGTAGCCCCCCCAGAGCTCTGCCTGCAGCACAGCTCTGGCTCGGGAAGCTCCTGGATACGCTCGGGCTGGTTGACTGTTGGAGGCAGCTACACCCTGGTCAGCTCCAATATACTTTCTACTCAGGTGCACATGGGAGTTTATCGAGATTAGATTATATTCTTATGCCAGCAGTGCAGATGGTCTCTGTGCGGGAGGTTAGACATTTGGCTAGGGGGATCTCTAATCACTCTCCGCTTTGGCTTACAGTTGACATGCAATTGGGTGCCAAGGGCCGTATCGCTCCGATCAACCCCTGGCACCTTCGTAACCCTAAGATCAGGTCGGAGGTAGTGAAATGTATGGACTACTACTTCGCTGAGAATGAGGGATCGGTATCCTCCCCGGTTACACTGTGGGAGGCCTATAAACCAGTTATTCGTGGTCAAGTCTTGTCCCTCATTGCCAGCGAAAGGAGGCGTAAGAATGCCGCGGTGGTGGATCTGGAAAATGAGATCACTGACTTGGAGGGTCGGATGGAGTCCGGGGTCACTCCGGAGGTGATGCATTCTCTGGCCCTGAAACAATCTGATTATAAGGCGCTGGTCACCGATGCAGCCAAGGCGATGCACCGTGAGCAACAGGGGCGTGTGTATGATGTTGGTGATAAGGCGGGAAAGTTGATTGCATGGCTGGACAAAAAGGATAGATTGAACCGGGTGGTGCCTGGTATTGAGCGTATGGATGGTGTGAGTGTCGTGGACCCGATTGATATAGTCCAAGCATTTGCTCAGCACTTTCAGGTGGTTTATGCGCCGGTCTCTGATAGGCCGGAAGAGGATTCGCATCTATTGCTTCGAGATATCGCCCTCCCTAGCCTGTCGGATTCGGACAAGGAGCTTATGGAGGCGGATTTCTCCACTGATGAAGTAGCGCTCGCTATCCGTTCACTTCGTTCTGGGAAGGTCTCGGGCCCGAATGGGATACCGGTGGAACTGTGTAAACTATGCCCCGACAAAATGGCGCCGTATCTTCGTCGGATGTTCCAGTCATCGCGAGATCTCGGTTCTCTTCCTCGAGATCAGAGGTTGGCATCCATTGTGGTCATCCATAAAGATGGCAAGCCCCGTGATCATTGCTCATCGTATCGGCCGATTTCGCTCTTGAACGTTGAGCCCAAAATTCTCGCTAAACTTCTGGCATATCGGCTGGTTACGGTGATTGCAGACTTGATCCATCCGGACCAATCTGGATTTATACCCCACCGTAATACCGCGCTCAATCTACGTCGCCTCCATGGCGTCTTAGCAAGGGCGGGGACGCTTCGAGAGCCGGCCATTTTGGTTTCTCTTGATGCCTCGATGGCCTTCGACACGGTTGAGTGGCCATATTTGTGGGCTGCTCTTGCTAAGTTTGGTTTCGGCCCTAAATTTATTGGGTGGATTAGGCTTTTGTATAAGCAGCCGCTGGCACAGGTGGTGGTTAATGGTAGAGCTTCGGAGCCCTTCACCCTCGGGCGGGGAACGAGACAGGGGTGCCCCTTGTCACTGCTCCTCTTTGCGCTTGCCCTTGAGCCCCTGGCTGCATGGTTGCGGTGGGAACCATCACTTAAGGGCATCCGATGGTCGCCTGACTTCGAGGACCGGATATCACTCTACGCCGAAGATATATTGTTGTATCTTACCTCTCCTCGTAAGTCGTTGGGCGTCCTGTTTGATGTGTTGCGCTCCTTTGGGAGGAATTCCGGTCTGGTCATTAACTGGGCCAAGTCCTGTATTTATCCACTCACGGACGATGAGCCTCTTCTTCCCCGCAATTGTCCTATACCGGTTTCTAGGGATGGCTTTAAATACTTGGAGATCTATATTTCACTGGACCCCAAAGCCCGCTATGAGCGGAATTTGTTGCCTCCGCTCTCCCGGCTTCGGTCGGATGTTGCGGCGTGGTGTGGCTTGCCACTCTCCCCCTTGGGAAGGGCGGCCCTGTTCAAAATGATGTCTCTTCCCCACTTCTTGTATGCCATTCAAAACACACTTGATTTGGTACCTGCCAGCTATTTCCGAGAGATCGAGGGCTTGCAGAGGCGGTTGGTATGGGGTTGGCGACCACGTATCGCACTGGCGAAATTGACTTTGCCATGGTACGATGGAGGTATCGCGTTGCCCGACATCAAGCGCTACTACTGGACTTCCCAGTTGAGTGCTGTGAACCACGCTATGTACGGCCCTACCCCGAACCCCGCGTTTGAGATGGACAGATGGCAACTCCCCGGGGGGGTTACAATCGAGCGCTCTATTCTAGAGCTGACCGGAAGCACCTCACAGGCCCTACTGCAGTGGCGGTGCAAGTTTGTGGAAGCGCAACCGCCGCCACGGGATGGACGGATAAATTGACAAAATCGACCCCATTGTACACCGCGGAAGCGCTAGGTGGCCTGTGGACGTCGAAGGGTTTTGACAGATGGGATCTCATCGGTATCAGCAGGGTGGGTGACCTCTGGGCCAAGGGCACAGTTAAGACCTTCGAGGCACTCCAGCGGGAATATAAACTGAGCGATAGGGAATATTACTGTTACCTCCATGTCAGCCATGCGATTAACTCGGTTTTCCCGGCTGACACTACTATCCCGGAGTCCTCCCCTCTTGAGGATAGAGTGCTTGATGGATACGTCCCCGACAGCACTATATCTCTTATTTATAAGAAACTGATCAACGATCGCTCGGATCTCCTACTGCAACTGCGGAATGCTTGGACCAGTGACGGGTTAGAACTGGACGATGAAGACTGGCAGGCGGCGATATCTTCCCGTAAAGAGGTTGCGATTCCGGCACATCTTAGGTTGGTGCAACTCAAAATACTGCATCGGGTGTATGTCACGGGCCCATGACTGATACATATGGGTTTTTCTGTGGATGGATTGTGTAGGCGCGGATGTGGTATGCTGGCTACTTTTTTGCATATCCTCTGGGAATGTCCGGAGGTGGCTATGTTTTGGCGCCGAGTGCATGCGGTTATGGGTGAAGTGACGGGTGTTGTGTTGTTGCCTGAGGCCAGACTTTGTCTGTTGAATGTTTGGGAACCGACTGACTGTACTGTTGCTCAAACTCAATGGGTCACATTGGATAATATGGTGGCTAAACGGGACATAGCCCAGTTATGGGGTTCCCCAAGGCCGCCAACGCTCCTGACGTGGAAAGAAAATATGGACTGGTCCATGTTCAGAGAGAAAACTGTATATGTTTCCAGCGGCAGACCCAAGAAATGGGGTAGGATATGGGGTCAATGGAACGCATACCGAGGAGAGATTTGCACCCCCCCGGTTCACCGACCTTCCTGATCCGCTTCTTCTCCCTTGACCGTGCGTTCCCTGCACTTAGTTTTTGTTGACTACACTGTATTGTTTCGCTCCCGGGTCCCCCCCCCCACCCTCCCCGATATTTCTCCTCTCTTATATTGTAACACGTCTTTCACCCGCCTCCCACTGCCATAAGGGACAACCAGTTTTACACAGTAATGCCTCGATCTTTTTTGTGTTTTGTTTGTGGTTTTATTTATATAAAAGATAAAATGTGAAACCTTTCACTGATCCTAGTTATACCAGCTGCTCTACATGACCACGAGATATCACTGCCGGACCCCCGGGTTGTCGGCTGCAGAGCTGTGTACTTTGATGTTGATGTTGTTGTGTTTGACTGACCAGCCTCCATGGTTGTAGGTCTGTAACTGTCTCTTTCTTTACATAATAAAGGTTTAAAAAACAAAACAAAAAAAAAGATTGAAACAGTTGGAATATAGGGCTCTAGTTACAGACGCTGCTAAGGCCATGAGTCGAGAGCAACAGGGTCGTCTATATGACGTGGGAGATAAAGCAGGTAAATTGATAGCATGGTTGGACAAGAAGGACAGGGCTATTCGGGTTGTGCCTGAGATTGAGAGGGTGAGTGGTGTGCAGGTCTCAGACCCGGTAGAGATTGTTGAGTGCTTAGCTGATCACTTTCGGACGGTATACTCCCACGTGTCGGTTAGGCCGGAGGAGGACTCTCATTTGTTGCTGCGTGACATTGCATTGTCGAGTCTCTCGGACGTTGACAGAGAGCGACTGGACAGCGCACTAACCGCCGATGGGATTGCCCTTGTGATCCTCTCCTTGTGGTCTGGTAAGGCCATGGGTACTAATGAGCTGCCGATAGAGCTATACAAGTTGCGACCCGATAAGATAGCCCCCTATTTGAGAGATATGTTTTTGGAGTCTCGTGAGTGTGGTTCTCTCCCCCGAGACCAGCGACGATTGTTGTTATACACAAAGAAGGGAAACCAAGGGATAAGTGTGGGTCGTATCGTCCTATATCTCTTTTGAACGCCGAGCCTAAGATTCTCGCAAAAGTGCTGGCCAATCGCTTGATCACTGTCATTAGTGACCTGGTCCATCCGGATCAGTCCGGTTTTATTCCCCATCGTAACACTGTGTTGAATCTCAGGCGTCTACATGGAGTTCTCGTGAGGGCTGGGACGTTGCGTGAGCCGTCCATCTTGGCGTCCTTGGATGCCACAATGGCTTTTGACACCATTGAGTGGCCTTATTTGTGGGCTGCATTAGCTAAATTTGGTTTCGGTCCCGGCTTTATCGGTTGGGTCTGGCTTCTTTATGAAGACCCGCTTGCTCAGATCGTAGTCAATGGTCGAGTTTCGGTACCGTTTAGTCTCGGTCATGGTACCCGTCATGGATGCCCCTGTCACCGCTCCTGTTTGCCCTGGCTCTGGAGCCTCTTGCCGCCTGGATCCCCTGGGAGCCCTCGATAAGGGGTATTCGGTGGTCCCATGATTATGAAGATCGCATTTCGCTCTATGCTGACAACATATTGCTATATCTTACCTCGCCCAGGAAATCGTTGATGGTTTTCTGTGATGTCTTGGCCTCCTTCGGTAGAAACTCGGGTTTAATTATCAATTGGGCAAAATCCTATTTATATGTTCTTTCAGGTGATGCCCCCCTCCTCCCGCGTAATTGCCCAATACAGGTGACACAAACGGGATTTAAATATCTGGGTATTTGGGTCTCCACAGACCCTGTAGCCCGGTATGAGCTTAATCTTCTCCCACCGTTAACTTGTTTGCGGCAGGATGTCGCGGGATGGCGTAGGCTTCCACTCTTGCTGTTGGGACGCGCGGGCCTTTTTAAGATGATGTCTTTGCCTCGCTTCTTATACGCCCTCCAAAACACGCTCAACATAGTCCCCGCCAGTTATTTTCGAAACATTGAGGGTCTCCAGAGGAAACTGATATGGGACGGTTGACCTCGCATTGCACTGTGCAAACTAACGCTCCCGTGGTACGATGGGGGTGTCGCCCTCCCGGACATCAAGCGATATTATTGGGCATCTCAGTTGGGGGCCATTAACCACGGTATGTATGGTCCTGAACTGAATCCTGCGTTTGCTATGGGCAAATGGTTGTTGCCCGGGGGCAATTACTATAGGGCACTGTACTCGAAATCAGCGGTTAGGTCATTGTCCGGGCCTACTAGGACGGCGGTTTGTGTATGGCATGATGCAACTGCTTCTATGGGTTGGAAGGACCGCCTGACGTTATCGACCCCACTTTTTGACTCAGATAGTCTCTCAGACGTTGACAGAGAGCGAATGGACAGCGCACTAACCGCCGATGGGATTGCCCTTGCGATCCTCTCCTTGTGGTCTGGTAAGGCCATGGGTCCTAATGGGCTGCCGATAGAGCTATACAAGTTGCGACCCGATAAGATAGCCCCCTACTTGAGAGATATGTTTTTGGAGTCTCGTGAGTGTGGTTCTCTCCCTCGAGACCAGCGACGATTGTTGTTATACAAAAAGAAGGGAAACCAAGGGATAAGTGTGGGTCGTATCGTCCTATATCTCTTTTGAACGCAGAGTCTAAGATTCTCGCAAAAGTGCTGGCCAATCGCTTGATCACTGTCATTAGGGACCTGGTCCATCCGGATCAGTCCGGTTTTATTCCCCATCGTAACACTGCGTTGAATCTCAGGCGTCTACATGGAGTTCTCGTGAGGGCTGGGACGTTGCGTGAGCCGTCCATCTTGGCGTCCTTGGATGCCACAATGGCTTTTGACACCATTGAGTGGCCTTACTTGTGGGCTGCATTAGCTAAATTTGGTTTCGGTCCCGGCTTTAGCGGTTGGGTCCGGCTTCTTTATGAAGACCCGCTTGCTCAGATTGTAGTCAATGGTCGAGTTTCGGGACCGTTTAGTCCCGGTCGTGGTACCCGTCATGGATGCCCCCTGTCACCGCTCCTGTTTGCCCTGGCTCCGGAGCCCCTTGCCGCCTGGATCCGCTGGGAGCCCTCGATAAGGGGTATTCGGTGGTCCAATGATTATGAAGATCGCATTTCGCTCTATGCTGATGACATATTGCTATATCTTACCTCGCCCAGGAAATCGTTGATGGTTTTCTGTGATGTCTTGGCCTCCTTCGGTAGAAACTCGGGTTTAATTATCAATTGGGAAAAATCCTATTTATATGTTCTTTCAGGCGATGCCCCCCTCCTCCGGCGTAATTGCCCCATACAGGTGACACAAACAGGATTTAAATATCTGGGTATTTGGCTCCCACAGACCCTGTAGCCCGGTATGAGCTTAATCTTCTCCCACTGTTAACTCATTTGCGGCAGGATGTCGCGGGATGGCGTAGGCTTCCACTCTCGCCGTTGGGGCGCGCGGCCCTTTTTAAGATGATGTCTTTGCCTCGCTTCTTATACGCCCTCCAAAACACGCTCAACATAGTCCCCGTCAGTTATTTTCGAAACATCGAGGGTCTCCAGAGGAAACTGATATGGGACGGTTGACCTCGCATTGCACTGTACAAACTAACGCTCCCGTGGTACGATGGGGGTGTCGCCCTCCCAGACATCAAGCGATATTATTGGGCATCTCAGTTGGGGGCCATTAACCACGGTATGTATGGTCCTGAACTGAATCCCGCGTTTGCTATGGACAAATGGTTGTTGCCCGGGGGCAATTACTATTGGGCACTGTACTCGAAATCAGCGGTTAGGTCATTGTCCGGGCCTACTAGGACGGCGGTTTGTGTATGGCATGATGCAACTGCTTCTATGGGTTGGAAGGACCGCCTGACTTTATCGACCCCACTTTTTGACTCAGATAGGGTCGGTACTCTGTGGAAGACAAAAGGGTTCGATAGATGGGACCTCATTGGCATTAGCAAGGTGGGGGACCTATGGGTCAAAGGACAAGTGAAGTCGTTTGATACGTTAAAGAAGGAGTTTGAATTGGGGAACTCTGAATATTTCCGCTATGTTCAGGTCCGCCATGCTTTGTTGTCCGTCTTTTCGGTGGGGGAGGCGATACCAGAGTCTTCCCCGCTGGAAGATAGATTGCTAGATGGCCATGTTCCGGATAGTACAATCTCCCTTGTATATAAAAAGCTGATTAATGATAGATCGGATCTTCTGTCACCCTTGCGTGATCTCTGGGTCCGGGACGGTCTTGAATTAGATGATGAAGACTGGCAATCGGCGATTTCCTCTCCCAAGGAGGTTGCGATCCCAGAGAGACTTCAGCTGGTCCAGCTTAAGATCCTTCATAGGGTGTACATCACGGGCCTCCGTCTGGTTCACATGGGCTTCTCTGCTGAGGGTTTGTGTAAGCGGGGATGTGGTCTGGTGGGGACATTTCTACATATTATCTGGGAATGTCCTGATGTGGTGGCTTATTGGACTGGGGTGTATAATGTAATGGAAGAAGTTACGGGTGTCCCTCTCCTACCGGAGGCCAGACGCTGTTTGCTAAACATTTGGGAACCCACAGATTATAATGTGGCCCAGACCCAGTGGGCAACCCTGGGGGCCATGATTGCTAAACGTGATATCGCACAACTGTGGGGGTCCCAAAGACCGCCTACTGTTGAGATGTGGAAGGAAAACAAGGATTGGTGCATGGTTCGGGAAAAAACGTTGTATCTGGCCCGGGGCCGCCCCCGGAAATGGCAAAAATCTGGGGGCAATAGAATAGGTTTCGAGGTGACATATGTACACCACCTGCAGTGGATGACATCGATATCCCACTTTCCCCCTGACCCCACATTCACTGTTTGTAATATCGTCTGCTTATTGTCTCTTCCCTGTGCTCCTCCTTCCCTACAATGATTGCTTATTATATGATATACTGTCTACCTGACCTCATGTGCACGAAGCGCTATGTATATTGTGTTTGCCTTGCTTGTTTTATTTTATTTAATAAAAATAAATATTAAAAAAAAAAGTTCAGCAAACAGCAGTTCCAGCAAAGTGGCAGACCTTGATCAGCACAGCAGATCCTCTTCTTCCTGGCAGAGAGTTGTCACGGGTCCAGAAATGTACTGAAGTTGTGGTACCATGGGTCCAGTACTTACACCCAGTTGGGACTTTGAAGAGGGGGAGACTTTAAAGATAGCTTGGAAGTGCACAGAGGTCCACCCTTTCTGCCCTGGCTCCAGACTCACTATATGTGCCTATGCAGCCCTTTGTGTAAGGACAAGGCCCAGCTTATTTAGGTGTAAGTGTGAGTCTGTTGCCCAGCTTCTCCCTCCTAATGTCCCAGGAAGATTCAGCAGTGACAAGTAAGAGTCCTTTGTGTGGCTTTGTAGGGGGTACACAAAGCCCAGTTGTCATCCAACCCAGACTGAACAGAGACAGGCAACAGGCATCAAATTGCTAAAACAAGTAAATCCCTCTTTCTAAGTGAACCTTACCAAACTGTAATTTAAAATCCAACTTCACCATAAATTGATAAATTGTGGTTTTAAATTGTGAGTCCAGTGACACCAAACTTGAATAGTCTATCTCTTCACAATAGAGAATTATGCTTAAAAGATGTATAAGAATAAGGTAATCCCACTGTTTTGGAGTGGAAGATATAGGCCTTTCAGCAGTGAACAATGAAATGGGGGGGGGGGGGGATTTCAGTACCAAGACATGTTAAACTTAAAAGTGCATGCCTTGCCTTTTAAATGCACTACACCCTGTCTTGTAGGTTATACAGGGCCTACCTTAGGGGTGACTAATATGCAAATAGAGGAAAGGTTTGGGCCTGGCAAGATGGTGTTCTTGCCAGGCTGGCATGGCAGTATAAAACTGCACACACAGGCTGTACAGTGGCAGGTCTGAGACATGGTTAAGGGGCTATGTATGTGGGTGGCACAAACAGTCCTTCAGGACCCCAATATCATTTAATATAAAGGCCTTGGGCACATGTAGTGCACTTAACTCTTTACTTATAAGTAAATTAAATATGCCAATTGGGGATGAAACAATACTACCATGTCTAGCAAGCAATTTAGCACAGGTTAGCAGTAGTAAAGTGTTCAGAGTCCTAAAGCAAGCACAAACACGGTCACACAAATGTAGGGAGTCAGGCAAAAAAGTTGGTGGGAGACCACCCTATTGCTGTCATGTCTAACACCAACACATCCCCGACTTTACGCGACAGATCTGCGCTGATGCATTGCCCTAAATCCTTTGGTTCGACAACAATGCATCACTGTGGCTATGAGGATGGAGTAGATCACATCCTCAGCTGCTCGCTGCATCTCTTCCATTCGGTTAGCGTCCTCAACTTTGGACAGCTTGGAACCGTTGCATCGCGTTCATTGTAAAGATTGACAACGACGCATCACCTCCACTGCTTCCCCCATTGTCCCCAGTGTCGACACATTCAAAGTACTGTTTCAGCGGGCCAAGGTTGTTCCCTGTATCCGACCCAACCTCCATCGTGGTCAGCCTAAACTTTTGGATTTGACCCAGTCTAGCGTGACCGGTTAGCCCCGATTGGCTTGATATGCTTTTCAGCACTACATTTCAGTTTAATCTTTAAAAATTCTTAACTCTGGGTACATTTTGTATTGTTTGGTTGGTCTTAGTATGTTCATAAAAATCTAAGCACTTCTTCTAAACTATTGTGCAGTCTTTTTGTGGTGTTTTCACTGTGTTACAGTTTGAAGTGTTGTACAAATACTTTAAATATTGCCCCTTAAGACTGACTGCTTTATGCCAAGCTAAAAATCTAAAAAAGTCATCTAAATCCGGTATTTGTAAAGCGCAAACTACTTACCCCTAATGGTCTCAAGGCGCTGGTGGCCATCGGGGAGATTCAGTGAGCTATTGCCCAGAGTCACATGGTGCTGAGCTGTTGCCGGCGATCGAACCATGAGCCCTGCTCCCCGGAGTCAGCCACTCGGGCCCGCTACACCACACCTCTTCCTGCTTCCAAGCTACCTGAGAATGAGCAGAGGCTACTTTATGGTGTGTTGTTGACTAGGATTGTGGTTCCTGCTTGGACAGGGTGCGTAAATCTGCCAACCTGAAACTTAATTTCTAAAACCTGTCAATTCCATTCTTTGCCTATCTAATGTAACTTTACATGTGTAGAGATGCAATTCAATTCCTTTATTTATTTCATAAGAACATGTGAGAAATAGATTTTCCAGTTCACTCGATCTACATCAAACATTGTATATACAGCCTAGATTTTCCCTTTCCACGCCATTGTTCAAATGCATTGTTTAGTGATTATGACACACAGAATGTGCTGATGTCTTAAATAAAACCACAGAACTAAGAACAGACCAAGTGTACAAGATAGAAATTGCCTAAATTTGCCCCTATCTTGTATTCTTGATTTTAAATATGTGCTTTTTTAAGTTTTTGTAAGATGGTAAGATTTCAGCAAAATGCTGGTCAGTGGTTTCTCTTAGGATCAGATTTACAAAGCTTTTGCTAAAGGTTTGCTTCACAGAAGTGACACAAAACAGTGCAAAATGTTTTTTTTTAATTTACTTTCCAGAACAAAATTTGTTGTGCACTTGAAAGTTGCCTACAATTAACACAAAGCAGTGCAAAGTGCTCCATGGGTGATGAATGGGCGTTCTCATTCAACCACCTATTGTATGTGACGCAAAATCCTATCTATCAACAATACTAGAAAGGGTTTTGCGCCACAATTTTTCACCACTTTGAAGTAGGCTTTAAAAGGGGAAATACTTTTATTTCTCTTAACGTTTGACACTTTGCACACATGCAGCACTGTACAGCACACATGCAAAGTGGGAAACGTTTAAAGTTTATCTAGGCATGGGGGCATTAGAGAGCCTAGAAACAAGATGGTCACTGTTTAACAGGGCTCTGCTGCCCGATGCTCGAATCCGGTACTTATCTACGGAGCCTGGGCCTGATCATGCCGATGGACACAAGGTACACCCTTGTAATGCAGACAGGAATTTGCTGACATCAACCTTTCTGCAAAAAAATGATCCACGGGCCACGTGAAGACGAGCCTTCATCCTTGCTGCAGCCTATCGTTTGGCCCCCCTCATGACTCTGCATCGGAAGCCACTGCAGAGATGGTGGGATTGCGGTGTGGGGAAGCACGCTCAATTGTACGACCTGAGATCCTCAGCTGGTGGGGAATGCAGGAGGCATTGACATCCTCTGCCTATCCCGCGAAAGAATGACTGGCATCCCAAGAGGAGGAGGTAAGACAACGGATAAGTGGTCAGTGCTCCGGGGGCACTCCTGGCACTAGTGATCGACTGTGAGAAGAGGGGCCCGAAACTCCGCCCCCACAAGCAGAATCACAGTTCTGCCTCGGTAAACGGGGTCGGAGCTCTTACCAGATATGGCCCGAGGTGTACCCCGGCCACAAGAACTACGTCTGACACTACAGAGCTCCCGCGAGCCCTGCCCTCAGGCCAGAGACCGGAGATCCGGACGGTTTGACACCCATGGAAGCACCTGATCCAACTGCTGGCCCCTGACCTTCTGCAGTGGACCTTTCAGACGTACAATTAAACACTAATAT
The DNA here is from genome assembly GCF_964263255.1 of Lissotriton vulgaris. Classification (NCBI taxonomy): domain Eukaryota; kingdom Metazoa; phylum Chordata; class Amphibia; order Caudata; family Salamandridae; genus Lissotriton; species Lissotriton vulgaris. The sequence goes on from NC_141691.1 coordinate 1,129,130,510, forward strand.
GCCATTTGCAGCACCCCGACCGCCATAGACCATTGCACTGGTGGAGACGAGCCCTCTGCGGTGGCTGATCTGCATATTCCACCCCTTACTTGCCCCTAGAAGTGAGGCGCCCATAACATCGGAACTCACCCCTTGAGTCTATTGTGCACACAAAACCCATACGCCAGCCAGCTGCTTGAACTGCTGGGCCCTCTCAATTCTTCTTCTCTCTATGATACCTGCCTGCTGGAGCCCCCACTTGGTCTTTGCTCACCTTGGGATGTGGTGGGCCTGGAGGCATGCTCGGATACCCACATTGCCCAGGAACTGTCCTGCCTCAGCCTCATGATGGACTGCTCACCGTGCCTGTAAACATAACCCCACTGGGCCCAAAGAGATCCTTGGGTGCCATGTAGACACGCGGGCTGGCCTTTGGCTCCTGGCCATTCTCAGGGGGGGCAATAATTCCACCATGCAACAAAGCTGGGTGACATCTGCCAGCCTCACTGGCCTGCCAGACATGGGAAAGTTGGAGGCAAGCCAGTCCAAACTGGCCTTTGTGGAGAAGGAGAAGAGGCAGACAGGTCACACAGAGCCAGATAAAGCCATTGATGACCCCCTGGAGAGGTTGCATGGGGCCCACCTGCAAGACCCAGAGCTCAAAGAGATCCTCCTATATGTCAAAAAGAGTGTGCGTTCCATTGATGCCAAAATTCACCTTCTCACTAGCCGCATCGATTGTTTGATGGAGCAGGTGGCTAAGCACGAGGATCAGCAGGACCACCTAGAGGCCCAAGCAGAGAATTGGAGGAGACCCAATAAGCGTCAGGAGAATATCTTCTCTATATGGGCAAGGTGCTTGAGGTCATTAAACTCAAGAATGAAGACTTGGAAGAGTGCTCCCGGAGCAACAACCTTTGCATCATCGGGATCCTGGAATCCACAGCTATCAACAAAATGGATGACTTTGTTGAGAAATTGCCACCCTTCTCCTTCGGAGACTTCCTTGACGCTGTTTTTATTGTGGAACAAGCACATTGATCCCTGGGCCCTGGTTCCCCCAGTGCCCCTGTCGGACCCATAGTTGCCAGACTCCTCAACTACAGGAATCGTGATGCGGTCCTCGGGCTCCTCCATAAGCCACACTCAATTCTATACCAGGGGAACAACGTCTCTTACTGTCCTGTCAGGCAAATGCTAGTAGCATAACCCAAGAAAGCCACTAACCTTAAAAGATCAGCCATCAGGGACGATGGCAAGAGGAACAAATGGACAGTCTGAACAAGGTACAGAGCCTTCCTGCTAGTGGTTGAAGGAGGAATACTGGAACTGCCTCAAATAACAAAGTTGTCAACCAAGGATTGCTCGTTGTTTAAATCACAGCGAGAGCGTCCTTGTAACTTCAAAGAAAAATAAATACAGTGACGGTGAAAGGAAAGATAAAGTGGAATGTGGACAAAATGCAAGTCATCTCTGCGCAAATCACAGAAGACCTAAATACCTGATACAAGGGGAGTTGTTCTGTAGCAGTCAAAACGAACGTTCCGAAAAATACCTTTCAGGCACTACGTAGTACCTGCTTAGATTCCACTATCCGTGCGGGTCAATGGTAGCGAGGAGGCCAGATTAGGGACCTCGTAGCAGTAAGCGCCCGACTTCCAGCACGGAAAACACCGTCCGCATGGCGCTCGTGTTCTTTTCTAAAAAAAGGCTCAACAGAAGTATAGGATAAACGCGATGAAGAAGAGCGCTCGACCACCAGCGGGGAAACCACCGTCCGCTTGGCTCTTGAGTTCTCAGGAACGTTACGGGCAGTTTGTCAAGCCCCGATGTGAGGAAAGGGCGGGGCTTTATAGCCATCCAATCGAGAGGCGGCCCCGGCCTTGAGTTGCGGGAGGCTGTCCCAGGGCATTCTGGGCCCTGTCGTTTCTCGCTGTTAGCGCTACTGTGTTTATTCTACTTTTCCCTCCACGCCTGGTACAGAGCACACGGGGGAAATACAGGCCCAGTTTCCCTTTTTGTGTCAGGGTCGCGACAAAACCTCCTCTCGAGGACCGTCGTCTCGGCGGTCGCCCTGGTTTGCCTGGGTACTTGGTATGGAAGCGCTCAATTAATCTAGGGCAGGTTTAATTTTGCACAGGTTCCCAGGTCCTATCCTCTACTCCATACCCCTTCCAGTCTACCAGATACTGTACTCGTCCCTTCACTAACCTGGAATCCAGGAGTTCCCAGACCTCGTATTCTTCCTGCTCATCCACTTCTACTGGTAGTGGCGGGAGGGTAATCTCATATTGATGGGACAAGGCCTTAATAGAGACACATGGAACACAGGGTGAATGTTCCAGGACTGGATAAAAAATAGCCTCACTGCCACAGGATTTATAATCTGTTTGTTGCCATAGGGACCTACATACTTGGGAGTCAGTTTATCCAACAACCTTTAGGTGGAGATTTTTTTTGTTTCCAGGCACACCTTATCTCCCACCTGATAAGCAGTTCAAGGTTTCTCTTTGTATCAGCGTAATGTTTGTGGGCTTTCTGTGAAGCATCCAACTGTCTTTTTGCTTCTATGAGAACTGCTCTGACATGGGTGTGGTGTTCCTGTATGGTGGGGTGTTTTGAAACCACTTGCCATTCGAAAGGGAGCATGTTTGGATGGAACCCTTACAGACAAAAGAATGGAGAACACCCCAATGTAGAATGTTCAGCATTGTTGTAGGCAAATTCTGCCATCCAGATCAATGGGTACCAGTCCATGGAGTTTTGGAGGGAAAAACAACGCAGGTATTGCTCAAGCGTTTTGTTGAGTCATTCTATTGCTCCATCCGTCTGGGGATGTTAGCTGGTTGACAATCTGGCTTCTACTCCCATGGTGTCACATAATGACTTCCAAAATCGAGAGGTGAATTAGGAGCCCCGGTCTGTTATGAGTACTCTGGGTAGTCCATCAGCCTTGATCACATACTGGAGGAAGACAACAGCTAACTCAGCAGAAGTAGGCAGCCGTTTTAGGAGGATGAAATGTCCCATTTTTGTCAGTTGATCTACCACCACTAGGATGGTGGTGTATCCTTCGCAAGGAGGCATCTCAACGATGAAGTCCATCGACACAGTATGCCACGGGAGCGGAGGTACAGGTATTGGGCGTAACAATCCCACAAGTTTGGAATGGCTGGCCTTGCTCTGAGCACAAACGGCATACTTTCTTAGGTAATCCTTGGTGTTGTTTTATAGTGTAGGCCACCAAAAGGATCTCTCAATACAAGCTATAGTTTTGTGTTCACCCAGATGTCCTCCTAGTGTCGAGTCATGAGCCCAAGTCAATACTTGTAGTTGTTGGGCCGGCTGGGGAATGTACAAGGCATGGTAATGGTATAGTAAACCATTATTCGTGGTCCGGTGTTCGGGGTCTTCTTTTATCCATGCCTGTTCATCCAAGTCAGCCAAGGACGCCTTTAAGTCTTCTATGAAGTCGTTTGAAGTGATCAATGCTACGTTTTCTTGTTTAAAAGCGTTTTCTGGGAGAATGGAAGGGGATTCCTTAGGTATCTCATGTTGGTCATTTATGGGTTCCCCCATACGTGATAATGCATCAGCCTTGCCGTTTTGGGGCCCCGGTCTGTATTTTATAAAGAAATCAAAGTCCGAAAAAAATAATTACCATCGTAGCTGTCGGGGTGTGAGAGCTCTAGCAGATTTTAAGAACAATAGATTTTGGTGATCTGTGTATATTTCCACTGTGTGACTGGCTCCCAGGAGATAGTGTCTCCATTCCTTGCATGCTCTTTTGATTGCCAAGAGATCTTTGTCTGTGATGGAGTAGTTTATTTCACTGGGTGTGAGCTTCTTTGAATAGTACGCCACTGGATGAAGTTGTCCTGTGTCGGGTGTCTTTGTGATAATACGCCTCCGAGAGCATATTGTGACACAACGGTTTCTACGATAAATGGCAGGCTAAGGTTTGGGTGTGTTAGAATAGGCGCTTGGGTGAAACGGTTTTTCATCTCTGTGAAAGAACTATCCGCTTCATGGTACCAGATAAAAGAGGGTTCTTACGTAGCAGATGTGAAATAAGATGGATTATCCTTGAGAAGTCCTTGATAAAACGTCTGTAGTAATTCGCGAAACCAAGGAAGCTTTGTACCCACTTGACATGCTGGGGTGCTTTCCATTGTGTGATGGCTTCCACCTTGCCCATGCCCATCTGAAAACCCTGTGCATTGATAACATACCCCAGGAAGGCAACTTCTGTAACATGGAAAATACATTGTTCCAGTTTGGCTTATAGGGAATGCTGTTGGAGTCTGTCTAGAACCGTCTTCACATGGATAACGTGTTCTTGGGGTGTTTCTGAGTAGATGAGGATGTCGTCAATGTACACTATACAAAAGGTGTCCAACAAGCCCCGTAGCACCTCATCCATAAAATATTGGAACGCCGCTGGGGTGTTACACAGTCCAAAGGGCATCACTTGGTACTCATAGAGTCCGAATTTGGTCCTGTTTTGGCTCTGACCAGATGGTACGCCCCTCGGAGATCCAGTTTTGCGAAGATACGAGCTCCCTTCAGTTGGTCCAACAGAATCGGTATTAAGGGCAGGGGGTATCGATTCTTTTTTTTTTTATAACTTTATTTTTGTAGCAGGAAGAACACAGATATCACCAGCCCATGAGCTGCATTTCCAATCTGTCGATTGTACATTGATATAGGTTATAACTGTTATCACGGCCCATCAGCCCACATCCCGGAGGCCGGGCGACGCAGCTTTAATCAATCAGCCGAACATTGTATATTCATTATCATTTTGGGCTTTCCATGTCAAGTCGGTAACCTAAATTTTATTTATTCAGTATCCTCCCTCCCCCCCAACTGTGTCTGTTGTAACTGAGATAACATTCCCCAACATGTACATTGCCACATCATGTCCTATTTGCACCACGATATTTGTTACATCCGCCCTATGGTCGTAGTTTCGCACCACACCACCCCCCCCTCCCAGCACTTCCCCACAGAACAATGCATTTCCAGTCTTTTCTTTTAAATTTCTCCTTGGTTTTGTACACCTCCCCCCTCATGTCTTTACCAGGTCACATTTGGTCTCACTCCTGTCGTTGGCCCTCCATGCTCGGCCTATCACACCTCACTGCCCTCCCTCAAGACCATGTTATTGCCTCCATTTTGTCCAGACTCTCCGGAACTTTTTGGGGCACTCTCTCGCCTTATATGTTACCCTTTCTGCCACCATGTAGAGATCTAGGCCCCTTCTCCATTCCTCTATGTCCGGTATCTCCGCGGCCCCCCAATGTTTTGCTATGTCCCTCTTGGCCACCACCAGTGCTAGCACCAGAAATATGAGTTGGTTGCGTGGTAGGTCTACTTCGTTCATCATGCCCAACAATGCCAGTTTCGGATCTCGCTCTAATTCTATCCCTAGGACTTCCCCCAGTTCCGTGAAAATGTGTGTCCAGTATATTTGTATTTTGTCGCACGACCATATAGTTTGGTAAAAGTCTCCTAGTTGTTGTTTACATCTGAGACACATGGGGTCTGTTATTTTCCCTGTTTTGAGGAGACGTACCCTATCAAAGTATGTCCTGTGGCGCACGTTCAGCTGAATGAGCCTCAGCCTCGACTTAATCGCTACCTCGCGTGGGTGCATCAGGACTATCTCCCAATCTAAATCTTCCATCTCGCTCACTTCCGCCTCCCATAATCCTCTTAGTTTTGTTAAGTCCCCCAGCATATTGTTAGTTAGTGTCTTGTATGTGAGCGAGACCGCCTGATGTGTTATCTGTTCCTGCAGGAGCCTACCTTCCAGTGGTGCGTATTCTGGTAAGTCCGTGAGTGTGATGTTTTGAGCTCTCCATGCATGTGCCAATTGTGTGTGTTTGAAAAGTTGCGAGCGGTGTAGTCCATATTCCACTTGTAGCCTGTTGAACGACTTCAGTTCCCCCTTATATATGACATCTCCAATATGCGAGATGCCAATGTCGTCCCATCTTTGGAAACCCTTCAGTTTTTTTAATTCCGTCATCCAATGGCAGTGCCACAACGGCGTCTGTCTAGTTGGTCTCCCATCCCACCCCATACGTTTTGTCGCTCGTGTCCATGCCCGTAATGTGATCAATGTCGCCGGTAGGAGCGACCTCCGCATCTTTCCCCCATATAGATAGTGATACACATTGTGTGGTGACATCTTCTGCCGTTCCAGTGCGTATGTCGGGTGGTCGGCCGGGGCATGAATCCACTCGTTTATTGGCGTCAGGTGTTCCGCCCAGTAGTACGCTTCTAGATTAGGCAGGGAAATCCCCCCATTGTACTGGTGTCGTTGGAGCGTCTGAAGGGCAATACGTGGCTGCTTCCCCAACCACAGAAAGGAACGTAGGTCCGCGTGGACTTTGGGTAGCGCGGTGGCCGGGAGTGGGTAATACTCATTTTGTAGTGCATAGAGGAACTTGGGGAGGGTAATCATTTTATACATTGCTGCCCTTCCTAACAGGGTGAGCAGCAGTTGCCTCCATCTATTCATGTCCTCTATCGCTTCGGTCATGACTCGCTCTACATTTCTATTGAACGAGAGCGCCCTGTCTAGTGTAACATAGACCCCCAAGTATTGAAACCCCTCGGTAGTGGTGAGCAGCTGGTCAGGCAGGATCCCCCACCCATCGGCCCCTTGTGGATCGTAGAGTACTGATTTGTTCCAGTTGATGGTGTGACCTGCTCTTGCGCCAAAGCCCTCCAATTCCCTGAATAACTCCGGGACCGAAACCTCTGGTTCGGTAATGTACAACAACACATCATCTGCATACAGCGATATTTTTTCCTGTGTTTCCCTAGACGCCTCCCCAGAGAAGCCATGGATTTCGGGGTTTTGTCTAATCTTGGCCGCCAGGACCTCAATCGTGAGCGTGAATAGTAGGGGGGACAGTGGGTACCCCTGTCTCGTGCCTCTGGACACCCGGAAGTCTCTTGACAGCCTGCCATTCACCCGAACACGGGCTTTCGGTGCTGTATACAGTAACTCTATCCATCCCTGAAATTTTGGGCCTAGGCCGAACCGTTGTAGCGCTACCAAAAAAATGGCCAGTGCACTGCATCAAACGCTTTTTCCGCGTCTAAGGATAGAAACCAGTGGGGTTCCTCTCTATCGTTGACTTCTTGCAACCAATTGTGTGTGCGTCTCAGATTTAGTTTAGTCGCTCTGTCTGGCAAAAATCCGGATTGGTCCGCGTGTATGAGATCTGGAATCACCGACCTCAGGCGAGTCGCCAACACCGTTGCCAATATCTTCACCTCGATCTTAAGGAGTGAAATGGGGCGATACGAAGCACAATCGTCTGTGGGTTTGCCCTTTTTGTGAATCGGGACAATGGTGGCTAAAGCGAGGTCAGGTGGGAGGCGTCCTTCCTGGTAAGATTCAGTATATAGGGCTTTCAGGTGGCGCGTCAACAGATCTGCTGTGTGTTTAAAAAATTCCGCTGGGAATCCATTGGGCCCCAGCGTTTTCTCTGTTTTAAGTTATTGATGGCCTCAGAGATCTCATCGAGTGAGATGTCTGCCTCCAGTGCCAAGCTGGATTCAGTTGCTAGTACGGGTAGATCTACTCCCTCCATGTATTGTAATGCATCCTCAGCCGTCCCGAGGTCCCTTGCCGCATAGAAGCCTTCATAGTGAGACCTAAAGGTGTCGGCTATCTCCTGTTCGGTGCACACCAGGTCGTCATCTGACCGTCTAATCTGTTCCACCCATCTCGCTGCCCTTTCCTTCCTGCTCAGCCAGGCTAGGAGCTTGCCTGATTTATCACCCACATCGTATAGCCGATGCAGGGTTGCCAATGATTGCGTCCGCGCTTCGTTCGAAACTATCTCCCTATATTCCCGCTGCTTGTCTAGCAAGCGTCTTAGAATACCTTTGTCCTTGCGTGCCTGGTATTCCTCCTCTAAATGTAATATTGTGGCCTCCAGTTCCGCTATCGCTGCCTGTTGTTTCCTACGGTCTTCCCGTAATCTACTCTGTGCCCTATCTCTCAGAACCGTTTTCATGGCCTCCCAAAAGGTTACTCCGGGGTCAACCGTGCCTTCATTTTCTGCCACGTAGACTTTGACGTCAGCCCTGAGTCCTCTTATTATCTCTGGTTTCTGGAGATCCCATGCTGCCAGTCGCCATTCTGAGCCCGTCCTTCCTCTGTCTGCCCCTACCTTTGCGTATAATGGCGAGTGATCCGAGATTCCCCGTGCCTTATATGCCACCTCGTCCCCGGTAGTGAGGTATTGCCTAGCCACGAAAATATAATCTAGTCTCGAGAACACTTTATGTGCCCCGGAGTAGAAGGAGTATTCCTCTTGGGTAGGGTGTCGCCATCTCCATGTATCTGTGAGACCCAGGTTGGCCATTTGCTGTGATAATGCTGTCCTCGCCCCTCCCCAACGCGTTGGCCCTGTGCGGTCTAGCTCTTCCGACATAACGTCGTTAAAGTCACCCCCCACTATTTGTATTGTATCGGCCGTTTCTATGAGGATCGCGGCTATCGCCTTGTGTGTGCGCGCCTGTAGTTTCGGTGGGGCATATACCGAGAGTACTGTGTATCTTTGCCTCCTCCACACTCCCTGTACACCTGCATAAGTCCCCTGTGGGTCGCTCCAAGTACGTGTTGTTTTAAACGGAAATGCTTTATTTATCAGTATAGCAACTCCTCTGGAATCTTGGGTATACCCTGCGTGCGCTAGGACCGCATACCTCCCTCTTGCTATGAATGCACATTTTTCGCCTCTGAGGTGTGTCTCTTGCAGGAGGGCAAAGTCCGGCGCCACCCTCTTAATGAATGCGTTCACTAGTCCCCTCTTTATTCTGGACCCAGGCCATTTACATTCCATGTGAGGATCGATACCCCCCTGCCTTCCTGTAGTGGTGTATTCAGTGTACCTGCCATGGTGTGGGGTGGTGCTCATGTTCTGTTAGCGTCTGTGCTGGACGCCAGTGGTGGTGCTGCAACTCGTCTGATTGTGGCTGTCCCCCCCCGCCTCCCCCCCTACCCCAACTTGTGCAACTTTTCCCCCCCGGTGATCCCCCCCCCCTCCCCACCTCCCTCCCCATCCAGACTCATCCACTCCGAGGACCGAGCCTTCAGTAGGAGTCGGTCTGTCGCCCGCCCACTATTTAGTTATGTCTCCCTACCACACAACCCTATAAACAAGTCAAACAAACACAATGCAGGGGGAGTGTCAACTTGCGTTCTTCTCTGCAGCGGGCTGCCATTTCAGTCCTGCATGTCCATTCAGTTCTTCAGTCGCCAACTGTTTCTCCAAGGCACTGTAGACTCAGTTTACTGCATGTTTTGGCCTTGCAACTTTTAGGATTTGGAGTCCTGAGATTCAAACTCGGGCGCACTGTGCTGCCCCGACAGGTCTTGTTCCAGGCCCCTGATCTCTTTAACCAACGGATGGTCCGATTGTCCTTCTTCTTCCTCTTCTTCCCCGGCCGAAGTGTGGCTACCCAGTATCTCCTCCTCATCTCCTTCTGATCGTGCCGTGTTTTGCAGCACTGCAAATCTTGACCCTTGTGCGGTTGCACCTCTCGGAGAGGCGGAGCCCCCCTTCCGTGCTCGCCCCGTATCGCCGCCTCTATACGCGTTGCTGGTGTTTGTCTCTTAGATCTTCTGGATTTCAGTCTTTGGGGTTTCGGAAGTTCCCATTGTGCCGCATTCCTCAGTGACCTATCCAGCGCATCACACCTCGCCGTCTCTCTACTATTAAGGATCAAGCGCTCCTCCAACCACTGCCACGCGTCCTCCAGGTGTGTGAAGAAAAGGGTCTTTTCATTGAAGATCACTTTAAGTTTCGCCGGGAATAGCAGCATGTATGATATTTTTAGGTCTCTCAGTTTAGCCTTCACCGAGTCGAAGGACCGCCTCTGCTTTTGCACCTCCTGGCTGTAGTCTGGACCACCTCTGCTTTTGCACCTCCTGGCTGTAGTCTGGGAAGATCATGACATGCGAGTTTTCTAGCCGAATCTCACCCTTCTTCCTTGCCTCTTTTAATATCAAGTCTCTGTCTGCATAGTTCAGAAAACGTGCGATCACCGATCGCGGTCGTGCCCCTTCTGGAGGTTTCGCAAGGAGAGCCCTGTGCGCCCTTTCTATTATGAAACACGGCGAGAATTGTGCTCGCGGAAATGTGTCCCGTAGCCACGTGTGCAGGAAGGATACCATATCATTCTGCTCATTTCCTTCTCGAAATCCAACAAAGCGCAGGCTATTACGCCTTGCCCTATTTTTGGCATCGTCCACCTTCCAGGCCAGCTGACGGTGGGAGGCCTGCAGCTCCGCCATGTCTCTTCGAAGAGTCGTGATCGAGTCTTCGGCCTCACCCATTCGCGTTTCCGCCTATGTGACCCTGCTGGACAGATTCCGAAAGTCCTGCCTCAGTAGCATCACTTCTGACCCCACCTCGCCAATTTTGACTTCCAGCGCCGCTCTCGACTCCTGGATATCTGAGCGGGAGGCCTGGATTGCCGCCATCAGTAGATCAGTATCTGAGCGTGAGGCCTTGTTTTGGGCCCTTCGACTGGATCTCCTTTTTCCCCATGTTTCGTCCTGCAGCTGCCACCGGAGCGTGTCCGCCGCCAGTCGTTGGCCTTCCCCCGGGTGTTGGATGTGGCCTCCAGTTACTCCCCTCCTGCCCAAGCTCTTCTCTGTCCTCTGTAGTTGCCCGGCCGGGCACCACCTCGTATGGCTTTCTTCTTGATCCCCACTGTGTCGGGGTCGAGACGTGGGCTCTGGCTTCGTATCCCGACCAGCTGCGGCCTTGTCCGCATCACTTCACCAGCTCAGAGGTCGTCAGCCCGTCGCGGGCGGTACGCCCGGCGCTAAGTCCACAGCTTTTATCTGGGCGCCCCTGCTGCTCCCCCCTATAGGGTCGCAGTCCGGGCGGGAGAAGGTCGTCTCCACTGGGTGCCGAACTAGTGGCGCGTGAGACCCATCACCAGGCAGGGGCTCCCGCTATGTTGTCCCGCGGGAGGGGGGGGGGTGTCCCGGCTCCGATTCAGCACTCCTCATACGGCCGCCGGAGTACAGAGTGCAGGGCACACGGTCCCGCGGGCGGGCTAGGCTCGCACCCCCCGCGCTTCTCACCTCCTGTTTAGGTGGTCCGCCGCACACCCGCAGTGGCGTTCCCTGCCCTCCGCAGCAGTCACCGGCCTCTCCTCTGCAGCCTGCCGGGCGCTCCGTCCGTGGCTCTCGGAGACGCCGTCTCGCCTACACCGCTCCGGGCGCCATGTTGGTATAGGTCCCCCTTGGATGTTCACTCTCTTGCCGGGTAGGAGCGCGAGGGGGGGGTCAACGTGGGGGCTCACTGCGAATCCTGGTCGTCTCGTCTCACTTCCCCCGCCGCCACACACAGGATCAAATGGAGGTCTGGGAATCAACGCTCACCGCTTTCCGCCCTCCCATGAGCCGACGGCCGCCATGTTGGTGCAACCGGGCACGCGAACAGGTCACTCCGGGGTAATTATGTCGATTTTGGCACCAAAAACCTCCGCTTTTCTTTCTTCGTGCCGGTGCAGGACACCCTTAAGCACAGTTCAGCAGTTGTTTTTTGAGTGCAGGATTAGTTTTGCGCCGGATCACTGGGCAGCCGTGCAGGAGCTCTGCAGCTGCACGTCCTAGCCGGCCATGCTGTTGGCCATGCCCCCCGGGGGTATCGATTCTTACTAGTGATTTTATTAATCGCTCTGTAGTCAATGCATGTTCTCAATTCATCGCAGTCCTTCTTCGTTATGAAGAAGAGGGGAGAAGAGGCTGGAGACGAAAAATGCCTGATGAAGCCAGAGGCCAGGTTCTCCTCAAGGTAGTTCTTTAGGTAACAGGTTTCGGGCTCTGTGAGGGCATACACCAGACTACAAGGGATGTCGGCTCCTGGCAAAAGGTCAATGCGACAATCATACTTCCGATGAGGTGGTATATGTGTTGCTTTTTTTTGTCGAAAACAGGCTAGTAGTCCTTGTATTCTTCGGGTAACATAGTGGAACAGCAATAACGAGATCCTTCACATCCTTCTTCTAGAAGACCTGCCTGTGTCCTGCAGGTGACGTCCGAGGGCGTATTCAACTTGATGCATTGCTCTTTGCAATACTCAGAGGTTTGGGTTACGGTGCGATCCGCCCACCCAGTAACAGGGCCATGGCATGCCAAGAATCAGGCGAAAGTGAGGTGCATCTATTAGGGCGAACGGATCGTCTCGTAGTGGTTCTTTCCTACGTGCATCTTAAGGGGAATGGTGTGGTATCGTACCGGTCCTGATGTTAAGGCTTTTTCATCTACTGCTTTCATGATCTCAGGTGTGACCTGACTGTCATATGGCACCCCTATGTTCCAGGCATACTGTTAATCAATGAAGTTCCCAGTAGCTCCTGAATCCAAAAGGGCTGACACGTCAATGGGATTCAAGTCGCCCATCCATAGAGTGACACAAACATTCCTGTGAGCCACTGACGGCTGTATGGTATTGGCGAGAGACAAAGAGATTGTTTTGGCTTCCGGACCTAAGACAGAGATCCCCTCCTGGCTTGGGTTTTCTAGTTTTCTGTCGGTTGTGGAGATGCCGTAGCTTGTGTTCTGAAGGCGTTTGGTCTCTCAGGTACCTTTGCTCTTGCTATACATTCACGGATGAAGGGCCCACTTTTTCCACAGTATAAACATAGTTTTTGTTGCCTTCTTTTTTCTATTTCTTCAATAGTGAGCAGGCCACGAAGCACTCCAATTTGCATAGGTTCTATTCCTTCAGGCTGCTTTGGTGGGATTTCGGAAGCGGGTCTAGGGTGAGGTAGTAAAAAACGGCTATCACTTCTACCCCTATCTCCCTTTCTTTCTTGAAGGCGGTGATCCAGTTGGACAGTGAGCTCAATCAATTCTTCACAGGTTTGCAGCAGCTGGACCACCTGGGATAGTACCTCTTTTAGTTCTTCTCTCAATCCCTGATAAAATAGAGTCGTTCTTTTTTCTTAGGGCCTGTCGGTTTCCACCAGAAGGTGGTTGAAAGATGTAATGTAGGTCAACAAGTCCTGGGACCCCTACCAAAACGTTAAGAGTTCTCGGCCCAATGACATCCTGTGGGATTTTCAGTCAAATAGCTTTCACATCTCCCTACAAAAATCCTGAAAATTGTGCAAGACTGGATCGTTGCGCTCCATCAATAGGATAGTCCAGCTAGCGGCATTCCCCCCATCATAAAGGAAGTTTTAGCCGCGTCATCCTGGAACACAGTGGGTTTGCAGAGAAAGTGAAGTCGACTTTGATTAAGGAAGGTCTCGAATTTCTTAGGATCACCATAAAAACGTTCAGGAGGAGCCAGCGGTATACCATGATTCTGTAAAACGTGAACCATAGGAATGGTTCCCTCCTGTAGGCGAGGTTGCGGCCGGCACCGTAAAGAACCCAGGGCCTTGTGCACCACCCCCTGAGACCGGTGTGGTGACAGAGACCGGAGGGGGAAGCGTCCATTCCTTATTATAGGACCCCTTCCCTTCGCCTTTTCTAGAAATACCTGCAACCTCCTTAAGCAAGGTACCCATCTCTTTTTTCAGTTCTTGATTGTCCAAATGAGAGATATGCACCTCCTGCTGTAGAGCCGCAAGGCTCTGCAGCAATGAAGCCAAAACTGCATTAGTATCCATCGTCCAGGCTGGTTAACTACTTGGGCTTGACAACCTGTCAGGCGAATGCTAGTAGCATAACCCAAGAAAGCCACTAACCTTAAAAGATCAGTCAGCAGGGACGATGGCAAGAAGAACATCCCCTTTCTCCACTGAGTACAACCCCACGCAGAGGGATAGAACACCGCTATGTAAATGAGCAACCCTGGGAAAAAAACGAATAGGAGAAAACAAGAAAAGCTCTGCAGATAAGGTATATCAGAGGAACTCCGATAGGTGGATAGTGTAGCCCAACTTGGTATGTCACAATCCTTCTTGGACACTGCAGTGGGGAGAAAACAACAAAGAATCACTTGTGAGGTATAAGCCTGGCAGTGTACCGTAAGTGTTTTTGCACCCTCCCCCTGCATACTCTCACTCACTAGTATTCTTATAGCAGAGACTCTAAAGGGAATAACGTCCAGGCTGTAATTATACAACCCTCTTTCTGTTGCCCAATGCCACCAAAAAGAAACTGGTGAAGGTAGCTATAGCAGGAACAAATGGATAGTCTGAACAAGGTACAGGGCCTCCCTGTTAGTGGATGAAGGAGGAATACTGGAACTGCCTCAAATAAAAAAGTTGTCAACAAAGGATAGCTCATTGTTTAAATCACAGCGAGAGCGTCCTTGTAACTTCAAAGAAAAATAAATACAGTTACCTCTTGTTATCCTGGAGACGGTGAAAGGAAAGAGTAATGTGGAACGTGGGCAAAATGCAAGTCATCTCCGCACAATTCACAGAAGACCTAAATACCTGGTACAAGGGGGAGTTGTTCTGTAGCAGTCAAAACGAACATTCCGAAAAATACCTTTCAGGCACTACGTAGTGCATGCTTAGCTCCACTATCCCTGCGGGTCAATGGTAGGGAGGATGCCAGATTGGAGACCTCGTAGCAGTAAGCGCCCGACCTCCAGTGGGGAAAACACCGTCCGCTTGGCGCTCGTGTTCTTTTCTCAAAAAAGGCTTAACAGAAGTACAGGATAAACGCGATGAAGAAGAGCGCCCGACCTCCAGCGGGGAAAACACCATTCGCTTGGCGCTCAAGTTCTCAGGAACATTACGGGCAGTTGTCAAGCCCTGATGTGAGGAAAGGGCGGGGCTTTATAGCCATCTAATCGAGAGGCGGCCCCGGCCTTGAGATGCAGGAGGCTGTCCCAGGACATTCTGGGCCCTGTAGTTTCCCACTGTTAGCGCTACTGTGTTTATTCTACTTCTCCTTCTGCGCCTGGTACAGAGCACACGAGGGAAAATTCAGGCCCATTTTCCCTCTTTGTGTCAGCATTGCGACATGCCCTGACTTTGCATTGGCATTGCAGGCGGCCAGCCATGAATTTGTCCTAGCTAAAAAACTCCTCCAAAAGGCAGACATCACTTACTCTCTCCTTTACCCCGAAAAGCTGCATATACTCCATGCTGGTAAGCCCCACCACTTCACGATGCCAAAGCCGCACTGGAACTTTTTCCACAAATTGCGTCCAAGAAGCGCTTCCCCGCCTCCTCCTGATGATAGCCACCTTAGTGACTCTGAAAAGTTCCCATGGAGGGGCTCAAACTACCCTGCCTTTAGGGTGGCTCCCCTCCACCATGCCACTACTTGACAACCGCTGCTGGCCTGTACTCTGATCTTTTGCCTGTGTGTAGGGTGGACATTTTCAATTTACCATTATTCATTGACGGTACTATGTTTATACCTTTGTAGCCCTTACCGAATTCACCCTGGGTACTTGGCACCACGTCAGCAACCCAGTTAGCTACTGACTGGGATGTTCGTCTGGCTCTCTGATGCCTCAAGGGATGATTCCTACTGTGTTTGGTGTTTTCTGGTTGTGGGTTTGGATGAGGGGTAGGTTGTGCTCTCAACCTAGTTTTTAGGTTTCAGTGGGTGGTATTGTTCAGTGAGTTATGGTTTCAGATTTACCTTTATCATGTTCTTTACCTGGCACCACAGCATATTGCATCCTCGTCCAGTGCTGCCGACATGTTGCGCTTATCCTGCCATCATAATATACACCCCCCTTCCCCAGCAAAGTTATGACCACTACCAGATACCTGACCTAGAACATCCACAGGCTTAATGACCTCCAGAAGGCCAGGCTAGTTCATGCCTACCTTAACAGACATTGCATTGACATCTGCTTCCTCCAGGAACTCCACCTAACTTCGGCGATCGCCTCCGAGTGCTAGCAGAGTGGGATGCTGAGTCGCATGTGTCTCTCTACTCCAACTATGCCAGGGGGACAGCCATACTCCTGTATAAAGGACTGCCCTGACAACTGTGACAAGCTGTATGTGACACGCATGGGTGGTATGTCCTACTAGCCAGCACACTCCACAGATACCCTGTTATCCTGGCTTAAATTTATGGCCCAGTACTGATAGCCCAGAGTTCTTCGCTGAAGTGTGTGCCTGATTTCTGGCCTGGGCCCAGGTCCAGTACTCTGGGGCATATTTCAATG
Organism: Lissotriton vulgaris; assembly: GCF_964263255.1. Classification (NCBI taxonomy): domain Eukaryota; kingdom Metazoa; phylum Chordata; class Amphibia; order Caudata; family Salamandridae; genus Lissotriton; species Lissotriton vulgaris. The sequence continues at coordinate 1,129,146,634 of NC_141691.1, forward strand.
TAGTACCTGAACATGATGTATACTGCTCTAGCAGACATTGACACCCCAATCCCTATGCAGGGGCCCTAATTTACACACTTATAACTTGCAATTGCCTCACTGACATCTGATGCGCGTATCATGCATCTAACACTGAAGGCCCATGAGTTACGCCGGCACGGGGTACATCGTCGAAAAAAGATAACTGGCTGCTCACCCGGGATATCTTCACTCGGGCTGCCACTGCTATAAATCTGTCCCGCACCCTTTCGGATCACGACCGTGTTCTGCTGAAGATCTCTCTAACACTGGCTGCCCCACGGGCTTTGACCTGGTGACTGGTACCCCGGCAAACTGCACGATGTGGTCTTCCGAGCCGAAGTCTGAACTGCGATCACTGACTACTTTGTCCATACAAAGGCTTAGTACACATTTCCATAGACGACCCTTTTAGCATAAGCAAGGACATTTTCTTATGCTTCAAAAGGGGTACGATAAATATCATGTATATTAATTAGCATCATATCACTGACTTCTCGTTCTATTGCTAAACGGGCATTTACATTTTGGACATTCGTTTTAGATGGTAGACAAGTAGTACAAGAGGAAATACAGAGGGAACAAAGCGTTGGCCCGCATTGGATACATGAACAAAAAAAGAAGAGAATTGCAATAATTATAAATAAGGCGACAATATTTTTAGACCCCATGCAGAAAATATGTTCCGGAATTATCCAGCCCAAGTCCATGTTCCCGAGTCTTGATGTATCTCTGTAGCTATTTTATGCATTTTGGAAATAGCATCATAAACAGAAGGGGCGTGGTCAAGTATGAACATGCAGCAGCTACTACAGATAATGCGACATGCTTCAACGCGATCAGCTAAAATAACCTCTAGCACCATTTTCTTTTGCAAAGTCACAATTCTCGTAATTTAGAGTTCTTCTGTAACATTTCCAAGAGCCATTGCTGTCTGATTAGTCACAGCTTCTACTACACGGGTCAAGAGTCTGATCTTCCTACTATTGAAAGCCGCACCAACAAAGAAAAAAGGGTCCCAAATTAAAGTCAACATATTGTTGTAATGCAGTGTCAGTTTCATCCACTTCACCATTATTTATAGTTCTTTTGATTCAGTTCAAGGAAATGTCATTAAACCGTTTTTAATCTTTATGGTAAAATGCAGGTGACTTGGTTCCACTACTGTTTTCTAAAGTTAGATTGTATTTTCCTGAATCAAACCGATTCACATTGTCAAGTTCAAATGTTGTATGAGGATAGAAAACTGCTTTTGTTTGTTCCAGTAATGTTCAATACTGTAGTACAGTCACTTTTTCCCACTGGGATACTACCAAAACTGCTCACACAAAGATTTGCACGGGCTCTAGAAACAGCGATAGAAGAAGACCCATTACCCTTGGCCGTTCGAGTGTTGGGGAAAGCATAATGTGTCAGGAATTTCCATTGCGATACTCCTCCATTTCCCATACAGTTCCTTCGGTTTGTGGGTCCATTTCCTTATCGGGGTAACAAAAGTTATTACGTTTTTCATTCATTCCTTTTACATCAGCTAGAGTAATATTAGAAATTTCAGAGGCCCACAACAGTGCGAATTAGGCTCTGCAGGACCCATTATGCGCGAATGGCAAGGGAATGAAAGGCATTCCTTTCTTCTTCTGATGAGCTGGCATCATTCCACATATCCAGCAGGTGGTAGTGTCCGTAGCATTATGTATGATGCAGAATTTGTATGAAAGTGTTTTTGAGATAAGACATTCGGTGTTCAGTGGGGACAGGAGTAGTAGCATTCAGTAAGTTTCGAGCCGGAGCTACTTCCTCCACAACCCACATTATCGTAGCAATGATAACAGCAGTCAAAGTTAGTGTAGAAATAAAAATTGTGTATTTGCTACAGCTGTTTTCAGCATTCGATTTCTTCTCCTCAGGTATGTTCATCTTGTCGGCAAACAGCAGAACAGATGATGCCCTAAGGTTCTGGGCAGGTGTTGGTTTCTTCACTAACATTGAGATTTGTAGTCACTAAAAGCCTACCCCCCTTTGTAGTCAGTCTTTAACCACCCAAGACAGTGGCTCAAACAGTCTCTTTTTGCGATGAAATGTCTTTCTTCCTGGATCAAAGCAGATATCTAGATGTACCAGGGATCATGTGGTCCTGGAAGACTTCCTCAGGTCCTTCAGGTAACGCAGCTCTCCCTTTCTTGGTAATCAGAATGTTGCAGTGATCTTTCAGCGCAGTAGGTTCCACAAAGGCACGCTGAACTTTCTTGCAGTGTGTAACATGCACCCAGTTCCTCCTCTTGGTCATTCACACTGCAGTTCTGGTAGCAAGGAGGACCTGCTCAGAGCCATGCCAGCGAGGTTCCAAGCAATTCACCCACTTAAAGACTTTGATCATCACCTGGTCACCAGGGTGGAAATTGTGTCCATCACCTTGCGACCTGTCTGGAAGATCTTCCCGCACCTGCTGATAAATAGAAGATAAGCTGTCAGTTAACTGGGACAAATAGTCACTCGTCAACACGTGGGGAACATCATGTATAGGGCGAGAATTAGGGACCCCCCCAAATATTCATGAGCCTGCCAAAAACAATGTCATGCAGCGTAAGGCCAGATCGTTTATGTGGTATTGAGCAGTGCCGGCAATATCAGGATGATCCCAAACTTGCATGAGTTGTTTTGCTATTGAGGATGCACCAACTTGTGCCGGCCCATGTATCATGTGAATCAAGGGATATAAGTAGGCTGTGAGTAACTTCCACTTGGTCATATCTTTATTACTCCAACAACCCTCATCATCCAGTGCTCCCTCCTTAGAGCATTGGCCTAGTTCATCAGCAGAGGCAGATTGTTGCATGTCCAACACTTCCTGCCTGGCATCATGCCAACGTTCAGCTTGTGACTTCACCACATACATGGAGGTGGTACTTCGCTGCATTGCAGTCTCACTGGCTGTGTGATTCACCAACGCAGTACCTGCTCCTATTTTATCAGTCACTTTCTTGGGTGCACTACATTTAACAATTGCCACTTTCTTAGGATAGGTTAGGGCAGTAAGAAGATTATGTACTAATTCTCCATTCACCATCTGTGTCCCATGTGAGGTGAGGAAACCCCTTTCTTTCCACAAGTGACCAAAATTGTGTGCCATCCCAAATGCGTACTGGCTGTCGGTAAAAATATTGACAAGTAAGTTTGTACTAAGCTCACATGCTCTTGTTAGTGAGTGTAGTCTGGAGCTCCTAATACTGGTGCAGAACAAAGAGCTTGGCGTAACTGTTGGAAGACATTCTGGAATTCAGTAGTCCATGGGAAAGGCATTGGATTGTCTTTAGTCATAAAGGGCCAACAAAGGTTTAATAATGTGCGAAAAACTGGGGATCCACTGCCTACAAACAGAAGTAATGCCAATCAGTTCACGGACATCCTTCTGAGTATGGGGCACAGGAGTATCTCAAATAGTCTGACTTTGATCTGATGTGAGTACACGTCCCTCCTTAGACAGGAGGTGACCTAAATAGGTAACCTGCTGTCTACAAAATTGCAATTTCTTTTTAGAGACTTTGTGATTATGTGATGCAAGAAATGATAACAATAACAGTGTACCTTCTTTACATTGCTCAGGAGTACCTGGTCGCAGAAGTCTATTTAACTACACCAGAAATAGTAATAATCACTAACTAGCTACCATAAATTAAATTCCTCTGAAGTCTGAAGTAAAGCAAAAAACTAGACATAGTATGAACATAGAAGTAGGACTGCATATTTCACACATTCTAACACGATCATCCTCTTTATACTTGCCAATCTCCCCATATAGTTGAGATATAGAACAACCTTCCTTGCTTCTTAGATGTTCCATTACTTCCTCTCGTTGGAACTTAGTATCGCCCCCCGGTTTTTTCAACAAAACCGACCTGACCAGCAAATATTTAAAAAAATCTCTTGGCTCTAAATTGTATAACTGCTGTGCCTGTTCAAATGTTATTAAACCTGTTAAGCCTACCAGGTCCCCTATAGTTTTGACCCCTGCCATATCCCATCTCTTCATTACGTGATCATGGAAGATCCCAGGTAATGATGGATTTTTAAATAAAGGGGTATAGTAGTTCATCCTCCCTAATTTTATTTTCTTCCGAATCGTGGACCATACTGACATTGCGCATCAAGAGTCTTGAACCTTACTTTTTTATAATAACTACTTTCATTAAATGCTAGCAGCCACTCATAAGAATTTTTAACTAACAACTCATATACATCCGGGGCACACTCATCTCCTCTCCACCTATCCTTCACATTGCCACCCAGTAGCCCCCTGATGTATTGTAGCACAGTGGCCCAATAATACATTTTGAGGTCTGGCGCCGCCAGTCCGCCCCGGTCTCTAGATAAAGACAGATATTTCAGTCCCCGTGGTGTTTTTCCTTTTGCCCATATGAATCGGTTCATGACTCCCTCTAGTTCCCTAAACCAATTGTTATTAAATTTTAAGGAGATGGTCCTAAATATATACAGCATCTTTATTATATTACACCTCCCTATCGTGGTTAAATGCAACTTGTTTAGCCTATCTAATTCTTTTTTAGTTTTTATGAGCATCGGGCCCATGTTCTTTTCCACTATCTTTGACAAATCAGATGTTACTGTTATACCTAGATATACTGCTGACTCCGTTATTCTCTGGTCCACCATCACAACTTTCTGATTTATTACAATTTGTGTTTTACTCTGATTTAATTTATAGCCTGACAGACTACCAAAAACAGCTGCTTCCCTCTCTATTTCCACTATTGCCTGAGCTGGATCGATAGATGTTATGGCCAAATCGTCCGCATACCCCAGAATTTTTGTTCCATACCCATTCAATATAACTGGCATGATACTTCCATTGAGCTCGATCCTTCTTATAAATGCGTCTATGTATAGAGCGAAAAGTAACAGAGAGCAGGGGCACCCTTGCCTTGTTCCACGTCCAATTTTTATTACCCTGCTTACCTCTCCCATAATTCTTAGACTGATCCTTGGATTTTTATATAAAGCCTTCAAGGCCCCTACACAGCCATCCCCCAGTTTTACTTTTGGAAATGGAAAACTAAGCTAAATTTGTTAGGGACAGAGGCTGAAAAATCTCTTAAATTATCGCTCTCTGTGCTAAGAGTAGTGAATCTTCAAATGCAACAATATAAAATGATACATGAGCTCTATTATACACCGCACAGAATTGCGCGCTGGGGTGGAACGACCGGGATAGTTTGCCCAAGGTGCCAATCGGTGCAAGCTGACACTATACATATGTTCGCCTCATGCCCCGCCTTAGATAGTTTTAAAAGATCAATAGAACAGTTTTTGGAGAAGTCGTTAGGGATCGATATGAAGCTAACAGATGAAGTTATGGTCCTCGGGGTAGCAAGGGATGATGTTGAAGTCCCCCATTATGAGTTTGTATATTTAGCAATGACACTCAGTCGGCTATGTATAGCAACTTTGTGGAAGGATGTAAATCCACCAACGTTCCAACAGTGGATTGCACGACTGCGGGCTATATTTACATTAGAGAAAGTGCTTTATGAAAGAAGGGGGCAGAAGACTAATCAAGTAGGAAAAGGATTTGGGCCCCAATCATAGAATGGAAACAGAGCCTGGAAGAAGAAGGGTAAAAATGAGGAAGTGTTGGGGGATAGAAATTATCTTTAAGCTAGTATATGTTAAGGGTAATGACTTTTGGTACAAACGGGCATCTCTTTTTTTGATAGAATCTTTCTTTCCGTTCTTTTCTTGCTTTAAATGCTAAGATACTTCTCTACTGTGTATGTTTTGGGGGAACAGTATAATTTTGAAGTTGATAATGAATTGTTATCTTGATGATGATGAATAAAAAAATAAAAAAAAATAAAAAAAGAAGTAGGACTGCAATTTTATCCGAGCCCCAAGCATAGAAAGACTTACTTATCCCTTGATTACAAATGAGTCGGATGGGAGTGAGGTATTTTTACCAGTTGTGGTAAATACATCCTGTTAGCAGCTTTTAATTTGAAAACGGGCCATGACATGTAGAACTTGATGCTCACAACACCAAGTTTCACATGCATTCGTTTATTGCACATTTTCACAAAGCAAATTATGGCAGGTTTGACCATGACAATATTTACCGGGGGTAAATTGCATGGCGAGCAATAAATAAAGTGTTGCTGAAAATGCCAATATGTGCAGTAACGATCACTACCATCCTATGTTCTTAGCGTCGCTGGCTTGATCTGCCCTGACCCTCATGCTTCAAAAGTGCAAAGCCCGGCTGTATTTACTATTGACCAGCCCACCTCTCTTCAAAATCAAATATGGCCCATTTGCCGACCCTCCTTGTTAGTGACAGTGTGAGGCCAATTCATCGACTTCCCTTATAGAAAGGGTGTCCGAATCTTTGATCCATGGCTTCAAAGAACGAACAAATCTGCCAGCCATGTCTGTTCACTGATCTCCAGGTTTTGCCCTGCCTCTTTATGAGCGGTCATTTGCTAATGAGTTTTGTTGCACGTCGCCGCCTGTGCCTTTAATTAATATTTCCCCAATAACATTTTTTTACACTTACACAGTAGTGAAATAACTGTCCTTGAGACTTGTGACAAAATCATTTTTCCAAGCAATTCAATGCTCTCGAGGTGTATAAACACAAACTGCAGTCATGCAACACCAAAAATACCAAATGAACCATTACCACTGCTAAACAACACATTTGCGCTATTTCAGTACTGCTCTCCTGCATGTGATGAGTGAATTCAATTTCAAAGGCCTAAAAAAAAAATTAAGTCCTACATGTATTAGCTACCATGGGCCTTAGTCTGTAGAAATGCTTCAAGTGTTAAATGATTACTCCTCAGAGATTACCACTAAACATGGTGGTAATTTTGGAGTCATTGTTATTTCTTACAACCGGTAGTATGATATTACTATTAGTGGTAGAAATATCACAGCAAAAATTCAAATGTTCTGCAGTAAAAGAAGTATATATATATTTTTTTTTTACCTTTTGTCGTAACTTTTTACTGCAGCTGAAAATTGTCACAGGCTAACATTAAATAGTAGCAAATAAAAGGGCAGTGACAGGAATTGTGGCAAAATTTGTCATCACTAGTGTCTTATTACCATACCTAGACCACTCTTCAGGTATAGGCGTCACATTATGGTTTTACCCAGTTTAAGATTTGCTCAGAGCTGAACTTAGGTTTGATTCTTCATATTGTCGTTTTAGACCGTCTTATTTTAATGCTGTGGTCAGACTGACAGTAAAGCATTTACTGCTGGTTTTAATCCAGTGAGTGTTTCTTTTGGGGGGGGGGGGGGGGGGGGTTCTTGGCAGCAAGGGAAGTTCACTTTGAGTTGGGTGGTATTTTAAACAAACTGTATTTTGCATTTTCCACCAGTGTCCAAATAATGCTTCCTGTTGAGCGCCTAAGACACCTACAATGTAAATGACTATAATTACTGGCAATGCCAAGGACGTAAAGTGCAGAGTATTAATGCATCTCAAGCTGCTTGAATGTATCACTATGGAGCATGTACCACACATAATACTAAGCAAGACTTGCTTCTATCACTGGGCATAGTGCAGGTGAAAAAAGAGAACAGTTACGTAAATCTACTGAAGTTTTATTTGCCTGGAGAACGCAACTTTCATCCTTCCACATTAAAAAAACTGAGTACCATTAAATCAAGTAATAGTAACACCCGTCGCAGGGCTTAGCAAAGACAAGAGTACACACAACAAATTATTATTATTCAAATGCTACCAAGTATCCAGAGGAGAACATGACAGGCATACTTAGGCACAGCCTGTCCTAATAGGCAGCAGTCAACCCAAGCAGTGAAAAAGCCAATGGGTTTCATTGTTGTATAGTACAGAGAGAGAGAGGCCAATAACAAGAAGGGTCAAATGCACCGATGTAAACAAAGCAAGACAAATACAGACCTTTATACTCACACAGAACATACACATACAAGCACCTAAGCATACAGACAACACGCACAAGCACCCAAATGTATGTAAATCATGCACAAAAAATGGCATCCAACAAAAATATCCTAGCTAGCATATCGACTGCCACAGTAATGTGAATGAAAGTGCTTATAATCTAACTGTGGACTCAAAATTCTTAACACTACATCTAATGGCACTGTAAGTTGAGTTATTTCTTTGTGTATTTGTTCCACAATGAGCCGTACATTATGGGAGAAATACCATATTTACTATACACATCTCTATTGGGCGTCCCTTCTAGAGGAGCCGGCTGACGTTGTACCACACTAACTTTGGTGCCACAAGAGCAGCAACACCACTTACAGAGTGTGCTGAGAACAGGCATGTTTTACACATTTTTGTAAAATATTACTACTCAAACAAATATTCCAAAAGGAGAAAAATCTCCAAATACCTCCGTTCAATAAGTGAATAACAAGTCCAAACCAAAAGACCTAGGCCAAACAAATCAAGAGTGTAGCTTCAGCGACCTTACCAAACAGAAGTCTCCAACTCCCACCTGCAGATCTCTGGTCGACCTAATGGTCACTGCAAAAAGTACGCCAAAGAAAACCACAGTTGAGACTGGCCAACACCTGGAGGGTCAAATCGGGAAAAACTAAACAGTCATTTCGGCCTGCAAGGGTCTCCTCATGCAGGGCGCATCCTCAGTAATATTTCGATTCTCCGTCAAGACCACTCCTTCGGATGACCGCATCTCCGATGGAGTCTCACTTGCGGGCGCCAACTGCAAAAATTTACCTTTTTAGGGGTACACTGGTGCAGGGTCACCCTCTTGTCCACGGGTACAAAGACCAATGAAATAGAGATCGGCACTGGAGTTGGAATAAATAACAAGTTTCTTAATCACTCATGAGTGAGACCACGTCCACACAACACTCTCAAGTGCTGCAGGAAGTAGTACACTGAATTCACAAACCATTGTTGCGTGCTTATCTAGGTTCCTGATCGATACTGTGACCTTATGCCCCTATTCGGCTATAAATCCATTTATTCCCTATATTGGCATAACCGTTCAAGTGCGATTTTCTGAAAAGTCATCTCTGGCCTCACACGAACAGAGCCACATTCCAGCATGACTCTCTGCTACTTCCTTTGCGACCAATTAGTGCAATGACAGAGCAGCAGTCACTATCTGATATTCCTAGATAACACTCCGAGTTCTTCAACAAGATAAAAACTTAGCAAACCTGGAAATCCCCGCTTGCTATGTTTTGATTAGTAATGGAACTCTAATGAGCAACTGATAACTGTCACTTCCTAGTGACATCTTTAATTGACGTCTTATGTCCAGCAAACTTGCGTCAAACCCGGCACCTGTCAGGTATAAATATTACCAACGTTGCCTTAAGCAATGTGAGCTGTGAGAGATACGAACTGCGAGTTCGTTGCCTGTTGCTGATGCCAGCTGCCTACATGACCCTGTGTTGGTAAAAACTAGCACTCTGTCGCTGCAGCCTGCTATCCTGTGGTGGTGAAGCTGCTGATTACCATTATCGCCGCTACAGCGCGACCTATGGTGCAGTACGCTTGAGGAGCCGTGCAGCCGTCCTCTGCGAAGACATCCAGCCCAGCTGCCCGCGGACGCTGTCACCCCTCCTTCCTCGACGCGCTGAAGAGAGAAGCCGCTGCATTTCTCGTGCAGAGAAATCCAGTCCCGGCGCTTCCGGTTTACCCTCGCGGGTGACTGGGATATCGAGAGAGACCCCTGAAGGAGATACCAATCCTCCATCATTCTATTCAGAGGTATGGTGTTGACTAAACCCTTAGACGAGAATTCTTGAAACAAACCTTGGCAAAACCAACTTAACTTAAGCTACTTACTTACTCCCCCTTCTCACGTGTTAGGCTTAGGTCAGGCACACTGGGGTAGGCTTAGTTAGAAGCACCAGTTGAGTATGTTAGCCTAATGTATATATGACTGTATATATGTTGTATTACTTTTAAACCATTGTATGGCTAAGAAACCATATCAATGCTTTTACAGTTCTATTTCGCAATACTTATCTTACTGTACGTACTTTTTATAATAACAGTTATTGCAATTGTGGCAATACATTTCTCTTGTACGAGAAGAAAGACTGTTCAATAAATGTTAACCTTTATTGATAAACGCCCGTCTCTCTATTCTCTACATACTGTGAAAGTAAACTGCACTAGACTGACTGAGTGAAATCTATGTCTATTGTTTCACACGACCCTAGAGATCGACTCTTGATCTGAGGAGCAAAGTTGTCATGTTGCACGGTTGTTGGAAAACTGAATCCCTTCTTGTCTGTGCCAAGGAAGCTAATCACTTCCTATGCAGAGAAGAAAGTTTCCAGTGACCTCTGAGCTAGTTGGTAACACAACCCAATTAAGTTTAGCATAGTCAGTGGAGGCCTGGAATATCCGCAGTTCCACGTCGATACTACTGTTTATGTTATTCCAATGCGCAGGGCCTAGTGGGAAACTAGGAACTACACTACATGGCGCCCTAACGTTTGGTAAGGCGATAAACTAACGTAAGACTTGTAGAGTAACTCAGTCGTGCATATTTCACACCCCTTTCTCCCGTAAATACTCCAATAGACGTCTGGAGTGGGTGAAAGGTTAAAATCCGCCCGACCTTAGTAGGAAGAGATTCCTATGTAAAGCTCTGGTTTATTCAACGTTGAAGGATACAGTGTTCCAAAATATTGTGCACCTAATCTTTGTCTCCTTGGAGACCTACTCTGCAAACCTCGCATTTTTACAATGCCAGAAAACGGAACCTCTGGGGCCGCAGCAGATGCGACTCAGCAAGGTCCCGAATACACAGACCCGGATGCTATTATCATCCCGGTCCAGTTAAGAAGATCTATAACTTTAAAACTTATAGAACACGGACTGACACCTCAAGGTGGTACAGTGATTTTCGTGATAGAGGCTCACGAGTATCGGCAGACAGAGGTATTCTATTCATGGATAAACTTTCCAGCGGTAAACGCTATAACACAAGAGTTTCACTATTACAAAATAGAGGAACCTCCGGGAGAGTACGCTCCTTTCGAGGAGGTTGAAATCCCACTTAAATTTCAAGAGCACCTGCTCTGGTTTAATGGCGCCCTAAAACACAATGATCACATAACCAGGCTCGGTCCACTAGGTAGACCAGGAGCCACGTGGCCGGTTCTAGCCAGCTACACACCACATCCTGACATTGCAAGAATGTCTAGAGAAGAGCTGTTAGCACAGCTAAACACATTAATAAAAATACATAGGCAATTAGTCCAATATGTAATACGGACTGCAACAGTCCAGCCAGCTGTTAATACACCACAGCTGACCCCTCATCAGGGGAACACAAATAAAATTACACCACAGAACATACAGTCATGTCTTGGTAAAACACCCGTAAAACGGGAACAAATTCCTTTCTGGTTAGCCCAGAAAATCACTCAAATAGAGGCAGTATTTCCTGATACTACCCCTATTGAGAAACACAGAATCTTGACCATCTGCCTTCCTATGGGAATCGCACCACACGTGGAGGACTGCGACACTTGGGGTACAGTCTTTGCTTCCATTTACACAAAAACACACGGTGTTCCGTCTATGGCGGTAATACCAGAAGTGCTAAAACAGATTCAAAATGAATTCGGTCCAGAGCCCGCTTTAAATCTAGGTATGAAATTACTGAAAGACTTCAAGCAGGTCACGGCTATATTATTAGCCAACATAAAGGGAGAAGCAGCATCTGTGGCGATCCGCCAGAAGTTGAGGGAAACAGATATAAAAGATCCTGTTGAGCTTGCAAAAATCATAGAAAAATGCTATGAAGAATTAGGTAGAGACAGCTTGGGTGGAAAACCAGTAAAGCCCCAACTGCTCGAAAATCCTGAAAAATTATTTATTAAAAATAATTTAAACACTCCAAAAAAGAGCTGGGATGGAAATAAACAATCCACTCCCAAGGAAAAAGTTTTCCAGTCCAGAGGAAGGTCTCCTCGACGGAGGGAAAGAACTCCGACTCGAGAACGCCAGTCTCCCCAACGGGAGCCCTCTGAGAAAAGATATAACCTTAGAAATAGGGATAATCTGAAAAAACCTGATAGATATCAAAGTATTGATACACGTCCCTCTCGATCTCTTCCACAGAATTCGGAAAGAAGAGGACGGTCAGACCCAGGAGAGCACACCAAGTCCAAAGACAAGGAACCTGCTCAGAGTAAAAAATCTCAATTTCAGAAAAAGAAGGTAGCCAGTATTAGAGTAATCAACCATGCCGAGAATACTGAGGACACAGTTGAAAAACGGGGAGTGGGCATTGACAATGTTGGACAGTGCAGCAGAAATCAGTATAGCGCGCAAGATCTTGATGAGTCATCTGGAGACAGTGGACACGAATGAATACATTCAGGTTGAAACTGCCGACGCCAGACTTAGCGAGCCCCATAAAATATACGAAATAACATTGCGTATAGAGGGTGATAAGACTAGGAAAATTAAGGGTCTATTTTGGGATAAGCTCTCAAAAGGCTATGATATTCTGTTAGCTGAAAAAGATTGGCCCCCAGAGTTTGTCAGGGAGTGCCCTCGTGGCGAAGAAGTGATTATGCCTGCCTTCTCGAATCACATACCGATTCACAAAAAATATACATATGCAAGGAAATGGGCAGTAGCCCAGGCACCTGCATTGTATAAAAATCATGTAGGATGGGATGAGGATTCACCGCCTCACAAAATCCAACTAAAAAGTGAACCAACTGCCCAACGGCAGTATCCCATAAAGCAAGAAGCTAAAAAACAGGTCAGGGAGATCTTAGATCAACTTGAGTACCAGGGGGTGATTGAAACATGCACCTCTCAAATGAACAATCCTTTGTTTCCTGTCTCCAAGCCAGACAATTCATATCGTCTAGTTTTGGACTACAGACACCTTAATACATGTTGCAAAACTTTTGCAGTACAAAACTCGCATAGTGCAGCCCTAATGAATAATATAGTTAGGAAAAAATATAAAACGACATTGGACATTTCTAATGGTTTCTGTTGTCAAAACATTGCACCAGAAAGCAGATACTTGACCGCTTTCTCCGCATTTGGGTCACAGAAAAAATTCTGTCGACTCCCACAGGGGTTCAAGAACAGCCCAGGACTATTCTCAGCTAGGGTAACAGAGTTACTACAAATCTATGATGATGAAGCATTATCTTACGTAGATGATATTTATCTCACAGACGACGACTTGGATACTCACTTGAAAAGAGTGAACACCATTATACTTGGGTTCGCAGCAGAGGGTTACAAATTCAACTTTAAAAAGTCCCGAATTGCCCATCTGACAGTACTATTCTTAGGGTACGAATTATCAAGTGAAGGGAAAAGCCTAGCGGACAACTTCTTAGAGAAGTGCGCTGTACTCCAAGCTCCAAAAACGCTGAAGAATTTACAATCCATACTAGGTTTTCTGAATTTCGGAAGAACATACATTCTAAATTACGCAGAGAGGGTTAAACCTCTCTACGAACTAATTAAACCTGATTTAAAACAAATCAATTGGACTCAAAAACACACAGAAATTTTGAGATCACTGCAAACAGACATGTTAGCAAAAACAAAATTAGATACACGTGACAACACACGTGATCTTGTAATCCGAGTCATCCCAGGAAGATGCGGATTCACATACCTAACCTCTAATGAGGGAGAAAAGGTACCAATAGCTTACAAATCACATTTGTACACAAAGGCTGAAATAAAATTCAGTTCAACGGAAAAAATTCTAACTGCGGTTCAGACTGCTGTAGCGAAAGAAAGACCCCTAGCACAAGGTAAACGAATAATAATCGTAACACCCATACCGGCTTTAGAAGCGGTAACTAAAGCAAGCATTCCTAATGCTAAAGCTTTGCATCCGAGATGGATTCAGTGGGTTAATTCTCTTGCTGCAACAGACGTAGTTTACGAATTTGATCCTAACTTAAAAACACAGGAATTTTTACAATATGAATACGAATGTCCTCTGCCAATTGAAATCCTGCCTCTCGAAGAATACGGAAGTATTATATATACTGACGGATCAGCACAACCCGCAGTTGGGGGTAAGCAAGCTTACAGTGCTGCGTGCGCGATTGTTAAAGGTCGCTGGCACAAAGGAAAATTTAGACCATTGGTCACTAAAACACAATCTCTAGGAGATTGCTCGGCTCAACGAGCTGAATTAGTAGCATTTAAGATGGCGCTAGAAAATACCGATCGCGAATTCCCCACACTAATAGTGTGCGATTCTTTTTATTGCGTACAATCTTATAATGAATACTTGCAGAATTGGGTGGAAAATGGTTTCAAAGATGCAAAAGGTGGCACAATAAAGCATAAAATGCTTTGGGAACAGGTAGTTCTTTTACAAAAAGAACTACAAAAGACTCACGTGATACATACACTGAGTCATCAACGTGATGGCGTTCACGTTGCAGGGAATTCATTGGCTGATGAAGCCGCGAATGCAGCTGTGCAAACGGCTTCCGTAGCTGCGATAACTCGGTCACAAACAAAAATAGACAGCGATATTCTACAAGCTGTCAGTACGTCAGTAAAAAATGATAAGAAAACACTCCCAACAGGCTTTCCTAAAAAGTACTTGTACTTAACGGATACAAATAATGTTCCTTTTGCTCGAATCCCTGGAGTGGGGGATAGAGTAATTCCAAACAGGGAACACAGACTAGGACTAATCAAAGCGGCACACGAAGGGCTTGCTTCTGCACACGCTGGCGTTTCCGCAACAGTATCACTATTAAAACAGAGATATTGGTGGCCTCGCTTGAGAATACAATCTAAAAAGTATGTATTAGAATGCGACATATGCCAAAGGATAAAAGTATCAACAGTGAAACGACCAGCGCAGACACCCCTTCTCATCTCGGATAAACCATTTGCATGCGTTTACCTGGACCACTGTGGTCCCCTACAACGGGACGGCAACTATAGATATATCATGGTAGCAGTGGATTCCTGTACGAGGTTCATATGGATGTGGCCCCAGCGCTCGGCTGACGCTAGAACGGTTATAAAAGATTTGCGAGTCTTTATCGGCACATACGCAATTACCACGTTCCATTCTGACCAGGGTCCTGCTTTCAGCTCTCGAGCTTATAGGGAGGCCATGGCTAGCATGGGAATTGGGTTGCGGTATTCTTGTCCGTCGCACCCCGAAGGGAATAGTGTGGTAGAAAGAAAAAACCGGGATATAAAGCAATCTATAACTGCGAAGGTATTAGGTTCAGGCGCTGGGTGGGTCAAACATTTAATAAGTGTCCAGACTAGTCTTAACAACATGCCAAGAAATTCTCTAAAAGGTTTCAGCCCATACGAACTATTGTTCGGAATTAGAATGAACGTTCAGGACCTCGATAGTCAGATGTCAGTGGTACAAGAAGACAAAACGCACTTTGATGTAAAGGATCGTTTGGCTGTTTTACAGGAACTGAATGAAACAAGAAAATCATTAAGCAACATAAAGTTAAAGCAACAGCCAAGTACCACTGACGAGGCACCACCCGCAACAGCCCCAGCAAGGCCTGTCTGGATTCCAAAGATTGGGGATCTAGTCAGAGAAAAGATCGCGGTGAAGAAGGAATTTGGGCCTTCTTACAGAAAAGCAGTACCTGTCTTGGCAGTCACCGGAACAAGATCAGTTGTGCTACCGCCCCTTGCTGGTAAAAAGGAGAACAGAGTTGTGTCTATCGATCTGGTAAAACCACAAGCATGTGGCCTATAATCAACAGTAGGCCCAGTGGACTCCCAAGAAACAACAGAATACCCAAACTTGCAACAATCCAAGAGGTTCAAACTGAAAGACTAATCACATTCGATCAGCCTGCAGTGCACAATGAAGGACTATGCAATAATACCATGGAACTCGTGCCTCTTGAAACACAGATTGAAACAGTTCGTCAAGAAACAACACCAGTCTACAATGACGTGGCATCAGAAAGTGCTACCGAAAGACAGATTGAAAGAACAATCCCAACAATTGACAGAACTGCCTCTGGTTATTTCATCAACTTCGACAACTTCTCTGAAGATTTAAATGACCCCGAAGTGATGCCAGAAACAAAAAAGTCTTTTAAAGAAAAAGCAACGGAACTCTTTCATCAATTGAAGGAAATCTACCTCATTTCCCCTTGGCTAGAGTTCTGGTTCGGTCTAGGTGTATTTTTCCTCCTGCTTTGGCTCATCATGGTACTGTGTTTGGGAAAATTCATTGAAGGAAAATATATTACAATGGACACAGCAAGTCAGAACATCAACCTAGTCCTGAAACCACACAGATCATCCCACGTGAAGAAAAGAGAACTGTCAACAGTAAATGTCACAGCAATTCCAATACCTGGTGGGGTAGTATGGGAGAAAACAGACTATGAGATCTATGGTCCGGTCGAAATCCTGAAGTATCCTCATCAACTAAAGGTTTCCTTAAGTGACTTTGTGACACCAAGTACATTCTCTGATGATTGGGACTTTAACAGTATTAATGACATGATGTCTGATTTAGTAATGTCAGCTAGATTCACAGATCATGATTATTTACAAGGTTCATCTAGTTATGAGCAGTTATTCTGTTACACCCACTATGGGGATCATTACTTGCATAAATCTGCACAGCCTATAATTTTAACAAATGACAATAAAAACAATTAAAAAAAAGTTTATTTAGGCATAGTTTTTGTAACCTTATGCTAGACGTCACTTATACACCCTTACACTATACTGCAAACGGGTGTGTGTGTAGGGCTCTGCAGGCTATTCGTGCGCCGGCTCTAGTGAGAGAGCAGGATAGTGTCATATCTTAGCAGCAATTGGCGCTTTCCTGCTTTCTACCTCTCACACAATACAGCCCAGCAATTTTGGGTGCTGGGCTGCATTCCAAGACATATTTGTACATTTGGGCCTTAATGTAGTAAACATTAATTTGGTGGTATTTATGTGTCCCTGCTTTCCTGAGTGAAACATTTGTGTCTAATAGAACTGCTACATGTGTTATTTTGTTTGTAATCTGCGCATCTACACATATTGTTTATTATTACTTAAAGACATTTGCTTCCATGTTATCAATCACTGTCATTGCAGGTGAGCTTTGCATTTACAGTGAGGATATGTCACCACATTCTTGCCTAGCATGTGTGATTCATGTCTCAAAATGCAATTTATACAACGCAGTTTGCTCTACCAACAGGAGTGGGCTACCAATGAACAGATGATAAATTCGCATGTTAAAGTATAGGAAATTGTAGGAAGGGGGAGGCTCTAGTTGGCGCAGTGTAACACTAGCGACAAGCAGGGACTCTCTCTTCCTCGTCAGGGCTGAGGGTTACCTTCCAGACAACCTCTGCTTACCCTCTAGGTAGTGTGGCTTAAGCAGTCGTAGGC
This sequence comes from Lissotriton vulgaris, assembly GCF_964263255.1. NCBI lineage: Eukaryota > Metazoa > Chordata > Amphibia > Caudata > Salamandridae > Lissotriton > Lissotriton vulgaris. The sequence continues at coordinate 1,129,164,059 of NC_141691.1, forward strand.
TAATCTTTGGGGCACATAGGGTTAAACACTTGCAACAGTACACCTTTACAACCAACCCACCACACAACGAGACCAGACTGTATTCTTGTAAAAATATATATCTTTATATAGATTTTAAGCAGGCTTATGAATACAGTCAATAACTTTATGAAGACGGTTGCAGGTTACTTAATTCGGGTTACCACAGTTCTTATGGAAGTTCTCTTGAGGCCCGTAGGCCGGGGTTACTCAATGTTCTTGTGGAGCCGGCGGCTTCCAAGGGATCTGTCCCACGTCGCGTTGCCTTCCCGGGGTCGCTGATCGTTGCGGCTCTTCGGCCGAGCAGGTCACTGGTCGTCCGGGGCAGCGGTGTTCTGTGGCGGCAGGGTCCTTTCCTCGTCGTCCGCTCCGACCCTGGAGGCGGCGGCTGTGCGGTGGAGACAAGTGGCAGTACGGTCCCCAAGTGCAGGACGTACCCAGCCAAATGTCGGTGCAGCTGTGGGCTCACAACTGGGCTGTCGGGCAGGCTTACCGACTTTGCGGATTCTCGTAGGACAGTTGTCCGTCTTTGCAGGTGAGTGAGGGCTCGCTATGCCTTCACCTCGATAGCTCGGACCGGACGGGTCCTCCTTTGCTTTGCTCTCGGGCTCCCGGTGCAGTTGCGGTCACGGTGTTCGGGCCAGCGGCGGCTGGTCCTCACTTTGCTTCTGCTGTTGCTTTGGGCCCCGGTCACGGTGGTCGGGAGGATGTTGATGCCCTAGAGGAGATTCCTCCGTCAGTGCTGCGGCGGTGGTCAGCACCCGCAGTCGCTCTCCAAGGGGGTAGCGTCCACTGGTCCTGGGACGCTGGTCAGGGGGCAAGTTCAGTTGCAAGCCCTTGGAGATCTCTTTGCAGAGTTTGGCACAAGTAGCACAATAGTCTTTTCGTAGTCTTATTGTCTTCCTCTCCTTCAGCAGCAAGGCACCAGACACAGGCAAGAGTCAGCACCCTTCCTTGTCTCTCACGGTCCTTCTCGTAGGGCAGAGTCTTTCTGTGGCCCAAACCGGATCTAATTTTCAAGGAGCAGGGCTCCGTCTTTTATAGGCCAATTCTTTTGTTCTCGCAGGCCAGGGGGGCCTTTGCATAGCCACTCTCAGTTCTGGAGTACCCCCGCGGGTGTACTCCGGCTTCTGCTTTCAGTGTGAGGGGCAGGCGCATCAGACGCCCCACAGGAGGTGGAGCCAGCATTGTCCGGACGGGAGTGGCCAGAGTACCTTGTTGATGGGGGCTTCGCCCTTCCTGGGCCAGGTGCCGGCAGAGTCATCCGCCGCTCCCCAGGAGGGTGGAGCCAGCATTGCGGTGGTCGAGCACAGTGACAGCTCGAGTCAAGAGGCACTCCTACCTCCCACTAAGGTGTAATCTGCGCATTCACCACCCGTCATCCCTCCAGCCCTGTCACTCACACATCCCAGACAGTCAGATACACACCAGCAGAGGCGGCTGAAATGGTTAAGCAAGCAAATGCTAACTTTCTAAAAGCAGCATTTGCAAACCCAGGATACTGGAATAAACTTGACTACAAGAAATATCTCATTATCCCGAGTTCAGGCATACTAAACATGACTCACTACCATGCTCCTTGAGCCCGCGGGGATTATAGGGTGTAATAACCCTCGCAGCTCAGCCTGGCCTAATGGAGCAGGTAGCCTTCAGTAGTGAAATACGGTCTTCGTTGTAAGTCACTACTAGGACATGCCACGCACATCAGGGCCTGTCCTACCTTGCACCTACAACGCACCCTGCCCGCAGGCCTACCATAGGGGTGACTAATATGTGGTCAAGGGAAGGGTCGGTGCTGGCAAGTGGGGACACTTGCCCAGCTAGCGTGATAGTACGAGACCACACGCGGGTTCTGCGGTCGCAGTTCCCAGACACATCTTTACGGCTGCTTCGGTGGGTGGCGCAACCAGCGCTGCAGGCCCACCAGCAGTATTGGCATCTACAAGCCCCGGCACTCTCTCGTGCGCTTTACTAGGGACTAACAGTAAATCCAATGCACCAATCATGGATACCAATCGTATGTACAGTTTACAGTAGGGAGCACTTGCACTGCGGCACGGATCAGCCGTGGCGCAGTGCCCTGAGTATCGGAAAACCAGCAAAACATCGGAGGCACATCAGCAAAAAGTGGAAGGGAGACTCACGCCAAGGTGCCAGGTCTAACAGAAATGTTAATTCCTAGCCATTATACTTGCAGACCTATCCTCTTAAAAACATCGAAGGAATTCTAAAGACCAGCCCCCTTAGTTCATTCTGTTTGAATGACAGTTTGTCATTAAAGCTACAAGTACCGTTCAGTCAAACATAGTGAATAAGTGCTCAATCTCTGTGTTTTGCTCTTCCAAAAGGTAACCTTGGGCAGCAACTGTGGAGGAATTACACACATTGCACCTCTAATTTAGCAATTTCTCTCCAGCAATTGCAATAAGCATTCATTTGTGCAAATTTAATTTTGAACTGGTTGACCTTCGCAAAAGCTTTTGGAAAAATTGCCCATCGCATGGTGCATTGCATTCAAGAAATCCGCTCTCCAGAAGCTAAAGAAAGCTGCAATCCAAATTTGACTAGAATGATCTTTTGTTCCTCAAATAAGTTTGCTTCCAGTACAGCAAACATGCAGGATCCTGTAAAGATGCAATTTCCAAGGTCTTCCAGAAAACATTAACAATATATTAGCAGTACTTAATGAGTACAACAGTAGTTTTTAGCTATGAGTGATATGGCATGGTGCCGACTGGAAAATGAAATACTGTTTTACTAACAAAGAAAACCGTTTACAATCGAAGGAGGCCGTTTAGAACTCTGTGCTAAATTGAGAGTTAAAACCCAGTAGTAGAATTTCTATTCATAAGGGACTTATTTTCTGAATTCGCAGGAGGCAATTAGGCACGGAAGGTAGCAATAACGTTACTGCCAATGTTAAAGAATGTGTCCCTGCCAAAAATACAATGGCTAACAGCTTTTCAGTTATATAACGGGGTTTTACTGGTCGGTGATGTAGTAAAACTGCAACAAACCAGTGTTGTTTACCGTAGATCGTGTTTCTGCATGTTAATAACATTTTAGCAATAGTACAAGTGGCCAATCTAATGTGTAAAACTATATATATAGTGTTGGGTGGAAAATGTACCCTGCATGGCTCTGGAGAGTGAGTTCCCGCCTTGAAATTCCTATAGTGAGTTCAGTCAGCTTTTTTGGTCCTCAGTACATTCGCCAGTCATGCATGTGTGCTGAGACTCCTCTGTGACGTGGAATGTGACACAGAGGGGATCTGTGGTCGGAAGGGGCACACCATATGCACCTTTCTTTACTGAGCGTGACTAGTGTCAGCTCACCAGACCTTTCGGTGCCTGGCAGTGGTGACAAATGTCTGATGATGGCAGGGTAAGCCTTTTGACCAGTCACCTACCAGCCTCTTCCTTGTTTTTAAATTACTCAGCCAATCTCTTGCATTATGGTCCTTTGCTCCATCCATGTGGGCCTGGATGACACGTGTGTCCTTGTGTGTGAACCAGTGTGAAAAGTACAGTGTATGTGATGTGGCCTATCGCTGCGGCCACCCAGAGTGGAGCTTAAAATGGAGATTTAGAGGGTCCCAGACAGCAAAATGATTTGTATGGCTGTTACTGAACACTTCTGAGGCTCTTTTGAAATTGGCCAGACTTGAGGTTGTGGATGAAGGGAGACCGAGGGTTCCTTTGTAGTGTCAAGAAAGCTCATGCCCACTTCGTGTTTCATTCTTTCCCAAGAGGGTTACCCACACCAGGTCAAGTAGTGGTGAAGTTTGGAAGACTCTGTCTCTTTTGTGCCTTTCTTTTGGGTGTCCCCTGACTGGAGTTTCCAAACTACACCCCAACTTCTGGCTGAGACTAAAACAAGGCTGGACCAGTCACTGGGGAAATATGCAACAGGCAGGAATTACCTGCAATCTTCCCCTGAGGTGGACATGTGGAATATACAGAACTGTAAATTGAACAGAAGTAGGGGGGAGAAACTACCGGCCAATGTGTCAAAATATGTGTAGCAGAGCTCAGTACAACAGAGAAACTCTTTTATGCTCTGGGTCGAGGTATTGACTGGGCAACACCCCTTCACCAGATTCAGGACTCAAAACTTGAGGAGTTCTACAGTCTGCCAGGAGGAGCTATCTTGATCCTGCCTTGAAGGAATGAGCTGACTGGCTGCTTTGGAGGTGCCCTTGTACAAGGATGATGATGCCTATAAAAAGGGGACCAGAAAGAGCTGAAGCAGGAAGAAGGGAAGCTTCAGCTGAGATGCAGGGGAAGGACCAGCATTCTTTGGGCATTGGGCAATGGTCTTCACATTTTGGGGTCAAAAGAAAACTAATGTTTGAAAAAAAGAACCTAAGTGTAAAGAGAGCAAACTAGAGCCACTAATCGTTGACGGAAGCATACTAAATGCAACATACTAATTTATAAACAATAAAAGACAGTATAATATATAATGCAAGGTAATCATCAACTAGTTTCCAAATTAGTTAGTAAGCAGAAGTATTATGAATTACAGTTTTAAGAGTTAAATTGGCTCCTTGTCTAGTAAAAAAATAATCCATGACAACCAAGCATGTACTGATGGTAAAGAAGCATTTTTCCAGTCTTTTGACCCAGGCACGGTCAACAGCTGATATCTTTCTATTCTTCTCGGCAGTTGCACCCTTTGCCTCTTCTCCTCCTCCATGCCATGACGTTATCTTCGAGGGCTAAACCAAAACGAAGAATCCAGCGTGAAGGAAAGCGTCTGCTTTCGATCGAGAAACAGGCAAGATTATCAAGCGCCTGCCCTTTGCCCCGGAATCACTTATATAGTGGGCGGGCCGCTGGGAAAGGCTTCCTTAGTTCTCTGCTAGGCCCAAATGCCTTCTGGGAATTGTAGTGTTGTGGCCTACCAGGCTCCCTAAAACGCTGTCTATACTGACCTGGACATAGATTAGAGTGTACGCTTGTCTGACCTGCGTTGTTGTGACACGTGAAAGCGACAATTACTTTGATTTTGATGTAAGCCCCTTTTCTTTCTCAACATTTTCTGGTGGTTCCTTCTAATCACTTCCTCAGATATATACCTCTTAAATCTCCAATCGGACCTCCTCTTTATCACCAAAATGGGACACTTTGAGATGTATACCGTCGGAGGGTTTTTGGTCTGTATGGATTCGCCCTCAACAGTCCATGATGACACATATACCTCCTGATCTCTCTTCTCTATTACTGGTTGTACTATAGTAGGCATACAGTTATTAATTTATTTTATCTCCTCTGCGATCTGCTGTAATTGAGTTTTGTAGGTTTTCCCTTGCCCATTATTCTCAACTAGAGCTCAAGTATTGCCTGAAGGATCTTTTGCATTAAAAACATCACCTCTAGTAATGACAAGGCCAAGGTAGCTGTCATATCGAGTGCCAAGGGTGACTGTGAGATATCAGGGGAAATAGGGCCTTTCTGGGGAGTATCGCTTCTTTATCTACTGTGGGGCTATCGAATCCACTACGGGAAAGGCGGGGCGATGAAGATAACCTAGGTTCCAGTATTAACAGCCCCCCTTCGATTACCCCCCCCCTGTTCTCCCAGAGCTTGGTCCAAATCTGGTAGAAAGTAGTCATTCGTTACACTCGATCCGTTCCTTAGGCTCTATACAGTCTTTTTCTTGGGTTTCTCGCGACACAGACGAATGATCACAAATGTCAAATTTCTTTTTAAAGTATTTTCTCACAAATGTTTGTATAGATTTCCCCAAGGAAGTCCCACTCACTTCTTATGCGGGGAGTAACAATCTATCTTGCCTACTAGATGTCCACATTTTGTTGTGTGGCGTTTTAAGCTCCGAGTGAATTTTCCCGATTTATGCCCTTATATAGGTACAATTCACATTGCCCTTATATAGGCATAGAAATCAAACCCTTATTTAGGCATAGCCCATGTTACCCAAATACAGGCATGGCTACTTCCACCCATACCAAACGTCACAATGACTTCTTTGAAAACCTGCTTAAGCAGTTAGGGACTTCCCTTACTTGAATATTGATTTGTCCAAGAACTCAGTTACTTTACAAAGAACAACTATTCCCTAGGGGTTCTTTCCTGATGTTCATATGCCCCACTTTACGTCAAACTACGGCATTCCTAAACACCTTCAAGGTATAAGTATACCTACACTTGCTCTAGCAAGATACGGTGGTTCGGAGCAGTTCGAAGACCTATTTGCCCGATGCAGCTCGCTACAGCAAATGCAGAAGGAAGCTGACTCTCCAGCTGACGCACTGATCAGGAAGCTGCCCTTCTCCTGCCGAGAATCCAGCTCCAGTATTTCTGGCTCCCCTTGCGGGGTGTTGGGAAATCGAGTCCCCAGACAGAGACACCAGACCTCCTTCATTCGAACCAAGGTATGGAGCTGATTAGAACCTAGAGAAACCTTTGATAGATTCTTGGCAAAAACTAAACCTATGCTACACAATACTTACTTCTTCCCGCGTACTACACTTAGGTTAGGTACATTGGGGTAGACGTATTTTAGAAGCATCTGTTGAGTATTTTAGTCAATGTTATTTATGTATGTATTTTTATATGGCTTAGAAACCATACAATGCTCTTACGGTATTATTTCATATTACTATTTACGATGTGCGCATTATACTTTGCAGTCTGCATAACGATTGTAGCAGTTCACTTCTCTTGCATGAGAAATGAGACTGTTCAATAAACCCTTTTTATTGAAAACGCCTGTCTCACTATTTCTCTGCACCTCTGTAGAAATGAAGCATGCACCATTGACTGAGTGAACTAGTTATCTATTGTTTCCGCGACTCTGAGAGATATATTCTTATTCTTGGGAAACAAAGTTGTCATGTTTATGCGGTTGTCAGAAACTAATCCCTTCTTGTGTATTTGAGAAAGTTTCTAGTGACCTCTGAGTTAGCTGGCACACACACAATTAAGTTTAGTATATTCGATAGCGAAGTAGTTGACTGCAGTTCTACGTCTAATCTATAGGATATATTACTCCAATGCGCAGAGCCTTTTGGGAACATAGGAACTACACTACAATTTCTTCTGGGTAATCAATTATAGTATTCTCTAGTGACATTTGCTGCTGGACCTTTTTGCACTTTCGTAGTACGACAACTTTAGGACCCTTTTTAACCCGCGTGATTTCCCTGGTGGTGGCATTTCCCTTGTACCCTCTGGGTCAATGTAGCCCATGACACACCGAGTCCTTTTGTCTTTTGACCCAGGCACGGTCAACAGCTGATATCTTTCTATTCTTCTCGGCAGTTGCACCCTTTGCCTCTCCTCCTCCTCCATGCCATGACGTTATCTTCGAGGGCCTAGATGTTTGATGGTCCAGGAATTTATGTATCACATTTAGCCCCCAACATGTGCAACGTACCTTTTCTGTGCGTGCCTTTTCCTCCTCTTTTCCTTAGGAAGGCTATCGAAGTATGTAAATACACTAACCGAGTCTGAGCAGAGCATACCAGGTCGTCCCACAAACCGCACCCAGACCTAGCTGGGCCGTCTCCGCGGGGGCCTAGGCAACGCAGTGGCGCACTACACCCTCCTTACTCAGGCTCTCGCCTCCTTTACAGGCCGTGCAGGAAGGTTAAGAGCAATTACCTACAGTGATGGCCCTAGCAAAGGCGATACTTCAGAACCGGACGGGGGGCCCACGCTCAGACCAATGGGCTCCTCAGTCTTTGCCTGTATGTTCAGGTTCAAGCACAGGTTCAATACAAATGGAGGCCTCCTCCTCGCCTCCACTCTCAAGCGAGTCTCCTCTCCTCGTCATGCCGGTGCAGGTATGGATACCAAAATGAAAGTTCAATAAAGAAGTAGGAGTACGAAGTAAGAGGGGACAGGGGCTGGGGCTGTGGGCTGGGGCTGTGGACTAGAGCGTGGGCATAGTTCGGACCAAATTTATTTTCCGATAGAGGGCAACAATCTGCTAGCCCCCCTTCGCTCCCCCTTCTGTGTGCTGAAAAAAAGTTGCCCACTCTTCTTACCTCACCGCGGCAGTATTGACGAGGTATGGTGCGGGCGACCAGGGCTCTGTTCAATGCCGGCCGACCCGCTTTGCGACTCCTCTAACCTCCCTGGCTTGGCTGTATTTTCCTCCCAGAAAACAAATGGACGGATAAAGGTGGATTACAGCTCTGCTCGTGAAACTACTCACGGCATACTGCTCGCAGCTCCCGCGGTCAGTATCCCGACTCTGCCTCCTTCTGTCACTTTAAACCATTTAATTTGACAATGGGGAAATGTTCTAAGGGACTATACCACTCCTCTACTCTCAATAGATATTGTTGACGTGTTTCGACCTCCAGTGGAACCTACTTTACATTTCAGGTCATCCTCAGGACGCTAAACGTATTGTGTTGATAGTTAACTGTGCATAAAACAAATTGTATAGCCACTATAGATATAGATAGATTACATTTCCTAACATGAGAGAAACGATGGTTGAACAGTAATATTTTACATCTAATAGGCAACCACAGTAAGTTAAAGTAGTGCCAAAAATTATGTGTGTGTTAACATGCCACATATTTCCAATCTGACATTTTTAGAAAGAATAGTTGATTAGTGAACTTGCAAACTGAAATGTATTGCACCATATGTACTTAAATGCATTGTTCTACTCACAATGATATGCTAGGCATAAAACAGTGAAATGTCACAAATAGACACTGCAAACATTGAAACATAACACTCAAGAAAACTGTGCACTTCTTACCTCTCAACTTGGTGCCCCGCTTTACTCTGTCCTACACTCAACATTCTATTGACAGCCAGGTATGGCTTAAAGAATCCACAGTGTGATCCCTTACCACTAATAGGGTAGATATTATATGTAAATTGATTGCACTCTCCTCCAAATTAACGGAACCCCATAATAAACTTCTTGACCTTATGATCGCTATAGCCATTGAATCCGTTTTGACTAATTTTAAATCTACTGAAGCATTATTGGTTGATACATGGTGTTCTTGGGTCACATTTTCTAAATGTGGAGCTCAATTATCTTTTGAAGGAACATGCAAAAATACTCCAATGTTTCATGAGCTTTGGAAACTGTTTGAGGACTATATGCTATTTACATGTAATATATTTATTAATTACATGTATTACTTATTAATAATGCAATCTGTAGTCTATGACATAGTAGGTAGCTCGCGTTTGTTTCTTATTCATCTTTTCCTTTGTTCCGTTTTAGCATATTTATGTTATACCAATTTTGTATACTTTTCGTGTTGTCTTTTAACTTTGAAAAATTCTCTAAAAAATGTAAAACCCAAAATAAGAAATAGGACAGAGGGACTACGAGTTTTCCTTTTTACTGATGTTTACAGATAAATACAAACTAAAACAATGTGCTTTCTGTATACATGTACTTTTAAGAGTAGAAACATAAACATAATTAGGCTTCTTTTAAGTGAATCTGCATGTTGTCTTTGGTGAGTTCCAGGCTAACAGCTGAGTAGATAGATAGCATGGATGTTAAAAAAAGAGGATGACATATCCTTAAATAACAGCATATGCAGCATATATTTGAAGTATAATGCTAATATTTACCTGTGGATGTATTGCTTTGTTATATTTGGATTCTTCTAAAACTCGAAAGGCATCAAAGTATGAATGTGTGTTTATCAGGTAAATACATGTGGAAACATTCAATTTTACATATCTTTTGTTCGATAAACACAAACTAAATATGCATAAATACTGATAAGATGGACAAAAAATAAATATGGATAAATGGAAATGTTAAAAAAATAAATACCATAAAACTGAGAGCCCTAATTATTTTTGAGTAATTCATTTTGGGAGCAGGCTTTTTGTTTGAAATCTGTGGCATTTTAATTTTAATGTTCTGGGGTTCTTATTTAATTTGTATGGGTGTGGATATTTAATTATATTTTTCATGTTTTAATTCATCTGGGTTTTTTAGGAGCAAGATACAAGGGTGAAAAGGTTCATGAGTGGGGGGTGTTTATTATGAGCATTTCATTTTGGGGTGAGGGTTTTTATTTGTGTTTTAGGATAATTAAATTTTAGGATTCATGTTTTTTAACCCTTTCCATGTGGCCGCGATTCCCCTAGTGTGCTGTAAACAGCACGAACAGGGGCGGGCCGTGACGAACCCCAGCCGTCATCAGCACACGAGCACCGTAGTGCATGACGGCTGGGGTTCGTCATCAGCATGGAAGGGGTTAATGATCAGTATTTTTTTTCAAATTTTAGTTATTGTTTTATAATAACCTTATAACACAACACATGTTAAATATATTTTTATTTTAATACATTAACTTTACTTACAAATAAGCATTTTCATTTGTTTCAATTACACACAGCATTTTAACTACACAACTATATAATATATACTTTTCAAACATTGTAATATTTGTACACCTTGTTTCCCATAGGTTTTCATTGTTTTCTATGTGAGAAATTGTACTTTAATTTTCACCATTGTCATTTTTTCAATGATTTGAAGGCTTCACGACCTATTTCTACATATGGTGGAGTGTAGAGGTTGAGGAGGGATGGATGATGTAGCATCAAACAGATAGGAAGCTTACTCTTTTATTTTTCTTATTACTTTTCATCCCTATGAAAGTGTTTTAGAGGAGCTTTAAAAGTACAAATCCGTAGCATATGGTAAAGGCTTACTCTGAAAAACGTTGTCCTTACTTTGGTGCACAATAAAATTATTGTGCTCTCTTCTGGTGTGCCGCATCTTGTTTTCTTGTTATTCGAGACAATTTACAAGAATCCCTACATAATTTGAGAGGCTGCTGCTGCCACTGGCTGGCAACGATCCCGAGGCTGGGATCTACGAAGTGCAGCGCTTGGTGTTATCATATTTATATATCTATATATATCTCCTACTGGCGGTCGCTATTAGGTAGTTACAGTTACAACCATGCTTCCATAGGAAAAGCGTTTTTTAACTTGCCTATTTCTTTGTCACTGGTTGGTGAATCTTCACAAGATTTTTCAAACAAAAGTGCTCTGGTGATTCTTGTTGAGCATGGAAAGTTTTGGGGTGCAAATACATTCCTTAGTTTTGGAAATATTAATGGAAATTCAAATTTGTATATATAGGAACGCAGACCCTCCGAGGTTCTGACAGTTCCTGTGCTCAAATCTGATTGATTACCAACACTTCAACCAGGAAGTGTTGCCAGTCATCTTGGGACTCAGCTTCTACTGAGTCCTACAAAAAAAAAGAGAGAGAAGGGTAGGAATGCCATGACCCCCTAGGCCTCTCGGGAGAGGAGGGGTCCAGCAGGACAAAAAAAACAATAGTTTTTTTTTTTTAATAAAGAAGGAAACTGCGCTGGATCCTCAGCTTCCGCCAACAACATAAAATAGAAAGACGGGCTCCCGCTCTTCTCTAATGTTTAGCCCCATGTGGGCCAGGTCCCAGAGTCATGAATGGTTATATAAAGAAGGGGGTGCACGAGGCCCCCTCCTAGGGCTTATGAAAGGCCTGTAGACTGCCACATCCCTGGGGCACTTTGAAATATGGCCCGCTGAGCCTGCCTTTGCCCCGGGGACTGCCACGTACCCTGGGCAAACAATGTAAAATAAATGTAGAGGGACCACCACCACCCCAAGGCACTGTATAATATGTATGCAGGCAGGCACCCTGGGCCCGACCACACCCTGTGAACCACCACCTCCCCATGGCAAGAATTATTTTTTAAAACCACAGGGGGGTCTCAATACCCCCCCCCCCCGCAGCCTTGGAGACCACCACCTCCCTGGGGCACTGTACTATAAGTATGCGGGTGGTATGACCAGGACTGGGGACTGAGGTCTGCTAGTCGCAAAAGGGCAAAAGTCATGCTGAGCTTATCTGTGCTGATGTACAGCTCCAGTTTGTCAGTTTTGAGAAGCTCAAACTCCCCTTTTAATTAAAAAAAATCCAGTCACAGATACGATTTAGTGTTTAGTCTTGAAGTTCCTGCTGTGTGGGGTGCCCACTTTCAAGTGTCCATTCCTATGTCTGTCATTTCTCCATGAAGCAGTGTGTCACTACAGGGGCAACTTCACTCTTGATAGCCCCAAACCACAGGCCAACTGAGTGACTAGGAGATCACATCTGGATGTCAGCTGCACTGATATAGGCAAAAGGTAACAAAGGCTCCCAGCCAAAAACTATATGATTCCCTTCTCAGCCCCATTTCCTTACTGAGAGGTGCCCAGACCCCAATGACCAGTGAGCTTTTGAGAATCAAAAAACTATTTTGAAGTACACAAGCAAACTTAGATCTTGCTTCTTACATTATATGCACCCTGTCCAGCTCTCAGGATTGCAGGCAACCCACATATCTGTTTGGGATGAAGCCACCACCTCCACAAGCCTTCCTCAAGACCCTGGGCTTCCCAATTTGGAACCTAAAGGGCTCCATGTTCTGTACCACTCACAGGTAGACATACAACACAGCATGCACACACAGGCACTGCATAGTGCTATATGCTAACACCATGTAGGCCAAGTGGGAGTTAAGAGCACAGCGGGGGAGCTGGGGAACTTTCTGTGAGTGGGCTGGCTGGTCCCACTCTAGTGACACATGTAGAAAGGCGTATTCACATTCTTGATCAGCTTTACTAAAACATAGTATGCTGCCACCACCATGCTTGTATTATATAACTCTTGAGTAAAGGCAGTAACGTTTTATCGCTTATAAAGTTACCTTTTTGGGTTCCCCTCCGGGTCCATCATGACTGCAAACCATGAGGCAGGCCTAGGCCATGATTCACCCATGATGTGTTTTTGCCCTTCGCTTAAAAATCAGTACCAGGGATCCAGACATTGTTGCATCAGTGGCTCTCAGGATAGGGGTGAAAGTCCATTACCTTGCAAGGGATTTTCCATTCCAAAGTGTTATGTTTTATGGATTGCAGAGCACGACTTATCACCTGAAGGGTATCCAGGTGCTGGAGCAAGAATGTAGGTCATATTCTGCGGATTAGTTGAGGAGCCAGGTCTTCAGCCTCTCGCAGAATTCAGGAAGTGAAGAGGAGGCCCTGATGTGTGGAGAGGGGTGGTTACATATTTTGTTTCAGATGTATTAGAAAGCTAGACCACCCATTCTGCTTTTGCGGATACAGTAGTGTCTGCAAAGGAGACAGAGGCTAAACGTTGGAGTCTATTTGGTTGGTGGAAGTAAAGTCGGTAATGGAGGTATGCTGGTCCTATGTTGTGCAGTGGCTTGCATGAATGTGTGAGGCATTTGGATTGATAGCATTTGTGTATCGGCAGCCAGCGGAGATCTCTGAAGGGTGGAGTGATGCATGTTTGACTAGGGAGGTCCAGGATAAGTATACCTGTGGCGTTATGGATGGTCTGAAGTAGGTGGAGGCGGTGGTTGAAGAATCTGGCATAGAGTCTGCTGCCGTGCTACCACTTGCTAGTGACTAGGGCTTGAGTGATGGCGCACCTGGTGCTCATTTGGATCCATTTACCAGTTTGAGTTTGGAAACTCTTACTGGAATTTTAGTTTCTTTCAAAACTTTTGATCCCTGAGGTAGCCTACAAATCTTATTTCAAAGATGTTTTTACTTCTAGCGATTGGGTAAGCTAGGTACCTGTGTGAGAGCTTTAACACCTGATTTCTGTTGATTTTTTCCCTTATAAACCTTGAGGAATCTGTTCAGGGAAAATTATCGGGAGTGCAGTATTAACCAATGAGCCTTCTAAGCAGCTTATTATTTTTTATTAGTTTTCCGGTGCTTTACAGAATGCGACCAACCATATACTACACCTAACTGATGAGGCACAAGATACCCAACAAGTGTCTAGTCTTAATTTTCCTGTTTGAAGGGAGCGAGGCATAGAATTTTGTGGTGGACTAGCCCTTTTGGGGCAGGGAAAGGCAATTTGCATATAGATGACCCCTTTCTGTAATGGTGCACACATGCTTTAGGATGATGAAATTGAATGCTACTCAGAAAAACTCACAGTGAATATTAATGATGTGATTCAAGCTTGGTATCCAACACATTTATATATTTGATATGTTGCCATTTGGCATATATATACTTGTTGGACACCTCCAGTTTGTCTCTTGATAGTGTGTGTCTGCTAAATTTCAGCAGTTTTGTGAACCTCTTGGACGCTATGGATGTGACCTTAATGTCCATAGCACTCTCAATTGGACGCCATGGACATGGCAGTCACGCTCAAGTGCCAAGGGCTGGGAATCCTTCTGGTGCTGGCACCAGAGGTATTCCCTTTTTTTCAGGTTGGGCTGCTGTGGAAGTGCTTTCCCAGCAGCCTGAGGCAGATATTTTGGAAGGGTAATGACAACGAGCACGCATGCACCCAGATGTCAACACAACAAAAGTGAAAGTAAAATGATCCTTACTTCAAATTGTGAAAGTAAAATGAGCCGTTTGGCTGAGTTACTGTTAATTTTACTTGCATCTTTGCCCATCGGTGCCCAGGGCCATATCTCAGCCCCCCCAGGAACAACTTAATTGGGGGAGGTATCATTAGAACATGGATAATCTCCTCTTTCCAGTGGTATCCCTCCCTAATGGACCTCTGCTAGGAAACTGCTGCAAGAGGCCAATCTCCAAGACGTAATCAATCCACTAGACACTAAGTATTTTTTTTTAGGGGGTGGCCTCTAGGGAATGAGCTAGTGCTCATCCCCCCAGGTACCACATTCTTTCGCACGCCCCCCACCCTACCTAACCCGGGCAAATAGGAGGTCTTAATTCCAATCTGGTTTTCAGTTGGACAGAAAGCCCACTAGACACCATGGTATATTTTTAACAAAACAAGAAAGGGCTGGGGTGTCCCATCTTGCCTTACTGCCATGTCCCCACCCATAAAGGGACGTCCAGTCTTTCTGACACTCTGGAGGCATTCTGGGCAGTTTGGTTCTTATCCGGCCACCCCTGCTGTGGGGGGTGGAATCCTTCTAGACCCCAGGGTGTTTGTTTTTCATAAAATAAGAATGGGGGTGTCTAGGGCCTTGGGCCACCCAATCCAGTCTTTGTGCTCCCCCTGGAAGATAGTTAGGGGGGTTGCCCCAATCAACTCCCCTGGAGTGGTAATATACCCACAAGACATCATTGAAAATATAGTTTTTTACATTAAAAATAGGATGAAGGCAGCCGACCCCAGCACAGATCCATGCCCCCACCTCCAAGTGGACAATACAATGGTTCTGTCTCCCCCGGAGACAGATTGGGGGTTACCACTTATCTGCCCCCTCCATCCACAGGGGAGAGTAGAATTGCCACTGGACTGCACTGTGTTTTGTTTGTTACAAGAAAGGAAAGGGGTGGAGATGGCCCACCCAGCCATAGAGCCAATTCAGTCTATCTGCCCTTTCCCCCACAAAGTAGTTACAGGATTTACCACCTGGGGTGGTAAAAAGCCCAGTAGACACCAGGGAAAATATTTTTTTTAAACAAGGGATGGGGTGTTTCACCCTGGAACTGGGCCATGCCCCATACTCAAGGTGAAAAATACTGTTTGCCCACCATGGGAGGCCAATTGAGGAAACTGCTTCCAATCTACACTGCAGAGGGCAATAGAACCCCTACAAGACACTAGGCAAAATAGTTTTTTTTATAAAAGGGGAGTGAGTGTCCCACTCTGGCATTGGGCCATACCACAGCCCCAAAGAGGGCAAACTAGTCTTTGTCACTTTGGGAGCCAGAGAGGGGCTTTTTCCCGTGGAGGCAGAAAACCCATAAGACTCAAGGGATTTCAACATGACAGAAAAACAAACAAAAGGATGGGGGCAGCCTACCCTGTGATTGAACTATTCTCCAACCCCTGAAGTGGCAATAGAGTCTTTCTGCCCTCTAGGAAGTTTGACCCGATTGGGGATGCTGCCGCAAGTCTGCCGCCTAAGGGGCTAGAAAGCCCACTAGACACTACGCTTTTTGCATCAGGTGCAACAGAAAGCAATGGGAGTATCGCACACTAGCACTGGGTCATACCCCCACCCCGAATATGCAAACCAATCTTTATATCCCCAATTTTCCCCTGGGTCAGAAAAAAGCATTCCAATCCCAGTTGCAAGTGAGGAGACATTTAGATTAATTTGCGTGCTGTTTTTACATTGGGCCAAAGAAGTGGGGTTAAATCCCAATATCGTCCCACTTGCTATGATGAATTGCTGCACTTTTCAGGCTTGGGTCAGCTGCCACCTAGGGATATCAACCAAACACAGATATTTTTGAAAACTAGACATCGAGGGGAGTCCAGGATTGTATGCATCTTTTGGATCCCACATTGTTATACTCACAAAGCCCTGTAAGCCTCTAACTTTGCATGAAATCACACATATTTCTTACATTTCTGTGATGTAACTTCTGCAATTTATAATAATCGAGAAACTTCCTACCACCCAGGGTTCCCCACTTATACTGATGAAAAAGCTATCCTACATGGGTGCCTCTGTGGGCTCATCCACTATCTAGGGAATCCTATCAAACTCAGACATTGCTGAAAACTAAACCCAGGGGAGTCTAGGGTGGTGTGCCTCACTTGAATCCCATGGTGTTTTCTTATCCATAATGCCCTTCAAACCTCAAACTTGCCTAAAATAATGCATTTTATTTGGTTTTCTGTGACATGAAAATCCAGAAGAAACAAAATTCCTACCACCGAACATTCCCTCACTTGTCCTGATAACAACAGAACCCTACATGTGAGGGTGGACCTAGCACCTGCAGCAGGAAAGGCCCAAAAACACAATGGGGAGACATCAATGTTTCCTGAAAATAAATCCTACTTGGGCAAAGTACCTGCAGTTATTGGACCTGGGCTTGGCTGCCACCTAGGGAAACCTTCTTTAGACCCCATATAGCTGGTTCAAGAACCCCCTCAGCACTTGACTCTCAGTAATAGCATGAGTCCAGCAGTCTAAAGACTTCTCAGAGGGAGATGGATACAGGCAGTGAACAGAGGCTCACAACTCAAAATATGTGCAGCAGCAGTAATAAATGATTTTCCAGCCAATACTTTTATTTTATCACTACGAACATAAAGGAAAATATGGCATTCACAAACAACTTCCACAGTCCCATGAGGTCAGGGCTCTAGTGATTCTTTACACGGTTCACTGAGCCCTGCTCCTTCCTCGCTCTAGCGGTTATTCCCCATTTACTATA
Source organism: Lissotriton vulgaris (assembly GCF_964263255.1). NCBI lineage: Eukaryota > Metazoa > Chordata > Amphibia > Caudata > Salamandridae > Lissotriton > Lissotriton vulgaris. The sequence continues at coordinate 1,129,181,236 of NC_141691.1, forward strand.
GTCGACATTCAGGTGAAACCTCACTAGTGGTCTGAGTCTCAGGAGTCCCACTCTAACTCTGTAACTAAAGTCAAAAGTGTTCCTGTGCTGAGGTGCCATCTAACAATAAAGTTCCTCTTGAACCGACTGGCCTGAAATCAGTATTACCAGCGCATGCAAGATTAGAGTGACCAGAGTCTCTGAGCGTGCCCACTCCATGGGTGCAGAAGCAATACTCTGGTACATTCTCAGCACGCAGCCCAGGTGGGTGAGTCTTGTCTGTCCTCAAGTTCCTCACATGGGGTGGTGCGGCTACAATAACCAGAGGTTCTTCGTGGCTCCTCCAAGTGGGTAAGTTCTTCGATCCTTCCTATAGTGTTCTGTTTCTTCCCACCTCAAAGAGGGAACCTACTCAACAGGATTCCTCACTAGACCTCCCTCCCTTCAATGCTCTCACCTTCCTCACATGGCACAATGGCCTTGACAAGCAGGCAGTTGCTGGTGCTTCAAGCTCCAAAGCAACTGTCTTGGACTTTCTTGGTGATGTAACCTTACCAAGCTGGGAGACTAGCAGGCCTTGGCCCCCAGTCAGGTCACAGGTAGAGGTCTTACAGGGCTTTTTCTCCTCGCACAGCCCAACTGGCTGGTAGACAGTTGACATATTTGAGAGTCTCAAGCTCCCTTTCTTATAGTCCAGTTCCAGATACCAAATGTGATCTAGAGTGTGAGTCTTTGAGGTTTATGTTGAGCGTCTGCTTCCTATTTGAAGTACCCACTTCTCCGCCCTCTCTTCGCCAGAAAGCAGTCTGTAACAGAAGGAACAATTCTGTGGCTGATAGCCCCACAACATAGGCTATGGGAGTGACTAGGAGTTTACACCTGGATACTAGCCACAGTGATATGTGTCCAAGGAGGTGGGCCTCAGCCTAATCTTTGTGTTTCCCTTATCTGGTCCCATCTCCTTCATTAGAGGTGACCAGGTCCCTTTCCGTCTGACCTCTCTCTAAATCAAAGGGTATCCTATAAAGTATACTGGGAGCATGGCTTTCCCTATCTACAGTGTGCCACACCCAGTTTATAGAAATGCAGCAATACACAAATCTATTTGAGGGATTCCTCTACCCCCTCATGTTTCGCCATGCAGCTCTGGGTCTCACAACATTTTACACAAAGTCCGCCATGTACTTTACCGGTCACGGGCACACATACACCCAGAAGATGAGTACAGTATACACCCACTGCAATACATCCTTCATGTATTGTACCACTCAGCTTCAATATGCTCCAATCTACCTCACTCTACTCTACTCCACTCCAATCAACCCCACTCCAGTCAACCTCACTCTATCCCAAACTACCCCACTCCTGCCTTCCCCAATCTACCCCATTCCAATCGACCTCAATGAAATCTAACCCAATTTATTCCACCCACACTAACTTTTAGACATTCTAAACACCAGCCACACTGGTGTACAACACAGCTAAAACACATTGTCAAAGCCAATAGCTTTTGCGTTGTCTGTGCCAAATGCTTGTTTATATCAACTGCTAGTTTCTTTTGAAAAATCTTTCCCAAATTACCCCTTGCTGAATTCTGAATTATGCCTAGTTTTCAGAAATGTATAGCTTTCCTGAAACACCCATTGATTTCACATGTTTACTCCACAAACTGCAAGTAGGCTAAAGCCATCACAATTATGAAAAATTGCAACCTCTGCAAAAAAGGTGGCTGAAAAAAATATATATCCAATTCTGCTTGTTCCTAAAGCACAGAAGATTGTGAGCTTAGTACAGCAAACCTTTGTTGAGGCCATTTAAAAAGTAATATGCTTTGTTTCAAGCACTTTTTCCCCCTTCTCCCTTGAAAAAAACAAACAATGTAGCTGTATTTGGGCGATTTCCCCTGTTCCCTCCAGGGGGGATCTACAAAACGTGGGTACCTGTAGGTGCTCAAAGATATTGGAAAAAAGGTGCAAAATTGGTGTTGATATCTTTTTTAGAAATAAAGTTATGAGGGTGTAAATGCAAGTGATGGAGCAAGGATTCGCACATAACTTGACTTGCTTGAATTCAGTCTCCCAACATAATGATAATGTACTAATCAACATGTTTGTCTTATTGATATTTCATTACCTGACATCTAAGTGAAGCTTGCATATGTGCTTTTACTAACGATAATCTGCTTGCATTAATATGGCCGCTGCTATGCGGGATTTCTTACTGCGCATGCGTCTGTCACACTCAAGTGACATGACGTACTCCCTGCTTTTGGAGGGATTCTTTTGCTTCTGCGCACTAGAACTAAGATGGCTGCTCTATGTCCTCACATGCAAGAAGTTTGCACCGCTGCTTATGCTAAGCTGTTCGTTCTGCTTAACTCTAATGCAATAGATAAATATAAAATAATGGGAATAGAGTAGAGATAAGTGGTAAACAGTGCATACATTTATTCTTTGTTATAAAACTGTTTCTTTTCTATTTCTCATATGTATCGAACTATGGGCCTGACATGTATTTCTGAACTCCATCTTTGGAGGAACTGCGACTGCGCAGAAAATCTCAAGTCCATGAAGCACTGACCTTTGAAACCCGGACAACTCCTGACTTGCTAGACGATGTTCATGGGAACGTCAACTCCTGACCCCTGTGAAGGAAGCTGAACTAAAATATGGACTACATTGTAATCATTATTGATACATTCACTGCCGGGTGGAATAAAAGTGCATGGGAAAATAAATTGATGGGCGGGAACGCAAACATTAATATTCATTTTGAAAGTTTCATTTTAGTTTGGTGTGATGACCTCTTCTCTCTTCTAGTCCAATCAAAATTGGGGATCCTTACACTTGCAACATTGGGGGGTGGTGCAATGCCCTGGAAAACAGTATAATTGGAGTAGGCTTAGCTAGAGAAATTGTCTGACTTGTCCGAATAGCTGACCTGTCACTGACCCAACGCAATCAATAGGTGATCGGGAGCAGCGGTGCTGGCGGAGCCCTGTGTCAGAAGGTTCGAAACCAAATCGGGGTTTCAGAGCTGAAGTGCTGGCAAAGCACTTTGTCGGAGATATCGATAACTTTTACCGGGTTCTGGCTGTTAGCTGCAGAGCGGGAGTAACGCAGGCGTTGCAACTTTGACTGCGGGTGCTGGTTTTAGCCCTTGGTGGTCCTGTCCTGATCCAATTTGGCTTTACCTGTCCTGATTCCGATCTGCACCTGCTTGCCTTTATTGTGCCTGCACTTTCAGGGTTCTGTCCTTTAAACTGACCCGTGGCCAGGGTTAGTTCTTCACACCATTCTAGGTAAATATTCAATGTGGGTATGTCATTGTATTGTTTCCTTCTCTCTCCCCACCCTCTTGTCAAATGCGTAAAGATTGCTTTATAAAAACTCTGCATATTTTCATTCTAATCGTTATTTTCCTAATTGAGAATTTTCTATTATTCAATGCTTGGATTATGACATTTTAAAGATTTTAGATAAAGAGTTTTAAACCTTTCCAGAGTTGTGGTTATTTTATGAGTGCAAATGTTCTTATTTTACCTATTATTCTAATACCTTTGATCCCTTAGGTCTCTAGGTACTAATGACGAAGATTGGTAAGTCAATGGTATAGGTCCTAAATGAAAATTATAAATCACTGATTAGAGTAAGTGCACAGGTTACCTGAATAAAATCTCATCATATGTTGTTTATGGGCCCAGGTGAGTATGGTAATCTGAGTCGGGTGACCTGCGCGCTCTATCAGTATTTCTTTGGTAGCAGTAGTATGGTTAGGGTTTAGTTAATATAGGTAGTTAGTTGGTTAATGAAAAATATTTTTGCAAATTTGAAATCGTATTATTGATTGTATTGATTTATGTATTAACCAAAAATAGTTCGTACCTGATATATATTTTGTCTGGAATCCCCGGGGGCAGAATAGAGGGTGGTAAATGGAAGCCAAACTGCAGTGAGGTCACTTACCTGTAGGAAATGAGTGCATGGTTAGGTAAAACTGGAAGCACTATTTAGGGATTTTCTGTATGAATGTGTGAATGAATGATAGTAAAGAGTTTGCTAGCAAAACTTTTTGTGTGATATCACCTAGAAAGGGTCACACGGAAGGAGTAGCAAGTTCGTCTGAGCTTGATTGATAGCAAAGGGGTTCGCTGGTAAAACTTTGGGATAAGTCTAAAGGAGTAGCAGGTTCTCTAATACTTTCGGAAAGGGTAGACGGAAGGGCTCTATTCGTAGTATATGAAGAGTAAGCGGAAGGGATTCACTTGTAGTGAGTGAAGTATATCTTTCCTTTGATTTAGTTACTCAGGTACAGTGGAGAATGTTTTTAGGTTGTTGAATAATAAAATCTGCATTAAAAGTGAAAGTAAAAGTAAAAGTAAAAGTGAAAGAAATTAAGTTTTCGTATTACCTTGCAACGGTGGGAGTCAGTCGCGGAACTGCGCTGACGTCACTCAGTGCCGCGCTGGTATTGGTTGAGACAGTGTGTGTGTAACTGAGATAGTAATCGTAAAGGAGGGGTGAGTACAGGAGCGTTAGAACTAGTCTCACGAGAAAAGCAGCACAACCATTGGTTGAAGTTATTTGAATTCTAAATTTTGATTGGTCACTGAAAAATATAGAGACGTGCTAGTATTGGAAGTAATTTTGTAAACAAATTGAGAGTTATCCTAAACAGATTTGCGTTTAAAATTATATGTAAGTCCACTTGTAGGAGGTAGACCCGATAGGAAATATCTAGGGTTTGCACAAGAACAGTTATATGAGGAAGACCTTATATCATGTACGGAGAGAAAAGAAAGATGTCATTCATTAAAAGAATTATTTCAAAAAAGATAAAGCAATTAAAACAAGAGAAGGGATTACTATTCCACCACCACCAAAATACACCCGCATCATACATGATGGTCGAAAGGGGCTATCACACTTGTGTGTGGTTAGAAAATTGGATGGAGTACACAAAAGATGATGGTGTTTTAGCATTTACAGAAAATGGTACGTTTTATGGCAGAGTGTTATACAATTTGAGAACTTGCATGAATGAATTAGATCCCAGACCTAGATTAATGCAGTATGAGGCATTGAAAGATTGGGAAACTGAGGCTTTTGAGTGAGATAAACCCAGAAGTAACAGGAATTGGAGTACGTTTTATCCTAGATTTCCAAAAGAGACAAGAGACCAACAAATGAAACAATGGAGAAAGTTCATGTTAGTGGAAGGACTATATCCTGTAATAACTTTAGAAGAACCTACAGGGAGTAAAAGGACTGAGAAAACGAAACATTTAATGACTAGTGGTGAATCGGATAATGATTATTTGGAGGATTTATTAATGAAAAATCCACCACCTTATAATGAGGAACCAAGCACAGTTAATCCAAATGCTCCATTTCTGAAACCACCTCTGATACCACAAGTGGTACATGAGACTTTGTTTGAAAAAGTACTACAAGAGGAGGAGCCAAGCCGGCGACCGCAATGGCCGCTTAGTCCCTCGGCTCCGATCACCATCTCCTCCCGGGATCACATCCTGCATGAACTACCGCTGCAAGACGGAGTGCACGGGGACATGAAAGCTTCTGATCACCGAGGGTGAAGTCCCGAGGTTCGTGCCTGCTTGTGGAGGCGAGATATGGCCGGCGACGTTCGCGGCCCGCAGCAGCCCTGAGACCGGGGACTCGGCCAGACTAAGAGGCTGGTCCCCGAGTGAATAACAACGGCCGCCGGTGGCCTGGAGGGACCGGTCAGCTCCGAAGTGGCGAGTAGCGGCGGTTCTTCTGGCAGGCTCATATTGGCATACTGTGAGCACGTGTGGGGACCGAGACTATCACTGTGCCCCCGTGTAGACAGATAGTGCAACACGATTTTCACTTGTTCTCCGCCGAGAAGTGTTTTGCTACTTGTCCTGCTTCTGGCGGGAGGCTCCCGAATTTCCTACGAGCCGCCATTAAGCTGAACTGACTCCAGCGGTGACTTTTAATTGATCTTGGTGGCCCTGCCGGTGGAGCTACACTGCTCGCTGCCTTGCTGCCTACGCCGCGGCCCCACTCCGGACCTGCTCTGACCCGTGCTAATATGGAGACGGGGAACATGGTACACGGGGGGCACGGAACTGATCTGCACCTTGACGATTTGCTGGCCTCCCTAGCTGCCCTCCGTGACACCTTGGTGCAGGGCGCCCGATTATTGGGGGCAAGTTGGATAAAGTGACCCTCGCGGTGGAGCGAATGAGATCGGCTGACCCGTTAATGCACAGTGAGACTCCGTCTTCAGCGCCCAGAAGCTTCAAGATGGCGCCTACTACTGCAGCTGGAGGGTCGGAAACACTGTGCCTCGCGACACTCCATGATTGTACTATTGGATGCACTGGACAGTCTGGAGGCACTAGACTGGATCTGACTGATAGACCCTTTTCCTACGACCTGCTGCTTGGGATCCTGGTGCTGCTCCTGCCGTGTTTGGACATTGAAATGTTGTTCTCCTGTGTTACTTCGTCACATGAAGTGTGGAAGGTCTGTTTCAATGCCAGGTCTTGCCCGTCGCACTTGCTGGAGATTGGTAATGTTGCTGGATCTGGTGATATAAGCAAGACTGGACAAGGATAAATGACTCTCCTCCGGGTCATCGTCTTTTGTGCTGGGGCTGTGAGGGTTGCGCGATACGTTGCCTTATTTAATACTGCGCCGGGTTGAATTTGTCCCTTGCGACTTGTTTATTTCGATCTGTCTCTTGCTGCTTTAGTTCACATCCTGTGCAGATATAACGATTATGTGAGGGAGAGGCCGAGGGACTGCTATAGGTTTGCTCTTTATATTTGTTTGTGGCTTTTGTTGCAAGGGGTGCTGCTTTCATAACGTTGTTACTACAGTGGTTATAGCTGCTTTGGGGAGCGAAATGTACTGTTTTATGGTCAATCCTGTTTAATGCATGCTACTGCCTACGCACCGCTCGCAGTAGTCCTGACTGTGCATACCTTGCTCAATGATAACCCCTTGTACCTATATGTTTTGATTGCCGGCTAGGGGCCCTGAGTGCCCGGGAGCTGGTCTGTTTCTCTCCTCCTCCACTTTTTATATTTTTCCCTACTGTGGGGCAGTTCCGGGGCGACAGGCACGCTGTTAGTGGGTTAGGCCGTAGCCATTACAGGGGTGCAGGGTGGCGGGTGCGGGGGGGGGGTTTGTTATTTTAGTTTGTTTTGTTCTATGGTCCCTATCGCTCTTTTCCGGCTTTGGGAGGGTTCTTCCTCTTTCGTAGGGTTGGCTGTCTCTGGGTCTTGCACCTTTTTTCTTTTTCCGGCATCTCAACAAGCCTCTGTTTCCTGTTCTTGGGGTGGGTTCTCTGGGCTCATATTTGGAAATGTTGCTTTCTGTAATGCTGGTTATCATTCAGTCTTATCGCTGCGGCTGCTCAGATTATATAGTTGCAGTAGTCATAACCTATCTCCGATTGTAAATGGGATGCGTCCCCCCTGTTTCTTTTGTGTCTTTTTATGTAAGGTGTGCAGTCCTTGTTGTTGCAGCCCCCTCTCTTCTTCTAAAATCAAAAATGAAAACCTCATATCCTGTGTCGCATACCCCACAGTCACGTCTGGTGTAATTTGAAATATTTTGATTGTAGATGGGCCTACGGCCTACGGTTCTCCTGTTTCTATTGACTGTCTTTGCGGCCGGCCATGATGGTTGTGGGCTTGCGCATGTATCTCCTTGTTTTTTCAATAAAGGTTTAAAAAAAAAAAAGTACTACAAGACAGGGAAAGAGAAGCATTAAATAAACAAAGCAGTGAGTTAATTCAGAAAATTTCCCAATTAAATACAAGTCTTGAAGCCCTAACAATTCCGGTAACTATTGGCCCACTTATTCCTTTGTACAGAGATAAGCAGGCTAGTCCTAAAACTCAAGTTCTGACTACACCTGTAGTTCAGCCAAGGAAAGAACCCTTAATAGTTGATGATCAAGCAAGTGAATGTGAGTCGGTGATTTCCTTTATGGATTTGCCAATTAGAGAACCAGTGAGTGACTCGGTCAGGAAAACCACTCCTACAAATTCTAGAGAAGTACAAATGGAGACATCCTCAGGTACAAGAAATGCCACAGTAGTAACTCCAGAAGAAATACAGAGATGGACACGAGAAATAGAGAAACCAAAATCACAGCCAAAAGTATCGGATATATTTAAATTAAGAGTCGAATTAGAAGAAATGATGGCTGGAAATGTGGGATTGGACAGATTAAATACATTCAGTGAAGATGAATTGTTGTTCATATGCAAAAGTATTACTAGAAATACAAGAGGGTTACATGAAATGTTAATGGATATGGCAGCTAACATGGGAATTGACATTGGCAAATCTAAAGTATTACAGAAACCATATTGAGCTGAATTTTCTGACAAAGATTTGGAAAATATGAATGTGTCAGGTAGAAAGCTACAGATCAGGGAGCTTATGACATTATTACAAAAATGGGTCGACATAGAAAAATGGAAAACTAGGTGGGCAAAGAAAAAAGAAGAGGCCCGATCAAAACAAACTGCATCTGAATATGTGTTAAAAGAAGCAGGCAAGGTGGAAAGGTTATGTCCCATGAGAGAGGTACCAGGTGGAGGTTATGTACATGTCCCATGGTCCAGACAGGATATTTTGTCATTTACAAATGACTTCCCCAAACTTAGCGAGAAACCTGTAGAGTGGTACAGACAAGTTGAGAGATTTGTGAAGGTTTTGAAATGTCTTTTCAAAGATTTAGATTGACTATTTGACATTGTTGTTCCTGTAGATTTGTGGACAGAATGTAAAATTGCTATTGATTGGTCTAGTGATGAGTATCCTAGAGATCCGAAGACAGGGGCACCTTCTGATGAGGTGATGAAGAAGTACAATCAAGTGATACTGTACCTCAAAGGGAAGGTGCCTGCAAAAGAGACAGATTGGACTAGGATAGATAGAACCACTCCGAATAAAGATGAATCTGTGCATGTATATTATGAACGTCTGTTACAAGTATTCAAATAGTATAGTGGATTGGATAATATCGATATGAAAGACATGACGCATTTCATCTATCGGTTTGTGTCAGGATTAAGGCCAGAAATTTCACAATGGATCAAGGACCATAAAATTTGCTGGCAGGCCAAGCCGATTGATGAAATCCTTAAATATGCAAAATATTGTGAAGATGAACTTGACAATAAACAAAAAGAATTAAAGGAAAAAGTAATGTGGGCACAAGTGAAATTAGCAGAGCAACGGAGCTTCAATTGAGCCAAATAAACAATAACCAGACTCAAAGTGATGGTAATGGGGGTGAGCCAAGGGGAAAATTCAATAGAGGAGAAGCCAAAAAGAAGTTTGCCTGTCATAGGTGTGGCAATTTGGGGCACTGGAAGAACGAGTGTAAGGCTGTGAAAAACGGTAACATGCAAACAAATGATTTAAATCCACAGACGCAGAATGAGGTGCCACAGAAACAACAGCAGCAGGTAATACAAAACCAGTTACCCCTTGCACCTATGCCAAATTTTAGGAGCAAAGTACACCAGAGTTCGGATACCACAAATTGGGAGGGAAGTGAGAGGAGAGACACAGCAACATCACAATTTCTTTTGAGTGATACGTTTTTTAGTGAGGACACATACTGACGGTGCCTGAGAGGGGAGGACGAGGAGTGCGTATTTGGCGCATCCTTGCCGGTAGATAAGTCAGGTCCATACATTGAAGGAAAAGTTGAAGGAAATGATGTCACCTTTCTATTGGGCACTGGTGCTACCCGTTCTACTGTGAGAACACCAGACGTTCCAAACCTACCCCTCTCGGGAGAAGGTATCCAAGTAGTGGGCTTTTATAATAAACAAATGAGTACCCCAGTCACAGAACCAATGGAAGTTAGAATAGGCAATTTTAAAGAAATGCATAGATTTGTTGTGTGTGATTCAAGTCCAGTGAACCTGTTAGGTAGAGACTTGTTGTGCAAAATGAATTGCACCATCTTTTGCACCCCGAGTTGTGTTGAAATTCAAACCCCAGAAGAAGACGGAGTTTATAAACTAATGTTAGCAAAACAAGAAACAGAGAACAAAAAGTTAACTATAGAAGACTTACCAGAAGAATTACAACAGACTGTAAATCCTAATGTATGGGATTTTACCGGAAAAGATGTAGGATTAATGGCAAATGTAAATCCAATAAAAGTGACAGTAAAAGAAGGTGCAGTTTACCCAAAAACTCGACAGTACAAAATGAGCCGAGAAATAAAAGCAGGTGTTGCAGCAGAAATAAAGCGTTTGGTTGAAGCAGGCATTTTACAAGAAATAATGAGCAGTCCATGTAATTCGCCCATAATTGGCATAAAGAAGCCAAGTGGCAAGTATAGGGTCGTACAAGATCTGGGCAAGAATAATAAGATTGTTGTCCTGTGCTGTCCAGTTATGCCAAATCCTGAGCGATTCTGTATCAGATACCGTGGGAAGCTGGATGGTTCACCGTAATCGATTTGTGTCACACATTTTTCTCGATTCCATTGCATCCAGATAGCAAATTTCTTTTTTCTTTTGAATTCAACAGTCATGTGTACATCTGGAACCGCATTCCTCAGGGGTATTCAGAGAGTCCATCGATTTTTAATCAGATTTTGAAAAAGTGCCTTGAGTCTTTGGTGCTGCCCAGACAGGTAGTCCTGGTCCAGTATATAGACGACCTATTGGTGGCGTCTAAAACTTGAAATGACTGTGTTGTTGATACCATTGCTTTACTGAATCATTTGGGTGAAGGAGGGCATAAAGTGTCACCTGAGAAATTACAATTTTGTACCACGTCAGTGAAATATCTGGGGCACCAGATAGAAAGAGGGGTCAGAAAAGTCACCTCAGAAAGGATAAGAATAATCAAAAACATGAATCTACCTCAAACTCAAAAAGCGATCACAATGTTTCTTGAAGTTGTAAGTTACTGCAGGCAGTGGATTGTGGGATTTGCAGTTCTAGCAAAGACATTGATACAAATGACAAACAAAAGAGAAAAAGACCCAGTAGAATGGGATGACAAAAGCATGACTGCTTTTTTGAAATTACGAGAATGTCTGTGTACAGCTCCAGCATTAGGGATGCCTGACTATTCAAAAGATTTTGCACTATTCTGTGACACACAAAATAATTGTGCACTTTCAGTCTTGACCCAAACTCATAGTCTGATGAGACGTCCTGTGGCATATTTTTGTTCCACACTAGACCCAGTGGCATCTGCATTGCCTGGATGCCTGAATGCAGTAGCTACAACCTGCATGAGCCTTGAGCAATGTGAGTCCATTATTATGGGACATCCAGGGACAGTAAATGTTCCACATGCAGTTGTGATTTTGTTAACAACGACCAAGACTCAGTACCTCACTCCTAGTCGGCTGACTAAGTATGAGCGAATCCTTGTAGGTGCAGGAAATGTAACCATTGCTAGGTATAATATTCTGAACCCAGCAACACTGCTACCTAATTCACACTTTGCAGAAGTAAAGGGAAAAGTCGAACATGATTGTATCGACTTGACTAAATACAGTATAAAACTACGTCCTGACATAAGAGAAGAGTCGTTAATTGATTCTGAATATGATCTATTTGTAGATGGCTCATGTATGAGACATGAGGAAGGAGGCTTGAGTGCTGCCTATGCAGTGTGCACGTTGGGGGGTCCAATTGAAGCATCCTATTTACCTGGTTTGGAGTCAAGTCTGCACAAGTAGCCAAATTGGTTGCATTAACAAAGGCTTGCAAAAGTCTGCACAAGTAGCCAAATTGGTTGCATTAACAAAGGCTTGCAAATTTGGGAAAAATTGGAAAGTAACCATTTACAATGATAGCCAGTATGGTTACGGGGTTGTGCACGGCTTTGGCCAATTATGGATGCAAAGGGAGTTTCTGGCTTCTTCAGGTACTCCTATTAAAAATGGTCATTATGTCAAAGATTTGCTTGAAGCAATCCAATTGCCAAAAGAAGTGACAGTGGTCAAATGTGCTGCTCACCAATCTGGAAATGACAAAGTGACAGCTGGTAATCGATATGCTGACCAGTTAGCCCAACATTGTGCCAAATTTAAAATGGCTGTAAACAAGAACATTGAAGTGGGTGAAAACAGCTGCCAACTTATGTTTCTTGAAGGTGTGAGAACATGGGAAGAAGTGAGAGACTTGCAAAATGAAGCAGAACCAAAAGAAAAGGAAGAGTGGAGAAAGATAGGTTGTCAGAGAAGGGTTGAAGATGGTGTCATTGTTTACCTTGATGGTAGGCCTGTGTTACCAGACTGTTTGCTTGCTCCTATGGCTAGGATGTTCCGCTGAGATTCTCATTTGGGGAGAGATGCCATGATACGTCTGTTCAGACAGTTGTGGTTCAATGTGAAATTCAGAAACATAGCAGAAGCACTTTGCCATAGTTTTTTAATTTGTCAACAAATGAGTCTTGGAAAGAAAACTGTAGTGTTACCAGGAAAGATTGGGAAGGCAGAGGGTGTCTTTATACGATTACAGATTGATTTCATTCAGTTACCCCCTTGTCGAGGACTAAAATACATTCTTGTCATTGTCTGCCTATTTTCAAAATGGGTGGAAGCTTACCCCACACGTAAAAATGATAGCATCCCTGTAGCAAAACTCCTACTCAAAGAACTCATACCTAAATTTGGTTTTCCAGTAACAATTGAATCAGACCGAGGCTGCCATTTTAATAATGAAATAATTTGCCTAATCTGTGAAGCATTCAACATTAAGCAAAAGCTGCACTGTGCATACCGCCCAGAGGCTTCTGGTCTGGAGTGGTAGAACAACTGAATGGCACAATGAAGTCGAGATTGGGAAAGATGTATGAATCTACCCCATTAGAGTGGCCAGATGATTTACCTCTTGTTCTGATGGGACTCAGAAGTAATACAGCCCGGAACACAGGCTTGAGTCCTCATGAAATATGAATGGGAAGAGCAATGAGGCAAGCATGGGTGCCAGGACACAAGCTGATAAATATATCTGATGATTTAGTACTGGAGTACTGCAAAGAACTAGCTGACCAAGTGCGTTCTATCTCTCACCAGGTTGGGAAAAACGCTGTCTCCAGACAAGCAACTCCAGCACATGACCTGAACCCAGGTGATTGGGTAGTGTTAAAGAAACATACTCTAAAATCTTGCCTTGCACCGAGGTGGAGAAAACCACGACAAGTAATTCTGGTTACCACCTCATCTGTAAAGTGTGAAGGAAGTCCACACTGAATCCATGCCAGTCACACAAAAACAGTGACTGAACCTGATGAAATTGAAGCTGAAGGTTGTGCAGCTGAGGGGTCTCAAGATATCGATTCCGAAGTACCTGAAGAGGAACAACCAAGAACCAGTCAAGATGATTGGATTCCAGTAGTTGAGATACCTGCAGAATATGTGAGAACCAGAAGTCAGACTTATCTAGACAATCAGAGTGATAGTGAGGACGAGATAGATTTAGAAAAACGTACTCAGATTACAGAAATCCAAGCCAGTAGTAATACTGAGGAGGAACAGATAAGGAAAGATCAGAATTCTCAGGCAAATGACACTCCACCAAGAACTCTTGCATCTGAGAAGGGACAGATAGGTAATAGGGCGAGAGCTCAGGCAGAAGAAAATCAAGGGTTCAAAGAGCTTGAGCAGGGCCAGATAGTAGTAGAAAAATTTGTTCAGGAAGGAGAAGGTGAATCAAATCAAAGTCAAATTCAGCAGATACCTGAACAAGGCCAGATTAGTAACCAGGCAGAAGAAACAGAAATAAGACCTGGACCTAGTCAGATAGAAAGGGATACAGAAGACAGCATTGAAATAAATGTGCCACAACTGAAGGAAAATAAGAGAGCACTGGAAGAAGGCCAGAGCACAGTGCCAGTAAAAAGACTCAGAAAAGGAGACAAGTGGCCTAGGTTTGTAAAAAGGCTGAAATTTCGTCTAAAGACAACAAATGAAGAACCAGAACAAGTAAATGAAATAACAAGTCAAGCTGAACAATCTACAGCACAACTGAGGAGAAGTCCACGACTGAAAAGACTGAATAATAAATTCAGAGGCCCTGAATGGACTTACATCATTCTTGAAGATTTCGAAAACTTAGAAATAAGTTACGAAAGTGATGACGAATTGATTGCTGATCAGACTGACGGAGAAGTGAGACCCACTTGAAAATTTCACAGGGTAAAAGGCTGTGTAAATGCTACAAAGAGGGGTTAAGTCTCCTTGGTCAGAAATGGCTGATCATACTGTTAATGGAAGACCGAAAAGAAAATGTTTAAAAACATCCTGTAGAATATGCAAATGTAGTATAGCGACAGTACTCGTAGTATGGTTAGGACTGACAATAGCTATTCCTTACATAATGAGTAGAGACATGAAGAATAATACTAATGAGCTACAAACGATAGATACACCAAGAAAAATAGATACACAAGAAAAAGCACTTAGCATTAAACAACAGAAGGTAGATTTAGAAGCATCAGATGAGGAAGGACTACATTATACTGGAATTAAAAACAGAACTCACTCAAATGTATTTGCAAACCTATTAGTACACTATGTAGAAGCTATGGAAATAGAAGATTGCTATGTTTGTATGAAGTTACCTACTTCGGTAGCCAAAGGTGTGACTTACCATCATTTACCACTAACATATGGAATTTCATGTAGTATTTTCGCTAGTTTATTCTATAAGAAAGGACCTTTGCAGTATAACTATTCTAATTCAGATGTGATATTTTCTGAACTTCCTATACGTAGTAACCTGAATCCTGTACATACTAAGTGTAATGTAACACACTATATGGGTGAATACTTTCTAACTATAGGTACAATAGATATAGCTGAAGCATACAAGAATAATTTAACATGTTTATTACGAGAAAAAGAGAAAATATTTTTGAATATGGTTGAGAAAAGAAGAGAGAATTTCCAAAGAAAGGTAAATGATAAGAATCATAAAATTCCTAAAAGGGCTGAAAATATAGGGTTCACTTCAAATGGCAAGACTCATGCTGTTATTTTGCTGGATTTCGAAAAGAAGGGGAAACTTTGTCTCCACAGGGAAAGAACTAGTTATTATAACTATATATTCAGTGGTTCCAGTGAATGTGAACACAATTATAAGGTAATTGGGGGTTGGGGTTTCAAAGATGGAACTGAACCTGTGTTTCCTGGAATTTATTTTATATGCGGAAACAAAGCTTATTACAAATTGCCAGATCGTTGGTATGGGAGCTGTTATTTTGGAATAGTATTCCCAAAGATATATCATGTAAACAAAATCACTGGAAACAATGAAGAAACTAATGGATTATTACGTAGCAAAAGAGCTAGTTTTAGAGAAATAGTAGGTGATATATTTAATGCATTGATATGAGGAACCGGAATTGGTTTTCGGTTCTATGAAGCATATAATCGTTGTTTAAGAATTAGCATGATGTATCTAGATTAGTTACCACAAGTACGCAAACACTAACCTACACCTGAAATGCAGTAATTTTGGGTTCTAACATACACCGCATTGCACGTTTTACACTTGCTCGACTCGACTGACGCCATTTTGTGGCCTCACTCGAGAAATAGCCCAACTGTTGCAAACTGCTGTCGTCAGGCCTGTCAAGGTTATAGGTAGAAGGAGGAGGCCGGATAAGCACATTCCGGGGGTACGGGACGGACTCTCTCGGAGTCGGCAGAAGGGAGTCACACCATACGACCTTGCTAATCTAGGATGAGCTAAACCAAGAGCGCTTTGTCTCCCATATATGGTCTTTCCCTTTGCACCAACCTGTACCAACTTGTATTTTTCCATCTTAGGTAACGGTTTCGAAATGTAACAGTATATATGTGATGTTCTGACAATGTGCCAGCAGTCTTCTTGGCGAGCCTCGTGGGGTTAGGTCGCAAGGAGCTCCTCTGGCAGCGTTTGTTTGTTATAATAAACAATTGGACCTTCTACACTGCCGACCGACTGATTATTGGTAATGGGAATGGGACTAGTTGTAAGTATAACTCTACTTGGTTGATGATAAATTTTTTTCGGTACTATATTTTTCGGTACTTCAGCTGGCGACTCCGCCGGGACTCCACATTGGGGTCGTCCCTCTGTAATCAGAAAAGAAGCGGGACATTGGAAGGGGCGATTTTGATCGGGGGTTGAAGAATAGACCAAAACAATTTGGGGTCTGCTCCGCTCTCCATCATCCGAGATTGGACTCATAAATTTAATATGGCTCTACAGGAGGTATATAAAAATGTCGACACATTGGTTAGGTATTGAGGCAGGATGTTTTTAAAGAGTCCCAATTGGACTTCCCAACATCCCATGCGAGAGGTACACCCTATTTACCATCCCGAAATTCCCGAAGCACGCGATGCTGCCCACCAAGTAATACGGGCTCGAGTAGATGCCCGAGTCCAGGAGCAATGGGTGTACACTCCGTGGAAAAGAAGCGAAGTTCTTGCTTTAAAATCCCAACTACCTGACCCCCGTAAAAATCCCACTGCCTACTACAAGGAACTGACCGAGGCTGCGGCCTCTGCCGTAATGACCCTGGCGGATGTCGAGTTATTCTTTGGGTTATTCTTTTGGGTTACTAGTTCCTGTTGATATATGGCGGCAGGTGGACAACACTGATCATGCTGAATTAGGGGGGACCTGGGAAGAACTGAAAGTTTGGGACCGAGATCGTAAACCCAGGGATAAGCCTAGAAATTAAATAACTTCCTTACCGGCAAAAATAATAGCATATATGCCTACCTTGATACCTCCACGAAAAGTTGACTGGGATAAACTGACAGCTTGTAGGCAGAAGAAGGATGAAAGTGTATCCGACTTCTTCACTAGATTCGAAGGAGTCTTTATAGACTTTAGTGGGCAGGATTTGGCCACGGAAGGTGGAATTAGGTTGTTTGTGAACACATTTGTTACCAACTTGGCCCCGGAAATTTCTGTGCGGTTACAGGCTGCAGAAAGTACCTGGACTACCTCCACTCCCTCCGTGATTTTGAGTATGGCTTAGTACTACGAACATAGAGAGAATGAAAGTAAGGATAAAGTAGAGAAGAAGGCCAAAGACCTCAAAACTCGGGTGCTGCTTCAGCAAGTTGTCTGAGGACAAGGAGGTGGGAGAGGAGCCAGAGGGCCCGTGCCCAGAGGGTCGGGCACAGGCCGAGGCACAGGCGGGGCTCCGACGGTGGGGATAAACCAATGTTCATATTGTAAAGAGTAAGGACATTGGAAAGCGCAGTGTCCGTTGTTACTTGCCCAGAACGGTGCAGTCCGAGGGCGGGGACGAGGACGAGGCGGCCCCGATCGGAGTGATATGCACAGAGAGGAAGGATCAGGCAAGTCTGAACTAAATCCTTTCGATGGTCACCGAGGCAGGCAATATTATCACGATGATTACGCATTTGAGGATCAAGATGCGTATGTCCACGCATAGGACAGCCAGGGACAGACTAGGGGACAAGTGTCGATTCCAGTCAATCAACAAGGACCTTATGTGAAAGGGGAATTGATGGGGACTTCTGAGAATTTCTTAATTGACACAGGAGCAATGAATAGTTCAGTTGCTCGATTGTTGGTTCCAGAGGTGGCTCTGTGCGGGCAAAATAATGTTTCCGTGGGATTCTCGGGAGTCCCAGTCGTCAGTCCCATCTCCAAACCACTCCCCTTTACGATCGGTCCCGCCACTGTTGAATTACCTTTTCTGCTAACTTAGCATTGTGGGGAGAATTTGCTGGGCTTGGATATGCTGAAAAGGTTGAATGCTAAAATATACTGCTCCCCTGATGGGGTTTATTTAACAATACAACCCCACACTGACTGCATGAAACAATGTTTTGCTAAAAACGAACCTCTTCCCCCCGAGTTTGATGGCATTCCCGCTGCCTTATGGGCAACTGGGGATGCGGACGTGGGTAAGTTGGATATCCCCCCCCGTTCATATTACTTTAGAGACTGGCGCGAAATTACCACACATCCTGCAGTATAAAATTGCACCAGCCGTGAACGGGCTCTGCTTTCAGTTATCCATGATCTCATTGATAAAGGAGTAGTGGAAGAAACTGCTGCCAATATTTGCAATAGCCCGATTCTCCCGATTTTAAAGAAGGGTTCTGATTCCAGCACACAGGGACATGGTGATGCTTACCGTTTAGTGATTGATCTGAGAGCCGTTAATAAAATTGTTGTACCACAGTATGCTGTGGTAACGGACATCACCACTATCCTCACGATGATTCCACCAACTGCCCAGTATTTTTCAGTCATAGACCTGAAAAATGCTTTCTTCAGTATTCCTATCCATCCTGATAGCAGGCAGATCTACGGATTCTCGTTATCTGGCCGGAGCTTCAGATTCTGTCGAGCTCCTCAAGGCTATACTGAAAGTCCGAGCATCTATAGCCAGGCCCTTAAGGCTCTGTTGGACGACCTAGCCTTGCCGGAAGGCAAAGTACTGTTGCAATACGTGGATGACTTGTTGATCGCCTCGGACACAGAAGAAGGCTGCAAGGCTGCCACTGTAAAATTATTACACCTTTGGCAGCAAAGGGGAATAAGGTATCCTTGTCTAAGTTCCAATACTGTCGACAGGAGGTAACCTACCTAGGTCATCTACTGTTGAAGGAGGGTAGGCGACTAACCCCTGAACGTATTACTACCATCTCTAATATGTCTGTTCCTCGTACTCAGCGCGAAGTTTGTGCTTTTGTTGGCATCACTTCTTACTGTCCCCAATGGATACCTAATTTTTCCCTTCTTGCTAAAGCTCTGTTGTATCTGACTACTAAAGACGTGCATGAACCCCTCCCCTGGATGGATGAATGTCAGCACTCTTTTGACTCTTTAAAAACTGCTTTATGTTCTGCTCCTGTCTTGGGTACTCCTGACTACCGTAAACCTTATGTACTATACGTGCATGAGGTCGACAGTTGCTCGCTCTCAGTGTTAACGCAGGAATTTGGTGGTAAGCAAAGACCTTGCGCTTAATTGTCAGCCACATTGGATAATGTCGCCAGAGCACTTCCTAGCTGTCTGGGGGCCACTGCAGCCGTTGCGGTGGCCATCCGGCAGTCGGAAGGACCTGTTCTAAATTCCAATCTGACAGTGATGGTGCCGCATGCTGTGGACACATTACTAAATAAAACAAAAACACAGCATCTCACAAGTGCACGCCTCACTGGATATGAATTGACACTGTTTGCTCCACACATCACGATCACACGATGTGCTACACTAAATCCAGCTACATTGTTACCACTCCCTCCGAGTGAAACTACCAATGATATACATGATTGCATATACCGGACCGAAGAAGAAACAAAGGGACGAGTTGACCTTACCGGCATTCCTCTATCTAACCCTCAGGGGGAGTTATATGTGGATGGGTCCTGTTTTAAATTAGCAAATGGAACAACAACAGCTGCATACGCAATTACGACTTTGAAGACAGTAGTCGAAACATTTTGAGTACCCCCGCGGTCAGCCCAAGCTGCTGAACTAGTGGCTTTGCTACGAGCCTGTGAATTAAGTGAAGGACTCGAAGTTAACATCTATACAGACAGCCAATACGCCTTCGGCGTGGCCCATACTTTGGGCGGCTGTGGAGGGAGCGGGGTTTTCTTACTTCCCATGGTCAGAAAATACAGAACGGCCCCCTGGTATTACGGTTGTTGGATGCCCTCACTCTGCCCAAGAAATTAGCCATAATCAAATGCAGTGCGAATAAGGCAATAGTGGATGAAGTGGGGGGAAGGGAATGCTTACGCAGATCAGGTGGCCAAACAGACAGCTCAATCCCCAATGTCAGCTATGTTTGTGATGTCCTCCGCAAGATGGGTGGAGGAATCTGAATTGTTTGATAATACTATGGAAAGTGTGAGAGAATTACAGAAGGAAGCTACCCCTGCCGAATTAGAGAAGTGGGAAACAGAAGTAGGGAGATTGGACAAGAATAATTGTTGGGTCGATCTGACAGAAAAACAGAGATGGTTGCTACCCAATGCATTAGTGCAGGCCGTTGTAACTATGGCCCACGGCCCTGCCCATGTAGGAGCCAAAGGTATTTGTGGACTCCTAGACCCAGTATGGAATAACTCTAACATACAAAGGACGGCTGTCCGGTTAGTCCAATACTGCATGGTCTGTTTGCAACACAATCCGGGGAAGGGAGAAAATGTCCTGAGTGGGAATTTTGCACCTCCAACGTTACCCTTTGAAGTGCTCCAGATGCATTATATCCACATGGAGCGTGTCAACAATTTAAAGTATGTTTTGGTAGTGGTTTGTGCTTTTAGCAAATGGGTTGAGGCCTATCCCACGAAGGAGAATACTGCTCTGGCCACAGCAAAGGCCCTTCTCAAAGAATTTGTACCACAATATGGTTTGCCCCGTTTGATTTTGTCAGAAAATGGGGGCACTTCCATGGGGCCCTTGTTAAGCATATTTGTGATGGCTTACAAATAAAACAAAGGTTCCACGCGGCCCGACATTTCCAATCGGCAGGGCTTGTGGAAAAATACAATGGGATTTTAAAACTTAAAATGGCTAAGATTCAGGTAAGCACGGGGTTGAAATGGCCTGACACCTTGCCCTTGGCCTTCATGTCGCTACGGGTTACCCCTCATTCTCACTCTGGTCTCTCTCCTTATGAGATAACATTCGGCTGGCCCGCTAATATATGGGGGGTGCCCAGACCACGATCCTTTTCTGATATAGAATATCCTATGTTGATCGATTATCTGTATGCCCTGACTAAAGATCTCCGTTCTATTCATCAGCAGGTAGCATCTGTACTGCAGCCTCTGCCAGAGGGCCCCGGACATCGACTACAGCCCGGCCAGTGGGTATTGGTAAAGAAGTTTGAACGAGACACCAGCCTGGCTCCAAGGTGGTCCGAGCCGCGTCAGATCCTGCTCGCCACCCGGACGGCTGTCAAAGTAGATGGGAGAAAGCATTGGATACACATCTCCGATCTGAAAAATTTGCCGCTTCCACTTCCACATGATCAGCGACACCCAGGGGGAATTCTGACCCAGGAGACAGAGAGAGCTACTGCATTCGTACCCTTTTCCGACGCCTGCGAGACAGAACAAAGGCAAGAGAAGGGAGTGACGAGATCGGGTGAACCGGTCTCTGCTGAATCTGCAATCGCTCTGAATCCTGTTTTGAATGCCCCGGCAAGCGAAAGTTCTAATGAGAGAGAGATACCTACTGTGCTGTTTCCTGATCAGGAAGTTCCAGGTCATGTGCGATACAACCTGCGGCCGAGAAAGCATCACGGTACCTCAGACCCCACGGCTAGGAGATAAGGAAAGACTCAATTGAATAGACAGGGTTTGCTAGATTGCAGGTCTGAGGTACTGAGCGAGACACTGGACTGAACCCGTTGAGAGCTGGAACTTTGATCACTGTGCTCTGTTCAGAAAGAAAGTCTAACTTCTGTGAACGGCCAGGTTGTACAACAGGATCATTCTGACCACAACTCTTTATTTTCTTGAGATGAACGATAGGAATCTGCCTGTGAGACTCTGACGGACACAGGGAGAAGAACCCTCTGGCAGAACGGACTGCTAGGCACAAGTTTAGGTTTGGACTTTTAGCTAGGAATGTACCCTTTGGTCGTATTGTACTTGAAGAAGAACTTCCCATTGCACCTCGATACGTGCCATTCTATGAACCAATATTTTCTACCTGGACCACGAGGGTTAAGGTAGCCTTCGCGTTGGTTATAACTGTCATAATACCTATTTTTATGGGTGTACTGGGGTGGGGTGCACAGGATCAGTAACGGAGTCAGTAGGCTGGAAAAGTGCTTGTAGAGAGGGTTTTATTTTAAGGTAAGCCTTTTTCCTACGGTTGGTCAGTCTTATGCGGGCAATCTCGTCGGGCTCCGTTCTGACGCCTCTAGGAAAACCAGGTAGTTCCAGGGTGATCCGGCGTTGTCCAGGTGGTGTTGCAGCCAGAGTGCTGTCGCCACTATCGGTCTCCAGGCGAAGTCCGGGAGAGCGCCACCCAAAAGGAAAGGAACAAAAACAATGATATCAGGGAGACGTTCAACACGCTCCGTGTAGGGGCCGGGAGTGAGGGAAACCTGGTGCTGAGTTTTAAGCAAACGAACGGCAGAAGTGCTCGTGAGGGAAGGGTTCAGGGGATCGACTAGGCGGTATATACACAGTGGTCTAACCACTCCAACACGCCCACCCCGCAACTTTGCCCCGTACCTTGGAAAGCCACGCTCCTCCCGCGGGAGCGTGGCGGGGCGCTTCACGGAAACGTTGGCCTCCTGGCTTGCTGTCTTCCACTCGTCCGCTCGAGGTCTGCTCCGCGCTCGGTCTCCACTCCACACCGCTCTCGTCCTCCGGGGAAAAGTCTTCCGGCGTCTTCCGGGATCCTCCTTCTTTTGACGTGTGGACGTTCAAGATGGGCGGAGTCTCGTCTTCCAGGTATTCGGGCTTAAAGGGACGCTGTCCAGTTTCTACCTCGCATTCCCAAGGGTCCACAGAGTCATGGTTGGTCCACTCCTCCCCAGGAAGAGGCGAATGCTGCTGGAGGGAAAAGGGCGAGAGAGGAACAGCTGACCACCAGTCACGAAAAACAGGCTCCTCACTCTGACTCGAACCAGGCTGACCCGCCACCCCGTCACACACCTCCCCCCCTGGATTCTCCCGATCGGGGAGAGGAAAGACTTGTGAGAGATAGTCAGCATTGCCATTGTCCTTGCCCTTTTTATGTTGGACCTCAAAGGAATAGGGTTGAAGGGAGAGGAACCATCTAAGCACTCTGGGATTTACTGTCCGGTTTTGGTACATCCATTTCAGAGGTGCATGGTCCGTTAGGAGGATGAAAGGTTTCCCCTCCAAATAGTACTGCAGTTTCTCAACGGCCCATTTAATGGCCAGACACTCTCGTTCCACTGTGGAGTATTTACATTCTCTAGGAAAGAGTTTCCGGCTGGCATACAGTATGGGATGTTCCACCCCGTCATCTCCTCGTTGTGACAGCACGGCCCCTAGACCTACATTGGATGCGTCTGTGGCAAGAACAAAGGTTTTCTCAAAGTTGGGTGACTCCAACACAGGGGCGCTGGTTATGATGTTCTTTAACCGTTCAAAGGCATCCCTAGACTCCTGGGAAGGTTGTTGAATTTCTTTGGGCCTGACATCCTTCCGTAGAAGATCAATGAGAGGGGCGGCGATTTTTGCAAAGTTCGGTATAAACCGCCTAAAGTATCCGATCAAACCGAGAAATGCACGTACGTCTCTTTTGTTGCTCTGGAAACCTGTGTTTTTGATGGCTTTGATCTTCTCAGCTTACGGAGCGATGGTACCTTCTCCCAATACATATCCCAGGTAGTTGACTCGAGTAAACGCCGCCCGGGACTTCTTTGCATTGACATGTAAGCCGGCTTGCTGTAATGCCGTCAAGATGGTATTGATATGCTTCAGGTGCTCCTCCCAGGTTTTACTGTAGATAACAATGTCATCTAGATAGGCTGAGCTAAATGACGAATAGGGCTTCAAGACACAGTTCATGAGTCTCTGGAAGGTGGCCGGGGCGCCGTGGAGACCAAAAGGAAGGACTGTAAACTCATAGAGGCCTTCCTCTGTGCAAAAGGCAGTTTTCTTTCGGTCTTGTTCACGGAGGGGTACCTGCCAATAACCTTTAGTGAGGTCAAGAGTGGTGATGAATACAGCATCACCCAATTTTTCCACCAGTTTGTCGACCCTAGGTATGGGATATGCGTCAAATGTTGATATTGCATTAAGGGCCCTAAAATCCATGCAAAATCTCTTGGACCCATCGGGTTTTGGTACCATCACTATTGGAGATGCCCAGTCACTTTTCGATGGTCGGATCACACCCAGGTTTAACATATCCAGGACTTCTTTCCTCACATCCGCACGCCTAGCTGCTGGAATCCGATATGGCCGCTGTTTCACTGTTTTACTGGGAATTGTCTCAATACAATGTTCCACCAACGTAGTTTTGCCGGGGAGGTCTGAAAATATAGGCGATAGCGGTTTTAGGACATCCAGGAGGCTTTCTCTCATCTTTCCAGACAGATCAGGGTTGATCACGAGGAGCTCCAGAGTGGATGTCTCTTCGGACTTCAGGGGGTGCACCATGTTGTTGCTCTGTGGAAGGGGACTTATCCACTTTTTCAGCAAGTTAATATGATAACTTTGTGTTTTTCCAGGTGTAAGGCGTAACTTATAGGTGGTGTTTCCTATAGTGTCCACCACTTCATAGGGTCCCATCCACTCCTTTTTGTTGGCAAGAGTAGGAAGGAGTACTAGTGCCCAGTCTCCGATCTTGAGGGTTCTTAACTTGGTTCCTCGATCATAGTACCGTTTTTGTTTCTCTCTTTGTTGTTCCAAATTTGTCTCAGCCAAACCTCTAAGTTTGCCCAATTTTGCTGTTAGCTGTGAGGTGTATTCCAGGAGCATCTTCTGTTCTTCGGCTTCCTGGGTTTCCCATGTTTCTTTTGTGATTTCCAGTAAAGATCTAGGGAGGCGCCCATAAAGTAGTTCGAAAGCGTACAGTGCCAAAGGAAGCAATCGATCCCATGAAGGCCCTTCTGTGGAAAGCATTTTCTTCAATGTGGACTTAAGGGTTTGGTTACATCGTTCCACTAAGCCGTCGGTCTGAGGATGATATACCGATGTTTTTATGTGCCGTATATTGAAGGTTTTACACACTTCCCTCATCAAGCGGGATGTAAAAGGAGTTCCTTGATCAGTAAGGACCAACACGGGCGAAGAGTTCCACCAATTTCTCCGAGACTTTAGCGGTGTTAGGTGCTCGTAAGGGAAACGCCTCTATAAACCGGGTGGCGTAATCGACTAGTACTAAAGCGTGTGTTCCTGGCCCTAATCTGACTCCCATTGCAAGGACAACCTGCTGCCTGCATACAACGCTGACCTTTCGCGACACCCACTTCGCGGGTGCCGCTCATCACCTGCCTGCCTCCGTTCTCCCTGGTGTGAGCGCCCACAGTCGGTGGTAAGCCATCTTCGCTCCCAGGTTGAGTACAGCGGAGGTCAAGAGAGCGGCAAGCCTACCGGGGGACTGCGAGTACCAGCAGCCTTAGCTCACCACAGCTGCTGCCTCTTCCCCCGGCGGCCACGCCCCCAGCCTTCTAGCGTAAAGGAAGAGGGGCCCATCCCGCAACACGGGGCGCACGCGGGACGCAGAGCGGGGCGAAGACCGGGCAAAGAGCGGGCCGTTTGAGGCCGTTCGAGATCGTGAGAGTCCGGTCCGGCCCATATCCCTAAGCACTACACACTGGTCATCCCGACACAGATAACCATCATCTCTTTGACCTCTACAATACCCCTGTCAGACAGCTTAGAAAGATCTCCTAGCAACATATCACGGAAAAATGAATACGAGATCTAGCAAGCAGAAAAAATCTAAAAAGAACGGGATAGGAGAAAAACTGTTAGGTCCAATGGATGACTTTCTAGCTAAAGCAAATTCCTTCATAGACCAAAGCATAAGTCTAATGGAGGGAAGAGTTTCATCCGAACTTGCAATAGCACGCCGCTCCTCAATGGGGCTACTAGCAACCGCAAGAACCCCAGAACTACAGTCAGCGCCAAACCAAACCTCGGCGACTGCAAATAGACTCAGCCTTCCAAATAATGTAAACCTTTCAGCTTCTCAACTATCCATAACTTTACAGAGAGCGACTTAGAGAAAACCCCTGACATCTTCCCTGACCCAACCCCAGAAGAAATAAGGCAAAAGAGAGGGAAGCGGGAGGGCGCCATAAAGAAAAGGAAAACTAGGAAAACTCCAGAGCACACTGAAAATCTCAAACCGTCCGAACACATAGTTTTGGTCGGTGATACAAACCCGGCAACTTTATCCCACCCCACGGTTCCCCCAAACAATAATATTGTAACAATCCATCATGTACCACAAGATTTCCAAGACTCCTTAACACCAGAACCCCTTATACCACACCAATCAGGTAGAGACAGGGAATCAGCAAGGCTAATTAAGCAGATAGCCTCCCTCCTAAATTCCTACATTCGCCCTTTAGAAACCAGACTCAGCAATATTGAGAGCCAATTAATAAAAATCTCTGGCTCCCTCAAACCTATACTCCCACAACCCCAGCCTAAACCAGCCCCAAATCCCACGACCACACTTCCCGTACATAAGAAACCCGCAACTTTACCTCCACCACAGACCAAAAAACAAATTGCAGTAAAAGTTCCCACAGTAACAAACCCTCCCACTGCACAAAAAACAATCCCAAAGCCTCTGACCATTCCCTCACAAACCAATTCCCACCCGACACCAACAGTAAATACCCCAACAATAAATACAACTGTTCCTAAAACTCCCGCTACAACAAATGCAAATGCTCCAAAAACAAAAGGTCAACAGGGGGGGATTACTGACCACAGACCTATTTTAAACTTGCCCCCTGAGGCATCCCCATTTGTGGTAGTTATGACGGGGGTCCCCGAACTTACAGGTGAGGGGACAGAACCTAACTGGTCGTTAAAGAACAAAGTCCAGTATTGGTTGAATACAAATCGCCCCGTCCCGCCACCCTGGAAAAGCAAAATAGCATCAGTATCCCGTACCTCGTGGGTAGGTCACAGGAAAAAAACCATCCGGGGGGATTGCATAGTTATCACGTTTGAGGACCCCAGCATAGCCGATTATATCTGCTCCTGGGAATACAATAACTCCTCAGGAGGGATTGCAACAAGATCTCTGTCGTATTTTTATCCAAAAAGGTTTAACAATAACAACTACCTACGTGATAATGATAACATCTGGCGGAAACCAATCCCACAGCCATGGGAGCTAGACTTTACTGGTCCCAAACTACCACCACAACTTAATGACCCGAATAACTCCTGGTGGCCAGTAAATCAGAACCATCAGCAGAGAGAGGCCCCATGGCAGCTCATCGGCCCACAAAATAGATTCAGAAACTGGGAACAATGGGAGAGACCACCCCACCAACCTTATGGACCCAGTTACAGAGATAACATCTACGGACAAAATTGGATGGGCATACCAACCTCGAACAGGTTTAGCGGCCTGGAAATGGTCGATTGACCAACAATTATACCCCCGGAGCCCCCACAAACAACTGTGACCTCCCCCGTCCTTATCACAGTCCCCCCACTAATGGAAAAAACAGCTTCAGAAAATATGTCCACCCAGCTTTCTGTGATCTTCTGGAACGTGGCCGGCCTCCGAAACAAGATCGAGGATGGTACGGCCGCTGGCTTCCTAAAGGACACTCAAATCATTTGCCTACAAGAAACCTGGGCAACGGCGTCCCTCCACCTTGTAGGGTACAGGACTTTTACATCCCCCGCCCTTCCCAGCATTTCAGGCAGACCAAAAGGGGGTCTGGTAATCTACCTGGCAAATACAATCCCAGATATGAAGATTCTCAAGGTAGACTTACTATCGAACTTCCAGATCCTCACTGTCATGCTGGGGAAAAAACTCTCTATTTCTATAATCAACATATACAATAATTTGGAGGACGAAAACTCTTTGCGTATTCTTTCTATAATTCAGGAAAAAATAACCGAACACTGTCACTCTAAACAGAAAACGGAAAATGCCCACATATTATGGGTAGGAGATTTTAACCTACATCCTTGCCCCAACAACGATACCTGTGGTCTGGTGGACGAGCACGACAACCCCTTAGTCCACTTTATCCACTCAGGAGCAGGGACAGCCATGAATAAAATACTGTCTGATTTGGATTTGCAAGTTTTAAATCCTATCCATCAACCAAATAACACACTGGAACCAACGTACAGAGGAAGGGGCCATAAGACTACCGTGGACTATGTAATAGGCACAGAAGCTTTGAAAGCCCAAACTAACAATTTCAAAATGTTGGAAAACAACCTCAGCGACCATTCCGCCATAAGCCTAAATCTAGAAATAAACCAACCAATAACATTGATGATAACCATGGCATCCGCACTAACCCAGAATCGGCTTGAATTGGGCAAAAGGAACGGATTTACCATAAGATGGGAAAAAGTGGACCCTAACATCTTGACAAAGCAATTAATAACATCTGCATATGATAACATAATGATCTGTCTCGATCCCTGTGCGGAACCAAAACAAATATTGGAAAACTTCAACATTATAATAGAACAAATTAAAAACTTTTTAACTAAAACATCTAACCGAAATAGTTCCGCAGGATGGTTTAACCGAGACTGTACCAAAGCGCATACTAATCTGAGGAAAGCTCTCGGAAAACCAAACAGAGACAAGTTAAATATCCAATCACTTCGACGGGAGTATAACTCCGTCGGAAAAACAAGGAAAAAAGAGCTTAAACAATCCTTGTGGAATGCTTTGCACCGGAGTGCACTCACGAAAGACAGCCAGGCATTCTGAAAAATAGTTAAAACCCCATTCCTAACCGATTCCAACGGCCCAAAAATCGACGTGGCTATTGATGAGGACACGTGGGTGAATTATTTCTCGAAAATCTTCAACTTGACATCTAGCACTGAAGAATCCCAGTATACCACCACTGTAGTAACCTATCCTATACCACTGGAAGTGGATTTGCAGGACTTTGAGCTGGCGCTATCCCTAAGCAAGACCAAGAAAGCCCCCGGCCCTGATGGGGTCCCAGTCGATTTATTCAAACATCTTCCTGACCTCTGGGTACCAATAATTACAAGAGTTTGCATGGCAACAACCAAACTTGGTCTGTTAGATTCATGGTCCTCCTCTACCATGGTACCAATTTTTAAGAAGGGGGACCAACAAGATCCTAAATGCTATCGACCAATATCGCTTCTTGACTCTTTGGGCAAAGTCGTGGGCCGAGTCCTCCTTGAAAAACTACAAGACTGGGCAGAAGATAAAAAGATCCTCTCGGACCTGCAGTTCGGGTTCAGAGAGGGTTTTGGAACCATCGAACAGGCCTTAAATCTAACCTTGTTAACATCAAAGTACACCCACGCCAAACCTGGTGCCATCTACATGGTTTATGTAGATTTGTCCTCCGCATTCTACTGTGTCTCGCATGCTAAGCTTTGGTCACTGCTGAGCGAAATGGGGGTAGATCCCCCTCTTCTGGACTTTTTAAGAGAGCTGTACAGTGAAGCCACGGCGAAAGTGAGGTTTGGGACAAGAGGCGAACTAACGAGGCCATTCAAAATAGAGCGGGGAGTGAGGCAAGGCTGTGTTTTGGCCCCCTTCCTCTTCTCCTTGTACACCAATGGATTAGAAGAGACCATGTTGAGAGGAGGAAGGGACCTCCCTAGAGCAAAAGGCCGCCTGATCCCCGCCCTATTATACGCGGACGACGCTGTCATACTAGCGCGTACCCCAATTGAACTGCAGAAGTCCTTATCTAAATATGCAGATTTCATGGGTGCTCTGGACTTGCACATCAACATTAAAAAAACTTTTGTCATGGTGGTCGGTGGACCAAGAAAAGCTCCTAAATCCATTTACTTGAAAAAACAAAAAATAGAAAAGACCTCACAATATCCCTATCTAGGGGTTATGATGGATGACGCCCTAAATTGGAAAGCGGCGGTTGAGGCTAGGAGACATTTATTTAAACGTGCAATTATGGCATTAATGAAATTCTCAAACTAACTTGGGAAAAAACCCCAGGTAGAACTACTACAGATCTATGCTGCGAAATGCCAATCCATCGCATTATACGGCGCAGGGATCTGGGGTCATACTCCTACTGGCTCTATTCAAAAAGAGGAAAACATTTTCATAAGATTCCTTCTATCAACACCACGAGGCACCTCCACCTATGCCTCACACATAGAACTGGGAATATCATACATTGAGGATTTAATTAAAATCCAACCTCTTTTACTTTGGAGGCGAGTCTGGCTGTCGGAAAAGAATACTCTGACCAAAAACATCATACAGGACATTATGGAGTTGGACCACGCCCACAAAATAGCTTGGCTCTCCTATGTAAGACACTTCTTTTCCGACATGGGTCTACAACAATATTATCATAAACCAGAAGACCTAAAAGACATATCCAAAAAAGAACTGAAACAGACTGCATTGAGCCATTTGGAATCTTTGAGACTGTCTTCATTGATCTCAAAAAAATCTACCATGCATGCGATTTTAACACAGCAGTCTCCAAAAATCCAGCTCTATTTGACTTTAGAGATCACCGCATACGAAAAAATGCTTTTAACAAGGTTCAGAATGAACCTCTTCTTCAGACTTGTGACATTTCCGGAAAAAAATAACTGGAAAACTCAGCTGGACCTGTGTCCTTGCGATGATCTTTCTCAACAGTCCACCATGCATACAATATTGTTTTGCAAGTTATTCCACACCCACCGAAAAATATGGCTTATCCCCTTACTAAAAAAATGGGGTTATAGACAATGTCGTCCAGCTATGCTAGCACTTCAATCTCTGGACTCTGAAACCATTGTGTATCATGTGTTGAACTTTTTAAAGTGCATTATGAGACACAGAAACAATCTTTAAACTAAAAAGATAATTCTATATGTCACGTAAATTCTAGGCACTTTCTCTTCTTTTAAATGTATATTCAACTGCAAATTTTTACTGTAAATGGTTGAATGTCATCTTTTATGGTTTTGCAAATGCTAAAAAAACGAATAAAGATTATTATTATTATTATTATTATTATTATTATTATTATTAGTACTAAAGCGTACTGATGCCCCCTAGATGACTTGGGTAGGGGCCCGATCAAGTCCATTCCTACCCTTTCAAAGGGCACTCCAACAATGGGCATGGGCTGTAAAGGCGCAGCCGGGGGTCTGTGCATGTTCCTTCTTTGGCAAATGTCACACTTCTTGCAGTATTCCTGAACATCCTTATAGATACCTGGCCAGTAAAAATGCCGTAGTATGCTTTCGGTAGTCTTTTCCTTACCGGCGTGTCCTGCTGTTAAGTGTGCATGGGCGAAAAATAACACTTGTTCTCTGAAAGAGACCGGTACCAGGAGTTGTGGAGTACTTCCCGCTTCTGCTTCCTGATATAAGAGGTCTTTTCGTATGACAAACCGGGGAAACGGAGTATCGGGTTTATCTTGTGCAGCATGTGCGGCTTCCCATGCATTGTACAGTGTTCTATCCTCAGATTGTGCGAACTTGAAATTACGATCCATAACCCAAGGATCAGGCATTAGGAGTGCCGGTTGAGGGTCCACCAGCGTTGGATACCGAAGATTCAGCTTCTTCCGAAACAGGGCGAGAAACTCGGGGTTGTCTACCCCCAGAATTACATCTTCGGGCAGAGAGTCCACGACCCCTACTTTCACTAGACAGGCAGGTTTATCTTTTGGTCGTATGACAACCTGTGCTAAGGGGTACGGCTTGACGTCTCCATGGACACAACAAATGTGTACTAAGGTGTTGGGGACGTACTGTTTGGGAAGTACCAGGGGTTCTTGAACCACAGACTGTCTACAGCCAGAATCCAACAGGGCCCTCACCTCATTGTCGTTAATGGTTATACTCGCGTAAAAGGACGTCCCCATCTCGGCGGAGTACAGGACAGTTTTTGGAAGATAGCCCACTTCCATGGGTTCCTCCGTCTGATGTTTCCGAGGACACATCCGGGCAATGTGGCCCCATTCGCCACACTCAAAGCATTGCGGTCCACGCGTCATAGGGGACTCCATTCTCATTGGTCTGGGTCTAACAGGGTCGGTTACCATCTTGCTTTTATTCTCTATTTTTGGTGGTATCACGTGCTTAGAGTGTCTTTCGGTTTCCCACCCAGATCCACGGGGTTGTGCTCTGGCATAATTGGCAGCCATTTCAATGGCTTGTTCTACTGTCAAGCCCGAATGTTGCCTCAACCACCTCTGCAACCCATATGGAAGGGCCTCCATAAACTGCTCCAAGTAGATCTTGGCTAGTATGTCTTCCTTTGAACTGGACTCCGGCTTTAGCCATTTGTCGGCCATCATCTTCAGTCGGAAAAACAATGTTTTGGGGTTCTCACCGGTAACACCCTACTCCTTTCGAAACCGTACTCGGTACGCTTCAGGGTCTAGTCCCAAATGGTCTAGGACATGGGTACTCACAAACTTTCTCTCGGGGGCCAAATTTATAGTGTGGTTTATGTCCGAGGGCCGCACCGGTGGAGGCGGGGTCAGTGGGGGAAGGGGCGGGGCTAGAGCAAGAAAAAAAACCTGTGACCATGAGGTTGATCACAGGTCCCTGCAGCTGACGCCTTCGTCCACTTAGCAACCAGACCCGGCATACAGACATCTCTCTCTCGGTCTTTCTCTCTCTCTCTCTCTCTCCCGCTCTCTCTCTCTCTCTGTCTCCATCTGTCTCACTCACTCTGACTGTCTCACTCCCTCTCTCCCTCACTCACTCCCTCCCTCCCTCTCACTCACTTTGACTGTCTCACTCCCTCTCTTCCTCTGTCTCACTCACTGTGAATGTCTCACTCTCTCTGTCTCCCTCCATCTCTGTCTCCCTCTCCATCTGTCTCCCTCTCCCTCACTCGGTTTTCCTCTCCCCCAGTTTCCCTCTCCCTCACTCAGTTTCCCTCTCCCTCACTCTGTTTCCATCTCCCTCAGTTTCCCTCTCCCTCACTTTGTTTCCCTCTCCCTCAGTTTCCCTCTCCCTCACTGTTTCACTCTCCCTCAGTTTCCCTCTCCCTCACTCTGTTTCCCTCTCCCTCACTCTGTTTCCCTCTCCCTCAGTTTCCCTCTCCCTCACTCTGTTTCCCTCTCCCTTCTTCCCTCTGTCTCCCTCTCTCCTTCCCTTTCCCTCCTTCCCTCTGTCTCCCTCTCTCTCCCTCACTCTGTCTCCCTCCCTTTCCCTCCCTCCCTCCCTCTGTCTCCCTCCCTCCCTCTGTCTCCCTCCCTCCCTCTGTCTCCCTCCCTCCCTCACTCTGTCTCCCTCCCTCACTCTTGGCGAGCTCCCTCACTCTTGGCGAGCTCCCTCACTCTTGGCGAGCTCCCTCACTCTTGGCTAGCTCCCTCACTCTTGGCGAGCTCCCTCACTCTTGGCGGGCTCCCTCACTCTTGGCGGGCTCCCTCACTCTTGGCGGGCTCCCTCACTCTTGGTGGGCTCCCTCACTCTTGGTGGGTTCCTCACTCTTGGCGGGCTCCCTCACTCTCCTTCCCTCTCCCTCACTCTCCTTCCCTCACTCTCTCCTTCCCTCACTCTCTCCTTCCCTCACTCTCTCCTTCCCTCACTCTACTTCCCTCACTCTACTTCCCTCACTCTACCTCCCTCACTCTACCTCCCTCACTCTCCCTCCCTCACTCTCCTTCCCTCTCCCTCCCTCACTCTTCTTCCCTCACTCTCCCTCCCTGACTCTCCCTCCCTCACTCTCCCTCCCTCACCCTACCTCCCTCACCCTACCTCCCTCACCCTACCTCCCTCACCCTACCTCCCTCACCCTACCTCCTGCACTCTCCTTCCCTCACTCTCCTTCCCTCCCCCTCCTTCCCTCTCCCTCCCCCACTCTCCTTCATTCCCTCTCCCTCGCTCACTCTCACTCCCTCCCTCACTCTCCCTCTCTGACTCTCCCTCCCTCCCTCACTCTCCCTCACCCTCACTCTCCCTCCCTCACTCTCCCTCACTCTCCCTCTCTCACTCTCCCTCCCTCACTCTCCCTCACCCTCCCTCCGTCTCTCTCCCTCCCTGTCTCCCTCCCTCCACCTTGCCTGTGTGTGCCCGGGCTGAGACAGCTTCTGGGCACACACAGCCTCACCAGAGCACTTCACAGGTCTTTAAAAGACCATTTGTAAGTTAATGAGGCTTTGTCACCTCTTAGACCCCTGCAGCCCCACTTTGACTACGACAGAAATCGTCCGGTCCCCACAGAGCAGCAGTCAGAGTTGCGCTGCCGCAGGGGTGTTTGCTGACACTCTGTAAAAAAAAAAAGTTAAACACGGGTACATGTATGCAAGGTCCGCAGGCCGCCAGGGAAGGCTTGCCGGGCCGTACTATAAGTACCCGTGATCTAACTGGACTGTAGGTGCATAGTAATGACGTGCGATTTAGGGATTCTGTATTGAAACTAGATGCTATGCCCTTTGCTTTCAAACATTACTTTTTGGATTCCATTAGCCTGCTTAACTGTTTTACCCTAATTTAAAACCCACAACAAACTAGCTGCTAAAAATAGAGAAGGTGGGCGGGCAGAGTGGCGCTGTGTACACCTCACAAGCCTGGTGCAAAGTTAATCGTTTTCCAACTCCTACTTTAACAAGCCCCGATGTTTCTTTCGGTCTCCTTTCCCTCCCTCCCTCTCCCTCTCCCTCTCTCCGTCCCACTACCTCCTTTGTCACCCTCTTCACCTCACCCTGCGTGTGTCAACCTGGGCCGAGACAGCCTCCTGGCACACACAGCCCCACCCAAGCACTTCACAGGTCTTCAGAAAGACCATTTGTATGTTAATAAGGCCTTGCTGTACTTAACCTCTTCTTAGGCCCCTGCAGCTCCACTATCAATTGGAATCACCCGGCGGCCGGCCCCACAGAGCAGCAGAGTCTCTCAGACTCGCGCTGCAGCAACCAGCAGTGTTTGACATTTTCATTTTCAATTTAAATACAACACGGGTACGATGTCAGGAAGGTCAGCGGGCCGCCAGGGAAGGCTTGCCGGGCCGCCACTGGCCCGCGGGCCGTACTATGAGTACCCGTGGTCTAGGATCACATTTTTGATGAGGGTATAGGGAGCGTTTCCTGCAGGATTGGCTACCTGGTACGCAAGCTGGGCTTCTCCGGTTAATAAAGGAGCAAGGAAAAATGGCCATTTCTCTTCCGGCTACCCCAGGGCTCTCGCAGCTCTTTCAAAATTCATAAGAAACGCATCCGGGTCTTCGCCATGGACATATTTCTGTAGGGCGATTCCTGAAGGATTAGGCGTATGACTTCTACTCTCTACATGCACTACACCTGTGGGAGTGGTCACAGTCTTTTGCATACACTCCAGTTGGGCTGTGACGGTGTTTTTAAACAGGTCTCGGTCAGCCTGAGCCGCTGTCAATTGTCTCTCTAAGGCCCACTCCAGTTTTTCCTGCCCTTTGATTATATGTTGGATAAGGGCGTTCATCTCGGGATTACAGATGGACTCAGATGGAAATCCCACTTCTGACACCACTTGTACTGGGGTGGGGTGCACAGGATCAGTAACGGAGTCAGTAGGCTGGAAAAGTGCTTTTAGAGAGGGTTTTATTTTAAGGTAAGCCTTTTTCCTACGGTTGGTCAGTCTTATGCGGGCAATCTCGTTGGGCTCCGTTCTGAAGCCTCTAGGAAAACCAGGTAGTTCCAGGGTGTTCCGGCGTTGTCCAGGTGGTGTTGCAGCCAGAGTGCTGTTGTCACTATCGGTCTCCAGGCGAAGTCCGGGAGAGCGCCACCCAAAAGGAAAGGAACAAAAACAACGATATCAGGGAGACGTTCAACACGCTCCGTGTAGGGGCCGGGAGTGAGGGAAACCTGGTGCTGAGTTTTAAGCAAACGAACGGCAGAAGTGCTCGTGAGGGAAGGGTTCAGGGGATCGACTAGGCGGTATATACACAGTGGTCTAACCACTCCAACCCGCCCACCCCGCAACTTTGCCCCGTACCTTTGAAAGCCACGCTCGTCCCGCGGGAGCGTGGCGGGGCGCTTCACGGAAACGTTGGCCTCCTGGCTTGCTGTCTTCCACTCGTCCGCTCGAGGTCTGCTCCGCGCTCGGTCTCCACTCCACACCGCTCTCGTCCTCCGGGGGAAAGTCTTCCGGCGTCTTCCGGTGTCTTCCGGGATCCTCCTTCTTTTGACGTGTCGACGTTTAAGATGGGCGGAGTCTCGTCTTCAGGTATTCGGGCTTAAAGGGACGCTGTCCAGTTTCTACCTCGCATTCCCAAGGGTCCACAGAGTCATGGTTGGTCCACTCCTCCCCAGGAAGAGGCGAATGCTGCTGGAGGGGAAAGGGCGAGAGAGGAACAGCTGACCACCAGTCACGAAAAACAGGCTCCTCACTCTGACTCGAACCAGGCTGACCCGCCACCCCGCCACAATGGGCTTATTCATATATTTAGAGCATAATTACCCTTTGCAAACTCTTTTACCTTCTACTGTTGCACCGCCTGAGCATTTCATGTTCACCTTAGCACCCCACAAAGAACGACATTGCCAGACTTATGCGAAAAATGTATTTGTAGAAATGCTCCATCAGACACACAGTGCTACCAACATTACTGACTGCTGGGTTTGTGGGCTTCTGCCTTCTGTTATGCACAAACATGATCTGTTCCTCTCGCTAACCCTGTCCTATTTAGGGAGTTGGGAAGCATGGTTTAAAATGTTTTCCGCTATGTACAATCATTATGTAGAGAATCCCAAACAATACACCGAGAAAGACTATAGTATGATCTTAGCATATATTGAAAAGCATCAGGGATTTGACCCAGAAGGTAATGGGGGACAGGGATCGTTGGATCCAGAAGCCTGTATGAATATGTATACTGAGGTTAAGAATAGTACCTGGTTAAAGGATGAACTTTATGATTTTTCCAATTTTAATGATTCCCAGTACTTCCAACATTTTGTTGTCAGAAATGTCACCAGTGAACGCATTGTACCCATTCCTATTTTGAATACCTCCTCCGATTTCTGTGTACAGGGGATGGGGCATGTACAGGTTGGTGACAGTGTCTGCAAATACACTTATCGCATGAAGATATTTAGTAGTCCGCCATTATTAACGCCACCCAATGTGTATTTCGTATATGCGGGAAAAATGCTTACACTTGGTTACCCCAAGGTTGGGCTGGGCAGTGCTATCTGTCCTTCTTGTACCTGCCTGTACACATAGCACCGTCCGACTATCATAGAACACACCAGCTACACTCAGCAAAAGCAGTACCCAATAGGCAACGTAGACAGCTCATAGCAACGGAAGTTGATCAGACCGACACCTCCTTGCAGCAGTTCACTGATTTTAGCAAAGGTTTGGTCCCATTCTGGGGACCTATATTTAATCGCAGAGAAATAAGAAGGTTGTCCAGAATAGTAGAAAATGTCATTAATATCACTACTGATATCATGACTAATATTACGGTAGAGCTTCAGGCGACCAGGCTCGTTTCGCTCCAAAACCGTATGGTTCTGGATGTTATCCTGGCTGATCGAGGCGGAGTATGCCGAGTGATTGGCAGCTCCTGCTGCGCATATATTCCAGACTCCGCCCCCACTGTTCATTTGGCCATCCAGAAGCAGCATCGCATAGCGGCTGAAATGCATACCTAAAATGGATCCTGGTCACTGTCCGGCTGGTTCTGGGGGCTTCTGACCACATGGGGATGGAAATTGTTGTTAATATTGGGTGGAGCGGCTGGTGCCATTTTCACCTGTTGCGTCCTTATACAATGTGGTCCGGCTTGTTGCTCCTATTGTGCTTCCAGGGTGACGACCATGTGCGTCCCGGCCCCAGTTCCCGCCAAGATTCAGATGCTCCAACAAGAGATTCAAGAACTAATGGCTATCGATGAGGAGGTTTTCCAAGATTAACGTTCCCTTTTTCCTTGACTACATCACGCTAAAAGGAGGGTTTGAGGAACCGGAATTGGTTTTCGGTTCTATGAAGCATATAATCGTTGTTTAAGAATTAGCACGATGTATCTAGATTAGTTACCACAAGTATGCAAACACTAACCTACACCTGAAATGCAGTAATTTAGGGTTCTAACATACACTGCATTGCACGCTTTACACTTGCTCGACTCGACCGACGCCATTTTGTGGCCTTGCTCGAAGTCTTACATTAGCAGACCTTATTCAAGCATTACACCGAAGTCGTTCTCCTGAGAAATAGCCCAACTGTTGCAAACTGCTGTCTCTGCTCGTCAGGCCTGTCAAGGTTATAGGTAGAAGGAGGAGGCCGGATAAGCACATTCCAGGGGGGTACGGGACGGACTCTCTCTGAGTCGGCAGAAGGGAGTCACCCATAGGACCTTGCTAATCTAGGATGAGCTAAACCAAGAGCGCTTTATCTCCCATATATGGTCTTTCCCTTTGCACCAACCTGTACCAACTTCTATTTTTCCATCTTAGGTAACGGTTTCGAAATGTAACAGTACATATGTGATGTTCTGACAATGTGCCAGCAGTCTTCTTGGCGAACCTCGTGGAGTTAGGTCGCCAAGGAGCTCCTCTGGCAGAGTTTGTTTGTTATAATAAACGATTGGACCTTCTACACTGCCAACCGACTGATTATTGGTAATGGGAATGGGACTAGTTGTAAGTATAACTCTAATTGGGTGATGATAAATATTTTTCGGTACTATATTTTTTGGTACTTCAAATACCTACAGTGGGAGTGGCTCTGAATGCCCAAAGAGTTTACAAATTGTCAACAGTAGTGGATCGGTTATCAACTGGTACTGCTGGAGGGTTCTTAATGGTCAATACCGAATTGGCTGCAATCAGATCAATGATATTACAAAATCGACTTGCTCTTGATACATTATTAGCAAAAGAGGGCGGAGTCTGTAGAATGTTGAAACTTGCACTTACATACCTGACAAAAGTGTTGAAATTAAAGGGTATGTAAGAAATATTACACATTTGGAAAAAGAGCTCAAACCACTGGCGGTTGATAGTGCATGGAAGAGACTTACTGATGGTCTCTCCTCCATAGGTAGTTGTCTTTCCAATGTAGGAAAAAGTTTTGTAGGTTGAATACTGATGCCAATGGTGGGAATAGGCCTACTGATTTTAGGGGTAATTTGTTGCAAATGTCGAAAGCACAAATAGGCATATACAGTAAATAAGAGAGAGAAAAGGAAAATATTGATGAGCTTGAATTAGAAGAGTTGAATGGAAATATATACAAGAAAGTGAAAAACTTTCACACAAATAATGAAAAGAAACAAAATAGAATGTTTGAAGAAATTGAGCTGGGTGAAATGTGAAAAGTTGGCATCTGTTTCATTAATTGGTGATGATACAAAATATCATCAAAGAGGGGATTGATGGTGCAAGGATTCGCACATAACACGACTTGCTTGAATTCAGTCCTCTTGACATAACGTTAATGTACTAATCAACATGTTTGTCTTATTAATATTGCATTACATGACATCTAAGTAAAGCTTGCATATGTGCTTTTACTAACGATAATCCGCTTGCATTAATATGGCCTCTGCTACGCGGTATTTCTTACTGCGCATGCGTCTGTCACACTCATGTGACATGACGTACTCTCTGCTTTTGGAGGGAATCTTTTGCTTCTGCGCACTAGAACTTAGATGGCTGCTCTATGTCCTCAAATGCAAGAGGTTTGCACCGCTGCTTATGCTAAGCTGTTTGTTCTGCTTAACTCTAATGCAATAGTTAAATATAAAATAATGGGAATAGAGTAGAGATAAGTGGTATACAGTGCATTCATTTATTCTTTGTTCTAAAACTGTTTCTTTTCTATTTCTCATATGTATCGAACTATGGGCCTGACATGTATTTCTGAACTCCATTTTTGGAGGAACTGCTACTGCGTAGAAAAGCTCAAGTCCATGAAGCACTGACCTTTGAAACCCTGACAACTCCTGACTTGCTAGAAGATGTTCATGGGAACGTCAACTCCTGACCCCTGTGAAGGAAGCTGAACCAAAATATGGACTACATTGTAATCATTATTGATGCATTCACTGCGGGGTGGAATAAAAGTGCATGGGAAAATAAATTGATGGGCGGGAACGCAAACATTAATATACATTCTGAAAGTTTGATTTTAGTATGGTGTGATGACCTCTTCTCTCTTCTTGTCCAATCAAAATTGGGGATCCTTACACTTGCAACATTGGGGGGTGGTACAATGCCCTGGAAAACAGTATAATTGGAGTAGGTTAGCTAGAGAAATTGTCCGACTTGTGCGAATAGCTGACCTGTCACTGACCCAACGCACGCAATAGGTGATCGGGAGCAGAGGTGCTGGTGGAGCCCTCTGTCAGAAGGCTCAAAACCAGATCGGGGTTTGAGAGCTGAAGTGCTGGCGAAGCACTTTGCCGGAGAAATCGATAACTTTTACCGGGTTCTGGCTGTTAGCTGCAGAGAGGGAGTAACGCAGGCGTTGCAACTTTAACTGCGGGTGCTGGTCTTAGCCCTTGGTGGTCCTGTCCTGATCCAATTTGGCTTTACCTGTCCTGATTCCGATCTGCACCTGCTTGCCTTTATGGTGCCTGCACTTTCGGGGTTCTGTCCTTTAAACTGACCCGTGGCCAGGGTTAGTTCTTCACACCATTCTAGGTCAATATTCAATGTGGGTATGTCATTGTATTGTTTCCTTCTCTCTCCCCACCCTCTTGTCAAATGCGTAAAGATTGCTTTAAAAAAACTCTGCATATTTTCATTCTAATCGTTATTTTCCTAATTGAGAATTTTCTATTATTCAATGCTTGGATTAGGACATTTTAAAGATTTTAGATAAAGAGCTTTAAACCTTTTCAGAGTTGTGGTTATTTTATGAGTGCAAATGTTCTTATTTAACCTATTATTCTAACACTTTTGATCCCTTAGGACTCTAGGTACCGATAACGAAGATTGGTAAGTCAATGGTATAGGTCCTAAATGAAAATAATAAATCACTGATTAGAGTAAGAGCACAGGTTACCTGATAAAAATCTCATCATATGCTGTTTATGGGCCCAGGTGAGTATGGTAATCTGAGTCGGGTGACCTGCGCGCTTATCACAAACAACCCCTGACACCCAGAAAAGGGCTTCGCGGGGGGAGGATGGGCCTTAGAACACAAGGGGTTAAGTTAAACTCCACTGGCTTTTATATATTCACATCAGAAAGTGGTTGAATAGAAATGAGCAAATAAAGCAAGTGGTTTTTTTGTGGTCGCTTTTTTTTGTATTTAACCCTGTATAAACTGTTGCCAAAAGAGATCAGGTTATTTAGTATAAAAATATAACTCTGTACCAAGAAAAAGTCCATAATCCGGTTGTTTTTTTCTGGGCGGATTTGAGTCCCTTTCCTATAAGTGTGTGGCAGGTGGTTGTGGGTGCACAGGTGCGCTGCTGCTTCTCGCCTCCTCTCTACGATAAACAAAGAGAGAGTCTAATTGGTGCGTTTGAGAAGTTTACAGAAGCAGATCGCGGGACCGATAATCTAAGGGTAAAAAATAGAAACAAATGCCACCTTAGAACGCAGTGTGTTTTGATTAATAAGGGTATAAAAGTCAGTTAACAAATAATTTTAGGTGAGGATTCGTAAAGTTGTATCACAGCGGGGCGCAGTGACTTCATTTTTTTTTCTTCAGAAGACACAGGTGGGCACTTCTCGTCTCAAGTGAGCGGAGATGCCCTCCTCTGCTGTGACAAGCTAAAGGAGACTAACTGAAGCTGCAGAGGGGCCAGAGAGGCTCTCCCCCGAAAACAAAGCATCGAGGGAAAACGACAAAAACATACAGGAAAGGAGGAAAGAACAGCCAGGGTTGCACGGGCAGGAGAGAGGAAGTTGTGCCGCAGCCAGGGCTCGGCGCTGCCGCAGGTTGAGCAGGGAGGAGGAGACGGCGAGAAGAGGAGGAGAGAGGAGGGAGAGCCCCGCGGACTCGCTCTGGCGCTCACACACCCCTCGGATCCCGAGCTGCGCCGAGCGTGGCTGGTCGGCGGGCGCTGTGACCGCGCTGCCCTTCCCCTGCAGGCGGCTCCCGCCCGGGCTCAGCGCTCCTGGGTGCTTCTGATTTTATGATCCCCGCTCGGTGGGGGTTGGACCTCTCTCTGTGCAGCCGCAGTTTCCTGGTACTTTTCTCCCTGCCTGGACTACGAGTCTGAGGTGACAGCGTTTTATTGCCCCGCAACTTGAGGCAGATAAGGAACCCACCCTTCAGCGGTCCCGGGGTGGCGGCGGAGCCGGCCTGGAGGAGGGGAGAATGCTCCGGTTCCTGCGGAGGACCTTTGGCCGCCGCTCCATGCAGCGCTACCGGGCAGCGCAGGCGGCGCCCCGCGCACACCGGGACGAGCCGGACGGCGGGGGCCGGGCGGGCTTCGGGCAGCACCGGCCGCAACACGCCGCTTCGGCTTCTTCGCTGCTGCAGCCGCCCGTGGTGAGCGGGGGCGCCCCCGTCCACATCCCGGCCGCCGGGGACGGCCGCTCTTCGCTCTGCTGCCGGGTGTTGCTGCTGGACGGGACGGACGTCAGCGTGGACCTGCCGGTGAGTGCCCCCTCAGCCCCCTGGGCTCGCTCAACAGGCTCGGCTGGGCAGAGAGTGAAGTTTCGCTTTCCCAGCAGTCGGGCAGGTACAGCAGGGTCCTCGCCCACCTGCAGGCTCCTCTCGAAACT
Source organism: Lissotriton vulgaris (assembly GCF_964263255.1). Lineage (NCBI taxonomy): Eukaryota > Metazoa > Chordata > Amphibia > Caudata > Salamandridae > Lissotriton > Lissotriton vulgaris. Next base: position 1,129,223,514 of record NC_141691.1, read on the forward strand.
TCCCCCTCCGTGGCCCTTCTCCCACTGTGTCCTCGTCCTTCCTTTTCTCTCCAGTATCGATACGTGCTCACTTTGCTTTTCCTTTCTGGCTCTTTCCTCACATTCAGTACATATTTTATTTTTCATCTTAATCTGCCTCCTCGCGTTCACCCTTGTATTGCTTTATGGACCACCACTTTCCCTTACCTAACGACTAAACTCCAAATCTGTTAACTTATTTTTCTCTACATTCATTTTTTTCGTAGCATCCCCAGTTCTATAATTCTCTTTAACCTTCATTTGCTACCACTTTTAGTTGTCTGTCTTCACTTTTTTCCCTGCTGCAGCATTTTCCCTCTAATTTCCTAGCTTTTCCCTTCTCCCTCGCAGGTGTATCAGTAGTGTCCCCTGTCTGTATTTGGCATTATTGTTGGGCTCTGCTGGTTGCGCTCTGTACTTGGCTGGAGAAAGGTTCTTGAAACCTAAAAAGGGGCGGGGGAGTGTTGCATTTGTACACAGACTTCTAGGGTGTGTTTGTGTTAGTGGAGGCAGGTCAGCCTGAAACACTACCTGGCCGCAGTTTCGGTGTACAGTAGTAAATCGTAAAGTGCAACTCTTCCCTTTCTGTATAGGGTATGCGGGTGTGAGGATGCTGCTACTATACCCCCAAAAGCCACGTTTACGTCGTGTGTGTCTGTGGCCCATGTTGGATGGGGTCCTTTCAGTGTTCTTTTTTGGTTTGTCTGTTTCTCGGGGTGATGTAGCAATGGAGGGAGGTGTGGGAAAACCAGATTAGCCTGGCTTCAGAGAGCAAGGAAGGAGCTCAAATCCGGGCGCGTGGCAGAAAATGATACGCCTTTCGGTTCCTTCCAGCCTTAGAGCTCAGACAGCTACGAATACGGTGCACGCATCTCGAAAACAATGCGCACTCGTTTTTGCTGCAGGCATAGATTTCCTGGCAACATCACCATGGCTCCTGCTTCGCAAGCCGCGCGAAACACAGGGCATGAATTGTGAGAGCGGAGGCAACACCGAGGCAGGGCTGTACCTTTAACAACCGAGGTGGGGCCCTGGGAACCTACGGTACGCGGAAGTTGTGTGGGGGAGCTTTCTGTGTTGGAAGCTCCTGCACACAACAGGCAGTGGCGCAGCAGGTGTGCCATGGGCCCTGGTACATGGGAGCAAAATGCTCTTCCTGTGCAATACGTGGTTAGTAAAAGTTTCTGCCCATAGTCTATCTGGGTACCTACCTTCTCGTGCTTATGTAAGTGTTCCAATCCCAGGTGTGGACATTGCACTGCAGCTCAAACACGCCAACCAATGCGTAAACCTTATGTTATCTGATCACCCCCACATTCTAGTGTGTGAAAGCCCCGTCCTGCTACACAACAGAGCGCACCAGAGTGTCGCTATGCCAACACACAGATGGATCGTCAAGGCGTAGGCTCGAAGTGCCTTCCGGTTAATGAAATGTGACAGACAGATGTTTAGCGATATTCTGTTCGCGTGACGTGCTTTTTGTTGCAGTTCGTGAGTGGGTATTGATTGATTGGGTGGTGGCGGGCGATTTACCCTCCGGATGTGCACATGGGTTTGTTTACTTTAATTATGCGATGAATGTGCACACAAGCACACCCGATTGCAGTTATATACACAATCCCGCTACAGGAAGGTGGCAGAACTTGTGAAGTTAAAATAACCGTCTAGAAGTTGCCTTTGCCTCCCAAGTGAGCTCCTTCGACACTATTATGTTTACTTTGTTCAAATCCAACCGAAAGAACGTGACAGAAGCCTTCAGCAGGAGCTTGACAAGTGAGACGCATCAAAAGTCTATAAATTCATAATTATTCCAGGAAAAAAAAGTCTCACTACTTCGTGAATGCACCCATCTTGTGGATTGTTGTATAAAAGTCTTGTGTGGGTTGAAGCACATTTTCAACTGCAGAATGTATCAAGGTGACGGGTGCATATGCCACACTCTTAAACCACCATACCAATTAATATCCTCTGTTTAAACACGAAAAACGCGTTCTACTACTCCTGGCACACGACGTCATTCGCATAAGGACTGAAAGTAAGAGTCGGGGCGTGATTTAGGTTACAGAAATTGGTAGCAAAGCCATGTGGATGGTGCATAAAAGACGAGGCGCATCGTCTCTTTATTTTATTTTTTTTGAGGGGGGGGGGGGGGGGGGGACTTGTACTCATGTACAATTTGTTCCGGTTTGATGTATTTTATTTGGTATGCACACTAGGTTCTGTCCAACTGGACCCGTCACCTTATTTTTACCGAGCACACAAAGCAAGACTCTGTCTCTTCATGCCTTGCATACTAAGCTGTTTTGGGTGATAATGATGGTAAATTCACGATTGGTGATTAGATTAAGTAGACTTGATAACCACATTCCCCTGCTAAATCTGCTGGAGGCCCACCAGCGTTTGCTTTGCAGCAGCAACCAGTATTTCACCTGAGGCAGCTGCCGGGCGTCGTGTTTTGATATCTCTGGGCCACCGTTGTGGAGCGTTTGGTTGGAACGACTGTGGGGTCATTGAACTGTGGCACAGGGGGAGGGGCTGCAAAAGGGCCACGTAAGATATGCCTCTTTCGATTGGGAGCTCTGATAGTCGCTGGCCTCTGAGTGGCCTATCTTGCTGCAGCCAATGCGCATCTTGTTGCGACGGGACACCTTGTGCTTTCATTTATGACTACTTTTTAAAAATTTAAGTGACGAAATATGATCCTTGGAGCTTCTTGCAGGCATGTCAAGACTGAGGTGTTGACAAGTTCTCGATTTATATACTTGGAGTAATGGTGTGGAAAAAATGATTCCATAATTTAAGAAGTTTCAGTCGTTTATAGTCACCTAGTTTGTATTCAACTTGATTGGCAAGAACACTTTTAGCAAGCTTCTTAAAGTTAGTAGAAGGCAAAAGAGTAATATCAGTGCATCATTCATTTTAGTTTATACACAGTTTTCATGTACATATAGTTTGGTAGGCATGCTGTAATTATATCGTGGGTTCCATTTAGTGCACATTGCATGGTAAAATATACAGGTAACTGTATTAGGGGTTCATTACTAGTCCCACAGTAAACTGATGTAGTGATACTGCACCCAGAATTGTTGATGCATCAGGTCACTTTTAAGTAGTGTTGTTTTACTTAATCATTCTGACTGTCACACCAAGGAGTGGGGAATAACCCATTAATAGAGCTAGTTATTCCCAGTTCCGTGTTGCAAAGCTTGAAATATTGCTGCTTGCCCTCGCACGAACTTGGGCATGTACTCCAGAGTGAAATTTATGCTTGGGGGGCGGGGGGGGGGGTGTGCAAAATTTGGGGGACACTTGGAGTACACACCCCAATGTGCCTTCTCGCAAAACTCTAAATAGCCACCGCATGAGTGTGCTAGTTGGTGTGATTTATTTTTTCATACCTTGTAATATCCAACTCCACTGGGTCAGAATTTAATAAATCCCACTCAATTATGAGTTTTTGGCAAATAACATGCACATTTTGGTTTTCCCAGCACTACAATCCCCTTGTTGCAGTAAATATAGGTCATTTCCACCCCTAATAAATATCAGCAAGTTTACAAGCATTTTGTAGCTCTCCAGTTATCAAAACAGAGGCTCTTCGGGCCAAGATTTGAGCCAAGAAAAAATGCATCACGGCCTAATGGCGCTAACAACAATGGCATACAATGTATTGATTGATGCTATGAGTTGTCTTTTAAGATGCTTTGTTTATTCTTCACCTCACCGCTCTCTAGAGAGCCCATTCCGGGTCTTAGGACCCATGATTGTGAATGCTTTTCCTGCTACTCTATTTATTTGAAGGTACAGAGGCATGCACCTGATTTGACAACGTGGATCCTATTTATTGAAGACATGCTTGGGTGATATGCACTTTTTAGTTGTTCATGGTTTAGCTAGACTGTTTTGTGAGCATTTGGATGATTGTCAAGGCAGTCTTTGTCTTTGAGATATCCCTTTTAAAATGGGGCATTTGTTTGTGCCAGTCTGGCAAGGATTTCACAATATAACACACTTTTTTTTCTCTTGAAACGCTGGACGTTTCAAGAGAAAAAAAAGTGATATACTGACATAGTTGGAGGCAACGTAAGGGCACGCAAGAACTTATAAGCCCTTTTGCTGTTTTTGTAGAATTTGCTCATTTACAAACAGATATATTGGAACTCTGACCCATCAATCAAACATTTAAACAGATCAGCTCTTACAAAACACGAGTGACAATGTTTCAAAATAAAGCAAGTAAAGTGCAGCATTTACCTTCTAATGTGGCAAATGCACGCCTTACTATTAAAGTAGATTTGGGTGTATTCAATGTTTATAACATTTTCCCAGCTGTAACAAAGCTCCCACTATATTCCCATCCTTAATTGAAAAATGTTTACATATATCATGAAATCCTAATTTCATTAGAGATGTGCTGTGAGTAGTTTAGTATGTCTCCGTTTGTTTTGCGTTGCCGATAATAAAACATTTGGGTAATGTAATCAGTAAGTTGAGTTTTGTTCAACTTTTGTACATAAACTCCTGAAAAATGTTTCCCAAATATTTTTGCAGAAAACCGGGCACATTGAGAGGGTCTCGCACCCCGGAACTGGGTACACCCCAATGTTACCTTAATGGGTAGATGCATTTAGTTGGCATATGCACACACGTTCACACACGGTTCACCCGCAGTTCGATGCCTGGCTAAACATGGCCTCCGACTTAAGGGAGCTTTGAAGGCCACACTGGGTTTAAGTGCTTGCCCACACTGCACCTGTTTTAGCAAGAGCCATCGTGCCCCTCCCCACTTCAAGGGTAAAGGTAGGATGCCTCTGCTCAGTTAATGACAGCCCTCCCCTCTTGTTACTGTCTGTGCTGGGGCAACTGCATCAGGAGTCAGGAAACCCAACATGGTGAAGCGCGCCTCCTACCTGTGCAAGCATCCCAAAGACCGCTTGCACCCTCCCTCAAAGCGGCCTGGGAGAGTAAATGTTGGCCACCTCTCTGATGCCAACCTGGGTCAAAGGTCTCTTTCTTATCCATGTGCTTGCTTCAGCACTATGGAACCTTATATAAGGGCAAAGGTGTGCCTTCATTTGCATGTGGGCGTGGCTCCACACAGACGAGAACCTCACTTTGCCTTTGCCTGCATGCTAACATTATGCCAGAACAAACATTCTTGCTGAATGTGCCACAAATGTGTCTACATAAATCTCCTCTTGTAACCTCAAAGCCCCCTACAAGCACTATTTGAATGTAAAAAAACTCAAGCTTCTCTTCCGGTTACTGTAGTAAACTCGCCCCTACTGCTACCCTGCAGCATTCAGATCAGTAGATTTAAACTTTTGAAGATTTTGCCCTTGAGTTAGCTCTCCTGTTTGGGATTTTTTTAATGCAGTTTACGAATCTCAGTGCTTAGTGACACCTTTTGTCAAGCTTGCCAGTAGCAGATACGTTTCTGTTCATCAAAGTGATCCATTCCCTTCTGGTAAATAGATTAGATGAGAGGGACCCTGCCATGGAATTCACCCCTCGCTCTTGAACATCTTAAACAGAAGGGTACATTAACTCTTTCTTTTCCGTCGCATGCAGTAGAGGCCTTGATGATTTGGCATCACCCTTAGTCATAGGTATCGACATTGAAACCACCAGGGCCATGTGTTGAGGTGTAGGACCATGCCAGTAATGGTGTATGACTTTTTAAATTATAGGCACAGAATTCTGATTTTCACACTACAGAAACGTGTGAAGAAGTTCATTGGTAGACATTTTACACTATTTTGCAATGTTAATTTTCATCCAGAGCAGGTTGTCTTGCAGGAGAGTGATTCGGACAGAAAGAGACATTCCCTTCACGAGGCAGTACTGTTATACATATCTTGTGTGGCTTTGAACGCAAGGTCGTATTCTAGATGGAATAAATTTTCGATGCAGGAAAACCTAATTTTTGAAAGTCGTGTACATCTCACACTTGGTATGTCTCTCAATATTGGGTCACTGTCCTGGACCTCAGAGTCCACGACAGAACAGGTTCCCTGCAGATCTCGATCGACAGTATCGGTCTAAACCTCTACAGGACGACTCCATTGGGCATTAGCGGCAAAAAGCTAGCTGATTCATTAAGAGGGAATCACCCTCGCACACATAGACCACCTTAGCGAGTGCTTCCCATTTTTCAAATTACACACTCACTTAATAGTATATATTGCACCTCACTTATTTATTGGTCCTGAGGAAAGCCAGATTTAATCATAAAGGCCTGGCTGAAACATGTAGACCACACCAGGATGCAGGAGGCCCTAATTGATACTCCTACCACATCCACCAGCCTTTCTAATGCTAACCGGGGCCCAGTTATTAAAGTTTAATTTACCCTCGGGTCCTGGGACCACTGTATAGCTTTTAACCTTCACTTTCACGTCACTACACTGCACTATCAGTAACATACCTGCTCCGCTGTATCCATGCATTGAAACACATCCGGGACACACTCGATGTCACTGGGTGGGCCCGATGATGAAGCATGCCACCAACCAGGTTGGTGGGTGAGGGCTTCGTGAACAAACAGAATGATTTGTACCTTGCCATACAGTTTGTAGTCAAGTGTGAAACTTCACAAATAGGCTAGTTCTTATTGATTATACATATAACCGTGGGGATACGGACCAGCTACCTAGTCCTCTCTCTCTCCTTTGATAATGACGCACTTCTAAGGACAACACTCCGAACATAGTTTGGAGTTAATGACACTCCAAAGGTAAACCTTGTGCATAGGTTAGAGTTACATGGTTCACAAAAATATCAAATACTCAGAAATGCTTTCATTTGGAAATACTGTTCATTCTGAGAAACACTGAATTACGTATTTAGTCTCTAAGCAATCAGATCAAATGACAAGGTTGAATGGAGGGGTCCAGAGTAGGAATACACAAGAAGCACTGGAGGAAATCTCAGGGATTTTAGGCCATTGCTTAATTTGAGACGGTGAGTTCAGATGGGGCACACTGGCTCTTATGTTTGGGGTATAGCACACAGAAAAGAAGGGGGTAGAGGTTACTTTCCCACCCCGTCCTCCCCAGTCGTAATCACTATCACACAAAAAAGAGGTAGGAAAACAACTTTCGGTGCGGCATGTGCTCAGTGAGTCTAACTGCCCCCACTCACAAGTTTGTGACATGCTTTATCATTGGGCTTGCTAACTGACAATCTTGCGCAGTCCAGCGCCTGGGGCGGAGCATAAGGGAGGGGAAGACAATACAAACAAAAAGTTGAAGGATCACCAAAGTTAATGGAGCTTGTGGAAGTTAAAACTAACTAGGGTGTGTCCTTAATTAATTTTATTTTCATTCCTGGCCACCTGGCCAGGATTAAAAACGTAAAGGATGGTGGTGATGGGTACAAGTTAGGATCCCTTCACCCCTCCTTACTGCAAATGTGCCTTGTTTTTAGGGACCAGTGCTTATTTTTCCGAATCAGACTTTAATTGGAGGAAAAGGGAAAAAAGCACACCTGGGTAAGTAGGAGGAAGAGAGACTGAAAAACAGTGACAAATGGAGAAAGCATGCATGGAAAAGAACCTGAAAGAGTGAGCTAAAGGAGCAGGGAGTGTCTGGTGGTGGATGAAAGAGGCTTCAAGTGAAATCAAGGCTATGCAGCCGTGGTATTCAGCACTGTCGAAATTCACTAGCACTGGACAGGGCTGCTGACCAAAATAAATGAAGTACTGTGCAGGCTCCCATGCATTTAATGGGACTTTGGAACCGACTTTATTTAGGGATTGCAGGCTCCCATGTATTATAGAACGTTTCAGCCATTCTGTACCCTGATCCCCATCCCCACGAGTGTCTGGATTCGTCATTTATGCATGGATAGATTTAGTGTCTGTTAAGTAACCTCTACCGTTTGCACAGAATGCCTCTTAACATTTACTTTATGACGCAAGAACTTCAGAAATCCCAGTGTCGCACCCAGTTTCTCACTATGTCTCAGTGAGCCCTTCTAAAATAGTTCCCAAGGGAGGGTAGCGTTGAAAGGAGTGGAAAAATGTTGGCATAGGCGCGGGCGTTTATTTAATTTAGGATTGACGCAAGTAGCAAAATATGTTGTCCAGGCCTGTTAGGACGGGCATGTGAGCATCTCTCTGATGCATAGGTTGTGTGAATGTATAGTCTGAGCATCTAATTACTCATTCAGCACTCTGTAGGTGGAGTCATCTGTTCATCTGCACTGTATGCTTTAAGTGCTGTGTTTAAATCTATAGCTAGGTAGGGTATGAGGGAGGCCTACTGCATTGGTCGTCGTAATAATTCATAATAACGAAGGTCCCAATTGTTGATAAATATCGAGCAATCTGCCAAGTCATGGAACAGCATGAAAGTGTGTGTGTTGTTGCTTTTTGGATTGGAATGCAGCATGTGTGTGCTTGTGTTCACCCTAAAACAGGTCCGTCTTCTTTACTTTTTTTTCCCTTCCTTGAGATTATGAATTCGTTTTTGTTCTCATCCTCAGTAGACCGAGTGTATGTGTGTTTGTTTCCTTGCATCACATGTTCTTCGCTGTCTCTCCTCGATGAAACCAATGAGGAGGAAACCCTTCCCATGGATTTTAACATTTTAAACAGCAAGGTCCAAGGATTCGTTTCTACCTGCAGTGGCTATAATATGCGGTATAAAGACTTTTTCAAACATGTAACCACTTTATATTCGTATTTTTCTTTATATATAAATGAGCAAACACGTGAGAAACCAGTATTCTTTATACAAGTTCATTATATCCATCATCATATTAACCGAATATAAAATTCAAGCAAAATAAATATAACATGAGATAATTGCAGACAGTCTTTCTACAGATGACCCTTTTGTATCATATTTCTCAAAATGACCCCAAATTTGCCGTATGTGGCTTAGAATACCATTAAAATGAAACTATATGGGTTGTGTAGTGTTGGCACATCACCTCGCTACCTCAGCAGCTGCAGTCACTCAGTCGGCATGGGGACCCCCTGGAAACCACCCAATAAATGCGATGAAACCTGCAGGTCTGATCTGGGGCCTCACTTGTATCGGTCTTCAGTGGAATGCTTAAGCGCTGTCTTAGCTATGCATAGCGGGGCCCAGCACCATTTTGTGTGTGTGTGTGTTTGTGGAAGGGGGTGGGGCATTGGTTGTCATCGAGGATGTCTCCAGGCATTCTCTCTCAATGAGTTCCAAAGCTGTGGTCCCAGAAGACTGCCCGTTCTGCCGTTGTTCCTCTTCTGCTGATCGCGCAATAAATACATTCCACACTGATGTAAAAGGCCATTTATGAGGACAGGCAGTATTTTTAAACTTTAATCTAAACATCAATTTAAAATTAACAGTCCCCAAAACCAACCTTTCATTCACCTCGTCCAAACACCCCTCACTGTTGCCGTTCACTTCCCAATCCACTCTGTGCATCTTCCAACTCCCCATACCTCCTCACTTATCTTTCAACATCCTCTCTTGAATCTCCCGTTGACGCACTCTTGCATCCAGCACCCCCATCATCCTCCTGTTTCTCCCCCAGCCTTCCAAAATACTGCCAACCCCCGGCCTAACACAACCCGTCCTAAACTGGCACGCCTTACCTACTCAGCACCTTGCCCTCAGAACTTGTAGGGTGGGTGGTCAAATACCTTTTCCCTCCCCAGTGGTGTTGGGCGCAGGAAGATGATGATTAACCACTTCCTGGCCCTTATAACAACTCCCCAGCGACCCCACTCCTAATCCCACCCTCTAACCCCTAAACTCCGATGTCCTTCCTGTCCTGCACCAATAACCCAGGGGAAGACTGGTCTGTGGCCTGATTTCCCCCGGGGCCGCATTCTGGTGTCAGTAAGTCTGGTGTGATGTCCTCCTGACATGCTTTGAATATAACATAGAGTATATTACTACCTATTCCACACAGAGACTGCATAGCTCATTCATAGTGCTGCGATGCAAGCTTTTTCTCTGGCTTCCGAGAGAGGCTTAAAAAACAGTTATGTTGATATATCTAGAGCGCCGCCCACTGCTTCTACACTTTTATTTGACTACCAGTTTCATCATGAAATAGTATTTATGCTGCATCTTAAAATTAGCTGCGTTAAAAATATTGCATACAAACATTTATTAAGTATAATAAAAACAGATTATTTACACATGCCCATTAGATAACCAGATAGTATTCGCGCATCTATCATAACTTATGAATTGCATAGGTAGATGTATAATAGAAATCGTACAGTCGATCTAATCGGAGAATGAAAAGTAAACTCATGAGTTAATAAATGTTCCTCATGTTCTAGGGCGATGTTGTCTCTTATTTACACATTTGAAAACGTTAATTTTGGAATAAAACATTAATGTTGAGTCATGAAGCTGGATGTAAGAATCCAGTGCGTATGTAGTTGTTCTATTCAAGTGCAGGTGTTATTTTGACATTGCATAGATCCAGATTTCTGTCAGTCTCACAATTCCACTAGAATATCGTGTATCACGTAGTTTTTGGAGTGTCCAGGCATTAGGAAGAATATGAAGTCTTCAGTTGGATTTACCTAAAATGTAGTGAATCATTATACACAAGTGAAAAATTGTATTATTAAGACTCGAAAATGAAAGTAGGATATCAAAAAATATCACTTTATTAAGGTGAAGTCTGAGGGCATGCAAAACATATCATTTAAAATTGGGATAAGCCCAACTTTTATCCTCAGTGGGGGATTTATAAACGAAAGTTCTTGGTTTTATAATTTAACATCAAAATTACTAACTCAATGCACTTAAAGTCTACATACCCTAGTGGAGTTGCAGTCTAAAATCTGCAAATTTAAGTAAAGGACACATATTTACTGGGTTAGGTTTACTTTCTAATGAAATAATATGTGGAGGCACACCCCAACTTTTCAGAAGACCAACACGCATCTCAAGTAAAGACCTGTAATTCTAGTTGATTTGTCTAGCAGTATGAACTGCAATGTATTTTGCCAGTGTGAAAACCTATCCCGCTGGGGTCCACATGTCCCTAGATGTAAAACGTTGGTTTTGACAATTGTCCCCACATATCTTGATTGTGTACAGGGGTCTTAGGCCAGCATCTGAATAGCTTGAAAAGGAGCATCCAGACCAGTGGTGACTATGCTTACGTAGTTGGTAACCGCGAAGGTCTTTATTGAAATCCAAAAGCTCTATCGGGAAAATATCTGAGCACTTAGGCGGGCGTCTACCAAAGAGCTAAAAAGCACATAGAAAAAAAATAGAAAGCAGCATGCTGGTCCCCATCAGTGCTCTTCATACCATCCTGACCTAGTATCATCCCTCATATGCTTGCCACTAGGGAACCATATAGTGCAAGTATTAAAAACACAGATCGCTTTAAACTTGTCCTTTATGCAAGTGACACCCAAAGCTATCGCCTCACCTCTATCAGATGCCTTCTCAGCATCTAGTGAAATCTGGCAACTGAAGACGCTGCAAACTGAGCTATATCGAGAATGATTATAGCTATTAAGATAAGAAGTGGTGTCCTGAGTACATGTACTCATGCTAGAAAAAGTTCTACTCTTTCCCTTCACTCAAACGGGCACACATTATTTATTCCTAGAGGTTGTTTAGTTTTTAATAATACGTTTTCAAAGTTGTTACGTATCTCCCTCTTCACTCTTCTGGTCTGCATGCATTTGGACTATGGAAGAAAGGAGTACAATATTTCTAGAACACAAGGTAGTGGGTGTACAAAGTGGTTGCAGTTGTAACAAGCATTTATTTATAGATCCATAACTTTCATCTAAAATCTCACTTCTGATCATTATGCTTAGTCTCTACAAAATGTTTTCTTGCAGCAAAAAAAGTTTGAGTAGACACCAATGTATATCAAGCCACTGACTTCAACAGGTCGTACATTTTTTACACTGTGCACAAAACAGGCGAGACAAATAGTAATAACACCATACTATATGAATTCAAGAAGGAGAAAATAAAATGTGGATTAAAATCCTAGAGAGTGTGTATGCTAGGGAGATCATTCACAAAGCTGAGGCACAAACTGATCTCCTAGAAAGAGCATTCTAAAGAAGGTGGTTTAGGAAAACTAAGAAGACTGATTTTGGTGACCAACTCAAGAAACCAGTTTTCTTATTTGCAGAAACCAAATGCATCTGTGTTTTGATTGTTCTTACATCTTTTCTTGTTCAAGGCAGATGGAGGTGTTTCAATTGCCGAGAACTGTATCTTTGTTAATGTTTAGCTTACCAGCTTTGGGGAAATTGTGGGCTTTAAATAATTCAATAATGGTTGTTGGTTTAGGTTATTATCCTTGAGTGAAGTTTGTGTTTTTTACTACCTGGTACAGACTACTGACCGTCAACAAGGAGTTAATGAAACTGATGGCGCAAATATGGCCCATGGGTCTGTAGAGCTGTCCCCTCTAACAGAGGTACTTAAACGAGATTAGAGCGTCTTCCAGGGTCCTGATGTGGAATAAAGTCCTAGAATTCCTAATGTACTGGTTTAGAAACAACCTCCAGAAACTGTCAAACTTTTCCCAGAAGTATAATTTTGTGGTGCTCATTGTAAGGCACTTAGGCTTAATACAGCTGCATCTTTCTAATACAGGTGTCACAGCATTACATTGGTTGTGTGTGACAGAGTGAGTGACACTTTTATATGTCAGACCCAAAATGGAAGCCATCTTCTTGTAAACACAATGAAAGACGCAATAGGATGATGGAGATAGTGTCATTGAAATACTCCTAGTGTTCTGTATTGGAAAGTCTGGTTGACTGAATCAGTTCCATGTTATGGTCACCTCTTTAAATGAAGTTACTCATTCTCTTATTTAGAAAAGGTCTGGCCCTGGTTACTTTCAAAAGTGCTTACAGTGCCTATCTGGGTTAGGTTAGCCTGTTACCTTACACAGCTAAAGCTCTTCTGTCAGGTTTTATTCAGGATCTGGTTCTAGACTAAAGCACTACACTCCCATTATATGAACATGTGCTTGGGGTGAGTGTCCATCTGCTTTCACTACTGCACTCACTTCAGTCGTGTGCAAGAGGCAGTTTTGGATCTCGCAGCATGAGGCAGTATGTCAGCCCACGTCAGCTTTATGCTACCTTCACTGCAAGGGACAGCTTATGAAGAATGGTCCCCACTGAGTGATAATCCATATTGGTCCAACACGATAGCCAAACAGGCCAGAATGGCCACCCTGCCACTCCGCTGTTCCATGTGGGCTGTAGGCTTTGGGGTTGCTTTCACAGCTGGATGGCTGCAGTCATCCATCCGCGAGCCACCATGCCTCTCTTATGGCTGTGACTTCCTTCTGCGTGGGAATGGTTTAAACATTTTTAGTTCTTGCAGACCTGCGTTGCAGCCCGCATGCGTTGCTCGCTCTGTGAGGCTTATTGTGATCAAGGAGAATTCAGAAGGTGACTTGAAACTTCGCCCATCAATCCCATTGGTCAGCGTTATCCTTTATGCAAACCGCTGGCCTCTGACTGAAAGCGGGGCCTTTTTGTTATCGCCCTGTCTCCTTCTGCGACGGCCCATCCAGACTTGATTGTGTACTCGCGGACATTACACGGTGGGCTTTATCTGGTGGGTGAGCACTATTTTGTTTCACTTGTCTTTGTTAAAGGCAGCCGCGTGTTTACTTTTGCATCGCGCTTTCACTTAATTTAAGGTGAAAGCTCGATGCAAATATAACACGCGGCTGCCTTTCCACAATGGCGAGTGCTTGTTATGTTCCTGCATTACTCGTCTTTGTTAAAGGCAGCTGCGTGTTTATTTTTGCATCGCGCTTTCACTTAAAGTGAAAGCGCGATGCAAATATAAACACGTAGCTGCTTTTCCGCAATGGCGAGCGCTTGTTGTATATTTAATCACTTTTCTTTAGGTTTTTCTGTAGCTTGGACATAATCAAGGAGAACGCTAGAGCGTGTTACAGAGATTGCATGAAGATATCACATTTGCTGTATATTTTTACAGTGTCATCAGAGAGTTAGCATTGCATAAGAGCACAAGAAGGTCAGAACATCTGTAGATGTATAATTACAGTGGCCAGTACTGTAATAAAGTACGTGGATTAGAAAAAGATGTATACACTATAGCACAAGGGATGCAAACCCTGCACTAGAAAAACGTCATGCGACAGAATTCCTGTCTAGGAGGAGAGTGTGCTGGCGTAGACCGCAGGAAGAAAGGTTGGACCAGAGTCCATTCCTCAAGATGAGGTGACCTTATATATAAATTATTTATTTGACCTAAATGCGGTGCATGTGTAAAAGAAGTGACAAGTATATCGGGTATGTATCCAAGCAAAGACCATTCTCTCTCTAACCAATATAATCCACAGGGAACGTCCATCAATTAATACATTCATCATTAAATCGCCCCTCGGAACGCAACTAGCCTTTTACACTTGAGAGCCGCGAATGCGCCAAGTTAAAGGAGCTTCGGGCACTAATTTATTTAGCACAACACCGTGCACACAAAGGCACGATTGAAGTGCGACTCAGAGCTCTGGCTGTAATTGTCCCCACCGTTACTTACTTGTGAATTTGGAGCGCCTCTTGCCCAGCCCACTCTGGCATACTTTGCCTCCTAGAAAAAGTCCATAATAAATGTCTCCAACAAACTTGTGCAGCTCCCGTTCGGAGGCGTTGACCAGGTCTACTCCCGTCTGACATAGGATTTTCCCAGTCCTCCACTTTTGGGTTCCCAGAGCAACAGTTAGGATCAGAAAAAAGGCAAAACTTAAGCCATAACCAAGAAAACATGGTCTTTTTGAAATAGCCCGTCATCCTAGGCGTTTCAGGAGATCATGTTCAGAGCTGCTGTGGACCAAAGATGTTCGTGAACACTACAGCGTTGCTGAGCGCGACAAACGCAAGGTGCCAGTTCCTGATAATATGACGTTTTTATTTTTTTATTTTTTAAATCTTTTTATTGCTTTAAAAACAAGGAAAAGGAATAGACATATCTGGTGCCATACATTCAAAAAGTAATAATAGCCGAATCGGTACAAAAACAGGATAAACACGATGCGATAAGGGAGTAGCTGAGATGCCTGTGCTGATAATTACAAAACAGGATTTACGACATTTCAATCTACCACCCAACTCGGGCGCTAATCCTCAGAACCCACCCACCCATAGAATCAGGATAGTAAAAGAAGCACGTTCACCAGATACTAGAATATATACAAGTACAGGTTAATTCCCATTATTATTGAAGAGAACCTGAAAGAGAGAGGGGAAAAATAAATCATAAGAACTAAAGCTAAAACAAAACAAAACAATAGACCCATCCCCCCACCCTGCACCCCTGCATATGGCTATCGCCTAACCCCAACTAGTAGTGTGCCTGTCCCCCCAACTAACTAGGTTCTAAATGTAGAAAAGAAAATGGAGGAGGAGAGTTTCATACAGGCTCCCGGTCTCCCTCCCCTCCCCCCCCCCCCTCTCCCCCCCCCCCCGGCCAGCAACGAACAACCCCTGTAAAAACCAAAAAGCAGCCAGAAGTTATAGACCGAGCTAAACAGGGGAGACGTTAAACACCGCCCAACATTCCGCTAAATCATGGTAACAGATCCCGTGGCCTCTAAAGCCCCGAAGTCAGACCCAGGGAGACAATCTCATCCTTGGCCCTTCCGATTCCTCAAGTTAACTCTGTCTGACAACACCATCACAATCCCAGGAGAATCAAAGTTTGAAAGGAGTTCAATAAAAATCAGTTTAGGACAGGTCAAAAACAAGGAGTCTTTGCAAACCTCAGCCATACTTATGATCTCCCTCACCAACATTAAGTCCAGATGTTGTTTCCTCCATAGATGTAGGAAAACCGCTAGGGAGGGAAAGACGTCTTTGCCTTACGATAGTCACTAATGGAAGTCCCCAGGAATGAAAAGCCAAGTAGATCAGTCTCAGTCGGCAGCGATGGTGATTGCTGCGATACTGTTAGAGAACTAAGTCCGCAAGCACTCTGTGTTCTAGCCAAGGGCATCAACACTTCTTCCAGCACGGGGTCCTCATCCTCCGGCACAGTGTACCTCGTGGGAGATTCAGGATGTTGTTGTTCTTGCGATAAATCAGGATCCGGACTCGGGCACCCAGTGTCGATGATACCAGCGATAATTTTATGAACAATGGCGTCCAGATGTGAATGGAGTGCCCCGATGGCAGCCAATACGGTCTTCAATGACGGTTCACAGCGATAATTTTATGAACAATGGCGTCCAGATGTGAATGGAGTGCCCCGATGGCAGCCAATACGGTCTTCAATGACGGTTCACAGCTCCGCCGACCCATCTCCGCTCTGTCAATTTCAATCATAGGCGTGTTCCCTGGAGAGCCCGGTTTCTCCGGGGGAATAAGAGAGAGCAGAGAGGACGGCATCGGAGGGTGCACCATCGGACAAACAGCCTCAGTGTGTGTCCCGCTTCCGCAAGCAAGGGCCCCAACCCAGCAGACCCCGGGGGTGGCAAACCTGGGCTCCGAGATGGGGACTCCCCCTCCCCTTCCCCCCACAGAGCCACAGACAAAAATCGACACCACTCCTTCAATATCAATCAGGCCAAACGACCGCCGTCAGAATCGGGCCAGGATAACCTCCACTGCGAGAGACCGGACCCTGTCTGAGTCCCACAGCCGATGTTGTTCAACTGTATCCCAGCTGGGTCAGTACTCGAGGCCCCGGCTCACAAACTGGGTTAGGCCAAGATCCAAAACACAACACAACTTCGTTAATCAGGGCGATAAAATTCCCGAGATTGCTCCATCATACTCAGTAACGGTTCATCTACACGGAGGTCGAGCGTATGATCAGGATATATGACAGGATTATCTGGCTGAAGACGGAGGTCGGAGGAGCCGGGAGCCTAAGCGGCCCTCTTGGTTGCTAGCGTAGCTCCTCAATATGACGTTTTTAAGCCCATGTCTTTAAAACTAGAGAAGGAGAAGAAAAAACGGGGGTATATCCAGTTTGAAGAAAAATGCTGCTAGGATGATGTCCTACGTTGCTGGGGCAAGAAAACCCTGTCAGAAAATAACACAATGGAGCGGGTTCCACCAGGGCGTAGTGTAACCCCATCTCTTCTGCGCCACCACTGTTTAACTGGGCGGCTTCATTGTCTCCGCCGTCAGATGCTTGGATTACAGCTATTCCTTGTGGTGCACGAGGTACGTAAACACAATGTCCTTGCCAGTCAGGGTGTCACACAGGTTACAATGCCCCCCCCATATTTACAGGCTCAGAGAAGGAAATAGAAAATTTGAAACATGAATTTTATTGACAGCAAAACTGTATGGAACATCTATGCATGGGTGGCTCTAAATCGCTTTCTGAATGTCACTGCTGCCAAACCACTGCAAGATACTAATACAATTGAACAAGCATTTACAATGCAATAGGTCTCGCATTTGCAAGATTTTTAGCTATTGGCATTGTAAATGACAATGCCTTTTATTTATATGTTTTGAAAACCTGCAAGTGGTGTGTAGACACACACTTTGTACTTATACTCCTTGCTTAGAGAAGGAAGGCTGTTAGTAAAAGAGGTGCAGGTACTGCCAGCCTTGCTTCTCGTAAGCAAGGACTAGGAGTATAAAGTATGTGTTTACGCACCATATGCAGGGTTTCAAAACACATAAATAAAAGGCATTGTCATTTACAATGCCAGTAGCTGAAACCCTTACAAATGCGACACCTATTGCATTGCAAATGCTTGTTACTAAGGCTGCTTTCGGTTTTCAGCTCGACCCTGGCTGCTTCACCCAGCCACTTCCGCATCCGAGATTGAAACCTACCATTTCCGTAAATTGTTTGGACCCTGAACCATTCCTCTCTGCTGAACGTAAGCACATGCTTTTATTCAGACTCCACAGAGGGACAGGTCTTGATTTTCCATCAAATGCCCTTGAGGGCTTCCAAACTAAAGGACGCTTCCCCCCCCCCCCCCCCACCCCCCCCCCCACTAGCAATCACTACAGAGTTGTAAATGGAGCTGTCAGTCATGCCGCGCCTTACAGAATGAGTGAAAGCACGTCGGTGTTAAACAGACCGATTTAAGTTTATGCTTCTCTTAATAAAATAATAAAGTAAGCTGTGGAGAGCGCCGTTCTTGCTTCCCATGGTCAGAAGCTGATGGAGCATACGTTGAAAGCAATCTGTAAAGGTATGTGTGAATGTACTGACTTGCTAATTTGCAGCATGTTCATTGATTCGTTTTCTTCTTTATGATGATGATGAATTTCCGGGTTAGATGCTGCTCTAGGCAACCCCGCCCCTTTGTTTCTTTCCGTTTTAATTCTTAGTTGATTTTCTAGTTTTCTGTAGTGCCCCAGGCCTTGGCATATGTTTGCACTGCCATAGAGAGATGTTCACCTGGAGAAATTGGATGGGTAGTGAATTAAAATATTGGCAAAGGGGAGGAAGGCATGAGACATGGTGTTTTGCAATTCATATGGTGGATGCGTGAAAGCAAAAAGAGCGGTCCCCCATGTGTAACCGTGGTTCTGTACTGAGGGGTGGGTAAATGCGAGCATTTACACTGGGAACCGTTTAGTTTTAACATATGGACACTGGACAGAATACATGTTTATGCCCGTCTTGAAGTAAACATGTTCTAGTTTAATCTTAGGGTTCGTGTTGGTGACAGTTACTTACTTTTATTCTCCTTTTTTTTTTTTACAGTACAGTTCATATGTCTACTTTACAAATTTAGTAACATTCAACTTAATTGTCACTCTGTGTGTTCTAGACCGAGACATTGTGGAGGGAGTGGAAGGGAGTTTTGTGTTGTACATGAGCAATGCGGTGTGCAATAAATGAAGGGTTTCATGATCAATTACATCATGATTTCATATTTTCATATTCGCAGTGTTGTGGGGAGAATTTGGCCTGCCACAAACTCAGCGCTGATGCTAAATGCAATCGCACCACTGCATAAAGAGCAGATTAGGCACACAACCCTGGTTTGTCCCTCAATCATCCCCGGCGCTCACATACCTTAATACATGGGGCCGGTTTAAAAGTGTGATCTCTGGACTGTATAACCTTCTTATTCGCCATTTTTACTCACAGCTGCAAGTGGAGTACCTCACAAAGCTGTGGCAGAGCGGTGTCCAGGTGGAATGTGGGGAAGAAAAACTCGGTGGAGCCACTGAAGGCCCTGGGGACGGGGCCATGAAGGGCCTGGTTGAAATGCAGCCTTTTTAAGATTCTGCAGGGATTGCAGTGGATGCTGGTGCGGCTTAATGCAGTGGGCCTGCTGCCCCACTCCTCCTATTGGAGCTGCGACCATCCATCCTGTGACATGGTTCACTTCTTAGCAGAATGTCCCACGGTCTGCGCTATCTGGGCTGCAGCGGGGTCCATGTTGTAGGAGACCATGGATCTGTTTACCCCACAATCGAGTGGGCTGCTTCTCCTGCTTGACCTGGCGGACCTCCCACAGTTAAAACATCATGCTCGCTACCTACTTACCACTGCCCTCACAATAGTGAAAAGCTTTATACTACATCATTGGTATTTTCTGGAGGTCCCAACTCACGAGGAATGGCTCGCGACCTTGTTCAAGACTGCCTCCTATGAGAAGGTTATCTATGACCTGATGGATCGGCCAGACAAGTTCCTCCTTACTTGGTTCCTCTTTCTTGGGGAGAACTGACCCTCTTAGCCATCCTCCTTGCAATCATCTGCCTTGCCCCCTTCATTTTCGCCCTCCTCTCTCCCCACCCCCTCTCCATTTGTTTCTTTGATTCCTGGTGAAACTGTCTCTATCCCCTCGCCCCTCCCACCTTTCTTTTTTGTCAGATTCACATGTATCATATTTTGGCTCTACCCCCTCGCACCCTCCCACCTTTCTTTTTTGTCAGATTCACATGTACCATATTTGACAGCTGTCATTGAATAACAGAATCCAAGGAACGTGTCCTACCTTCAAGCTGCTACCTTGTTAAGAACACCCAGTGAGTCCACGTGGAAGAGTTCTATTCCTCCCTCCCCTTCCAGTACCCCCGTTACCTGAGACTTGATGATTTACTACTGGGGGCCCGAGTAGAAGTGAGCCGGGGTAAAGGGATACACACAGAATGTGTAATTTCTGCGAGACGGGGTGGTTGACCGAACGCAATTGACTTAATTTACAAGCTTTGTAATTAAGTAGGGGGAAATAATTCTACATTCCTGCATTTTGAAGTTTCACATTGTTTCTATATGGGAAACCATTCCTTTTCTTGGATTCGAAAAATGAGCCAAATATGATAAGTGCAATTGTGAAGCTGCTTAAAGAGGTCGCATTGTTTCACTTAAAATTTGGAAACTGCATTTTATACGTTCTTAAGGCATTTTAATGGCTTTATATGTACAGCCAAGAATACTATGCAAGGTAAATAGGATTTCGAGCCATAGTATTACCAACAGTTACGAGCTATGTATGAACCTTGAGGCATTTCTGAAAATACAGTACTGGCGCCTTGCAATGCAGATTCCTTTGGGCAGTGATACATGATATGGTCATAATCGAAGCTGTCTTATAAAGTCATGCAGATATTTTGACTTCATGCAATATCTGATTCTTTTGAAATGTGGCACTCGGAATAAAGTGCTTTTTTTTGTGGAGTTTTATATAGCGCAAACTAGACCCAAAACTATCGGAGCGCTTTATATGAGCACCGGTTACATTACAGACTGACAAATTCATTTTTGTTAAGTGATTTGCCCAGAATCATAGAATGTTGAGCGTCCATGGCGAGACTCGAAGCCGGTTCCCCAGCTCCGAGGTTGACCGCCCTATAGGTTTGGCCACATTCTCTCCCCAAATTTAGTGTTAATATACAAATCTAAAATATCATCTATTATCGGTTTTGCTGTGTTGAATAGACCAGTCCACGAAGGTCAAGCTGTTTCCCTAAAAATTCCTTGGTTTACCATTAGTAGTTACAGTGTAGCAGCATATCCAAGCAACAACAAAAAATAAAGCACTTCGAAATTCCAAATCACGTTTTTTTAAAAATACTCTCCTTATATCAAGGAAAATAGTTCACAACTGATAACAGAATCAATGGAACACCATTGTAGCCAAAACTGAATTAAAAAAAAGGGACACAAAATGGAACTGTGACAAAAATGTAAGCAACAATGCCTTATTTCAAACCTTCAGTGGTAGACATGTACTGATTGTACTTTGAAAGTGAAGCAGCCAGAGTTGTAGGACATTTGGTTACTATGCACTAAGTGAAATTGATTCCTAAGAGGCAAAAGAAGTAAGTAATTGACCAGCACAAACAAAATGCACTATGGGCACTGTTGCCTGGGGACGGCTTGCTATTGAGCTGATTTGACATAACCCTGAGAATATCTCTGAAATGCTGAGAAAGGGAATTTTGTATACATGCTGAAGGAGCCGCAGGCCGCTTTTTTGTTTTCTTCCAAAATGCGATTTGAAAACCTAATTGAATTGAATTCGAACTCACCTGAAAGTCTTTCCACATTATTGGTGTATCATGTGCTTTAAAAAGACGAATGAGTAACTACCCCACATTTGCAATTAGTTAAGACCCAGGAGGGTCCAAACGCGTTTTGCAGCATTGTGCCTTGACCAAAATAAAGGAAGTTTTAGCTTACAAATTGGCTGGTGGGCTCGTTATACTTCTGGATGGAGGAATGAATGTTGGTCATTTGGAATATATGGTGATGACGCCCGCCTGCGAACCACCAACTGAGAGACTGGGCATTCCTCTAGTATCCTGTTTCTTTTGGAGAGATATATAATCAAAGGATTGGTATTTTTAGAACGTTCTAACAGAACTTTACATTTCTGGCTGGTTCAGAAACTTGATGGTTTCACTGCCTGCTTTTGTACCAAGCCCAGCTAATTTCTTGCTTAAATATACTCGCAGCTTCTCTGCATTTATCAGCTGAAAAGGTCCATCACAAATTTTACCTAAGGCTTCTCTCTCAAGCACTTTTGTATATATTACTGCTTGATACAGCAGTAATTCTTCACTGGACCTTCCTGCATCATTTGATGTTAGAATAGTACTTCTATTTAGCGGAGACTGCTTGCGAGTTGATGATTTTGGTCATCTGAGCTTGAGAAAATTTATGGAAAACGTACCTAAATTACTTCTAGCCGCTCATGTCTATCGCATAGTCATTTAGGGTTGTCTAGCAAAGTGTAGTACTTGACCACATCAATGCTGAGATCAATTTTGTTAGTAATAAAAAAAATCAAATGGTTTCCTACTTCTGCATTTCACAACCTGCAAATGTCGTTTCTGTAGCTCTGTGGTAACAATGATGGAATTGGTGCAACAGTGTATATTTTATATGACTTGACAATTTATTTGCAGACTTCTGTAGGCTGAGAGTTCTGTCCCAATTTATTATTGTGCGTCCCAACATGCAACAAAGGTATCTAATTTTGAGCTCTCTTTGTAAAGTCCTAAGATTAAATATGTCTAACACGCTGACCTTGTAGATCGACGTTTGAAAGCAAAAAAACACACATAGGTGTTTTTGCCCGCTTTGCAAAACTCAAGGTCAGACTGCGGACCATTGGGTGGCAGGACGTGTGTGTGTGTGTGTGTGTGTTCTGTATAGACTTTGTTGCCTTCAAACGTTTCTGAAACCAGCGAATCAGTGGGGCATTTGAATGGCCTGTCAAACACATCCATATATATAGGTCATGCACATCTTGATTTCATCCCTTTCTTTGATCTGTTTGAAATTGTGTTTGGTTTTGTTGCAATTTAGTGGAATGATTTTAATCCAAGTATAAGTTCTCCACTTAAAAATATTAATTAAGGGTAATGAGGGTTCACCAAGAATCAACACTTTAATGATAATGGATTGAAGAGGCGCATTAGATGTAGCAGAGATCTGACCCAGGAGGAAGTCTCCAAAAGGATGTATCATCCTTGGGTGAGATCCGTCCAACAACCCCTTTACTGTCATTATCAAACTGGATCACTTGCTTTGGACAAACAGATATTCAAGGATGCTGACAAGGAGATAAAAACTTCTGAGGTCAATGGCCAAAATGCCACTGGAGTACTCTCTAAGGCTCAATTCAGATTGTTTTTGTTCGGTATATAAATCAAATAAGAGGAGCTTGGGTAACCATAGATGTAAAGTTTAATTGTGTGCAGGAACATTATGTCTGTTTCCTTAAGATGGTGCTTGGCACTTTATATTTAATTCCTTTACATAATGTTCCTCACATCTGTTAATCCAACCTACTAGTTAACAGTTGAATCTATATATGTATCCTCAATACCCCTTCCTTTTTTATGTTAAGATTTGGGATGTTATTTATATAACACTGTTTATACTGATAAATGTCAATAAAAAAATCATATTTAACAGTAGTTGTCTAAATAACAAGAACCGATTGAAACTACATGGATTCTACCTTGTAATATGAGAATGTTTAAATTGCATGTGTGACTGATTGCTGTTAATAAATGCACTATAATTAGGTGCACTGCAAGTGAATAAGACAAATGGTGAATGTGCACACAAACCATATTAGATTGACGTTATAGCAGTTGACATTATTATAAGATATTTTTCCATTTTTGCGCTGTTAAATATGACACAATGTGATGTCTTTGTGCTTCTGTGCAGCTAATGGGAGTAATGCCATGGCTCACAGAAGGTTCCTTTATGAGTTCTCTGCCAACTCATTTGACTTTGTCAATGACCTCTGATGTGCTGAAGCACATATGGAAGCAAAGCTTTTTGGTTGCAGGATTCATGTTCATAATTATCTAGGGTTCCCAAAGGATCTTCACACATACTATCACATTAGGGACTGCGTCTGTTCCCTCATAAGACTCGCACATACACCCACATACAGGCAGTCCACTTTAGTTCCTGCATTTAAAACATTAGATGGCTACTAGGACCAGGATTATAAAAGACTGTCTATGGCAGGGGTCTCCAAACCAGTCCTGGAGGGGCGGATCCATGCCAGATTTTTTGGATATCCCCATTGAGATACATGTAGCTATTTGAAAAATCTGGCATGGATCCGTCCTCCAGGAACAGTTTGGAGACCCCTGGTCTATGGCTTGCTCGATATTTCTTTGTAGCTGTGAAATAGAAAAAGACACCGGCCTTTGACTATTCCATGAGTTTAACCTTCGTGTGTTTGTTCTTCCTGTGCTGTCCCACTGGCTTGGAATTTGGACGTTGTCTAAATGGACCCCAAGCCTGTTAGTGGGGAATAATAACCTATTAAAACCTACCCTAATCCTACAGGATTGAATTACTGCCATGTTTTCCTTCCCTCTCGTGAATCTGGTAGTAAGGGTTTTTCCCTGTGTTCCTTACCCTTTGAAGGCTTGTTGAATGATCAAGTGCACTGTGATCTTTGACACAGTAGGCTTTGTGCCCATGGCCTAGTATCTTGGGTTGTGATTCTTGCCAGGTTTTCAGTAGCTAGTCCTGATCACTGTCTTATGCCACAAAGTGGTGATGCGAGAACAGTAAGCTTGGTTTCCGTCATTGTGAGTGACAAGGAGTCCCTCTCTTGTATACTCGCCAGTGCTTCTTTCTTTTCTCCTCTTATCTAAAGCAAAGCCAATGAGACCTTGATTTGCAGTTGGGTTTTTCAAACTCTTGCAGTTGTGTAGTTCGTGATTTGTGGATTTTTGGAGAAGGAAGGTAGATGATGTTCAGATCATTTTTTCTTCTTGACCATGGCAGTTGCTGGGTTTCCCACCCACTTGTATCTGTACTGCCTGATTGGAAAGCCAAGGAGTTGAGAAAGTCCTTCGAATGTAAACCTAATCTTTCAAACATGTCCTTAATTTAGACTTAAAAGTAAGTTGTATGTAAATTATTTTCTGTTCCAGATTCAGTGGGTGGTTTTATGAGGTAGAGATTCACATGTTAGTACTCAGTCGCAATCACAATCATTGGTTAATATTTGAGATATAAGGTTTTGTAAGACCATGCTAGTTCATGTTTGTGCCGCTGAGGTCTAGAAAGACAAAGGTAGAAAAAAGGAGCTAAATGGCACAAAGATCCAATCATTAACATGCCCTTCCTCACATTCCACAATCACCTAACAAACGTTTTGTTCATCCTGTATTTAGGTTACTGAACGTTTCACATCCTGACAATTCACCCCAACACTTGATTCTATTGATAAGAACAATCGTTCAGTATAAAATAGGAATGCAAATTACATTTAACTAAATCAATTGTTTACAATCTGCACACAGAATCTGTCTAAATGTTTTACACATATTCCATATCGGACAATGTTCTTTATAATTTCTAATACACGTACTGTATCAATCAAATGCCTTCCATACGTATGTGCGAGGTGGTAAACCCTCTTAATCAGGACTACTAAAATTGCAGTGACTATTAATCTTCTTAGTGGGGCAGTGCTATTGGAGGATGAAATGACATTAATTCATCCATTTGATTTGCTAATGTGGCATTGTTCTGGCCTGAGAATACATTATTACACATATTGAAGAATTCAATCAAATTTTTAAGCAAAATGTTAACTGCTTGTTAGCCTTAACTCAACAAAGAATAGTGAGTGACAGAAAATATTTTTCATTATGGTTTAACTTTGTACACTTAGCAAAGGACACTCTCATTGGGATGAGTGCCTGTAAAGTAGTTCGAAAAGGTGGTTCTAAATATGAGACGTTTGACTGGTGTGAGTGTTCTCCGTCAAATTCACGTTTAACAAAGAAGCCACAAATGATCATTAAAAGTTAAGCCTGAATGTTAGAAAGAACTAGGACAATCCTCATTCTCCTCACATATAAACCTGATTTGCAAAACAGCATTTTTTCATCTAGGGACGTTGAAAGGGATCGTTCCTGTCCTACACTTCGCCCAGAACATTCCTCTGGTACTGCCCCAAAACCTCAGGCCTGCAAGCTGAGGTCTGCTGACTCCCCATCAAATGGAATTCAAAAGATTCAGTGGCCGTTGACTTTGCTACCAGGGTTCCTCCCTATGTAACTTTCTGCCAACCTATTTGAGTCTCGAAAGTCACTACACCAAATTCAGGAAATCCTTACAGATCTTCATAAACTGGTTGTCAGAGTAGTTTTGACTGCCATATTTACACTGTTCGCACCAATCCAACCTCTAAGGCTGGTCTCCTTAACCCCTTCGCTGCTCATGACGAGCTGAGCTCGTCATGAGGCACGGTTGAGCTGTGCTTATGACGAGCTGAGCTCGTCATGAACAATGGGAAACAGTGGCCTGCAGCACAGGAGGGGAATTGACTACTTCACATCCAATGATTTTTCATCAATGGTAATGCAGTGGTGGGGCAGTGATCAGTAGTGAACATTGGTCTCCCCCAAGTGCACATGTTTCTTTCTCACCCACAGTCAACCACCCTAGCACCTTGAGGCCATTAAGTGAGGCGGTTAGCAACACTTAAGAAAAACTCTAAATAAAACAAATCCAACAGACGTCGCCGTGCTCTTTGTTTGCATATCCCTGGAGACATCAAAGTTTTAACTGCTCTTCAAGCAGTCTTTTAGTAACTTACTCTTTCTGGCCCATGGAAACAAATTGTTGCAGGAAACCCTGTAAAACATTCTTTTGACCGATTAACAAGTGATGCGGACTGAATTTTGCAAGATCCTCCAATTTTCAATCTTTAACAAAAAGATTTTAAGTCTACAAGACCCTGAAGGAGAAACTTCAAATTTGGCCTTACTGCTTCTCTTTTTGCCTTATAGTATGATCCAACACCAGGATTTCCAGCAGTCTTGGATACCATGCATTTGCAAGAGCTGGATACTACCCTCTCTGCTAAATAACCGAAAGGAAACCTATTATTTACAGATATATTTTTGGGTGAAAGCTATCCTTAGTAGAGGTTAATACAGTCGTTTTGATGCCTTTGTTCGTTTTTATTTGGGAATTCCAGTTTTACATAGTAAGCCAACCAAATATCTAAAATGCTTAATCTGTAAGGTGACCTATTTGAAATATCACATAATTTGTTTGCCAAAATGTTGATGTCTAGAATCTTTGATCATTTCTTTCATTAGTGCTCATGAGATCGAAGCTGATTTCCTATATAATGGAGTCAATGTTTCAAGCAGCTTTCCATAGTATACTTACAGTTGATTGTTAGTTGTGAATGGACTTTCGGTGATGGCTATGCTGTTTGCATGTGTTCAAGTTGCATTTGATTTTAAATGTCCATGTACAGTGGCAAACCTTCGCAAAAATGTATGGACTGTACAGTTCCTTGTATGCTTAACATACCCATGATTAAAAAGAGCCTGTCTCTTTGATTATATCACTGACATTTGTCATTTTTAGTGTTGTGTGGAATAAACCATTGTCGTTCATGATCCAACTCTTGGAAGTGTAAACTTCTAAAAAGTTTGTGAGCTTCCTGCTTAATCAGAATGTCTGCACTTACTATTAGCTCAGGAATGGATCCTTCAATGGTTTTGTGCTCTGCCCATCTTTTGGTAGAACAGTTGCCCATCTTCAGAAATGCATCACGTCTTGCTTAAGTTCAGAAATGTGAAGATGCTATTGTATTAGATCAACCATCTAGGGACATGTACCTATGATGGTAATTGATGTTCATTTGGCTATAAGAAATGTTGTAAAGCTTTTCCAACTCTGTACAGCACACGACTTGATTGTTTTTCTGGAATGCATTCTCCTTGCTCTTCATTATTTTCTGATAAATTTCCCAAAATTGGTTCACTATGTATCTGCGAGCAATGTAACTGAAGGTTTGGTAGAAACAGACAAATCATAGTTTTCATCATTGCTTGACGATGTGTTACGAAGAACGATTTTTAACATAGTTATTAGTTCACCTCCACAGCTGTGGATTTCTACTCTCATTTAATGTCTCTGCTGTGGGCAGTGATATTGTACCCATTCTGCTTTTTCTTATTAATGAGCGGTACATATAGAAAGATCCAAAATGCTTGACTTGAACAAGTTTGTATTACCTCAGGAATCCCTTCTCTGAAAACAAATGCTACAGCCGTGGTGAAAACCTGTGTTAAATATTTGAGTGTTCTGTTCATTTGTATTAGCTTATAGAAGTAACAGGAGGAAAATCAGACAAATAAGTCCCCTCCATCAACTTCATGATTGCACTATCAAGGTAAAAGTACCAATGACCCAACCAAAACGTTTTGGTATTGTGGGTGTAACTTTCTCTGGATGGTACTCTATTTTTGTTCTACTGTGGAATTTTTTTAGTATACTTTCCATATCAGTCCAGTTTTCTACTTCAGGTACAACATGCAACCTGCGTGCTAATGCAGTGTTCAGTTGAATATTTCACAACTGCGGTTTCCTCTCAGACAGGTTGCACCTGCCCTACCACTCGTCCTTTTTGTAGAGGCAGTTAAATCGATTCATAGGTCAGTTGATTCGCAGTTCAGTCATCCTCATGAATTAGGTTTCATGATTTCTGCCCCCCCCCCATCATTGAAGTGCATTTCTTTCATTCAGGGAGTGCTTGCAAGATTTTTGTACATTGTTGTGGTAATATATCAGATACTGCCAGATGGTGGTCCATTCCACTGCCTGGGACAACAGTTGGGTTTTATTATGTAAGCGAAGTGACCATTTTGCTGAGAGATGTACAATATAGACTCATGCAGTTTGAGTAAAAACCCAAATGGTGTAAACTCGGGTCATACAATATCTAATAGCAAAAATTACTGATATCAAAGTCATTATACCATTCATTTACAAGGAATTCCTGAAAGTGGGACAACTAGTTGGTCAACTTGCCAAATAAGAGGACAAGCAAGAGAACTCCCATGTATTAATTGGATTCATTCAGAATGTCAGACCTCTGGTCTGGAACGCAATAGTGTAAAAAGCTTGAGAGCTATTTAGCCTTTCTAATATCTGACTTCGTCAACTATAGACGTTGCATAGGATTAACTAATGTAAAAAAAGTTATGTGCATTAACAAAAACAAAATGGGAAAGGAAGATTGCTGGTTGTAAACTGAGACTTGCAGAAAATGTTGGCAATTGCTGGCTACTCATACTGCATGCAAGTAAAGTCATACGAGATTTAGCATTATCTGAGATACCATGGACCCACTCTCTCTTACAACTGTATATACCTTCCTAGTTCATTGATCCTCTATAGGAAAATATATGGTGGGCGAATTGTACTATCGCTTGTTCATTTTTAGGTCTTGCCTAGTGATGCAGCGCAAAAGTGCTGTCGCTAGCACAATCTATTGTTATGGACTTGCTTTGGAAGGGAGACAGGACATGTGCACGCTCAGGAATTATGAACGCAACACACTATATAGCGTTGCTGTTGTGGGCTTCCTCGCTAAACAAACTTGCTAAACAAAAACAGTACATATGCACTCACCAGCTTACACCGTGAGGTGTTAGTTAACTTGCAGGGCAGAAGATCTGCACGTGTACAGCTGGCGCTGCATTAATGCGCCCCCTGCTTAGTTGTTCAACAACTCCCAGGAAAGGAAATAGGTGGGCGTCTCACTGGCGCCATGTTAATACGTTTCTTTTTTCATTGTAGTTTACAAGGATTTCACATGTACACGAAACAGCCTATATGGCTTTGCTGGCGTGGGCTTTTTTGCTAAACAAAGACAGAGCACGCGTACGGGTCGCGGAGTTATCACAACTCCTGCTCGTACCATACGCTTGCACATCTCCTGTCCAAGCGCGGCGCGCTTACCTCGTACAGCATGCCTCACCCCACTTACCAGCTCTTGTGGGGACTCTGCGCTGCTCCTCTGCTGGTCTCGCATCTTCAGCCGGTCACTGCAGCAACACGTGGGGCTCTGTCTTGCTCACAGGAGCCCCGCCTGAAATCCTGCTTTGGCCGCACCATGCTACATTCACGAAGGCGGGGTGGGCTCCCGCCGGACTTCCTCTACTGCTTGCCAGTGCAGGGTGGGCTCCTGCCTCGCTTCCCCTACACGCGGGCTGCAATCAACTCACAGGAGCCCGGACACTTCCGGCACGTGCACTCCATGCCCTGCCGATGTCCCGGGCAAGGACGGCTTGTCTTCTCTGGCGTTTGCAGTTTGCGCTGGGACACCAGATGTGCACACTCATGGCAATGCGCTCCTACCGCGCTCTGATTTTCGCTCATGCGCTCCATCTCAGCTTTTACTTTCGCTACGTCTTCACACAATGCACTCAAAGTTAGAGTAAAATGTGATCAGTTAATCTTTGCTAAAGGTCTCGCCTTCAACTTAGCGGGACTACGGAGAACACCCACTATTGGCCATGGGGAGAAATGTAAGTACCTTCAACAAACAATTCTTTTACCTGATGCCAAACGGATATCCTGGCATGACACTTGTGCACTCTTAAACTGTGTAATAATAACAGCTATTATTTTCTATGCTTTGAAAGGTCGAAATATCCAGCAAATGAATATTAAAAAAATTAATACTGTTTTACCTGTGATAAGGAAATGAGCTGTCTTATGGCTGTGCAGTGGGTTCTGGGTATGTAAATGAAAACAAGCATTTGCAATGCAATAGGTGTCGCATGTGCGGACTTTGAGCTATTGGCTTTGCAAATGACAGTGCATTTTATTTCTGGCTTTCGAGGGCTCTTTTTGTACTTATAGTCCTTGCTTATGAGATGTAAGGCTGGCAAGAACTGTGCATCTTTTACTACTGCCAGTCTTGCGTCTCGTAAGCAAGGACTAGAAGTACAAAGTGAGTGTTTACACACCGCTTGCAGCTTTTCAAAACACATAAATAAAAGGCATTGTCATTTACAATGCCAATAGCTCAAACTCTCGCAAATGCAAGACATATTACATTGCAAATGCTTGTTATAGTTAGTATTGGTTGCTTTCCCCATACTTGGTTGAGCTCGCACATAAAACCCATATTGAAAAACTGAATCAGATGGGACCTGTCCTCATTCAAATTATTATCGATCTTGGTCTCTGCTTCAAAAATATTTTCCCACCTGTTGCCACAATGTCCTTCTGAAAGCAACCTCATTTTCAATGCATTTAACAACAAGGTGTGGTGATGGACAGAGTTTCTGAATTAAGCAGAATACTCTCACCCAGTCAAGAGATCAGGGCTAGATCCAACACCGTTTTTTAGCTCACTGCACCATCCCAGCTCAGAACCTGGCTATATGCAAATTAGTCTGTTCCTGTCCCAGTGCATGATGGGAACAGGGCAAACCAAACTACCAAGCCAATTCTTACACTGGGAAGGAAACAAGCTTCCGGGGACCGGTTTCTGGCATTTCAGCCGTCGTCGGCCCGGCTTGCTTGAATCCTGATGGTGCAATGAGCAAGGGACTCACATCTGAGTATACCCTTCCACGCTTAGGGTGGATAAAATATTTAACAACAAGGGGTGGTGATGGACAGAGTTTCTGAATTAAGCAGAATACTCTCACCCAGTCAAGAGATCAGGGCTAGATCCAACACCGTTTTTTAGCTCACTGCACCATCCCAGCTCAGAACCTGGCTATATGCAAATTAGTCTGTTCCTGTCCCAGTGCATGATGGGAACAGGGCAAACCAAACTACCAAGCCAATTCTTACACTGGGATGGAAACAAGCTTCCGGGGACCAGTTTCTGGCATTTGAGCCGTCGTCTGCCCGGCTTGCTTGAATCCTGATGGTGCAATGAGCAAGGGACTCGCATCTCCACGCTTAGGGTGGACAAAATATTTAACAACAAGGGGTGGTGATGGACAGAGTTTCTGAATTAAGCAGAATACTCTCACCCAGTCAAGAGATCAGGGCTAGATCCAACACCGTTTTTTAGCTCGCTGCACCATCCCAGCACCGAACCTGGCTATATGCAAATGAGTCTGTTCCTGTCCCAGTGCATGATGGGAACAGGGCAAACCAAACTTCATCACCACCCCCTTTTCTGAATCGTTTTTGGCCACTATAGGTGTGGCAGGGTATACTCAGACATGAGTCCCTTGCTCACTGCACCATCAGGATTCAAGCAAGCCGGGCCGACGACGGCTGAAATGCCAGAAACCGGTCCCCGGAAGCTTGTCTACTTTCTGGTGAAGAATTGGCTTGGTAGTTTGGTCTGCCCTGTTCCCATGATGCACTGGGACAGGAACAGACTAATTTGCATATAGCCAGGTTCTGAGCTGGGATGGTGCAGTGAGCTAAATAACGGTGATGGATCAAGCCCTGATCTTTGGACTGGGTAAGAGTGGTCTGCTTAATTCAGACACTCTGTTCATCACCACCCCCTTTTCTGAATCATTTTCAATGCAGCAACTATGTTTCTACCATAAGGGAGCATCACTTGGTACAGAATGCAGGCGTTAACTATTTCATGTTTTGTGGATATTTATGCTGCCTTAGATACAGTTGATCATGGCCTCCTATGGCAGAAACTAAAGTCTCTAGGAATTTAACAGTGTTTTTTTATTTGGCCATATAAATAGTTTCAATCCCAGGAGAGCGAGTCAATTGGATTAGACAGGTTTTTTAAACACCGAGGCTCCAACTTCTGATGGATTGAAACAGGTGCATATTAGCACATCTGCTTTTCTGACCATTCGAAAGCCTGTTCTGCAATAACAAAAATTCCCTTTACATATTATTATTCACTGTATTGATCTTTTTTCAAGCAGCTGAATTAAGGGTCTTTGATAGCATTACACTGGGGCTTCTGTGCCAGTTAGATAGCAATGTAATGTCTGGAATTAATATGACGTTACCGACAGATCTGTTGGCATATTTGTGACTGTCCAGGGGGTTATAACTCTAACCCCAGTGGTGACCGGTGAAGAAGGGAATTCTTCACTTGACCTGTGATGCATTATTTTGCAAGATGCTATGTGTTACATGAATTTGTACCAGTGGGAGCTGTATCACATCATGTCCCTGATGTTTCAGATGTAGCTATATATCAAAATAACAGGAGAGAAAGGGAATATTTATGGAGCCACTCTTGGTCCCCTTGTAAGAAATAAGCAATCAACAAAAGAGTGATTCCCAACAAAGAGTGTTTAGCACAAGGAGTCACGCCTATTGTTAAGAAGATCCCTCTCATCAACCTAGTTTGTGACATGCTTCATCATTAGGATCCCTCCGAGGGGCCAAATGCCTCTCGGGTTTTCTACGACGCCTGATTACAGCGGAGCGGGTTTTTGTGAGGTGCAAAAGGTGAAAGTGCAAAGTTAAAAATGTCTTTACTTGTCCTAACTGAATTTATTGGTGGAGTAGTAAGACCAGATTAGAAAAAAAATGATGTAGGCTGATGTACAAACTGGTTGCAAGTGGTCAGTCACATCCTTATGTGAAAGTGCAAATACCGGATTGTTGTGCCACTATTTACTAATACCTGCTTGTCAAATCTGAGTGCTAGGTATGTGGAATAACTAATTAGTCATCACAGCAAACTAAAAAAGAGGTGAACATGACTATTAAAAGAGCGATGCGAAACCGCCAAGGCTCAGGTTTTTGTGGTAGAAAATAGACTTACATGTGGTGTAGAAGAGTCTTACACCATGGATCCTAGTGGGGGGCGGTGGCTTGTAGTCACACGCAAGGAAATGAATGCAGTAATTGGAGAAACATCGGGGAATGCTTTGTTACCTTAGAGTTGCAGTGGTTCTTCTATACTTACTACGCCAAAGCCAGACGCCCCTATGGTACCTGGTGTTACCCATATTCCAGGACCCTGAGGATGAAGATGTCTGGGGTAGGCGAGTTTAAGTACAGTGTTTTCGTGACTGGGAGGTGCCGGATCGAGCTGCACTTGCTTCCTGTCGCGAGGATCATGACGTCATTGTTTATGCATGTACGTGGGCTATTTGTATGAAAGGCAGTAGAACGCTAACCGTACACGGCTACTGTGTGGTTTTTATCAAATATCTTTATGCTGACACACTGACTGCGTTTATGGAACGTAAACTGTTTAGGGTCTCGAGAGTATGAATAAAGAGTTACGTGGAAAAGTGTTGATTTGAAAGTTTTTTTGAGAGTTTCCAAAACTAAACCAGATAATTGAAAATCTCATCCCATTGGAAAAGTGAAATGAGTACCTTATACAGCGGGTAAAGCAGTGCCAGTAAATCAGTGGGGGGCATCATGCTAGCGCAAAGGATATAATCACATAGGAATGTTATGCCAGTAAATCAGTGAGGGCATCATGCTTACGCAAAGGATATATTCACATAGGAATGTTATTAACCCTTGCAAAGAGATCACTGTAGTGTTGCTACTGTATCAGAGACCTCCTGAATATAAGTGAATACAAATACATGATAGGAGGGAGATGGCCAATGGTCTGCTTTTTAGGATACAAATTGCCCCGTATAATGACAGTGACCATCGAGGATGCTAGGTGACACCAAAAAAAAAAAAAGGTATGGGGGTGATTAAATATTGCAAGGCCATAACTATTTCCTGAGAACTGCCCCTCACAGGATGTTGTTATTCAGACCCTGTCTGTGCGTGGAAAGGAGATAAATCCAACGCTGTTCCTTTTGAAACAGAAGTCTTTGGGTGTCCTTGCCTACTTTGATATGCTCAATTACAGTCCATCTCAAGCCATTAGTAGTATGGTTAGATTGCAAAAAGTGTTCAGTCATTTTGGTAGTGCTTTTACGGCACTGGATATTGCTCTGGTGCTCGCAAATGCGTTGTTTTACTTTCCTTCCGGTCATTCCCAAGTTTCTGAGGTCACATAGGCACGTGATCAAGTAGACCAGGTTAGTGGAGTTACAATTAGTGTGGGATCTTTGTGTCCAGATTTTCTTAGGCGCCAGATTCAGAACCTTGGAAGTAGTGATTAAATGGCAGACACTACAGTTCCCACAGGGGAAGTGTCCAGTGACACTAGGTAGGCCCCAGGCGTTAAGTACTGATAGGTTGGGATTACTTTCTACCTACCTGGGCCGCGTGAGTACATGGGAGTCTCTGAGGCTCCTTGCCCGTTTGAAGGAAAATTTTGACTTTTTCCCAATTTCTGTTATTGGTCTGTAGTATCTGCCAGTGTTTGATAGATTTTGTAATCGCATTAGGTGCTGTGCTGTATGTAGTGACAGGTTAGGGGGATCACATCAGTATGTCTGGGATTGTCCGCAAGGTGGATCTCCCTGGGCTGATTCCTCGCTCTTTTCTGACTCTTCTTCAGGACCTTCTCTGGGTACCCACGATTTCTCAATTTCTCTGACAAGTCAGCTGATTGAGCGCGGTAATCATCAAGTCTGCTACAATTTCTCTGAATACGTAGGTACTGCCCGTATGGCAGATTTTCTCTCCGTGTCCTACGATGGAAGCTGGAGAATTTCAAGACATTGTTCTTGGCAGTAGGTTTGTAGTATGTTTTCGTGAGTAGTTTGTCTTTAACCTTGGAGGTGGTCACATCAAGGAAAATCATTTCTTTTCTGTCATAAGTCTGAGTGAATTTAAGGTTGACATCACAGTTGTTAATCCACTGCAGAAAATCACACAGTATGTCTTCTGGCCATCCATCCTGTGATGTCGATGATATTGCTTGTAATCTGTATTTGTGTGGTTCTTGAAGGTTCACTTTAGTTAGCCTCAGCCTACCGTCCCACATCACATTGCTCATTATGGAGCATCTACCTTTGTAACAGCTAAGATAATTCTTCCATTCGGTCTGTGGCACGGTGGCCAAAATGGAAATAATACAATACTTTCTAATGAACTACTGTAGTATTTTCTTTGTATCTTTACCATTGTACACCAGTTTGAAAGTTTTCTATTGACCACTCTGCCTGTTACTATCAAATGTAGTTTGGGATATATATACGAGAGGGTCAGTTGTCTTGAGCTAAATAGATGCTCCTTGGTTTACTGCACTTACTTGTAAGGGCGTTCTTGGCTTTCTGTCCAATTAGATTTTTAGGGTTTTGTAAAAAAAAAAAGATTTAAAAGCAGAAAAGGTAATGGCTAAAGTAGGCGTTTGAGTGCGGGTGGTAGTTAGGAGAGTTAAGTATGGACTAGGAGTGCTGTCTTGTTTTGTTGGAGTTTGTCTCGTAATCCAGACCTCATAGAGGAAGTCCAGTTATTTAGATATGTGGGTCAACCAGTTATGCATTCTGTGTGCAATCTTTGAAAAGTTGCAAAGAGAGACAAATGCTCTTACTGATCTGATCATGCTCACAAAGAGGATCACACAGGTATCCATAATCTGGTGACCCTCTAGATACTGCAAGTAACTGGAATGGTTTTAAAGGGAAATACCAGAACCTGGGTGCCTTTTAATGGTGTGTGATGTTATAGTATGGTGAAGAGAAGTGATCTAGGGAAAGACATTTGGAGTTGGTTTCAAGCTCTGTATGATCTGGGCAGATGTCCATAATGAGATGGGCTTCTAGTAATATTTGTGTACTAAGATTGAGGTTTAGAGGACTCTTTGGGAGAGCAGCTGTGTTGTTTTTTTATTTTTGCACAACTGGGTCTAGTTTTATGGCAATGGCGTGGAGTACCATTTGTTCGAATGGCGTTCATGCAGAGTTTCTGAAAAGGAAATGATTACGTTTTGACTGAGTGGCTACAATTTGGATACATTTTTTGGTTGGGTTGGCATGAATGGCATTTTATGAGATGTGTGGTTTGATGTTGCAAAATAGGTTATGCATGATTTAGAGATAAGGATGGCTAACTGATTTGGAGGTTGAATACGTACTTAGTCACTTTTATTCACCTATTCAGTCTGTCGTCTGCATGATTGAAAGTCAAAGAACATATTACCTTTTGATGTTTAGCGATTACATTCAAGAGGTATAAACAGCAGCTGTAAATGCCAGAGTCAACATTCTTTTTGATTTAGTTTAATTGTAATCCTCCTATTGTATTTAAAAGCTCTTAAATATAATGAGATCTGGAATAAAAAGGGCACAATTATAGGATCATTTAGCCTTTAGATCAAGAACTTAGTGACACCCTGACCTTTCACTAAATCGTACTTTGACTATGAACGTTTTGCCAGAGTTGGTGTTATGAAAGCAGGTATATGTAAAGACCCGTGGCCAATAGAGGTGACTATTTGATCCAATCTACTCATTTGTTGTCAGACGATCAGAATTTATTTAACTGATGGTTTCCTTTCATGAAGTGAAAGAGCCATATAGAAATTGCATCTGTTATATCATGTTAATGGTGCTGAAAAAGTGGTTCTTTCCAAGTGGTGCAAAGTTAGTAACCTTGTACAGTAGATCAATAGATATTTGAGTCTCCTAGATCTCCTCCGGAGGCTTTATGCGTTCTGTTGGATAGACACTTTGGCAACATTTTCAGTCCTCATTTCCCACTGTATTCAGAAACCCCCATTTGATCAATGTAAAATCTGTAGATCTCACTAAACATCGCTCCTCTAACATCGAGATGAGGACTTTGAGCAGCAAATGATGAAACTCTAAGATGGCAGCAAACTTTAATTAAAACAAGTGAGACACACGCACACACTGTCCACTACTCTTGACACTTTCAAGTCCATCTACTTTCAGGCCCTCATCACTGCTTTACAAGCAAACTGTTAGAGATTTGCTCAAACCATTGGCTTGCTGCTTTCTTCACCTCACCCACTCATTATGATCCTATCCCTTCAGTAATTGACTTTGCCACCTGCTTCTCATAAAAACAAAATAAACACCTTCACAAATAATATGAGCACATTACTCTGTGCTGCTCTACTACTACCTCTTTCAAACCCACTACCCTCCAAAGCCTTCCTGGCTTTCCTCTTACAATTCATGAGCATTCATGCAGACGTTCCAACTCACACTGTTCCACCTTGTGTCACACGATATCGACTGAATTCACACTGTCACCTGCTGATGATCAAACATCACATAGTGAGTCCTTCGAATGCGGCAAGCCCTTTCATTGAGTGGGTTTTCAGCTTGTATGAGGAGACTTTTAAGCGCTGAAATCCATTAGGGATGTCACAACTTCCTGGGGTCACACAATGGAGGAAGCTTCAGTTCAGAAGCTTTGTGTGATTTTGGCCCAGGTGAATGTGGGCGCTCATCATCGAAGCAGGCCCTCTCTAATTTTTTTCTTTGAAGCAGCAGCCGCAGTGACCGCTTTGGCCTTGATGGCCTGAAAGCCTCACCTTCCCAGGTCTTTACCCATCAGAGGACGCCCCTGCACTCACAATGAAAGGTCCACAAGCTCACAAGTCTGTTTATGCTTAAAATGTTAAATTGCTGTAACTAAATTAATAAATGTTATACCAAATGCGCATTTTATAAGATACCTTCTGAAGTGCAACAACTCAACGTAAAAATTGCTCTTTTTGAATCAGATGCAGATTTTAACATGATCCTTTTGAGCCTGTATTTAAGAATGTTAGTAGAAGAGACCTTTTAGTTTTTGTTTTCTCTTTCTTAAAGTAAATGGTTTAACCTCCTTTTTAGAAGGTTTTGAGTGAGGGGGGACATCTTTTTTTATGTATAGAGCTTTCACTCTGTCGTCGGAATATAACCTGTATGCCGTTTATTTTCCCTTATTTTATTTAAAGAAAAAGGTTGCTGTCGTGCGAAAAACCACACTGCCTATTGACTGCTAAAGGCAAGCTACTGAATTTTAAGGTGATTAAGCTTGGTGAATTAATTGATGCAGTGCGTGCAGAGCAGATTCTCACGCGGATAAGGGGAGAACGACCATAAATTACCAATTATGAAAATCGAGGAAAAATCACTGACCTAATTACAGTAAAGGAAACCTTTCGCGAAAGATGCTTCTTTGTAATTATCCCTTTTAATCTTGAGCTCCGCATGACACAGGAGGGTGTGTGTGATACATGCAGCACTTAGGGAGATGACAAATCGCCCTGCTTTTATCCTCTTCTGTGCAGTAAATGCTTCAGTCTGCATTCGTGAAGGAACAGGTCCAGGTTCATGTAGTAATATAGTAGATCAGCAGTTCTTAACCTGGGGTAAAGGACTCTTGGGGGTCCACGACTGTTTAGAAAATTATTTTTTTTTTTAGCAAATTTAATGAAGTATTTAGAAAAAAACAAAATGAAAAGTTTTAAAATGCTCTGAATTTGAAGTTGAAAGATAAACTTTAAGTTGGTGTCCTGATATGATTGAACAGCACAAGTATCAATTCGAAGCAGCAGTTGACCAAAAAAATAGAAACATGCATTTAGGAGTTTAAAAAAGATAATGTGATATGCTAAAGTCTAGCATATCACTTTGTGTTTTAGAAATTAAAACAAAATTTTGAAAACCTCCAACAGCCCCTTTAAAATTTCAAATAATATTTGTTTGTAAACTGAAGAAAATATTTCATAATTTCAGTATTTATTTGATGTAAACTGGTTTCTGTATGTTTGTGTATTTCGAGGCCCTCGCCTACTGGAGTAGGCTGTTGCACATAAACAAATGAGAAACATTGTAAAAGTATATTGCCATGTCCCTCTGTATGATGTGACATAGGCAGTAAACCTAAAGGTCTGAAAAACAAGCCATATGTAGATGAGCTTTTTAAACATTATTATGTTTTCCAAACAGTGAGCTAACTTGCACAGTTGGAGTTAGTATGGAGTGTTCTCTCTCTACTACATATGGTACGATGTGCATCAACGAGCTCTCCTTGCTCTTGTCATGTGCTTGGAAAGGTGCAGAATAACATTTTCAGGCAGGAATGCTGTGCAGAACCCAAAAGTCTAGAAAGGTTTACAGTACTTAAACCAATCCCTTATAAAACGTAGTTTGAGGTAAAAGCTATGAAGTGTTAAAGGTTCAAGAACTACAATGCCAGCGTAATATTAGAGGAAAGGAAATGGGAAAATTCTAGCAATGCACTTTGTGAAAGTCCTTTGGAGAGTACGGTTCTCTTGCATCTTCATAATAAAAATATCCCTTGTTGGCGTTTCAGTATTTTACACTTAAGCTGAAAGATAAACTAAGATTTTGATTGCTGTGGAAAAGTAGCATTTTTATCCGCATCAAATCTATCAAGAAATGACTTCCAATTTAATTTCAAACATGGTTAACTGTAAGTGAGTAGCTGTGTTTTCTGATCCTATAGGTGTGGTTTGTGGCCTAACTTTTGGTAAGAGCATCAATAATGTAGTGGTTGGTTATGAGCAGTTTTAGTCAAGTGCATCAAATACGTGGATATTGGGAACAATCGGCTCTCAGTCCGTTCGCTCTGCTGAGGAGCCTGGTTAAAAAAACTGAAATTGCAAACATCAGGATTAAAATTCAATTAAAAAAAAAGACAATTGTACACATAATCCGACACTTCTATCTTTTTAGAATATGGACGGTGCAGTACTAAATACATTGTATGATTTAATCAGTCTTCTGTGCACCCTTCTGTTGGTGGTAGAAACATGATTAATTGCGGCATCATCAAGTCATAATTTCAGAAAAAATATTGAGTCATGAAAAGAAGTTGTTTAGTAATTCCTTATTTTCAGTCTCTGTGTTTGCTGAAATGATGCATGACTACCCCGCCCTGAATTCCATGACGCACTTGACAAATCAATGGTGGCAGTGGAGAGCTGTTCATATAAAGTTTAGAATCAAAGTGCATAAAATAGATTTTTTTAAAACAAACTCGCAGAGTATTAATCCACCTAGAGATAAAAACATCATGAGATGAAGTAAGATGTGCTACGAGAAGTGAGATAGAAAAGTGCAGTTTGAAGGTCTCCTAAATTATAGTAAATTCTGAGACACCCAGATGAGTTGCCAGCAACAGTCTGCAATCTTGGAGAACTCGAAGAAAAGACCTACTCTATGTAGGAACGGAATCTCATACCCCAATATTTATGACTGTATCCCAATAATTCTGACACTCAAAATCTTCAGAATCACATTTTACCTCATGAGATTCCATTTCCAAGTTGATCTTGAATATAGAATACCCTACCCAACATCAGTTTAGCAGATTTACATATTAAACCATGAAGACCACTCAATCACTGAGTTCTAGGTCATAGAAAAAGTTAAAGGGTTTTATTAAACCAATATCAAATTCACGTGGTACAGGCTAATGCCAAATAGGTTAAAATATAGAGATTATAAGTCTCAAATGAGCAGTAAAATGAAGGACAAATCGGACAGCATCCCCCATAGAACAGGAAAGGAAAATCTGAAAAATTCTTGTCCCCCCCATAACCCCCCAGCCTACCCCCCCTCCCAAAAACAAGGAATTTTTTATACACAATACTTGTATGGCAAAATAGTTAAAAGCACAGATTCAATATGGCGTGATACGTGTAACATTTCTTTAGCAAATTAGAGTAGACCATGTAACTGGCGTTATATAATAGTACTATACCATTTTCTAAGTAAGCCGGATGCTCATCAATCACACAGTCATCCAGAGATTTTTGAACATAACTTGCAGCATCGAACAAAAGCTATTCATAAGCATGTGAAATGAATTCTTCTACAGAAGCACAGCAGATGAAACCTTGAAAATTACAACTTTCTTAGTACACTAGAAGACTCTTTTTAATAGACCTTTGCATTATTGCCGAATAAGAAAGTGCATTACATCACTTGTCTTCGCTTTCGCTGAGCCTTCGTGTAGAGAAGACGTGCTGGGGGACCTGATGGGTAGGGTGAATGCAGATGGGAAGACACAGACAGAATCAGGAATCATATCATCTAATGTAGTGTTTTTCTAGAAAACGGCATGACAAAAAGATATTAACAAACACACTTATAAACTTTACATTAAACTTGTCACAACTTCATACATACAATTGATTTGTTGATGTATAAGATTCAACATAAAATCATTAATACTGAATGTTATTTGCAGCCTGAGCAATATACACCCTAGAAAACTCTTAAATCTATTTTTAGTTCCTGCTTGACCGATGGTTTTTAGCTGTCTGGTTGCAAAGATCACTTGTGGGCCATACCAAATACAGTTGGTAGAAGCCCGTCCATTGCTTGCCATTAGTTGGCTTTATCGTCACACTCATTTGCTCGCCTTCCTCCTTTTGTGCTTGTCTCTCCCCTGTGTGTTTGATTGGTTCAGATGCTCCGTCCATCACCACCCCCTTTTTGTACCGCTTTGTCTCTCCCCTGGAGCATAGCCGCTTTAGCATTCTTTGTGTGCGGTTTCCCCCTAAAACACCCCCACATTTGTGCTCTGTGTTGCTCCCTCACCCCCCAGCTTGTCCATTGATTTCCCAGGGAGTGTGATTTCCTCACACACCCTGGCTTTTTTTTCTCTTTCGCGTGTATTTTGTTCCTCAAGCACTTTTGTTGTTTTCGTGCCTACTACCCATTGCATAACCTGACTCGCACACCTGCTCCTCCACTGCTCCCCAACCTTTTGTGGTCCTTTACATTTTTTTATTTTAAGTTGGCTGTCACTGTTT
This sequence comes from Lissotriton vulgaris, assembly GCF_964263255.1. Classification (NCBI taxonomy): domain Eukaryota; kingdom Metazoa; phylum Chordata; class Amphibia; order Caudata; family Salamandridae; genus Lissotriton; species Lissotriton vulgaris. The sequence goes on from NC_141691.1 coordinate 1,129,265,826, forward strand.
GTAGCCCGACTGACCTGCATTTCAAAAAGAGGATGCATGCAAGTAAAGTTGCATTTTTTTTCTTTACCAATCAAAGTGGCAGTTGTCATCCTTGATCGGTAAATAAAAGAAAAGGCCACCGGCATTATTCCGTTGGAACGCTTGTGAATGGTGACACTTGTGCTTTACCTTTCTAAAAATAATGGTTTGTGACGGTTGGGCTGCACTCTTGTGAAATATTTGTGAAAATATGATAATCCATGTCAAAACCAAGTGACTTCCCAGATCTTGCCAAGGTACGCGAGTCAAGACTTTCCTGCAAGAGATCTCTGTGGTTGAACTTTTTTGATGGCTTGGCTTCCATTTTGGTAAGACGAGGAAACATCAACACAGACTGTGCAGTGATTTTGATGTTATTCTTAATGGAAGTCATTTTAGAGGGTTTGCCAGGTTTGTTCAATGGGTTAAGTGTATAGTCCTCTAGTAATGAATCGATTAAGGCGGTGCATAAGAAACATTTAATGTTTAAATGACTTACCAGCAATTGCCACTTCTGTGAGTCTGATCTTACCTCTTGCCGTAATTAACTTCTTCCTTCAATATCAATGTGCTAGCCTGACAGCGTATATTTCCCAACATTACAACAAGAGTGAAAAAATATAGAATTTCTGAATTTCGTGGAGGGTGTATGTAAGAAAATGAGGCTTTTTGCAGATTGCCCACCCCACCCAATGTTTCCCCCATTTGGACTACTAGATACAGATTTTTCACTGACAGTGCACTGAAGCCTGCCAACCAGGCTCCAGTGCCAGTGATCTATCCCAAAAAGTGATGTGTAATTAACATCCCCAGTTGACAGAACTCGTACCCCCTTATAAGTGGCACCGTGGTACCCAGGGCATGAGTGGTAAGGGGGCCCTCCGGGCCTGCAGCACTGGTTGTACCACCCTGAGTGACTCAGGTAAACAGATGACAGCAGGCCTGCCATTATAGACTGCATGAACAGTGTTCACTACTCAATTTCGACTTTGTCTTCACCATGAGTGACAGGGTCACATTACTGCTCTTAAGCATGTCAGTCACCCCAGGGCAGGTCTCTTGTGCCCAGGAGACAGGATGTATATATTAAGAGTGTAGAGCTTATATGTCTTTTTAGTGACTTTACCATTAATGTACACTAAAAGTGATAGGCGGTCTAATGGATAACATTGGACTTGCACCCAGGCATAATCAGGTTGCATGCTCTATTATGGTACCACCTAAATAGGTCATGTTTGGTGTCAAACAACATGTCTGCTCTCCCCTAACATGAATTTGGAGATAAAGTAAGGCTGGCATGCACCCAGGTGGCTACCTAATGGTTGCCTACTTGGTAAACTAAACTGACGTGCTTTAGCTGGCAAGTCTGGGTTTTCCCACCCCATCTATTACCAAGACAGGTATTTGACCTCCAGACAGGCAGTTTGAGCACTCTCAGGTGTCAGAACAAAGGTTAGGGCAGGAAGGAGGTCCCATCTCCCCCCTCCCAAGTGGACTAGTGACGTTACACATCAGAATGGGAATCTTCAAGGGTTGCACTGCCTTTGATATGCATCTGTGCTGTCCCCCTGAGGAGGACACAATCCTCTTCTTGCCCCAGGTATGACGGGACCCTGGCAAGGCAGGAAATCAGGTATGCAGGTGTACACCTCCAGTAAGGCTGGCCCCACCTCCAGGGTGAGCAGCCTGATCTGTAAACCTAAAAATAATTTCAGGCGTATTTAGAACGGCAGAAATAGTGGGCTCTGGATAGAAAAGGTGACTTACACCTCCGGATGTGGTAACCTCGCACGACCCATTGCCCCACTCAATTGGCTACTGTCAACCTATGAAATAAGCACTCCCAGTTAATAACTCATCCAGCGCAGAACACCTTGCTCTGGGCATAGAAGCATCTCAAACTACAGCTTCCAGGAGCCACATATGGACTCCTTGTAGATGAACAACAATCAAAGCAGACTTTCTTTCAATTTTAATGGAGATCAGATCAAGAAATCGACTGCTTCTATCTCTTAAGCAAGTCCTTTCGCAAAAGGGAGTTTAGTCATTGGTTTATCGAGTCCTAACTAATAATTACACAGTTATTTTTAAACATTTGCTCCATATTCTTCACTTTAAGTCTTGTGCAATTTAAGAATGGTGTGCAAAACATTGTAAAAAAAAAAAAAAAGGTTCTGATGTGTCACCGGACATGGTATTGCCAACCGATTCTAAAATAGCTGCCGCCCTTGACACTCCCTCATGTGCAGCAACATGATGCTACAAAAGTCCTAGGATGTTTGGTTACAGTGTTAACAAATCTCTCAGCTGACTTCCGAGTAAAACTACAATTGCCAAAATGTATCCTAAACCGATAAGTGTTTTCCCACATAGAAATGTTCAGCAGGAGACCAGATCAGAGTCTGTGGCCCACTTGAGACTGGGTGTCCCACACACCCTACGACTGAGTGGGGCTCTCCAGTTGTATGTGAATACCTGTTAGGCCAAAGAATTTCTCTCTTAATGGAGCCTTCCCAGTTTCTTGCCTTTTGTTTAAAGGAAGTCTAGGAATCTGAATTTCTGCCAGGTCTCCCACAATAACATTAGAGAACGTTAATGGGTCTTAATCTGAACCGCGAGACTCCTACGGGTATTCGTTCGCGCTCAATAAATGTCAGTAAATAAATAAATAAATAAACCAGAGAAAGTAGTCGTTTCATGCAGTTCATTGCAAACTGATATGTTTCAGGAAAACAGCATTATTTTTAAAGGTCTTATGTAGTGCTGGCTAGACCCGTAGGTATCAGAGCTCTTTACATGAGTATCAGATCATAGTTACAAGTTACATCGATTACAATGGTTACAAAGTTACTAGAGCATGGCAACATAGTTACTTGTAAGATCAAGATAAACAATAAGCACAAATTAGGGGAAAAGCAGGCAAGCGGAGAGATTCAGGGGAGGGGGGTAGGAGCAGGGGAAGTAGACCGATAATGAAGGTGGGAAAGAGGAGGGGAGGGTGAGCAACACCGCATGGAAAGAGGAGGGGGAAGGGTGACGGGGACATAAACTGGTAGACAAGTCAAAGCAACGTCCAAAGTCCAGTAAGCTGTGATCCCAGGGGAAGTGGTATTACTTCCCCATCTCTGTTGCGAGAGGCTCCCTTTATGCAGTAGACTTTCAGAGGGGTCTCAGACTCCAAGGCCTACATAATGGATCCTTCCCCAAAAAGGGGAGAGGAAGTGCTTTGCAAGGGGTGCCATACCACACCTCAGCTGTGAGAGGCTCCCTTGGCGCAGTGGACTCTCTCAGCGGGTGCGCTGAGACTCCAGAGTATATATATTGGATCTTTCCCCAACAAGGGGAAAAGGAGTGCTTAGTCAAAGGGCACAAAGGACAGGGGGCTAGACAGAGTAGAAGGCAAGGGGAGAGATTCAGGGGAGAGGAGATAGTATCTAGGGAAGTAGACAAAGAGAGAATTAGTACTAAATGGGAACATATTTAGTTAATGAGTTATTATAAAGAGCTGGCTAGACCCGAAGGAATCAGAGCACTTTACATGAGGAACAGTATTGTTGCAATTTACATCAGTTAAAAGTTACATTAGTATCAAGAAAAGCATTTAAAGAACATAGGGGACAAGGTGAGTGGAGCAAGGAATTGTAAGGGGATAGGGTAAAGGGGTAGGAGGAAGATAGGACGTAGAGACGAGGGGAAAATCTGCCCAAGATCCGGCTGGGTAGGTGATGGCAGGGGTGGGGGGAGACCACAACCCATCTCCTCTTTAGCTATCTGGTAGCTCCACCGGTCATCAGCCAACTCGCTTGGTCTCCACAGTCTGGGGTAAGTTCTGCAGGTTCCAAGTCCTGATGTGTAAGCAGGTTAGGGGATAGGTTCCAGGTCTGGTCAATGTCCAATTGTTGTCTCAGAAGTAAAACAATGTGGAGGTCACCACTATGGCAGCCATCTTTGGGTCAGGCAGGGGACTGTACTGTACACTGGTGGCCATCCTAAGGTCAGACAACAGGTAGTTAGTCAGTATCCAGAACAGCTGCCACCAGAGAATAATAGTCCCAGCCCTAGAAGGGACACATGGAAAGGGGTGCCCAGCCTACCATAGCTCCTGTGATCCAAAGATGCAGTGACAGGATCAAGAAGACGATAGCTCCCAGCGCGGGCGCCATTTTGGGGTCAGGCAGGGCTCCGCGTGGACATCTTTCCTCATGCACCAAAGTCAAAAACTGTGCAAATTATGTTGGGAACCCATCAGCTTGCGTATAGTTGGAAATTTTATTGGTTTGTGGCTTGGGTGCTTTTTCTCAGAGCAGGGTAGCAGAGTAGGCGACAGCTCTACAATATTATCCAAGAGACACGTGTGCGATGGAACCCGGAGTATGTAGTTGCAGACAGTACGATAAGGGTGCCAGTAGGCGCTGAAGGCAGATTGAAAGAAGCCACTGGGGGCTGCGACGGGGGGGGTGCTAACGAAACCTGCAGGTTGCGGAAGAGTAGGATAGCTGGCGGAGCAGGCAGTGAGAGGGCCCAGGGAGGAGAAGGGTATGGGAGTCACTGGTATGTTGGGCTAATGCGGGCCTGTATGGTAGCATAGCTGTCTCTTAGCCTGTGAGGTGCGTGTCACTGGGCCGTGTTGCCCACAGGGAGTCCCACTGCTCCCAAGTTGTGGCTTTTAGGTCAGGAGCGTAATTGAGGTTTCAGTGGCTGCTTGTGCCCCTTCTTTGGCGGTGTCCACAGCGGTGGGTGAAGTGGTCCTAGCAGGGGTTGAGGAGATCTCCCAGGGCCGGTATAATTTGCAGTGGGTGGGACCTTAGGCATACGTCAGGAGCAAGGGTGAGGGGGCCGGAGCCTCGTGGCTTGCTCCCGAGCAGATGACAGTCCCTGTGTCCCAAATGCGAGGGCCCCTGGACAAATGCTGGCTCGCAATGCATGCAGATCGGCACCGATTGTGGAGGCCGCGGGGGAAAGCGAAATGGATGGGTGGCTGGGTTCGCACAGTGTCGGAGGAAGCCTCCACTCACCGAATGGACGCACTACTTCTGCAGCGGGAAGAGAGCTCTTGTAGAAGGCAGCACTGCCCTCCGCATCAAAGGTCAGGCGGCTGTGTCATCTGGCCCCGGGCCTCGCTGAGCAGGCAGGCTCCATACTTCAGGTGCCGGGCTCACAGGGTAGCACATCGCCATCTACTGTATCGGCAGGCTTAGTTGCAGCGGTGCAGTTAGGCTGGTCCCCAGGGACAGCCAGGGTAACGTCTGAGCTTTTGCTGCAGGTGTGCTCTCGATCGCACTCAGGGCCACGCCACTGGTTGCCACCAGAGTTGGAAGTGCAGGGGTGATACTGTCCGCTATTGGACAGTAGTGGCCGCCATCTTTAGGTATCAGCAGCGTTGGTTCTTAGAGCTGATTATTCGGCCGCTGGGCCGCTTTAGACTCTGGTACACTGCAGGATGTAGCGCAGGCATTCCGATCCCGCTGTGGCTGTTTTAAAAGGGTTAATGTGGCATTTGAGGAGGATAATGCTGTTTATGGGCTCAGAGCTGCAAGGGCCCCACATAAGTGCGGTCATCTTGCTTGTGCATCAGCCACTATCACCCCATCAAATGGTCTGAAGTTAAGAGTTTTATTTAACTCTTTCAAAGCCAATTAAAGAACAGAGACATATCACATCAAAGAGAATGATCTATCATGCTTCTTAGACCCACTGCTTAGAATAGTTGTAACTGGGCAGACCCTGTGCTTTTGACAGGTAATTTACTGTAAGACCGGGGGTGCATTCTGATCTCTTTTCAGTGCCTATCGGGGTTCTGGCTGTCCGAGCAGACCTGCTGATGTAGGGTCTGGGTTGTAATCGAAGTCCATGTCATTTTAAAATGGTGAGTGCAGTGACCGAGCCTATTTTGAAAGTCTTATACCCCTGCGGATTTTGCAAACTAAGGGGTCCAAAAAGCATTACAACTGAGGTGTTTCACCATAGAGTGGACGAGTTTTTCATAGGGTATGTTGTGGGTAGGTGGGTAATCCTTTCATTGGTGTTCCATGACCGATGCTTAAGAGCCTTCTGTTTTTAGGTAAATGTTGGCATTGAAACTGTCTGTCTAGTGACGTGGACTGACCTCCGTTCAGTATGGACTGTTATGAAGTGATAAGGCTTAGAGTACACGAGAGAACCTGACAATCAAAATATTGGTACAAAAGGGGGCCATGTCTGAACTGGGGTGGTGTGGAGTGCAAAAAAAATGGATTTTTCCCCAGATCTCTGTACTGGGTGAATGTATGACATTGTTCTGCGTTCTGTCCATCAATTGTTGTTTTTGCACTTGTCAACCCGAGTGGGAGGGGTATGCTCAGACGTGAGTCCCATGCTCTCCACACCACTGGAGTCAAGCTATCCTGGCTGAAGACGGCTGATAGCCAGAAACCGGTCCTAGGGTGCTTGATTCCGGTCCAGGAAAGACATGGCTTGGCAATTCGGGCTGGACTGTTCCCATGAGGCACAGGGTCAAGGCTGATTTGCATATGGCCATGTCTGAACTGGGCTGGTGTGGAGTGCAAAAAAACGATGGATTTAGGCCCAGATCTCTGTACTGGGGTGAATGTATGACATTGTTCTGCATTCTGTCCATCAATTGTTGTTTTTGCATTTGTCGCCTCGAGTGGGATGGGTATGCTCAGAAGTGAGTCCCATGCTCTCCACACCACTGAAGTCAAGCTATCCTGGCTGAAGATGGTTGATAGCCAGACACCGGTCCTAGGGTGCTTGATTCCGGTCCCGGAAAGACATGGATTGGCAGTTCGGGCTGGACTGTTCCCATGAGGCACAGGGTCAAGGCTGATTTGCATATGGCCATGTCTGAACTGGGGTGGTGTGGAGTGCAAAACAACGATGGATTTAGGCCCAGATCTCTGTACTGGGGTGAATGTATGACATTGTCCTGCATTCTGTCCATCAATTGTTGTTTTTGCATTAATCAAAATATTGGGCCATATGAAATGTAACCTTGTTTCATGGAATGTGTGGTTTTCAGTGAGAATGCTAAATGTAATTATTGTTGTACCTTTTTGAGTGGTGCACATGTGATCAGTGAACCGCGCAATCTGTTGCTCGCGCGCCAAGTCCAGATTTAAGGGCATGTTTTATATAAAAACACAAACAAGCCCCAGACTCCCCGCTGGATGAAAGTGCAGCGAGCTTCAATTTAAGATGTCCGTATGAGACCAATTGCAAGAATCTTCATATTATTTTCAGAGGTATTTGAAATGCCTTTTCCTCTTTTAAGGACTAATATTCCAGCCAAAAGCCCTGTTAGTAGGGGTAGTTGGGAGGCTGCAGAATGTTAACAGCATCCTTTAGAAGCGGTCGGCGTTATATGTCCACGGATGAATTCCACCCTTGATAAGCACTGCCATTGATTGTATAATGTCCGCTCTGACATTCAGGCTTTCCTGTCCGCGTCTTACACCTGCTGCATAGCAGTGTTTGGGAAAGATCCAAACCCCTTTACTGCGATGAATAAGAGGCTTTTCCGGATGCATAATGGCGGACCTGTGGCCTTCATTGATATTTACTGCAGTCTCTCACACTGGGCCCTACAGCCAGTGCTCGCTGCACTTTTCCTCCATTAAAATAATTGTGATGGAATTACTTTGGTTGTCAGGCAGTCCGTTTTATGCACGCGGCAACTCGACTTGCATCGAGCATTTGATTTAAACACTGTTGTTCGTGCTGGTGGACTCTGCTGACCTCCGATTGGAGGATACAGATGTTCTCTTGTGTCTGAGGTCGAGTGTATCTCCCCTTTGTTATTGATACTTTCAGATTGGCCTTTTACATATGTATCTGCTGGAAAATCACTCTTTTGACCTAAATCACCTTCCATAATTAAAGGAACAATGACCACATGTTACAGTTACACATTGTCCGATGCAAATGTTTGCGTAAGACATGTAATACTGAAAGGTAATCGCGTGGGGAAATTCACGAAATTCAGTCACTGTGCCAAAGGAGAGCTGTATTGTGTTACCTTGAGCCAAATGTGTGTGTGCCACGTCTGGAAATCATATGTAACAAGTCGTCAGATTTTATACATTTGGTAGCACATCCTAGTTACAAGTGAGGTCAATTGTTCATTGTTATTTTTCGGTTTGTTTGTTTTTTTAGGTCAAGTGTGATGTTCAATTTTATCATGAAGGGTCAAGCTCTGCTCCTTTAGTTCAAAACAAAGTTGTTTACAGTATGCAGACCAAACCCGATCTCTCCCAGCACCCAAGGGTTATTATCTTTTGAATATGCACTCAATTTGCGTCATGTTTTAGTAATATTTTAAACATTCAGTTTTCTTTAGGAGAGCAACGACCAAATACATAAAGCCATGTATGGGTAGCTATTAAATATGTATTTCAGAAATTGTATGCATTGTTCTTTGAAATGTTTAAGGGGACAGATATTTGAAACACCACTTAATTTTAATCAAAACACTGAAAAATAAATAATTTGCAGTGTCAGATCCAGGTTGTGTCTAGTAAACGTGTAAGAAATATTTTTATTTGCGAAACCTATGCAAGTCCAGATGGCAGGCGTTTGGTAGGGAAAGGCAAGGAAGGATCGTTTGAGGTAACTCACATCTGTAAAACTCTGGAGACATCAGCCTATATAGTCCTTATTGACTACATGTTTCATGAGGGTAACTGAGTACCGTTGGTAGGGGATTTATGTTGACTTAACTGCCCCTATGTAGTTTGGAGATGCCCGATTTGTGTAATTTAACTGCAGCTCTATCTGCCATGGTGCAGAGACCAAGAAGATTGGGGGAGATTGTGCACTCCTTGAATTTCAACATAAACAGAATTGATCCTGATAAGGAGGATCAGCGTGCTACGCTTGTCAAATGCCTGCCTAGCATGTGTCGAGACTGTGTTCTGTGGCCAGGTTTTTGAAGTGACCTGGATTCAAGCTTGCACTGCTCTAAATGATATACATCAGTTGTATCAAAATTATAACTTGCTAGTAATTGACTATATTACTGTATTTATTTTCATAAAGTTTTGTTCAAAAAGAAAAACATCACATTTTATAAGGAAATAAATTCGGTAGACAATTATACAATATTCACTGTCTGTATTAATGATCATTTCATGAACATAATCTTTGCCCAATGCATTTCGTGACGGGCAGTGCCTTCGTCAGGGGCTAACCTGTTAATACAAACAAAATAAGGAAATCATGCACTTCAGTGGTTCTACAGAGAGCTGAAAAATAAGACATTTCCAACATCAATTTCTGAGTAGCACCAGCTTGGTGAATAAGTGAAATGTATGTGTGGATAGGAGAAATACATTTCTATACCTCACTGCAACCCCAAAGTGCTCAGTGTATCAAAGTTCAGAACCGTCAATTAGTGACACTACCACCACCTCACTAAGAACCCTCCACATCGCGAGGCAGTGTGCCAGCAAATGATAGAGGGACAACACTTACACATGGAGACCGTTATATGAAAATTCTTGCGGGCCCATAGAACACGCTGATCCCTAGAACAATATGAGCCCTGGCCAGCATATGTATAAGTGTGATTACACATTAACAATACTGGCCGCCAAGCTGGCTCTCTCCCGCCCTAGGTCCAGTTCCTCCACTCTTGCCTTAAGAGACCTCCATTGGCTCCCGGTTCATCTGCGTGTACAATACAAAGCTGCTTTCCTTGTGTTTAAAGCTGTTCACCAACAGGGCCCTATCCCTCTGCAAAAAATGTTTGCATGGTACTCTGCATCGCGTCCCCTCCGCTCCTCCTCCGCGCATCTTCTTGTGGTTCCGAGGTTTCACCTAGTGAGGATGGTTGGCCGCTCCTTTAGTGTCGCAGCGGCCAAATTCTGGAACTCCCTGCCACTCTCCCTGAGAAGCCACAAGGACTACCTTCCTTTCCGAAAAGCGCTAAAAACCCACCTATTTCCAAAATTGCCCTGAGTTGCTAAAGTCTATGGTTCTTGATCAAAGCGCCAGGATGCCCTTCGGGTGACAGGTTTGCGCTCAATAAATACACTAAATAAATAAATACTGCGGGACCATTGCTAAAACGCATTCTACCTGATGCCTGTATATTGCGACCTCCTGGTTGTGCACGAATGGCGGACTTGGCAGCGCTCAGTCACGTATAAGTCTATCAAAAAAAGACCTCAGTTAAAAGATTGCAACATAACACTACGTGACTAATTCCAAAAACACTGCATTCTATTCCGGCCAGAATATGCAACAACCCGCTACACAGTCTTACCTAAAATCAAGCCGAACTTCCCACGCGTTCATTACGATGAGAGGTGTTCAGAGTTTCTCAGAACGCTGACTTACAAACAATCAAAATCTCGCGAGAATACTCCTGTGATATGATATTGAGCGCCATCTTAGTGTCTTCAAGCATATTAAAAACTCGAGGTATTGCAGACAACATCAAATGCAAATTTGATGTTCGGTTCCTTTCTGTGATAAAGAAATCGTTGCTCTGGTTTCTTCCCTTAGATCCACCCTAATATTATTGGTGGTTGGCACTTTTGATGCACTTTGTATTTTTTACTTGAGTCTTTTTTCTGCAAAGGCTTGTTCTAGAGATTGTATCCATTGTACTGTAGAAATGTACCTTCGCGAGGGCACACTGGTGCAGGGTCACCCTCTCGTCCACGGGTCCGAAGACTAACAAAAGAGAGATCCGCACTGGAGTGAATTAAAACAAACCAAGTTTATTAAACGCTCCTGAGCAGGACTGCATCCAAACAACACTCTCAAGTGTTGTGGGAGGAAGTACATTGAATACAAAAACCATCACCCTTGTACACTGCTCTTGCAGTGTAATCGCATGGGAAGGAAAACTGGAGGAAACAAGTTTAAGCACGGAAATAGCTATAGGCAAACAAGAGCAGAGGGTGACCAGGTGGTCAGGAGATGAGGGGGGCATAAATAATGTTTATGGCGGCAATAAGCAATTAGTTGATAACATCTGAGACAAGGTGCACCGGCGGCTGCAGCCCCCCAGCACGTACACCAATTTGACCATGTCAGAGAAGTCGGCTTAAGTTAAGGACACAGGCTGGGTGAAAAGGCGAACAGCAGGGAATACAATGATTACAATAGAAATTAAATGGATGTGACAGTCAAAATGGCTGCCGCTTATGCTAACATAGAATTTACACTTTTCCACAGTACCACGCTATTTTATCCTGGTTTCTACATCTTGCTTTTATGGTTTTCTTGACTATGAAACCTAATAAAGATCTTGATGATGATGAGTATCATCATAACTACAGAAAGAGCTCCATAAAGGCATTATGTTGCATCGCTTCTCCAACTGGATACTTTTCAATTGATTTTGTATGTGTATGCTGATGGGATATGTAGGGGCAATGCACACCCTGGAGCTTGTTGGCACTGTAGAATCCAGATCAGGAGAATGACTGAATGCATGGTGTAAACTATGGCAGTCGCTGTAGTTGGACCTTTTTGCAACAATTTTCTTTGCAACATAAATCTGAATTTCTAGACACTGCTATTGAGAATCCTGCAGCATTGTGTGTGGAGGGCAACAGATGGGTCCCCGGTTATGACAGCTCCATTGTGGTGTCTGAGTTTATCTGTGATACATTAGTCCTCTAGGCACTCCATTCCAAGGAGAACTTAACAGTCCTGGCGAGACAATGATCCTCATATTCACCCAGATCTTTTACCACTTCAACATTTAAAATAACTGACTTGAAGTTTATTTAGTAGTCAAATACAGCAAGAGCAGCACAAATAACACTGGCAGTGGTGTGTATGTATACATGTGCAACAGAGGTTCCGAGTGGAACAACAGCAATTGGAGTAAAAAAACAATTTGATTCAAAATCAGAAAATCAACATATGATGCTGATTTTCTGAATTTGAATGTGAATATTTTCTCTAGTTGTGATTATGCCACTCAAATCCTCTGTTAAGCTGTATTTGCGCACCTGCCATCAAAATGTACATCCCCGAGCTTTGAAAAAACATTTGAGACTGGCAAAAAATGTTTTTTTCACCAAATGATTCTGACCTATGTTCCGTACATGCTAAATTCAAGATGCCTTAAATTTCATGGAAATAGTTAATATTTGACATCTTAATGGCGTCCATACAAATAGAGTAAATGGAAAATATTTCTCGTAAGCCTACCTACGGAACAGTCAGCGATACATATTTACATTAAGATTCAAACAAATAACGGGGATTGAGGCTACTGAGGCCGCACCGGTAACCAAGTTCCTAATATTCGTATAGTGTGGGTGCAGATGGTCTGGGATACAGTCCCCTAGATCCCAAAACATAAAACAAAGTTCTATTTGTTTTATACATCAAATTCCACAGATTGACCCTGCACACCAAAGCCAGTAAATCAACATAGTATTAATGCTCAGTATGCATATTATTCACAAGAGTAAAGAAATCCAAATATTCTCCCAAGAAAGTCCAAAGTCACGTTTCTTCGTTATTCTTTCCTTTTAATCAAAATTGGTGGATTAAAACAATAGCCAACGCGTTTCGTCCGAAAACCTGACTTCTTCAGGGCTTGAATCAAATATATCTTGAAACACAGCTTCCAGTTGGTCTTGAATTGTATTTTCAGCAAAAGCTTTCAAGTGTGGAGGAAACAGATTATTTGCTCAAGATATGCCATCAGTCAGTCGTTGTCAATCAGAAACAGAAAGATGAAGTAAATACCATATGTCGGGTATCAGCGTCTCGTAAGCATGCGGCCGTCTGGTCGTCTACATATTTACATTAAGAAGCTACTTTGATAAGCTGCATGACTTGTTGGTTGGGTGTGCTTTTGAACTAGATCAATGACTTCATACTTAATAGTTCCGCACCACCCATTCTACCCCCCCCCCCCCCCACCAAAAAAAAAATCACGGGGCTCTCTGAATTCTAAACCTAATTTCTCATAGTTATTATATAAAATTGACAGTTCTGAACATATTTAGCAACCCAAACATTGCAGTCATGTTCAATTACTCTTTTAAAAATGCAATAAAATATATGATTTGACAGCATGCAGATGGCAACTTGGATCCCTACAAGAGTAAAAGTATCCACAGTGTGATCCTTTATCACAAAAGTGGAGAGGGATCCCTCCCTCCCTCCCCTCACCCTCACACACACTTTGACACCTACTTCCAGCCAGGACATGAGTCAATAAAGCACCATAGTCCATTACTGTGAGGCTCACTGTTGCTCTTTTTCCTCTCACTAAAACATATGATGATTGCTTTTCCCCAGAGGCATTATAGATGCTTCTATTGGCTAGAGCATCACCCCCCCCTTTGAGTTCAATTCAGCCTCCCACACGGGCCTTCCCCTTAGTTCGATGACCTCTGAACAAGAGTCTGATTCTAGACCTGCCCGCATGGCCCACGAAAATCATTTTGTGTTGCCTAAAGCTCGATTTAGAAAGCACACAGCGACACACATGACTGCCTAGCCACTGCAATCATTAACAGCTATACAATTGATAAGAATGTCTATGTTCTTTTTACTCCACTTGTTCACCTACTCTTTAAGGTCCAAGAAAATATAAGTGCATCACTCTGGCCTCTCATGCACAGGACCAGAGCCCTTGCCATATAGCTAACTCTGCAATATTGCACTCTTTCAAGCTAGAACTACCTCTTAGTGAAATGTGCTGCATGACTGTTAATGTACTTTGAAACGTCATCCGGGGCGTATCTTCAAGGGGGGGGGGTCATGTGGGGTGTCACATCCCCTCAATATGTGCATTGTGAGATTGACAGTTCGGTGGTGCGGACTCCCAATCGGATGTAAGTGTGTCTGTTCGGTATGGCATCAGTTCCACTCGAATAGGTTGCAGGGAGTGGAATCTACATGTAAAGCTGGATCAGCCGTGGTTTGTGGTCTGAAACGCAGCAAGTGGATTGAGTAGCTCTGCAGTCTGGCAGGCACCTACCCCTCCAGCAGTAGAAATATTAAATTTCCTTGTATGTATCAGACTCCAAGATCTCTAATTGAAAACTGATTCGCACCTCTGTTGTCCCTTGTGTGCCACAGGCCAGTGCAGAAATTCCCATATGCAGAAAATTCCTGCAACAAAAACTGAAATCTGTCATTCTTTGCTGGGGCCAAATATAATTCCCAAGTCCTTGCAGTTAATTGCAAGTTCTTTTAGATGGGAATGTTTATTTGGCAGCTGTTGGTCTGAGTTGCTGTTCTAAATCGAGATATGCGAGGTGATACCAGTTTGAATGGCTACATGCACAGGTTTGCAGAGCATGGCATGTGCCCACTGCTTTTCTGAAAAATTTGAGGCCGTGATTTCCAAAGGTATTTAACTGCTTCAGGGAAACTGAATTTTCAGAATGGTGAAGAGCATTACTTGGTTATGGAGCATTTGGCATGTGCACAGCAGGGTCCTTATTGGGTGCAGAAGAGTACACATTATCGCTACTGGGTAAAGAAAATTATCTTGATTTTACCCAAGTATGCACACTATCCCAAAACGAAATCTAACATATTCCCATGTCACATTTGTTACAAACTGAAGAATAATTTGTACTACTATTGCCTGTTATGCCAGATGGTATGTAGGTTAGAAACAAAAGATCTTTCCTCCTGTTTAGCTTGGGCACAGTTCTGTACGGTGCCCCAGCTGTGGTTCAGGGTCTTCATTCCTGCTTCCACAGGTGTTTTTGGGCCTGCCTTCCTTCCATTTGCTACTGGGGCTAATGCAGAGCTGTACTTGTGATGGAGTCTTGTTCTCTTCTGATGGCGTGTCCTATCCATCTCCTTTTTCTTCTCAGAATGATGGTGTCCGTTCTCTCCTGCTTTTATCCGGTGAGCAGTTCCTAGTGGGAGACTGTATATTGCCAGAAAATTTGCAAGATTCGTCTCAGGTTACAGTTGTGGAAGGCAGACAGTTGTAGGTGATGATATTCCTCACTGGCCATTATTCTGATCCATGCAAGAGTGTGTGGACAGGATGCAGCTTGGGTAAAGCCTCAGCTTGGTGTTGGTGCCATACTGAGATAATCTCCACACATTGTTCAGCATCCTGAAGGCCTTACTGACCTTGTTCAGTCTGCTGTTGGTATCACTGCCTGCACCTCTATCATGCCTGATAGTACTGCCTAGTTAGGTGAACTCCACTGTCATGGTTAGGTCCCCTCCATTCACCTTGATTGGTTAAGATTTTGAGAAGTTGAGTGGCTTGGCTTCTTCGTGTTGATCTTCAGGCCCATTTGCCGTGCATAAAGGTTGAAGTGAGACGTCGTCTTCCTCATCTGCTGGTGTGTGAGAGAGCAAGCCAGGGTCATCCACTTAATCAAGGTTCTTCAGTGTAGAGAAGGTCCATCTTCTACTTCTGTCTTGGTTTTCTGTTGCGCTTCACATCACCTGGCTGATGACTAGGTTGAAGAGCAACACTGATATTATGCATTCCTGTCTCACACCACACACCAGTTCTGACTTCAAATATATACCCACTTTGTCAGACTTTTCAGGTAAAATTGTCATAGAAAGAACTGGACGAGGAGAACTATCTGCTGTGGTATGCCATAGGCTCTCCTTATGCACCTGAGAGTGTCATGGTGGATTCTGTAAAAGGGTATCCTAAGCCTTTAATAACAAAAGTAAAAACGTATATGGTTTTTATATTCCAGCTACCTTTCAATTCATTACTTAATCTAATCACCAACCTAACTCGCCAGTGATCCATACAAATGCCCACACCAACTATCCTTCCACTAGATCTTACCTCCCTTTAACAATTATTTCAGCAGTATCTCTGCTTAGTGTACACATCCACTCATAAGGTAATCCCGGTCAGCCTGCATGAGCAGTTGGGCTTATGTTAGCAAGTTGGACAATTTGATTCTTTGACCAGTCCAGCCTCCCCTCTACACCAGAGGTACTACCGAACTAAAGAGTTGTGTGATTCTTCACAGCTCAGGGGCACCTGCTTTCCCCAACCCTGCTGGTACCTCTGCACTCTGGAATTGAAACTATGGCCCTCTACATTGCTGTCCATCTGCCATCAAATGTGTGTGCAGTCCATCTGGCTCTAGGAGAAGATTCTGTCTTGCAACCAGGAATAGCACATACATCTCCCTAGGACTTCAGACTATATAAACACAGCAGCTGGAGTGAAGGCTAGACCTTTGCCTCTGCTCAAACCAGCCAACCACCATTAAGTTGTTAACTAAACCTAAAAAAAAACCTTCGCCTAAACATATCTGTTGCTCTGCCAAGTGCATCATTGCACTACACAGTCACTGTCCTGGTGGGAGAGCGACATTTTCACAAGATAAAGAAACATGTTTTCTGACATTACATGTAGACCTGAGGATGTAATAGGAAGATGGGGACATTTGCAATGATGGCTAATTTCGATGGCTTTTACCCAATGTGCCAGTCTATTTATTTTCAGGTTGTTTAACTCGAGCTCTATTTTTGTACAAAAACGGGACCTCAGTTCTTGGGTTGGAAGGACCTCAAGAAAGATGTGTACTTTTTATGTTCAAAATATTGTCCTTACCTCCTTTTGGCAACACTGCCCCAAAAGTCCTCTACAACACTAGTGGACCACCAACACCCATTCTCCCCTTTTGTTTTCTCACCATCCATTTTTAGTTGGGTACATTGCGGTGATTTTGAAAAATCTCACTCGCACCCCCCTGAATCCCATGGACTAAGAGAACCCCCTGACCTCATCTGGGTTATGAAGCACTATATAAGAGCAATTCCAATACAATACTGTACCCGAACACCCATGTTAACTTGTGTAGGGTAATGCTTGTGTTCAGCTGACCGGTTCGGAGTGATTTACCTCACTTAGGACCTGAGCTGAAAACCTTAATCTTGTTGCTATCATCTCCTGCGTGATACTTTGTGATAGATGGCTGCCACACACCTTACCTACAGCCTGTATGCAAAGTGTGGGTGTAGAGGGGTTTCCCGGGGCACTTGCACATAACCTAGGAATGAAACTGGTGTCTTTTACCAAACTCCCCTCCCCAATACCCTTGAAAAACATATAAAGCACCCTTCTCTGTGTGCCCTTCCTTGCAAAATATGTAGCATATGAGAAAAGTGTAACATGCCATTTAGAACTATTGCTGAGTGTTGGGAAGAGTCCCCCCCCCCCCACTGGTGCACATTGCATGTGGCAGGACCCTGGAGTACAATCACAGAAGTGAACATAATCTACAAGGCTGTGTTGTTCAGTTTAATACACGTGTAAGGAAATCATTAACTTTGTAGAGGTCTGCAAAGTTCACCGGCACACAGTAAACCTCTTTCATGAATTTGCATTTAAAAGTAAGTAGCTCAAAACCATGAGACTTTCGCCTGATAATGGTTTGTTACATATAAGTAACAGTTTAATGCAAATAAAAATTTCACAGAGATTGTAGGATATCCACACAATTCAGAGGAGAGCGTCTGTGGCGATGTAAGGGACTTTGAAAGGAAATCTAAAGTGAGTTAAGTTGCAGTCATCCTTCAGGGCATCTTAGGTTTTGATCGGGGGGGGGGACACCTTCTGATTTGAAACCAGAACTCCAACCATTGATCAAAAAAGAAGTTTATAGGAACACTTAGACTAGTATGATTGAATTTTGAAGGCGGTGTCGATGCATTAAGTTATGCACGTTTTACAAAAATTGGGGCCTGGGCTAAATGAACCCACTTAATGGTTTGAGTGCGTTCTTAAGCCCACCGTTTTCTAAGTATGAATAGAAGGTTTGCTATGGCATAGTAAAGGGAAGCGCTTAATAACCTGCATTTTTTTTACGTGTGATCCCTTTCCGGTTCTTGACCCAGCTTAAGGAGAGTAGAAAATACGAGTGACTACAACTAGCAATGGCGGTCAATACACAAATGATCCACATTCATCAGGAACACTCTACATCATGTAAACGCATACACTAGTGATCAAGTGTGACATTATTTTTTGACTATCTAGATATGGTGAAACATTTTGCAATTACTACCTGTTTGCAGCAATGCTGTATACTGTAATGATTGCCTATATCCTTTTGATAATCAGAGAAGCATCATGTGTTAATGATGTATCCATGGGTGCCACACAGAATGACATTAGAATCTCTGGCACTGAGAAAGCCATGGAGGAATCCTGTCCCCCGCTCAGGATGGAACAGTCTATCAGTTTCTGAATGCTCTGACACACTCCAAATGGAAAGAAGAAAGGAAGGGAACAGCTGGAATGATGAGCAGGCCCATGTAGGCTTGATTAATATATGTAAAGTATCCAGTATTTCCTGCTGCCTCGTCCGGGGCGGCTCCTCTGAGTAGGAGTGTCGCCCCTACTAAAGCACCAAGCCAGAACTGAAAAATAAAATGGTAATAAAATTGATTTTAAAGACGACCCACCCCCAACAAAGTGTTGGGACCAAGTGGGGCCAGCGCTGACGGGTGGCAGCAGCAGGAGCTGTGCGTATTAAAATGCACTGTCCCTTTGGCCGGCTGTCTTTCGATGGCCAGCCAGAAATAGGCATTTAGAAGCTCTCTAAACTAGCTGTCTTGGGGCCTGCCAGAGATCGAAGGAGGAGGTAAGACTTTTTTTTTTAATCTAGTTTTAGTTTTTGACACCAGTCTCCCTATCTACGGTACATGGTAGCCGCCACTGGCCTCCTCTAGGTGCTGCAGTAGGCCGCCAGAGCACCCAATATAGCAAGTGAATAGATCTAGTTTGAACCCTCCAAGCTTGCATCACTGGAGTGCATTAGCAGATTCATATATTGTAGTACACATTTCTGTGTTCACACCGTTTTGGCACATCCTTGGCATCCCCACTGTAAGGAGCGTATCAAGGGGCACCTCTACCTTTCCAAGGGCAACAACTACCATACAGTGATTGTATGCTTGTTCTTTGAACGCTACCAATACTTTTATGAGAAACGGTGCAGTGTCCGAACTTAGTTGTGCCGTGCATAGGGAATCCTCTACCGAGCAGCTTTTGTTTCTTGAAAACGCACGCTCTGCCTTTTGACCAGTTGGCCTCGCTTGGAGTTAAACTGAGTTTTCAGTTTGCCTTTCATAACTCGGATTACACTTGAAAGTATGCCCCTCCGGCATGTCCTAACTTGTTTCCGATTGCATTCTTTCTCCAGGTTTTTGTGGTGTTCGGCTACATAGGCGAGAAGTTGAATAAAAAAACAAAAAAAAAGATTAATTCAAACAAATATATTCTGGACGATTTAGCGAGGGCAAATCACATGCAGCGACTTTGCTCCAAGCAAGCATGCTTGTTACCTAAAGTGTCTTACAGTTGTTTTGTCTTACAGCAGTGGCTGCCCCAACCATGCTCCAGCTTAGGAGAGAGCTCTTTTATGCACACTGCATGATGATGCAGTTGACAGTCCTCTATCCATCTCCTCGCCCTGCTCTATTTTTTGGACTGTCTTTGCCTCTGGCCCTGTGCAGCGCATCCGTTCCTTTCGGCTAGATTTACGCTCTATGAATACACCTATGTTGAAATCGACAAGCAGCAAGTTTAGCTGGAGTGGCTTTCCGCACCTGTTTGCACAATGAAAAGACAATTAAAATGGAATATGATCTGGTCATCTGTAAAGTTCGTCAACGGCATCTTAATAAACTCTGGTTTCGGAATATTAACATAATGCGTTTTTTTGTCGTTTTCAGACGTTGAACCTCCTACGATCTAGTTTTGTGGGCTGGTGTCTATTGTTTGCAGTGTGCATCACTGACTAATTTGAGCAGAGGGGTGATAAGTCTTCAGCATCGTAAGAGATTTTTGCTGATATTACCATAGACTATATCTTGCTTCTTTTGACACAAAATAATTAATTTTTAACACAATTCTAGTTATTGAATGAAAGCAGCCTAAGAGTTATCTCTAATGTTTAGCAGGCTCCTCCGAATGTGGAGGCGCTGATGTTGTAGTTTCTGTGGAAGAGCGCCTCTGAGACGGTAGGCTCCTACTTAATTAGGGGTCGATGGCGTGCACTTCTGGAGGACACGTATGTGTGCAGCGTGTAATCATGAGTAACTGAAGTCCCCATTGTTTGTTGATGGCCATTTTCTCTGTTCTGTTCTCAGAGGATGATGATGTTCAGTGCTTTTGGGTAATGGAGCAATTGTTTGCACCCTCAGGTAGGTTATCAGTTGAGAGCTCTTTTTGCCAATGCTGCACTTATTTCCCACCTCTACTCTGCCCGCTGCCTGGCATCCTCTTTTCTTTCACCTTGCGTGCATGGTGCAGTTGTAGGTAATGGTTTTATTGCCTGGCACTGCCAGTACCATGCACCAGCGCCTCCTTTGAAGTTCGTGGCAGTGCTGCTGGAACAGTTTCAGAGTGGGTGTTCTGCCATTTATGGTACATCACTGAAGTTATAGGGATTGTGAAAAATCCAAGTGTCCCACAAAGAACAAGTCTAGCAGATGTATTCAGCAGGAAAGTGGTAAGAGTGTAGTATGTAGATGCTTGTGCTTTTTTGACAACACTATTTCAAAAAAATTATTAACGTATTGTAGCACAGCATAATTTACAGACAGCACATTTTTAGGTCTCGCCTGAGCCAGCTCATGCGCTGCTCTGGCGAGACTTCTAGTAAGTGGGCTTCAGAAAATGCTACCATGGCCGGCCTAGAGCTTGCAGTTACACACGCGTGCGCGCCTCTTACGAGCAGAGGCGCCATCTGGCTTTCCTCTCGCGCTACGATCTGCCCCTCTGTTTTGCTCGAGCTTCAGCTTCCTCCCCTCCCTCAACACAGAGCGCGTCTTTCAACTTTCAGCCAGGCCGCGCTTGTTTTTATTGATTTTAGCAAATTGCTTTATTGTATTCCTTACTGTTTGTAAGGAATACAGTAAAGCAGGCTGTATGTCTCCTTGCAGACCACCCCTATAAAAAGTGGTCTCTTCATTTCGTCTCTTGCTAATCTTGTGAAATGGCACAATACTCCCTGTGTGGTCGCCTGGTTCTTTCGGCAAACAGCAAAATGCCGCCAAAATTATCCTTCTATTGCAAGAAAGAGAAGGGAAGGGTTCAGGTGTGCCCAGCCAAAGAATGATGACAGTAAAAAGGGGACCTGTCATCCATGACTCAGCCACAGAATAGGATCCCACTCAGATGGGAATGCAGCCCTGTCACACTACGGCTTTACAAAAAATATTTACTCTCCCCCTACCCCCCCGCCTCCACCCACCTGGACCGATAGAAGGAAGCAAATACGAAGGCAGTCCAGACAGTGAGTTAAATCCTGGATTCTTGTTTCACTTAATTTACCATTCATTTCATCAGTTGAGCACTGACCAGCTCGGGTATATCATTAGATAGTTGGAAGGCAACACATATTTGTGATACTCCATTAGTGGTTACCCAAGGTTACATGTGACAGCCATACCGCTCAGTTAGCAACATGTAAGGCAGTGGTTGACAGCCGACACGGAGCGTACCACTGCAGAAGCCTTGCAGGAGGTCCCTCAATTATCCATGTTCCTTAGAAATCCCCTCCCACAGAAATTACTTAAATTTAGTGAGAAGGACATGACATCGAAGGCCTCTGGAGCATGCACCAGAGGCTTCCACAGCGGAACCAGGTGCATGACTGGCATCACAAACCAGGAAGTGGCTACATGAGCATAAAACACGGCTATCCCAATGTACAGTCCAAAACTGATCCGAGGTGTTCAGTGTTTGGATTTAAGGTTTTGTCATAGATCTCTAAAAAGTGGCCCAGCTACGTTTTTTGTCCCCTGGTTCACGGTTCTGAGGAAAATCTACCATCCTCCTTTCTGAACAGTAGAAGAAGGGGACTTGTCTGCTCTGTACAATCTATTCTTATCCAGGATACCCTGAAAATGTGAACCCTAGCATTCGCTGCTAATGGCAGAAGTCCTACCATCCAGCATTCCCACACTTCTACTGAGAGAAACAAGGTTCCATGCGTCTGTATCCCTGCCAATATGGTAGAGGAAAGACCCAAGCCCACATCCACACAAAGAGTACACTTGGAGAACGGAACAATATCTGAACCGAAAGCCAGCGCCAATAATGGAACCATCTCACCCTCAGAATAAGAAGGGGACAGTATCAGGCTAGCTGTGGGAGACATCTTGAAACTAGAAAAAGGTCACTGCCAGTGTCGGTGATGAGGACAAGGATAACATGGCTATGGAGTCTGAAATCTCATTTGCCCTCGTGGCCAAGTGTATTCGCGGCTCCGTGGTGTAAGTAACGCAGCTCTGTCTTTTAAGGCACAGTATCTGCATGTTTCAAAAAGGCACCCACACTACTTCCGGAAGCATCAATGCACCGTTCATTATGGCTACAATCCTTGTAATAGTAGAGCACCCTAACACTTTTAGGATTCTGGAGGATTAAGAGGAATAGTTCACCAGAAAAAGATTAGATTCCGGTAGGCTTTGGTAACATCCGCGCATTGCCCACGTTTTCATTTCGTAGCGCTAATATTCTTGATATTTGTACGTGATAAGAAAATAAATCAAAAGCTTTCGGTCGTTTTGGAGATAAAAAATATAACATCCTACAGTTTTGTTTTGTGTGTGTGTATTTTTTTTGTTGAAAAAGCGAGAATTCAGTGTGTGTGTGTGTGTGTGTGTGTGCGAGTGTGAAAACAAATGAGGTCTCTTCGGATTTAATGCGATTGGTTTT
This sequence comes from Lissotriton vulgaris, assembly GCF_964263255.1. NCBI lineage: Eukaryota > Metazoa > Chordata > Amphibia > Caudata > Salamandridae > Lissotriton > Lissotriton vulgaris. Next base: position 1,129,288,504 of record NC_141691.1, read on the forward strand.
CGTAGGAAAAAAATGCTGCATTTCTACACCTTCCCTGTAAAAAAGAGGGAATTAAGGCTGGTTTTTAAAGGAAACGTAGAAACTATTAATCAAAGCTAGTCTATGGATGCCCATTTAACTTAAATTCTTCTCGGTGGGAGTGGCCTTTCAAGACATGTTGACTTTCACTTTGATGTTTCATCTGCCCGACACTAGCAGCAACGCAGGGGCTTTTATTCTTTTTGTGCATAATTCATAGAAAGGAACCTGACAAAACCCTTGCATCGATGAAAACTGAAAGCAAATGTTGCCCAAGGCTTGAGGTGTTGGTATTTTTTTTATATTTTGAGCATCTTTTTTTAACTGTAACAGTCCCTGGAGTGTTCTACAGTTTATAGTTAATCTTTCTTAGGTCGAACCTAGGCAGCGCCTGCTCTTTCCTTCCACCCACCCTCTTTCCTGTTTCTCCTCTCTCTGCCCTCCATCCCTGTTCGTTCTCCCTCCGTGTCTGTTTCTCCCTCCCTGCCCCTGGTCGCCACTCCCACTGAATCGCAAAAGCTCGCCTAGGGGCGCGGCCTATTGGCTTTGCCAATGCTTGGTTTGTTTGCGGCTGTTCTTTAACATTGGCAATAAATCATTCTATTCTTTTTGCCAATGCTGAGCACCATTGACAAAAAGAATTGGAACAAGCATTGGCATAGCCAATAGGTCTCGCCTTTGGGACCTTATAAGTGTTTAGCCACGCAGCAGTTGATGTTGTGGCACCAAGGATATTGTGCTGCATAACTAAATACTTATAAGGTCCCAAAGGCGAGACCTATTGGTTATGCCAATGCATGTTTTTATTGAAATGACCACTAAATTTGCTCAAGCATACCGTTTCTCTGCTAAAAAGCGCTCGTTAAATCATAGGGAATATGAATGCCTTGATTTATTTTGAACTTATTCAAATCTTTGTTTCATCAGAGTTACAAATATACTGTGTTTAACATGTCTTTCCGAACTACTGATATCCTTTGAAACATCTGTACAGTTAATTTACAGGAATTTACATTTTATCATAGGTTAGAAAAAAATGGCATCTCACTTTGCAGAGAAAGAAAATAAAAAACAGTCTCCATGTTAAAAGACAGCCATTTGCCAGAAGATACTGCCTGACATTTGACCTCTGTCTTTGAAGCACAGCAAATGTTTTAGGATAAAAACAAAATGTAAATGCATCTTAATTGCTCATTCACCTTCTGAACTCCAGCATGGTTATTTAGGGAGTGCTGCAGCACCCCCGGCAGCCCTAACTCCAGCGTATATGGTGGTGAGGTTTAATTCTCTAGATCAGCAGATGTAGTAATTTGAATTCAGTGCTCATGTTTTTCTTGGCCATCTTGACAGTTGCACTGCCTTTTGTTGTCTTGGAACCACTCAAGTGTTGTCTTTTTTGATGGCTTGCCTGGTCCTTTTATTTGAGGGTGGTGCCTTGGTCGCATTCATCCTAAGTTTTCTTCTGGGCCATATAATTCATTTCTTTGGGTCCATGTGTTGGCCTCTGATCGCTTCTCTCAGACATACCTTACTTTCCTGTGAGCTTCTTCTGGTCTGTTCTCCAGTTTGTGTACGTTTCTAATTCATCTGTGAGCTTATTCTTTGGGCCTCTACTTTCTCTGTGGTAGGCTTGTTCTGTAGACCACCTCTTCATTTCTGTAGACAGCGTCTCTACATTGCAGTTTCTTTTGGCCACAACTGAGCGGATCCTTTGGCCATCTCCTTTAATTTGTCTTAGTCTGTTTTGATTTATGTTATAGGTTCTCTGGATACAGTTATCTATTAATAAGGCAGGTATAATCTGCACTATGTCTGCAGATAGGTTGATGCTGTGATGTCTTGTTAAGAATCTTTCGATTCCATCAAATTCTATGCCACATCTGTTGGTCACGTGCTGAGGTGGGAGCAGCGTTTCTGGATATGTGTCCTACTATGCTTATCCTGCTTTAGGTCTCCCGGGCAAAAGCCTCTTGAGGACTATACAAAAACGTATACTGGGCCTTAGAAGACCCACACCAGTCCTCATTTCTCTTAGATGTTTTGCCTTGCTCTTATTGTCCCTCCCTTGGAGCACAGCATCTTTACCATTCTTTTGATTGGCTAACTGGTATCCTTCCTACACTCGCATTAATTGAAAAACATTTTTCTTTTTCATCAAGCTCTCCTTGAGAGCACATGTATGTTCGTATGTTCTTGCTCTTTTTTGTGCACCTTCCCCCTCCCTCTTCAATTGCCAGCCACCTGCATTGCGTCCTCTTCACGCACCCTTCTTTGCTCTCCCAATGCTGCTCCCATCACAATTGTCCAAGCTCTTCCACATTGCTTTTGTGCTAAGAAATAGAATTAGTTCTTTAATGATCCAAATGGTCTTCTATCCTGGATAAGTACAAAAATAACCTACAAAATAGTGCTCACGTCATTCCATAGGCATGTGCAGGCATAATGACACATCTCTGAGTGCATATTGGCTCCACATCACCATGCCTTTACTTTTAAAAAAGAATTAAACAATGCTGCACAGCATCAGCGTTTTCTCAATGCAACACAACTCGGAGGAAAGAGCAGTGATGTAACGAAACTTTAGGGGGCCCCTGTGCAAAATACAGGGAGGGGGGTCTTCCCACGCTCTGGACCCAGTCAGGAGCGCTCAGGATGGGGGCCAGATATCATACAGAGTTGCCAGCTTAGCACTGCACACAGCACAATAATACTCTTCATAATGGCCCCACCTGGCATATGGGGTTTCGACAACTTCACATTGCACATGAGCTACCGCCAACGTGGTGCAGTAATGATCACTCCTCACTTCACGGCAGACTTCCTCTAGCATTCAACGGTTGCGGACTTTCCCTGCACACAAGCAACGGCCTGATCAATGCAGAAGCTGGCTCCTCACACTTCGCTACAGTGAATTACTCGCTAGGCTTCCCCACTGGACCTTGCTCCCTCAAAAGCGCTCCACTTCTTCACAGGGCACAGTGGTCTTGGCAAGCAGGCAGGTACTTGTGCTTCAAGCACAAGTACCTGCCTGCTTGCCAAGACCACTGTGCCCTGGTCAGGTCAGGTCAGATGGTCTTGAATTTTCTGGATGATGTCCCCTCAACCATCTTGGAGAATAGTAGGCCATTCAGCTCTGGTCCTGGTTATATGCAGTGGCGACTCCTCCGCAAAGTAGTCAGTGGGGCAACCATACTTCTGTAGTTTGCCACAAAGTTCCTGTAATATGCAGTGAGTCTTAAATAGGCCCCATTTCATTCTGGGAAAGTAGGTACTTCCCACTCTATTACATACTGAATCTTGGTATCCAAAGAGTAAATCTACCTGTACCCCACCTCATGTCTCCGTGGCCTTGCCATAAATTTCTGAAAATCTTAATGTCATCCATGTAGGCCATACAGAACTCCTCCAGCACTGCAAGAATATGGTTCACCAGATGTTGAAAAGTGGCAGGAGCACCTTCAACCCCAAGGGCATCACTATGAACCGATATAGCCCCTCTAGTACATCCAAGGTGTTCAAGTACCTTGCAGCGCCTAACTGATCCACAAGCTCATCTACTATTCTATTTAAAAGGGCATAGGTGATGGCTGCCTTACTGAGGGCTCAGACGTTCACACAGAACTGCAATTCAGTAGAACCTTGCTTTTGGTTCAATCACCAAAGGCATACACATCTGACTGTGGGATCTCTCAATGTCCTCTAGGTCCAACTTTTTGCCAACTTCCGCCTTAATGCATCCCTGAACCCAGTCAGACATTCTGTGCACCCTGCCCTGTACTGGCATACAGTCTCCTGTGTCTGTCATGCAAATAGACAAGTGTCAACCCTGGAGTCAGCAAGAAGAGGTTGGCAAAACATCCAAACATCTCTCTGAACTTTTTCTGCTGCTTAGTTGTTATTTAGTGGCTAGTTATCTATAGTGCAGCAGGTGCAGCAAGTCAGGAAGAGCTTCACCATCATTCCTCTGCAATAGCCATGACATTCACTGTGTAATCACGTCTGAGGTAAGGTTTCAACCTTTTCACCTGGAACACCCTCTTGAGTTTCCCTGGGGCACCTGTGACCACAAAGTAGTGATCTTGAACCCCTTCCATGCTCATGACGGAACGGTTCCGTCATGAGCGTCGGTTGAGCTGTGCTCATGACGGAACCGTTCCGTCATGAGCCGATAGGCTCATTAGAACCTTCAGCACAGCGCGAAAATTCGCGCCGCGCTGAAGGGGTTAAATCTTCTGAAGTACCTTGTATTACCCACAACATTTGTCCTTGAAAGCCCTGGGACAAATAGGCTTTAGCACCAACACATTCTGACCTTCCTGATACCCAGTCAGCGTATATTTCTGGTCAGCCCACTCCATCAGTGCTTAGGTGGCCTAAATGTTTTCCTTTGCCTGACTTGTGTATTGCATCATCAACTTCCTGAGGCCAATCACATAGTCCACCACATCCTTCTGTGAAGACTCTGAGGTGACTTGCCACTCTTCCCTGAATAAGGTGAGTGGACCATACACTGGGTCTTGCACTCAGTGTCCATAAAGAAGATCAAAGGGACTCTATCCTACCGCCCTTCTGCATAATCTCTTGCTAGGTAACCAAGAGACATGGTAACAGAAGACCCCACTTCTTCCTGAGGTTCTCTTGCAGAGTTCCCATCATGCTATTCAATGACTTGTTACACCACTCCATGAAACTATTGGTTTGTGTCCGGTACTGTGTGGGTAAGTGGTATGTCACACCAGCTTGCTGCCACATCACTCATGTAAGTGGAAATGAAGTTGGTTCTCTGGTCAGAAATTACTGTGCTTGGAAGTCCAACACTAGAAAAGATCCCCAGGAGAGTTCTTGCCCATACCATCCTGCTCCACAGAGCTTTGGAAGGGAGAGCAATGACTGCTGGAAGAAGTCACTTATTCTAAATAGAGTTGTCATTGCTGCTGCCATATGTTTCTGTCTCTCAGGAATAATCCACCACAACCAAGATATACTTGTTGCTGGACTGATAAGGGGGTTAAATGGACCAATTATGTCTATTCCCACATGCTGAAATGGAACACCGATAGCTGGTACATGCACTAACAGTGCCTTAGACCTTCCTCCTGTTTTGCCACTTATCTGGCAAGTGGGACAGCTTCTACAGAACCACCTTTGGTTTTTCTAATCCCCAAGTGTCCTGCTATGCACACTTCATGGGTCAGTGACAACAGGAACGTCCTGTGCACTAATAGACCAACTAGCCTCTTGCTAGTTCCTGGCTGAGGATTCACACGTTCACTATAAAGTAGCCCATCCTCCCAGCCAGCCTAGCTAACCGCTTCTTTGCTGTCCTGTTACTGGGCTTCTTTCAGAAGTACCAGAAGTATAGGCCCTCCAAAAGCTTACAAACCTTGAAGCGAACCAGACGCCAGTATCTTGTCTGCTTCAGGATGCTCATTCTCCCTTACCTCTCGCACAGAAGCAATGACCTCCATGGCCATTGCCTTCACGGAGTCTGCCCTTATCTGAAACTACCTTGTCCTGGTAGTTGCAAATCATGAATGATCCCAGTCCCACTCGGAGACGGACATGCAGCCTGACATTGTCCAAGCCATAAAGGCTTCTGGTCCCAGCACCAAGCCAGGGACATTCAAATCATTGCCCAAGAGCCCTCCAGCTCCTTGTTTTTCCCTTACCCCGACATCAGTCATGGCCGCCTTGCCATTAAGCTCAATCTCAACCCTGGCAAGTGAATACTTCATGCCCTCTCCACTGACTATAGGTTTGGTATCCTTGATCCCAGGCAGTGTCTCCTCAGACTTAAGGTACTTCCTCTCAACGATAGTGCTGAAGGCTCCAGTATCCATGATGACAGGCATTTTCCTTTCATTGATGCTAACTACCTGCATAGACCACATCGTATTCGCTAGGTTGAGCACAAACAGGCCCTCTCGGGTCCCTCCACCCACGCGTAACATGCTTGCTATTGCAGGTGCAGCTGTGTCAGGGTCTTTCACTTGAAACTCTCTTTTAAAGTCTCACATTTAAAGCAAGTCACCACCTTGGAATTGAAAGAACCTCCTTGTCCTCCCTTCTCATGATGCTCCTTTCAGGATACAGCATCACCATTCCCTTTTTACCTGGGCCCTCTTTAAGTCCCGTGGGAGTTTCCCTGGTCCAAACCCTCTGGTTCGGAACCAGTCTGAGAGTGTTTCTCTCCTTGTGGCTTAGAACAATGCTGTTCTAGCCCTTTGCGAACACTGTTAGCTAATCACTTGTCAACCAACACTGCAAGTTTCTCTAGATTCCGCTCTGTCAAGTCAGACAGGTATTGCCTAAATGGGCTACAACAATTCTCATTGTCTTACTCTGTCACCATCAGTTAGTTATGGGACTAAAAGTCTGGGGCCTCCAGCTGGCTCACCCACTCAAAGGGCCGGGTTTAGGGCATCGTGACCAGTGCAACCACATCTGGTGCTGAGCTCAGGTGAGCACTGTGTTTAAAATTAACTTCTGGGGTTCAAAAGCACCTTCTGTAGAGTCTAATTTAGTCTTGAGCAGTCGGACCCCCATCGGTCTTCAGCACCTCTTGGACGTGACTCAAAAATTCTCACAACAGAGCACTTTGAAAATAAATTTTTAAAAATCCCAAATCATGATGGTAAAGAACCATTTGAGGACACATCACTGTCTGGTATTTGGATGGGAACCTTCTAAATCAAGTAACTTGTTACAAATACTTGGGGATTCTATTAGTTCAAAACAACTCTTAAGCCACAGATGGAGTCCTTAAGAAGGAAGGGAATTAGGACCTATCTTGCTTTAAAACACCTGAAGAAGCTGCTGCCGGACCCAACACTAGAACCCCTCTTAAAAGTTTTGCGTGCCAAATTACAGCACATGATCACTTATGGGAGCGAACCATTGAGAGGGACAAATGCAACAACCCTAGATAGGTAAATGGCGACCGCCTATCGAGCGATCTTTCAGCTCCCAAAATAAGTTTCCCTGCCCAAATAAGGTTGAAATTTGGGCTTTAAAACAAAGTGACAGAGAGAAGGGGAGCCTTCGTAAAATGCTGGCCTAAGATTCAAGCCGCCGAAGAAGGGACCGTGAATACCCTTTGGGTAGAGCTGTCCCATACCAGGAAATTGCCAGCCAATAAGTATCTTTTGGAATCCATCAAGATTCTAGGCCTGACCTACCTTTGGAGTAGCCCAACTGCTTATCCAGTATTAAAAAAATTGTTACAAAGACAACAAGATTAATATCAGTCATAGAGGACAAGGAAGCACTGTCAAAGCGTTCCCATAGTTGGGTCGTGCTCAACAATTACAACGTACTAAAGCTCCAACTCTATTTTAAAGCAGGAACAAAGATCGTGATTAAAAAAGAATTTCTAAAACTTCGCCTAGGAGTTGGCTCAATTACTCCGTTTCTAGCGTCTTGGGAAAGAAGAGGAGACCCGCTATGCCGTTTGTGCGCCTGTGGCATGGAGAACCTCATCCATATTATCTGCATTTGCAAAAACTAAAGGATATAAGGAGCACTTTGTTAAAAGCATCTTTTAACCAGCTTGTAGTCAGGTCTTCCAGGCAGGTGTTAATGTTGTGCTTTAATCCAACCTTAGTGCAGCTAAACTGCCGCCTTACAATTTTTTTTGATCTTACTGCAGAGAGATTGAAAAACCTAACCGCATCGGTTATTGCCCCACACAAAGGACATGGGTATCACTGGAGTCGGCACGTTACGCCAATTTAAGACTCTTAAAATGGCAACAAGATGCTACAAACAGGCGTAACTTGCTTTTTGGCTATCTGTAACCTGGGAATATCTTGAATGGCTAGTGCATCACCCGCTCAAAGAAAAAAAAACCTAGAGCAAAAATTTGTATAAGAACTTGTCGGACTGATAGCTCAAACAGATAATTATTTTATTAAAGATATTTTTAATTAGATTATGCACTAATTGTATTGAGGAATTTAACACTCATGAGATAATGTTATTTTCAATATAAAGTGGATTGTTTTAACCCCTTGCCTGCGGGGCTAATTCCCCCGCTGTGCTGGGGGGAGTGGGGCGCGTGCAGCGCCCCTGTGCTCATGATGAGGTCAGCTCATCATGAGCCAAGGTGGCCGTGTGCTCGACGAGCTGAGCTCCTCACAACCATGCCCGTTCCAATGGAACGCCCAGCACAGCAGGGGAATTATCCCCACGTGGGCGCGGCGCAACGTTCATGACTAGCTCGGCTCATCATGAGCACATGGCCACCGTGGCTCATGACGAGCTGAGCTCATCATGAGCATGGGAGGGGTTAATATGTTTAATTCTTGCACAAGCGCAATGTGCTTCTATTTTAATGCTCACGTAATATATGCAATGGTTTGAAATAATCAAGCATAGTAAAAACGTACCTTACTTTCTGTAAAGTCCCTTGTGTGTTCAATCCCGCAGTTTTCAGGCAACCATAAAAATATCCAGATCCCTTTGGTGATTAATGTTCCTGAGAGAGATGGAGTTTTGTCAAGTGGCAGATTTGATTCATCATAAAGTAGCACAGACTTAATCTGCCTGCGGCAAAGAACTTGTTATATGCAGATCACAGGACTGTATTTTATGTGGATAGCTCAGTGGGTTAATGCTGTTGTCACATAGATTCTGTAGTTACTTGCAGTTCATAAGTTACAATCATACTAAAGCGCAGAGACCAATGAACTGTCATCAAGGCACTGCACGGAAACTGCATGGTATAGGTTGAAACGTTATGTTTTTCCCGAATATTTCATTATCTTAATGTTCCTCGAAAGGGTTCGCTTGGGTAAAAAAAACATTCTTAGTAGTAAAGCCCACCCCAGCCACTGTGGTATGTTTTAAATCCTGAGTTTGTGCTTCTCCAGACCAAACATTCAAAATATACTGCCTACTAAAATTAATGACATAATTCGTACACCTTGTAATCCTCCTTGTATTATATAGCATTTTTCATACATTGATTTACACACTTGATTCATTGTCTCTGTATAATTTGTATGTGATGTAAAGTACTCTGACTCCCTACCTTAGTATGAGTATTGCAATAAAACAAATGAAATGTGAGAGGGTCTATGGAGCGATAAGGGGCACTGTTAGAGAGCGGTAGTGAGAGAATCTTTGGGAAAGTAGTTCATTGGAGAGGGGGTGCCAAAAAAGATTTTCACACCGGGCACCACCGGTGCTACAGCCAGCCCTACCCACTCCTTCCAGTCATTAAATACGCCATTAATTCAAGTCTCAAAAGTAACACTGTGCTCTCTCCTGCAGTCTAGGAGTCTCTGAAGTTATTAGCTGACTTCTGCCCAAACTGTCTAATCAGAGCCTCCTTTATTCGCTCATAGACCATCTGGTCTGCCACAGACATCCTTCCAATGACTGCTCTCCCTTCCAATGGCATGCGCCCTATTGAAGGAGCTGCCTTAGAAACCTCATTAAAGGCCTGAGCTTTGCAAGCACCCTCAAAGCTCACAAACAATACTAAAATATCATGACCGTCAACATACATATGTACAAGATCTTTTGCAACCTTGGCCACAACCTGACCTGACCTGGAAGAAGTCACTTATTCTAGGTTGAGTTGTGATTGCTGCTGCCATATATTTCTGTCTCTCAGGGGCTATATTTCCCCCTTCCAGTTCTCTTTCCCTTCCCTTCTGTTTCTCCTCCCACTCTCTTTTTTTTAATCCCTTTCTTTCCCCTGCCTGGCAATTTCTATTACTGGGCCCATTTCTCCCGCCTCCTCTCCTTTTGTTCCCAGTGAGCTAGTCTTAGCTTCTCACTCTTGAACTCTCTGAATTTCTCTTCTTCCTCAGCCTAGGCTTCCTGAAGCGCCAGCTGAAAGCTCAAGGTCTCTGCTAAACTCAACCCAACCAAAGGGATTTTCCTCTGGAATTGGTGAAAGTGATACCCTAGAAATTTATGGGTGTGTACACATCTGGGGAATTCTAGGGACTAAAGGTGTTGAGTGTTTTAGTGAAACTATAGAAAATGCGTTGGGTGTACACTCTGCATGTGTCTAGCATAGATCTGTGCTAAGGGGATCGTACAGCCTGAATCCCCAGTGCTCTCTGCCTGGGATCCTATCATGTGCCCCCCCCCCCAGTCAAATACAACTTTATTCCTTTAACCCATTGTTTCAAACTGATCCCTAATGAAATTTGCAAGGATCTCTCTGTCCTTATATAAATTCTTCATCTAATCTATGGACACAGTGCTGAGGACTGCTACCAATCCTGTGTTTTAGCTGTTTGTGTATCCACTTTGTGCATAAAAACTGGTCCAAATGTACTACTGGCGTAAATTGGAAATAAATGGCACACCTGTATCCAGGGTTCCAAAACATTAGATGTCCCACCCTTACTGCCAATTGTCAGAACCCCAGATTACCACAAGGCAAACAAGGGTTCTAGACCCAACTGTGGGGTTGAGGCCTTTTACTCCTGATGTTCCAGTGTCGACCTACTTGGACCAGTTGCTCAGGTCCATAGTATGTCATGCCCTGAACTATCCGGAGTAAAAGGCCTTAACTCCTAAAGTTGGGCCCAGCACCCCTGATTGCCCCATTGTGATCTGTCATATTACAAAAGCATTTAAATAGGTGTCATATGATGGCACACTCGTCCTTGTCAGCCATCTTTGAATGTATTTGTAATAATTTACCAAACTCATTAAAAAATGGCCACAGTGCATGCATGAGCATATGTGATGGCCCTCTTTGAATATGATTGCCAAAATAAAAGTAACCTATGCCTTTGTGTCATGGGCACTTGTGTGGCCATTTTGAAAATGGGTAAGGAAATGGAAGAAGTGAAGTGGCAAGGGATGAGGTAAGGGGCACAAATGGGAAGAATGGGGATCAGTGGATGAGCAAGTTGGCAGGATATTTAGGAAAAAAGTGGGATGTGGAGGGACAGGGCAATCTGGAGAGGATGAAAGGCTCGACACGGAGTGGGGAAGAGGCTAAGTGAAGTGGGAAGCAGCACACAGAGAACAAGAAAACACATGCACTGCATGGAGAGGTAAAAGAAAAAGAAGTTCCCTGAATGCAAGCAGCGTCCGCAGTGAAAGGGTACGCGTCAACAAGTTAGAGCATTTTGAGACTAATAGCTCTTGGGTGTGAGAAACCGGGCCAGCTTTAGGGCGCTGCGACCAGTGCCACTGCATCGGTTGCTGATTCTTCGAGGCGGCGCCATGTTTGGAAGTATTTTATAGTTTTAAAAGCACCTGCTGCTGCATTGCTGGCCTCCGACAATTTTCATACAACAATAAAAATGTCAAGATAACTACGGTGATTAATGTTCTTCCAGGAGAGAGAATGAGTTTTGTCTAGTGGAAGTTTTAACTCGTGTTATGGTAGCACAGAGGGTTAATATGCCTGCTGCAAAGAATGTGTACCATGCAGATCTCAATGTGCTTATAGTTTAAATGGGTCAGTGCTTTTGTCAGACAGATTCTTTTGTTTCTAGCAGTGTAGATGTTAAAATCCTAACATGGAACAATGAGCTAATAATGGTCAAAGAACTACATGCAAACTGCAAGGTATAGATTAGAGCATTATAATTTTTATCTCTGGCTTTCATTATTCTAATGTTTCAACGATTGTTCCTTTCGGTAAAAATGAAATCCTTATTATTAAATGTAACCCCAAATCATGGGGCTATGTTTTTTTAATTCTGAGTCTCTGCTTCTCCACACCAACCACTCTTAAACTATACTGTCTGCTAGTATGGAGGACATGTGACTCACCTTGTAGTCTTCTGGCTTATGTAACATTTCCTATACACTGATTTATACACCTATGATTGATTGTCTCTGTGTAATGTGTGTGTGATGTAGAGTTCTCTGACACCCTACACTGGTATAGGAGGTGCTATATAACTAATTAAATACATCTGAGAGAGAGTGGTTATGGAGACTTGAGGGGGCACTGTTGAAGGTTGGTAGTGAAGGAGTCTATGGAGGGCACCAACAACCATTGTCACACAGGGTGCCACCGGTGCTAAAGCCAGCACTGGTGAGAAACACAGGAATAGGATGGAAAGCCATTGAATCAAGAAGAGAAAACAGACAGCGAAGCCATGCAATCTCGAGCAAGAAGCTGAACAAAAGCCAATTTATGTATATTGGAAACCATTTGTCTGGCCAAAAGGCAGCTAAATCAATCTGTATCTGAGACTTAATTAGATTTCATTAGTGTATAGAGCGTACTGGAAATTATTAGGCCATTCTTGATAATCAAGTTGTATGGTAGAGAAGTGTATGAAATCGGGTTATTACTTGAGAGGGGTGAGAGCCCCGCCCAAGTGATAAATGCAGTCCTTGTCAGAGTGAACCACTGAAGTCACTAAATATACCTGTGCTTAACCCTGTGGTATTGTGGCACAAAAGCAGTCCTGCTTAACTCAGACAAAATGTGAAAAGTATTTATGTAGCATTCAAGCAGTACTAAAGTGAAAACACAACACCAGTAAAATCCCAAACCAATTTTGACAAATGGAGTAATCTTTAATAAATAAAATGACACCAAAATGACTACAATTTAATTCGTTGATCCAGCGTTATGAATGTTTAATGTTTCAGGAGAAAATACAGCCAAAAACGCAAAGATCAACTCTTGATTATCTAGTAATGCTGGACAGGGTCAAAGGCACTAGTTGAGGCTCACCGTGATTGCGTGCAAGTTGGAAACGGAGATCGGGTGGCCCGTCCTGGTAAAAAGTTTACCATCTCAAAGTCCAATTCCACTTGAGGAGCCTCAGTTGGTGTTTTGTGTTTATGGGGACCACAAGGAGATCGTTATCAGTGCATAGAGCAGATCATCATTGGTCCTTCTTCTTGGCGGATAATGAGTGTGTCCAAAAATATCACCAAGAGCAAGTCACCATCAGAAATTTGCATTGGCGGTAGACGTGGCGTTCAGTGCAGAAGCCAAGAGACTGCTCGTTGTGACTCCCACATTGAGCATCAAACTTAGAGAGTTCAGTTTTGAAGCAGGAGGAGTGCACTATGATTCCAGACAAGAGTTCACATCCCAGATGGGGGGCGCACCTCTTGGGTGGGTATTGGGGCAGACTCAAGCAGAGGTCTGCAGCAGGGCTCCGGCAGGTCTAGTGTGTGCTGGTCAACTGGGCAGTTGCAGGGAAGTCTCTGGAAGCTTGTTGAGTTCCTCTAGCTCAAAAAGGAGGTCAGCCTACTGACCTTGGAGTCACTTTTGTGTTCAAGGCAAGCATGGTCAGTCTTCCTTGTTCAGAGAGCAGGACAGCCCTTCTTCAGAATCTTCCACAGGTCCAGGAGTGTTCTGGTGAGAGTTTCTGAGGGTGCCATTTTTATACCCAGTTCCAGCCTGTGTGTGGGCAAAGCCACCTTTTTTTCTAGCCTTCCTACTTTTCTGGGTTTGGCTCCAATCTGTCTGGGGGGGAGGCTGGCAGGTGTAGGTGTGAGCTACATTTGTTAGTCATAGGACAGTCAGCCCTTAGAAGTCAGGATGGCAGTGGGCAAACCCTGTGGAAGCCCTTTAAAGCTCAGGAAAGGCAGAGTTGAACCCTCCAGGTTATCTTGGTCAGGAGAGGAACCTCTTCCCCATACCCAAGTCCATTCTGTCCCCACGACTAGAAACAATACATAAAACCACATGGGAGCCATTCACTTTCATTTTACACTGGCAGTAAGGCTCATTTGGTTTAGGTAGAAAAATTCAAATTTTTCTAAAAGTTGCATTTTAGTATAGTAACTTAAAATCTGACTTTACCATTAAAGAGTATTTTAAGTTAAAATTCAAATGAGTGAAAGAAGAATTTCTCTATTTGATCCCAAACTGAAGCTATCACCTATTAAGTGTAATAAGGTACATTTGTGTTAGTCTATGGGAGAGATAACCTTACTACAGTGAAGAATGACTGGAGGATTTGTTTGACTGTTGGAACATGTAAAGCTTAAATATACACATCCTCGTTTTAAAATACCACGCTCCCTGTCCCATGTGCCTGTAGAGCCAACATTATGGATGACTTGAGTACTTACAAGAAGGCTTTAGTCCTGGCTAACGTTTGATTTTGCCAGGTGAAATGGAAGCTTAAAACTGCACTACAGGCAGTGTTTTACCAGCTACTTTTTATAGTGGCACAATGAATGCTAGAACACATTTTTTGCAGTTAATTTACAGACCCTGGGAACATAACCATGTATTATGGACTTATAAGTAAATGCACTGTGCCAAGTTTGAGGTATACCCATTGTATCATGTTAAGGGGAGAGAACAAGCTATTCACCACTGATAGTGGGGGTAAAAGGCAGAGAGTCCTATTGTTCAAAAACAGTTCAGCAGAAAATAGAAGAGGGAAGCCAAAAGTCTGATGGAAAACCATGCCAAGGATGACATGTGTAACAGGAAAAAAAACATACTTTCATAGCCATTTAGCCTTAATAATATACACTAATCCATAGGACAACTTCCCAAGAGAACACTGCACATACAGCCCCTTTCAGTCCAATTAAGCTTCACGTGCAAAAGTACTACAAATATAGAATATATAGCAAATTAATGTGCAATGAGCTTAAGCACATGCACAAGAAAGTCAGGCTAAACCTTAATTAATCTGCTGAAAGCTTAGCTTGTAAATAACTTGCAGAATTTTCTTGAAAACGTTTTGTCAGTAGATAGTTCTGTGCACTCCAGATCTTTTCATTTTTATGCTTTAAATTCTGATGGACAGTGCCTTTGAAAACCCATTCCTCCTATGATGCCAGTAATCAAGCGATTAGACGCTGCCCCGGATTACATAACAGCGCTCTCATGATACCAGTTTCCAGTGACGTGCGCCGCCTCCTTGTTCCAACATACAATAATAAACATTCACGAATGGTGTAAGGTTGACAGGGATGCTTGTTTTTGTAAGCTGTACCACAAGCAGGCATCCTCGTGGCTGCTTCTTTCTAATATGTCTGAGCCACAGCAGTAATATGGGAGTCTTCGTTAGCGGCACCAAGTTTCGAGGACGTCTTCTCCCCTATCTCTCACATAGTGCGGGAAGGTCAATTCCTTCCTCCTTTCAGGCGTGTTTTGTAAATGTAAATGTAAATGTAAATGTAATGTAGTATACTTGTAAAGCGCACAGCTTTCTTGGTTTGGTTCCTCACTCTCGATTTAGTTCCTTTTATTGGTAAATGTAATTTAAGAAGGGTTCCTTTTGCGGGCTTTAGGAATTAGGTAAATTTAGGGGAAAGATTTTAGTCAGGATCTGGGGCTTATAAGTACAGCCGCTCCTCTCCCAGGCTGCTCCTCTTAGGGGCCAAAGGTACGACTCGTCAATTTTGCGAGTCACAAATGCTTTGCTTTTGCGACTCGGAAATTGGGATGCACAACAGTGCCTGAGACACTGTTTGCGATTCCCAAACGGGTCGCAAATTGCATGCCTAATGCATATTAATGAGGCTGTTGCAATTTGCGACCCCATTGGGAATGGCTCGTTGGAGTCAGCAGACCACCATGTCTGGTACTGCTTTTAAATAAAGCAGTTTATTTTTGTTTTAAATGCAGCCTGTTTTCCAGAAAGGAAATCGGGATGCATTTAAAAAATAAAAATGAAACTTTTCAGTTTCATTTTTTAAGTGCAGGCATTGGGTCCCTGGGACCAATGCCTGTCCTTAAAAAGAAAAAAATATTTTGAGAGCCACTCACAAAGGGGAAGGAGTCCCCTGGGAACCCCTTCCGGTTTGCCAGTGGTTTACCACCCTTCGGTGAAGGGTGGTAAACTGCAACTGTTTTGCGACCGCAATCGCAGCCCGCAATTGCAGTCTCAAAATAGTCATACATAGATAGCTTCAGGAGTCGCTATAGGAAGGGGCACCATTGGAACGCCCCTTCCTAATAGCGAGTCGCTAATCCTATTTTGCAGGTCGCAAATTGATTTGCAGCACGCAAAATAGGATTAGTATATGGGCCACACGTTTTTTGCGTCCGCAAAAAACGTTATTACATCTGGCCCCTTGTCTCTTATCTCACGTGTTTTCTGTCACTGAACCGCCATCTTATCCCCTTACCTTAATTGTTTAAATAACTTTTTTGCGGAAATGACTATAAAGCCAAAGGGAAAGTGCAACCATATGGAACCTCCTCTGGATTTAAAGTGCTGAAAGATTCTTTGAGTGTGGGTTTGGGGCTGACTGGAGGTAAAGGGGGGGTCTGACAGCAGTGGTCACAGTACGAGCGCACCATCTACCTTCGGGCTGCTCATCTTGTGGTGTCTTTGCTGGTGGGTTAAGCTCGAATGTGGGTGGCCCTCCACTCCCCATTGTCTGTCATTATTGTGGAAAGGCATGTTCCCCTAAATAAGTCACAGTATAAATAATAACTACCGTACTGCGCGCGATGTTGGTTTATCACTGATCAGGTGTAACGTGTATGTTTCGAAATTCATTGTTCTCACGTTAAAATTGGTTCTGTAAATGTTAGTGATGTTTCTTTGTCATGTCTGTGGTATGCACCCATTTCGACATGCTCAACTTGGTGGTCTGTAACTTCAATATTCCTCAATTTAATGTTCTATGTTATAAAATAGGCTGTCTGCTTTGTGATCCAGAGGTGGTGTCTGTCTTCATGTGTGTATGAAGAAGCCTGGTGCACATACTAGGGTGTTATCTGTCAGTCACTAGGTTGTATTCAGTCGTTTACAAAAGGATCTTCCCTTTGGGTGTAGATTTTCGATTGTTTGCTCCAATTTGGCGATATTTTCATAAACTATGGTTGAGACACAATATTCATATTAAATGTTTGACTGCTTTTGTGGTATTGTAATTTGAGAACTGTGTCGTGCTGAGAGGTCGAGGAAGGGAGCATCTTATAAATGACATTAAATAAACAAATCCGGTATTTGTTTAGCGCAACCTAATCCCCCCCCTCAGGGTCTCAAGGCGCTGGGTGCCGTCGACGGCGACACTGTCTTCAGCATGAAAGGAGAGGTGTGGCGCAGCGGCCAGAGTGGCCGACTCCAGTGTGGCTCATGGTTCGCTCCCCGGCGCCGGCGGTTTAGCACCATGTGACTCTGGTCAATAGCTCACTTTCATCTCCCCGACCGTCTGCCTTCTAAGGGTTGCCCTTGCTGTATGTATGGGAGCTACACAAACGCTGCTCTTCACAGTAAAGAGAGGTTAACTAACTGCACCGTATTACTGAAGACATAGCTGCCAAGGTTTCAGATTGCTATGTGTGACATTTTTATAACCTCAGTGTAATTATGAGTGACATTTCAGCGACTGAGTGACACCTTCTTGTGAGCAAAATCAAGCAATGAAGTCTAGTCCCCTTGCAAGTATAAAAAGTAGGGGAATCACCCTAAACCATTACACAGTCCTGGTGTTCTGACGCCATCAGCCCAGCCACCCTCTGCCACATATCACCTAGGTATTAGTAGGCCTCATCCCACTTGACACTTACCAACTGACTATGCTTTTAGTGGCAAATACTGCAAGGAGAGATCATCTTAACTCTACAATTATAATCATTATCAGCCCCACCACCATAACATAACTTGAGAAAATATTGGCGTGGCCACTACTCACCACTACTCTCTGCAACCTTTCAAATGTTGCTGCGCAGCTAAACACTGCCACCTCTGCCTGGTGCACTTATTGGTTGATTACCTCGCGCACCTTCTTTTTTTTTTTTTTTTATTTATAAAGATTTTTATTGAAAAATAAAAGTGGCATATACATTGGCAATTGTACACAGTGCATTTGTGTTATCTCTATTTCTTGGCCTGTTGCAGAAGAGAAGAAAAAGGAAGAGGGTGGGGGGGGGGGGGGGGGGTTCAGTGTGGCTTCTTTAAGTGTTCGTCGAGTGGTTCCCACATAAGCTCTTTGGGGGTGTGTTCTTTCGAGAAGTTGCCTGTAATGTTATCTGCTCCTCTTAGGAAGGTGACCCAGTTGATCCATGTTTTGAAGTTTGCTTTCGCCGTGTTCTTCCAGTTCGTTAAGATTATCTTTAGGGCCGCTGTGAGAAGCAGGTCTAGTAGGTCTCTTTCTTCCCTGCTGTTCAGGTTCGTCGTTACATGCCCTGTCGCCAAGGTCGCATAGTTGATTATTAAGTCTGTTTTGAGCATGTCGTTTATGAATGCGTTTATCTGGGCCCAGAACTTCCTGACTTTGACGCAACCAAAGATGAGGTGTTCGAGCGTGCCTTCCTCCTTCTGGCAATTCCAGCAGTCGCTTGATTCTGCAATGCCGCTTTTATGGAGCCTGGATGGGGTCCAGTAGGCTCTGTGGAGGAGCCAGTATTTCGTTTGCGCCAATTGTGGGGTGATTTTGTTTTTTGTAGCTGAGCACCACATTTGTGCCTGTTCTTTTTCGTTTAGCACCTTCTTTCTGAGCTTCAGAGTGCTGCCCTGGCGTGCCACATGTTGTTTTGGCAGACTCAAAACCGGACTCTCAGGGCCTCAGTCAGTTGTGAGTCAGGACTCCATCCTCTGAAGAGCTGAGGAGACGCGTTGCAGAGGGCTGCTCTACCAGGGGTGTGGCTAGCTGGACTGGTGATCCCAGGTCGCGCTGTTGATTATTGTACGTGCTAGGAGAGACACTGTGTGCACCACCACTCAACCCCCAACAAACACGTGTGGTAGTCAGGTGTGAGAAGTGAGCTGTTGACTTATCCAGGGCCGGCAGGGGACTGGCTGGAGCACTGGGGCTGGGAGACAAGTCACCTGGAGAAGGGGGGGGAGAATGACCCGATGAGACTGGGGGGGGGGGTGTTGATTTCAGCCCCTACCCTAAACTAGCGGAGAAAACCTCCTGAAACTCCTAACTCAGCTCGCCCCTCCTGACTCAGCTCGTCCCATGTCCGACCGCTGGAGTTAGATGAGGTGAAATCTGTCCTGGCTGGGGAAAGGAGCCGCCTCTCATTGGCAGGCTTTAATGGCGACTGGCCGGTTGTACAACTGGAGCTGGCCCTTACCTCCCAACCTCGGTGCTGCATTGCCCTCCGCCCCCCAGGGGGCTTGCTGGGCACACGTGCAGCGCCTGATGTGGCCGTGATGGATATTGAATTCGGGGGGAGAAAGCAACCAGGTGAGCATCGGTCTCCGACCCCTGGGATCGATTGAGGACCCTAATGAGTGCTAAATGGGGCCCCTGGGCCAAAACAGTTAACATAGGAGGGGAAGCACTGGGTAAGAGAGGGCACAGAACGTAAATGCTTCAGGCTGCATTTCTCCTACTTTCAGCATGCGCCGCAAAGAAAAATCAAAGTTGCTGCCTGCTGCCTTATGACGTATGATGTCGTAAAACGAGGCAAGGTCGGCGCTGCCAGATCCACGTGCTGCTGCTGGCGAGCTAGTCACTGTTGTTGTTTATGTTAAGCCTGTCTGGTATGCATAGCCGTAGCAGCTCACGTTGCCTTCATCTGAATTTAAACAGGTTTTTTCCAATTCTGTGAGAGGGTCTGTCAGTGGAACCTCCCTTCTCAAAACACTCACATTGGACGACCATTGATGAGAGAGCCGATGTAGAAAGAATTACCTTGCAGAGGGCAGAACTTTCACATGAGCAGAAAGGCAGCGGGCTGCAGGACTGAGCAAGGTTACAAAAGGCCTGTGTCCCGTAAGTTGTTTTGTGAGCCTCACCTTTATGCGTGCGTGGTACTTGGCAGCATACATGCCAATAGTGGGGCTTGGCTCGGGCTAATTGCAGAAATTGTTTTTCTTTACCGCTCTTTTGAGCGTCTGCTCTACGAAGAATTAACTTAAACTTAAACTTGGACTGCCAAGTAGTAGACAGAGTGAGTCCGAGTCCCCTGATCCTGCCTGCAGATTCCCCCGCCGCTTCTGCCTACTTCCTCCGAGTCCGGACGTGACGGCACACTCTACCGCCGGCCCATCCAGATATTATCCCGGCCCCCATGGTGCCACGGCCGGTGATTGACAGCAGTATCGAGTCTGCTGAGAGAGGGCAGCCCTCCCTCCTCTGCAGTGTGTGATGAGTAAGCCCCGAGCCGCAGCAGCCGGGCAGAGTTCAGATACATTGTAGCGCTCTCAGCCACTGCACAGAGGCTGAGAGCAGTTAACTATTTAGGAACTCGAACTCAGGCAGCACAGCACGTCTTGAGCATCAGTCAGAGCTTGGGCACAGGCGCCGCTGTTGGCGCGCCTGGCACTGGTGGTAAAATGCGTGACAATGCATTTCAGTGCGGTGATGCGGATCACTGCACTGAAATGCGTGAGTGTCACACCTGTTGCGTGACGCTTGGCAGGACTGCTGAAGATATCTACTAGTGAGTGACGGTCTGCGGTGTCAGATTTAAGATTTCACACACATCGTGGTATGCTTTAGAGAATGATCCCCTGAAGCGGGTTTCGCCCAAAATGCATCTGGATTATGGGAATATTGCTCACAAAATGATTGGAGAAAGAATATCGTTTTGAAGTCAATTTCATGACCATACAACAAATCCACATGTGAAATGCAACATTGTGATGAATAAAAAGGAGATTTTCTTTTAAACTCTCAATCGGTTTCCCTTGGAAGTATTGCATTTTTCAGAACTTTACAGTAAGGGTTTTCACCCTGCGGAGTGCTTAGTGGGGACGCTGTGTATGGTGTGTACAGCGCTTCATATGACTTGCTTCCACGCCCTCCGGTCAGAGGGAGATACCCACATGCACCCAAATAGGATATACTATTGATTTTTTTATTTGCATTGTTTAGTACCTTCGGATGATTTAAGTGTGCCACACTATTTTTTATTTTCTTGACTTTTGATTTTCTCACTGCATGTATGCCATGCAGCCTGCTGTGTTCCGATTGCGTATCCTGATACGAAGACAGAAATATTGATGTTTAAAAACGATAAAAGCAACTGAATGTTATGAACTTAACGAACTGACAAAATTATATGGTCAAATGACAAAATTATAAGGTCATGACGGTTTTCTGCCGACTGTTGTCACTATCAGTTAATTGATCATACTTTCACACAACAACTGTGGTGCACTACTTTTTGTTTGGTAGTAGTGTGGACTGTTTGGCGTATTAAAATATAGGCACGTAGCAGTACTATCCATAGCGCCCACACCGCCATCGCTCGCTCCACTTGTACCCAATACATTCACAACCAAGAAGACTCATGAGACATAATTGTGGGAAAACGGTGATGCAGGTTTATTTGCATACAAATAGCAGATAGGTGGGTCATCTTACAGGCGATCCAAGACGGCAGCCCCTCGCTGACCCGCCTGCCTAATTAGCCAATTTGCACGGTAAGTCGATGCTCTTGACGGTGCAATACTTTTAATAGTTCTCGTTTACTCCCGCCCCCCCTGTCGGGGCGGAGCGATGAGGCACACCCCCGGTCGGTTTAGGCCCCCCGACCGCCCGAAGGACTAACGGGGCGCCGACGTTGTTTCCTGGAACCCCCTCGGCTCCAGGTTCTTGGCTCGGGCACCCCTACTGTGCCAGGCAGAGGTATTGCTGTCTCCTTCTGCCGCAGAGGTACCCTTACTGTCCATCTGCTTCCAGATCGCCCTGTGACTCCGCCTGCAACACAAAACAGACCATTAATTGTTCACACCAACCCGCTGCTCTGCCGCTGGGTCTGGGCCAGGGCGGGAACAGCGCAGAGTAGTCCCGATGAAACGCGGCGGCAAAGAGGAAGTACAGCACCAGGTTGGCCTAGATAAAGGCCCTAGGACCGCCCACCACCTTACAGATCGCCCTGCATTGGCCACCCCCAAGGGGGCGGCACCCTGACTGTCGCGCTGCTGACGTTATGTTCGCGAGGCATGTGTCACTAAGACGCTGTCTCGCGTTATCTCCCCTTCGGGTCGCGCGGCCAGCGGCATAGCGCCCACACCGCCATCGCTCGCTCCACTTGTACCCAATACATTCACAACCAAGAAGACTCATGAGACATAATTGTGGGAAAACGGTGATGCAGGTTTATTTGCATACAAATAGCAGATAGGTGGGTCATCTTACAGGCGATCCAAGACGGCAGCCCCTCGCTGACCCGCCTGCCTAATTAGCCAATTTGCACGGTAAGTCGATGCTCTTGACGGTGCAATACTTTTAATAGTTCTCGTTTACTCCCGCCCCCCCTGTCGGGGCGGAGCGATGAGGCACACCCCCGGTCGGTTTAGGCCCCCCGACCGCCCGAAGGACTAACGGGGCACCGACGTTGTTTCCTGGAACCCCCTCGGCTCCAGGTTCTTGGCTCGGGCACCCCTACTGTGCCAGGCAGAGGTATTGCTGTCTCCTTCTGCCGCAGAGGTACCCTTACTGTCCATCTGCTTCCAGATCGCCCTGTACTCCGCCACAGCTCTGGAGGAGGCCC
Source organism: Lissotriton vulgaris (assembly GCF_964263255.1). NCBI lineage: Eukaryota > Metazoa > Chordata > Amphibia > Caudata > Salamandridae > Lissotriton > Lissotriton vulgaris. The sequence goes on from NC_141691.1 coordinate 1,129,310,843, forward strand.
CCGTCGATGACAGAGCCCCCCACCCACTTAGCTACTTCATTTCGCTCTCTTTCGCTCCACTTATACTTCCGAGAGGGACATGTTCACCCCAACCCCGACAGGTGTACCCAACCTAAGGGCATTCTTACAAGCCTCTCAATTCCCTGTGGAACCTTTGCCACGGTATCTCGCCTCCAATTCTACTTTGTTACACTTGTAGCCTGCCCCTTGTAAGTCCCTTCTGAATGCACTGGTATTTGTTCACCCAATGGCGTTTCTTATCCCCGCACATCACATTCAGGATCTTCTTCCAGATGCACCCATCACCTTGGACCCACCCATGCCGTTGTGACCCTTAATTCCCCTTATACAGCTGCTAGAGCCTGATAGTGACCATTGCATTTGGGTGATTGAATTAGTCTCTCAGCCTACTAAGCCTTTGGGTAAACCTCTCTCATAGTTCCCATTCACCACACAGGATGACGTGCTTGTTAACCCTGCATCGCATAATAATTTTTTATTGTGGGCCAGGACAGGGGGCTGTGCCGCCTGCTAAGCACTTGGCAAGAGTGCATTAAGGTAATTTAGAAACTTAAATGACACCAAACACAAAAATTTTTAAACAGCAGTAAAATAAAATTGATCACTGCGACCTTCATACCACTGCTATGTGGTCTTCTGCCCCTTCAAACACAGCATTATGGTGTGAATTCAAATACTCTCACAGAGTTTCTGGTGCTACTAGTCTCCTATACATATACGGTGTCTCCCCAGCCGCCCTTTAGCTGTGGTGCCGCCTAGAGGTAGGGAAAATCCAAGTTCTCGCATATTGTTAAGTTTTCTACAGAGACACCAGATAGATACGCGATTTATACTAATACTGCTGCTTGGGTAACAGCCTCTCCCTCTGTAACTCTTGTGCACTCTTATTTAAGGAAACCTTTAAAGGGAAGTTTCTACAGTTCATCCAAAGTCCACCTCTATTGAGTTAGGTTTATTCAAAGAAAAGTCCTTCCCCCAGTGGTAGGTCTCTGAACTGTCTGCTCCCAGTGACTAACATGTTGTTGTGTTGTTGTGTGTCTCTAGCTTTTCACATGGTGGTGGTGTTTCAAAAATACTGCATTGTGTTTGATACCTGGCACAAAAGTTAGATAAATCAGGGGGATTTGTTTGTATCCCGAATATGTTTGCCTGTTGATCAGACCAAATGCTAATCGTGTTATCCCCATGTAAAGCGCTCAGATACCCTCGAGGGTCAGGTTCGCGCTATACAAAACTTTCCAAATAAATAAAATAAAATGTCATCCCATATAATCTCACATAGGAATGTGGAGCCTTCACAGTGGAGCTGGTTCAAGTGGTGACTCATCAGCACCAAGAGAAACACCTTGGCAGAAGGTGGCGATAGTGAGCCATTGCAGTTGTTCATCAGCCTTGTCGGAAATGTATTGCTTCCTTGATGAAACCTGCTCATGGGCTGTTTCGACTGGCGTCCTAATGACAGTTCTAATTTGCCATAATTACAGTTCTGCCTGAGCCTGACCTGCTACATAACGTACCAATCACCGTGCCTCGATGTCACCTACTACACACTCTGCCATGTATGTCCCACCAGCTTACTCCTCATGGATGCATTCTCAATGTATACATAAACTCGTGCTTACAGTGGCATTGGACCCGGACAACTCAGGGCAATATATACCTTAAGGAGGAGCGAAGATGGTCACACTGGGCACCACCAATTCTAAAGCTGGTCCTGATGTGTTCCTCACACCCTACCTACGGCAATCTCTGAGACCACCAAGCTGTGGTTGTTACTTTAGGTAATAATTAAATTGAAACCACCCCTACCTGCGGAGTGCTTAGTGGGGACGCTGTGTATGGTGTGTACAGCGCTTCATATGACTTGCTTCCACGCCCTCCGGTCAGAGGGAGATACCCACATGCACCCAAATAGGATATACTATTGATTTTTTTATTTGCATTGTTTAGTACCTTCGGATGATTTAAGTGTGCCACACTATTTTTTATTTTCTTGACTTTTGATTTTCTCACTGCATGTATGCCATGCAGCCTGCTGTGTTCCGATTGCGTATCCTGATACGAAGACAGAAATATTGATGTTTAAAAACGATAAAAGCAACTGAATGTTATGAACTTAACGAACTGACAACATTATATGGTCAAATGACAAAATTATAAGGTCATGACGGTTTTCTGCCGACTGTTGTCACTATCAGTTAATTGATCATACGTTCACACAACAACTGTGGTGCACTACTTTTTGTTTGGTAGTAGTGTGGACTGTTTGGCGTATTAAAATATAGGCACGTAGCAGTACTATCCAAAGTGTTAGCTGACGCTGCTGCCCTGTGCATAGTTCAGTGCTTGTTATTTATTTAAGCTTTCACATTGCCGTTAGGCAGAACAAAGGTTGTCTTTTCAAACAGTGCACGTTATAAAACAATAACCGAGCAGATGAAAGGCACGATGTGCTTTGTAATTTCTCCGAAAATACCCTTGACCTCCTTACAGTTGTCTCTGCAGTGTGTGCACAGACGGCTTGCATTTCACTTTTTAGAGCGCATATTTGGCAAATACTGTCTGTGTTGAAATCGGAGGGGGCCCTGCCTTCGGAGAGACTGCCGTGCTAAGTTACTTTCCTGCTCTTTACTCTTGTTAGAGGCCTGATCTGAGCAGGAACGCTAAACCATCTGAAGCCCCAAGAAATGATTGTGGCTGGGAATATCAAATACCAATTATTGGTGAGACAGAATGTCGTAAAAACAATACCGAGAAACAGACTACCGAAATGTAAGTGCACAGAGGGAGGTTAACTCCGCACCTACACGAATCAACTAGGTATGTATCAGTAGAGTTGGGTATAGAAAATGTACAGAAACTTAACTTTCGTTATTTTGTCCCTCAATATTGTTGTAATTGTATTCTGTCCGTTGATATTCGGGATTCGATTTTCCCAGCCTACACCGCGTGAAACAAGTCTGTCCTCTGTTTCTCTAGCTTGAAGGCTGTATTCAGTGCAGAAGGCCCAGGAAACTTAAGCTGCATTCACTCATTTGTCTTCCCTTTTGACTTGCAAATGAGTTGCTGCAGCACTCGCATCCAATGAATGCTGCTGCTTGTACTTTTAGTCATTGAGACACTGCTCTTCACAAAGGACACTTGGGTCCCTCTGCATAAAGCAGATAATTCCCAAGGTGAGAAATACAATCTTGTTGGTAACCGTTCATGAAAAGTGATCCTATTGTTTGATATCCGAAATTCAAAGCCTCACTTATTTCTTACACAAGTAGCACCCTTCTTGCTTCACATTCCTCACATTTTTCCTTTGGTCCTTCACGTTTGATCTCACCCACCACACAACTTTTAGGTATATGGACATCATTTGAATTGGATTTATCTCTTTCATGCTGGTTTTCTTTATATTCATTTGCAGATTTAATCTTGACTGTTATTTTGCTGTCTTATTGTATACCTTGCATACGAGTTCCATGTGACTGCTCGTTTAAACTTTTTTGTTAATACCCATGTTTGCATGACCATTTGGGTCACTCTTGTTTTGAGAATATATGTTGCGCAGCGTTCTGGTTAGGCATAAGATTATGGTTAATGTTGGTTGAAGGACAAAGTTTCGGGTTGTGTTAGAAGTTTAAAATTTCAGGTTCAGTGGTGAGTTGAAGCTTGGGTTATGCACAGCTTTAGGATTGTGGGTAGAGTTTGTTTTATGGTGGGTGCAAGAAATTCCTTCTTTGTGTTGTCAGTCCCATTTTGTTGCTGACTAGCATTGCTTGTTTTTTAATTTTGTGAACTAGGACACAGCTGTCTAGTCACAATTGTATGTGCTCTAAGTACATAAAACCTAGTAAGATTCACTACTCTCCAATCTTCCTATTTAAGTTTCAAGTAAGGCCTTGCTATATGGTGCACGGAAAATATACTAATGCAATGGAAAGTTAAATGTCACCTGCATCCTTGGCAGTGAGCTACCAAAGGTGGCTAGGGAAGCAGTGGGTAGGAGAACCCAGACTGGCCCACTGCAGAATTCTGAGGGTACTGCCTCCAACCTGAGGGTACAGAGACCCAAGAGGAAAGTAAGAGGTAGAAGGCAAGTTTCATCCCATGAGGGACAACCAGAGGACCGGGGGTTAACTGCTCTGAGAGGAGAGGACCACATGACATTGAAGAGGTCACTTCTAGCTTGGACGTGTTGGCTGTGCTACCAAAGAGAGAGGAGACCGACTTCGACAATTTAGATACCTGCCTTACCCATACATTTTGTTACTCTTAAGGGGTCTATGAGTCCATTCTAGAATTCCTGGACTACCAAGCAAGTGTTCAGCTATATGGAGTCAGCCCTGTGTTGGTAGGAGTGAGCATAGAAGGAGGGTATCTGCAATCAGAGATTGTAGCCCGTAACTCTGGTAAACCTAAGAGGACAAAGGGTCCTCAGGAGCGAAAGGGTTACTCCTCCAAACCTACAGTCTGGGAGCCTGGTCATCCAGTGCACTGGACTGAAGCAGCCACCTGTCTGTGAATGAAGAGTGCTTGGTTCCAGACACTCATAGCTGTCAGGGGCCTTTGTTGGTTGCTTGTCTTTTGGGTGAAGCTGGCCGTATGTTGGGGACATAAGTCTGACCTAAGTGCCACCATAGGCCACATCACAGTGTTGGCCATGGTGGTATTGTTAACATGTTTGGATGCATCTCTGGGAGGGTAGCGATTGTCCTTTCCCACTTGAAGACTGCAGATAAGCAGAGGGGTTCCTCCTGGGTAATGTTTGGGGCTGAGAGTGACAGAGTGGCAGTACTAACAAAGGCAGGCAAGGAGGGATGGTCCAAAACTGTTGAGGGGATCCCCTATTCGTCAAGGGGTTTGACTTGAGAGTATCATGTCAGTCTGGATACGACTACACCAATGAAGACAACTTTACCAAGGTAATGGCTAAAGTTGCTCATTGCCTTTTAGCTAAGGGAGGGGGCAGTGTAAGAAAAGCCCTCATTTTACACACTCGCCCACATATTTTTATTTGCATGGTATTGCTGTTTTTGTTAACTCTGCACCCTGGGGCCTACTTTCCCCCCATCCCCCATGTATGTGCTCTGATTCCTATAACATGAACAAAATTGGCTAATGCCCAACTTGCTTATTTAACCCACAACATAGGGTGCCTTGTATGTAGAAGTGGTATATGAAGGAATTTACTGTTGGCATATTGTTAGCGTGACACAAGCTGTCAATATATATTTGCCCAACATAGGGCTGTAGCTGATTCTTTAAGGAAAATTAAAGTGAAATTAAAATATAATTTCTGCTAACTCTGGTTTGTGATAGGCTACCGAAATTATTCAAACACTGTATTTCCTATTTATTAAAAATCTAATTCAATGGTCACTGTGGATTTTTATAAATATTTAGGAAGAGCAACTAATAAAAGTCTGAAAATCCAATCGGCTAATTCCACATTAGTGGCACCTGCCTAATGAGCATTTTAATGTGTGCTCATTTTACCAGCACAGTGTCATTCCCTATTGGGAAGCCCGCTTAACATAGACTCACCTCTTTCAGCACCCCTTAAAAAAAAAACTAGTGTCTTGCCACTTAACCCTCTCACTCTTCCCAATAAAAAAATATCTTGCATCAAATGTACCTCCCCATCCACCTTCAGCATTACCCTTAAATAACCCACATATAAATCTAGCATTGGTCTGGCATCGGCCACCAACCTAATGGCGATTCTTGTGTTGTCATGTTTTTTGCCTAACTTAGTGTTAGGAATATGCGGGGTTCTCGTCAAACTAAACATATCATTTGCTGCAGGCAAAAAAATATTTTTTGGGTCTAAAAACACATATTACCATAGTATTCCCTGGCACTGATAAGTACCACTTTGTGTTTGAATGTGTTCCTTGTCAAAGAGCAGCATGCTGTAACCCATAGTTAAGTCAGCCAATGGTTGAAGTGATCTGATATATTGCCCCCTAATACATGCTGGAGTGGGTGGAAGAAAAGTGTGAATGACACCTACCACAGATTAATGGAAGAAGCCCGGCTGAAACATTATTAGTAGCCATGTTATGCACATACATTTAGTAAAGTCAAATGGTCCTGACTAACACAAACCTTAAATTGTCAATCAGTCCAGCATTGGCCGTAAGCCTCTTGCCTTTATGAAAGAAGGAAAGAGAGAAGAGGAGGAAAGTGAAGGAACGAAAGTAAGATGGAAAGAGAAGGAAAGAAAGGCAAGAAAAAAAACGAGTAAAGGAAAGAAAGATTGAAAGAAAGGACCGAAGGAAAGAAAGGAGAGAAAGCAAGAAAAAAAGGCAAGAGAAAAGAAGGAAGGAAATAAACACAAGGAAATGAGGAAGAAAGAGAAGGAAATAGAAGGAATGAGAGAAAGAAAGCAAAAGGATAAAAGTGAAAGTAAGAACAGGAAAAGAAAAAAAAAAGAGGGAAGGAAAGCGAATGAAAGGCAAGAGTGAAAGAAGGAAGGTAAGAGAAAGAAGGAATAAAAGAAAGAAGGCAAACGTTAGGAAAGGAATCAGTAGAGAAAGAAAGTAAAAGGAGGATAACTTAATACAGAACAGTTTCAAATGGACGTAATGTGATCTGGTATGCTTTGAAATGGCAGCAGAAAAGAAAAGAAAAACACTCCAAAAGAAATTTACAACCACATTGGCAGGAGATGGGATCTGATAAAGAAGAACATTGTATCAGGAGCATCCTGCTATTACATCAGGTTATAAACACATATGCAACACTAAGGTAATTATAAATTAAAAACAAAAACACTGGCACTGAAGGGAACAGGCTTGTGTGTAGATGTGCCTCTTGTGAGACAGCAAGATGCAGTCACTTAAAGTTAACCAGTGACTTAATTAGGCTGATCCGCTGCCCCACACTATATGTTGTAGTGGGCAGAAGCAAATTGTGAATGAAGCAACAGACCAATGGATGGAAAGGGTGGCTGAAAGCCCCAATATGTAAGTATATTACCCATATTTTAGAAAAATCTAAAGGGCTGGGTAAAAATGTGGTGTCCTGCCATCCTCTTCACCTCCCCCTGTAGTTTCTCACTCCCTCTCTAACCTGAAGCTGGGCTCTTCAATCTTAATGCGAGAACTGTACAAGAGCCACTTATCAGTAGGGAATACAATTCCCTGTTATTTGCAAGTCTGCTCAGAACCACAGCTGACCGGGGAGACGTTGGATTGTGGCGCGAAGGAAGTAGTGTACCTCTGTGTAAAGATGAGGCAGAGGCAGGAGATTGTAGATCAGGATTTATTCAGGAGAAGAGAGCCATCCAGCTTGAGGGAAAGGCACAGCAGCTGCAACTGCCAAACAGGGAACACTGGGGAGGAATCCTCAGTACATGGGAATCCAAAGGGTGACATCACAAGGGGATGAAATGATAGCAATACAGATCACCACACACCTCCCCCCTTTTAAAAAAAAAAAAACAATTTTGAGAACAAAGTAGAACAACAAGGAAAAGCAAACCAGATATAATCACGGTATTTGTTAGGCCTAACAGTTGCCCTCGAACTTTTCCTTAAACCATTACCAATATTAACATTCAAATCTTTTTCTAAGCCATTACCAACATTGACATTTGATGAGGGAGCAGTTGCACGGGAAGGATCTTTGGCAACCCGAGAAGTGCTCCACCAATTGCCATTAGACAGTTTGACAGCATTCTTGCGAACTTCAACAACCTGTTGGGATTCAAGAAATTTCGAAAAGCCTTTCTTAACTATGACAGGGTTCTTGATTCTGACCCAATCACCAGCACGAATGTTGTGAGAAGACTTTTTTTCAGACTCCACATAGCAAGGTAGAGAACCAGAAGATTTTTTGTTGGCACATTCCCATACTGCTTCTAAATCACAGCCCCGGTGGAGACTTTTGACCATCCAAAAGGGGAAAGCTTGGGAGCAAGCTTTTCTTCCTCTCATCAGTTTGAAAGGAGAAAAGCCCGTGGCAACATGGGGAGAAATCCGATAAGACCATATAAGATCTTTTACAGCTTGAAAGATACAATTATTAGACCTGAAAGCAGCTTGCACACATTCAACAATAACTCTATTAAATCTCTCAGTTTTGCCATTGCTCTGGGGATGGTACAACGGAGTTCTGGTATGTTTAATACAGCAATTATTCAGGAAAACGCCCATTTCCTTAGAAATGAATTGTACCCCGTTGTCAGTGAGAATTTCTTCCGGACAACCCTCCCTGAGAAAGATTCTGCTTAAACAATCAATTACACTCTTAGAGTTGGGAACATTGATGGGTTCAACTTCGACCCACCTGGAAAGATGATCAACAAGGACCAGGAAGTATTTGGAGGTGTTGGGAAGGACATGGAACGGACCTAAAAAGTCCAGACCAATTTTTTGCCAGGCTCTGGCGGGAGGGGGAACAACAGAATTACAAACACCTTCTAAAATAAGAACTTTGTCACTGGTGTTGCAACGTGAACAAAGTTTGATGGCTTCAACAATCTGGTTGTCCATTTTTGGCCACCAAAAATTCGATCTGACGTTTCTCTTAGTAATGGTGGCTCCTAGATGTCCAGAATGTGCATCAGTAATAATTTTCTCTCTGTAAACAGAAGGGGGAATGAATTTATCACCCCTAACAATTTTCCCATTTTCCAAAGAAAGTTCAGAGTTAATTTTCCAATAAATTTGAAGTTCAGGAGAGAGGGATTTTTCTTTGGGCCAACCTTTTTGTATGAAAGAGATCACATCTTTGAGAATGGCATCATTTTCAACTGCCTTGATCCAATCACATTCAGCGAAAGAAATGGAGGTTTGAGAAATGTTGGCCACAAAACATTCCTCAATGTCAGTTTCATCATTCTCATCAGGTTCTTGTAAAGGTAACCTGGACAAACAGTCTGCCCGTTTGTTTTTACCACCAGGGATATAGATATCTTTGAAGTTGAATTCCAATAATTTAGTGGAAAGTCTAGCCAATCATGCAGTTGTGCGATTGATGTTTCTGCCTGACAGAATATCAACGAGGGGACGATGGTCAGTTTGAAGAATGAACGGTCTGCCCCATAAGTAAGACTTGAATTTCTCAACACTCCAAGCTCAAGCAAGCAGTTCCTTCTCTATGACTGAATATTTCCTTTCGACAGGGCGGAGAGTCCTGGAGGCAAATCCGACGGTAAATTCTTTACCATAGGCCATTTGAGAAAGAACAGCTCCTAAGCCATATTCGCAAGCGTCAACAGTGACAACAGTTTCTCTGTTGCCATTAAAAGGTTGAAGGGCAGGAGCGTTAGTAATATGCTCTTTAATGAGCTGAAACCCCTTTTCGCACTCATCAGACCAGCTGAAGGTGGCACCCTTTTTTAGTAAAAGCCTAAAACATTCAGTGGTCTTGGCATAGTCTCTCATGAATTTTGAATAAAACTCACAAAGACCAAGAAAGGACAAAAGCTGTTCTTTGTTGGAAGGAGCGGGAGCTTCAATAATGCTTTTCACTAGACCTGATCTTGGTTTAATGCCACTTTCAGAAATAGTATGACCGAGGTATTCTACTTCTCTGGTTTTGAAAACACATTTGCTCTTCTGTAAAGTCACACCTCTTTGTTCTAGAATGTGAAAGACTAGGTCAATGACCTTGTCATGTTCGCTCTCAGTTTGAGTGAAAATAAGAATATCATCTTGGAAGACGACTACATTGGAGAGTTCCTGAAACATTTCGGACATGATACGCTGGAAAACAGCGGCAGCAGAAGCCAACCCGAAAGGAAGGCGACGAAATTGGAAAACACCATCAGGTGTTACAAAGGCAGTGAGGTGTCGTGAGAGAGGATGTAACTCAATCTGGTGGTAAGCCGCCTTTAAATCAAATTTTGAGAACCAAGTGGATGATCCTACTTTTGCTATTAAATCCTCAATGCGAGGAAGGGGAAAGCCATTAACCCAGATAGCTTGATTGAGACTGCGTAAATCCACATACATCCTAAGGTCACCGGACCTTTTCCTAGCAAGGACAATGGGAGAAAGCCATAATGTTGATTCTACTTTTTCAATAATTTCTTGTTCGCATAATGATTTTAAATGTTTGGACAAATCCTCTCTGATACCGAGTGGGACATTTCTAAGTTTGTGTTTGACTGGAGTAATGCCATCTTTGACTTTGATAAAATGTTGGAAATTAGTGATCTTACCAAGACGATCTTCAAAAACTTTTTTATATTTGTGCTCCCACAATTTGTCATTCAAAATGTTGCAAACAGGGGCAGAGGATGAAGACATAGAACAGGGAAGATTGCACTCTTCAATAAATACAGGATTGGGTAAACCAGGTTTAATGGTAACACCGAATTCTGCCTGATGAATGAGACCAAGGACGTTGATGCCTCGCTTGGCAACATAAACCTTCCCTTTAATAAATTTGCCAAAGATGGAAATTTCAGCCCAAAAATAACCTAAAAGGTTAATTCTACTTCCTTCAAAGGCTACAGAAAGGACATCAGGAGGAAGTAAATACTTGTCTTGCCAGAAGTGAGAATATTTTTCATGGGAAACAATAGTGATGCGGGCACCGGTGTCTACAAGTAGTTGGACGTGATGTTTATCAATAATAGCATCAACTTCAGGATCAGGAACAAGAAAGGTACGACTAACAATGTCATTGTCTTTCACAACAACTACATACTCCTGATTGGTTACATCACATTCTGAATATTCAGTTGAATGCTCAAGGGAATTTAAATCAGGGGAGGAATCATTCTCATTCATGACACAACGCACATTACCTCTTCTACCTCTCATGCAGACCTTTGAGAAATGACCATTTTTGCCACATTGACTGCATTGTTGGTTGGCGGCAGGACAATTTTTGAAGTTGGAAACATGGTAAGAAGAACCACATCTAAAACAAAAGGTGTTTTGACTGAATTGTCTATTGGGCATAAAGGGTCTTCTAGTACTGGTATTTCCCATTCTTCTAAAATAACCACGTGAATCACGAGGAACAAAGTTAGAAGTCTTAATGGGAGTAGGCATTTTAGTGGAAACAGCACTAGAAATGGAAGTATTGGAAAGAGAAACTTCTAATTGTTTGGAATCCTCCAAGGATGTCTCAATACTTTTGGCTATGTCAATAGCTTTATCAAGAGAAGGATCCTTGCAGGATAATAGTTTCCCTTGGATTTGTTTACAAGAACAGCGAGCAACAAGTTGATCCCTAATGAGTTGAGAGGTGAAATTGTCAAATTCACATTTAGAAGCAAGTATTTTCAAAGCAGTGACAAACGTGTCAATGCTTTCTTCAGGTTTTTGAGCCCTGGTGAAGAATTTGTAATGATGTACAACCATATTTTTAGTTTTAACAAAGTACTTGTCTAGTTTGGCTATGGCTATATCAAATTCATCAGGAGCTTCACCAGGAGGAGGAACATAAGGAGGAAGATGGTCAAAAACATTCTGGCCTTCCACACCAAGATGATAGTACATTAAACTCTTTTTTTCTTTCAGCACGATATCTAAGACCGTGAATTGCACCTAAGTAGGCCATGAAGGATCTTAACCAAAGCTTCCATTCGAGAGGAGGATCTCCAGGAGTCTGAAGAAATGGAGCTGGAGGAGAGACGCTTTGCATTGTGATATCTTCTATTTTCCCTTAGAATGAAAAGTTTTGGTTAAAAGGAACAACTAAAAAGAAAAAGTGAAAAGAATAACTAATGTAAATATGACTTCAGAATAAAACCAGCAATTAACAATGACATGTGCAAATATTGTACACAATAGCGTGCAAAAACTGTGCACATCAGTGTGCAAATGCTGTGCACATCAGCGTGTAAGCGAAAATATTGTACACATTAGCATGTAAAAAAAAACTGTGCACATCAGTGTGCAAACGTTGATAAAGAGAGTGAAGGCTGTGCGCATCAGCGCGAAATAGAAGTTTTTTTTTTTATATATGTAGGCAAAAGCTGAGCACATCAGCGTGAGAAAAAGTAAATAGTTAGCAGTGTACTTAATCTGCTGTGTGCTTGAGCTGTGCACATCAGCGTAATGAGTGAAGCAAAATACGGAAAGCTGTGTGCATCAGCGAAGGAAAGAGCTCAATGACAGATCAGCTGTGCACGGTAGAAATAAAGGGGACTTGACTGCAGCAAGTGAAGCCTTTGTGACGTATCAAGTCTGGAAAGCACAGTAAAAACAATGGAAACTGGAATGCAGCAATTGAAGCTTTGTGACGTGTAGACGCTGGGCGTCGGAGAGACGTAGTGACTGACAGGCGTCTAAGTTGTCACGGTGACCGACATACGTGATGCGTGAAGACGCTCGGTTGCTTGGAGACGCGCTTGAGGGTGAAGGTTCTGCTACGTCATCATTCTGAGGCGCAGCCCGAGGGAGAAAGAACAAGCGGAGGAAGTACACACGGCGCTGGAAAGGCGAAGGTGAAGGTAGGAAAGTCTTTGAAATGCGGAGGAAAAGTCTTCCGACAGTCAGTCGGTGGGAGCGATGTGGGCTGGCACAAAGAACGAGGCAGATGACACAAGGCTGGGTGGTGCGTAGTTAGGTAGCGCACAGGGAAGATTAATTGGCGGAAATTGTAGCGGGGCCAATTAAAGAGACAAAAGTTCGGTGGCTGCGACGGCTCTCGGTGAGTTCAGCATGAAGGATACATTGTAAAAGTACTCACATGAAGATGAAGATCGTAGGAAAGGAAAAAATGTCCTGAAACTCAAAACGCTTTCCGTGATGAAGTTGTTTTGAAGGTTGAAACGGCAGCTGAAGAACAGCTGACCACCATCCTCTGTCGCCAATGTAAAGATGAGGCAGAGGCAGGAGATTGTAGATCAGGATTTATTCAGGAGAAGAGAGCCGTCCAGCTTGAGGGAAAGGCACAGCAGCTGCAACTGCCAAACAGGGAACACTGGGGAGGAATCCTCAGTACATGGGAATCCAAAGGGTGACATCACAAGGTGATGAAATGATAGCAATACAGATCACCACACTCTGCCTTCCATGTGTCTGTGGAGACCCAAAGGAAGTTTTGGATTGGCATTCGCCAGGGCACTGGCTTTCGATCTTTATCTTGTTGCTTCAATAACATTAGAAAAATAAAATAAACAACACTACTTTATTTACTGCTCTGATGTCAGAGCAGTAAGCAATCGTTTTTTGAAACCTGTGTTTGCAATAATAGCTAGAAGCGGTACACAACAGTTTTTTTTCCCATTATTTTCGGTGCAGTGGAAGATGATCTTTTTCTTAATAATAGATTCTCCATAATCACTTCAGAAATGTGTTACTCCATTGCAGCACATGTGACCTTTCCCACGGGAGGTGGCATGGCCAATGTGCTAAGCAATTGTTATTCAGTCACATTGCCAATCCCTTTCTCCGATTCAATGCACTTTAAAAAATGTATCTATTTCAAGTAGGTGCAAAAGGCTCACAGATTGAGGGAAATCTGTGAGCCTTTTCATCCACATGATTTAGGTGATCGAAGGCGAAGGGAGGGTATTTCTTTCCATTGAAAAGATGAAGAGAAGGAAATAAATGTGAAATTGTGTTGTTCCAGTAATTCAAATGACAATCTGAAGCCATAGGTTTAGGGCTGACTGGATAGGAAACCAACAAGTCTTTTTTCCCTGGATCATGCCCGTGACTTTTCTGACTCACAAAAAATCAGTACATTCATACACCTGTGTTTCAACAGTAATATTCTTATTCATTTGGGTGACTTGAGACCTCTGTAGGCACATCTGTTTATTTAATTGATTCAGCAGTGTCAACTGAACTAATTTTTTTAAGCAGTCCTTTGTGATCATGCACACATGTAGCCTTCCCAATGTAGCGGAAAAATGCTATTGACATGCTATGCCACTCATTAGCATTGCGAATGTGCTTAGCAATAGTCCTGAGACTGTGTGGCAGGAAAAAAACAGAAGCGGGGTCTCCTATTGATTTATTAACTCTAAGTTAACTTGACATCTTCATCATAAATCACACAATCCTCGAAAGCTCAAGTAATAATGAGTGAATAACTGCATATTACGTTCTTCAGGAAAGATTTCCCACACTGTACATAGTGCCCCTTGTAGTCTTCTAATTACTTTGTAGACCAGACAACAGGAATATAACCATATTTCCTGTCCACCTAGTAGCCTGGGTATAAAGCATTCACTGTTTTAATGTAATCGGCAATGTGCAGATCTGCTCTCCAAATATCCTGTCTGAATAAATTACAAATTTAAATAATTTTGATCCATAGTATATTGCAATCAATCACACAGCTTTTGTAGAGAACAGCACTGCCACCCTAGGGGTATCTGGGCGTGGTGTCTCCATCCAAGAACCAGGCCTTGAGTCTCTTTCCGAAGTTGGCTAGCAAGGGGGCTGTACGGAGCTGGAGTTGAAGGTCATTCCAGGTCTTGGCAGCGATGTTGGAGAAGGAGCGATCACTGCTGCAACGAATGTGGGGGTGTGTGCGAGGGCTAGTGAAGATAAAATGTAGGTGTCTAGCGGGGTGGTGGACATTCAGTCGATGGTTGATGTAGGCAGGTCCTAGGTCGTGGAGGGCTTTGTGGGTGTGCATGAGTAACTTGAACTGGCATCTTTTCTGGATGGGGTGTCTGTGGTGGTCTCTTAGGTGGGGGGTAATGTGAGTTCATTTGGGGAGGTCCAGGATGAGTCTTGCTTCAGAATTCTGTATTGCCTGTAGTCTTCTGAGGATCTGGGTGGAGGTACCGGTGTAGAGGGCATTTCCGTAGTCGAGGCGGCTGGTGATGAGGGTCTAAGTGACGGTCTTTCTGGTGTTGGTTGTGATCCATCTGAAGATTTTGCAGAGCATGCAAAGTGTGTGGAAGCAAGAAGATGCAACTGCGTTAACTTTTCGTTTCATGGTCAGTTGACTATCGAGGATGACTCCAAGATTGTATGCATGTTCGGTCGGTATGAGTCCGAGTTCTGCAGGCCCCCAGCTGTGGTCCCATGTGGAGGTGTTCTTCCCGAAGATCAGTTCTTCAGTTTTGTCAGAGTTGAGTTGGAGGCACTTTCCTCTCATCGATTAGGCTACTTTGGTCATGGCATTGCAGAAGTTGGTTTTGGCATTGGAGGGGCGCTTGGTGAACGAAAGGATCAGTTGAGTGTCATGTGCATGGGGAATTGTGTTGTCCATTTAATCTGACCACGTCTGTTGGGGGAAATGTTGTAGATGTTGAACAGCGCCATGCTACAAACTCCCTGTGCTCTGCAGTTAATTGTATTTCCATCATTCCAAATTGTCATGTTTTACCTATGCATGAAAATGCATTAACCTTGAGGAATTGCCTAGTTATAGAATTTTAAAATTAGTACAGTTCAGAGATTTCCCTCAAGTGCAAGTCTCTCTTCGGGCCTGTTAAACATCTGCAGTTCGAAACAAACCCCTTTGTTTAAGCTTTAATTTGTACCACAGTAACTATGTTCAGTAACCTATGTTGCACATCTTGGCACTACCACAAAATTGACTTGTTTCTGGTCTAGAACAGGCAATAACTTAATACATATATTCTAGTATGACTTTTGATATAGGAAACATTTGTATTCGTTGCAGTCAGGTTGTTGATTTATCAATACTTAAGTTAATAAGACAAACCACTTCCTTGATGGAATGTGAGGTTTCATGGTAAAATATTTGTAATATGTTCATTGTTAAGGAACCAGTGATGTCACTGACCATGTCATGAATGATGTAATATGTGACATGATCAGCAGTGAATTGCGGGTGCGCGATATATAGTTAGTGCAACTAACAATATATGCGAATTTCAATGGTTTTGTGTGAGTAAAATAAGGTTTTGTAAATGCTAATTCCTAACTATATATGGTCTATAACCTATGGTTTTTTCAGTGAATTTTCAAGGTTTTGTAAATGCTAATTCCTAACTATATATGGTCTATAACCTATGGTTTTTCAGTGAATTTCAATGGTTTTTTAATAGCAAATATCAAAAGCTGTAAAATGTATTTTTCTTTTAAAGGAAAAATATATTTTATATGTATTTAATATATTTTTTTTATGCATATACATTTTTTGAGGGAACAAATTTATCAACTATCATGCTGAAGAAGAGTGTGGGGAAAAAAAAAACAAAGAGGAGGACTAAGAGGAAAGAACAATCAGTTCAAAAATACAATTGCTTTAAAGCATGAAGTGCTTTTCCACACATTTACATTTAAATAACCCATATTAGAACATACAAAATATCTACAGAGGAGACGGTGTACATTGAATTTTAGACTCTTCATTGGTACCTACATGTTGGTACTTACATTACCCACACAACACAACAGCTCTATTCAGAGCTACCCTACCTCAAAGCACTCTAAAATATTATTTTACTATTTCCCTTGCTTTTCCCCCTTTTTTTTTTTTACATATATGGGCCTCCTCAGCCACCCTCAGAAAACCTAGGTGGTCAGGATATGTCTCCTGTGCCCCCTTATACCCATTCCCAACATTGTTTATCCTCCATCTTGTGACTAAATTCGTCCGAAACACAAGATGGCGGACTCCCGTTACGCTACCGGTAAGCTACCCGGTTCGCGTACCGGGTAGCGCTTCCACCGCGAAAAATCGAAAAAAAAATTATTTTATTTTTTTGCCCCGCGGGGCCCTTTAATAGCCCCCACATCAATCCTAGGGGGTCAGGAGGGGTCTACCGTGCCCCTTTCATTCATTTCCCCCTTCGTTTATTTCCACCTCTTGTCTCTCGATCCTACCGAGAGACAAGATGGCGGCCACTCCGGACTGTTTAGAATGTTGAGAGTCACCGGAGAGCCAATCCGCTTCTCCTCGCGAAGTTCCATTACGCGTCTGGTACGCGAACCGGGGTGCTAACCGGGACGCTGTCACAGATATATATTTTTTTGAACGTTAATTTCTCAAAATCCACTGGAGCACATATCTTGAGACCTAGCAAAGGCACATTGGCAAACAGTCTCTACAATTTTGCCAAGTTTTATAGAAATCCATTCAGCCGTTCGAGCTAAAAGTGAGTCCAACCGCCCTATGGAAAACTCCATGTTAAAAACACGTTTTGGGACCCCCCTTTTTTCTCGGCCCCCGCTTGACGAAACCCAGCCCAAACTTTCAGGGGACGCTCAGAAACAAAATGTGCCATTTTCCTGAAAATTTCAGCCAATTCCGTCCATCAACGCCAAAGTTATTCAACATAGAACTTTCAGAAATCCCTATTCAAAAAAATCCTAACTATATATACCTACTGGCGACCGCCAGTAGGTAATATATATATATATATCTATCTATCTATATCTATCTATATATTTATATATATATATATATATATATATATATATATATATATATATATATATATTAATCGAAAAAGGTTACCCTTGTGGAAGGAACCTTCCCAGCACGCCAATATTGCACTTTAAATGATGAAGAGCCAGCAGTGTAGCTAGGGATTCGTGCTTTATTCATTACCAACAGCTCCTGCCAGACGCGTTTCAGGTACTTCTTTCCTCAGTGGCAGATGGTGCTTTAAAAATCTTGCCTCATATGCTTCACATTTAACTCATAGTGAACCTCCCCAAGTGGGCGTAACCGTAGACCACGGCATGCTGGTTCACGAAGTCCGCACATGTTCAATTTTATCAAGTGAGCATTTGCATGAAAGTTATTTCATTGTCTCTTTCTTCCCCAGTGGGTAAAACTCCGGATTCCTGCAACCGCTCTGCCGTTCTTGCGCTTTCCATCAGGCTCGTGCTTCTCGCTTATGTGATCAACTTCTGCAGACCACCGCGAGTCTGCTTCAACAGAGTGGTTGCCTCCGCGACTGGGCCAGCCGCGCACATAATATCGAATATATATATATATATATATATATATATATATATATATATATATATATATATATATATATACACACACTCACTCACTCTTCTGTGAAACCAATTCAACATTCCTAGATGACATCACAGACTCTGCTTTGGTTGCTGGCACTAATATGGCCACTGATAAAAGCATTCATTACCTTGAGACTTGCATTCAGATCCAATAGGAATCTAAAACACCAAAGTATAACACTCATTAATGTAAATCAGTACTCTCATCAGAGTAACATATAAACAAAGCACGGACCGATTTAACCAAGCAATTGTCAAACGCAGAAATCCTTACTTATTATTTTACTGGTGCTACAATATCATTGTTTTTAATTTGGATATGTACAGCATGTTTTTTTTGCAATGAATGGCACTGTAAATGATGGAAAAAAGTTGTATGTGAAAATGTTATACTCTGCAGGGTTTTCTTGCACCTAGTTATATTTTAGATGAGCGGAAAACTACTGGTAGGGGTAAAGTCTCAATCCTGATTCAGAGCATCTGGAATGGGGTTTGTTCATATGGCTGTTCCATAATTAGTTCAGAATTTCTGCACTTGCTAATTGAGGGTTAACGTATTGTTTGTGGGTGTTTTTGGGTGGGCCGATCTGGTAATGTGGGTTTGAGGTCACAAGTGTATAATTTTATGGGCATTCAACAACAATCACTGTTATACTCAGCGGACAAGGTCATACCTCTCAATGTGCACAAGCTGAATTTGGATCTCTATTAACCCCTTTGCAGCGGGGGTAATTCCCCCGCTGTGCTGGGGGAGGGGGGTGTGCACAGCGCCCCTGTGCTCGTGACGAGCTCAGCTCGTCATGAGCCACAGTGGTCGTGTGCTCAGGACAAGCTGAGGTCGTTACGGCCACACCCGTTTCTGTGGAACGCTCAGCATAGCGGGGGAATTAGCCCCGCGTGCAAGTGTTGCGGCCGTTATGATGAGCTCAGCTCGTCATGAGCACACGGCCACCGTGCCTCATGACAAGCTGAGCTCGTCATGAGCATGCATGTGGTTAACTGTACTTGTCCTCAACTCTACGAAGGCTACAGCTGTAAGCCTACCAAAATTTCAAACATACATACAATGAAAGGTGCACATATATTGCAAATCCCAAATAACAATACATTATTACCAATTTTTGGCACTAATCCAGTCCACAGGCCTGTATGATGTTGTCAAAAATGTCTTTTATTGTTTTCAAGAGTTCATTTATTTTCAAATGTTCATTTTCTTGCTCTCAAAATTCATCATCATTTTTCATCAGTTTTTCATAAGTCTTAAGAAACACAGCCTACACGTTTCGTCCTAACACAGGACTTCGTCAGGGCTGTAATAGAAACAAATAAAAACAAAATATGTATGAATATATTGTTTGATGTGCTATTCTTATTTTTGAAACACATCCTATCCTATTCACAACTAGTCAAACATTAATGGCCTGCCTATATCCATTCTAACTTACAAAAAGGGGGGTGGTGATGAACAGAGTGTCTGAGTTAAACAGACCACTCTTACCCAGTCCAAAGATCAGGGCTTGATCCATCACCGTTATTTATCTCACTGCCCCATCCCAGCTCAGAACCTGGCTATATGCAAATCAGTCTGTCCCTGGCCCAGTGCATCATGGGAACAGGGCAGACTAAACTACCAAGCCAATTCTTCACCAGAAAGGAGACAAGCTACCGGGGACCGGTTTCTAGCATTTCAGCCTTCTTCGGCCCGGCTTGCTTGAATCCTGATGGAGCAGTGAGAAAGGGACTCATGTCTGAGTATACCCTGCCACACCTATAGTGGCCAAAACAATTTACAAAAAGGGGGGTGGTGATGAACAGAGTGTCTGAGTTAAACAGACCACTCTTACCCAGTCCAAAGATCAGGGCTTGATCCATCACCGTTATTTATCTCACTGCCCCATCCCAGCTCAGAACCTGGCTATATGCAAATCAGTCTGTCCCTGGCCCAGTGCATCATGGGAACAGGGCAGACTAAACTACCAAGCCAATTCTTCACCAGAAAGGAGACAAGCTACCGGGGACCGGTTTCTAGCATTTCAGCCTTCTTCGGCCCGGCTTGCTTGAATCCTGATGGAGCAGTGAGAAAGGGACTCATGTCTGAGTATACCCTGCCACACCTATAGTGGCCAAAACAATTTACAAAAAGGGGGGTGGTGATGAACAGAGTGTCTGAGTTAAACAGACCACTCTTACCCAGTCCAAAGATCAGGGCTTGATCCATCACCGTTATTTATCTCACTGCCCCATCCCAGCTCAGAACCTGGCTATATGCAAATCAGTCTGTCCCTGGCCCAGTGCATCATGGGAACAGGGCAGACTAAACTACCAAGCCAATTCTTCACCAGAAAGGAGACAAGCTACCGGGGACCGGTTTCTAGCATTTCAGCCTTCTTCGGCCCGGCTTGCTTGAATCCTGATGGAGCAGTGAGAAAGGGACTTATGTCTGAGTATACCCTGCCACACCTATAGTGGCCAAAACAATTTACAAAAAGGGGGGTGGTGATGAACAGAGTGTCTGAGTTAAACAGACCACTCTTACCCAGTCCAAAGATCACCACCCCTTGTTGTAAATATTTTTGTCCACCCTAAGCGTGGAAGGGTATTCTCAGATGTGAGACCCTTGCTCATTGCACCATCAGGATTCAAGCAAACCGGGCCGAAGACGGCTGTAATGCCAGAAACCGGTCCCCGGGAGCTTGTTTCCTTCCCAGTGTAAGAATTGGCTTTTGTAGTTTGGTTTGCCCTGTTCCCATCATGCACTGGGACAGGAACAGACTAATTTGCATACAGCCAGGTTCTGAAACTGGGATGGTGCAGTGAGCTAAAAAACGGTGTTGGATCTAGCCCTGATCTCTTGACTGGGTGAGAGCTTTCTGCTTAATTCAGAGACTCTGTCCCTCACCACCCCTTGTTGTAAATATATCCATTCTAAGGCATTGAATATTATATGATAAAGATCATCAAACAATATAGTCATACATATTTTGTCATCTACTTGTTTCTATTACATCCCTGACGAAGTCCTGTGTTAGGACGAAACGCGTAGGCTGTGTTTGTTAAGACTTATGAAAAACTGATGAAAATTGATGACGAATTTTGAGAGCAAGAAAATTAACATTTGAAAATAATTGCACTCTTGAAAATAATAGAGATATTTTTGACAACATCATACAGGCCTGTGGACTGGATTAGTGCCAAAAATTGTTAATAATTTATTGTTATTTGGAATTTGCAATATATTTGCTCCTTTAATTTTATGTATGTTTGGCATTCAACAACACTTTACTGATAGTTTCCCCAAGGGCATGATAGTAAATGGGCAGGGTACCGCGTAAATTGATGAGGAATAGGACAGGACGTTACAACTATTTTAGATTTCTTTAATCTTCCTGAAGTTATTTGAAAATTCTCCAAAAGTTGTAAGTTTGCTCACACCACATTAGCATCTTCAAAATACCAACTTCTGGTCATTTCGTAATTATGTGGCTCCTGCCCACTGCCCTTTTTATTCATTGTATTTTATTTCTTCATATTTCTAGTTTGGGCTTTTTTAGTTGTAAAGTTAGATTTTTAAACGCATGCTGAAACTCAAAAAAAGTTTAGCAGAAGAATACTACGCAAGTTTAAAAGTAAAGTTTATGGTTGGAATCCAAAGAGAACTTTGCCAGGCTGTTTAGGGAAGCAAAAAAAGCATGCAATAATATTTTGCTCCCCCTTAAACAATATCTGCATTGTATGAAACTGAAAGGGCGACTGCAGTAACTGAAACAAGTCTGTCTTTTAAAAGGTTACAATATTATCCACTTCTAACTGGTATAAACAGACTCGGGCCAGTGGCATTCCGAGTAGAATGTTCTATTTGCAATTTAATGCTTTGCTCGCTGTCTGGATTTAGGTATTAACAGGTCAAAAAAGCTCATCTGAATGATCCCCATCAAGCCATCCTTAGAACAGTAGAGAAACGCACACATCCAGTCTTGTGTAAGCATTATAGGACCTGTTAAGATTAATAAAGAGGCAGAGAGCAAGCAAAGACACAATAGTTTCCTTGACAACTATTTTTAGTGGGAAGTTTTGAGAGAATTAATTGAGAACTATATTTTCTAACACGTGAAGATAAGACACAACTTCACTAGAATACTAAATCTTTTATTCTTTTACCAGATTTTCCACTCCACTCATTTTCTGTAATATTGTTTAGTTGGTCAAAAGCTTTGGTAGACTTAAATGTTGCGGTATTTAAAATGCTAAGTCCAAGTCTGCAAGTGTATATAAGGGCACATTAATTGTTTGAAACCGAGTTAGTTAAATTATATCAGGAAAACAAATGCAAGTCTGTGCGTGTCAACAAGTGTGCCAATAGCATACTACCCCTGATGGAGTATTCTTCGAGATGTGTCCGGCAAGATGGGAAATGTGAATTTTTCTCACACTGTACTTCAGTTTAAACCTCATTGGTAAATAACATCACCCGAATTTACGGCGGCTAAATGCAATATAACTAGTTGCACAGGTATTGATCCTGGCCTTAAAATAAAGAAACGCTGTCAATCATCTCTTTTCTTTTTTTCAATCTCCAGTTGTGTTGCTCTGTGTCAAGTCAGTCCGACGTGGTCATCACAAGCTGATTTTTGTGTGACCTTACTCGTAACTTAAGAATGTACCACAACGTACTCCGACATGACAAACAATACTTATCAATCAGATATGGAAAACGCTTTTGCAATTGTAATCTGAACTATCACTTCTGTTATAAGTGGATGCACTTATTTTAAGAAAAATGATATATTACACCACAGGATACATTTGTATATCAGACCATGTTAAAATTGCGGCATCCATGTACATATAGATGCGTTTATGGAAGGGTTATGCCAGCTACTAATAACTACAATAAGTGCTGTGTATATTTATGTATATATAAGTTAATGAGTTATTTAAAACCATAACAATGCACCTCATGATATGTGGACAGTAAACATGCAAATATTGCTGCTTTTATGTATATATGGGTATTTATATTGAGGAGTTTAATCATTCAAACAAATCTTTACCTAGCATCATGTGGGTGTATATGTGTATATACAGTCCCCACTGTCTGGCCAATGCCACCACGGTGCCCTGCTCCTTGCATCCAGAATTCATGAGTGAGGGAAGCGGGCTTTATTGCATGGAAGAAAGCCCTTGCCAAGAGAGCCCAAAGAATCTCAGCATTAAACCTTAGCCCCTGCTAATATTGCATGAGTAAACTAAAATGTGATTATGATTTGATAAGTGGCAGCTGCTAGTGAATAGCGTGGCAGTATATCTTCTATGTATGTACATCAAGTGTGTATATAGGCAAGCAAAAATTGAGACTTTTTAAGACTGAAAAAGGCTTTGTAAGCCGAAACGTGTCTCTGAATTATCTGCTTCAGTGCTGCCTAATGCCTTAAAGGATTGAACTCCTGCAGTCTCAGTGTGCAGGCTCTCTTTGAATGCAAGTGTGTGTGATATATATATTTTGCTAATATAAAAACAATGTCCTTCTCATCTCTTCTCCCTTTGACTCATCCTGATCCACTGACTACTTTGAACTCCCAAACATCCATCTCAATCTTTTACCCATCCTTTTAAACCCAACTGACAAGCACACATCACTATTACTTACAAAGCATGTCAATACTACCCCTTTTCAAATCCACTCCTCTCATTGTATCCCCACCCAAACTCTACTAAACACTAAGAGCACGATCCTAACACAATTATTGCACAAGAAAAAACAAAACATTTTGCTAACCTACTAATTACTAATCTTGGGTTCTGGAGTAGTCTCCTACTCACTGCAAAAAGTGTGTCCATGTCTTTATTCTGCCGAAAGGACCAAATATCGCAGGACTTCTCAAATTTTCACAACTACTATCTTGGTCTGAAAACTAAGGAGCCATTCCTCTGAATTCCTGCTCGAGCATCCAAATGTAGCAATACTCCCTGAACCCACAACTGAACTCTTCACTGTAGGAGCATGCCCATAACCTCTTCCTGACCTTCATTTCCCCTCTGTTTTTAGGTCTCGCACATGTCTACGCAGTCTCCGAGACCTATTGTTACCGTCTTGCCTGCCAAGTGATACAGACCAGTTCACGCGCCGATTGGGGTCTGTGTACGCGCCCGTGAACATGCGCATGTTCACATCTCCCTTCCGTCATCGCAAGCTCCACTTTCGTTTTGTAATGCGCAGCACGCTCTGTCTTGTTTTATCACCAAGCTTTACTTGTTAGATGCAACCTTGCCTATTTCAGAACTTTCAAACATGCTTTCTAAAAAAAATTTTTTAAAAAAGAGGCCTGGTTATTGGTAAGAAACTGTGCTCTTCCATTCTCAGTAAATGCGATGCAAGCAGATTTGCAAGTTTGACAAGTAGCAGCGCAGGGGTGCAAAGGACTTCACAGAACTGAGATGCAAGTTAAAGAAACACACGCACTGTCATTACTATCTTGACTTCTTCGATTAAATGTTTGGAAATGGGCAATGTGTGAAATGCGAAGAGTCTGAAAATATGTAAGCCATGGCATTTAACTATCATGGCTATGTAAACCCCTCTCCCTCTGCGTGCACTGTTCTGATGTCTACCTGTGTGGTCAGCCCCTGTTCCTCGTCCTCGTGGCCGCTTAACCCGGCGGAGCTTGTCCATGGTTGCGATCCCTCCTCCTTCACCTCTATTTCTGCTTATCACACGGAGGGAATTAAAAACCGGTCACCTCCCGCTCCAGCTCTGTAGTGCACTTTCGGCCACGCCCATCTCTCCGAAAACAGGAAGTCACGAGCCGCCTTCTCCGGATTCACTAACAGTTCGACAGGTTCTGAAGCGTCAGAGGCAAAGGCCGGAGGTTGGCAGCGCCCGGCGTGCACTGTCACAATATTGCAATTATTTTCCCTCTTATTCAGTGCCAGAGTACATTTATATATGTGCAGAAAGTTTATTCAGAATCGTGATTTTACCCCTAATTTTCCGTAGTGAACATTCTGCAACGGTAAGCCTTTTTTACTTTGTAAATAATATATATTCGAGTATTTACGTCGGCCACCACGATGATGTAGACATTTACTATTTTCCTTTTCATGAAACGTTTGAATTTGATTTTTCTACGTTCCTTAGTAATATATTGAAGAATAGTGTCTTTACGCAGGCGTTTCGTCGATGACAGAGTATTTGGAGCGTTTTGCCAAGCGTTGTCTGTCCTTTATGTCTATGGTTTTCTGTGCTGTAGTTTTCTTTTCATCCCAGAATAACCAACTAGCTGCGCACTCCGCATTTTTTACGAAAGTATAAAAGAAAATCGAGATAACTGCCTGCATCCTCTCTGTATTTTGCGAAATTGAAAGCACCTCTTATTGGTCCAGATCAAATCTATCTGCGCAGTTTGAATCCATCAGCAGCTAATCAACTTTCTCATGGAACCGCATACTTGAACCTCAACCACTAGTTATGAAGCGCGTTATCACGAACAGTAAGCGAGACAAAATTAAGTAGAGCAACCAAGATTTCATGTCCGTGAATGATTAGGTCTTCTAGTCCATACATTTGTTTTGCATTCTGGCACCATTGATGTTCAAATTAAACAGAACTACAAGTGTGATAATGGAAAGTAAAACGAGCATTTGCAGTGCAATAGCTCTCGCATTTGCGGGAGTGTAAGCTATTGGAAATGTAAATGACAATGCCTTTTATTTGTGTTTTTAAAAAAAAAGCTTTGTCATTTACAATGCCAATGGCATAAACTCTCGCACATGCGAGACCTATTGCATTGCAAATGCTTGTTCTTAACAGCTGGCTCTTCCTCTTAGATATGGCTCCATTTAATATCATCCAATAAGTTCCTTACATCTTTTGGTTCCTCAGTACTTTCCCATGCTTTGGTTATAATCCAACCTATCCTTATCTTATTCATGATTGTCTCAGGCGTTTCTATCTATTTAGTTGATTGTAATAAATATTTTATCTCTGAAAAAAAAATATTTGAAAGTAATATCTCTGAACTTAATTTTATTTTTCAATGTTTCCTAGAGACCTATTTACGATATAAAATGTTGGCATAAGTTGATGACATAATCACATAAATCTTAAATAAATTAATTCTTCAGGGAACTTATCACACAAATCCCCTGTATTCATTAGTGTGTTGTATGCTTGAATGACCCAAGATAATGGCACACTAAGCTACATGGAGGAAAATACCTTTTCTCTCAATGTCCTTTTTATTTTGATTAAACCAGTATTGATTTTGTACAAGTGAAATGATAGAAACCAACGAACATGACCACCAAGACAAATATAGTCCCCATTCAGTTCCATAAGCTTATCATCACAACCAGACGCAATCCAAACCCTAGTGTTCGCACACAAAAGCAGTATTAACCTGAAACCCTGAGCTTAAAATAGTCCCACAACTTGCCTTGAAAAGAAGGAGAGGAGCTCATGGAGTCCAAAGGGACAGAGCACCAAAATCAACTGTATAGTTATAAAGATTCCCTTTGAACTAGTATTATTCGTTTTACTCCAGCAACCACTGTCACAGCACTCTGTCAAATCTATAACACACTTGGAACAACTCCACTCCAGATATGAAAGTCCTTATATTAAAAAAGATTTATTAATATATCAATAGTGAAATTCACAGTAATAAATCATCACATAAAAATACATCATAAAAACACATCAAAGAGTAACATAGTACCCTACACGGGCTAAAAAAAAATATTCAAAAGTACATGATTCATATAGTTAATATCTCATCATTTAAAAAAAAGGTGTTATGATGTATTTTTATGTGATGATTTATTACTGTGAATTTCACTATTGATATATTAATACATGTTTTTTAATATAAGGACTTTCATATCTTGAGTGGAGTTGTCCCACAACTTGCCCATACCATTTTATGTTTCTTTGGTCACCCGGGTCTTCATACACTGGCTTCTCCTGCTAAGCACACCAATCCACCCCTAACAACATTGAGACAACGAGGGCAGTGCCAATGCCTTCCACTTCTAGGCTTTATTATAGGTATCCCAGCCAAAACTTCATCAGATCTCGTCCCCTCAACCCCTCAAAAATTAGCAGCAGGGTGATTTTAGGTGACAGTATTTCGTCCCAGCCCACCAATTGCGACTGCTTCCATCCCACCTCCCCCCAGTAACTGGTGATCAACGGGCCAGCCATGTCATATGATCTGATAGTCTGCAGGTTCGTCAGAACATCTGAATAGAAAGTGCAACTGAAAGACAATAATAAGGCTGAAATAGGTGTTGTAAAGGTAGTATAGCTGCATTAATCTTAACCTGGAGGAGATTGTAATGGTGCGAGGAGCCTTCCTGGCACCCTGTCAATCCTCCTCCCCCAGGGATGCGACCCACTCCTACTGTGCTTGTAGTAGTGCAGACATGTCTAGGGCAATAATAACCAGGGAGCGGTAGATTTGGGACAATCCCCCTGCCTTGGGTAGAGTATCCATCAGAAGCTTGACCTCTAATAGACTGTGTTCAAGGAGCACTGTTTCTGGGGCAGTATGCGTCCGTAGTGCATGTCTCAGTTGAAGATACTTGTGGAACTGTGTAGGAGACACCTCAAATGCCGATTGAAGCTCCTAAAAAGAATGTATATAATCACTGGATCAGATGCCCCCCAGCAGCAAGATACAGATCAAGTCCCATATGGCAAAGTCATTCAGGCTAGCAACTTCTCTTAGGCAAGTCCATCTCCATAAGGGGGTCTGTCTTGTAAGTTTAGTGTCTCGAACCATGTATCGGAGAGCTGCACAGCACCCGAATTAGACTATCTGTGTCACTTCAGGAAGTGTCTGAGGATTGGGAGTACTGTAGCGCATTCGCGTCATGGCGTCCGAGGCCATTGAGACTAGCTCGTTCCTGTATGCTGGGTATGACCAGCCTTGTTAAATCAATTTCTAATGACTAGTGTTTGGGATACCAGACAGTACAAATAAAGGTTAGTCATGCCAATGCCCCCCTCGTACATCGTATGTTGGCGGCCAGCACTACCCTCTGTCTGGATTTGCTCCACAAACAAAATTATGCAATGTTGTCTCTCTCCCAAAATCATTGGCGGGGTATCACCTACAGGAAGATTTGGAAAAGGTACATGAACTGTGGCAAAACCATCATCTTCTATAGTCCGACCTTACCCATCACATTGAGAGGGAGGGACTCCCAGTTCTGTAAGACAGCTTTCACACTTCGGACCATTGAAAGTGCAAACACCGTACTGGGATGGATGTCTGCTACGCAAAGCATTGCCCAGTGGGGTGGAGGGGAACTAACTGATATGGTGTGGTTGACTTGTAGACCCAAAGAATGTTGCATGCAATCGGGACCCATGGCTTGTGGGTTGGTCAGGAATAAAAGGACATTTGTGTGTAGAACTATTTGGTCTGCTTGGCCCACCTCTCACAAACAGCCCTGCATTTGCGCATCACTGCAGATAAGTCTCACCAGTGGCTTGATAACTAGGACAAAGAGGAAGGGGGCATGGAAGGCTTGAATTAATATAAGCCACTGGTTATCTCACAGGGCCACAACCTAACCCATCGTTATTTTGCACATCATGCCACCTTATTTTGGACCGAGCTATAGGCAGGGTCCAAGACTGATTTGCATACAGCTGGGTCCAAACTGAGGTCCTGTGCACACTGTGTCAGCTGGGTCTACACTGAGGTGGCATGGTGTGCAAAATAATGATGTATTGGGATGCGGTGCAAGTGATTACCAGTGGCTGAGATTAGTTTAAGCGTTCCATCCATCGCTGTTTTTTTATACTTATTGTACCTCTGAACAGCACAAAACCAAACCACACTGATCCAGGTGTATTTAGAGTGCTTATTAACCTGTTTACCAGGATCTTGGCAAATACTTTGATTTTGGATTTCATCTGAGATGGGCGATAGGCAGCACATGTGTTGGGCTCAGGACCGGGTTTTGGAATAATCTCAATGGTGTCTTCATGAAGGTCTCCCGCTGTAGCTGCCTATCTTGATTGCCTCTTCATAAAGCACTTATAAGAGTGGGGAGAGGATGTCCTTGTACTCACCGTAAAATTCAGTAGGATAGCCATCTGGGCCTGGTGTTTTCCCAGAGGGCAGGTCAGAGATAGCTGCTGCAATTTCTCACATAGTAATCGGCTGGTCAAGCCCCTGCCATAGAGCCCGAGACAGTGTGGTTAGGGGGATACTATACAAAAACGGGGAGTTCCTCTCCACGCTGGCCTTACGACAGCAGCATAAACCCATCTGTAGAAGTTGGCAAAGGATTTTACTATATTAGGTGTGGTGTGTTGTGGCAAACCCACAGAATCTAAGATTTCATGGATTACCCTAGACACAATGTTTCGGGTGTCCTAGCAGTAGAGTAGTTTGCCGTTTTTGTCACCCTGCTCATAAACCCTCGCCATGAAGGGCCGCTAAACTAGGCATGCCTCCTCCATTGATAGCTGCTGTAACTGCGCCTGGTGAATGGCAAGCTGACGGGAGGCCTCACCCTGAGGCTCTTCTGGAAGGTGCACCACCAGGTGCAGTCTCTAAGCCTCCAACAGGGTCATACGTTGGAGTTTTTGTCACTCTTTCTTTAAGACAAAGCTTTTAGCCTACCCTCTAATAGTTGCCTTGCCTCCCTCCCACAAAGTGCCCATTGATCGAATCAACCATGCCCTAGTTGACTTGAAAGTATGCTATTAGTTCCTCAGCTGGTGCACAAGAGCAATTTTTGTCTTTAAGGTGCCAGGCATTGAAGTAGGAGGGAGGGAGCCCCTGAGCCAAGGTGGAGTAGTATGGGGGAGTGGTCAGATATTCTCCTGGGCAGGGTCTGCACATCGGAGACACATAGAAAGCCAGTGGTGGTCAGAAGTAGAAGATCAATGCGAGCAAGGGTACGATTGGCCGCCAATGTATGCGTGTATTGCTGTTCACGCAGATGTCACAGTCTCCACGCGTCACACCGACCAAGAGTGTCTACCCAATTGGATAATTGATGGGCCTTGGTGCATCTGCTTCCTAAGAGGGCTCCCATGATATCCATATTGGTATGGAAGACTGCATTGAAGCCCCTCCAGCCCCCAGACATGGCACCATGTGAGAACTCTAATATGAGTTTCATTACGACTTGTAAAAGAGACTTGCCGGCCTGAGGAGGAGCATAAAACAGAGCAAATTAGGGCCCTTCCCCTCTACCCTACCCTCCAGGTCTGCATATGTGCTGTGAACGTCAGTGCGGAGCTGGGAGACCACCATAGGAGAAGGATTACCACCCCTCGAGAGCCACTCATAACATTTGTGAGAAAATCCCTATCATACCCGTATTGGAGCAGGAAGGGACATTTGGCCCCCAGAGGATGTGTTTTCTGGAACATCAAAGGCAGGAAGGAAGCTCTATGCATACTCAAAACTGTGGACTACTTAATGCGGTCTAACCATCATTAACCTTCCAGGACAGAATATAGAGTTCTTTCATGACAGATATTGGTAAAAAAGGCCAGCAAAAGCACCTCCTAGGACACAATGTGGTAGGGCTTCAACTTGAAACATTTGCCACCTTGCCAGCGGGGGCAGATGGTCATATGTCGGTACTGAGTCAGTCTGGTGGTTCTGTTGCAACAGCAAAAGAAAACCCCTATATTACAAAAAGAAAAACCACCCAATAACCCCCCAGCCCATACTTCCACCCATGAAGCAGATGTCACCATTAATAAGAACACAACCCCTAAACATTCTTACTGACTAGATGTGGAGTAGTGGACCCCCCAAAAAAGGTATCACTGCCTAACCCTCAAAACAAGATCAAGTTCGCCCAGTGTTCAGCCCCAACTAAATGAATAGACTAGCAGCAGGGCCACAGACTGCTACCACTCATCTGTTCATGCCTATTGGGAATGTGGAAGGAGTGGATCTCCAGGAACTTCTGTGAGGGGTGCGGGATCAGAGGGCTACCACCCTCCAGTACCAGGTGTTGCCAAGTCTGGGCTGTGATGCAGGTGTCAGACCCCAATGAGGGTGATTTGGCTCATTTTATCTGCAGCCCATGTGGGAAAGAGTCTGAACCCTCAGACACGAAGGGCCACGTTCTGGACCCCCTCGAGTGGGCTCATTCCTGGAATTCTGGTTGGAGAGAGTGGGCAGGTGGATACATCTGTCTTCAGACAGCCAGTCCCATGAAGGCTCTGGTGTGTCAAAGAATAAGGTTTTACTGTCAAATATCACCTCAGACTTGCAGGGATTCGAAGCATATATTGCAGGCCCATGGCTTTTAGTTTCTGCTTGACCTCTGTGCATGACCTCCTTTTTAGTTTGGACCGCTCTGATATAATCCGGAAACACCATTATCTTAGAGTTTTGGTAGCACATATATTTGACCTGCTGAGCTTCAGGGAGGATGCCATCCCTCTTGCTGAAGTTCAGGATATGAGTGAACATGGTTTTGTGTGCGCCCCATGGAGGCGGTTTGGGCAACCGAGCTTTATGTGCTCACTCCACCACAAACCAGGTTGAAAACTTAGTTGGTGGTAGCCAGGATTTTAACCACTCCTCCAGTAACACTGTTGAGTCAGTCACTTCAGAGCCTTCAGGAAAGCCGATGAACCAGAGGTTAAATAATCTGGATCCGGTTTCAGCATTCTTGGCCCAGTCTTGTAGCTCTGCAGCCTGAGACATTAGTTTGGAGACCTTCTCTAAACCTGCTACGTTGTCTTCAACCACCCATATGCAATTCTAAGCCTTGATAACCCTACCAGCCATGTTGCCAAGTCTTGGAGCAACAGCGCCACATCGACACACACCTCTACAATTTCTAACACTGCTTGTGACATGTGGATGGCCTGAAGGATAGTGGACAGGTCCCCAGAGTCTGGGCTGACAGAGTGCCCCAAGGCTCTCTGGATGGAGCTGGCCCCCCAAGGGACCCTTGGTGAATTTGTTGATGCAGGTTTGGGCTGAGTCGGCCTGTTGGGTCTTGTCTTTCCTATACTCCATACAGGTGTGCTCAATGTCTGTTTAAGAAGCATTACATCGTTGAATGCTTTGTGCCTGTGTGCTCAGAAACTATTTGACAAATGTTTCATGTAAAGTGAAATTAATTAGCAATGTTGATTACTTCTGAGTTGGTACAGAGTTTTTTCAAGCATCTAATGAGAATTGATGCCTTGTAAGTTTTCCTTGAGGTTCTTACCGTATATCAGTTGAGGTTGAAGTGGTAGTTTGGTGTAACTGAAGGCATTATAAACAAAAAAAGAGACTCCATCACAGCATTCAGTTACAGATAGTCACTTGTATGTAGGGGTGGTGAAGAGTGTGTTGTCTGAGTGAGTTATGCGAGGTGTTTTGCAGTGAAATGTCTTATGATTAGAAACATTTTCAGCCGCAGTTGAATCAAAATTGCCTCCGCCTTATCGGACTGTGGAAGTAGTTGGAGTTACGTGTGGTGATTTGATTTGTTATTTCAAAGCCTACGGATGTGTGCAAAACTGAAATTTTATTTTCTGTCATTTTGTGACAGATTGTGAAGTAACGGACAGTTTTCTCCTGCTTGCTGGAATAGAATGCGAGTCCTTGATGGACTAAATAGTCTATATTGTGCATAAATGGATCGTTTGCTAGTGATACAGAGGAGTACAAGATCAAGTGCTGGGCAAGGACTTATTTCAGAAGGATGCTCTTTTTGCTAATATGCTGTGGTCGAGCAATTTGTGGATGAAGGTGTCTTATACATTGTGGGCTAGTGCAGAGCGGTAATTGGGATTTCGGTTCATTTTTGATGGACATATTTTTGAAAAGTAATATCGTTTGAGGTGGCTGCCATTTTAAGAGTTCGCACACCAATGGGGGTAAGAAATACAATAAAAGGGACAGAGTTGATCAAATTTACTGTAGTGACCTTGGAAGGAAGTCCGCAAATTATTACTGTCAACAAATTGTGAATGTTTTCTTTTTAATGGGAATCTTGCTAAGCTATCACAGGAGGTTACTTGTGCAACTTCTGAAGAAACGTGTATATGTACATTTCCTATGCTGTTATATTCGGTTGTAAATGGGGTTCTTTGATGTGCAGTTAGGGGTTATATCTTCTGGGATGTAGCAGAACTTACTTATGTAATTGTGTTTGCACTATTGGCCATGGTTCTTTGAAGAACATGGTAGAAAGAAATGCCTGCAAAGTTACCTTAGCTTTTATGCCTGTTCACTTACGAGTTAAGCTACCAGCGTGACAAAAGATGGTATATTTTTGGTATATTTTACTTCACAGAAGATATCCATTTTTCTGTAAGGTTCTCATTGTTTTCATTCAGTCGTTTCTCCTGGCACAGAATAACATCTTGATCACTTTGTACAGACTTTACAAAGCCTGAGACTCCGTAGTGGCTATGTAGCAGAACTGCAGACTAGAAGACAAGAACGTATTGTAAACTGATGTGCTCCCCACCCTTTGCAGAATGTGAAGAGAGGCTCCTGAGTCCACCATATCTTAACGATTTTCATTGGTCTTGAGCTAGAATTACTAAATTCGTTTATGCCACATGTCGATAACCACAACACGTCCTATAGGGCTGATTCAGGCAGTAGGGGTATGCTTTTTTCAGTGTCTTGCCTGGGTGGGGTGAACCATGAGGTAAACAACGAAAATGGTACTCCACTACGACCTGGTAAACAACATCTCAATTAGGTTGCAGAGGGCCTCTCACCACCCTGAATCGACCCTGTTAATGCTACAACTGCTGAACCATTGGCTACTACACCTCTTTTATATTCTCAAACTGCTGTTGCATGGGACTGACTCACTTGGTCATCAAATCTCTTCTAGCCACTAAATTAGTCTACATTTAAACTACCATCAGGGAATTGTTATCCCTAGTTTTTCGGTTGAGCCTAGAGTCTGCGCGCAAGCGCTGCTCTGGTGAAGATCTGCAGTAGTTCAGTGTTTGAGGGAAGCCCCGCCCACTCCCGCCCATATTTTCCATTGACTTGTGTCTTTGTCCTTCGTAAATGCTGCCTTCAGATTAATTTATATAGCTTGTTAGTCCCTCCTTATTACGTCCATGTTGCCATTTGTATCCCCCCATGGCTACTGGCCTCTTTACTTCGAGTGTTAAACGGTAGGTGTTATTTAGACTGTGAGCACTATTTTCTTTAATGCGATTCTCCTACTGCCTTCTCTACTCCCCCTCCCTCCTGTTGTCCGTGCCTTCTCACACCCCACCCGCACTCCCGTTGTCTGTGCCTTCTCGCCCCCTTTTCCCCCTCCCGCGCTCGCACTCCCATTGTCCGTGCCTTCTTCCCCCGTCCCCCCACACTCCTGTTGTCCGTGCCTTCTCTCCCCTCACCACAATTCTGTGCCACCCCCGCCCTCCCTCCCGTTGTCCGTCATGACTACCGTTTGCAATGCAATAGGTCTAGTGTAAAGGCGAGTCCTATTGCATTGCAAATGCTTGTTCATTACCTGCATGGGTGCAGCACTTTGTTTTAGCAGGGTACCCATCCACATAATTCTACTCAACAACACACTTACACAACACACCACATACATCCAATACACACCACAAGAGTTCACATAATGCTACAAAATTCAACAGTACACCAAATAATTAAACTTCACTACATACCACTCAACAACACAAAATACCATTCCACATAATTACACTTCATGACACACAATCTCACTCCATATGATTCCATTGCACTCAATACCACATAATTACTATCCACATAATTCCACTGCATGCCATGCCACATAATTCAAATACACTCCACACCACACAAAATTTTCTTTCGTTGAGGTTGTGGTTATTTAATAAGGTGCAGTGTCCTGCTCACAAGCCGCACCTGTCCACTCAAACTGTTTACGAGAGTTGCAATGGGCCTTGTGGTACTGTAACACTGTGGCACTGTGGTTTCCCTTGGAGAGTGAGGTTTTTGGGGGTGTAAACAATTCTGTGGCAGCTTTTTGGTGGCACGTGTATGGCAGTCTTCAATTTGTCGATCAATCTAGTCAAGTAGTCCCACTTGCAAGCTGCACCCGACCTTGCCACTAGTGCCTTGATTCTGCCTTGCCTGCGAGGAGAGCAACAGGAGGAGGGTGAGTTGAAGTCAGCACGAGAGATAGCTACTCCTCGGGTTCCAAGGCTGCAATTGGGACTGCAAAGAAGGCCTTCAATCCGGCGCCTTGCCCTAGAGTACCCTGGATGCCAAGCATACCTTCGCCTGCCCCCACCCGCTTACCGGATTCTGCCAACTGCTGGTGACGGCACCCACGGTAATGGCAGAGATAGGGGGTGATAGCAGCGTTTCTCCATCCTGCAGTCTAGGCGGGGCAGTGGCGGCGTTTGGCAGTCGTCCTCGTTTGCTGGTGGTTCATGGTCCATGGACTGCTGCCTTCCTGTAGCGTGACATAGCTCCTCTTTCTCCAAGAGTAGAAAGAGACTATAACACAATGGTGCGTGGACCAATCACTGATAATTCCAATCTGAAGGGCGAGTAAACGCTATGCACAGTGGAAGGGTAGTAAGCACTAACAAAAAAATATTTGCTATGCTATAGGTCTTGCATTTACGCAAGTTTAAGCTATTGGCATTGTAAATGACAATGCCTTTTATTTATGTTTTAAAAACCAAAACATAATTAAAAGGCACTGTCATTTACAATGCCAATAGCTCAAACTCAAAGTCAAAGTCAAAGTCAAAGAATTTATATAGCGCACTACATACCCAGAGGGTCTCAAGGCGCTTTTGCTAATGCTTGTTTTTACTATTTGCTGGTGTCAAATAAAAAAAAATATAGTAATACTGGCCTTGGCATTCAGGGGTTCCCATCACATTCTTCACAAAAGTATTAGTTTGGAAGCATATCTGTAGATTCTCTTGGGCATTATATGCTTTTATTCTCTAAAAATCAACAGAAAACGAACCTCTTTTACAGTACAATCCAGAAAGCATTAATTGCATTTTCATAGTTATTACATTTGAAGATGCTAAGCAGTGATAATAATTTTGGAGTTTATTTTAGCGTGAATAAAAATTGAATGGGGCCAATGAATGTTTTGTGACAAAGCAGATCAAGAATTCTAGTTGATAACTTTGGTATACATTGCTTCTGTTCATATACATTCTTTAAATAATATTTTAGATTAATCAAAACAGAAGTCAAAAAACTTTCATCCTCCTTGGAGAGTGTTTTGTTACAATTTAAGCTTCTTGGTGAACGGATACATTGAGTATGGTGGCACTTTACAAGCTTGCTTTTCTTTTTCAATTCCTCTCTCATTTGTATTAACAGAGTCTCTACCCGCTTAGTACTGTCTACTATTACCATAATCCTTAGAATTGTGTACAATGAAGATCCTTTATAGATGGTAAATGTAGATGGTGCTAGTTGCACGGTGCACTTAGCAGCTGAATATACATTTACCAAATAGCTCACTGTACTCTACTGTAACTGTGCAGCCAGTTTTTCGACCCACCAAAAGAACAGTTCCTGTCAAAACATCAAGTAATGTCTGCAATTAATTAGAATTCTAACTCTTCGTACCATATTTTGATCTTCTTAGACCTTAAGTACTCATATGTTCGAACAGCGGTATGATACATTGTATATATACTCAATCTGTGCTGCCTTTTGGCTAAATTCTCCTTGCCCGTCTGCTAGTTTCACAGTATACAAATAAAACCCTTATACCTACATTCCTTCTTACATACATCCTTATTAAAATTCGGTGAAATAATAGATCCATTCATTTGTGTATACAATAAAATTATGGTTCTACTATTGTAGTCTTATCACTGTGTCTTTTCCTCTATTTTTGTCTTGGAGGTTTGATCTCCTTTTATCTCTGATTAGGCCTCTCATTTTGTGAATGTGCTACATGTTTCCAGGTAGCAATGAGAGACATGTTCAATTTACTGACAACCCCTGCCTCGTTGAGCAAATCCCCTGCATCGAGAGAGAGAGGGTTATTTGTGAAACTGCAAGCCCCTCTCTCGTTACAGTTACCATGCTTATGATTCCGGTCTTGCATTTATGATGAATGTACATTTTAAAAGAAAATGTGTTAGCCACCCATAATAACTACCGGGTGCTCTGTGCCCAGGTCTTATTTGCGGATTTTCCTTTTTTATTTTTAAAATTGTATTTGTAGAGATAAGTGTGTCTTGAGGTAGAAAGGCAGAGGACCTCTTTTTGTATCTCTCTGTTAATGCTCTGACTTGGTGCAAACTATATTTCGGATATATGCTTAATGTGTTAATTAATTTAAAATAGTTTACCCTGATCATTCCAGCTAAATGTATTCATCCAAAGCTGTGGAACGAGTGGATAATCTGTTTTTTGGGGTCATGTTCTCCTAATGAATGCTGCTGAACAGGTAGAGTTCTTTGGAATGCCGTCCATCCTTTATTAGTGCAGCATTGTTTATGCACCCTGTTATTTGCAGAACTTGTGTTTTATATGTGGCAATTAAGTCCTATGTATGTGAGCTGCACCTGATGACCAACCAGTTTTACTACTTCAGCTTGGTAGGTGTGGACATGTCAGATAATATTGCCCATGGTATGCCAGTGGGCAAGAAGCCAATAGTTCTTTTATTCTTGAGCCCTTCCACTATGTAATAGATTTGCCCACACTTGGTTTAGGACCCTCACTGTTATTTCAAGCAGTCGTTTTATTTTATGTATTGAATGAATTTACCTAACAAGCCATATGCAGGCCTGTAAAACAGCAGTATGGTGCTCATAATTTGAACTCAAAACTACTCTTGCATAGTTTAGTTTCAGGTGGTATATTTTTTTTAATTCCCTGCCTATCTATAAATTCTTTATTAAATAATTTGTGTCATTTTAGGTAAGACTTGCAGTAACTCGCAGTAAAGTGAGCCGAACAAACAAAGTAACTGGATGAGTCATTGCATTAACAACTGAAGATCAACAAACGCCCAGACCCCGTTTGTCTCACAGCCTGCTGTGGGCTCCTGTGCATCTTGAAATTAACTATGGTTCCTGGTCTTCTAGGCGAGGAGCTATGTGGGTCGGCAGTTATCTATTCACACCCTGTGTTACATGGAATATCTGAATGAAGATGTTGGCTGAATCCGTTGTGTGGCCCAAGACTAAGCTTGGTTTGTTCCATGCATCTGCATTGTGTATTCCTTTGGTTTTCCCTACAGAGACCTTTTGGTAAAAGGATGTGTAAAATCGAAAAAGACTCCCAGGGAGATACAAATGAGGCTCACACTGTGTTTTAGGCTTCAGAACCTTCTACTTTCTTTTCTCTTCTTGTCCTCGGATATCTTTCCTGCGTCATGTCACTTCCCCTTGCTCCTCCTTGCCCCTCCCATCACAGCGATTCACTCTGTCTATGGCAATGTAGTTGCCTTGTGCCCAACTTTACGTCTCACTTCCCAATTCAAATATCGGCTTCCTGTATGGTCGGAGTCTTGCAACTCTTCAGTCAGTCTGTGGGGTGGAGGCACCTGTCATGCAGATCTTGTAGTGACCACTGGCTGCAGCCCTGCTCTTCTCCTTACACTGGCCCCCCTTCACAACCAGTGGTTAGTGGAAACTCAGATGCCTGACTCTTGATAGTTTCTGACGTCGTCGTGGGTGGTATTAGGCTTTTGAAAAGAGAAATATCCCTAGTAATGGACTTCCCTACCCTTGTCTTGTCAAAGTGATCATGTTCCCCTTCCTCTCAACGACTTGAAAGGGACTAAAGGCAAAATAAATATGACAGTCAAAGTCAGTTTTATTGTTTGGTCAGTTAAATCCTTAACAATATAAAAGACATTTAAAACATCAATAACTTTTGCCAGTTTTTAACACTTGACAGCAGTATGTTGCTGATAAAATATTACACACCATTAAGTAAATATGCTCTAATTATTAGTCCAGATCCCAGTCTATTTGCACTGGCAAAGTTCCAACCATTTCAACAGACTTGATTTATTGTTTACAAAATGTGTGTCCCGTGCTTTCCTTCAGAGGGGTCAAACATTACTATCTTCTAGCTGGATTTTTTTGAGTCCGTTTTCAGGGCCTGTTTGAAGACATTAAGGGCTTTAATCAATTTGCAATTCAATTGTGGGTCCGATGGGTCTAGCCCTGAAATTATTGCAGCTTGGCAGGACCTGATAACTCTGGCATTAAAAGTTTTTCTAAGTAAAGTGACTTGTGCATTGTGAAGTTTAGTACATGTGAAGATTATGTGGATGGCACCCAGGTTGGCTGGTCTGCTATCGACGGCAGCTTCCCGAAACGGATAGCCAAATTGATTGAGAATGTTATGCTCAAATAAGGTGATGGTGCAAGGGTCTTATAGTTACTAATCACCATCCAGGCATGCGACCTTGAGCTGAAGATGTTTTTGTCGAACAGCAGTGAATGGAATTTTGCTGACTTGTTTATTGCTTGTTTGAAGGACTGATATGGCAAGTTTTTATTCCATCTCATTTGTGCTAGTTGTTAGTAAGGATTTATATAGATATTGGTTGTATGGTGATTATTTTTTTTTATCCTCATCCACTAACCGCGTTTTGTTTCAACCAATACCAAAGCTTTATTGTGTTGTACATTCTCCCTATAGTTTCGTTTAAGAGACCAAATTCAAGTAGGACCTGGGCCGGTGAAACCAACAAATGTATCTGGAAGACATTTTTATAAGTAGAGACTATCCGTCGGTTTAAAAGGTCTGAATCTTTGCCATGTAGAGCGGTACTGGCATACATTAACGTTGGCAGCATTTTGGCCGCCATCACCGCAAGCAGGGGTTTGTATGACGGCCCATTCAGTTTTTTTGCCAGTATTCTGAAGGCAAATGTAAGTGCACTGGGACTCTGTGACATGTAGGTTTTTTGCTCTAGATGGTTTTGTCTATTATCTATACAGAACTCCAGATACTTGTAAGGTTTTACTTCCTCCATCTGGTTGCCATTGAGCCAGATGTTCTCCTTGCTTCACCGGTAATTATCAATCATCATTGTTTTGGTTGTTGATGCATTTATTTCTAGTTTGTTAAATTAGATATATTCTGAAATCTCAGCTCTTTGCAGAACGATCTTAGTTAAACTCATTAACACCACATCGTCTGCGTACGAGAGATGTATGTGTTAGTAATAATTTTCCTATTTGCGTAGGATGGGAATTAATACGATTAATCCTTTGTGCAAGGTCAGACATAAACAAATTGAACAGGGGTGTTGCCAATACGCAACCTTGTTTTAGTCCTTTAGTTGTAGCCAGCTTCCTGGATAGTCTAGAACCGTCTCCTATCTTGTCCATGTTTTAGAATAGAATTGCAGTGTTCCTCGTAGCAACCTCTCCGGAATTTTCCAGGCTCGCATTTCATCCCATAGCAGGTGAGGGTCTACACTGTCGAAGTCTGTCTTTAGCCTTTTTGATGCGGCCATCCGACGTCACAGTGGGCGTCTGCGTCGGACGGCTGGGGCCATCCGAACTGCGCATGCGTCTCATTTGGCCGCACCCCAGCGGAATGTCCGCCACAGCGAAAAAGTTAGATCTATAAAACAGAGGTGAAGTTGTTGTTTCCTCTGCTTGCATTTGTGTGCTATTAGTGATAGAGCTTAGATGTTCGTGATCTTCCCTATGCCTTGCCTGAAACCGGTTTGATTGACTGGAATCAGGTTAAGCTTGTTTGACCATTCCTTCAGATCTTCCAAAATGAGTGAGGCATGATATTTGGCTTCGATATCTAATAGGGCAATTAGCCTATGGTTCGATGGATTTGTTCTGTCTCCTCCTTTAAATATAGGTGTCATTATCAAGCCTTGCCAATTGGGTAGAATACAATTTAGTAGCTCAATATTTTTGAATAACAGGAATAGATTCTCGCTCCAGAAGGATTGATCGTTCTTAAAGATGGCTTGAGGATTGCCATTAGGTCCTGGTGCACCATCTCCTCTGCCTTTCTGTATTGTGCGTATTATTCCATCAGCCGAGCGGGGGGACCGGCCTATCTTTACTATGAGGGACCTTGTGCCATATTTACCATGCAGTTTAGTGATTTCCTCAATTGGGTTAGCACTAGACTCAATCATTACTATTGAATTACTCATGCTGTCCTCTCCTATTTTGCTTGTGTAGTCACCTCCTTGAATGATGTTTTCGGATAATGCTGGATTATCAAGAATTGTGATATCTGTAAACTTTGTAATTAGAAATTTGGCCCACTCGTGTTCTTGTATGTTTGACAATAACATGTTCACCGGCCTACGCAATTTATTTATCATTTCCCAGAATGTATTTGACTTGGTTTTCTTTGCACTACAGAATAATTCAGCCCAGAATGTCATTGTTATTTCTCTTTTTTTTAATAAGTTTTCCTCAGCTGATGTACGTTGTCCCAGGCTGCTTGGTCGAGGTATGTTATTTTTAGACTCCTGATTGCTTTTTTGAGTTCACATTTCAAGGCACCCACCTTTGCCGTCAGATTTTGTGTAGTTCCATTTTTTAAAATATTATTTAGCCTGAGCACACTGGACTGAATATTTGGATTGTACTCTTGTAATTAGATTGTTCATATTATGCAGTTAGATTGTTCATATTATGCAGTTTTGTATTTATTCCTGCAATTTGTAGTGCTATCATATATATTTGTTCTATTTGAATGTCATTTTGTGTGATAGCATATTGAGAGCCTTTTTTGTTGTCTATAATGTTTACAATAATGATTTGAAAAGTTCCAGAAAGCTACTTTGGTCGCTCAGTGTCTCCTCTTGTATTAATTGTGATTTTGATTCTTGTTTGGTAAATTGATTTGGTTAAACAAATAGCTAATTTCATGAGAGAACCGGGAGGAGTTGTTAATTTGTGAAAATTGTCAGCCTTGTACGACCGTATTATTTTGTATATTGATACTGTGCTTTTCTCCAGTGTTCTTGGTTTAGTGACCGGCATTTGTGAGGAGTCTTTGTTCGATGAAAGCCTGGAAACGTTCTGCCAGGAGTCATCCAGACCTTCAAGGTCATCTTGATCAACCTGGTGGACCTGAGCTGCTATTTTTAACCTTTGTATTGTCCCATTATTTGTTGCGAACTTCGGGGTAGAAGACGTCTGGTTTTCCTGAAGTGTTTTAAACTTTATTGTCGGTGATTCTGTTTTTTATTCCCACAAGCTCTTTTGTCCCATACTGTAATGCACCAATTGCTTTGGCCTTGTTATCTGGTATATCTTCTATTTCATCTATTATGTTGTTTGAGCCTTTTGTCTTCGTTTAAGAGCTGCTCCTTATTTAGGCGTATTTTCCCACTGTTTATCCTGTCGATACAGTCTTCCTTAAACACCTCCTCTAGGACTGTCAAGTTTGTTCCTACCTGGTCTGGATCCTGAACTAGGTTTAGTGGACTCTTTAGGTTGTTAGAATAAATTGTAAGTTGTGTAGGGTCCTTTTGTAAATCTTTTTTGGTAGTGGATGAAGCTGACTTCTGAGGAGCTAATGGTGTCAAGAGGCATGGTACCTCTACAGGCATGGAGTAGATTAGGGTTCCAGGGTCTTTAACACCTTGGCTGCTAGGTGTTTTCCCCTCCTATGCTGACTTTTCGTCATACCTATTAATCATGACGAGCTCAGCTCGTCATCAGCACAGCTCAACCGTGCATCATGACGAGCTGAGCTCGTCATGAGCATGGAAAGGGTTAAGGAAGGAGAATCTGGAGTTCAAACTTGAGTTCCTTTTTCTTTCTTTGTCTATGTTTCTAAACATTGTAAGTATGGGAGAAATTAGTGGTCTCTTTTGAATAGAACCCAGGTTTTCTGATTTGATTGTTTGTTTTGTCTTCTTTTTTCTGACCTGGTGTCTGCCTAGTTTTGCCTGATCTCATTTTCTCTCCACTCAGTTGTCTCCTCTCAGCCAATCCTGCAATTTTATGTTGAATATTAGATGTCTGCAAGCAGTTGGGTTGCTCACAAGGCTGACTTTCTGAATATTTTTTTATTTTAACAAAAGAGGACACAGTTCCTATGCCAGGGTGCAAAAAGTCACCCATGCATCGTGGTGCAAAAAGTCACCCATACTTTAAAGAGAGAGAAGAAAAAGTGATTCCTAGGAATAGAAGACCCAAAACTGTGAGAGGGAAAGACACGTTGTTTTCTCTGTTGCCCTCACACACACCGAAGAGTGTCATGCTTTATCATTGGGTGTTTGCTCCTCGTAGGGGCGGCGCTGCAGTTCCCTACGGGTCCCCCAAAGGGTCACTTTGTCGGAGATCTTTTTAGAGGAATGCCGGATGGTGCATGCGGGAGTGCGGGGAGTGGGTCAAAAGGAGGGTAATAAAAATTCATGCCAGTGTTATAATTTAAAAATAATTTAAAAATAATGCAAGGGTAAACATGCAGCGATAAGATTCAAAAAGTATACCCTTGGCAGTCAATACTGCTAGAAATTATTGACCCAAGAGGCCTATTCTGCCTAGGTGTTAATTGTCAAGGGCAACATGTTTCGCGCTTCCGTTGCCAATAAGTCGTTAGCGCTTCGTCA
Source organism: Lissotriton vulgaris (assembly GCF_964263255.1). NCBI lineage: Eukaryota > Metazoa > Chordata > Amphibia > Caudata > Salamandridae > Lissotriton > Lissotriton vulgaris. The sequence continues at coordinate 1,129,354,240 of NC_141691.1, forward strand.
GGACCATCAAGTAAAAATAAACTGCACGTGAAATAGTGAGTGTAAAAATGACCCTCTTATCTCAATCAGGGCGGAGTAGAACCCTGTATACCCTTATAATGGTCGCAGCTACTAGGTGGAAGCCCATCCTGAATGATACCATTATAATGGTCGCAGCTACTCGGTGGAAGCTGAGGCTCTCTGAAGCGGTCGCTCCCTCGCTGCTCCCTGCTCCCCCTACACGTGGTATCGTAGCGCTTACCTTGCACTGCCATAGCAACGCTTATTACCAGACTTGAGCGCACTGAGCAGAATCATCGCAGCACTTCTTGAGCAGACTGTGATTTACATTGTATGGTGCCTTAGTCTTTTGCTGTGCCACTCGCTTTGCATATTGTTGCCTGATTGTGCTGCCCAGTCGATACTGTTTGTTAGATCGGGCCCAATCTCGTCCTGTTCCCTCTCGTGACTTGCAGCCATCTTGTTGTTTGTTTGTGGTGCCTCCCAGCCCGGCCCTCCACCCCGCTCCCGCCTCCCAGCTGCTCCGCCCTCGCCCCTCCCCCTCCTCCATCCACATATGACAGATGCTTCCGCGCGCAGCGTTCACGCTTTCGCCAGAGCTGTATTCTCCTTAGTAGGATAAGCTTCGATCCATTTGCTGAATGCACAGACCACCACTAACACATACTTCAGGTTGTTCACCCGTTCCATCTCAATGAAGTCCATCTGGAAGACTCCGAAAGGGAAAGAAGGGGGTGCAAAATTACCTGGAGGTGTGTTAGCACCCTTTCCAGGATTGTACATCAGACACACCATGCAATGTTTGACTAATTGTGCAGCCCTCTTTGGAGTATTACTGTTCTGCCGTAGAGGGTCTAACAACTTACAGATACCCCTAGCACTAATGTGAGCTGGTCCATGGGCAATAGTAACTACAGGAAGAACATATGCATCTGGCAACATCCATCTCTGCTTCCCCGACTTATCTATCCAGCATCCGTTTTCATCCAAATGCACTGTACTTTCCTGCCATGTTGCTAATTCCTCAACTGTCACCTCACTCTGTATTTCTTTCACATTATCTAGAGTGTCCTCAAACATCATAACTTCTGGCACCCATCTAGCACGACCTGCTACAAACATCTTTTCCATCTTAGATCGGGCCGTCTCCTTAGCTGTTTGGTCTGCAAAAGCATTTCCCCTCCCCACATCATCAGTAATTGCTTTGTGAGCACTACACTTCGCTATTGCCAGCTTCTTGGGCAGAGTTAAAGCCAACAAAAGCCTATTTATCGCAGGCCCATGCTGAATCTTTGAACCATGGGAAATGAGGAATCCTCTCTCTTCCCAGAGCCATACAAAATTACCGCCGACTCCAAAGGCATACTGGCTGTCAGTATAAATATTGACCACCAGTCCCTGACTCAACTCACAAGCCTTGTTGAGGGCCACTAGCTCCGCAGCTTGGGCTGACTGATGGGGAACTTGTGAGGTCTCAACTACCGTGTGCAGTGTTGTGATGGCATAAGTAGCAGTTGTAGTGCCATCAGGTTACTTAAAACAAGAACCATTGACATATAGTTCCCCTTGGGGGTCAGATAGGGGAAATTCAGTCAAGTCTACCTGTCCCTTAGTCTTCTGTCACGTCCGGAACATACCATCATGTATGTCTGTACCCTTACTCTCCGAAGGGAGGGGTAATAACTTGGCAGGGTTCAGAGTGGCACATCTTTTAATCCTAATGTGTGGTGCGAAATGTTTTAGTTCATAGCCAGTTAGACTTGCACTGGTAATGTGCTGTGTCTTTGTTCTGTTCAAAAGTATATCCAAAGCATGATGTACCATAACTGTGAGATCAGAATCAAGAACAAGCCTCGCCAATTGTTGAATAGACAGCCACAGCCGCGGTCGATCTTAAACAGCTTGGGAGCACTTTGCGACTGGATTGAGCACAGCAGAAAAATGTACACAGGGCTTCTGCTTACCTCCAAAGGCTTGTGTTAAGACAGAAAGCGCACAACCGGCCGACTCATGCACGTATTACACAAATGGCTTGTTGTATTTAAGAGTGCCAAGAACAGGAGCCGAGCAAATTTCTCAAAGGATTGTTGGCATTTAGACGTCCAAGGCAAGGGTTCATGCACATGTTTAGTTGTTAAATACAAAAGCAGCTTTGTAAGTAAAACAAAATCCGGTATCCAATGATGACGATAGGAAGTAATACCATTAAAGGCTCGTACATCCCTTTGAGTCCTTGGAGCAGGCATGTTAACTATAGTGTTAATACGCTCAGCAGTTCGTTTCCGACCCTCCTTCGACACTAGGTTACCTAAATAGGTGACCTCCTGTCGACAATATTGAAATTTGGATCGGGACACTTTGTGTCCATATTGAGCCAAATGCAGCAACAATTTTACAGTAGCATTTTTACATCCTTCCTCCGTATCGAACGCAATCAAAGATCGTCCACATACTGTAATAATACATTATCTGGGGGAAGGGTGAGGGAATCCAATTGACCTTTCAAAGCCTGACCATACATACTAGGGCTCTCAGTATACCCCTAAGGAAACCTACACAATCTAAAGCTATGACCAGCCAAAGAAAATCCCATAAGATACCTACTATCTGGGTGAACGGCAATGCTAAAAGGCATTCTTCAAATCAATGACAGAAAAATATTTAGCAGAAGAAAGAACCATTGTTAAAAGAGCAGTAATGTCAGGAACCAAGGGGAGCTGAGGGACCACAATTTTATTAATTTTGTGCAAATCAGTCACTAAATGATAAACACAGTCAACATCATCTGAGAATCCTGAAGGAGGCCTTTTAAGAATAGGAAGGATGGGACTATTACAAACATTTGCTGCTGTCTCCTCTATAACTCCTGACTGAATCAGATTCTGTATTATTTGTAACAACGCCTGCTCTCCTGCATGCAAAATTTTAGACTGAGGAATACGAGGCAAAATTGCATTTTCTTAAACCTTAATAGAAACTGGAGGTATCTACACAAGTCCCACTTCTGTGTCGCTTGTGGCCCACAACATACGTGGGACATCTTGAAACTCAACTGTGAGGGGATCATCTTTAGACAAACATTGCATAGTACTAACCACACTCTGTCCCATTGTCATATAGACACCATCCGGGGAACAGTAAATAGTAGCATGTAACTTCTTCAACAATCTAATCCCAACAAGTTCTCTCCACAATTGGATGTTAATAAAAATGGCGAATCAACAGGGAAAGGGCCTAAAGTCAAAGCAAGAGTTTTGGAAATGGGGCTTACCACCGGTACACCAGAAAAAATAACCAAAACATTGTTATGACCAGACAGGGATGCCCCAGGCACCAGTGACCTCAAACAGAACTATTCATCACTCTTGTATCAACCAAAAATAGTTTTTTCCGAGCCCTGCAAATCCACAGTAATATAAGGTCCACACTGATTTACAGGTATCGGAAATGGTCCATTACCCTGTCCCTGGCTGTCCTAGCTGTAAAACATCCCTGTCACCTCATCGAAATCACAATCATCATGCTAATACTGTCGACCCCGAACGTCATCAAAATAATTCTGATCGGGATGGCCCAGTGATGCCCCAGGAGCCTGATCTCCATCCTGACTGCGTGTTCCTCTGCCTCGCCCGCTCTCTCCCCGTACCCTAGGAGCCGCTTTCTTGCAAGCCCTGCAGCAGTGCACTGATTTTGGCATAGTTGTGTATGTATTGGCACAGTAGCTCGCCATGCCGAGAAAAGATTGCACCATGCTTCCATCTTGGGGAGGTTTGGTCTCTGCTAGTACTTTCACCTTGCCTGGATCTCGTATCCTCTTCCGAGAAGATGTGGCAGAAGAGCTTGAGCTTGGATTTACGCAGTTCACATTTACTGACATTCAAAGTCAAACCAGCATCTGTGAGCAATTGACATACCGTTAGGAGCGCTTTGTCATGCTCTTGCCTGGTGCTCCCAAATAGCAATATGTCGTCACTATAGTTGATGGCATTGGGTACTGGTGGAGTGACTCACCTGATGACATCCAGGAAAATTTCAACAGTGGAAGAGATGCCAAAACTCCTCCATTTATTCCTGAACAGGCCAATATGGATTGAGAATGTGATGATGTATCTAGAGTTCTCTTCTAGTTCCAGCTAATGATATCCTTTTTTAGGTCAAATTGAAAATGCCTTTGAACCATTTAGTTGTGTTATTATGTCGGAAGTGTGAGGTCCTGGGTGTCTTTCTCGTTCAGTAGTTTTATTTGATTGGCTCATGTCAATGCAAATGTGCACTTCTCATTTGGTGCACTTTTTTGGCACTACTACTATCCGGGAGTCCCATGGAGTCTGCCCCCCTGGAGTTTACCCCTCTGTAGTGTTCATTTATGTCAAGCTTCAGCAAGTTCCCCATCTCACGTTCAACGAGGCTCTGCAGATAAAAAGCAATGCTTCTGTTCCTTTGAGCCATGGGTGGATGTCTTCATTGATGTAGAGATGCACCTTGATATCCTTTTGCTTTCCCAAGCCATGAAACAGTGATGGAAACATAGTAGCAATTCCAGGCTTCTTGCATATGTGGTGGTTGACAATCAACCCCATTTCACACTTCCTGGCAGCAATGAATTGTTGTTTGTGACTTTGCCTTGAGCTGCCCCAATATGTTGAAAGACCCCTGGCTCCACATTGGTTTTTGGGGCCACCCACTATTATGCTTGATGGCACCGGTATAGCTAGGGGGTTGGAGTTCTTTGAATTTGTCCAGAGGCATTATGTTGATGTATGCATAACTGGCAGTAATGAGGGGCACCCGATGACCATTTAACATCCGTTGAACCATGGAACATTTGCACTCAGCTTTTGAGTGTGTCATCTGCAATGGTTCTCCCTACTCCCCGGGACAGAGTAATCCACCTCGATCATAAGTAAATATCCTTCCTTCTCACTCAACATGGTTACTGATGAATCGCTGTTCAATGAATGGGAGGATCGTGGATTGGGAGTGAACTCAACATTTCTGACATGATGCCTTTCTTTTACTATTGTGGTTGCTGTGTGACTTTTTCTGGTCGTCCTTGGACATTCTTTTTCTTTTTCATGCTCTGCCTTCTCTGCAGACGGATAATACAGCATAGTTTGCTTTTTTCACAGCCATTGTGTTGTGGTTTAAATTGTTAGTTTTCATTATTTCCCTTACTTACCTGTTTCCTGCTGCTCAGCCATTATGGATGTGATGTTCTGGAATGCTGGAGTGCTTGGTGAGGTAATGGAATGCTGGAGTGTCTGGTGTGGTTGAGAGAGTGTCAGTTGGGGTGTGTGGGCTGAGCAGGAAGCAGGCTTCTCCTGGTGGTGCTGAACTTCCTATCTACTTTACCATCTGAATATTCTGTAACTAAAGATTTAATAAACCTCACTCATGTAACCTACTCTGCGACTACATTTGGACCTTGTTTGTTTTACAACAAATTGCACGTCTGCCACGTGCCTTCATGCTGAAACGACAATCCACTTTGATAGCATGATTTCATTATTTTGTTTGACTGGGACTTGTGCATCTCTTGGCTGATGTGTTGCCTTCTCCTCACATCTAGTGCTGTCTTGCTGTGGCTGGAACCCGCCTCCGTTGCTACCTCTTGTTGTTCCTTTCTTTCCTTCACTCACGCAGTCAGGAGCATCCCGAAGTCTCACCGTTTCCCTTAGCATGTGCCTCCTAAATGAATCCAGCCGGCAGCCATCAATTATCATGAGGTGAACGGCTTACTCATCATTGAAGTCACAAAACTTGCAATGTTTTATAAGGGTTTCCAGTCTCTCAACAAACTTGTCCATGCTTTCTCCTGCCTGTTGTGCTTTGTTAAAAATGTAATGTTCATAGTTGATGTTTGGTGCCTTGACCTTTCGGTATGACACCGCATCTTCCCCTGGTAACTCAACTGTGAGGTTCTTGAAGTACTTAATGATTTTTTTGTCATCCTCCTCTTCAAGGGCATTGATTAAGTTAGCAAATGTCTCAATCCAGACTGCCCAGTGTGCTGCGAGGTTTTAATTCTTCCTTGTGTTGAAGGGGGTGGTGGCTAGAGGAATGCAGCTGAGTTGCATTCAATCCCTTTGTTCTGTGCCGTGTGTTGCGGTTGTAAGCATGCGCAGTCTAGATGTGCACTCCATCTGTTGACTTGTGGCGGTGTGCAGAGTGTGATTTGGACACTTGTTGCAGCAGTATTGATGTGTGATGGACGAGGGCTTACCTTTTCTTTTTTTAACGTTTATTTATTGGGTTATCTGGAAATATTCAAAAACACAAAAAAACCCGATTGTTATATTTTCTTTTGTCTGGATACATTCCATTCGGCTTCAATTATACATCAATTATGGCACATGTTGTTATCATCGTAATTATAACATGGTTCAAGTGATTGATAGTCTGAGCATTAGAGGTTAACATTCCAAACATAGGTTGAAAAAGCACTTCTGCACTTCGCTTCCAATCGGCATAACCAGCCCACTGGATGTTCCAGACCATGTAATGCATCTAATTATTCGTATTTATGCCTTCCGGTTCCCCGGTCTCCGTTCCTTCTACGTATTGCTGGTATAACCCCCAAAAACATTTGGGACGATTCTGTGGAGGTAACAAATAGATCATATCTGTGCCCAATCATCTATGAATGGTACTAGGCCTTTAGCCCGTCGCATAGCTACTCTTTGTTTAGCTAATAATAAACCCATTGCTACTAGTTTCCTTATACTTTTATCTACCACCAAATCATACCCTAGCAGGGGGAGTAGCGGGTTAGGCTCAAGAGTATCCTGTAATCTCACTTAAATTATGAAAGCTCTTTCCCCCTAACTTCAGGATGTCAGGGCAGTACCACGCTACGTGTATGAATCCTGCTACCTGTTCTGTGCATTGATGGCATTTTACTGAATCCGTATCAGAAAAGCCTCCCAGGTGTGTAATATAATATTGATGTATTTAAAATGGATTAGTCGCTGTCTGCTATTCAGTGATATGCGCTTTGTTAATTTGCAGCAATGCTGCCAGCTTTTATCATCAATAACTAGGTCTAGATCTTTCTGCCAATCCTTGCGAACTTTAGTTAGTTGTAATCTCTTGGATTCTTGTGCAAAGCTGTAAATTCTAGTTACCAGCTTAGTGGGGTATCTGCTCGTATAATGTGAGTGAGTGTTGGCATCTATACTGGTTCCTGCATGTTATATCTCAATAGATCTCGCACTGCATGTCTAGTTCGGAGGTATTGATATTGGTCAAGAGGTGAAGGTTCTTGCCCCTCTTCTAATATGTCATCCCACTTGTGTACTGCCCTGTCATGGAAAAAATTGCCCATCTTTAGTATACCTAGCGTTTGCAATGTCCGAGCTACATCTTTTTCTCTATCTGTCTGAAACCAGTTGCACCATTCTAATGGAGTTAGTGGGAAGTACATGAACGCACCTGCCTGTTTCTCAAGCCGCTTCCTTCATGCATGAATTGTTGAGTTTAGGGAATCTCGGATGCGATGTCGTCTGACTAGGGTGCTGAAAAGCACTTGAGAGAGAGTGTCTGGGTCAGCAGCATCCCTCTCTATGTATATATGTGGTAATTCCTGCGGCGCCATGTATCCAATTATACATGTGAGAAGCTTGCGCACCTCTATTGTATAGCTCAAGGTCGGGTGAATTTAGGCCACCCATGGAATAAGGCAAGGCCAGCGTTTGCCATTTAACCCTCCGTTGTTTACCAGCCCAAGCTAATTTGATCATCAGTGATCGTAGAGCATTGAATACATGATGTGGAAGAAGCATTGGTATGTTTTGAAAAATAAATGAAAATCTTGCTAGGATGACCATTTTCATTTTAGAAATTCATCCGATCAGGGAGAAGGGCAATCTAATCCATCGGGCAAAGTCATCCTCAAGCTTAGATATTGCTTTCCTATAATTATCGCTAATACTATTCCATGGTCTGTGCGGATTTGTATTTCTAGGTAACGTATTGAATCAGTAGACCACTGCCTGGGGCAATTCAACTTTATTGAGGCCATAGATGTAGTCAGAAGGAAAATTTATAGATGTTGTCCAATTGACCCTGAAACCCAATAGCTGCCCGAAGTGGACTACTTCGGTGAGTATAGGGTTAAGATGCCGGTCAGGATCCCGGACATAAAGCAGTGTATCATCTGCATATGCCGAGACTATTAAATGGTATCCTGGGAATCGTAATCCCCTATGGCCATGGTACTCCTGTAGGGCACAAGCAAAAAGCTCCGCTACAAGGGTGTATACAAGAGAGGACAGTGGGCACCCCTGGCTGGTTCCCCTCGAGCTAGCAATGGGGCGTGTGACGATAATGCCCATTCGTATCCATGCCATTAGGGTAGTATATAATACAGTGACTAATGGAGAAATACATAACCATCCCCTATTGACCGCAATACCCCATTCATGAATGCTCTCTCAACAGAGTCTAAAGCCTTTTTGGCGTCCTAGAAAACTGCTGCAGCCCTGACCTCTGGGTTAAGCCTTCGAATGGTTCCAAATATGGTTCTGAGATTGTAAGTTAAACTCCGGCCCAGAACAGAATCAGCTTGCTCCAGGCAGACGACCAAAGGTATCAGTGGGGCTAAGCGATTGGCTAATATTTTGGCGAAGATCTAGGTATCCACATTCATTAATGATAGCAGTCTAAAGAAAAAACAGGCCTTCTGAGGCTTCCAGGCTTCAGAAGCATGACTAGTAGTTGTTATCTCATAGATGGAGGCATCTCTTCGGCCTTACCATTTCTTCATACAGAGTTACTAGGTGAGGTATGAGCAGTGCCTGAAAGGCTTTGTAAAGAGTGACAGTGAGGCCATCTATTCCAGGTGCTCTTCCTGCTACAATTTACAAACTGCTACAATCGTAAGACAGAATGCGAAGTAGAATACGTACAGTGTTAGCAGTAAGACAAACAAATACAGCAATAGCATGGTTTGTAGCAGTTCATATCTCTTGCACGAGAAATAAGACTGTTCAATAAACTCTTTTTATTGAAACGCCCGTCGACCTATTTCTGTGTAAACTCTGTAGAAACGAAGCATGCACGATTGACTGAGTGAAACTGTTATCTATTGTTTCCACGATTCTGAGACTGTTCCGATTCTAAGGGAAACAAAGTGGTCATGTTTATGCGGTTGTCAGAAACTAATCCCTTCTTGTTTATTCAAGAAGTTTCTAGTGACCTCTGAGTTAGCTGGCACACACAAGTAATTAAGTTTACTGTACTCAATAGAGGCATACTGACCTCAGTCCTATGCCACAACTATAGTGTATATTATTCAAATGCGCAGAGCCCATCAGGGATATAGGAACTACACTACACTGAATTACGTGCACCCATTTCAGGCCTGTATTGAGCACCACTCAAGGGACTGTGGAAAGCCTTTCTGAGCAGGCCCACCACCAGGGCAGCAGCAAACTGCTACCCACCAGTCATAACAGACATGCAGTAACATTGACCGCAGGATGCAGGAGCATCTGGTCTGTCCCGTATACATGAGCAGCGGGTGGAACGCTGAAGTGGAGCATGTCTTCCCCCGTCACCAGCTGTAGAGTCGAAGAAGACTTTCAGGGAGATAAAAAGGAGGCAAATATGATTTTGTAAGCTTCAGAACCTTCTACTTTATTTTCTTTCCTCCTCTATGGATATCCTCCCCGCGTAACGTCACTTCCCTTTGCTCCTCCTTGTACCACCCTGAATCAGTCCCTGTCTCTGTCAATGCAGTCGCCTTTCTTTGGTCTTAGTGTCCAACCTTACAGGATGCTGTTACAGTTTGTAAGTTAGTCACTCTGACTGTCGGCCTTTAGTGACAGGACAAATAGCCAAGCATCTAGGGCCCCAACCTCAATGAGCGTTATTCATCATGAAGAAGAACTTAAAGGGGACTCTGGTGTGCTTGTTGGTACTGCACTTATCACAAATCAGTTGTTAAAATAGAATATGAGAATGATACTGCTTATCAAAAGATGGTTGCCTTGCAAAATGACTGCACGCATCATGGGGCTTCTGAAATAGTAACTTTAATTTAAAATGTGAAAGAAGTTGTAGCAGCCGCACTTCTACAGATATGTTTTCTAGTTTGGACTGATTTCGAATGGTTTCAGAGAGGTGTGAAACAAACAAATTTTTAATCATTGTATTACTAAGAACATTGAAATATTTGTGTATTACAGTTGAGATTCTCATACGTCATCACCCAGAGCAAGGGCAATAGCAGATAAATGGAGAATAACTAAACCTAGCCAGCATAAAAAAAGCAAAAGATGCCAAAGGGATCATTTATTGGGTTCATCGTTCAGAGCGATTTGTGTGAGTAGCAAGACGGTTTGTTTAAACTGTAAAACTGCACATTGCCCAGCCCAACCAAGCCCAGCAGTTTACACAGTTGTGATAAATCGTGTTTTATTTGTATCCTCCGCGCATGGGCAAAGCCTGCATGTTTCCGCTTGACAAAAACACTTACTTATGTCTTACTTTTGTTTTGGCTTGGATGTGTTTTACGTACACGAAATGAAAAAATATATAAATCACAGTTGCTAGTCCACAAACCATCCTACACTGGCAAAACTCGTATGACACTCGCGTGGCTGCACATACATGGCTCACTTGCCGATATTCTATCCAGAGGGCGTGTGATGTGCCTGAAAGTGAGGCTGCATCGTGGGCATTGGAAGTGCATTACCAGTCCACAAAGGGTTGGATTTAGATATGGTCATCAGTGAGGCTTTCTTCCCCTATGCAACAGGGCCATAGCAGAAACAAGGGAGATGCATAAGGCAGATGGGTCTCATAGGCCCCTGCTGAGGCCTCGGTGCCTCACCTCATGTATAAAGTGAGTGCCCAAACTGAAGACACACCAGGTCTAACACACGGCACTAAGCTACAGATGTGCATGTCGAACTCGCCCTTCTCAGCTGCAATCCAAAAATGAAATAGTAAACACCGTTTGCTTTAATTATTACCCAGGGCAAGTATTTTAAAACATTTAGACATTTTTAAGGAAGAAAGTGTGTCTAGTAAATTGAATTAAACGATAACTATGAAATTACCTAGCCTAAATCTGGGATAGCAGCACTGCCATGCATAACACCTTGACTATAGACTCCATGGACGTCATTTCGGGGTCGCAGCTGCGACCTCTGCCTTGCCCGTTGCAACCCCTGGCACTGCCTTCGAAACTTCTGTCCTCAGAGGTCGCAAAATCAGTGCCAGGAACACAGTGGCTTTTAAATGTATGATGTGTGCGTGCTTGCGGGTGACAGTGTGAATGGAGTGTGTATGTAAGTGTGAATATGTGGGTACACATAAGCGTGTGTGTGAGAGAAAGTGAAGGTCAAAGGGCGTGCAATTTCACTTCTGCTACCCCTGGTATTTTGGTGAATTGACGTGCATGATAGCCTCAGGAAAATTTAGTTTGTGTCACTTTTACTTTAGTTTCGAAAATCACGAATTCATATTGCTTGCTGCAATTATATTAAAAGATGGAGCTGTTAAACAGATTGTAAATGAAACCTTTGTTTCAGGTAAGTTTACGCCAGTTCATACACAGCTGCAGGCGCTAAGCAAGCAAAAAACGGTTACCTATTGTTTGAACTTCAAATGTAGCCAAGTTTCGGTAGGCTCATAGAGATGTTGAGTTCAAAAACCAGGTCACGCACCTTTACTGGTTGCCAAAACTTCTCCATTGTAATTGTAGATACTGGAAGCTAATATGCGACAATTTACAAAACATACGATTGATATGTGAAGATAAGTTGAGGAACAACTCTTTAGCCTCACAAATGCCTTCTAACGTCGTCGTTCTAGTGCTACAGGTCAGGTGGTATTTCTTTTTTGCACATTCCTGAAATATGGTTTTAGCCATGTTTTTTTAAATCGGGCAAATTTACGGTCTAATAACTTCTGTACATGTGAATGTTATGCTTTTGAGTTCTTTAAATCCTGTCACTTATCCAGAAAGCAGCTAATCTTTGGTAATTTCGCACCTCCTAAACAATGACTGCACGTGTTTTCACCAGTCACTAAAATTGCCTTTTCCTTACAAGTATGAATCATTTTTAAATTCCTCTGATCCTTTAATGCGACTTAGAATTCTGCAATAATTGTAAAACCCCTCCCATACAAACGGCTTGTATCCTAATAGAAAAGACCTCGATGTTCATAACTTCCTCTGTCACTATTTTATGGGCCAGCGGAGCCTTACAGACTAAAAGCAAAATATTGTTTCCGTAAATTTCTTCTCTTAAACATCCCTGTTAATTTAATTTCTATTTGTATATATACAGCCTTAATATAACTTAACCCCCAACCGTAGCCATCTTCATTTAAACATAGAAAGTGACTTGAATATCAACATACGTTTGTCAAACACAATCACTTTTAATGGCTGTCTTTAATACCATCTGATTTTCTAAATGTTGAAGCTTTCGCTTCTACCACCAAATAATTGCTCATTTACATATGTAAATTAATACAGGAGGCAAATGTATATCTTCATTGTTGCTACCTGATGAACAACTGCGTTCCATTTAGATTCATCGCATTCACCTTTCTAGGTCAATGGAACCCTCCTGACCTATACATTCTGCCCTGTGGTCAATGGCAACATAGGGCTGCTGTTTACTCGACTAGGCATTAACATTGAGAAGGTGTTAAATAAACAGCGACACATTAATTTAAAGGTTAATTGAAGTTTAAGTTACTAAGTTGTCCGGAGTTGCTTTAGTAACTTTTATATTTTTAAAGACTTCTTGCAGCAAAAGTGTAAAAATATAATAGTCAAAATTCAAAAAATGTGTTTCATTGGAACGCAGAACGGTTTTGCCTTAGTAGATCTGAATATACCAATGCATTCAGAAGCATTTGTTTAAAAAGTGATAGTTTTCAAACATTAATTTAGAAACATTTATTTCCCACCCACCCTGACAACAATGCCAGCAGTGGACTAGGAGGCCGGTCAGTTGCTAGGTGCACTCTTTGGGTGGCCTGGGTTCCTATTATACATGAACAACATTATAGTTTATTGAATCAACCACCGGAGAAGATTCTGTTCAGCACACACCCTGAAGACATGCATGTTGCGGTCCTCTTTTATGTAATAATGAAGGGAAAAAAGTGAAAGTAAAATACAGCAATTCCCTAGGATCACACAGTTTTGGTTAACTGGGGAAGCTGAAATTAATCCCCACTTTTCTGGTTTCACATTGTTCAATTTAGCCACTAGATTTATATGCTTTGCTTTCCCTACACCCAGGGCCGGACTCAGGGCCGGACTGAGAACCAAAACCGGCCTTGGCAAAGTGCTCGGCCGGCCGCCTGGGGGTGCGACCGAGCTCTTTGTCGGGCCGGTTTTCTGCCGATTTTGGTACAGGGCCGCTTTTGCAGCTAAGCTGCAAAAAAACGGCCCTGTAACAAAAACGGCCCCCTGGGCCCAAAACCGGCCGCCACCCTTGCGGCGCACCGGGGGATTGCCTGGAGCCCGTAACGGCCAGTCTGGGCCTGGCCGGACTGGCTGTAGCGGGCACTGAGCTATCCCAGGTGGGCCGCCAGGGCGAGGCCATTTTTAGGCCCCTGTGTGGCCATTTTTATTACAGAGCCATTTTTGTAGCATAGTTGCAGTATCGGCCCCTGTAACAAAATCGTCCGAAACCGGCCCTGGCAAACAGCTCAGCCACACCCCCAACCCCAGGGGGGCCGGCCGAGCGCATTGCCAGGGCCGGTTTTGGTTCCCAGTCCGGCCCTGCCTACACCCACATTACCAGGGACGGATTGGCAAGGCGGGCATTCGGGAATGGGCCGAAGGGCCGGTGCCTCAGTGCCCTCTGTGGGCCGTTTTTTTTCTCCCCTGTCCCAGTCCAGAGAGTGGACTAGGAAAGGGGAGAAAAAAAAACGGCCCACAGAGTGCACGGAGACAGAGACTGAGAAAATGAAAGCAGCCTCGCTGTGCGCCAGACAGTGATTGTCAGCTGTGGGCTCTCCTGCACCCCTACCTTGCCAAGCAATCAAGCTGAGGCTGGGCTGGGGAGGGGTGCTTGTTTGCAATAATCGGCCTCCCTGGGGGCCAGGTGTTTCTCAGGCCTTTGAGCCATTTGCACCTCGGCCCCCTGGCGCCCATGCGGCCCAGAAACGGTGTTAGTCTTAACACCTCGCCCACAGCCCTTCACATTCAGGGCATAGTGGGCGAGGAAGAATAGGTCTTGCTATGGGGGCCTGGTGATGTTTGGAATTTTTTTGTTTTATTTATTTATTTATGCGATTTTATATAGCACGGACTTTACCCGAAGGTGTCAGAGCGCTTCACACTAGCAACAGTAATAATACATGAGGAGAAAATTATAAGTGGACAAATTACAAAAGCAAACGTTAAGTTACATGAATCAAAAGTGACAATAGTGAGCAACCAAAATACAAGAGGAGCAAACAATACATTACAGGAGGAAAAAGAGATATGTGTGCAGGTTACAAAAGCAGCAAGGGATTTTATTTATGTGAAGTTTCAGCACTAGTTAGGACTTGTTGAGGGGCAATCAAAGTACCTAAATCTGTGTTCAATCAGCGGCTGTTCGATTGAATTAAAAAAGTTCTAACAATGAGAAACAAAAAGATGTTACCACACTAACATCATGGGTACAATAAATGAATAATAAAACATGAAACCAGGATAATTTGTTTGTCTGAAAAGTTATTATTTTGAATTCAAGACAAGAAGTATTTGTGTACAAACAATGAACAATAACATAAGGCAGGGTACATACAAAGATATACTATGGATATTTAAGGTATTGGTTGCTTTTCCTATAATATATCCAAGAAAACAGTCCAGACTGCTAGGAAAAGGTGATAAATTGATTTCCACTATCAATCAGGAGAGAATCAAAAGTCGATACAAATCATACTGTGCAGAATTGGACTAGGTAAGTCGACGTTTCGGTCTTATCTTGATCATTTACAAGACCATCATCAGGACGGAGTGATAATATATACAATGGTTGACCCTCTGCAAGAAAAACAACATAACATTACGGTGTATTCTGTTACTATTAAATACCTGGTTCGCTAACTAAAAACCTTTAGAATTGCATCTTTATTCAACAAATTTATAGACATTACAAAATTGTAAAACAGTCGGTGTGGCGACTGGAGTAATACAAAAACATTCGTAAATCGTAGGACCCCAGATATTCAATAAAATGGTTCCTAAGTGCTATTAAGTGTATGTTGGCTTACACTCACTTTTTAGTTCCGAATCACGACACTTTTAGACTTAAGTGACGGCATCCGCTTATTTCTTTTTGAGGCGGGCAATGTGCAAAATCAGTTTTGAGTATCAAGCACTATTGGAGGAAGAGAAGACACTTTCAATTTATATCTTTTCTTAAAGTCTAATACATGTATATTGACATTTTCTGTTTTTCAAGGGTTTACCTTGTGCATACAGCGTTATTGCAGTGAACAGGTTCTGGTAGTTTGTCCAATTCGTATCACTGTTCCAAGGCGTTCACAATTATCTGAATGGAAAGCAATGTATCCATGTTTTAGGGGACTGATATTTATTCATTCATTTTTTTGAAAAAACATATTAATATGGTTTTAATTATTGTTTATAACAACTACAGAGTTCCAAGTACTTTCAAAAGGTATGGGGAGCCAAGTTCAGGATACCTTGTATTTGGTATCAGTAGTGCTACATATTTTACTTAGACACCAAGTTTGTTATTAGCAAAATTATATTAACTATTTTGCATTTTTTAAGCCTTGCAGTGCATGTATTATATGGGCTGAATATTAGGAGTTGGTGGTTAAAGCCCACGGCATGTGTAATTTGTAGGGCAAAAAAACGCAACTAGTTAATATAATTTTGCTAAGTTTTTTCAATAGTGCTTGATACTCAAAACTGATTTTGCACATTGCCCGCCTCAAAAAGAAATAAGCGGATGCCGTCACTTAAGTCTAAAAGTGTTGTGATTCGGAACTAAAAAGTGAGTGTAAGCCAACATACACTTAATAGCACTTAGGAACCATTTTATTGAATATCTGGGGTCCTACGATTTACGAATGTTTTTGTATTACTCCAGTCGCCACACCGACTGTTTTACAATTTTGTAATGTCTATAAATTTGTTGAATAAAGATGCAATTCTAAAGGTTTTTAGTTAGCGAACCAGGTATTTAATAGTAACAGAATACACCGTAATGTTATGTTGTTTTTCTTGCAGAGGGTCAACCAGTGTATATATTATCACTCCGTCCTGATGATGGTCTTGTAAATGATCAAGATAAGACCGAAACGTCGACTTACCTAGTCCAATTCTGCACAGTATGATTTGTATCGACTTTTGATTCTCTCCTGATTGATAGTGGAAATCAATTTATCACCTTTTCCTAGCAGTCTGGACTGTTTTCTTGGATATATTATAGGAAAAGCAACCAATACCTTAAATATACATAGTATATCTTTGTATGTACCCTGCCTTATGTTATTGTTCATTGTTTGTACACAAATACTTCTTGTCTTGAATTCAAAATAATAACTTTTCAGACAAACAAATTATCCTGGTTTCATGTTTTATTATTCATTTATTGTACCCATGATGTTAGTGTGGTAACATCTTTTTGTTTCTCATTGTTAGAACTTTTTTAATTCAATCGAACAGCCGCTGATTGAACACAGATTTAGGTACTTTGATTGCCCCTCAACAAGTCCTAACTAGTGCTGAAACTTCACATAAATAAAATCCCTTGCTGGCCACTTCATATTACACTAAACTCTGCCCGAGCCCGCAAGGGTATATTGGGTTACTCACCTTCCTACACATTCTATTTGCGCAAAAAACCTCTGCTGTGAGCCATTTGTTCTAAAGTGGTAAAACTGTCAGTGAACAGTTCAATTTCTTTTGACTTTTCTATAACTGTAAGTCTATGTCTGAAGCCGAGACTCTGTCATACACTGATGACTACATTCAAAAAATTGCCTCTGGACCATCCCTACTAGGTAACAGAAGCACACCAGTAAATTCACCACTTGAGTCTGATTTGAACCAACTAGAACGCCTCAAGAAAAAACTAGTCAGAACGGAACTCCATGCGAAGTTTCTGACAGACTGTCTCAGTGCCAATATAATTCCCACTGGGCTACAGATTCGAAATATTCCCATCATTTTTACCAAAGATGGTGAATTTAAGGTTAGCTTTAGCCACGCAGCCAATAAATGCTCACGCACGTGGATGGTGCTTAGCATTGAGACTGCGGCTAAACAAATTAAATTACTTCTAAAAGAGATTGAGACACTGGAAAATAAAATCAACAGTGACTCAAACATTACCAACGCAAAGACCCTTTTGGATAAAATAACACAAACAATCAAAGAATTTGAAGAATTCAACTCCATGAGAAAAACAGACAAGCTCCAAAAGGACATTCGTAAATATAACAAAGAAATTACATATCCTTATTTGAACAAAGACTTTTACCAGGCTCAGAATAACCCCAGAGGTCAGAACCCCAACCAACCACAACAGAAAAGAGCTACCTTTTCTGAAACTGGTTCAGAGTCTGACGGTGACCAAATACCAACAGGTCACTTCAGACCTGCATTTGACCAACAGCCCTCAACCTCACGCCCAATTTTTTTAGGCCAGGACAACAGGAGGGGGCGAGGGCAACCTCCGAAAACCAGAGGGGCGAAACGAGGATGGTACAGAAATCAATATACTCCAGGCCAAAGACAAACCCGCAACCAGTTCTACCAATGGTAGACAGCCCTTCGACCATTCCAATATTCAACTTGTCGAACCACATCTTAACAGAGGCTGAAACATCTGTCCTCACGTCAGACTTATCTTTTGTTCCAACCTACAGAAATAATCAATTTCTCACTAAGTGTGAACTTTACAAATTTTTTAGAACAATTAGATTGAAAAACTTCTTTGCCTCCAAAGATAGTATCCCGGAAAAGAACGTAACTGGTCTCCATCCACCATCAACTTTCTTTCCAATGAACAATATGGTCTCAAAGAACATCTTGACCTTCGAAAGCGCAGTTCTAATTGAAATTGACACTCTATTTACTCAACAAATTTTCTGTAGAAACAATCTCAACAAAGAACAACATCTGGCTCTTAAAAATCTTGAATCCCTTAAAGATACAGTAATTAAACCCGCCGACAAGGGTGGAGGTTTGGTACTGTGGGATCGGCAAGCCTACAGGGAGGAAATGTTGGAACAACTCTCTGTACCTGAAAACTACAGATTACTGAAATCTGACCCGACACCCGACCTAGAGAAAAAAAATCAAACAACTGAGCGACCAGGGACTAGAAGGTGGCTGGCTAAGCACCAAGGAAGCCTCTTTCCTTATAAATGATTCACCAACTGTGCCAGCCATATACATCTTACCAAAAATCCATAAGCATGCCACCAAACCACCAGGGAGACCCATTGTGGCCGGGTGCAACTCAATTCTTAAACCCTTGGCCCAATACGCAGATGTCTTCATTAGACCTTTTGTCACTGGAACAGAAACATACATCAGAGACACGACTAGTGTAATTATCAAACTAGAGAACCACAGTTACAATCCTGAACAGGAATATCTTGTGACCATGGACATAAGCAGTCTATACACAAATATTCCACAAGATGAAGTTCTAGAACTTATCACAAATCTTTTAGACAGCCGTGACAGACCACATGTTGTTCCAAGTGAATTTATAACCGAATGTATTAGGATCTCCATGTGCCAAAACTTTTTTCTCTTCGAGAAAAAGTTCTATCAACAACTTAAAGGAGTAGCAATGGGGGCAGTCTATGCTCCGGACATAGCTAACATCTACGTCAATCACTTCGAAAACGAGTTCATCTACAACAGTCTTAATCCTTTCTTAGCCAACATATCATGTTGGCTAAGATATATAGATGACGTGTTCCTCATATGGAAAGGTTCACAAGACCTACTGAAACAATTCCATATATGGGTCAACCAAAGAAATCCACATCTACAATTTACCCTGGATTACCATGCCCACGAAATGAACTTCCTAGATCTAACAATCAGAGCAAGTGAGGAAAACACAATTTATACAACCCTATATACAAAACCCACCTCTCGTAACACCTTGCTCAAATATACTAGCCACCATCCAAAATCACTTCGTGATGGCCTACCCTTTGGGCAATTCCTACGATTGCGTAGGAACTGCTACAAGCGATGTGATTACTTTCCTGAGGCCAAAATCCTCAAGAACAAGCTACTTGAAAGAGGCTACCCTAACAAACTTTTGAAGAATTCCATGAAACGGGCATGGTATAATGACCGAGAAATCCTACTGCAAACAAAGACTAAGACCAACCAGGCACCCTTGGTATGTGTGACTACTTTTGGGACACATAGTCAAAAAATAAAAAAGATTGTGACAAAAAACTGGTCCCTTCTACAGGAGCTACCAGAACTTAGAGAAAAACCGATGTTTTCATTCAAACGTGGGCCAAACCTCAGAGACCACTTGGTGCATGCTTATGACAAACAAGATGCCAACGTAGTGGACAACATGAGACAGCTATCCCCGATCGTGGGCCACTATAAATGTAACAAGTGTATGGCTTGCAAAACAACCAAAAACATCAAAACTTTTGAAATCAATGCACGTAAATACACCATCAGACATTTCTCTAACTGCCGAACCACCAATGTAATCTATTGTATACAGTGCCCTTGTGGCAAACTGTACATAGGGAAAACCACCCAAATGATTAAGCAGCGAATCCTGCAGCACCAATCGCGTATTCGTTGTAAAGTGGAGAATGCACCCTTAGTGGAACACTACTCCTCCGCTAAACACTCAGAGAATGACATGATCTGGTGGGTGATAGATGTAGTCAAACCATCTATTAGACAAAAAAACTGTGATAAAAGTTTAATCGTCAAGGAAAACCGTTGGATTGAGCTAGCCAAAAGTGTCAACAACGGATTGAATGTATGCACAGAATGGCACACCCTTGCCTGTCTGACCTGATCAGTTCATTGACTTCCTCTAGCCATATACATTAATATATACTGTATATGTCCAAACTAACTATTGTGTATATTGGGCTAGATTAGAGTGTGAGCACCCAATTGGTGACAGCACTGATAGGCGCTTGGTACTTTCAGCTTCTGATTTTTTTAATGATGATAATGACATAGAGTACCCCTAAATCATACAATGTGTTTCCAATATATGGCTTTTATATGTAATTCCTACTTGCTGTATAGATTTATATGATTTGCTACTTACTCATAATGCAATGAGTTGATGTTTAGTATATATATCTGTGCCAACGAATGTTTAAATACAGGGACTTAACCTGAGATAATCCATAATAAATAAAGGACAGGATGACTACCATTAAAACAAACATCATTCCAAGATGGCTGCCCCCCAAGCCTTGATACTTTCAATGGGCAACACTCCACCAGCGAAAACCATGACACCGGTTTACAAGCGGTCTATTGAAAATACTATATAAATAATACTATATTGCTCTGCTTCAATCAAATACCTAACTCATTGTTGAGATTCTGCGACATACCGATTTTGTACGCGATATACCGAATGGGTAACCCGAAATTATCCCTTTAAATTACGTATCAATCGTAATATTAAAACCACCGTTTTAAGTATCTAAATAACCAACAAACAATATATTGTTGTGTTAATTATACCAACAATACAATACCATCCAACCTATGTCAAGATGGCCGCCTTGGATTGAATCGATTCTGATTCTCCAAGCACCAACGCGTAACATCGCGAGACCACGCATTCCACCACCTGGCAAACACCGGTATTTAAACGGTGTCAAACTGCAACAATGTTACTACCCGGACTGCTCATAATTGACGTCCTGTGATCGTAGCCGACAAGTAAGTGAACCTGCGCCCTAATGCGGCAAATGCGTGTGAAATGTAGATCCTTCGTGGTTTAATCCTTCGTAAAACAAGCATTCTGCTTGCATGTACTCTAGGCTTCTAATCAATAACTCTGTTATTTTAATAATACTACTGTGCACCGCAACTTGGGGAATGCGTCTAAACTATTAATCCCTTAAAGGACGTATCTCCGCCATTTAATGTTAAATACCTCTTGAAAGATGCATTTCAGTTGCGTTTTTTTGCCCTACAAATTACACATGCCGTGGGCTTTAACCACCAACTCCTAATATTCAGCCCATATAATACATGCACTGCAAGGCTTAAAAAATGCAAAATAGTTAATATAATTTTGCTAATAACAAACTTGGTGTCTAAGTAAAATATGTAGCACTACTGATACCAAATACAAGGTATCCTGAACTTGGCGCCCCATACCTTTTGAAAGTACTTGGAACTCTGTAGTTGTTATAAACAATAACTAAAACCATATTAATATGTTTTTTCAAAAAAATGAATGAATAAATATCAGTCCCCTAAAACATGGATACATTGCTTTCCATTCAGATAATTGTGAACGCCTTGGAACAGTGATACGAATTGGACAAACTACCAGAACCTGTTCACTGCAATAACGCTGTATGCACAAGGTAAACCCTTGAAAAACAGAAAATGTCAATATACATGTATTAGACTTTAAGAAAAGATATAAATTGAAAGTGTCTTCTCTTCCTCCAATAGTGCTTGATACTCAAAACTGATTTTGCACATTGCCCGCCTCAAAAAGAAATAAGCGGATGCCGTCACTTAAGTCTAAAAGTGTCGTGATTCGGAACTAAAAAGTGAGTGTAAGCCAACATACACTTAATAGCACTTAGGAACCATTTTATTGAATATCTGGGGTCCTACGATTTACGAATGTTTTTGTATTACTCCAGTCGCCACACCGACTGTTTTACAATTTTGTAATGTCTATAAATTTGTTGAATAAAGATGCAATTCTAAAGGTTTTTAGTTAGCGAACCAGGTATTTAATAGTAACAGAATACACCGTAATGTTATGTTGTTTTTCTTGCAGAGGGTCAACCATTGTATATATTATCACTCCGTCCTGATGATGGTCTTGTAAATGATCAAGATAAGACCGAAACGTCGACTTACCTAGTCCAATTCTGCACAGTATGATTTGTATCGACTTTTGATTCTCTCCTGATTGATAGTGGAAATCAATTTATCACCTTTTCCTAGCAGTCTGGACTGTTTTCTTGGATATATTATAGGAAAAGCAACCAATACCTTAAATATCCATAGTATATCTTTGTATGTACCCTGCCTTATGTTATTGTTCATTGTTTGTACACAAATACTTCTTGTCTTGAATTCAAAATAATAACTTTTCAGACAAACAAATTATCCTGGTTTCATGTTTTATTATTCATTTATTGTACCCATGATGTTAGTGTGGTAACATCTTTTTGTTTCTCATTGTTAGAACTTTTTTAATTCAATCGAACAGCCGCTGATTGAACACAGATTTAGGTACTTTGATTGCCCCTCAACAAGTCCTAACTAGTGCTGAAACTTCATATAAATAAAATCCCTTGCTGGCCACTTCATATTACACTAAACTCTGCCCGAGCCCGCAAGGGTATATTGGGTTACTCACCTTCCTACACATTCAGGTTACAAAAGCAGGCAGACACTCCAGCACAAGAACAAACGTTACATAGGCAATGGTGGCACTTGTGCAAGTATCTAAAGCAAACAAAAGTGAGAGGTAGCAAACAGTGTGTTACAAGAGAAAAGTGACTTGTGCAAGTTACAAAAGGGTACCAAACACAGGTACAAGGGTAATACTACAGTAAATGGTAAATACTCAAACTGCCAGAACACACAGGGAAGGCACTTCCCATGCACCAGCTTCACCTCAACCTCCCCCCTGGCTACCTGGCTACCTTGGATGACCCAGAAAGCTGTGTTTTGTGCTTCCCTGCCAGGACATTTTCCCAAGGCCTGGAGGGTTGATTCATTTACTAATTGCAGGGGCCTTACCTCTGTTCATGTGCTCCTGAGCTGAAGGTCTGGGGAGGGCTGAGTAGGTTATTAATAGCAGGGGCTTTGCTGCTTTTCAGGTGCTCCTGTGCTGGAGGGCTGGAATAATTTTGTGACAAAAAGGGGCCTTGCTATTTTTTTAGTTGCTCAGCATGTAGGCCATTGGTACCTTTGCCCTGTGTCCTGTGCAAGAACAGTATCCTCCCACTTTCATTCCTTGTCTGTGCAAATGGTGTTTCATGAAAGGGCACGCCCCTTGAATGTGGGCCACGCCCCTTAAATATGGGCCACGCCTCTTGAATGTGGGCCACTTTTTTCGTCAGTGCCCGGGCCGAATTGTGATCCCAATCCGACCCTGCACATTACTGCCAAACCCCTCCTCCCAAATCCCGATCGTCACCCATCTGGCATCAATGTGGCCCTTGGTTACATCACAGACCAAAGTTTTGGCCTTTGGGAAAATGTTTGTGAGTAACCATGACCTAACATATTATTGCTGTTACTTGAAGTAAAGTTTGTAGTAGGAATAATCTTCATCGCTGCAATGTCTACAGTAATTGTTTTCTAACTTTTATTGTTTTCAATCTAACTTTTATTTGTCCAAAACCAAGTATTCATCTCATCTGCGGTACATTTCATTGTGTGTTACATACTTAAATCTGACCAGCATGTACCGATTGCTTAAGGCAAGATTCACTGCTATCTATTGTTCCCTTACTCCAGTGTGTTAAATAGTAATAAAGACAGGGCGGGTGTAGAGCACTCCTGCGCCTGGCCTGCGCTAGACGGCTATCGAAAAGGAAAAAAAAACCTGCCAGTGTCCAGCAGCTTGGTATGCAAAGGATTTGCCACCTGATAAGTCTTCGGTTTGAGAGCTCACAGTGCGCCATTGTTAGTGGACTTCGGGTTGTGTCGGAATGTTCTGGAACAGTTCGCTCTTGATGTACCGTGGAGGTTTGCCATGAGCTGCCTCGTCGGCTAGGGGGGTACTGTAAACCTAACTGTTCTTTGCTTGGTGGCAGAACAAGAGTTCACCTCTGTTGATATATTATATTTTTTTATTGACGTTCACTCTGTAGGACTAGAAAAGCTTGCATATTCGTTTCTGGCAGTCGTTTGTGTTTTACCAGCACCCACACCATACTTTTAGGCCTCCTTTTGACAGTCTGGCTCTAAATTCTCCAGGTAAGCAGAGGTCAAATCCAATCTGCATTAAAAATAGTCTTAGTTCACGTAATTAATTAATATTCAGCGGCCTGTTTTGGAAACTGTTGGCAAATCAGATTGAGTAAAATAAAGTTTTTTAGGATTTTGGTAGCAAATCAATCCATTGGGTGGCAGCTCAGATGTGATTTAAGTGAAAGCAGCATTTTTCTTGAATGTGACTTGCGAAGAGCATAGCTTCCAGCAGCGATGCACGGGTAAATAACTTTATCCCGATGGTGACTGAAAGCACAAGGAAATGGATTGCATAATCTAGTTATTATACAGCATCATGACCCGATCAGTGCAATATTATGCTGAAGTGTTTCTCATTTATGGTTTGCTTAGTTACTTATCCCATGTTTGCTTCTGTCTCACATGGAAGAAACATTTCTCCGTGTCAGAAAGGTTGAATATTGTTCAAATGTTTACAAGGGCAACCAGATTTGGCCTGTTAGACATTTTTTTAATTCATCAATCTGACTGCGTGTTACTTGAGCATCAACGAGTAAGCAGATGGGGTCAAATTGGTATTCTTAGTTTAGTGGGCTTCCATTTTGGAACAGGAACTGCAAATATCGTGAGATTTGTAGAGGCTGGGTACTCATCCATTCTGCTACTTTGACTTTTGTCTGCATTTAACAGGCGTGGCCACAGACGTAAGAGCGGTAGGGCGGGGCGAGGTGGGGACTAAGTCGACAAATGATGGGCTAGGTAAAATGAAATAAATAAATAAATAAAACCACTTACCTAGTGCTCACCGCATCACCCAGTAGTATCGTAGAGCATGGATACTCCGTTAGAAGAACCTGGGGCTAACATATGTTTAGGGAAAACAATGGTTCAGTTTGGCCCAATCGGGTCCTGTGCAAACAAGTGGGGTCCCTGAGGAGGATACAAGGTAAAATGTATGCTAGACAATTAATCATTACGGGAGCACAAAAGTAGTAGGGGAGCATATGTGGTGTAAAATAGACATTTTATTTTACACAAGCATGATTAGAAATAGTTGGAGTAAACAGGTGCTCACATAAAGTAACAGGTGAGTAATGTGATAGAATGAGGTGAACTTAAAAAACATTACATCGCATTGACAACAGAAAAAGGAACTTCACACAGGTAAGTACAATCAAGGAAGTTCCTGTTGTGGGGGTCAACGGCGTTTCGATCTTTTAGGGACTTAAGATCATCTTCAGGACAGTAAGTGAGCAACCTGAAACTAAGGGGAACAAATTGAAATTGCGATATGTACCCTACATTTCGACTCCAAGCGGCGAGGGCGTGCTCCCAGTGTGATAGCTTAATTTAATTAAGACACTGGCACACAGTTGGAGTGGTGGTGATCGCCAGTTAACTGGAGTGTAGGCCAAGGCGTAGCTCAGAGCTCGATCAATTCCGGTGGCCCCTAAGGGGAGTTACCCACATCCTGTCAATTAGCAGCGATTAGGCCAACAACTATACTCATGGAGACCTCATGCAAGGAAGAGGTTGAGAATTAACTTACTCTATACTGGGGCCACTTCCCTGGGGGAGGGGGATGTGGTCGTCGAAGCGGTCTGTGGTAAGTACAGGGATAATTTGCTTGTCTTGAAGTGCGTCTGGGGAAGACATGGAGTAGGGTTAGCGGTTGCTAGTGTTAATCGGTCGAACATAAGCAGAGTGAAGGTATTACTCACTATCCTTTCGTTCGTGGGGGAACTACTTCCACCCGGAAGTAGTACGTGATTGCCATCTGGTTGAGTTTGCTCTCAAGAAGGTTTACGACCAACTACTGCGGGGGTTGAGGGAGACGTTAATTTATGCATAGGGTGTGCCTGGAGTGAAAGAACAAGGTGACTCAGTGTCGCTCACTTACAAGGGTTTTACTTGTATGACGATTGGGGCGGGGTAATGGACCTTGGCGGAGCTTAAGTACCCGGTATTGATGTGCCTGCAGAAGGAAGGGGGAGCGTTAGACACCCTATTTACGGAGTAATCGGGCTGCCCGATTATCAATAATGTACTCCCCCTCATATAAGGAGGAGAGGGTGAGCCGTCACTGGCATGGCTTCCAGCCTTAAGGGTGGATTAAACAATTAGGAAAGCGTGAGGTAGGGTGCGTTGTAATTGTGCTGGCAGGGCACTCTGCAATCAGGAGAGGAGAAAAACTTAAGGGCCAAATTGTGGAGTAGGGGGCTGCCGAGTTACCAATAGCCTACTCACCCTCAATTGGAGAACACGGGGAAGAGCCGTCAATGGCGAAAGCGCTCAACCTAATGGGGAAATAACAAGTTTACTATGTAACATGAAGAGGATGTCCGGAACTAACAATAAAAAGAGGACAAAGGTTCCAAAATATAAGAAAATTCCACCCACAGAACAGCTCAATTAGATTTCATTATTTATTTTTCATAATTCAGTATTTTATCATTCTCAATTTTTTAGAAAAGTAGAAGCAATCTAAAATAGAACACATAAATAAATTCATTTAATAAAGGTGAACAAAATACATCAGTGACCTAAATATGGTCTAGATAACACATAAAAATTCATAAAATATACGAAGAGAAAAAAACCAGCCCATAATATACAATATACAAATAAGGGTTCACACTATATAAGTCCAACAGCCATAAAACAACCACAAAGAGAAAAACAATAAATCCAAAATACATTTAGAAATAGAAAAACATCAGACATTACAATCAACAGAAAATCATACAGATCACAACTAAAGCATACAAAAAAGAAGAAAAGCGCTGATGCGCGTTTCGGAAAGTGCCAAGGACGTTTACAAAAATTCCTTCATCAGGGCGCACTAATTATGTTCTGTAACTCATTTGTGACCCATAATTTGATAATTTTAGAATGTTATCTAAACCAGTGTGAACATCAGGGCTGAAGAGACTGTCTTAAGGTCCTGAGGCAAAAATAAACAGTACATGGATCAAGCTGCCATCATCGAGATGGTCAGTCGATTGACTGTCTCGATGACGGAAGCTTGATCAATGTCCCGTTGAGAGGAGTCTCTTGAATCAGGACCTGAATAGATTCTGAAATTATCCTCCGGCACTCAAACTATCCGGAGCTTTCAGATAGTGGCTCCTTTCATTTTTTACATTTATGGTGAGATGAGCTAGGAATAGATATTTTGTCTCTGGTTTGACTCGACGTAGGGACTTAAAGGACCTACTATTACTATCTTTTTGACCTTTGGACATCTACTACCTAAGGAAAGGACTCTCTGCCTGCCCCCATGTATTGTTCAAACTCAGGAATTGCTGGTTCTCTTGGGATATCTGATTCTGATTCTCTGGACACTGTTATAAGGAATTCATCATTTATTTTTCATAAATCTAATTCATCTGTTCTGTGGGTGGAATGTTTTTATATTTTGGAACCTTTGTCCTCTCTTTATTGTTAGTTGGGGACATCCTCTTCATGTTACATAGTATGCTTCTCCCTCTGGTGGGATGTTCCCTTTGATTGGGTTTTCTCAGGGTCCCTCTTACATTTATTTAATTAGAAATAACAAGTTTAGACACGGGGCTCGGGTGCAAAGGGCTGCCGTCCAGCGTTACGAAGGGAGAGGGAGGGGAAAGAAGGGAGTTTACACTCACGTATGATGCACCTCGTTAGTGGAGCTTCAATCTGGAATAAAAAGTGGTGCCATCAGCTACGAAAGGGAGGGACCAATTTACGGGTTGTGCAGAAGCGGGGGAGTAAGTCACTTACTTAGTTCAAGCTTCCATTTAGGAATCCATCACCATTCCGGTCGGCACTCTGGAGCGAAGTACTTTTGGGCGACAGACTATGTTAGTAGGAGGCGTGGTTTTATGCTCTACCTCCTGTGATGACGTTGCGTGAAGGAGGGGGAGGGGTCACTAATCTCTGCATGATGTTACTGTCAAGCCTAAAGGAGCGCGCTTGTTTGTTCTAATGCAAGGAGGGCTAGCATTGCCTAGCGCGTCTACACATATGCGTGCTTTCTCAATTACGTGCTGTGTAAAAGTAAATAGACTAGCTGTCATGGTCTTGTGAGGTTTCTACCTGTCTATAGATGGGAATGACCATAGGTGAGACTGGGGGGGGGGGGGGGGGGGGGGAGGGGAGGGAGGGGGAGGGAGAGTCGAGATAGCAATTTAAATGCCAAAAAACGCCGGTGAGGGCTTATACCAAGAAAAAATCTAGAATATAAATGTTAGGAGTTAAACACTTATGCCTAAACCAGACATGCTAGTACGGTCACGTTCTACTGTGATTAATGGCCCAAATTGTACATACATGTTAACCACATGATAAAAACAGTTGGCAAGTTCTATTGTGATTAATGGCCCAAACTACATACATGCTAACCACATGTTAAACACAGTTTGCGTGTTCATCTCTGTTAGCGAGCTGCAGATGCACTTGCAGTCCGAACATTACTGGTTGACACAAGCCAACAATCATGGATAGGTGGAATGTGGGAATGCAGTCTAGAGTGTCTGTAGTGCAACCACAATCTTTCATCACTATCCAGTCAAGGCAATACAGCC
This sequence comes from Lissotriton vulgaris, assembly GCF_964263255.1. Lineage (NCBI taxonomy): Eukaryota > Metazoa > Chordata > Amphibia > Caudata > Salamandridae > Lissotriton > Lissotriton vulgaris. Next base: position 1,129,382,932 of record NC_141691.1, read on the forward strand.
CGAAGTGACATCTTGTCAGTTGCCTTTAGCGTAAAACCCAGACCTTGGTAATCTGTTGTTTAAACTTAATAATAGGATACATGCCGCGAAACATAAACCAATGGAACGTAGAGGCACGCAACTAAGATTACTCTAACTTTGGCAGAGGCCACTTGAGTGGGGCATGCGAAAAGGCCAAACACTCCTTGAAGATATTTAGCATTTCTTTTCTTTTTTATATGTATTGTTATTGAGTTTTCTAAATGATGGCAACCAAGAAATGGTGAGTACAAACCGAAAAAAAATAACACTGGCTTATAGTAAAAGCACAGTGTCCATTTGCAGAAGAACATTTTGCTGCATACAAGTGCACCACCCAGCACAACAGTTGCCTACAGATAAGACATGGTGTCCATTTACTTAGAACTTCGTGTTGCACAAGAGCGCACCACCTGGCCCCTTCCACCGCCCATCAACTAAGAGAACTGACAACGATTGGTTCAGCCCTCCGTCCATTTCGATTTCTTGACCCAACGTGGCTGTCCCATTTGTCTACCATCCATCTTCGCCTGTCCGCTTCCAGGGACCCCATATTTTGTCAAATTTGTGAGGACATCCACAGGTCATATTGACTAGCTGTTTGGCCCTCATGCACCAATCCATATTGGATTCCCATTCCTGGAGATTTGGTGTAGAGACGCTTCCTCAGTGCCTCACTGTGTCTCGTATCACCACCATCAGTGCCACATTTCAAAATAGTAGCATGCTTTTCCCCAAGCACACAATCATCTTACAGTATTCTATTCTGTCAGATGAAGCCATGATATCCTGAATAGTGGTAATATTCTGAAAGACATTCAATCATTGCCAAACCGGAATCGTGTATCCTCAGATGATATATCCGTGAAATTGTGTGGAATAAAGATCTAGTGAACAGATTAAATATACAGAGATGTTTTGGTCACGTTACATCCTGGTAAATAAAATCCTGGCAAATAAAGATACACTGGCTGGGTGGGGCATACAAAATCTCCCCAAGTGCTGAGGAACCATAGCTCAAATGTTGAAGCAAGCAGAGAAGCAGAGTATACAGGAAAACAGGCATAATACGAAAGTGACATATACATCCAGTAGTGGCCTATTTCAAATTAACCTATTGGAAATGACCTGTCTGATTTGAACTGTGTCCTCCACCATCACATTGGAGAGAAAGAGATTGTGTTCATAACAAACAGCAATCATAAACCAGGTCAGGGCAGCTGAAAGTTTAGCGAAAGGAGGTGGTTAGCAACGAACAGCCATAACAGTACCAAATCTATCAAGCCATACTCAGTTCCTGGCTCTCGTTTTCACCCGCCTCATTGTAAAGCTGGAATAATGCCGGGCTAAAACATAACATAGAAGAGAAACTGGGCTGGCTTCCTAAAATCCTCTGAGATCTGCTGCTTCCATGAAATGCGGACTATAGAAACATTGCCAATGGATAGTTTTATCCCGTATTGTTTCAGCCATTAAGTCAATAACGGCTAGACCAAAATAAGGTTTGATCACATGGAATTCATTCACACGTGCCGTTAAGGGCAAGTAAACTCAGTTGTAAGTAAAAATGTACAGTGCTCGTCCTGGGAACTGACGTCATTACTATCAGCATATTTAATGTCTACTTGTCTCCTGACAAAAAAATATTAGGTGCCAGTTACTGAAGTCCGCAGAATCCACAATTATTCAAACTCGATTGACAACAAGAAAATAGAAATGGCAAACTAATTCTAGTGTGTCACTACTTTAAAAATAGACTGCATGCATCAGTGACGTCCGAGATGTAACTCATTGAAGTGGAAACCGTATGGGGTATAACTGAATTGACCTCCGACAACTTCAGAGATACTAAAGACTGTAGGGATGGTTTTTTGTGGACTCTACATTAAACAGACGAACTACACCAGACACCCCAGCAAAGAAAACGTATAGAGCAAATAATTGGGCAAGTCAGATGTATATTTCAATCATAGGTTTTTAAAAAAGGGCCATATGTGAAGACTTCTCGAAATAGTGAAAACTGTGAATTAGTTGGTGAGAGACAGCAACTATTTTATGCTGCTTTGAACTAAATCCTTGCTATTAAGGAGACAGGCCCTTCCATTCCTTTCTGGAAGCATAATATATGATCTTATATAGAGGCCATGACCCTGTGCCACAGGAGTGACTTAGTAAGTTATATTTTTTTCTAATTACATCTTATATTATGTCTTCCTTGAAGTTAAGGAGATGATATTTTCCGCAGTTTTAATTAGTCTTGATTGAAGTTTCTACTTGATTATCAGTTATTTAAATTGTTGGTGTGTGGGTATTTTTTTATTGCGTATTAACTGAAACAAAACCATTGATTAAGATGAAATGAGCTATTGCTCTGGGGCTTTTATCAGTGTTTTATTAAATGATGGTAATGAATTTTGTGAAATATAAAGTGGGTTTTTTTTGCACATATTTTTCTTGTAGGTTTTAAGTATATATTTTCATCAAAATATAAAATTTTCACTGAATGAATATTTATATTTTCCCTTTAGTCATGGTGTATTGCAATCTTGGATTTAGACTCCAGTCTACCGTACAGATGCCAGTAGGCTTCTTGGTTTATTCCCTCTAGTTTATGCCCACCCGTACCACGCAACAAGAGATCAGGAATGATCCTCAAGCGCAATATAGCCAGATCATTTTTATTACATTACTGTTTCACCTTCCAGATTTGCCACATGGCATAGACATGCATGTAAGAGTTTGTATCGTAGATTTTACTGACCTCCCTTTTTCTCCAGCTGATTGGAGCATAGTGTAACCTTAGTAAGTCGCCTGCTATTTTCTAGTTGGTCCAGCTCCCTCTGAGAAGCTTGGATGCTAAACAAACCCTTTCCTGACACCGACGGAGCATCTTACTAAATTCTTGTGAAATAATGCTCTGTGAATCCAAACTGCCCTAAAGAATAAATTAGAAGAACGCTCAAGCATGCAGCTTGAAGTAAGCATGTCACTCTTTGCATAACATAGAGAGGAGGCCGATAATTTTAGGAGGGGCTGGTGAGCCCCACACGCACACCTTCACATTCTCAGACACACATGCATTCAACCACATGAAAACACACACCCATTCTTAACATTCACTCCCCAAATATTCATACACACATATGCATCATATGCTAAAAAACATTACATTCAGCTGCTGCAGCTCTCGGGTAGGGATGTCTCAGAAGCTCCAGGATGGTTGAGACCTTGCCTTCTCTCATTGGAGGACCTTAGGGGAGAGGAGGCAGTGGTCCGACTTCTTCACACATAGGGATGGGGTCCTTTAGAGTTGCTGACCCCACCCCAAACTGTGTTGTGTTGTCAATGATAGACACTCGTCCCTGGGCGATTCATGGCTTAAAACTGAAAAGTCCAGGTGCAAGGCTATCAATCACACTTCCTCTTGTCACGAAGGGGAGGGACTCGATTGTGCTTTGCCAGGCTGAAGAAGCCACGGCCACAGGAGAAGCGACTTCTTAAGCCTGGCAAAGTTCAGCCCAGGCAGCCAGGAGCCTGCATATGTCTAGCACCTGGCTGCCTGACTTAACCACGAAGAATGTCCGTCAAGCTGACACTTGTGGCGAAAAATGGGGGGGCTTGGCCCCTCTGCCCGTAAGGACGGGCCGCGTCTGATAACATACCATGAAGCTGTGCCACTTCATTGATGCATCAGTTCTGCGTCAGAAGGGGATGTACAAGGAGTTGCTTTTTGGATGCCGGAGAAGATGTTGTGGCTGTTTGACGGGTTCTAAACATGTTCCGGTCTAGTAGCAAGCATAGAAGGCCGTGTACGTTAATAGTTAATTATGTATTGTTTTGGGTCAACATGGTTTACGTGAGATCCACCCAAGAGAAACATGTTGCGACAGTAAAAGGCAGTTCAGGACTTAATACCGAGCTCTTGTCAGACAGTTGCATGTAGGTCAGCCACTTTCAGCACCCTGAAATTATAAAGCTAGGATACAGCTGTGTTGTCAAGTGGTTTCCATTCTTGCAGGTCATTGCAATCTCGATATATGTGGCCACTTGTTGCTTTACCAGCAGAGCAGAGCCTACGTTACAGTGCACCTGAAAATCTGAGCTGATGTGTTTGAACACGGGAGGACAACCTTGGAATATTTTAAATATCATTTGATCATTGTTGTGTTTCATGTTTTGTTTAATGCTAGTGTTGTTTCTCACAGGATGAATAGTTTGTTAAAGATTAGTATTATACCTGGCATCTTTTGGTGTCGTTTTCCCTGTGTTTTTGCTTCAGACCTTCTGTTTTTGACTGTGTGTTGAACCTTGCATTTGCTGGTGTTAGTACTCTGGGCTCTTTGCCACCGATGACCAGTGCTAAAGTGCTTGTGCTCTGTGTCTAAAATGTAATGGCATTTGGTTTATCCATGATTGGCATAGTTGATTTACTGGTAAGTCCCTAGGACAGTGCACTACCTGTGCCCAGGGCCTGTAAATCAAATGTTTCTAGTGGTCCAGCAGCACTGATTGTGCCACCTATATGAGTAGCCCTTCAAACATGCATCAGGCCTGCCACTGCAAAGCCTGTGTGTGCAGTGTTAAACTGCCATGATGACCGGACAAGTTCACCTTCTTTCCAAGCCCAAACCATCTCATTTATTGCATGAAAGGCACCACTAAGGTAGGCTCTAGGTAGCCCCATGGACAGGGTGCAGTGTATTTCAAAGGTAGGACATGTGCTTTTAAGTTTTAAATGTCATGGTAGTAAAAAAAACTGCTAAATTCAGTTTTCACTGCAGCAAGGCATATCTGTCCTATAGTTTAACATTGGAGTTGCCTCGTAACATCTTACAAGTGTATCTTCTAATTGGGAGCAGGAAGAAAATTGGAGGTTGGTGTCTCGGGACCCACAATTTAAACACCATCTTTTAGTGAAGTTGGTTTTCAAATTGCAGGCATTAAAATGCCACTTTTAGAAGGGTGGAATTTTCTTACTCAACCGTTCTGTGCCTCTGCCTGTCCCTGTAATACACATCTGGGTTGTATGACAGTTGGGCTTTGTTAATTCACTCTAGACCGTCACACACAAAGGGAGCTGAGGTCTGCTCTACATATCCTGACGGCCCATCACCAGGCTGATTGGTCTTCCTGAGCTAGAGTGGTGTGAGGAGTTGACACTTGCACCTGAATAGGGCTTTGCCTGTCACTACACAAAGAGCTGCAGGACCCCCACCTCCTCCCTGTAGTGTGTCTGGAGCCGGGGCCTGGAAGAACAAGGTCTTTAGCACTATAACAACATTTCTTTGCAGTCTCCCTAAAATGGGTATAAGTACTGGACCTCTGACACCATGTACTCTGAACACTTCTCTACTGAGGTCATTCTGCCGGGAAGAAGAGCTATTGTGCTGCCAGAATGGAATGCCACTTTGCTGTTTGCTTTGCTGAGTTGTCCTGCTGCTTCTTACCTTGGAGTGAGAGGACTGAACTTTGCTCTCTGCTGTGAGAAGTTGGCCTGGTATATGCTGTCCACTTATTAAAGTGGGCACCTTGTGCCAGTCCAAATGACCCTTACTAATGATTAGGTCAAAGACAACCATTAAAGAAAGCTATCCTAGTGGTAGCTGTGGTGAGCAGCCTTCAGGCTGTCTCGAAGGAACGTAAAGCAGCTTGTTTTACCAGTCTAGAACCTTCTGAATGACCAAATGAAAGGAGAACCACACAAGGAATATATAAAATATATGTATTTGTTAGTGAACACGCTCTACTAACTTCTTTATGAGATTAGAGAACAAAGCACACCATATTAAATCACCAGAACAACAGTAAATAGCACAATACACAGTGGGCTTCAGGGGGAGACCAAACCATATACTAAGAAAGTGGTATAACAACCACGACTTGACTAGACACAGTGCCTACAGCATGTAGAATTGCTGGGACTCCAAGGTAGTGACACAGGGGACCAACGGGGGACTTAACCATTAAGGACACTTAGGAGAGGACTTTGAGCAAACCCTTTCAAACTTAGAAGGGTCTAAGGCCAGCACCCTTGAGAGGACTGGAGTACCTGTGTTACCTCACCCAGGGAAGCAGGGTGCATAGGTGTCAAATGGTGTCGGGAATCTTTGTCGTTTTCAGTGGCGTGATGCTGAAAAGTGCTGCTACTGTGAAGAGGAAAAGTGTCCAGTGTGATCCAAGCCTGGATCAGAGCTGAGAAGAACCTGAAAGCAGAGGGGACAGCGTCTGGGTCACTTCAGGGTGACCAGGGCTCAGTAGACTAATGCCCACCAATGTCGGGTGCTTCAGGTGGTAAGAGGGGAAGCTTGACTCTGCAGCCATGGGGTCCAGGAGATGTCGAGGACGACCAAAGTCCGCAGGCGAGCTGTCTGACTAAGGATGTCGAGTGATGGGGGTCAGTGTCTGGATTGAACCCCAACAAGACGTAGCAACTGCAACCCACGTGGTTAGAGGAAAGGTGCTTCAGTGAGGACCAGCAAGGTCAAAGCGATGGATAGTCAGGCCACGTCTGGAACAACCAGGTAAGCCCGCCGAAAGTTAAAGTTGCCTTCACAGGGACCCACAGGCCAACGGACCAGGGATCGCGAAGGGACCTCGAGAGGAATCGCAAAATACTAGCCCACGGAACACTCATGGGAGTGTATGCCGGTAATCTTCAGTGGAATCACTGCTCGGGGTCTGGACTACAAGTATCCCAAATCACAGCTTCAGGGGTCGATGGAAAGCAGATGCTTCTGCAAATGGACATGGTGCCCAGGGGTTTGGGTTGCACGGTACCCATGAGCGATACAGGTCTCTGGTTTGCTGAGCACACCAGTCGACCTCAGGGACACTTGGAAACCCACCTCACGTGTTGCAAAATTCTTCAGAGTCCTCAGGATCTTCGGAGATGCAAACCGGTCAGATGCGTCTTTGGTGCCTGCTTAGCAAGGGAGTAACTCTTTTACTCCAAGGGAGATTCCCCAGTCATCCAACGCAGTGTAGATAGTCGAAGTACTTGGTTTCTGTAGCAGTGTTTCGTCCAGGTAAGTCCAAAGTCCTGTAGCCATGGGTTCCTACTTTATACCAAGGAAGGGGTGGGACAAACTCGGGGGACCCACCTATGGGAGGGTCAGGACAAAGGGGTGGCTATACCCATGTCCTTTGTCCAGTTTCGCGCCAGAGCAGGAGCAAAACCGGTTTGAGCTGGACTGTGCACAGGGACACCAAATGTTCCCCCGGTGCAGGCATCAAAGCATTCTCAGAGTGCACCCACCCAGTCCCAATACACTGAAGCCTGTCTGGGAGGTGGTTACACCTCCCTGTGACAGGAAACCTATTGTCCAGCCTTCCCCTGCCGGAGTTTTGTCCAGCAGCAGGAAGGCAGACTCGAGTCTGTGGCTGGCAGCATCCATCTTGTGATGCCAGAGTTGAGAAAGCTGGTACCGGGTGTACCGGTGTTGTCATATTTCTCCCTCTAGGAGGGTGGAATCATACCTCCCACACCTGTTACTGGTGTGGAGGTATGATTCCAAGGTGTTTGACGCCATTTTAAAGTTAGCATTTACCGCAAGGTTGTAATTCACTTAAGAGTATATGGTATGGCTGCATCACAGAACAACCCCGGAGAATAGATTCCGAAGGCTGCAGAGGGGCTCTGCTCATGCATGGGCACCCTCTCACATAAAACCCAGCCCCCTGCCTTCAGGATTGATAAGGCCTGCCATAGGGGTGACTGATAGGTTTATATGTGCAGTGATAAGTTAGATAAAGTGAACCTATATCTAAGTAAGCGGTGCATGCACCACCTAACACAGGCTGCTGTAGCAGACCTGTTGTGTCATTTTGAATGGCCACCCATGGGTGGCGTACTTCATGCTGCATGCCCTGAGAGGCCTCTGGGGTACCTATGCCCTGGATATATAGTATACCATATACTAGGGACTTATAAGGGTACCCCAGAATCCAATCCGGCGTGTACCTAAAGTACATGAATAACCAATTTAGGGAGAAAGGAGATAGACTGGGGTCCTTATTAGCAGGATCCCAGTCAAACGTAGTCGAAAACCAGTAAAACACCAGGAAAAAAGTAGTGGTAACCATGCAGTCATATTCCACCTTCCTACATCTGCATCCTGCTGTGCAAAGTTTCTCCAAGAGCTTAAGTTGAGCTTGCCTCCTCTTGGAAGTCTCAGGGCCATCAAATACGTCATCTGCAGCACCTGGGCTCCACTGCTGAGAGCACTGCTTTGCCAAGTGGTACCAAATTTAGTTCCTGGGTCCTTGGAAATGAGTTTCTGTGCTAAAAAGAAAAAAATCAACATATTGGCTTCAAGCGTCACTTCAGAACTGACACCGCTCTGCACTATGTTACCACGCCACTGCCTGCACCGAAGCCATAGTCTCCACTCAACGCAATGACCGTGACTTACAATGCAAGTTCTGATGCCACCTCAGCACCTCCAAAGAACCACTACCATGTGAGTCTTGAGTACTGTGTCACGGAAGTCTGTGATGCCTGACTCCACTACAGCACCTGTGGTCTGTGGTATGACATCGCCTCTGCCAAAGCTTGTACTTCGATGCTACGGCACCGCACTGCGGTCAGAAACGACGCCTCGCCGCAAATGTAGCAGTCACCTCCCCTGCGCCTCACATCGTTTCTGGGCTTCTGCAGCTCAACAACTCAGCACCACCTCCCGGAAACAGCCCATCACTTGCTTCAGGGCGCCTCACCCCCATTGCGCAACACACTGTCGCCGAGAGCTGAAGTGCCAACAACCTGCATAGCAGTAAAGAACCAATGTCAACAATTGACTCTACGACGCCTCACCTCTGCAATGCCTCACCTCCCCGGCGTCTTGCATTGGTTTTCATTCTCAACATCTCCGAGTTACTGTACTTGGGTCTGTGGGACTCTGTAACCCGGCCGCGCTCCATCGTAGTCTGCCTGAACTTGTACATTCGCCACTGTCAAGCACATTGAGAGAGCCCCACCCGGAGCTATTGTTTTTCTCACCGATACAACGTTATTTAATCTTGAAAAATTCATATCTTGACTTGTGTATTTTGGATTTTTGTCGTTCTGTATTCTTTTATTCAAATAAGTATTGCCTATTTTTCTAAACTGGTGTGGAATACTTTTGTGGTGTTTTTACTGTGTGTGTCTCTGCACACATACTTTATACAATTCCTCTTTAGTTTAGGCTGACTGCTCTTAGCCAAGCTACCAGAGGGTGTGCACAGGTAAGCTTAGTGTGCACTACACCTACCCTGACTAGAGTGTGGGTTCCTATTTGGGCAGAGTGCAAGCCACTGCCAACTAGAGACCCCTTTTCTAACAGTTTTGCCTTTGTTGGAATGACGAATGAACTTAAATAGTATTTTTGGAATTTAACCCTATTCTTGCTAGGTTCACTGCACTGGCAGCAGTGAGTTCTTGTCCAGGCCTGAATGTGCCACCTTTGGTTAGTGCCTTCCATAGATCTCGCTAAATAGAGTTCTATGGATGTTGTTACTGTTTCAGTTTCCTATGTGTTAAACCTATATTGCAAAAAAGATGAAAGAAATGAAAGCACTGACGAAATCCTAAAGCGTCTGTGCCAAGACTATCATTGTACCTGTCATTTTTGCGGTTTTAGTGGATTTTGTTGCTGGTTAAAATCCTAGTTTTGCATTTCCGAATGCAAACCACAATAACCTTGCCTATAAGCCACAGTGTTGTTTTAGCTGCCATGACTGAAACGTGCATGCCTAGACTTCCTCTTTGCAGTGCTGTTAATGATTTTTGGTGGGGCAAGTGAAGTGCGCCCTAATTATCTACTGTAAGTCCGAGACTGTCGCACGCAGAAAACAAAATGTTCTGCAAGAGAAGAGAATTTGCTTTCTGCTCTTATTTGCTCTTCTGATTATTTTTTAATTTGAAGTGGAGACCCAACCCGACGACATGGTTGGCAGGAGTTGTTCTTGTGGTCGCCCATCCTACAGGATTAGTTCTTTATTTGTTAAACACACATACGCCCTAGCTTCTCTGAGCTGTATGTTTGTTTGGGGGCTGTTCACAACCTATTTCTGTATAAAAAATACTCCCATAAATATATTTATTGGAGTTAAGACTTCTGTGTGTGGTGCTAGTACCTTATGATCCCTGGTGTGCAATTTTCGGTTGTATTGCATTGCAAAATGTATATGGTGCTCACTACACCTATGTGGAGCACTGAAGCGCTTGCCTACATGGGCTGTATAGAGTGTGTGGTTATATTTTGATTCTACGTGGGAAGTGTTTACATGTCTTGTGCAATGACGACTGAAATGCGGTTATTGTGCTATAGGATGTAGCCCTTACAGAGACCCAGTTTATGGTGTTCAGTAGGCTGACCGCTTTAAGCAGCTGTACAGGCCCTTATAATATTTCTCATGAGTGTAAGCTTTGATGTTTAACATGATATTTTGTTTGTTTTTGGTACTTGGTAGGCATGGTTGGGGAGCGAAATGGTGGGGAGATGTGCTGGTATGGACTTTACTATCATCTCATGTCCGATGGCCCATGTGGGTTGTAAAGAAGTGGTCATAGAGTGTAGCTAGTTGAGACCTGCAGTGGCAGACTAGATTAGAGTCCTCTGGGTGGCCAGCATTATTCAGTTATTGCATGCCTGTTTTGTTGGTGGATCTGGTTATTGTCAGATAAATTACTGGGTGGTGGGCACGACCCGACGACCCGTTGCATATATGTCTTATGTGAGTGTATGAGGAATTAGCAGTAGTTGGCTGCCACCTGCTGAGTATTATGGTATTCCTATTAATGTGAGCCAGAAGGCTTATATATGAATTCACATTATTATGTAATACCCAGGCTATACCCATTGACCTGCCCTTAGATTTCCTGGGTATAGAAAGTAGTGTATTGGTTGGATTATTCCATATTTGTGGGCTGTGAACTTTACACTGAACTTAAAAATGCAATTATCGTTATAGGTTCAATCCCAGTGTTGTGGGATGATGTCGTTATTGTAGAAATAAAGGTATTTTCAACATTCTTCTGAAGTGTATGTTTCTAGATACTTACATTCTTGGCTGGTTGCGAGTTCCACAGCGTGGGAGTTTCTACTGAGAAAGCAGTGTATCTACCGATTCCTTATGGTACTTTGGCATGATGATTTGTGGTGCAAGTCTAGAGCACTGTGTCCTATTTTGTTTGTTTGACTTGGAATTACTGCAAATAGAGCTGGCTCATCTCAATGAAAACTCTGAGGAGACACTTAAGAGAATTAACAGTTGCAGAAACCAATTCAGATAGAACAGGGTGCACAGAGACAGGGAGCGGAGAAATAGAAAATGGGAACTACTTGTGCAAGATGGCAAACTTTAGCTGAAATGGACAGGAATACATTGGAACTGGGCACTGGGAACCCCGCTCTGAAAAAAGAGGCTAGAATTCCAGACTATAACCAATGGACAATGAAGTGGTATCAGCTGAAACAAGTCTGATGAGACGTTAGTTGCATAGTTCAAGGAAGAAGAACAAGGGGTCAGAAAAGGCACTGCTTGCCCAACCCTAGATCATACAGAAAAAAGCGCTCTGCATCACACTAGATCAGCCTCAAACATATCATGACTAATAAAACAAACCTATTAAGATCCTAAGACATATCCTTTCACTCAATATTGTATCATTTATGATGCTCACAAGTGACAATGGATAGGTGGTGTGTCACAAGACCCCAAATCCAAGTAGAATCACTTCACAGAGGCTACCTATAACTCTTAGCATTCCCACACTAATTAGGTGGGAAAGTTGCAACGCCTTCCGAACCAATGAAGTTACTCCTTTGGAGAAAACCCGTTGCCTTACAGATTGCTCACCCCACACTCGCTCGGATCAGGGATGTTCACCATCAACAATATATACCCTTCACTTGGGAATGGTCTGTGCTAAAATGCAGAACTGCCATTTAAGACCTGTCTAAAAGCAATATATGGCCAACTAATCGGTAAATCCTGTGCTATACAAAACCACAATGCACAGGCACTTGTTTAAGAAGGATCAGGCAATTGCACCTATGAGATAAAAGAAATGCATACTTTATTCTCAAGTGTAAGTTTGATTTCCCTACCTAGGATATGAAGTGAGAATAGGAGGTTTGGTTCATGCAGTGAATTGTATGTTTCTGGTGTGTGTAATTAGTCAGGCGAGCAAGGCTGGTCAACTCAAAGTTCATAGTCTGAAGAGATCTCTGTTGCCTTTTACCGTTGCGTGATGCTTTGTAATGACACACTCCCTCTTTATATATTACACACATCCTTGCTAGTAAATGCTTCAAAAAAGCAAAGAATTGATCAGTCAGTGGAGAAAAAAACAAATACTGGCAAAAACAAAAGTTATGGTTTGTATTTTGAGTTCACTAAAATATTTCAAAAGCCTTCCGAAGTGAAAAAAGATATCAAAAACTTCTGCTTTCTGTTAGCAGTGTAGATGTAAAGCAAGGAAAGTTATGTGTGAAGTTTGCCTCCTTTTGATGTACCAATAGTCCCTCATGTATTGCAGTGCAAGCACGCCATAGAAAAAGGAACGATACACCTGGCTTAGGAGTTAGACTGGACCATTCCCATGAGAAGCAGGGCGAAGACTGATTTGCATATGGTTGGGTCCAAACTAAGGTGGCATGGTGAGCAAAAGAAAGAAGTGGTTGGGATGTTACCATGAGCAATTGCCAGTGCTTAGACAATTTACAAACATTCCTCCCATCACGTTTGTGTTTCTTGGAATGATACACCGGTCAGTCAGTTGCATGAGGTGAGAGAAATTCTCCTATGGATGGGGAATTTGTAACAATAGTTATTGCAGGCAGCTGCCATGTCAAGCAGACCTAATGATTAGCTGTCTTTTGGAAATGATAGTACCTTCAAACCTAATATGCATTTTTGTATGTAAAGCAATCTTTCAATTTATCGGGAACATTACCTTAGCTTTAATCACTGGTCCCAAGCAACAGAAAGGAATTGCATTCTTCAGTGCAGGAGTAATATGGAACTGGAAGTCTTTCAAATATCACAGCACTCAGTGTTCTAGAATGTTTTATTCGCGTCTGAAGAACAAACGAGTTTCTGAACTATTAATTTATTATTTTTCTTCACTGAAATACACCAAGTTAAGTGCCCATACCAAACCTCCTCCTCCCACCGTGAAAGTGACCATCCTGGTTCTTTCCCTTTCCACCACAATCCTCAAATCACCAGGATCTGCCCTCCACATGAATTTTACATGACAGAAATTACAGTAGCCCTTGTAGGCTTGTGTCTAAGTCCAGCCCTCTTTAATTTCTACGTGGCACCACTTGCCTGGCTCATGAGAGCTTGTGATATGGAGATGGTGTCATACGCTGTTGACACCCAACTTCTCATTTCCTTCGGACCAGACCCAGACAAAGTGAAAAGCAAGTTTGCTAATTGTATGAGGGAAGTCACTGCTTGGATGTCTTGTAACTATCTTCAACTAAACAGCAACAAGACCGAGATTATGCTTTTTGGGAAAGTGTCACAGCTCTGGTTGGCCGATTGGTGGCCGTCTGAAATGAGCCTTGCTCCTTCACCTAGGCAGTCTGTACAAAATCTCGGCGTGAAACTTGATCGGACTCTCTCCATGAAATGCCAAGTAAACGCCACCTGCAGCTCCTGCTTCACCACTATGAAGCTTCCAAAAAGGACTCTTCCTTGGCTCCCTGACAGTGGTAGAAAAACTTGTGTCCAAGCTCTCATAATCAGTTGCCTAGACTACAGGAATGCTCTGATAACATCAGTAAACAACTCCCTGCTGACCAAGTGACAGGTGGTACAGAACACCACGGCTAGACTCCTTTGTAGTGGTCCCTCTTGTTCCAACTTCCCTTATTCTTTGGAATCTCCATTGGCTGCCTCTTAGAAAATGGGTAATATTTAATCTCTGTTGTCTGACACTTAAGGCACTTCACAAATCCCGCTAGCCTACTTGTCCATGCATTTAATACCATATCAGCTCACGAGATGCCCTAGGTCTTCAGATAAAGCTCACTTGCATTCGGACCTCAAATCAGGGAGAGTAGATCTTTTTTTTTTTTCTACACTGCCCCCTATCATTGAAATAACCCCCCCCCCCCTTGTCTCTGCTAATGCTTAGTCGTTATGTCTTCCAAAAAGGGTTTGAAGGCCTGCATATACTCCGCTATTATAACTATGCTTTCTGGTCGACCACAAACATGCTCATTCATATATTAATCTCCATGTAACACCACTGCTTAGCTCTCCTTGTGCTTTTTTAAATGTGCAATTTTGGGTGACAAATTATTTTTGAATGAATTCAATAATGAACATAGTCGTAACTGATTAATTATTAATGTTGCGCTCGAAATTAATTTACTTAGTTGTTAGCAAGTGTGTTTATTAATGTAGTTTAGTTGTACCACATTTTTGCAGACACCATTTTATTAAAATGGATGCTGGTGTGGTTTTGTATTCGGTTCATCTTGCTACTGCTCATTACCTCCTTATTCCATGTTCCTGTGCATGACTTTTCTCCTCATCATATTCACAGAACACAGGACACAGTGACACACTTGGTTAATTTCTTGAGAGAGCATATATTGTGAATGGACCTTTTTTTGTGTACCTAATGTAACATTCTTAAGGATGCTTCCCCTGGAAGTTCAGTTGCAGGCTTGCTAGCACACTTGTGTATTACTCTTTGTTGGAGAATGTTTTGCATTGTGTTGTACATCTCCAGACTGCATTGTTGCTGTGGAAGCTAATGGAAGATTTCCTTTCCCTTCATGATGGGTTAGTGTTATAATTATTAGTATGATTGTGGTTATCTCTACTCTGATATGCTGAAGCACTATCCAACGCACACTAAAAAAGCGCTAGAGGTACTACCCTTCCTTTTGCCTCCCTCTCACACATAAAAACACACAAAGAAAAAGGAAGATGAAAATAAATAAAGTCAACATGAATCCTCTTTGGGAAACCCTCAGTGGTTTTTAGAATTGCCCTCATCCACTAGATAGTGGCATGCTTCATCATTAGGCATGCTACAACACTCTGGCACAGACCAACACTCAGAGCGAAACAAAAATCATTCTTTTTGGGGCAAATACCCCCACAAAAAAATTGATCCTTTGTGCAGAAAAACCTTAAAATTACCTAACAGGGTTCCCTCCTTACTTTAATCTGGGCCCCTCTTGTCAGGGTTAAAAACGTAAATCGGGGTGAACCTGGATAGTTAGTTCCCTGTTCCCCCAATTGCTATTAACAACATGTTTCGGCCTTCTAACCGCCATTTAGGGTCGACGGTCTTTGTCAGGATAAAGATCCCTTCTCTTATTTTCCTCACACTCCCTGTCACTGACTATGTGGATATAGGGAATCCATACAAGGCCATATTTGCTCAACAAGTTTGAGCAAGAAAACAGCCGCAGCAGCAGGCTAAGCTCTACTGTGCTTCCTGTGTGTGTAAGCTAACCCTGTTGTTTGGGAATAAATAAGGCAGTTCCTGTGATGAGTTATATTCTTCATTATGGCAGGGTGCAGTACCTTATATGGCAAATAGAGGTCGACAGGGAGACCTAGTAACAGGCGAAGATACTGCACCCTTTCTTTGCTTCATGGATTTTCTTTTATTAGTCATGCTACTGCTAGGATAGTTTTTGAGAATTTCTTTTAACAAACATTCTCATTTGCAATGCCAGTAGCTCTAAATTAAACTAATGCAAGACCTATTGCACATGCTTGTTCCGAGTTGTTCACACTATGACCTAAAAGCTGTCTGTCTGAAGTACTACAGTTTTGATTTGTTAGTTGTTTTTGAGCAATTGCATAAACATGTAACCAATACCAATTTCCTTGGAGGCCAATAAAATGCCTGGGTATTCGCTTTTAAATAACTCTTAAGATTGTGTTCTTACAGTTTAGGAAAACTGTGTGAATAAATGTTCTAGAAGTAGCTGGGGTTTTTACTGCAGCGTTTAAAATTTACAGTTAAGAAAGGCTGGCAAAAAAGTAAAGGAACTGTGGGAGTTAATTAACTTTTACTTTCTCGCTCCCCAAAAAGGTTTTATTACTATAAACCTAACCACAATTTGCATATGGTGGCATTCACAGAATGACTTTGCCAAACCCATTTGCATATGCCACACTTTCTTTGCACTGGGGTGGATTTTCCATTGGCCTGACAGAGCACGGGGAGTTACTGTGGATGCCAGTAAGAAATATGTTCAGGAGAGAAGTCAATATAAAAGTAGGTAATTCAATATGCAAAATGTTCCGATGGCCTACTGTTTGGGATAAGAATAGTATTCTGCACTAACTAACCAACATAGCATATCAAAGTCAGTTTGACTTAACATCTCCAAAGAGGCAGTGGGCATAGAGCCAATCATATAGACATAGCCGCGATCCATGCTGATCCCCAACTAGCACTCCTGTCGACGCCAAGCAGTGCAGCATGCACCTTGACACCCTTGCCAACATATATATAGACCCACACAGTGCATACTGACATCTGTGGACAGAATGCACAAACCCTTATATTCACAGACTCTCACAATATTGGTTGGATTTGTGAATGTGTGAGTACTTGAATGAAAAGGTTGAGTATGGATGGATATTTGGATTCTTGCGGGGTACTTGTGGTTACATTAATAAATTTGGTGGATTGGTGTATGTGTGTATATATATTAGTGTTTGCAGTATGTGAAGTTGCCAGGTGTTTTTATTTTGTTGTTTTCGAGGTTGAGATGAAATATATCTACTTTGCGTAGCTGCTCTTGTTTGTTTTCAATTTACACCTTGTATTCGTTTTGAAATTTGTTGTGGTTTGAGGCATGCCAAACGGATCATAATAAATCTGCAATCAGCTTTGAGCAACCTAATTTTGTTTCTGACCTGTAAGGTACATGCTACAACGCACATATCTGAGTGCTGTTAAGCAATATATATGATAGATCAGGCCATGCACTCCCTTTTGTCTGGAGAGCTAGATTTTTCTTGTTCGCACCTATTAACAGTTCCTCAAATAAAACTGTGGCCCAAGATACTGATAGAACATGTTAGGTGGAAGACAAGTACAGATAATATGGAGCACCCACCTGGACTTTAGTTTGTGAAGAGACCAGATCACACTGTTCTTTTGAAGCAGATGTCCATGGCATTCCTCTAGACCAGCGGTTCTTAACTTTTTGTCTTCTGTGGACCCCCACTGAATCAATACTCTAATCCAAGGACCTCCCCACCCCGAGTCATTATTGGAAGATGGGGACTCACAGCCGAAGCAATTCCTCAGATTTCAAACTTAAAACCATACATAAAAATACAAAAAGTATACACTAAATAAATACTCCAATATTTAAATGTTTTTTAAATTTATAATGAAATATGGAAGTATTCACTGTTCCTATTTATATATACCTTATTCATCTTAATTTAGTAATTTTAATATTTAATTTTGTAAAACAATCATGAACCAGACCCCCTGGTTAGGCCTCACCGACCACTAGGGTTTTTTGGACCACAGATTAAGGACCACTGCCATAAACTCTTTCATAGCACTGGTGCCTGTGATAGTGTTGAAAGAAGATGCTAGAATCTGTTTTTAGTTGACTGGATAGAATTAGTGTTTGAGGGATTTGGGAGGGACGAAGAGCAAGCTTCTTCAGACTAAACAACTCTTTTACTGTCTTGGAATTTAGCACAGAAAGTAAGAGTATTGTGGGGTCTGAGGAAACCTCTTTAAAATTTGTTTAGGGGCACCTATAAATTAAATGCTAGATCTGTGCCTAACTCACTGGCACTAGAAATCTTGCCTGCACCTTTGAAGAAGCATGCAACAGGAGAACCTTTTACTGATTATCTGCCAAGGGAACATTGAAATTATCTTTGTTCCTACCCAGGACTTTATTCTTTATGTCCAGAATTATTTCCTGAACTGATGGAGTCAGTTTTCTACTCTTGGCACTTTGATAAGTTTCTGGTAAGAGAAGCTTTGAGCCTGTAGGAAGAAGTTGCATCTGCAGCTCCGAGCTCAGATATAACTGGTCCAGTGAAAATGGATAGAACAGTCTTCCGTGGTTGTGTGGTGATACCTAAGCACATTTGTCAAGACTGATCAGTGCTGCAAAACATACCTATATGTTTGACAGGTGCAACAACTATAAAAAGTCCTTGGAACATTTCTATAATGTAACCTTCAGAAGACCTATGCACTCCAGATAAGGGGGTTCTTTTCAAGCCCTTCTGCCCTTCTGACATAGGCAGAGCATTTTTTTTTACATGTTTAGTAATCAATTTTAATTTGACTATTGCATCAGTTATTTTCAGTGTTTTTCTTCATTATGATTTTATTTGGTTGAAAACTGAATCTGTGTTAAAAGGAAGCTTTTTCCTGTAGCAGTCTGTCAACATCCATTTCAAAGGGGCAGTGAAGTATGCAGTTGTTGAATTCGTCGCTGCATCACCACTCCCCTTGTTTTCTGCTGCATAAAGTGTACTTTAATCTTTTTTGTTCTGACCCACTACGGGGTTTATGTGAGAATTTGTTCAACAACATTACTTTGTTTGCTACTTTATATTTGCTTTATATGTTTTACAGAGTTTCACCATACATTTGATTATTTTGCCAAATTAAACTATAGAGATATAAAAATATTCAGACCTTTCACATTTCCTCATCACCCTACCATGATTGTTGTTTATGAATTGCACATTTCACCTAGCCCCTAGCTAAGCCCCCATGTAATATAACAATCTCTGATATTCTCATCAGTCACATTCTTGGTCTCGTTCTTGAATAATCCCAATGTATTAGCTGACAACTACATTACAGGTAACAGTGGACAACGTTGATGTGCTCACAGATATATGGGGGTGCGCACAGAACCCAAAATTCAATGGTGTACCAACAGTCTTTTTAGTCTAATTTCGACAAATTTGCTGTATAAGAAAGTGATGGTGGCAAACTGGTACTAAATTCTGTCAAGAACTTAGTTCCCTTGGCATGTGGTTCTTATTATTAAGTTATTTTATTTTCTGCCAAATATATCTTCACTTTTTTAAATTGCCTAAGCAGTTATTAGCATTCATGAAAGCTACATCCTATGAAGAGAATCCTTCTTACCTGCCTACGCAAATTGCACATGTTCTTAATCTGTTGACTGCATACTTTGCAGTCCTCTCCACACTGTCTACTAACAGTTGTACTGGTGGCATAGTCCCTGAAGGGGTATCCTCATTTTTTTCTGTGCTTAGGCAGTTTGTACATGTTGGGCGCCCAGTTGACAAACTCAAAACTGAGGTAGATCTGCTCTTTCACTCTCTTCGCTGAGGAGTCCAATTTTCTTTATTCAAGCACTTAGTTAAACATTGATAACATAATTGCTGTTTATATCTCTCTTTGTCTATTTGCCCATTGCTAATAGCTATAGTTAACTCTGCAGCACAGTGGGTGGTTGGTGCACCCAGACGCCACCTTCCTTTTTGCTTAAATAGTACTCTTTGCACTTCTGCTGACGGACCCATTTCAAACAGTCGTGCATTATCGTCATGGCAATGTAATTTATTACCTTGGGTCTCAGGCAGGGAAGACTCTGGTTGCAGGTGGCACTAGTTTTACAGGAAGTAAGGTTTGCAAATGACCTGATCAGAAGGTTTACTACAAACAGCTCTCCAGAGCCAGTTAAAATGTGAGGCTTGACTGCATCTTTTTTTAATTGTATTTATTTTTAAAACATACACACTCATTTCATCTTTGACTTTCTTTAACCAGCCGCTGTCTTGAGACTTTGTTAGTCACATCTTGTGTTAGCCCAGTACAGTATTTATATCTCAGCTAATGCTAATACTATTGACTGTATATTCTAACTTCCTCTCGAGTGCTCGAAATAAAACCTCATGAAAGACTACTTTCTGACTATAGTCCTTTGTCCCCCCCAGGCCATTCAGCCCATTCACATTTGTTGTACTTGTTAAGTATGGCTACATCTGGGAAGGCCTCTTGTACCAGCCTTCGTGAGGGTGAACACAAATGAAGCTTATACTGGAAACCACCTGGTTTTACAGTGTGGAGTCATATTTTTTCTTGAATTTCAAAATGATCAAAAAAGCGCCTTCACTGAGAGCACGAGAAGGACATTAAAGGTGAGTGTCTCATTACCTCCCGTCCCTCCCTCGCCTTCCTTCAGTACAATTGAGGCCCCGCCTCCCACCCAGACCCACCCCCAGCATAAAAACTCTGCCCGCCCCCACCTCCACCTGTTTTTTTCTGTCTCACTGGTGAGACTCACCCTTTCAGTTCCTCCCTGTGGCGGTGCCGGGGAGTCTTCGGTTTTGCTCTCTGCTGTGGCGGTGCCCTCTGCTGAGTTCTCCCGGCGGCGCCTCCTCTCCTCGTCTCCCTCGTGGTGTGGGGGCGGAGCGGTGGCTCAGGAATCCGCAGCGGTGCTTTGGCGGTCCTCCTGTGGCTGGGGCTGTGTTTCCGGGTCGGGCTGCGTGGCTGCCTCCTCCCGGTATGCTGTGTTCTCGGAGGCCAGGTAGGACGGATTTTTGCCCGTTTTTTGTTTCTTTTCCATTCCGGTTGGCCTTGAACATCCCCTTGGCCTTGTCCATGCTGGGCGACACGAGAGGGCTAGCTGCTGGTCCTGTGGAACGCGGTTGTCCGCTCTCCTGGATGTCGATTGCAAAAGCGGTCGGGCTGTGTTGATGTTATGGGACATGCCCGGCTGCACTTCCGCTTAGGCTTCTGGGGCGGATGCGACCCTACAGCCCATCGTGTCCGGCTGTGTGTGTGCTCCTCGAGGAACTGCTTGGGCGTTTCTCTTGCCCTGTGGTACTGGCCTTGGGGCTGTACTTAGGCGGCTGTTCTGGTGCCTTTGTTGGCGCTGTGTTCGCTGGCTGGGGTTCGTTTCCTGCCTGCGCTCCGTGATTCCTTTGGTGGTGGCCTTGGCGGTCGTCTTCCTCTGGGTCGCGTGGGGTTGTTGCTAGTGTCAGGGTCTCCGGTCCCCCTGGGGTGCCCTGGTGTCCTGGGCTCCGTGGGGGTTGTTCTGCCTCTCATGTCCGTGGATGGTGCTGGACTTGGTGGTGGCTGCTCTGTCCTGTTCTCAGGGGTTCTGTTGCTGCCTTCTGCGTCCCCTCTTCGTCCTGCTGTTCCTGTGGATAGCGGGTTCCCTTCTGGCATCTTTGGGTGTCTGGGTCCTCCTCCCGCCGCTGGTGCTGCCTGTGGCTCCGGGGTGGTGGGCGTTTGGGACGTGGGTCGCTGGTCTCCTGTACTGGTTGGCAGAGTTTTCCTCTTTCCTGCTGGTCGGGGCCTGTGGGTCTCTTTCCATGGTGTCCCCGGCCCTCCTGGTTGGGCTTGCCCCTTTGTGCCGGGGTGGGGGTTGGTGCTGTGTGTGGCGTGCGTTGCTCATACTTGTTGTATGTGCGTGGTGCGTGTGGCTTTGTCCGCTGTGGTGCTGCCCTGCTTCCAGTTGTTTGGCGGTTTCCTGTGCGGCCTGCCGTTGGCGGTCTCTTCCCAGCCCTCCTTCCTTCTGCACTGTGTTGGTCCTGATTGGTTTCAGGTTTCTCTGCGCGCTCGGTTTGCGCTGGGGCGTTTGCTTCTGGGCTGCATGTCCCTGTCTTCCTCCTGTGGCTGTGCTTCTTGGTGGGGGTCGCCCCTTTCCTCCAGTTGTGCAGTTGTCCTCTGTCCTGGCCGCGCTGCTTGGTGGGCCTGTTGTTCTGCTTGGCTGCTGCCGTGGCACTGGCTGGCCTGTTCTCTGCTTCTTCTGTGCCCTCCTTGGTGCTGGGTTTCGTGGAGTTTGCGGTGGCGGTTCGGGGTGGCTGCATGTCGCCACCTTGGGCCCTCTGCTTGCCTTGCCTTCGTTGGGGCGTCCTGCCTCTCGCGTGCCTTGCACTGGGGCCTCTCCGTGGTCCCTGCTGTGGGTTTTCTCCTCTGTCTTTCGGGTGGGCGCGGTTTTGACCGTTCCTTTTGCCCTGGCTGACTGCCTCTTGGTCGGAGTGCCTTGCCCTGTTGGGTTCCTGTCACTGCTGTATGTTCTTGGTGCGGGTTCCTCCGGTTTGGTGAGGGTTGGGCTGTCTCCGGTGCCTGTCTACGGTTCCTGCTGGGTGGCTCTGCTGGACTGGGTGTCCTGTTTGCTTACCATGTGTTCCGTCTGCTGGGTTCCTGTCGGTGGGGCTTGGGTCTTGGGCCCGCTCCTTTCTGGGGCTGGGGTGTCCGGCGGCTTTGTGCCTGTCCTGGTTCTCCTGGGTGTCTGCTCCTGGATTTGGCTGGTGCCCTTCCGTGTGTTGGCCCTTCGGGCTGCCTTTCCGCAGGCCCTGCCTGGTGGTTTTTGGCATGCCATGTATTTTGGGGTCGCTTCTCTCCACTTCCCGGTCACTGCTTCTTTTCTGCATTTCCTGCGGTTCTATGTGGGGTGTGCCCGTTTCTGCTTCCTTCCTCTTCAGCCTCGGGCCTTTGCCCTGGGTCTTCCCGCATGTCCGGGCGCTATTAGGTGGCTCTCGTTCAGTCTGTGCTCGGCCCCGTTCCTTTGTCCGGCGGTTGCCTGGCCTCTCTTCCTTCTTGGGTTCGGGCCTTGTGGCCCCGGGGGCTCCTCCGGCTTATCCTGTGGCTGCTTGTGCCGGGGTGCCTGGCTTCTGCGGTGTTCCCTGGGCTTGTTTTCTTCTTCTTGGCCTGTCCCTCTGGTTCCTGTTGGGTTGGTCTTCGGGGTCTGTTGTCCCTGCTTCCCTTGTCGGTCGGTCCACGGGGGGGGGCTCTCCTGGTGGCTCGGCCGCTGTTGCCTTCTGGCTCGGTGTTCGCTGGCTCCTCTGGCTCCACTTGTGGTGGCTTCGGTTGCCGGCCTGTTCGGGCGTGGCTGGGTTCGGGTTCCTGTTCTGGTTCCTGCTGCTCTCCCGGGGGTCCGCTTGCTGGTTGCTGTTGCGGCCTTTTTGGCCTTGCCCTGGTGCCCTTTCGGGGCTCTCTGCGGGTCTGTGCGTGTTGGCTCCATCTGACACTCCGGTGGTGTTGTCCTTTGCCGCATCCTGGGTGGGTCCAGGTTCTGGTCCTTGTTCCTTGGTTGCCTGCGTCCTGTTTCTGGGGACTCTGGTCTGGGTGCTGGGGCTGTCGGCTCTCTGCTTCTGTGGGTGTCCTGTGTGCTGGCTGTTCTGTTATGCTGGGTCCTTCCTTCCCGGTGTCTGTACTGTTGGTGGGTCTTTGGGGCCTCCCTGTGGTGGTCCTGTTTGTGGCGCCGCGGTCGGCCTGGGTGGCCCGGTTGGGGTCTATGGGCTGGGATCCCGGGTCTTGGGGGGGCGTCTGGCCCTCTCCTGGGCCTCTGGCTCTTCGGTGTGCCTTTCCCTGCCCTGCCTTTTACGTTGCTTGGGCCTTTCTGGTGCGGGCGCTGTGGGTCTGTGCTCGGGGGTTGTTGGTTGCCCCCCGTTGGCCTTGGGCTCCTTGTTTTCCTCTCCTGTCCGGGTTGTGTGTCGCTCGGTGGAGGTTCCTTCTGGTGGCTTAGTGCCCTTTGGAGTTTCGTGTCCTTCCCCTGGGTTCTGTGCGGGGTTTGCCCTGCTGCCTGGCTGTTGTGCAGCTGGTCTTGGCTGTGTTGGGGGGTCCTGTTTCGTTGGCGGTGGCTTGCTGGCTTCCCCTCGGTCCTCCTCTTGGCTGTCCTCTGCTTGGTGTTTGCTGGCCTTTTTTGGTCCTGCTGTTCTGCTCTGGGTGTTGTTCCTGTGGTGCTGGCCTCCTTTTGGTGTGGAGGTTCCCTCCGGCTGGGGTCCTGCTGGGGTTGTCGGTGGCCCCTCTGCGAGTGCAGTGTGTTGCTTTCCAGCTTCTTGGTGCTCCTGGCTTCCTTGCGTGTTGCCTGGGGTCTGTTGCCTGGTTCTTTTTTTTTTTTCCCGGGTCTGGGTGTTTGTTCCCTGGCCTGTCGGGTCCTTCCCTTCGGGGTCTTTGCTGCTGGTGTTGGATGTCCTGTCCGGTCCTCCCTTTGGGCCCCTTGGGGGTCTTGGGTTGCGGCTTTTGCCTTTGGGCCTTGTTTTTTGGTTGACATCGCCCCTGCGGGGCGCTTGGGGTTGTTCTGGGCCCTGTTTTTGGATGTTTCCTTTCTGTCTGGGCTGTTCGACTCTGTTGCTTTTGGGTCCGGTTCCTTTCTTTGTCCCTTCCGGTGGCTCTGCGTTTTGGCTCTGTCACAGGTTGCTTTTGCCTGTGTTCTGTCCTGCTCCTTTCTTGGCTGTGGGGTCTCGTTTGCTCGGTTTGGCTGTCCGGCATCTTTTGCTGTGGGGCCTGCTGGTTGTGGAGTCCTTCCGGGTGGGGGTCTCTTTGTCTGTTCGCTGTGGTCCAACTCTGGTTGTGGGTTTTGGTCCGCGTTCTTGATGGCTCTTCCTCTTGTGGGGGTAGTTCCTCCTTTGGGGGTTCGGGACTCAGGGTCTTGTCCTCTTTGCGAGGCCGGGGATGTTGTTCTGCTGTGTTTTGGGCACTGTTTTGTGTTCTTTGTCACTCAGTTGTCCGTCCCTGTTTTCTTCTGCTTGCTATGTCCTCAATTGTACTGAAGGAAGGCGAGGGAGGGACGGGAGGTAATGCTTCCATTTCTAACGATAATGGCATTACTCCTAGTCCTACTCCCTCGCCTTCCTTCAAGGACCCTCCCTCCCTCCCGGTGCGGTTCAACTGAGTGCTAGCTCGGCTTGTTTATGTACAGGTGGAGGTGGGGGCGGGCAGAGTTTTTATGCTGGGGGTGGGTCTGGGTGGGAGGCGGGGCCTCAATTGTACTGAAGGAAGGCGAGGGAGTAGGACTAGGAGTAATGCCATTATCGTTAGAAATGGAAGCATTCTACCACAGCTTAAAATGAAAGCATATTTTGGACGTCTAGTTCTGCATCCTTCAATTCTCCTGGCGTTTATTCTTTGGGAAAGATTAATAGATAATATTACAATGGGTTGTAAGTGGGAGTGCCCCGGCCACTTAAATTTCTATCTATTGTCCCAAGGGGAGGGAAGGTAAGCTGATTCTGAGGAGGCTTCGTTGATGATTTGCACTTTTACCCACTAAGAGGACTTATGAGGAAAAATAGAATTAAAAGTTGCTGAAATGCCAATATTTATATCTTAAGCTGGCATTGTGGTCGACTTCCAGGGCACGGATCCAGGATTTTTTTTCTTTTGAACTTTGACAAAATGAGGGAAGATAGCTCAAATTTAAGTTTCAGTTTCATAGAGTTGTCATTCATCCACAACCAAATATGTTTGAGGCATCTGTAGATATTTTAAAAGCCAGTCGGATCCTCCCTCCTGTCAGTTGTGATCTGCAAAAAAATTCATAGATCTGGAAAATGAGGAAAATGAGGATGTTGAACATCAAAGAGAGTTTGAAGGAACCCCTAGATGCCCTGCAAATAATGTATTCACTTCGTCTATTGAGGAATTCTTTATTCCACTATAGTAGAGGACAAGGGATCCCTAGCCACTCTGTTAGATGGACGGTCAGTTTTCTGATCAATGTGTCATGTGTTGCAGAGGAGTACTAAAGGATTAAGGTGGGTGCTTGGTTCTCTTCCATGGTGGATGGATAGTTTTTCCAGATTCTTTTTTTTACTTCTAGATGTTCTGAACCCAATGCACAGTGGGGTTACAGTGAAATCTTTTTAAAGTCTCCTCCCAGTTCTTTGTCTTGAAGTATTGGATATATTTAGGATTTCATTAGTATGAATGTTTTGAAGAAGGCAAAGATCTTTTTTTTTTTTTTAAACATTGGGTTGGCCCTGTATTTTGTTTGAAATTAATCCTTCAATATTTATATAATTCAGTGTTGAAGCATTCAAAGAACTTCTTAAAATGTGAAAGTGTGAGATTTTGATAACCTATGATGTTGCTGTTTTCATGCGCTTATTAATGTAAAACAATTACTCCCCTTCTCAGAGTGTTTTGAATGCTATGTTGTATCCCGTTAGCCTCACTTTTGATTTCCAGGTTACAATTCTTCAATGTAACCATTTATTCAGATGCTGTGGTGATAGGTTTCCTACTTTTTTGATCTGAATAGGTGCGGTTAACTTGTGTGGTGACATATCTGCATGGAAAGTGGTCAGCAGTTGGTATTTGTTCATTTTTAGTGTCTCTTCTGCTTCAGAAAAGTCTCCAGTGCATAAACCACCACTCTAATTTTTCAGATAATCTTGTCTGGCTATAACCACAAAAGAAACTGAGCAGGTTAGCCAGGAGCACTAAACTTTTGCTACAAAGTGGAAATTGACCCTACCCAGAATTCTAGGTCTGCTCTTATGTGTGGTACTCAGTGATGTCTTTTGAATATACTAGTCTGGTTTAGCTCATTCACAAACCATCACTTATTTCATTTCATAAAAATTATAGAAGGTCTATTAAATTCCCAAACAGAGGCAGCAGACCTATTGCATTAGTCTGTTCCTAAAAATGTAAGAAAACGCAGTTGCTGCCTAATGCTGAAAAGCCTTTGCCTTCCAGTCTCATTGTGACTGGTGGCGGACATTGATGCACAATATATACATTTACTTGGCTCCCATTTTGTCTTTGGAGCTACAACTGAATCAGAAGCTAAGTGTGCCTACTTGTGTTCATTTCAAACCTTATCCTACACAAAGCAGATTGAGGGCACAGTACACCTTTTAATGTGGGCATCAACAAGGTGTTACCAAATGACTTATTTTTAAATCTCACTCTTGGTGGTTCCAGTGGTGCCTGGCACAGAGTTAAGCCGTTTCCAAGCCTTATTCAAGAGTTCTATCTAGTTAGGTGCGTACTTCTTCACTGGTGCTTCTAGTCATTCTGACGTGCATCGGGCTGGATAGTCGGCATATATTTGCCCTATTTGGCTGCCACACATTGGAACTCCGCCCTCCTTACTACTCTTCACCCCAAATCCACTTTTTTGCTGACGGTCAAATCATGGCTGTTTGGTTCAGTTTATTGCTTACCTTCTGCATCCTAACTTTTCAGACACATGCCATTATTGGGTAACAGCAGCACTTTTATGAATAATAATTTAAACTTCCATATCCACATTTTCCATTACTTTTCAGTGAATCACAATAGCGTGCAAAAACAATTTGGAATTGGCCTATTTTCCCACAGCATGCGGCCTGGCCATGGGCATGATATAGTCCAAACCTGCAATTTACTGGTAAATCGAGCCAATATCAGACTCGATAGTATAAAGCATGTTTATGGAGGCCAGAGGTATAAAGAAATTGAGTCATTGAGATGTGTGGTTACCAAGGCAACTATGCGGTTCATTCATTTGCAACAGATGCACGCACTGGAAAGATTTAGCAAATTGAAAGGATGTGCTCTCAATTAATTAAGTGGAAGCTTAAGTGATGCAACCCATTGTAAGCAACAAATCTTTCCATGTACTGGGATTGAGTGCCTATGTATGTAATATGTAGGGAGTGGGGTCTGGAAACTATAGATGTGCTGTGAACTTTTTAGAGCACTCCTACTTGCTTAAATCCATTGATTGATTTATTTTACCGAGATTGCTTTTACCGTTTTCCAGTGTATGCAAATTGACATCCGGAAATTTGAGTTTGGATGAGTGAGTGAAGGGGGTGGGGAGGATTATCAAATACTTAGAAAAACAAAATGTTGCAAAAGCACAAAAGAATGACATGCTCTGCTTTTAGCAGTGCAGTTAATCCATTCCGCCAAATACCATCAAGTGTAAGCAGCACCTGTAGTTCTGATATTTTGTAACCAGATTTTAACACAGTTATTTAATGGGGTTTTATGTGATTGCATGTTCTAGTTGTTGGCGATAATCTTACAAAACCGTATTAGCAAACACGAGATATGTGAGAACGTATAAATTGTCTTTATTATTTCACTGTATGTTTATAATTATTATTGGACATAATTGGATTGAATCGATCTTACATTTTTAGGTTTAAAGTATTTTATTAAGTACAGTGGTACAGCAGTGAAAATAAAAAGGAAAAAAGGCAATAAAAGACAGTCAATGGCATAGTAAATCAATGCTTTCTCCAGGGCTCACTGCCACCTATAAAGTTCAACAGTCCCAGCCTTGTAAGGGCCGCCCTGGGTGGCCGTCTCGAGTACTGCACCCGAATGATGGACTGTAAGCAAATAACAACCCCACTGTACCTCTCTTTCAATATAACAAACCTCCCCAACAACCACCCGTGCCCACCCCTCTCCCCTTCCCCCCTTCCCTCCCCCCGTCCGGTGCTGTACGAGGTAGAACGCAGACACTCACAACTCCTATCCGTCTCTACTCCCACTTTACGTGTGAGGTTCCCCCCCCCCCCATCCTGACCGTTTACTGTATCGGCGGTGTAAGTCTCAGAAGCCTCAGGTATCTCGGGCATGTAAGCTCCTTGAATTCAGTGGCCAGTAGTGTATGGAAGGGTTGCCACAGCTCTTCGAATTGATCAACCTCCCCAGCCAGTGTGAGCGATATTTTTTCCATTCCCAGAACATGCCACAGCCTGTGTAGCCAACCCGTAATTGAGGGGATAGTGGGTGTGCGCCAGTGTATTAGAATGTTCTGTACCGCTGAGCCCAACGCAATAGCAATGTGCCTTCCCCTCCGGGATTTCAGCGGGTACATAAGGCATTGGGGAGACCCAGCAGGGTATAGGTCGGGAAGCGGGGCAACTCGACACCAAAACAGGTATCTATCTCATTGATCACCTCTGTACAATATTCCTGTAGCAGTGGGCAGTCCCATAAAATATGTGTCAGTGTGCCAAAAAGCCCGCAATTGCGCCAACATGCAGTGTCTATGAGCCGGTTCATTTCATGCAGGCGCTCTGGAGTGTGGTACCAATACGTAGACACCTTGGTGAAGGTTTCGGTGAGTCCTACATGATATGCAGAATGTCGTGCTCGGTACGAGATTTGCTCCCATTCCTTGTGGCTAAGTGTTCTCCCCAGTTCCCTGTTCCATCTCTCCCTGCCGGGGGTATAAAAATGTGGAGGGTGGCGGCTGCAGCATTTTATACAGATCAGATATGAGTTTAGCGTCCGATGTACGCGTCGCCAACCATCTTTCATAAGGCAACAGGTTCCTGTCTGCCGACTCCCGCACCTGTGGCTGCAGGGCCCAGTGTCGAACCTGCCAATATCTCATCCTATCTGCCTTGGTCATCTGGTAATTCTCTTTGAGGTTCTCAAAGGGGAGGATCCCGTCCTCACCGTATACATGAAAAAGTGCCCTGCATCCTCTCACCCGCCAGTGTGTGAAGGCTCCCGGTTCCGTCCCCGGTGTGAAGTCCGGGTTGTCCACAATAGGTGTGAACGGAGAAGGGAACGTGGTGAGATCAAAAGGCTTGTTAGTGGCGTCCCATACCCTCAGCGGCACCCTTGTGATATAGGATGCGTAAAGGTTCGGGGGACGGTGCGGTCTGCGCAGGAACGGTATTTCTTGCAGGGGCCGGCCCGCCACCGCCTGATCCTGGAAGAGCCAGTGCTTGTCTGACTCCCACCTGCTCCATTCCACCAGGTACCTTCGCTGTGACGCCTGGAAATACTTTTGAAGATCAGGGATCCCCAGTCCCCCCGCCTCCGGTGCTAAAGTCGTCAATGCCCTCTTCATTCGGGGTTTACGGCCCTGCCAAACAAATCGGGATAGTTCAGTCTGCATCTGCCGTATCCAACCCTTAGGGGGCTGTAGCGGTAGTGCACGGAATAAATACAGGATCTGGGGTAAGACTGTCATCTTAATTGCCGCTATCCTGCCTAGCCAGGATCTCGTCCCCTTGTTCCATCTCCCCAGCTCCTCTTTTACTTTCTTGCTCAGCGCCTCGTAATTAACCGCTACCATCGCCTGTAACGTGGGAGCCAGCAGGATACCCAGGTATGGCACGTGGTGCCGTGACCATCTTAGCGGGAAACACCTCTGCAAGTCCTGCCTCGTCGCAGGCGTCAGGGAGACATCCAATGCTGTAGATTTCCCCACATTCATTCTAAATCCAGCCGCTCCCGCGAAAGCCTTGAGCTCTTCCATACATGCGGGCAAGGCCCGCCTCGGGTCCTCTAGTGTAAAAATTACATTGTCTGCATAGAGGCTAACCGTGTGAGTATAACCTCCCATCCTCACACTGGTCGCGCCCGGGTTCTGTCGCACTCTTTGGGCAAAGGGCTCCATGTAGAGAGCAAAAAGGAGAGGGGATAGTGGGCACCCCTGTCTTGTGCCGCGTTCAATATTGAAGCGCCTCGAGCCACAGCCATTGACACGCACCGTTGCCGACGGGAACTTGTAACAGTTAAACACCATGCTTCTAAATGTCTCCCCTATGCCCATTCGTGCCATCACCTGCTCCAGATACGGCCAGTGCACCCGATCGAACGCTTTTTCGGCGTCGACCGAAAGTAGCATCCTCTCCCCTGGGATCCGCGAAGCCTTTTCCAGTATATGCACTAACCTCTTAGTATTATCTACCGTTTGCCTGCCGGGTACAAAGCCGGATTGGTCCGGTTCAATCAGCCCAGGGAGATACTGCGCCAGTCTCGCAGCAAGGATCCCCGTATAGATTTTGAGGTCGACATTTAGGAGGGAGATCGGTCTGTACGAGCTACACTGAGCCCTGTCCTTCCCAGGTTTGGGTATGACCGACACTGTAGCCTGTAGGAGATCCGGCGGGATAGCACCAGGGCAGGCGAAGGAATTAAACAGCTTGGTCAGTATGGGCGCCAAGATCGAGCAGAACGTTCTGTAGAAAAGGGTGGTGTAGCCGTCTGGGCCCGGGGCCTTCCCGAGTTTCAGCCTAGAAATTGCTGCAACAACCTCCTCTATCCTAATCTCACGTTCTAGGTAGTCGTCTTGCGTCGGAGCCAGGGACGGGAGAGCCACCGAGTCCAGATACTCATCAGGCTCACCCATCATCGAGTCACCCTCCACGTAGAGCTCAGAGTAGAATTGGCGGAAAGCCTCAGCTATTTCGACGTCCTCTGTGACTGACTGCCCCCCTGCCACCGCAATTTCCTTAACTCGACGGCATTGGTGCGTAACTCTGAGCTTAGCTGCAAGTAATCGTCCGCATCGATCCCCTTCTGTATAATATGTGTGTTTTAGACGTAGTGCCGCATATTCAGCCCTGTCTAAGTCCAAAGACGATAGGATTTTCCTCGCCGCTTTCAGCTGTTTACAAATCCTGGGAGCCCCAGTGCGATGATGTACTTGCTCCAGTTCCCTGACCTTTTGCGTCAGTTCCTCCCGTTTAACCTTCCTCTCTTTATTTTCGGCTGAAGAAATCGCTATGAATTCTCCCCGCAAAACTGCCTTAAGTGCTACCCACTGAGTCGCCAATTTGGTGTCGGGGTTGGAGTTATGCAGTTGAAATTCTTTCACAGACTCTGTTATGCGCTGTACCACAGTCTTTTTGTGTAGGAGAGTGTCTCGAAGACGCCAGACTCCACGATGGACTGGGGTCGACGGGGGGAGGAAGGTCCCCAAGACCGGCGCGTGATCTGAAAGGGAGATGACCCCCACCTCGGAAGCAGTGGCCATGTCCCGAACCGGGCCAGAGACCAGCAGATAGTCCAACCGAGCGTATGTCTTGTGTGCGTGTGAATAATAAGAGTAGTCCCTATCTAAGGGATGAAACCCCCGCCAAAGATCGTGCATATCTAACTCGGCTAATTGTGTTCTCACCGTGTTCGACAATTCCCCCGTCTGTGGGTAACGCTGCACTGATCTATCCAGTGAGGAATCGAACACCAAGTTCAGGTCCCCCCCCAGAATAATGTGTCTGTCTGGTGACGCTGTGACATCTACTAATGCAGAGTGGAGGAATCGGTCCTGGTGCTCGTTTGGGCTATAAACCGACCCTATTGTAAACTGCAGAGGTCCAAATTTAAATCTATAGGCTAGCAGTCTCCCCTTCTGTTCTATGAATTTGTGTAATACTTCTCCTCTAAAGGATTTAGATACTAGGATAGCTACCCCAGCCGTTTTAGTGGTATTGGAGGAAAAGAACTGTGTGGGGAAGGAACGGACCGTAACCTATGGCAGTCACCAGCTAGCAGGTGCGTTTCTTGAAGCAGACAGATGTCTGCCTGTGAGCCCTCTAATAAGGAGAGAATCGCTCTTCGTTTCGTGGGATTGTTTAACCCTTTTACATTCAGGGTCACTACCTTCAGCCCCGCCATACCAAATCAGAGTCACCTCGCATCAGCGGTCGGCCTGTAGCAGAAAGTACCAAACCATCGATCGGATAGGCCTGCGAGCTCTGGCGAAGCTGAAGGAACTCAGCAGAAGCACCGGACAGAGCTGCCCCAAACTCCCCCCTCCCGGATCCCATGTCCCCCAAACCCCAACTCCCCAACCCCCCCACCCCGTACCCCAACTCGAACCCCAAACTTCCCCCTCCAACCCATCTCCCTCAACCCCCCCTTGGTCCTCAGTCCTGATAGTCCCAGTCCTGCCCTTACCGGACAAGCCTGTGGTAAATTACCTTCGTGGGTGACCTGCCACAAGTATCCCTCCTTCGCCCTCCCGCCCCCACCTACCCCCAAGCCTGCTCCAACAGTAATGCAATGTCATTCTCCCCCCGGAGCCATGTTATGCGGTCAGTGCCACTTCATCCTCAACCGCTGAAGTCCTGGAAACAGTTCGAATTGCATTTGCCATCTCAGCTCTAATAGTGGGTGAGCCCGGCCTCCGTGAGGTGGCTGACGACCTGCGTCTCGAAACCCTCCGCCAACCGCTGTTTGTAGGATCTCCCCTCCTCGGTGTGGAAGATTCCTCCTCTTCCGCAGTGATCCCCAGCACTTCGCATATGTCCTGGAGAGACCGTAGCTGGTGCGATTCTTCATTCCATCTGAAAATGAGGCGAAAAGGGTGCCCCCACGAGTAGGGCGTGTCATGTTGCCTCAGGAAGTCCGTTGCAATCTTAAACGCTTTGTGCTTCTGGAGTGTGATCGTGGACAGGTCCTGATACAGCGCCACTGGATGACCTCGGAATGTTATCGTCTGCTTCCTCCTCGCCTAGGTCATGATCCGCTCCTTCAGCGGAAAATCGGGAAGGAAAGCCAGAATGTCCGGGGGAGGCCCTGTTGCTCGCCGTTGCGGACCCACCCTATGAGCCCTATCTATCCTAATGGGGAAGTCCGCAGACTCGCCAAGGATGTCACGGAATAGCTCCTGCAGGTAGTCTGCCATGCCAGTGTTCTCTTCTGTGGATGGCACTCCCCGAACCCTTATATTGTTCCTCCGAGATCTATTCTCCAAGTCCTCATTATGCAGTTGAAGATCTATGTGTTGTTCTCTGAGGCGGAGCACCTCCTGCTGCAAGTGCGTGATTTCTTCGTCTTGTCTCTGCGTGGAGCTTTCAACCGTGGCCACCCTCTCGCCGAGTCCATCTACTTCTCTACGTATTTCGCGCACTTCACCAGCCACTTCCTGCTATAGCGCTTGAAAGTCTTCCCTCAGTGTCCCAAAAAGGGATTCCAGAAAGGATCTGGTGACCGGGGGCTCTCCACTGCCCACCATTTGGGAGCTGCTTGCTCCTCCCAGCGGCGTCGAGTTCTTGTCTCCTTTACCTTGGGATTTATTAAGCATCTCCGGGAGTGTGCGACCATTCCCCTTGCCACCCTTCTGTCCGGCCATCTTTCCTGTGGCCCAGCAGCGCGTGCGCTATTCACTGCAACACCCAGCCGATTCCACACCGGACCAGGCCGGGAGCCCCAGCGTGCGTCCCCGGGAGCCCCTGCGTCCGTGGCCCGGCCCCAGGTGCGTGCAGCAACACCGGTCCGAGCCCTCAATAGGCCCGAGTGGACAGCGAGTCAGGTTTACTTCTTTACCAGCAGCAGCCGCCGCTTCTCCGTGCCTTGTGAGCGCCGTTCCTCCACGGGTCAGTCAGCACCCCACAACGGCCAGTGCTATGACGTCTTAGCGGCCCAGGGCCGGTGCGCCGCTCCCCCAAATCCTGCGGCGCTGGCCGGTGGATCCCGCTATATCTCTAATGTCTGTGTACTCGTGGGGGGCCTTCCCCTACTCAGTCTCTGCCACTTCCCCTCCCCTGCGAGGCTCTTCGGGTCAGGCGTCTCTGCGGGCCTCCAATCGCCCCCGGCGTGGCGCACTTCACTCACTGGCTATGTGCGGGGTCTATGGATATTGCCTCCGGGGACTCGGTGTCGCCCCGCGCCCCACCAGCTACCTCCTCACCTCCTCTTCTGATCACCGGGGGGGGGCGACCAGGGCCCAGCTCCGTCTCCGTCCGGCCTCGGCTCTCCGGACCTGCACCGCTCCAGTTCTTGAGTGCTCTTCGCAGAGCACCGGGGACTGCCTCCACCGTTGCTACGACGTGACCCGCCGCGCCGCCAGTGCCGCTACTCCAGCTCTCCGGGCCTTCGCTCCCTTCCGGCTAGGCCGCAGCTGCGGCCTCGAGTTGTCTCTGGGGCGGGTCCGGGGCCCACTGCGCCACCGAGGGTCCGGTCAGCGCTCTCCGACCCCAGGCTCTCAGTCCCGCAGGGCCGCCGATGTGCTCCTCTTCACCGCAGGACTACTTTCTGGAATCTCCCGGTCCGGCGCCACCTCCGGCCGGGCCTCAGTTTTGGCTTGCTTCGCTACTGTAGCTCGGGGCTCCAGCGATCGGGCCCACCGCTCTTGATGCGTCAGCTGGCGGAGGGACCGGATCACAAGTCAGCCGTGTCCGGAAGCTCTCCCAACCACGCCCGTTCTCCCGGGCTGGCGGGGGGGGGGGGAGAAAAAGCTATTTTCTGAGGCTCAGGGCCTAGTCGGGCGCGGGAGCTCGGGAAGAACACGTCCGCCTACCCCGCCATCTTGGCCACGCCCCCGATCTTACATTTTTATTTTGGAATCGTGGATGAACTATTAACTACTTGGAGTGTTAATGCTTTGATCCATACATCTGTGAGTCACCTAAAGGTCGCAGGTTATTCTCTTGATGAGCTGATTCAGGCTTCTTTTCCTTAGTGGTGAAGTGCAGTTGGTGCTTCTAAGTGCTGGTTAGACGACCGAGCCCAACCGTACTGAGGCGCCAGTGTGTTTCTGTTGCACTGTAATTGTATTTATATAGCGCTTACCACCCCTGACGAGGCGTTTAAACACTCACCACTGGTAAGAGGGCACAATCAGAAGCAGTGTGTGCTGTGCAAATGGCCATTTGTTATATTTGTTAAATTGTAAATGACTTCTAAAAGTGGGTAAACTGTAAGTTGAGTGATCACCCACTGGAAGACAGAATTAACTTACTAAATCTTGCTACTTCACTGTGCATATTACGTATGCTGACCGTATGAGTTTTAGTTTATATTTTCAGCACTATCTTAAGTGTGAAGTTGGAGGGCGTGGAAGATAATGGTGATGATAAGAACGGAGTACTGGACTGCTTGCAGAGATCTTGGCCTAACTCCTAGTCCAGTTGAGTGCTTTGGCCTACCAAATACATGGAGGCCTAAAACATTTTTATTTCTAAGATTATTGTGACTTAGAAAGTGTGAGACAAACCTAGTGTGTGTGTGTGGGTTAGGGCACTGCCTATTTTGTAGAATCTTTCTCTGAAATTTCCAGAAAATTACGTGAAATTGCATAAGGTACATAAAGTTTTCTAGGCTAGTATCTTGGCTCACTTTTCCTAGGCAAGGGCACGCAATGCACAAATAGTACTCAAGATACTGGCAGGTGAGTCGTTTGAGCAGAAAATGTCACTCAGCGAGACATTTACTGCTCGAGCCAGGCTCATGTGGGCAGAAATCACACAAAAAATCATATTACACGAAAGGGAACACATTTTGCCCATTTCGTAAAATGTGAAATCCAGAAATTATGTGCGTTTGCAGCCACACACTCAAAATTACCGAAAGGCTGTGTTTGTATGTGTATAGATATACTTGAATCCAAGATTTAAATACATTGAAGATGAAACCCAATGGATAGTACAGACTGTGATAGTATTTGCTTTGTGAATATAGAGGGAACATGGGAATAAGGAGAGGAGAGGCAGCAGGACTAGAAACTGAGTGGAGGCTAGAAGACTGTTGTAAAAATGGAATAGAATCTAAGGTCCGGAGTAAGGCCACTAATTTTGTCTTATCTGGGAGGAGTGGGGTGAGTTCCAATAAAGTACATGCTTCCAGGGGCATCATGAGCACCCCACTTAAGCACCTACAGTGGGATTAGGGTTCTTTATTGGCCGCTTATCTGCAAATTGGCAGATAAAAGCTCATGATTAATGCTGAAAGAAATGGATTGATAGAAATAAGAATGAATGAAGGATCAATACATGGATGCATGAGTGGGTGACAGGATGGAGGGATCTGACACCAAAGGGCACCCCTGCATCCTGAGCCCCCTGACTTTGAGGAGCCTGCCGACGGTGCCCAGGCATCCATCAACTCCTCAATTTACCTACTCAGCTGTTGGCCAAATTGGTCCAGCCTCCTGGTCCGAGCCTGCAGCCTCTTTGTGCGACAGAGATCCCCATTCACTTGCATTGGGCGCCCATTGTTGATTTGCAACCGGCCGCCCCTGTGCCGCTGCAGGTTATGACTGTTGCTGTCTTTTGGCCCCCCTGTGCTTCCTTTGACCCCGGGGCCGGTGCCCTGAAACCACGGTTAACTACCTGCAAACTGTGCCTCTTGTGGGTGCCACCAGTCTCCTTTGACTAACATTGGGCCCAGTGACCTCTGCATCCGGCACTCCCAGGCCCGCTGGTGTTGAAGAACCTACCTTGATCTGACCTTTGCTCAGTGTTGGTATAAGCCCCTGAAGACTGGATGTGTAAGTCGAGTACTTACTTTACATGTTCATATCTGGTTTCCTTCCTTAGGATTGCATTGCATTTCTGCCTCTTGCACTAAATGTTTCTCTTACATTTGCTAAGTTTGCTACTGTTTGATTGACATTACCAACGCATTTTTATACTCCTATAAAGTACTCCTATGCCTTTACAACTCAATACCTACTGTAGTTGAAGAGTATTGCTTTTCTTAAAACAGTTACTTATCTGCAACTGAGTTCCTCTTGGTTCTCAAATGAAATAACAAAGTAATAACTTTTTCCACAAAACAATTGGTCTTAGATTCAGTCTTTAAGTGTGTGTACTCATTTCTTGCTTGAGTGTGTGCAACAGATGCTTAACACAGCCGCCTGATAAGCCGAACTGCACGACCACACTGCCACAAGTACAGCTTTTATTATCTGTAAGTCTCTGGGGATCCACTGGACTCTGTGCACACTATACCTTACCTTGGTATAGTATATGCAGAGCCAGCTTCCTACACTGGTGCCATCCTTTCACGTGGCTATCCCCCAAATCTGGTTCTGGAAATGTCCTTCCTTCCTCCTACACAGGCTCCAAGTGGCCTAGGATGACAAAAGGAGGGTGTTGAATTTGGTTTTGAGTATGCTGAAGGCACTCCTTTAATATGTAAGTGGGAAGCAAACTGCTTCACCCCACCCACCAACACCTGGTCCCCGTTTGTCTCACTTTCTGGGAGGAATGCACACAGGCCAACTGACATGGTTATCACAGTCATGTGACCCAGGACACAGGCACCAAATGGTTTAAACAAGAAAATAACAACTTTCTGGCATTTTCATAATTGTCCATTAAAATCCGACTTTAACATTGATTTTAAAACTGTTAATTTACCATTCTTTTGAGACCCAAAAATGTCATTTTTACCTATCCTCAGTCAAAGGTTAGCATGTATTAAATGTAATAAGGTATCCCAATTTTATCCTATGGGAGAAGTCCGCATCACAGTAGTGAAAAACGAATTTGGGAGTTTTTTTTACTTCCAGGACACAAGACTCTTTAAGACAGCATACCCTACCTTTTAAATACAGTGCACCCTGCCCTTTGTGCTGTTTATGGCCTACCATGGGTTGACTTATATGTATTAAAATGGGAGTTTTAGGCCTGGAGAAAGGTTTATTTTGCCAGGTCGAGTTGACTGTTTAAATCTGCATACAGGTTGCACTGGGAGAGCTGAGACATGTTTTAGAGGCCTACTTAAGTGGGTTGCACAATCTGTGCCGCAGGCCCTCTAGAAGCATTTAAGTTACAGGCCCTAGGTACATGTAGTACCTCTTTACAGGGGACATATGTTGCTTGAATATGAATTTACCTTGAAAAACCCAAGACCAGAGGCGTTTGGCAAAATAGGAACAGTTGGTTTAATCAGACACTACTGCCGGAGCGCAGCATACAGACACGTGTCTGAGGCCTGACTTGTTTTGAATGACTTTTTATACATTTCTTGAAGCTTCATAAAACAATTCATAGATCCTGTTGTCAGAGAGGAATCTGGATCTTTTCATGAAACCATAAATTACTCTCACCTGACGACAAATGTACGTGGGTCTCAACCTTGCGTGGACTCAATTGAGGACCACTGGGTAACGGTCCAGATGTCTGGCTTGGGGAGCGTGTGATCACTGCTTGTGTAGTGTGTGCTGTGTCCTAATTGACTGATTGTTCCTAACATCATGTGGCATCTAACTTTATGGTGTTTTGGGAATGCATGCCCCTCCAACCATGTGCGTTTTATTTGGGCCATCTTCCAGGGCCATTGTGGCATCGCTGCCTATCTGTAGGACTAATCTGCTTTTTTCCTGTCCGTGCGTTGATCCTGCTGGTTACCTGCCACCCCACCGAAGATCTGTCAATCAATAGCCTCAGGTTAGGGCACAGGGCCTGCCTGACCACATATTTTCTACTTGGAGTTGATGGAGACGTCATATCAGGGGATTTCGACAACAGTGATTTGATTTTGTTTTTGTACAACCTGTATCATTGCATACATCAACATCAATATTAACACTTTTATAAGTAAATTAAATGTTCAAATTAGTTATAGGCCAATTTTATCATGTTTAGGGGCATGAGCACTAGCACTTTAGCACTGGTTAGCAGTGAAAATATGCACAGCCCTAAAGCCAACTAAATACGAATTTCAGAAGACAGGAGATGAGGAGGAAAAATGTTTGCGGGAAGACCATTGTCCGGTTTAACAATCCCATTTTCTGTACCCATGTTCCATAAGATTGTGATTTACTCCTATGCACTCACACATTTCGCCGCGAGCATTGTGTGTCCGAAGTGTTATAGGCTACTTGATCATTTTTTTCAAACTTGAGTCTCAGTAGCCACATTGTAGAATCTGATGGTCCTGCCCCCTGCATTGTAGTGCCCTAAAACTATTTGCCCCTCTTTTGTACTGTACAAGGAGATTGTTTTGCTTTATTACCTGCATCTCTTGTCCAATACTATAGGAGTCATGAATAGCTTCATATTTTCCATATGCTATGCCAGGTTAAATATACACCCTTGAATATAAATAGTGCTTTTTGGCTTGAACGAATATGTGGGCGGAATTGGCTTTGGAGTAAGTGAGGGTGCAGTTCTTTCTGATCTCTTGCCTAAGTGGAGAAGGTAAATAAGTCATCAACTGATTGAAATGGGGTCGTGTGCCACCATGTGGCCACAGTCAGCATAGCTACCTACCCAAAGAACGAACAGTGTTCCTGGAGAATAGGGAACAGCAATAATTAGATTCTCTGACTAAGGCATCAGAGAGGAGCACTAACACGACCTAAGCCGGGATTAGTGTGCAACACCAAAGTGACTAACAGTGAAAAGGAAAATCGAAGGGCGAGTCATCATTTATAGTTCGAAACCTGCAAAGCTTCTTCCAAGATCAATGTGCCCGAGACCACGGTTGTCTGCCAGTGTCACGATGCCTGAAAGTGGACACATTTTTTAAGTGTATTAACTAAAGCGACCTGTGAAATGATCTTAGACTGACACCTTTCACGCAAAAGGAAAATACTTGATCCATCCCCGTGACTGGTGCCAAGATGAAAGTTGTGAAAGGTCGACGAACCGTGTATCTCCGCTCTTCCTCAACACACCATTCTTTCTTTAGGCCGTTCATTTTGCTTGCAGACCACCTGAGAATCCATCATCGTCCCAAAAAGCAAAAACCCAATCAGAGATGGGAAGCTTAACGCCTGTTTTTAATTTTGTCTTAGAAATGATCGAGCAAATCTTAAAGATGGCCTACAGCGCCAGACCTATATTGTTATTCCATTACGTATTTTAAAAAAGAAATGTATATTTTTCACAGACCGTATACACAATTACAGAAAATTCCATCTAAAAAATACCAAACAATCCCAAACTTAAAACATGATAGCCGACTTTTCTTTTTTCATGAAAGCTCAAAATGCAGTTGTGCATATCGACACATCTGCACATTATTGCCATAAATTACCTAGTAACATTTGTAGCGGGTCTTTCGAAACAAAACAAGCCTATATTGAACTGTGAATTCAACTTTCTCGGTAATGTAGGATGTGAATAAAAAAAAAGTCAAAAATATTGTGACAGATGC
Organism: Lissotriton vulgaris; assembly: GCF_964263255.1. Taxonomy (NCBI): domain Eukaryota; kingdom Metazoa; phylum Chordata; class Amphibia; order Caudata; family Salamandridae; genus Lissotriton; species Lissotriton vulgaris. The sequence goes on from NC_141691.1 coordinate 1,129,423,259, forward strand.
GCGATGTGCTAATCATCAGAGTTTAGGACTCTTCGAAGTAATACCTGACGAAGATGTACCTGAATTCACTGATATTTTAATGACGGCCGTTGTGTGTTACTCTAGTGATAGATACAGGAGTGGTTTTTAATTTTTTTTAGTTTAGTATGTTTTACTTTTTAACTTGCTAAAAAGTTAAGACATCAGAGTTGTTAGGTCTGGACCTAAACACCTTCCAAAAGTTATTAAATAAAATGCAAAACCTAGTGAGAACCTCTAGAGAATGGATTCTCACTGGTGGTGCTGGAAGGCTCCCCACATCGGAGTTCCAATCTGGCCAACGTTTTCAATTGGGTGTAATTTTATCTCTGGAGTAATCCTTCCTGAAGATTTTGATGTCTGCAATAATTTGGTTCTTTTACCAAAACCATACGTTTCTATCTTTAGTCGGCAAAAGGCCATAAAAGTACATAAAAACATATGATTTAGTCCTTTTAAATTCTTCTTATCCCTGGTGGGGCCACGAACTCCATCTAAATAGGGGTTAGTCACCACCAGGTAAATCCGTATACATAGAGCGTCACTAAAATGCATACTCTGCTTAACTCTGTCACAAGCATCAAGGACATTGAGCGTTAATACTTGCAAGCAAATTCCTCTAGACAGCACTTCTAAGTGCCATGAGGGCGTTATTGCAAAAGCTCACCACTGTGTCACAAACTAAATTTGTGTCTCCTCTGGCATAATTGTACAGCATCCTCACGCATTTTATTTTTTAGTTATACAAATTTGTTTAAGTTAACATGTTCTTAGTGGCTTTAAATGAGGCCAGATTGTTAACTAGAGAGTAGTCCTCCGTATAGCTAGTGTACACACATAGCGTTTGGTATCAGTTTATTGCTTGGTGGACCATTGTCTGATTGATTGCGACATCTCTAAATGTTAAACACGTACCTGTGAAAGACTTTCCTAATGTGCGGGTATAGACCAGCTACCAAGTATCGCTGGAGAGTTGTTGAATCCAAATGCATAATGATTTAAGCTCCACACTTTATGTAGTTAACTGCACCACATCAGACTTAAAGCCAACTCTAGTCACTTTATCACAGACTTGCCTTTCAAAGCAGAGACTTGAGCCTGCTGAGGCGTGCCTTGTCTCAGCTAAATCCAATAGCATCATCAATTTATCTGCAACCCTTTATTCAACTTTACTTGCTTGATTGCCCTCTATCCAGGTGGGCAGGATACTGTGGGTAGACTTCTTCGAACCTTTTGAAGAAGTTTGCTTTCCAGGTAAACTAACCTGAAACAGACTTGGATGAAAGACAGGTGTGCAACTGAAACAATTGTTCTGAACAAGACTTCTAGCACAGGGTTCACTGCCCCCCTTTCTTACATGGAATGTAATTTCTTGAGACTCATCAAGGACCTCTCTACTCTGCTGAATAAATCAGCCAAATGTAGTCCCCAAAGTATATGACAAGCCAACAGCTATGTATTTTCATGCCTAGTCCAGTTTTAATCCACCCACAAAACACGAAAAAGTAACCCGACCCTTCAAAAGACCCTTACCTTGATCATTCTGATAGTCGTAAGTTTGTTATTTGAAGCGCAGAACTAAGGCATCGAGAAGATAATGGATGCCTGTTGATATCTGCTCTATACGGGTAAAATTTGCAGAATATCATAGTCTGGGTATTCTGAATATATATTCATATCTGCCACATAAAGATTAAACAAGGTAGTCACCAATAAGCAATCCTGCTTTCATCCAGATGGATGGCTCTTTTTGGAGGTAAAGCACCCTTAATGTTAGTATGGACCTCAACTGAAGTGCAGCTCTTATACGAGGTTCAGCGGTTTTGGTCATGTGCCATGTTTTTCAGGCTTCTGCTTAAGCATTAGTCTGTCCTCCTAGTTGAAGATTGAAGTGAAGTCAACGAAACACCAGTACAGCTTCCATCCACAGCCTGGCAGTCAGAAGATGCCATAAAGTACAAAGCCTTGCATTGTCCAACTTGCTGGAACCTTCCCTGAATCCAGTTAGTTGTGGTTATGAAACCTTTGGTATTAATACGTTCTGGCACTCAGGCTAACATTGCCTGTGCACACGGTTTGCTCTCCGCATCAAGTAGGACTATTAACCAGTAGTTGGCTGGTAAGCTGCAGTCATCCATTTTACCCATGAGCATAAAATACTTCCTTTCCACTTTTAGTGAGTACTGAAATGGAAGTCTCATGGGTGATGGATATGATGTTTACGGGAATGATGGTTCTGCCTCGAGAATTTGTGCAGAGCAGAAGTAGGATTATACTTGGCTGAAAGAACTTTGCCCTTGCATGCCGCCGTCTAGAAGAGTGCCAAAAGAACAATTGATGGACGGAATTCTGAAACAATGTCAAACATTCCCCCCCATTATAAGTATCTGGGCCTAAATCAATTTTTTTGCACAGCATGCCATTCCAGTTTAGACCCAGCCATATGCAAATCAGTCTTTTAAAAAAATATATATTTTTATTAAACGAACATCAGTTGCAGTGTACAGTATTACAACATCAACGGACGTCTGGAGGTATAAATACAGTAGCCTTCACATTCTATTCTATAAGCCATTGTTACAACAATCGTTCCAGACCTCTGCTCCCTGACCCTATTGACCTTGAATGACCCTTCCCCACCCATCAAGTGCTTGTCCTCCCCCCGCACAAGTTCCTGTATTTCACCCATTGGTGCAAATCAGTCTTGAACCTGCTCCCAATGGAAACAGTCCAGCCCGAAATGCTAGGGCTGGACCTCCCTGGACCAGAACAAGCATCCTGGGATCGGTTTCAAGGTATCACCCGTCATCAGCCAGGCTAGCTTAACTCCAGTGCCATGGTGAGCACGGGATCCACGTCTGGGCATACCCTTCCACTTAGGGTGACAAATGCAAAAAGATTGATGGGCGGAATGCTGAAACAATGTCAAACTTTCCCTCTAGTATAGAGATCTGGGCCTGAATCATCGTTTGGATAGAATAGAAGAAAGGATGCTATCAATTCAAAGGTCATCTTTTGGCTTTATTTGAAAACTTCCCTGAGGAAATAGTTCACTACTTTAGTAGTTCAGTTTTTTTTTTCTCTAGAGCATTAACACTTAGTATTTTCAAACTGTAATTTAGAAGCTGACATCTGATTTTTAGCTTACTGTACAGCATAGTGAGTGTGATCGATCATAAACATGCCCTTAGAAACATATTTAATTTCACTTGATTGTTCTACTGCTGTTCGATAACCCACATGAGCACACTGTCACGCTAGCACCATATTGATTGGCTGTAATTAAAAATAAATAAAAGTCCATCCAAAATTAGGCTACCAATATTGATGTAAGGCTTTTCAGCCCTCAAGGCAAAATAGAAATCTGTTTACTGGAGAGGTGCCACACAGTAAGACAATTTTTAGGGCCAGCTTGTAATAAATTGATGCCTACACTAGCTGGAGCTTTAAGTCTTTTGCCTTCACCTTTTCGAATTGCTGGCCCTGATGGCTGCTGACGGCGCATCCTCTTTACAAGCGGTAGAGTTGCAGCTTTGTCAGCTTCACTGACTGAGAACTTAAGAACTCTAAAGAGAAACAAGATGGTCTTGAGTGTTCATCAAAAACAGAGGTTTTGAAAGTGTTCAGAATTGGTGCTTACCAGTAATAATAATATCCACACAGACTTCATTTGAATTCCCTGGCAAAATACTCTGTATTATCGTGGGAACAGAGAAAATAAATATCTTATGCGAAACCGCTCAGCATGAAGTTCTCTTTCTTGGGCAGAAAAATCATAGGCAAAAGAAATAAGCATTGGCACAGCCAATAGGTCTCGCCTTTGGGACCTTATAAGTGTTTAGCCATGCAACAGTTGATGTTGTTGCACCAAGGATATTGTGCTGGATAACTAAACACTAATAAGGTTCCAAAGGTGAGACCTATTGGCTATGCCAATGCTTGTTTTATGTAGGTCAGAGGCGATTTATATGTTTTTTTTGTAGGGTGTCAGAATGATCATCAGAGCATTTCACCATTCAGACACTGAACACGCCCCACAGCAATCACTTGAAAACAATTGTAGCAGCAGAGACACCAATCGCCAACGGACACCTGATTGCGGTCAGATGAAAGCTACGGCGGTCAGATGAAAGCTACGAAACAGGCGTAGTGACATTGTTTAGTCAACCAGGCAGCGCAGAGCAGGCTCACCTCATTTCTGACTGTTAATTAAGAAAGGTTTCCTCACAGCCCTAGGAGAGACCAGATGATTTAACCTTCTGTGGCTCCATGGTGCCCTCGGGCGCTCTGTGATCAGGCTGTGTTCATCAGCTCCGGGGGCTGTAACTGAACTCTGGGACTGCAGGGCCCATGCACTGTCGAACGGTCCTTGTTATGTTTTATTTTCTCTGGCCATAACCTGCAGGTCCGCAAAAGATTTTAACAATGTACTTCCCTTCTGCCGTTTTTCTAATCTAATTCTAATTATTTAGCCTAAGTTTTTTTTGTTGCTTTTGTTTATATTGTTGTATTTCTTTATTAATGTCTTTTGCGCGAGGATGAATATTGCCGTGCTCTCTTCAGTACCCCTCTCAAGGTATTGGTCAGATGTTAGAGTATTAATTGTATCTGAAGCGTGCGGCTCCAGCTGTCTAAAATAAAGTAGCACAGCTGCTGCTCAGGGGGAACCTGCAAACTAATGTGCGTGGCATTTTTTGTTTGGGCTAAGTATTGACCCAGAAGGTATAAAAACACATTTCTGACAGTGCTGTTGTTTGAAACGGTCGCTGCCCATGTCAGCTTTGTAGACATACGTTTCTGTTTGTTTATATGGCAGTTTATGTAGGAATTTTGGTCTGCTTTTAAGTGCTGCCAATTTAAGTACATGTCCATGAGACATTAATCACACAATGTCGTCAAAGGCTGAGGCAGAAATTCGGACTCAAACCTGCACAATTCACACTTAGCATGCATTTAATTTTATTCATGTATCTATTTGGATGTGTTTACCCTGAGGCATCTTGGCACAGGGAATACTAAAAGGCAAAAAACAAAAGGTGTTCTTAAAATATAGGAACTGGGCTCCACATTTTTCAAACCCCAATAGACTCCGCATGCAGGAATGATCATATAGGACTGCATGTGTATTTCTGAATCACGTGACCGTCTATTGCATTAAAGTAAAGAAGTAAACGTGCAGAGTGTACATATATAACCATGTACCAAGCACTGTGTACTGCATGTCTGCCACCACCTTAACTGCCACTGACGCCGTGACGACCGGTTTCCTGAGGCGCTGGTTACTGGCGGTGCTTAAACTTGAGTTGGAGGTTGCAAGTGGGGCCCACTGACACTCCTATTTAGGGACCCACCGTCACTTATTTCCTCCCACATAAGACTTTGACAGAGGAAGAGAAAGACCAGGGCCTTCAGACGACATGCAGCTCCGGACAAACTCCTGCCAATCACTAGGTCAGGAGAACAATTATAGGAACAGGGTCTCCAGCCCTCTTGAGCAACAGGTCACCTGGGTAGCGCCTTCAAAATTATTGTGCGCTCATCACTGTCGAGGTCTCAGGGCACAGCCAGAACCAGCCTCCCAGCTCGCTACAAGTTTGTCAATAACCTCCCCCGGGGAGCGCGCCCAGCTCTTCAGTTCATGCAGGGGGGATCCAGTGTCACCAGAGTCTACCCGTGCAGGAGCACTCTTTGTCCCCACAGCCAGTAGCGTTACCAAGTAGGCCTGCCGTGCAGAGGGGAGCGATCTGTCTCCCCAAGTCTGCCTCGGTCCCCTCAGCTCCTACAAGGCAGTGCGCTCTGCATGCTGTGCCGGTCTCCTTGCCTGCACTCTACTAAGCAGATCACGCCTACGAGGCCCAGTTCCCGGCCTGTCGCTTCATCGCACTTATTCGATCGCCAAGCACAGAAAAAGCACGGTATGCGTTCTAGGTTAAATATAATATATATATTTTTTAAAGCAGGCGCTGTATTGAAAGATAAAGGACGGTGCACGTCCGACACAGGGAGCCGGCAGGGAACACACACGCCGAATGCAGTTGTAGCATCCCGCGAGTGGCTGTTTCATTTTTTTTTCTGCCAGAGATTCAATTGCATCAAGACATGGTCCTCACCTGACCCTGTTGTACAGGGAACGGTTTAAGCAAATTTGTCTGTGTGCCCTTAACCAAATCTGCGGGCATTATAACAACCTTCGACCCTGCATTTTAACTGGTTGCAAACAAATTAATCAAAATACACAAAAGTAAGCCATATATTGCTGATATATTCTGAGGTACTTAAACCCTACAATGAAATGACTGATAAACTAGAACACGGCTCAGAAAATAGAATTTCAAACATGCATGCTGCGCGCAAGTCGCTCTAAAGAAGGAGGCAGCAGGGGGAGAAAAGACAGGAGGGGGCCTGGGCATGTTTCTCTTGTGGGAATGAACAGGGGCACCATATGTTTGCTAGGTAATTACAAACATGGTGCCAAAGCTCGCTCCCGCAAAGGAATCGCCACATGTGCACGCGTTGCCATTTAATGCAACGGAACGCGTGCACGATGGCTTAAGGTCTTTCTCCTATGCAGCGCATGCCCGCTGCATAGGTGAGACTTTAAAAAAAGGATGAATTTGTAGAGGTAGGTAAAGTGTTTATCAAATACTCTGGCTGATCGAAACTGCAGGGTTACAGAATATGAACATATTTCTTCTCACCCCAATTGCATCAACCAACATGCTGAGAACTTCCGAGGTTTACCTCGTTACATCTGATTGTGTATCCTAGATTTGTTTGTAGTCTGGCGTTTACTCGCTGTTATTCAAAAAGGAAATGATTTAGCTACATAAGTAGGCATATGTGAAGTACATTGAGTGTGATTTCTTAATTGCTTGCTAGCTTTGAACATTGACCAGAATGCACGTTTCATCTCTTACCGAATAAATGTAAGTGGAGCACAACTGTTGTTAAATGTTGAGATTGCATGGCCAGATGTGCACCAACTGCTGGGTGTGTTTGTAACCTGAAGGTCACAAGATCGGATCCTGCAAGAACTCTGCATGCATCCTTGGGAAGTTAACAAAACGAGTGCCTTGGAGTTGGCAATTGATGATGCCTATTGTTTGAGGGCCTCGGAGTAACTACATTTACGGTATCACGTGATCTAGGAACATCTGTATTATTGAAATATGATTATATTTAAAAGGACGTTGGCATTCTCTAACTTTGGAAGGGGAATCTACTGCCAAACCCATGGTTTTCTTATAGATGCCTGTTTTGATCCATTTTCGTGCATAATTCATAGGTCTCGCCTGAGCCAGCGCATGCGCTGCTCTGGCGAGACTTTTAGTAAGGGCTTCAGAAAATGCTACCACACTCATTTGGTGGTGACCTAGAGCTAGTGGTTACGCGCGCGGGCGCACGCTTACGAGCACAGGTGCCATCTCGCAGGCACCCTTACAGCCGCAATTACTTTCACTTTCTCTGCACCATCTGCCTTTCCTCGCTCCGCTCCTCCCACACAACAGAACGCGTCCCCGCGATTTCAGTTTCTTGGGTTTCCTTCCTCTCCTCCAAAACTCAATATTCACAGTCCTCATGCCCAAGATGTTGAATTGTAAGTATTATTTTGTAATTGATCTTTCGATAAACGCCTTCTTTTACTGCTAACAATGGTATGATTACATAGCGCATGTCCCACAGCTTTGCAACTTCGAAGCCCTATAAAACAGTTGTGAATATCTGACATTGAGACACATAATGTAGCCTTCTTGATTTTCATTGGAGTAAACATACTTATATTTACTTTGAATACTGTTTCAAGAAAAACAGTTCTGCATTTGTGGTGTGATTGTAGAAAAGTACTGTAAACATGTTTTGCTTTTATTTCTGCTTTATTAATGGAGACGACTTGTGAGCTGGCGGGCAGCAAGATTATGGGTTTTGACCAAGTTGGTAACATTTAATTTTTCTGTTTTCACTTTGGAATCATCGCCTAAATAATGTGGCTAGGTTCTGCAAAGTTGGTGTTCTTTTAAACCTATAGATAATAATTGCATTCGAGGAACAAATTCATCCCAGAATGCATCTGGGTTTCTTCTTTTGTGTACCCACATCAGGCAGAACAGTCAACTGAGGGGGTGGGCAGAAACATGAACTTTCCTGTTCGTGAACCTGCCATCATTTTAACACATGCTTTCTGTGTTTGGTTGAATAATGGTCTTTAGATATTACACCCTATTTTAAAGGTGTATACAATGAGAAGAAATGACTGTGGAAAGAAAACAGATGCCACACACTGAACTTATACACTCTGAAGTAATAGTGTGAGATTATTTTATAGCCGGTTCCTATGACAGACTGGAAGGGCTGTGGCAGAGTCAGCCATATGTTTGGCTTCCACTCACTGTCAATGTAAAATTATGCAACCTGCAGAATGTGATAAGGGATCCTGAGATCCTGAGTCTCCAGCATACATTTGTTATAGGTTTTGAACTGAATGGGGGCGCTGATGGGTTGGAGGGATCCCCTGTGCCACAAGGGCCTGTGTTATTCCCCTGCTACCACAAAAAGCAAGGTAAAGGAGTGTAGGTCTGGTGCAGAGTCAGTGACCTACCCTGTTCTAGTCCTAGCACTGGAAATGCTATCAGTTTGGTGGCAAACCAATCCGCCATTTGATGATAGGCAGAAGCGGCATCTGGCAAAAGATATGTTGCCCTCCTTTGATAACTGGCAATAATGGTGCTGTAGCGTCCCGGGTCATTGTGCTGTAAGGGCAGCTGCTGCTTGGTGACACCTTGCTTATTGTATACAGGATTCATGTCCCCCAGCCCATATCCTCAATACAAATATTTCCTGGTCCAATGGGCAACATGGGAGCACAGCATACCTAAACTGCGTCTGTAGCCTATTGACTCTGTTTCCCAGCCATAACTGGCATTCAGCAACAGCCTATCCAACTGTGCTCTTGGGCACCTTTACAAGCCATAGGGGACCTTTTCAAAAGTAACTGGTGTGACTTGGTAGCTCGTGGAATGTTCTAGATAATTGTAGATGGAATAAGTTTCCCGAGTCTTTCAGGCACTGCCCTTAACTTCATATAGCCGGCCTTATAGATTCTAGATCCATACTTTCTGGAGGTTCTAATATGAAATAGCACCAAGGCCACATTGGTATCATCAGGGGATGTCTGTAGCACGTTTCCAAAGAGTCAAACTCGCTTTATCAGCCAGTTATTAACATTGCAGCCCTTCTGCCCAGGACTACCAAATTTATAAAAGCTTGTACGAGGGAGTATGGCATATCGCCACTCAAACAACCTGGTAAGATTGCACAGTGGGTTTGGGCATCCGCAACATGGGCCTACAAATGATATGTTTGAATTCTGGCCGGTCTGCCTCAGTCTTCCACTCTTCCAAATTTGGTGGAATGAGTACCACTTGGTGCCCTGTATCAGTGTGAGCCACAAGAAAGTTTAAAATACTCCTATAGTTACTTGAGTTATTTTCCTGGGCACGCAATGCCTCTTTGCCATCTTAGTCAGGGACCTAGCTATCAATTTTTCAGTCCCTGCTGTGTCACCATTGCTGGGGGACCGCAGAGGCACTCAGGACGCTACTTATGACTGCATCTTAACATCCAGCCAGTGGAAAGGGAGACATTTTCCTTGCTTTAACCTAAACCCATGGCATCCTTTCTGCGCCATTGGAATGCACACTGCCTTAAATAGAGTGACACTGGAATGGTCCGTGACATCTAGGCGCTCCTCACGACTCCTGTTGTGGATTTGTGTAGTGGTGTGCTGTGCAGTGCAGTGTGGGCCAGCTCTGCGGGCCTTGTACTTTCCATACGGGCTAGCCGGAAGGGTGCATTCGCAGATATTGGTACCATAGGTTCTATCATGAGCCTACACGTATAGCAGTGCCAGAGCCCACGTCACGTAAATAAATAAGAATGAATAAGCATTGACATAGCCAATAGGTCTCGCCTTTGGGACTTTATAAGTGGTTAGCCATGCAACAGTTCCTGTTGTTGCACCAAGGATATTGCGCTGCATAACTAAATACTTGTAAGGTCCCAAAAGCGAGAACTATTGGCTATGCCAATGCTTCTTACAAAGTGAGTTTCTGCCTGGGTGTCGGCACCCTTTACAGACAGCTGGGTAGATGGAGTTGTATTTACTAAGAACCAATCGGGAGCTGAAATGTAAATGTCAAGAGAGCGGCCCAAGTCTCAGCAAAACACCACCAGTAGGGTGGTGGGCAAAAGTGGAAAAATGGGGATGAGTGCAGGTCACCCACAAAAAAATTATGATTTCGGATTCCTTGGACCCAGCAACACACGACCTATCCCTAAAATTCACCCCTCTCACTCACTGGCTTTTCTTGAACACACCGATTATTAATTTGTCTGCTCTTTATTTAACCCCAAAAAAAGTAGAACTCTTCAATTGAACTTTGGTTTATGGGAAGCTGAAACTTTTAGAAACTTCTAGAAATACATGATTTCTAGTTCAGTCACTTTTTTTAATCTATAGCGTTTCCTCATTTGCGTACTTATTTCCCCACAGAATCAAGATCTAATGCCTGTGTCATACAATCCAACATTTTAAAAGAGGAAAGCAGGAGATTTAAAATTATTGGGAGCATGTATTTCTCCTCATTGACTTCTATTGATACTGAGGCGTTTCAGGAGGGAGACAGACAAAATATGGTCTCCCACCTGAATTGGGTCTATTGGCATGTAAGATGTGAACACAGTACACGCTATTATTTTAGTGAAAAATACATTCAGAACACTATCCCATTTTTTTGCGTAGAATGTGCGGATGAATTTTGGCACCCTTAAATAAAATGCGAGACAAAGCCAATTTATGCAGTCGGGTTGTCTACATTTTATGGCATGGCTATGTGACCTGTTCTTCCTGTCTAGGAAATGTATACGGCATGTAGCATTATTATCCAGTTCCAATTACATTTTAACACCAAGGTCAAAGTTGGCAACCAGTCCTTGTAACCTTAGGGGTGTACAAGGAGAGAAGGAGCTAATACTGAGGTATAGAACACCAAGGTTTATTAGGTTTTCTTCAAATTTCAGTTCAGAATTTCTCAGGGAGTTCTGTTTTCTTCCTGCTTTGTCTTCCGTATACTTCTCAACCCGGTCGGTTTCCGTGGGTCTCACCGTCTCGCCCGGTTGAAAGAAGAGAAAGGAAACGTGGCAGTTAGTTCACTGCTCAATTCTAACAAACTGAAAATGGGGCAAGGAGTGAGGGTAACATTCGTGAGGAGGAGTTAAAACAAACAACCGTCACCATCAGCGACCTCAAAAAGAACACTAGCCCGCAGTGTGGAGTGCAAAGTGCTCAAAATAAACCAGTGCCCTGGATCGACGGTCCCTCCCTCTCCCTTCGTTACCCGGTCCCCCCTTTTTTTAATCGTAGGAGTTCTTTAAAGCGCCCCCTTACCTGGCTGAGCCACGCGTCTTCCTGTGCGTGGCTGAGTGATGCGTGGGGACGGTGGCCTCCTGGCTTCTCCCTCGCGGGTCTTCCGGGTCTCCCTCTCGCTCCGACGTTCCATTGTCTTCTCTCCTCGTCCTGGCTTCTCTGGGTCTTCCCTCCGACTCAGCGTCTTCAGTCCCTTTCTCCTCAAGTCGGTTTCTGCTCCTCGGCTTGATGTCGCCTCGGTTCAACAACAACTCTGCGTCTTCCTGGTCCGCCTTTTCTTCTGCTGCGGCAAATGAGGATAGGCCGATGACATCTGATGTCAGGGGGTTGGGTTCAAATCCGGGAAGTCCAGGCTTCCCTTAAAGGGCCCTGACCAGTCCTGTAGGGGAGACGGAGAGTCAGTTACGGGGAACAACATAGGTGACTCCGCGACCCCATGACAGTCCTCAATTTTTCTTTTTTTTTTTAATTAGAATAATGCCTGCGTTATTGTTTACAGAGGTATATAATTCCAAGACAACCATAGGGGCGCAGTTTCGAGGGGTTGATTGGGTTGTGACACACCCTAAATGAATGCAATATTGGCTTCAGAGTTGGGTCTTAGGACCCTGGTAAATCGGGCCTCCTATGTCTTTATTGGTTTTTCTCAGATTCTTTGTTTGACTAAGAGGTTTTAACCAGTTACATTTTTTGATCAGGAACTTGGGGCCGGATTATGATTATGGTGGCCTGATTGCCATATCGGTGCTGCAGCCAGAAGGAGGTATTTCGCTGCAGCGGCCTCCCGGGCCAGACCGGGAACACAAAGCAGCCCTGGCAATTTTGTCAGCCCAGAAAGGTGGGGGGTTCTGCCAGTGTGCTACAAAATTGGCCCCAATAACAAAACCGGCCCCCGCCGTCTCAAACGGCCTGACCTTTCCAGCCTCCCAATTAAACGCCCGATGCCCGGTATAGCTAGTCCGGCCCTGGCAGTCTCCCACCCATCATATGATGATGTCTCAGATGGGCCCACTGTTGTCTTTCTGAGGGCATTGAATGTTTTTTCATATTGTCAATGCATGAGTGTATATTCTGACTGCACAAGTGTTGAATGTACACATATGCATGACACACGAAAAAATACCTTCTTCCCATTGCTGGAATCTGGACAATATGTGTCCAGTCCTGTCAATGGATAACTACTACAAAACCGACGTCCCTGGTGTTCAGTGCCGAAAGGGTCATTTTCTTTGGGGTTAAGATGCTGCTGAGAAGGGGGACCGGCAAGAATGGATCCACGTCAGAGACCGAAGGGAAGAAAAGGGTGAGTATGCACCCCAAATCCTTAATTTCTAATGACTCAAAGCAGGTGGTCCCACCGCTACAAACAGCTCTTCAGAAAGCCAACTTTTAATTTGGGCAGCAGAGAAACTTCTCTGTACCGCTCTATGGCAGCTACTTTTTCTCGACTGATGCCAAGGAGGTCAGCGAATGGCTTGCAATGGTGTTCCGGCGGTCTTTCATTCTGAAAACATTGTAATGCAGCAGGTGGACCGCTTAGTCGGTGTCGGTAAATACAGCTACCACAGAGGGGAAATACAGCTAGCACAGAGGGGGACCCCCAAACTCTTAATTGGGCCTTTAGAAAGAGGCCCACCTAATGGATATCAGTATTGACCCTTTTCCTCATAGTAATAGTCCATTCCAGATCTTGGTCATCTCGACCCTCCACCCTGGGGCATACTGTATTTTAGTTGGAAAATGTGAGATCCCCCTGCCTAATATCATGGACTAAGCTATGCCTCTGTACAATTATGTCCTTAAACGTACGCGTAGCCAGTATTTTTAAAGCTAAAATCACTTCTGAGATTTGTAGATTCACTACTTCCATTCTACGGACCCAACAGCAAGTCCTTCATTGAAGTGCTTTTGGCACTCATGCTTTCAAAACTAGAAGTTGTTTGTTTATAAAGGTAATGGTGTCTGTTGAACAGTGGCATGCACATTGCGGAAAAGGTTCACCTCTCATATTGTGGTCATGCCAGCTTTGTTCTTAACCGTGGCCATTGGAAGCCATTGTGGCTTATTGTGTGTTGACCCCTTAGGGATACTAGAAGAACCACTTCCTAATAAGCAAGATTCTGTAGTAGTTAAATATTGTATCCAAGGCAAACTTTAAAGTCATTGAGACTTTCTAAAATTCTGAATCCACCTTGAAAAATAACTTGCTTGGTGATAACTCTGATACAAAAATGACTTTATTGCAACTGCAAAATGAAATGTGTAATATAATGTAGGAAAATAGACGTTAGTGGTCCACTGCATGCAGTATCTAGCTAGACAAGACATTACCTTTCGTCACTTATCTTAATTGTGTCAACTCAACATGGAATTCAGGCTGCAGTGGTTTTGTCCAAGCTTTCACAAAAATGATGGCCTCTATTCTGTTTTAAATGTTAATGTATTTGTTGCTGAAGGTTGAATACAAAGGCAACTCCTCCAACTAAATACATTGCTGTAAGACCGCTCAGTGAGTGTTCTGGTTTATTAATAAATGTGTTTACTTTCTAACAAAAATGCTGTACACATTAACTGGTGGTTCATTTGGGTTGTACAGCACACTATACAACTTAATTGTTTGCAAGCGCTTTGTGAAATAAGTGGATAAATGTGAGAGTGATTTGGTGCACTTTCTTATACCTCATTACTCTAGTGTAATACTTTATTGGGTTGCACCACTGGTCATATGGACCTTCAATTGTCAACAGAAAATGCATCAAAGGAACTAGTGTCAACACAAAATTTCCATACAATGAAAACCATTTGGTTCCGCAAAAACAGAAGATTGTGTCCAAACCATGAAGGTTTTCTGACAATTTAGTCAAAGTTGCAAGTTATTCAAACAGTCAATCAATGTATCAAGTAAGCATATATATATATCAATATAATCATGGAATCTAAATTAGTATATTCGCAAAATATAACAAGGTACAAAGCACAAAATAGGACATGGATTGGTTTCATAAAGGACTTCCATAATCCTAAATAAAGCATTGAAAATGGCAAGTGGAAATTCTAGGAGGAATGTGCCGGCATCTGTTGAACCGAGGTACGGTTCAAGGGAACTAGGTGTGGGTGTTCATGCATAAAGCGCAACACCACAAGTAGGAGAAATCAGAAGAGTTCTAGTAAGGTCTTTGCTCAGTGAAGTCAGTTCAGGGTTCACCAAACTATACCAAGAGACAAAATACATGGTTGAAAGTTCTGCAAGCTTCTCCCTCTGGTTGGACCAATCTGGGTACAGAGTATTCTGCCAACAGGTAAACCTCCCACATTACCTTCAGCGAACAAACACACGGCTGCACGGCCTTGATAGAGGCAGTGGTCAGGTCTGCCTGGTACAAGAGGCGCTCTCTCATCCCTATGCACTGCATGTCCACGGCCAAGTTTCAATTACTTTTCCCCATTCAATCAGTTTTCATTGTAAACAAAAGACTGTTCTTACAAACGAAGCAGATAGAACACCTAAATTTGAAAGAAAACATAGCAATCTAGTAGACCATTTCCTTCTGGGTAGGAGAAAGACCTTAAAAAACATCTGGTCAACTTGGAGGCTTGCCACATTCACGCTAAAGTTAAGACAGAAAATGGCAGTCAAGTGAATACAGTTATTATAAGCAATACTTTATTCATAAATTGATCATATAAAAGTGATGTATGCTACAAGGAAATATAGCCACTTGCTACACTCTGATTAATACGTTACACACAGATTAATATTTTAGTATATAAATGCATAATTTAATGTATAAATGTAGAGAGCACTAAATTAAGCCTCCCTGGTTGTATGGAGTTGTAGTTTATTCTGTGTTCATGGGAAAAAATTTGTTTCGTATTACTGGCTGCTGTGTTTAAAATGTTAAATAAAGCGGAGAATGGAAAAAGCATAATCTGAAGCCTCCGGTCCTGACAAAAAATTCGTTTTTGGATACCCAAACTGAGTCTAAGTGCGAATGGTGACTTAGATCTCTTGGAGCTGTCTCTCAGCAACCCATCAGCAGCTTTACCCCCACCAGACCTCTGGCTGGGCTATCCAGTCATCCCAGAGTCTCGTCTGAACCCGAAGCTGACAAACGCTGCTTCGGGTGCTTGGCAGATCTTACAGGGGATAAGCTGACTCTTGCTCTGTGTGTCGAGTTTATGTGCAGTCCATTTGAAATCCTTTATTCATTTGTGGTCTTCTCTTTATAATTTGCAAGTCAGAGGCCCCACTGATAGTCTACTCTGCCTCCCAGGAAATCACAATTCCTGTGACCAGTTGGTGCTTTTCCCATTCTTCCTTTATGGAATACGGCTAGGGAGATTAGTTCTTCTTTAGTTAGCTGGTATTATGCATTTTGAACCATCGCATCACCGCGTGGAATGACCTCCCACCAGTGCTGCCAGTTTTAGAGACTGGGCTTTTCGAGTCACTGATGTTCTATTAATCTAGATTTCTAAAGAAGCTCTGCAGCCCCAGCACAGGAATTGGTAGTTTGTTTTTCCCAAAGCCCGGAGCAGCATTAGGCTATGTGGGAAACAATATTGGTTGAACTTTTCTACAAGAAGAGGAAAGTGTATGCTCAGAGCTTGAAGAGTAACAGATCCCTGATAAAGTGAAAAAGATCCAGGTAACTGGAAGGAAATGCACCTTGCAAGGTGACTGAAGAACTGCAGGATACATCCAGGACTTGAGCCTGCATTGCCCTATCCCTTCCATTCGCTCACTCTTGGCGTGTTAAATGCCAGGTCATCCTTTTGACCCTAGGTAATAGCATTTAACATTTGGTTGAGGGTGGGTCCTTTAATTTTTAAACGGTTCCATTTGAAAAATTCTACTGGGCCTTAATCCTATCTCCTTGTTTCTCCTTATGCAGTAGAAGAAGGTGGATCTAGTGAACGCCTCCAGTCCAGGGGTTGCCCTGCCACTCACAAGATGTTGGCCCTGTTCAGCCTTTCATGAGCTCTTAACTCCTGTGGGGCCCATATATTTGTATTTTTACCTCACAAACAAAATATATAGAAAGTCAGTATTTCTATGGAGCTGTATTTCTGCAGCAGACACTGTTTGTTTCAAAATCTATTACTGCATTTGCTGCCTTCATCTGTGCTTGCCAAGTCTCATGGCATTTGGTTACGTAAAAAAATCTGTCACTACTAATTTCAATGATACGCATTGGGTTGCAGATGATTGTAAACATCGGTCCACAAATCGTTTTAAAGACACATATCCCCATGTAACTGACAAATGCTTGCCTCCTTCCTACCTCCTTTGGGAATGGAGTTTTAAAATTAAACAAAACCATCTGTGATTTTTTTATTCTGATGTGTGTCTTTGGTTATTTTCAGATAATACATTTTAGCCTCATTTTTTGTGCAAAGGGCTATTTAAATGATCAGTATCCATGTTAGCTTCTTATTCGGGATACAAAAAGCGTCTGTTTCATAATGGCCGTTTACGCTTTCACTTCTGGAGACTTTGTTGTTCTGAACGAGAAGGCGGGAAGCTCCCAACAGAGCATCACAATCTGTTCTCTTCCCAGGAGCCTGCTGCACCTGTGGGGAAAGTATAAAACATTAGCCATTTGGCTAACGTGGCACCGAGACTGCCACTCAGAAGATGTTCCATTATTTATCAAGGAGGAGTTCAGAGCCGCCATGGATCTGTGCTATAAATAATTTGTGCGTTTAACCAACCATAATTGTGGTTTGAAATGCAGAAAAAACCCAAGGGGGTTCAAGTACATCCCTGTGCCTCAGTCAGTGTAGAATATGATTTTGTTGATCACACAAGAAGAGAAAATTGGTTTAGGGTCCAAGGGCTTGATTCCTAAAGGTGTTGGGGACCTTAGTTGATCTTTGTAGCACACACATCTCATTCAAGCTCACTGAAAAAGTATCTGTGGATTTTTAAAATGCACATAAAGCGTGCAATGACCTGCAAGCATTATATTTTTGTGCAGTCGTAAGTTTGGCTCTGTGGGTAGGAACATGAAGCTTCTCAGCTGAGAGGCATGGGGGCTATTTGTAAGGCAGTGGCGCAGCGTGGGGGGTCTACAGGGATGGTTGCCTTAGGCGCAAAATTCTTAGGGGTTGAACATTTTTAAAATAAAGTATTGTGCCACCTAACCTGTTGACCGTTTGCACTTCCTGAGCTAACGGTCTACGGTTTAGGGGGTGCAATACTTTGTTTTAAAATGTTGCCCAGGGCCCTGCAACCCACGCCACGCCTCTGTGGTAAGGTCTGGCACACATACTGTGAGTGCCAGCTATGAATGGAATAGGTGCCCTGCTCCACCCCACGTTTTCTGGGGATGGATGGGAAATACTTTTTTCTACCTTCTCAGGCTGAGCAGGAAACAGTAAAGGTGCTTGAACTATGAAAAGGTGGAAAATAATCTGGCATGGAATTCGATCTATGCATAGAAATTGTACCATTTTTGCAATTGTCTTTACGAACGATAGAACTTAAAAAAAAAAAAAAATATATATATATATATATATATATTTATATATATATATTCATGTGATCAAGACTACAGGCTTGTAGTCTAAATGCGTCATCCTGAAATGCTAAAGTAATAAATCAATTAATTATATCTTCAACTGAAGTCTCTGTCCTTGCTTGGCCCGCTGTGGTCGTTCTTTGGGATCCTAGATATATATATATATATATATATTTCACAAGAATATAAAATTACTCTTCTTTGTAAATCGTTCCCAACCTGAAACCAGGAACACAGAATTATTACTGTGGTTTTGCATCGTAGCCATCTTGTGTCTCAGTTCCCTTATCTGCTAAAATTAGTAGATTTTACAAATGATCAAAATCCATGGCGCTATATGAAAAATAGACCTTTGCGTTTACCAGTGAAATATTGCATTGAGTATTTTCTCTTGTCAGTTTTTCTGTTATTTAATTTTATTTACTTATGAACAACTCTGTTGCCTAATGGAGCTTGCCGAATGTGTACATGGTCCTCAAAAAAGCCTGCTTTGGCAATGCTGGAAAATGTAGCATCCAAGAATTGCTTTCTGTGTAATTAGACAAGGTTAACTGTTGCTAATTGAGTGTACTTTTCAGAAATAAAATAGTCCCGTGTGTATTGAACAAAAAACACTTACTAGAAGATGGAATGATGCACCAAAGAGCCAATAACATGAGGATAGAGATTATTCCTTCTTTGGGTTCAGCCAAAGCCAACTCTATGTATATTTTGAAGAACTGATAAGAAGTTGGTGTGCATACAGCTACACTGTCAAGTCAAACCTAAACATGGAAGTGAGCGATGGATGTCTGTTTGAAATTCAGGCAGTCATGGAGTATGAGATGACAGGTGGCTGACACCCCTTTTTCCCCTGGGGAGAGCCCAGAAGCACGCTGCTGTGTAAAGCTCTCTGCATTTGGGATTTTTAGGTGGTCCTCCATATCATTGCCTTGCTAGACATCCCGTCATACACGGCCATAAGGTATAGCAGAAATCTGTCACAAATTATTTAACAATATTTCACATTAAGTTAGGTTTAAAAAAGGGTATGAATGGAGGCCATCTACCAAATTCTAAATGGAAGGGAAAATAAAGTCGGAAATTTACTTTGATCAAATCTCCACATACACACAAGTGACTCGCAGCACTCACTCATGTTAAACTCAACTACTAATCAATGAAAAAACGAGGCTGCAACTTTAATTGACAGCACAGTTTGGAATGCCACACCAGTAAAGTTGGAAAAAAGCTTATTGAACAGTTGGTTCTTTCACTTATACACTTAGAGTAGGCAGAAACATGTCAGCACTTTTAAAGGATGATGGGGCAATGGTACCCCTAAATATCCAATAACTTTTTTCATTCACATTTAATCATACCCGAGGTACCACACAATAAAGGATAGAACTGTGTTATATCTTAACCCCTTCCGCGCTGACGACGAGCTCAGCTCGTCATGAGGCTTAGCTGCCGTGCGCTCATGACGAGCTGAGCTCGTCATGTAACGCGGTATTTACAAAACCGCCGCGCACAGCCGGAAAAGCCGCCGCAGCGATGCAGTTAAGATATTTTTAATATAAACTAGAGCCCTGTATTATCTAGAAAAATAATATCTTAAGTACTCCCCCATTAATTAGTGTCCGCCCTGATAGTACCATCTTACCAGAAAAGGATGAGGTGGCCAATTATGAAGCATGCCACATTACATGTGTGACCCATCTCATCTAAAATCAGGTGCCTTCCTCTTGCATGCTCCTGCAATCTCCTCTTCACCTACTTCCACCTCCACGCACCTCACTAAATTTCCTTTACCAAGTGACCTGGTGCATTCTTTTCTTGCACTGTGTGCCTCTCTGCGCAGGCACTGGGTCGTCTTTGCCACCCCATGTGCATCCTTGGTTATGACTGGCCGCCCTTGCAACCTTCTGACTCTATTCCACTTCTGCATCCTGTGCCTTCCTCTGCTGCTTTCCTCTTTTCCCTCACCGGCTCTACTGCTTTGTGACTCTTGTGCTCCCCCTGCTTTTGCCTTCTGTGATATCCCTGCTTGTTGCCTCCCCGCTTTTTTCCTTCTATGCCTCCTTGCTTTATAGCCTCCTTTCACCCCTGCACTCATCCCAGGCCCCCCTCATTGATATCCCCTCTGTAGTACCTTTCCTGTGTCACAAGGCCGTACCTACTTTATACTGGTCCCCTCTCATCATTCCCATCTTTGCCCCTGCTTCATTTTCCTTTCCTCCCTGTGCCTGCCAGTCCACCTGCCCCTTCTGTACATCAATCAATCATAACATTTGTATAGCACGCTACTCACCCGGAAGGGTCTCAAGGCGCTTGGGGGAAGGGGTCCGCTACTGCTCGAACAGCCAGGTCTTGAGTTGTCTCCTGAAGGCGAGATGGTCCTGGGTCACTCGAAGGTGGATGGGGAGGGAGTTCCATGTCTTGGCCACCAGGTAGGAGAAGGATCTTTCTCCGGCGGTGGCTCTTCGGATGCGTGGTTTGCGGCGAGGGCGAGGCTTGTAGAATGTAGCTGGTGGGTGGGCGTGTAGAAGGTCAGGCGGTCGTTGAGGTACTTGGGGCCCAGGTCGTGGAGAGACTTGTGTGCGTGGGTGAGGAGCCTTAACGTGGGTCCTCTTGCTGACGGGGAGCCAGTGCAGGTCCCTCAGGTGGCCGGAGATGTGGCTGCGACGGGGGATGTCCAGGATGAGTCGGGCGGAGGCGTTCTGGATGCGTTGTAGTCTTTTCTGTAGCTTGGCTGTGGTTCCGGCGTAGAGGGTGTTTCCGTAGTCCAGTCGGCTGGTGATGAGTGACTGGGTGACCGTCTTCCTGGTTTCGGTCGGGATCCCTCGGAAGATCTTGCGGAGCATGCGTAGGGTGTTGAAGCATGATGAGGAGACTGCGTTGACTTGTCTGGTCATAGAGAGGGAGGAGTCCAGGATGAAGCTTTGCTCATGCCTTTCCGGTTTCCCACTGGTCATTTCCCTTCTGTACCTGCCTAACCATGCCCCATGCTCGGCCCTGTCTCTCACCTCCTCATGTCCCCCTGTACTTCTTTAAATATGTTCTCTGGCAACCCCCTGCCCAAAATACCCACAGCATCTACTTGCCTTTTTGTCCACTGTGCAGCGTTGCCTTTGGTCCCCCTACACGTAATCAGGGGTGCAGCTTCGTCAGTAATGTTGGAGGGGTGTGAGCTTCTGACAATCACGCTGGCATATGTTTTAAATACTTTCTATGACAAGCGGTGCATGAGAGGCAGTGGAAAGGGAGAGGAATGCAGATTGGTAGGAGTACTAAGAGAGAAAACACAATAGTTTGTAAAATACCCAAGAGTTTTGAGGACTTTCAAAACCGATGGAGAGGGTGTGTGTGCATTTTTGTGTATGTGGAAGTACAAATTCCTTCTAAAATGCGACTCACATCTCGCAATACCTGACTGAAAGCACCTCTACCCAACTATTTATCAGAACATATATTTATTAATGAGGGGTGTAGCACCCCAAACACCCACCTGAAGCTCAGGCCCGGCTCCAGGAAGTTTTATTTGGGTGGGCCAAGGAGGCATTCAGGTGGGCCACTGTAGGCCCGATTTATCACTTATATGTCTATCCAGGCCTGCTTCAGGGCCCTCTTTCATCTCTCCTTAGTCTTACAAGGGCCCAGTAAAACACATTATTTTCTTTCCAAATCGCTTTCTAAATGTTATCACTCTCAAAAAGTGTTTTTTTCCATGTAATGTCCCTTTGATGGGAAGAGAAGGTTTCTGAGGTGGGAGTATCAGGCAAGTGACACTTCTCGGGCTCTCCCTCATGACCTCTTCCCCGGATTCCCTCACTGCCACCCTCCACCAGCATCCCTCATCTCTCCATAGCCCTCTGCCATATTCACCTCCTCCTCGAAATTCCTCACTACCACCCCCACCAGCGCCCCTTATCTCTCCGTAGCCTCCCTCATGACATCCTCCTCGGATTCTCTCACTGCCACCCTCCACCAGCGCCCCTCAACTCTCCGTAGCCCACACCTATTGACCTCCTCCTCAGATTCTCTCACTGCCACCCTTCTCCAGTGCCCCTCATCTCTCTGTAGCCTCTCCCCCTATTGACCTCCTCCTTGGACTCCTTCACTGCCACCCTCCTCCAGTGCCCCTGATCTCTCCATAGCCCTTCCCCCTATTGACCTCCTCCTTGGACTCCTTCACTGCCACCCTCCTCCAGTGCCCAATATCTCTCTGTAGCCCCTCCCCTTATTGACCTCCTTCTCCGACACCCTCACCACCACCCTCCACCAGTGCCCCTCATCTCTCTCCATAGCCCCTCCCCTTATTGACCTCCTTCTCCAACACCCTCACTACCACCCTCCACCAGCGCCCCTCATCTCGCCTTAGCCACTCTCTCATATGCATTTAATTTGTTGTATAGCACTACTCATATCCGTGTAGGGTGTCACAGTACTTTACATTACGCACACATTATACAGAGACAGTCATTCAAGTATGTAAATCACTCGACAGGGAATGTAACATAAGCCATTGAGGATTACAAGGTGTATAAATCACATGTCCGCCATACTGGTGGACAGTATATTTTAAAAGGCTTTGGTCTGGAGAAGCACATACTCCGGATTTAAAGCATACCCCAGTGGTTAGGGGTTGGCTTTACTGATAAAAATGTAGATCTGCCTAAACAAACACTCTTTTTTAGCAACATTAGAAAAATGAAAGACTGGGGAAGTTCTAACTATATTACAACACAAAAAAGCTATGTTCCAACTATATCATTCAGGCTTGCATGCAGCTCCTTGATGACACTTCATAGGTCACTGTCTTATGATATGATAATAACTTCTGAACTGCAAGTGACATAAGAATCTCTGTGGCAAAGGCAGTATCCCACTGAGCTATCCACATAAAATACAGTTTAACTGCATTTCAAAACTACCAACAGAGAAAGAATTGGCAGAATCATTAATTACCTGTAATCTGGACATTTTTATTGTTGTCTTAGATCCGTGGCAGAGAGGCCTTGATAATGATAAAAACGGTTTAAATAAAGTGTCTTGCTGGGCGGTCCCTGATGATTTTAAAAAGAACAAATAGCCAGACATTCTCTCACCTGCTCGGTCCTAATCACTGCCCCCTATTTTACCTGCATGAGTGGGCGAGGACACAGCCCACCTTTCTAAAAGGAGATGTATGATTGGGGGGTGCCTGTGAAAGAGAGCCCAGGCCCAATCACGCAACTCCCAGAAAGGGAAGAAAAACAACATTCGGAGGAACCGTTTGAATGAAAGTGGCCATTTACTAATGGCCTTCGTGCCTGTCACTGCCAGGGCCAAGGCTCATGTTTGGGCGGTCCAGGCTCATGTTTGGGTGGGCCTGGCCCACCCACTAGAACCGGGCCTGCGAAGCTACACCTCTGTTCATAATGATACTATGTTGTTGAAGGGGTTGTCTGTTCCTCTTCACACGAGCTGAATCGGTTGTCTCGTTTAGTCCTCTTGTGAGGTAAGCATACACACTGCGCCCTCTATGCTGTGCATACGTGCTGCTTGTTTCTATGGGTCACTGGTTGTGTGAGGGCCGCTTATGCTCTGTATGGTACGCCCATTCTGCGTGAGGGAGCTAGCGCCTCAGATATCAATGTTGTGAAGGCTCTTCGCGTGAGAGATGATTGGGCGGCTGTCTGTCCTGCGCACGTTCTGTGAGCGAGGGACGCTTTTGTGCACTCTGTGTGGCACTTGAGCTCGGGGTGAGGAAAAAGCTTACATTATTGCTGCCCATGTGGCTCATTTGTGTAACAAGTAAAGCTACTGAAGGAGCGTACCACAGCCTTGGGAATAATACAGCTTTTATACATTATTCTGTTGTGTGTAGGGTGGGTCCATCTTACTCGAGATAACATTGTCATGCAAAAGCCACGATTGGTTTAGCCAATGCCTTTTACAGAGATTCGTTGTGCAGAGTGCCATTAAACAAGCTTGGTTGTCGTGCGAAAAGTTACCGATTAAAACTTATTTTAAAATCTTGCAGGAAGCGATTATTTAACTCAAAAGGTTAATAAAACAGCCCTTTGGTGCTATAACACAGATAACGCCAATGACCTGGCCTAAGAGATCGACACATTTTTAATTCTTTTTTTTTTCAATATCCGTTGCTTCATGGGTGTATTACATTTCAAGAGTAAAAATTAAATCACTTAAAGAAACGTATTTGTTATTTACAGTCTGGTATTCCATAACTCATACGAATGCTCGCATGTTTTTCCTTCATTCCCACGTTTTTTTTTCTTTGCGATCTCGGAGCTGTGTGAATTACGTCTTAAACATCATGTCTCCAAGGTTATTCTCTAAATTAATACTTTTCCATGGCGGGGAAAAGAGCTGTTCCGCCATCGCTTTGTACCTGGGAGCATCATTTAATTATCCCAATAATATTAAATCCGACTCCCCTCTTATCTCGGTGATACATTAAAATATTCAGCCATTCCCATGAAGCATAGTAGCATTTAGAAACCGTGTCCTTGTGGTGGCTAAAGTTTCAGCTTTCTTTTCTGTCATGACCCATTGCGCTTTTCAGGGCACAATAAAACCAATTCAAACGTTGAACGTTCCTATACATGTTATAGGTTTGAGGGTCAATGTCCTTTATACTACAAAACATATTTTGAATATGTGTACTTTAAATCTGTCAATTCCACACTTCATAATTAATCTACAGCTATCTTTTTCAATTCTAAATGCGTAATTGTGTAAGGTAAAAGTATTTAAGCTGCACTAAAACCTGAAATACTCTGATATGCAGACAGTACTACCCAACAGAAATAGGTTCTTAGGTCGCTGTGTCTGTTTTTTTCTTTCATTGGTTCAGCAGAAGAAGAGAGGAACAGTTTCCATGCTGAATTCCAAGGAACGGTTCTGTGTCTGCTAGATAACCAGTGTCTCATTGCTTCCTGGCAGAGAGGTCCCACACAACTCATTCCTTGCTGTCTGGCAGTGTATGTCCACGTTCTCACTCTGAAGACCACAGGTCCTTTCTTTCCTCTTACACCATAACAAGAAGACTTGCTTGTGTAAGAGAGGGCAAGCGATGAGAGACGGTACCTAGCACTCTTGGTGGTGGTAGTCTACTGCATGTGTCAAACACTGAAAGCCAGTTAACAGACTATGGAGCAGTAGAGTGTGCAGCATAACCCTCGATTCTAGAACGTTTGTTGATGCTGACGAATAGTCATCCCTATACAAGTACACTGCACACTGGCCATTCTTTCAGTCCTAAATCCAAGGTACAGTCCAAATTTGATAAATACCTCTATGTTTTTTTTCTGGTCTTCAGGGATCATGTGTAATCCCAGGACATTGGTGTAGGCAACACTCAACAATGCAGCACAGTCTCCCAGTTTCAATGAGAATGGTGTCTGCATTTAAACAGATTGTAAATGTAAATGTAAATGTATAGGCATTTATATAGCGCACTACTTACCCGTAGGGTCCCAAGGCGCTTCGACCGCTGCGAAACCCTTCCTGGCTTCCCTGAGAGATGGTCCCTTAATGGGTATCTCTAGGGTGAGACCAGGCATCCCCGGCGGTCTGGTGGGGCCGTTAGTGAAGATGAGGCAAGCTAATGCCCAGAGTTGCCGAGTGTGATCGCTGATCAGAGTGGGCACCGAGGCGAGAGAATTATTGAGTCCGCTGACCCTGGTCCAGAAACCTGCCGCGCCGGGAATTGAACCCTGGTCCCGGGCCGTCCTCTGCTCTCGGGTCTGCCGCCTCTAACCAGTGAGCCACACTACTTCACTTTCCATCTTAGGTGACTGTTTAAGGGGCAATCTTCACTGGACTAGATCCTCTCTAGGATGCTTGCTGTTTACCGTCCCATTGTATACTGGTGTTCCTTACATTTCTTACATTTTACTTCACCAGCCCAGTCAATATGTCCACCTATGTGAATATATTAGTCTTGTACCATAGGATGGTTCATGCACCAATGAATATCGCACCACCTGCAGTCCTCCACATCTGCAAGGATGTGTTAAATAGGACCTATAGAGCCAGGATGACATTTAATGACCAGTGCCTGATTTATTAAGCCCTATTGGTTATAGCAGTGGCCAAGGGGACGGGGCAAACCTGAAAACTTCCCTCTTCCCCCCTGTGTTCCTATCAGCAAGTGAACTCCTCTCCTTACATTGGGACTTGGATCTTCCCCTGTAGAATCTGTATGTGCACAAACCTATCGTTTGATCCTTCCATCATTCCTACAACAAGTTAAAATCTAGACCTCGATTGCAACAATGCAAGCTCTGTAGATATAGAGGACGGTCGATAGCGTAAAAGGACAATTATAAGGCACAAAGTGTTATGCCTGGAAAAACGGATAATTCTGATAGCCCATATTGCAAAAATCAAGAGTTTGTCAAACACCATAAGGAGTGGTGAACACCGGACATATTAGTAATATAATACGTATCTTGTCAACCTTCACAGATCCTTAACTCTATAAATATACGCACACTTGCGGGGACAGCACCGAATCTACATTATTCTACAGACAGTGAAGTGTTACTGCGGTAGCCGTGGATTGAACCCTCGCCTACTGACAAAAAGGATAATGGAAAAGAAAATTCGGGCTTGGAAATTTGATTCAAATGTCCATTTTAGAAACAACCTTCTTTAGGAATAAGTCCAGCATGCCACCCTTTCTTACATGCCATTCTTTCTTTCACCAGTTTTCCATTGAATTGAAGGTTACTTACTAGATGCCACTTCACTGTCAACCATATAGTTACAGCTGCAGAATTTCAAGCACCCATGTGTTTTCAGAACGTGTTTCTACGGCACATATCGGAAATCTCTAGTTACCAGAGAGGATTTAAAAATCTCTATACTAGACTTCATCTACAAAATAGGTACTATCTCTGCAAATTCCACATAAAAGTAATAAGAATAGAATGATTAAAACTGCAGTCCTCAAAGTAACTTGACCATGTTAAAAGTAAGTAGCATGGCACCCTCCTAATAGGTTGTACTATAGTCCTAAACATCGTTCTAGTATATGGAAGACATTTTCCCCTTTCCCTATCCGTTATTTTAACACTGAAAATACTGCAGTAAAGTCGCGGAATTATATGTGAAGATGAACTCTGCTAGGGCTTGATTTGTTTTGAACTTTTCTGCCTTTCTGTCCGTAGAGATGGGTACTTCAAGGATGTTTAAGATATAGTGAAAATTATAGTTAGGACCTGGTTCCCATAGAAAATCCGCAACATTCTGTTTGGAATAACTTTGGCGCCGGTGGACGAATCTTCACAAATTTCTCCAAGAAAATGGCCTGCTCCGCTCCTTCCCTGAAAATTTGGGGTGATTCGTGAAGCAGGGGCCGAGAAAAAAGGGGGGGTCCCAAAACGTGTTTTGCCCAAGCAATATTCCATAGGACCTTTAGCCAGGGCTACAGCCCGAACGGCTGAACGGAATTACACCAAATTAGGCAAAAAGGTACAGTTCGGTTCGCAGATCACGCTTTTTTGTTAAATGGTGTAAATCCATTCAGTAGTTCCTTAGAAAATCATAAGTAAAATCATAAGTATATCTATAGGCGCTTACCGTACGCGTACAGGTCCTTGTACATACGCGTACCTTTCCGAGCACGATCTGCATGCTGATTGGCTGTCAACTGTCTCTCGACACTCCAAACCAGAAAGTGTTGGCAGCCATCTTGTGCCTCGGTAGACTGAGGCACAAGAAAGCAGAAAAACATACGTGCAGAACGCAAAAAGGGGGTAGGGTAGAAACACCCTGACCCCCTAGGCCTGCTCAGGGGGTCCCACAAGGACCCCCAAGGCCCCCCCAATTTTTTTTTGTCAAAAATCGCGGGGTACGTACGCGTACCGTACGTGTACCATACGCGTACGTAATCATACCTTTCCGAGCACGAGCTGCATGCTCATTGGCTGTGAACACTCCAAACTAGGAAGTGTTGGCAGCCTTCTTGTGCTCGGTAGACCAAGGCACAAGAAAGCAGAAAAACAAACGTGTAGAACGCAAAAAGGGGGCAGGTTAGAAACACCCTGACCCCCTAGGCCTGCTCAGGTGGTCCCACAAGGACCCCCAAGGCCCCAATTTTTTTTTTTAAATCCGGTCTGCTTTTTTTCAAATTACTCCCCGGGGGACCAAATCCCGGGGGTATAGTGAAAAAAGTATGGGGGGCCCCCAATCCCCCCCCCCCCCCACACTGCCCTGGGGTCCGCCACCCCCCGGGGCAAAGCAACACAGCCCCCTGGCGCATACTGGAGACTCCTGGTGGGCTAGTTGGCCCCCAGGGTCCTCCTGTATGCAAGGGGAATTAGTTCCCCTCTGAAAAAGCACCAGGGGGCTGCATTGCAGAGAGGTGTGAAAAGGGGCGTGGCCTCATTACACCTCTCTGCAATGCAGCCCCCTGGCGCATACTGGAGGTTCCAGGTGGGCTAGTTGGCCCCCCAGAGACCCCCAGTATGCAAGGGGACTTAATCCCCCAACTTAGAACACTCTACAGGGCGCGTTTGCAGAGTGGTGAAGGTAGGGGGCGGGGCTAAAGGTGATGTGAGTGCAAACATGCCCTGAGGCGCAATTTAAGCTGGGGAATTTATTCCTCTTCAATCCAGAGGTCCCCTAGGGGGCAACTAGTCCATTAGGTAGCTCCAGTAAGCGCCACAGAGCTGTGTTGCAGAGTGTTGTAAAAAGAGGGCGTGCTCTTTCAACACCTCTCTGCAACACAGCTGCCTGGCGCATACTGGAGGTACCTGGTGGGCTAGTTGGCTCACAGGGAACCTCAGGATTGAAGAGGAATTAATTCCCCAATCTAGCTCACTACTATTCCTGAAAAGTACATTTAACTGTACTTACCAGTAACTTGAATTTCCTTCCATAGGATATCATTGCCTGATATATAAAATATATATTAATTAAAAAATATTAAATAAAAAATATTACAATTTCAATATTTTAAAGAAAATCAATTTATATTAAAAATATGTAATGTAATTTAAAAAATAAAATATCAAAAAAATGAATAATTTAAAATAATGTAGTAAATCAGTATAAAAAAATATAGCAATTAATACATTTAAAAATGATCATTTACAAAACGTTTGAAATTCACTGAAAAAAACCATTGGTTTCAGCCACGTTATAGTTGGGAATTAGCATTTAAAAAACCTTTGAAATTCACTGAAAAAACCATAGGTTTCACACATGTTATAGTTAGCTGGACATTTCACTCATACAAAACCATTGAAATTCCCCCGTTATAGTTAGTTCAGCTTACTAGAACTCGCACGCCTGCAATGCACTGCTGATGATGTTACATATTACATCACTCATGACATGGTTAGTGACATCACTGATGACATCTCAAATGACCTCACTGATGACATCATCCAGTGAATGTGTGTTTTTCTGAAAAATATATATGTTTTATATATGTATATCTAAAGGTCGATGGAAGAATAAATGTGTAAATAAGTGTCTAAATGGATGGTTTTTTTTTTAAATGATTGTATAACTGACTTATTAAGTGTATCTTAGTGAATACATGTATTAGCGAGTAATGTTTAAATGGCGCATTTGGGAAGACACAGCACTTTAATATTATCACAAAATGTATACAAACAGTAAAAAGCAAACAAATCACAATAAAAGGGAAATGTAACACAAAACCTTGATAAACCAGTGCATCTATGTATAAAACTGCATGTCGTTCCTGCTCATTTGTTCATTGCAGTTGTAGCAGCGATGAACTGGTTCAAGCAATATTCCGACTTTTCTAAACTAATCCAGTACTTGTTTCACGTGCATGAATGGATGTATGCTGGTCTCGAAAGTGTGCTGTAGTACAATAAACAGTGGTTAGTTAATTGTCGTATTTAATTGTGACTCACCAGCATCTTTGTGTCTGTGCAGCGACAACGGGGCAAAGCTCTAGTTAGGGAATTATTCCGATCTCTCAGTACACCATGTACTTCATCTCATTTGTGTTAACGCTAATTAAGATAAACAATGACTCCACATTTGGCATTATTAGCATAAGACAGAAGGGAGCTGATACATTACTAAACATTGTATTACAACAATAATTTATGACAATCCGTGCCCTACAGGCTTGGCAGCAGTTTGTTGTTTTCATTACTGCAGAAATTTGACTCTCACACAGCTATGACAAACTTTCATTTCCTCTGAGAACAAATGGAGGTACCAGGCAAAAAATGAATCTTCTCTCATACCCTAGATTGGTACTGCACAGCCCAGCTCCCTTTGGCAATAGTTTAGAACACGAAACCACTTACCAGTGTACTAACTGTGAGGGGATGGAAAGAACCGTTCTGTGTTTTTTGTTATTAATATGCCACTTTTTCTATTCTGCTCTTATGCTTGGATGAAGGTCCAGTAATGTGGGGCATCTTGCGTCGGTTTGAAGCCTAAGATGTAGATTTTTTTATTTATCTCCCCCCCCCCCTTAAAGCTACATTACAGATTTGTGGTTTTAGCGTAATCCAGTTTGAATTTCGGATTTCAATTCTAGGTATATTTTACTTGCGTGGGTACACACTTTCACCCCAGGGAGTATAGCTGGTTAATGTTAATGTTAGGTGGTGTTTTATATAGCGCTCGGCTACTCCGAGGAGTGTCCCGGCGCTTTTATGACCTACAGTGGAAACAGGGTGGCAGGCGGAGAGGGGGCAGGCCTACTGAGCGAAAAGCCAGGATTTTAGGTCCTTCCTAAAGGCCAACAGTTTGGTATTCCTACGAAGAGTAATCGGCAGGGTATTCCAGAGATGAGGTGCCAGGCGCTTGAAAGACCGGCCACCAGTCCGTACTCTTCTTATGACTGGGACCGCAGCCAGAGCCAACGACTCTGACCTCAGAGATCTGGCAGGCTGATAGAGAGCAAGCCGCTTTTGAATGTATTTGGCCCCGGTAGCATGAAAAGCCTTGTGGGCCAAAGTAAGTGCCTTGAAAACTATCCGTTTCCGGATAGGCAACCAGTGAAGAGTGTACAAGAGGTCAGACGCTCTGGCTTGCCTATGAAGGCCAAAATTGGCCCGAGCCGCCGAGTTGTGAACCACCTGTAAGCGCTGGAGAAGGTACTCCGGCAGGCCCAAGTACAGGACATTGGCATAGTCAAGCCGCGATCCGATAAGGGCTTGCACCGTAGTTTTCCTGTGTGCCAACGAGAGCAAGGGAAGAGCATCTTAAGGAGGCCGAAGCATGTTCCTGCTAAGCCAAGCATCTGAACTTCAGCGTTAAGCCGTTATCGATTTTAACTCCAAGGTTCTTGGCTATCGTAGATGCAGCCGGTGGAGGATCCAAGCTGCCAGCTTGGATCAGACCGACAGCCGAAAAAGAGCACCTCAGATTTGTCTGAGTTACACTTGAGGCTGTTTAGCTGGAACCATTTAAAAACAGCCCCAAGGCACCCTCAGATGTTCTCACCGTCGAACTCAGACCCCTTCCCACACGTGAAGAGGAGCTGAGTGTCGTCGGCATACGACACGATCTGGACCCCGAAGGACTCCACCAGTGCCGCCAGAGGGGTCATAAAGATATTAAAGAGAGTAGGGCTCAAAACAGAGCCCTGGGGAACTCCGACCTCCAGAGGCGGCACTACCGCAGAACAAGGGAGGGCCCAGACCATTTAGCAGCGACCCGCTAAAAAAGATCTGAACCAGCTGAGCACCGTCAGCCGCAGACCGATCTCGCTAAGTCTGGCGAGGAGACCCTCATGGGGGACGGTGTCGAAGGCTGCCGACAGGTCGAGCATCACCAACATGGCCTTTCCTCCTGCATCCAATACCTCCTTGATTGCCTCCGTAACTTCCAGCAGCGACGTCTCGGTGCTCAAGTTGGTACGGAAGCCGGATTGAGTAGAATGTAACAGATTGTGGCTTTCAAGGAAACTAGAGAGAGATGTATGCACATTTTTCTCCACGATTTTAGAAAAGGCTGTCAAGAGGGAAATAGGCCTATAGTTAGCATAGACCTCCGGATCCAAACTGGGCTTTTTTTTGTAACTGGATGATCATAGCTTGTTCCGGACTGAAGGTACCACTCCAGTGCTGAGAGAGAGGTTCAGCACGGGATTAACAAGGGGATTTATTACCTCAGCTATTTTAGCCAAAAATTTGGCTGGGCAGGGATCAAGAGGGGACCCAGACTTTAGTTTAGCTAAGAGCTCCAGTGATGTAGCTACGGCTAGAGGTGGAAATTCCGAAAACATGGGCTCATAGCTAGAAACCGACCCTGCCCGGGCACTGGAGGCGGGGTCTGCCACTACCCCCGCCAACAAAAAAGAGTCCTGAATGGTCTTAATTTTGCTGGAAATAAAATGGCAAGTGAGGACACCCAGGATTCCGAGTGCACACATAGCGGCGTACTCATTTTAGGGGCAGTAAATTCCCTTACAATTGTACATATCTCTTTGCAGGAATTGGTAGCTGGTGTGTTCCTGTGCATTCCCCACCCTTGTCTTTGAGTTAGTTCTCCGTCCTTGGATGAGTTTAACAGGTGTATGAGTCTCGCAGTCGCAAGACAGCCGTCCAATCCGATATGTGCACTTTAGGCCAGTCGTTCCTTCTCCCACTCAGCAGGAATGACCCCGCCCTCGCACTCAGACTAGACCAGCAAAGCTTACCTTTAAGATTATAAATAAAATAATAATAACAATCGTTTTATTTATGCTTTCTGCTGCACTCACAGAAGGTGAGGCGCTGCTCCTCCCCCCCTAAAGGAGGAACCGCCACTGGTATGAGAGTCATACAAATCTCATCAGCAAGAGTGAAGCTCTTTATTCTACTGCAGATTCATTTGCTTGGGGGCCATTCGTTTTTCCTTACATTAGAAAATATCCTCAAATGTGTGTAGTTTAAGGCTGCTCTTTGTCCACCATCATGAACTACCTCAACACCCTGTGCCTACCAGTGGTCCGAGGATTTTGTACTGATTTATGGAAATTACAAGAAAATGATTTATTCAACATCATTCAGGCATCATCACCCACACGTGCAATGTACAGGACAATATTTTATGTGAACTGGATGCCCCTCCGGGCATTAGGTATGCATGGTAGTCTTTATGGTAGTCTTGGTTGTAACTGAACAGTACATAAAATCATGATGGTACCACGGATAGTCACCATGGCTGAGTGACACCATCCACTGACCAAGCTGTATTTACCAGATCATTACATCTGAGCTAATTAATGTCCTTGTCCCTTGAAATAAGGCTTCTGCAAGACTGTGAACGAGGGAAGGGATTTAGCTAGGGCCAGCAGTTTCTGTCCTACAAAGGTCAGTGATTGCAGTATGTCCCTACATTCTTGTGGCGTCACACTGCACTGTACCTCCTTCAGGTAAAAGAATGAACGTATTACAACTTTATCCATTTACTCCTTAAGCTGCAAAGTACGTAAGGAAATGTTGTTGATTCCCCCTCAAAGCTGCATAGAAAGACCAAAGGGGGTGATGTAAATGGGTGCATGAGACATTGGTGGATGGGTTGTGAGGCAAAGGGCCCAGTAGGCAAGACTAGTTAAAAGTGAGCTGGATGAAATTGATTAGGGTTGCAGCTGCAAGAAAGGGTTTATGGTAATTAAAATAAAGCCTTAAAATCATTTTTAAGCTCTACAATGTGGTTGTTTTACGCTAGTCTGTGATGTAAGGTGTTATTAGATAAGAAATACTGGTATATACATGTAATGTCATTTCAGCCAATATCAATATCTATTGTCGCAGTGGTGTGTGTTGCCAAATTCTGAAACACAAAGGGCACAGGAGTCCACAATTGAGGTGCATTGACAGATCTCTTGTGTGGGTCTCAGCTCTGGCTCAGCAGAAGATGCAGCTTTTAGATCTTTGTACTGAGACAGTAGAGAGTGCCCAGCTTTGGATGTTGGGTGCAACGGACAGTTATATGTAGGGTAAAGTCACTACTGAAAAAGCACCCATGATGATGTCTGTGGGTCAGGTTGTGGTGCCTCAGTAGAAATGTTTGTGGGTTCAGTAGTAAATGAGTGGTTGTAGGGGTGAGAGTGATGAGGAAAGAGTGGTGGGTGAGTGCATCTTGATTGGAATTACAGTGCATGCTGTAGTTTGTAACTGAAATGCATCAGCGGAGCTGTTTGTTATCACCAGTACTCTTATCGCAAAAGTGGTGGTAGGTGAAGACGAACTAATTTGTGTGTGGTTTTAAGAGCAGAAAAGGATTGCCAAGTTAGGCTCTTCTCATCGTATGCATAAGCATTCAAAATAGCATATCTACATTGTGTCAAAAAAAGGTAGAAAAACAATCCCTGTCAGGTCACCGTGCATTGGCGAGGGAGATCTTTCAGTCTTCTTATGTTGTGGCCAGGCAGGCCTATCGGTGCTCAGTTTGGGATCAGCTTTGAACCCTCCACCTCAAGGCTATACTTTCTCATATTTCTTAGGAAAACTACTGGCAGCATAGACTCAATTTTTCAGCCGCCATGCAAGCGTCCATTTCTGCAAACCATTGTGCCTTAGTGGGGTCCTCCCATACCCCCCACACCCTAACCAAGATCCTCTTAGCCTCCACCAAGCCTAGCAAACAAAATAGTAACTTCTTTCAGGGCATGTCTATGCCCCCTGGTACTCCTAAAAGCACAAAATGGGGATTAAGGATCTTTTCATCTTCTGATATGACCTCCTGGTCTGTCAATATTGTTGTCCAGTATTTTTGTAATCTATGTGCATTCCCAGATGGTATTGAAAAAGACTCAACAAGTGTTTTGGAGCACCGACAGGGGGGTACGGGGGGATCTCGCTCATCTTCCTCAGCCTATCCCGAGCAATGTCGACCGTGTGTAGGATTTTAAGTGAAATCCAGCAGAAGTGCGCCCTAATGTCCAACTCCCGTGAGTGCATTAGTACTGCCTCCCAGTCTACATCCTCCATATCTCCCATGCCCTGTTCTCAGTGCCTCCGGAGGCTTTCAAGGCCATCAGGGCTATTATTGATGATTACTCTATGGAGGATATTGCCCTCCTCCCAAAGGGTCTAGTCAAGAGGTGGAACTTCAGTGGGGATAAGTCTGGCAAGGAAACCTAGTCCCCAATCTCTACATGGAGAGCATGTCGAAGCTGGGTGTATTTGTAGTACTGTACTCTTCTTATAAACAGGAAAACAGTTTGGGCGCCCCGTCAGCCATCACATCACCTAGGCAGTCTATGCCACTTGTTTCCCACCGGCCAAAGCCTTGAAGCTTGTGGACTTCAGGCAGTGTTCCCTCCCCCCCTCCTCCACCCTAGAGCAGTGTTGTCCTAACGACCTTCCCCTTTCATCCAACCTGGGATTTAGTTTTGTATCAACAAGCTGACAAAGTCGCCCGTGCTGGCATCAAGAGGCCCGATCGAACTTCCCATCATACACATGGTGCCTCCAGCATGGCTCCGTCATGGAGCTCTTGTTCAGGCACACCCTTTTATCCTCTCTCGGCCACATGCCCAGCCATTTATCACCTGTATCTGTGAGGCCAAGTAGTATGCCCTAAAGTGCGGGAGGGCAATCCCTTCATTGTACACTGATCAACAGACGGTTGGTAACGCTATCTGAGGTCTCCCTCCTCATCACCCCCCCACCCCACAGAAGTCACCAGACCTCCTTGTCTAGGTAGCTGAAAAACATTTTGGGTGTTGGAAATGGTGTGTTCTGTACCAAATTTAGTAGATTCGGGAGCGTGATCATATTGGGAACGGCGGCCCTGCCATGGAGGGTCAGAGGGAGCTACTCCATCTGGCTACATCTTCCTGTAAGTGCACCAACTCAAGGTCCAGGTTATACTCCCAGAAACCGTCTTGCCTAAGTATCAAAAACCCTCAGTGGTTCCTCACAGGGAGGTAGGGATTACTATAGCTCAATCCCATATGCCTACTTGAAATAGAACTGACTTGCCCCAGTTCACCCTGTACACAGAATAATTCCTCCACTCTTCCCAGCATGGCATTCAAGAATAATTTCGGCTCCAGGATATACTGCAGGATGCCTTTCGAATATAGGGAGATCGTCTCTATTTGCCGCAGCTCCCCCACACCCACCTCAAGTGTCCAGACCCAGCAAGCCAGAGGTGCGATGCACAGAGAAAATAATAGAGGGGATAATGGACATCTCTGCCTGGTGCCATACCCCTGCGAGAACGGTGCAGAGCTAACCCTATTTATCCTCACTGCCACCTTGGGTTCTGTGTGTAGGAGGGCTACCCAGCTACAGAAGCCGGGGCTTAAGCTGATCCACCTCAGCACTGCGAAGAGGTAAGGCCAGTGTATTGAATCAAAGGAGTTTTCAGCATCCGTGGAAGGAACTGCCAAGGGGAAGGAGACCTCTCAACGCGTCTAGCCAGTTGTGGAGTAGTCTGATGTTCTGTTGCCTTGAGCAGCATTATACGAACCCCAATTTCACAATGGTTCAGTGTGGCTATGACTCCATTCAACCTGTGAGCCAGGATAGTGGTCAAGAGCTTGCTTTTGATTTTAAGCAGGGAGATTGGGTGGTTAAAGCAACACTTTGACCTCAGCTTCCCTTCACACCGTTATCCGGTCATTCTGCGAAACCTCCCTACCCCGAACCGTTCTACAGGCTGCAGACACCACATGTGGGTCTTCTTGCAGGAAAGTCTGCCTCTCAAACCAAGTGAGAGGAGCTGTCTCTGCTCAGATCCCAAGCATCAACAAGGGCATCTGGGAAGCTTGCGCCCCTTAGGATATGGCGGGTTGTCCCAACAGTCCCACAGCGGCTCAGCTTATGGCATGCTTCAGCCTCCATCCACCATCTTGGAGAAGAGGGGCCTTGGGGCGGTCTGCGGCCTGTAGTAGTTAGTCTGGCGCCTTCCCTTCGGCAGCGTGGCCTGGGGACCACAGGCAATGTCTCGGGCTGGATGATGGCTCCGGGGCTCGCTCACTGGCAGGATATCAGGCCGGAATTGCGATTGGTAGCAGGAGGTCTGAGACAGGCATCCTACGCCATTTTGGTCTTGGCCACTCCCACCAAAACCCAGCTTCTTAGTAATGGTACACAACATCTCAAATTAAAGGCTCCATAAAAAGCAATATGAAGTAATGTTTATTAACACTTTTTTTTCGGAATAATTGAATAACCTTAAACTTCAAAAAGCAAGCAATGGTCAGGCTTTTGTCTATATTGCATATACTTGTCACAATCATGGTGAATTTGCTGCTATCAGTCACAGGCCCCCGTCTCTCCTGTCATCCCTCTCCTCCCCCTCCCCTCCCTCTCTCTACCCCCTTGGATGTCTTATTTCTCTGTTTACTCTGTTCAAAAGTAATATATAATCGGTTTTAGTCTAATTGTGAAAATGGAACTCTGAGTGAATTTGCTATTTTGCAAAGTTACAACTCTAACCACTAGTATATGTAGTAGTTCTTTGTACTTAATATCACTATTTTGTGATTCTGAGCTTTCCCGTTTGCATCTCTCTCCTGAGTGACTCTACATCGTATGCATTTCCTTTTCTGCTATCTGTATCTCTTGCTTGTGGGACTCTTCAATTCGCTGACTCTCTCCCTTTGTCCTTCCTGACCCTTGCCTTTCATGGATCCTGTCTTTTTCTGGATCGCTACTTTACCCTGGTATTGAATGTGTTATCTTTCTGTGATTAATGTGATTTTCTTTTGCCGTTTGTTCCCCCTCTGTTGACCTGCCAGTTCTGACCAACCTCCTAGCCCCCTGTCACTTGTTGCCCTTTGACTAAGCACTCCTTCTCCCCTTGTTGGGGAAAGATCCAATATTCTTACTCTGGAGTCTCAGTGACCCCTCTGAGAGAGTCCACAGAATCAAGGGAACCATGCAGAGCTGAGGCATGGTATGCGCCCCTTACCAAAGCACTCCCTCTCCCCTTGTTGGGGAAGGATCCAGTAGGTAGGCCTTGGAGTCTCCGAGACCCCTCTGAGAGAGTCAACTGTGTAAAGGGAGCCTCACGCAGCGGAGATGTGGGAATGATACCACTTCCCCTGGATCACAGCTTACAGGACCTTGGACAAGGATTTTACCCGTTTACTGGTTTGTGCCCCCTTCACCCTCCCCACCCTTTCATGCTCTCTTACCCTCCCCTACGGCTTTCCCTCTTTCATTCTTTGTCTACTTCCTCTGCCCTAGCCCCTGTCCCTTGTGCCCTTTAACTAAGCACTCCTTCTCCCCTTGTTAGGGAAAGATCCAATTAATTATACTCTGAAATCTCAGCGATACCTCTGAGAGCGTCCACAGCGCCAAGGGAGCCACTCACATTTGAGGTATGGTATGGCGCCCCTTGCCAAAGCACTTCCTCTCCCCTTCTTGGGGAAGGTTCCAGTAGGTATGCCTTGGAGTCTCCAAGACCCCTCTGAGGGAGTCCACTGCGTAGAGGGAGCGTCTCGCAACGAAGTTGGGGGAATTATACCAGTTCCCATGGGATCACAGCTTACTGGACTTTGGATGCAGCTATTACGCGTCTACCGGTTTGTGCCCCCATCACCCTACCCCTCTTCCCTCATGCTGTGTCTCTCACCCTCCTCTTTCCCACCTTGATTCGCTGTCTACTTCCCCTGCTCTTAACCCTTCTCCAATGAATCTCTCCCCTTGCCTACTTTTTCTCTTATGCAGATTGTCCTTATTGCTTGTCTCAACCTAACTTGTAACTATGTAGCTATGCTCTAATAACTGTGTAACGATGTAACCTGTAACTATGGTCTGCTACTCATGTGAAGCGCTCTGATACCTCCGGGTCTAGCCAGCGCTATATAAAACCTTTAAAAAAAAAAAAAACTCATTAAGGCAACCAGCGTACTTGTTACAAGGACCTATTTTTGAACTTGTTCTAGCCAACACTACTGTGTGCTATGTAGAGGGGTAACCAAAGCTACAAGTTCCAGACATCAAAGTACTAACATCCAGTATTGCCTAAAATGGGGCCACTGGAATTAGGACTGTCTTGTACTTTAACCATACATGACTCCTGTCATGTCCCCGAGGGTCAATCTGCTCTGTGGCTGGCACACGCTGCTGGGCTTTGGCTTAAGGGTGTCGCTAGAATCAGGACGCACACACAAGGTTGGTGTCTAGTGCGGGACTGCCCTCGCGCAGTCCTGCCCGTCTATTTATTATCGCAGTCACATGACCGCGGTCGCAACCAAACTGGCGCTGTCCAGCAGGGGCGTCAGCAAGAACACCCCTGCATGGCCACCCCCATTACAACTCCCACGTGTAATAAATAGCATAGAGCTGAAGGTGACTGAATGCTTCAGAGCGGATCAGGTTTCTGATCTAGGCATAAATAATTCTGTGAAAGCTGCAGCTGATAGTTTGATGGATTTGATTTGATTAAAATATTTCAGTGATCTTTAATTTGGACTGGTGGAACACGCTTGCCAAAGGCTTCGACCCTCTTGGAGTAGTTTAATAGAATCTAGTTTTTTAAAAAATTGCAACTTTAATTGTTGAAAATGTAATTGAATTCGAGCACGTATGGCAGTTTAGGGGGCGAGAGAAGGGCAGAGGGACCAGGAGGAGGTCGTGATAATATTTATTTTATCTACAGTGTGCGTTAAACATACACGAATTTATCATCCTCCTAAATGTCAGCATATTTGCAGTGTTTTAAAGTCAATAAGGACAGCTAACTAACATTGCCCTTCTCTCTTCATTTGTATTTCAGAAATACGCCAAAGGGCAAGATCTGTTTGATCAGATTGTCTATCATCTGGACCTTGTGGAAACGGATTACTTTGGCCTGCAGTTCATGGACGCGTCCCAGGTTTTTGTACGTATGACCTTCTTCTAGCCCTTGCGTCGGCTCATCTCACGTAATCCGTTCACGCTGGGAGGGCTGGGAGTGGTAAATCGTGCTGCAGCCCAGCCAAGGGGTAGATGCCCGAAGCCGAAAAGTGTATCCAAATGTACCCTGGGGAGGGCGGGTCTTCCACTAGACCTTTATATTGACCCTGAAAGAAAAGCTGAGGGGATGAGTGTGAAATAATGGTCAATGGCTGGCACACAACCCGACTGTCATTCATTCATAGCGTTAAATGAAACTATTGATTTCGCAGAGAAACGGGAACAAAGTGAGATATTCATAGTGGTAAATGAAACTATTGATTTCGCAGGGTGAGCGAGAGGAACAAAGTGAGATTTTGTGTAATTCAGTCCCTACCCGCATCCGATGAGCTCCCAACAGAGCAAAATATGTGGTGGCAGTTGCATGGAAACAAATTGTGAGGAAATGTTTGAACACAAGATTAAATGTAATGGCCATGATGCACTGGGACATGAGCAGTTGGGTACCAAAACCTGAAACGGTGACAAGTTCTACAATGAAATGTGACGAATGCATGCACAGGAATAATACACTAAAGGTTATAACATGAGTCATTGATGCTGGTTAGTTGGCGTGCCTCCAAAACCCACATGTGTGAATAAGAGTAGGCAGCTTTAAGAAAGACCATATTAATCAGCCTTAAATGAGGGAGATGTGGGTGCTTGTGTTTGGTTAAATGAGGCAAGAGTTTGTGAAGGGACTGAATCAATCCAACACCTCATACTGTCTCTTGCTATTTGATCGAAATGTACTAGTAA
Organism: Lissotriton vulgaris; assembly: GCF_964263255.1. Classification (NCBI taxonomy): domain Eukaryota; kingdom Metazoa; phylum Chordata; class Amphibia; order Caudata; family Salamandridae; genus Lissotriton; species Lissotriton vulgaris. The sequence continues at coordinate 1,129,463,803 of NC_141691.1, forward strand.
GAATTAACTCTGTCAATAACTGGAGTCCTTGTCTTTTTTTTTTTTTTTTTTTTTTTTTTTTTTAAATCTCTTTATTAGCATCAGATTGGTCCGTGCAAGCATACAAGTACACAGTAAATTGTTGACAATGAAAACGTTAATGATCATTATACAAAGGAAATAAATGGAGGACTGGACCAATGATATTACAAGCAGTGTAACACAGTCTAAAATCTTATTTTCACTTTTCCATATCTGAAGGAATAATGCACACTCGGAAAGATGACACAAAGAGATATAACCTTCTTCAAACAAAACAAAAATGAGTGAGCCTTCGTGACAGAGAGAGCGGCAAGTAACACATCTATTTGACTGGCAAGATGGCATAACCAGAGGCATAGGCAGTCAAGGGCAGGTAAAACGACTAATGTAAAGACTAGAGTGAAGCAACCACTCCAGCCGGGGCAAGGTGTGTAAAGGAACTGAGGAGAGAAACGTCCCGGCCCAAACCAGCATACAGTCCACAAATCAGCAGCTCACGCATATCCCACTCCAGTAGTGTGTGGACGCTAGGCCCTGCATAACTCAATAGGCAGCGCACGGCGGGTCGGCCAAAACCACCTAGCCCACCCCCTCTGGGACAATAGAGCTAGCAGCCTGGGAGTGTGTGTCCCGTGTAATCTTGCTAATATACTGTCGGTATGGGCCCCAGATGTCGATTGGGCGTGAGGCTGTGGGGATCTGCGTGGAGTACTCCACACTATTGGTATTGCATTGGGAAAGGCTGCGCATCCAAGTCTTGGAATCAGGGATCCGCCTGGACCCCCAAAGTAAAGCAATTTCCCTTTTCGCCAGCAAGAAACCTATGGCAGCAAGTTTACGCGTGGTCCGGGGGAACTCAGCGACATAGCCAAGCAGTGCAATCTCTGGCTTATGTTGCAATTCGCATTCCAAAATGTCGCCCAAGATATGGTGCACCTGCAGCCAGTAGGTGTGCAGTTTCGGACAGGTCCATGTGAGATGTGCAAAATCGGCATGGGGAGCTCTACATTTAGGGCAGTGATGAGGTCTGGTCGGGTCAATTCTGTGGGCCAGCGCCGGTGTGAAGTATAGGCGCCTCAAAAATTTAAAATGAATTAGCTTATGCCTACTGTTGACTGACAACTGGAGTCCTTGTCTTCGTCATGTGAGACACTTGTCTAGTGTCTGGATGATACACAGATGACTAGGTGCATAGCACGGTCCATTTGGACTATGTTCTGCTCATGATTGTGGTTTCTTTTTCGAAGGCTGGTTATGTCCATGTTGAATGTGCCACCTTGCATGTTACACTTTCCATGCCCTATCCTTGGAACTTGTTTTTATGTGTTATGTATGATTCCCTCTGCCATGAGCGAAGCACACCACTTCCCTGGTTTCTGTTGTTGCATAAGCCTCTAGCAACAGAAACCGATGCATAGCTCTGAGTGCATTCCAAAAAAACACTAGAGGCGGTCTAAACCAGGTTTAAACAAGAAGTAGCTCATGAGCTACCAATAGCTCTCCAGCTATCTGTAGGTAGCACTCCTGTGGTAGCTCAGCCTACTAAATTAGAAGCTTTTGATTGGTTGGATTAATTTATGTATATCAACATTGAAAAGTGTCTATTCAAGATGAAAATGTGTGTATTTTCAGAAATCATCAGCTGATGTTTGGAGACAAATGGCTACATTTTTAAACTATATTTTCTGCTGATATGTGGTAAATCATGCTGCTTTCGGGAGACTTATTACTAATATTATTGCATTTACATTTTTTTTCAATACTCCTGACATCCATGACTGACGCATTAATGATGCACTGCTGGACATTTTGCAAATGGAGGTCACTAATGCAATATTGTCACTGTTACAACTCTTATATCAGAACCTCTGGATGATTTCAATGAAGTCTTACTACAGAAGAAGAAAATGCAGACCTCTGATATGAATGGGAACTCTTTACTTCATAGGTGTTGAAAATAGGAGCGATGCACTTCTCCAGGATTTGAGGAGTTTAAAAAAAAACTGTAAATAAAGAACAGCATCTGGGGCCCTATTACATTACATATACAGCACCCTATCCCTGTTTGTGCCACAGTGCACCTTAAAGAAGGTGTGTCAGGCGCAAAAAGGGAAAGTGCACCCTATTACATTGAATGCGCAGCCCTCAGGGCAGCTGTGAAGTCGTGCTGCCCTGAGGGCAGTGCATTCAAGTGAAAAGCGGAGTGGCTTTAAAACAGCCACTCTGTGTTTCACTCTGCAGGCGGCAGCCCACCTGCACTTTTAAGGGCCATTAGAGATTCCCTTGCATTAAGGTACAGTGAGTGACTGCACCTGCCTGTAAGGGGATGTCTAGGGGGGTTCGTAGGACCCCTGCCCCCCTCCAGAGGGCTGCCATCAAGGGGCACACTGACAGTGCACCTCTTGACAGCTTCTTTGCCCCTGTGATCATGTATATAATACAGCGAGGGCGCAGAGACAAAGGGATTCCCTCATTTGCATGGGGCCAAGCCCCAATGCAATTGAGGGTACACACTCTGGTGATTCCCTTTGCTCCCGCCCCTCCCTTTGTCCATGTTGTCTTTCTTCCCGCCCCCTTCCCATTGTCGTTGTTCACTTTGCTCCTGCCCCTCCCATTGTCCATATGCCCTTTGCTTCTGCCCCCCTCCCTTTGTCCGTGTTGTCTTTCTTTGAATGTTGCTCCACCACCACTATTATACCCACAACCTAGGGCTCCTTAAAACAAAGAAGGTGGCTGACCATTTTGTGAACAGCGCCAGTTCCTTTTAGTATAGACGCCAGTGGCACATAGGTTGCACAAGCTCTCCCCAACTCATACTATGGAATATGGGCCTGGCGCTCAAACGTGGCACTTTAGTGCCTCATTGAGACAGCGCTCTGGCAGGAGCAGTTTCTATCCACTTGACCAAGCTCATCCCACCAGTTACCCCTTGTGATTGATTATTGTGGAATTTAAAAACGACCCTTCGCCCCTCAAGCGCACAGCAGCAGCCTGCCCTGCAGTGCACTGTACCCACTAGCTCCCCCACCATGAACACCAGGTAAAGTGCAGCTGCCAGCACTAGTCTATTGTGGACCCGCTTATGCTTGGACAGTTCCCACTGTTCGTTGCAGTGCTTGCAGGGGATGGATGAGCGCAGGCGTTCCGTAGGTCCCAGGCCAGCAAAGAGTTACCAGAGGAGCGCTTGCCTCCCTGCCAGGGCACTGCTGCCACCACCCCTCGGAGCTTGCTAAACCAAAGCAAGTCATCCTCCTCTGCGCCACCTGGATCCTCGCTGAAGTCATACATATTGTTGCTGTCACTTAGAAAGTAGACGGTAAAAGGAGCCTGCAAGGAATTTGATTTACAATGAACTTTTGGTTATTCACAGATAAATCAAGGGGTTAGTCCTACCTTAACAAACACCAAAGTGTCATATGACAACAAAAAATGATATCTAAATATGAAAGAACACGGGAGAACCTAGGAGTTTTGAAAAAAATATCTTGTTTTATATTGTTAAATAGAAATTGGAGTACAAATGAATAAAACACTCAGCAACTGATCATGTAAAGAAGTCAAATCAAATTAACCTAACAGTACATGACTAAACATCTATTCCAATTAAATCAAAAGCAAAAAATCTCTGGATTAGAGTACATATTGCTTCAGAATAACAAAATGTCTGAGGAATAGAGGATGAGGTCGACGTTTCGGTCTGTTTGGCTGTAGTCCTTCAGACCCTCTTCAGGACGTGTAGATAGTAGCTGCAGTGCTTAATTTGTGCCGGTGCTTTCCGGTGCTTAGCACCGGCACTTATTTCTCAGGGCCGGGTCTACCCTCCACATGGGTCTTACGAGTGAATGTCGTAAAATCGTTCAAATTGGATGCTGCATACCTTGCACATTCCGCCTCTCTGGAGAGGCTCTGTCCGAGAGCACACACGGAGCAGCAGTGCCCAGCAGAAGCAGAGTTAGTCAACAGTTAAAGATCTGCTTTCGCCTTTCAGACGCAGTGTTTCGCTACAAATGTTACAAAGAATCTGCCCAGCAGTCGTTGCGTTACACGCTGTGGCGCTGTGTGGGGGATGATCCGATTCCGATCGGATGTGACCTCACGTTCAGTGGAACAAGAAGGAAGTGAGGTGGAAGAGGCGCGGGCCGAGGACTCGATTGGACTTGTTGTCGGTCCGTGTGGCATCCCTCTCAGCATAGAATGAGACTGAGTGAACTGCTGCCTGTGCACTGCACCACCACAGTGACTCTTACTCAGGTCATCGCCACACCACGGAATCATCACTGCATCGGGCGCTGCGGGGAGACTGCCAGCAGTGCTGCACAGCAGTGCGCCTGCAACCCCATGCGGTGCTGCGGCTCATTGAGGCCGCCGCTGGTGCTCGCACCGCTATCTGTTGTGCAGCACTTAGGTGTCTAGTCTGTAGCCTCTCATCCAGTAATGCCACTCGAGTCCGGACCAGGCCCAGCTGCTGAAGAGAGCTTGGTGTCTGCAGAGCCTCATGAGGCTGGCCCGCAGCGTGGATCGCTCTCTCTGCTTCAGTTTCAGGTATTTTATTCAAATATAGTTAATTATTTTAAGCCGTCATCATGTCGCTGTTGACTGACTCTGAGCCTGCTCCAACTCCTGCTGACTGCTCAGCTGAGGCTGCGCTTGGGACGTGCCGCGATGGGCTTAGCTGGAGGGATGAGGAAGAGATCACTGCAATCAGCACTACAGTTTGTGTAATTTGAAAGGACAGGCCACGCAATTCGAGAGCGTTGACAGTACACTCATTTCCAGAGCTCATGTGTCCCTTTAAAAATTGTTTGTAAGCGCTGACAGTGCCTGTGCTTTATTTGACCTGTTGTGCTGCCCTGACCTCTATCGTACCCGGGGTTGAAAAGGTCACTTGTTTGTGTGGTAATGAAGTGGCTGAAGTCTGTGCAGAGTGTCAATTATTCTACAAAAAAATCGAGATGAGGGTCTACTTCTACTACCAAGTCTTTGCTCAGCTTGCCTAGACGGATAATTCCTACCAGGTGTACCTTACCACAGAGTCTGCTGTAGTAGGAATAACATCTGCGTTTTGCCAGAAACACGACTGTCTGTCCTGTTTAATTTTCATTGATAGGACATTAACTGTGTTACGTTATTCTCTTTTTCTGTGCTATGCAGACATAATTTCATTGCATATTACAAGAAAGCAACCCTCTGAAATATTCTATATTGCATTGATATGTACACATTGATTAATTCTCTTAAATTAATTTTACATTCCACATAAATAGGTTAAAACATGCTCTTAGCTGAAATGTACACAGCATACGTTAGAAGCTGTGCTGCGCTCAGAAATATATTTAGTATATCAAGGACTAAGTGAGCTGCAACAGTCTTTGTAGTTTACTCATTCTAATGCTGCTTTTAGTGACTCCTGACTCGCATGTAAATACTGCGTTCCTAAAATTAAAAATTGCACATAACAAGAGACATGCAGTACATATATCACTGCAGCTGTGTTTGTGTGGGAAGGGCTTTGCCTGCACCCGATCCTCCTTTTACTAGGGTCGTGATATTAGATTTTCTCCCTAAAAAGACCACTGTGTGGTGATATACCACGTTCTCTATGCTGCCTCTTGTGGGTCTTGGTATGTTTTAAGGCCTTTACTGGATAACAGAACTTTTCTGTTAATTCTGATGCCTAAGGGAATTAGAGGACTCCATTTATATATTTATTTATAAAGTTTTATAGCGCAAACATGACCCACGGAGGTATCAGAGCACTATGCAATTGTTGAACATTAGATTGTTGAGGTAGTAGACATAGATTCGGTATTCACCATTCAGTACAAAAGAAATAGATAGGAGTGTATGGGTAGCATAGGGGCATTTTTTGCTAGTTCAAATGATGCGAGCCAGGACTGCAATTCCCAGAATGCAGTACATTTGTTGTTGAATGAAAACCTACAACAGGAGCAAGGCAGCCTTGTAACATGGGGTTATATAGTCACCGTACTAATGTCTATCACTGGATCCCCGTTTTCTCATCTCTAACTAGATTATGGGATCTCTTCTCTATATACATGATGGGTAGTAGGGCATGGATCTGTCAATCTGCAGCCACAGAAGCAGTGCTTATGGATACATAGAGCTGTCAGAAGCGGCTGGAACCCTCCCCTCATTTCTCCCTTCAGTAATGTGCCGGTCGGCCCGGATCCAACAGCAACTACTTTACTTTCTGCACTGATCCGCAGCATCACTGTCAACAGTCTTTAACTCTGTGACAGGCTGCCTGTGGCTGGTGCACTGTGGTGCCTGCTGCAGGGCTGGGCATGTAGGCACCTCTCGCCAAATGGGGTGGACTGTTCAGCTCGCGTTAATGGTTTTTATTAGGGTTGAGGCTGCTATACTAGTCTTGAAATAATAACATGCAGCCTGGCTGTGACCTATGTGTGCTTCAGCCTCACTCTGCAGTGTAATTTCTAATATTTATATTACTGCGAGAAAGTGTCACTCATAATCGTTGAATTGTCACTTATAATTAAATTGACATTATGAAAATGCCACACATGGCAATCTGAAACCGTGGCAGCTATGTGCCCATGCTCCTACATAAGGCTGATGATGGAACATCGTTCTCCCCAGTTGTAATCTAGCTCCTCCTGCTTTAAAAGCTGCATAGTCCCCAAGGCAGACTCAGCCTTCTGGAACAGGCACCTTCCCCCACTCTCTGACTTCCGCCCACCTCTCCACTTCCTGCCCCTGACAGGAAACATCCTTTACAACGCGGTGTTTACACTGCGCGACCTTTATGACGCATCCATTACAACGCAAGTCGTTACTGCGACTTGCGCTGGAGGGCACCCTTGCTTAAGGAATGGTTTGATTTTCTATTCCAACACCTTCTCTACTGTTACGTGGGCTGGAGTTGGAATAGAAAACTAAAATAATCCACAATCCAGCGCCCTCCAACGCAAGTCGTTGTAAGAACTTGCGTTGTAATGGCTGCGTTGTAAACTACCACGATCAAAATGACGTACATCCCATTTGAAATCACTCTAATAGTGACAAAAGGCAGTAGTTTCTTTTCTAGATGGAGCAGCATATACCGTAATAATATTTGGAAATAAATAATACAGTGGCTCCCAACCTGCTCCTCCCGAAACCTATTTTTTCCATAAATTAAGCACTGGGGTGGAGCCATTGGTTGAAGTGGGTGGAGCCAAGGGAAGTGGGGGTGGTCTCCTAGAAATGTTTGAGCACCTGCACTTCATATTTTACAAATTAAGCACTGAGTAGCTGGGACAAAGGATTCCTATGTAAACATGATACAATGTGTTACCTATTAATAACAAACAATTTGTTTTGCAATTGTGAAAACAAAGAACTAGGAAACCCGTGTATAGACAAAAAAGTGATTAAGAAATCACATAGTGCAATTAACAAGTTTGTGCACTTCCAAGGAAGAGTCCAGTGATGTCAACCCCTTCACTTAGAAAGAGCTGTGCGTCTGTCTCCGCAGGGACTTGAAGGCGCCCCACCAGGCACTGCTAGAGCGCCTAGCCATCTTCAGGCGAGACTAGCGGGGCATAAGGATCAGGGGGCGGCACGTCTAACAAACCATGGCACCAGTTAGACAGCGCATCAGGTGAGATGGTGAAAGATGCTTGATCCCCTCGATTAACAGTGACAGCACAATAACAACACAGAGTATCGACTGAGATCTCAACTCTCGTGGTACTTTGAGTTGTCTTTTTTTCCCACCCTCTCCAGTGCACACCTGTGACCGCATAGCCGTAACTGCTTGGCTAAAAAAGCTACATTCACCTAACCATCCCCCAAACCCTATTCTACTGCATGGTTAGACAATTATAAGGTCCTATCAGCGAGACTTATTGGCTATGCCAGTGCTTGTTTATAAAAGCTGTGCATTCCAATTCAGATGTTTGTGATGGGAGTGTATCTAGGGCTCTAGCTGCTAGTGCGAGCACTGGAAACATATACAACTTGTCAGGCATCCAGACTTGACCATATCCACTGGTTTGTTTATAGTAATTAAATCCAGTTTGCTATCTGCACCCTAAGTTAACGTCATAAAATAATGCAAAGGAAAATCTAAATCACCAAGTTAAATGCCTTCTCTGCATCCGAAGAAGCAGAAGACAGAGAGAAGTAGATTATCAGCAGATATTCTTTAGCTGGTTTTATTCTTGCTAATCGAGAAGTAACAGGTCATAAGGCTTGCTACAGGATAGCAGGAGTCTCTGGGTGCTCCTAGGTTTCTCAGACTATCTTTTCTTATTCTCTAGGGTTCTGTTGGGTGTTATGAAGAAAGTCTTTTTGTCTGTAGCAATCTCTCTACTCCCTAAAATCCAACCAGCTACCTTCCTTTGTGCTGCCCTACCCACTTCTAGTCCTTAGACCGATATAGGCCATGACAAGAACAGCATGTCACTCTATGTAGCCGCAAACACGAGAAGGGGTAAAATCCGGACTATCTACCATTCCTGATGCCCTCTGCCATCTTGCATCCTTCTCAAATTCATGAAGGCCTTCCTTCCTGTTGTGAAGCCCACTTGGCCTGAGTTCACCAGAGCTGTTTTTCATAGGCAGTGTCTTTGCTCAAGATTTTGTCATCCTGGTCCTTCATGAAGCATTGAAAATGGGCGATATGAAGGTCAGAAATTCAGATCCATTTTTGGTTTTAGAAGCAACATTGTTATAAGGTGTCACTGGCTATAAATGATGGTAGCACTTCATCAACAAGTGTTTGTGTAAGTGGAAACCTTAAGGTTCCATCAGCAGATAGGAAATCAATAACGCTATTAGTCCTTTAAAATGTATCCAGAAGGAAATCATTCTCAAGAATTTTACCTCCTTTCACAGATTCGTTGCAATCCCGATTTCCCATTTCTATGTGTAGAATCCCAGATCATCCTGCACATCAATAGGGAAGTGTAAGAGTTTAAACTTGCTTAATAAGCTTGTCTCTGATCTCCACATGATAGGGAGTTAGTGGTCTCAAAATTGCAGTTATGTCTGTCTGGATGTGGACTGCTGGTCTATCTGCTTTTGATAAGTAATACTATTGCTGAGTGAACTTTCTTCCATAATTAACAAGGGCAAGCATTCTCAGCTTAGTTACTTAACCGTACATTTTGGATGTGTTGCTCTTGTAATCAAACCTTCAGAGCTCAGATGGAATTGTTTCAGTATCCACCTGCTTCGAAAGTCTTAATCTCTGACCCCTTCAGCACAACATTTTCTAATCTGTTCTCCAACCTTGTGACACAAGAGATGCTAGCCTCCCTCTTTGCAACATCAAATGCTTCCCTGAGTACAATGGGACGCTCCAATGATTTCTCATTTTCCATTTAGCAGTTGATAATTACATCCATGAAAAACTAAATTCAGGATCGTCAGAGTCCTTAGTCTTAAGTGTGTGATGCAGATTTCTGCCTCCAGTTTCTGCCAGGAGTATACAAAGAACAATGGTGTTTGACAGGAGACTGGTCCCCTTACAAACCCATTCCCACTGAAGCGGAAGGAGTTCTCAGATCCACAAAAATCTAGTGTGAACATCATATATGTGAATCACATGAGCATTCATGCTGACCTGGGAGTTGCACTATCTATATTTCTACTGGCAATGAAACTCATTTTTTTCCTCACTGGTCTAGCACACACTGTGCTGTTTTTCAAAGGATATTTTTTACATGTGGCTTTCGACTCGTCTCCACATCAAATTGTTGCAGTTATGGTCCATTCACCGGTTGCTGAAATTTAAGGGAAGCAGGTTATTCCAGTACTAACTGAGCCAGTAGTGCCTGAGGTACACTCTGAAGATGGCAGTCTTTCAGCAATGAGAAGAACCCTAGCTAGATCTTTTTTATACTGTCTAGAATGTGCTTTTCCATTTTGGCGTGTTGAAGGAAGCTCTTTGTCGGAGACCATTCCAGATAGAGCGGAGAACGGGAGTCTTGTACATCTTTCTTCCACTTCTTCGGAATTCGGAGAAAGGTCAAACATTTCCAGGCTGAAGTAATTCTAATGCCTCCAGCTTGGGCAAGACAAATGTGGTACCCAGTACTACTTGGCATAAGCACCTGTCTCTGGCTCAGGCCAATGCTTTGGGAGGACCTGTTGTTGCAGGCCAAGGTTCGTCACACTAAACTGCACTATCTGCACCTCCATGTTTAGAGATTGAGAGGCAGCAGTTGACAGCTTTCGATCGGCTTCCTGGAGTAGTGGATGTTCTCCTGGCTGCCAGGTGATCATCTGCAAAGTCTATCTGCTCTGGGACAAGTACGTAGCCTGGTATGGGACCCACAATATTGACTTATTACAGGCCAAAGTGTCAGATGTCCTACTGTCTGTCTTGTCTCTTGCCCAGCAAGAACAAGCATTGGAAACTGTTAGTGGTTTTCTGTTGGCCTTTTTATGTTTACTGGTCCAACTATCCTCGTTCAAATCACCTGTTGTGATGAGGTTTCTAAAATGTCTGACAGTTGTTTTTTCCTAAACCATTTGTGATCCCACTTGTGGGATCTTAAATTGGTCCTCACTTTCCTCATGTGCATGCCAGTTGAACCAAGGCAAAGCTATCCTCTGTCTTCTGGCTCTGAAGACTGTGTTCCTGGTTGCTGTAACTTCGGTTTGCCTCTTGAGTGAACTCCATGCTCTCACTGTGCACCACGTTTTTTTCTCGATAAAATGGTGTTGAAGGCCAGGGCGGCTTTTTTGCCAAAAGTAGTGAACTGCTTTTCACATATGACAATTCATCACTCTCTTAATGTTCTTTGCTCCACCTCAACCTCCTTAGTGCAGGAGAGACTTCATCTGGATCCCAAAAGAGCCTTTATCTTTTACAGCAATCACACTAAAGACCATTGGCTGGACGAGCAGCTCTTTGTGGGGTACCCTAGGTCAAAGAAAAGAAAAGCAGTGCAGAAATGGACTTTGCCAAGGTAGATAGTCCTCTGCTTTAATATCTGTTACACTTTGGCCAAGAGGCAATCTTTGGAATGGCTGAGAGCCCATTCCCCAGCACCAATGCGGCTACCACTCCACTGGCAGGCAGAGTGCCTGCCCATCGCATCAGTCAGGCTGCCTCATGAGCGTTAGTATACATGTTCATGCAGCTCATTGCCTTTCGGTCCTGCAAGACCCACCAACTGGCGAGGTACTGCTTTGATGTCTCTTCTAAAGGTAAGGAGCACATGATTAGAATTATCCATCAATAGAGCAAGTTACTTACCTTTGGTGATGCTCCTTCTGATGGATAATGTATCTAACGACAGATTCCTCTCTGCCCTCCCCCTTTATGTTCTGTGGAACATAAAGGGACCTTGAGACCCTCACAGGTGAGTAGCGCGCTTTATAAATGGATTGATTGATTGATTGGAATGGTCTCTTTTCCCATCTAAAAATTTCTCAATTTACAGATCTGCACCCTGGTACCTCTGATCCGTTTTGGGTTCCAAGGGCGTGCATAGTCAAGAAACTAACCAACGCCAGGCAGTTGAGCTTATATGTGGCTCCATTGTCACTTTCAGGGCAGTACAAAGTCAATGCAAAGCCACATGGCACAACCTACCAGCAAGTAAGAGCAATGCTGTTAAAATCTTCAGGATACAAACTGACATCTGGAGATATCCTAAACGGGTGGAATATGCTATTAAATGGAGTATCCACTAGAAATAGCATTACTGAAGGCAAGTAACTTTTGGAAGTTCACAGGATATTTTTAGGATTTCCATTAAGTCATGCATTAGATGATCTGGCTCACATCCTTTGCTGTCTTATATGCAGCTTCCTGGCCCCGTGCTCTGTTGTCCCTTGGGGTTCTCCAGCATTTTAAACCTTTGACTGCACACTTTGGTAGGGGGTTGATTTCTTGGTGTTTTCAATGATTATTAGTGTTACAGGGTGTGGGATGATGCAGGGGATCCATCATTGTGATTTTGCTGCTTGAGCATCTCTTCAGATTTTGCACACTTTCACTAAAAGTTTCTTCATTTGTAAATGAGGCAGAGGCCGAAAGCCTGAAGAAGGGCAGGATTGGATAGCAACTTGTATATATTACTTGGACACTACTCTCCACAATGTCTTGTGCTTAGTGCAGAAGACTCAATAAAATCCTGAACTTCATGGAGCACTAATGTGGCTTTTAACATAGGGCCAAACCAGCTGACGGGCTGCTGAATTTTGCTGAATTTGTGGAAGGTGTGCCGATACCACTGTGTGGATTGATAACTGATTGGCATACCAATCCCATCGTCTGCAACATGTTTATTAATATCTTACAAAACACCCAATGATGGGATGGTGATTGTTGTTCTCAGGCCACCTCACCTGAGACACAGTGCTACAGATTGTGATTAACTTGGAGGTTTGTTTTTGAACTCTCTTCTCTTCTGTGTGCTGATCTGTACCCCAAGACAATAGAGGAAAATAACATTTATGAGGATTAAAAGCACTGTTTATAATGCAGATTGTGGCAACCCTGGAGTTCCAGGTGAAAGTGAGGGTTGACCATGGTGGCAAAAACTACCGCTTTGTGCATGTTGAGGCTGCAGAGTTGCCAGTCTATTTCTGCGGAGCCGATGCAAATCGGTGTTGACACCGCAGAGTGCTATGGAGTGGAGCAGGTTGAACTACATATACCAAAGCCTCATGAAGCTGTGGGGAACAAGTTTCTCTGCTCGGTATATCTAATTGAATTTGTCTTTTCTCTCTCCACCTGTCCTTCCCCCACTTCCTTCAATCCCTAGTACCATCACTGCACTAATGAGGTATTTGTAATTCGAGGTGATGTTTCGTAATTGATTACACTAGTTCCATGTGGGTCATGTGATTTTTTTTTTTTGTCTTATATCTTCGTTTTTTTTGTTTTACTATCCTTTGTTATTACCTGTTGTGGTTGTGCGTCTTAATGTTTTGTATAACAAGAAAAATAGTAGTTTTATTTAATCAATTATTCACAATGGGTCAAGTGTAATATTGACCGGATTCCTTTCATCATTTTTCAAATGGAGAGAAAAGTGGGTGTTGCCAGTGTACTTCGCAAATGGTGAAGGTTGCTAACCTGTGCCAGTGGCCACTATGTAGATATTAACTAACAAAGGGGTGAAAGCACCAATCATAAGTCAAGTTACATAAACCTTTTTACTAATGAGTTCTCACCTTCCTTATTCTTATCAGTTATGTCTTGTGTGGGCAAAATAAATGCAACTAGATGGTGAGATTGTCATCCAATTTATTAGTTGTTGTAATATGTCCTGTTGCACTATGCCATATGCCACTGGTGGGGTAAAGGAAAATCAATTCTGTGTGGTGGTTGTCTTAAATGGAGATAAGGAAGTCCTCTTTGATAGCTCTAGGCCTGTCCCTGACTTGCCGTCATTCACAAGATTTGGTATTCTTCATTTTCTTAAAGCAATCCTGGTTCTTCCCTTTCCACTGTTTTGTAGAGTTTCAGGAGAAATGGTACAGGACATACATTGAATAGCATGTTGGTGTTTAGAATGGATTTCATCAGGAGGAAGGTGATTCTTATTTTATTGACTGTGGAATATAGTCTTGAGTAGATACCTATTTGAGTTGTCTAATGTCCGTGTGAGTGTTGGGAATCTTTTCTTGCTGTGAGACTGGGCATCGCTTTGCGGCTAATGATAGCTTCATCACCTTGCCATGATGCTGAAAATGATTACAATAGAAGGAAAGTGTTCTAGATGGTATGAGAATATTAATGGTGCATTTGCTATTACCTTGCACCTTTTAACCATACTAGACTAAGAATGTCGGTGTCCATTCAGTATCATTGGAATATATTTTGGGACTTTGAGTCACTCAGTTCATGGAAAATTGCCTCCATCGTGCGGGCCATAGTGGTATTCATGGAAGGGATTATTTACTAAATGCAGGATGGGAGTTAGTTTCTTTCGTGAATAATGCAATAATTGGTTTAATTGCAGTCAACATGGATATGTTCTTATTAATAGGGCATTCATATGTAATACCATGGACACAGCAAGCTGTGTTTTCTTTCTTGACTCTTCTACAGTGTGTCTATTTTATCTTGGGTTTCCCAGAGACTCAAGTGGTTTGATCTTGGCACTTTGATTTTAGATGAGGGTCTCATGATTTTCTTGCATGGCGTGGTTGTGTGTTGGTCTCTGTGTGAAGGACCCTATACACCAGAATTTGCCATAATACCCGTCTTCGTGTTACCGAATGTTCTCAGGAAAAGTTTCCTGTTGTGCTTTGTGTAACTGCTTTAACTTTGTTGATCCTTTATTTTGCATGTTTATAGGATTTTGCATTCTGTTCTTGTCATGGCTCACGATAGTGCCATTTACAATTGATGTATTTGTCACAGAAAAACTAGTTTTGTGTCTTCAAGTATAGTGATGTTCTCTGGCCTTTTCGTTACTCTGAAGAGCTTATTGATTGTCTTCGGATATGCTTTTGTGTCTAATTTGAAAAATAGTAGCTCAGTTTTTGTCTCAGTGCTTTGGTAGATGTCTACAAATACAATCTGTGGGTGACATTTTAGTGGGGCTATATTTTCACTGGAGAAGGGAGCTGAATTGTGGACAAGCTAAGTGTGCTTTTTTCTTGGATGTCAGTCTGTGTTACCTCGTTAATATCCAAAACTTTGGTGGCTGCACTCTTTATTCCGTCTCTTTTTACTTTCTGGGTCACACTAGTTCCATTTCATGGCTTTCATTGCTTAATGATGCATTGCCCTCCGTTTTCATCTAGTCTGCTTTTCCTTCTTATAGCGCATCCTTCCCATTCTGGCTGTTTCTGTTCATTAGCTTGAGCAAGTTCCCTCTGATGTTGGTAAGAGTTTCAAAATAATGTTTAAAGACTTCATTTTGATCAAAAATATTTTTATACTTCAGTTTCCATAGATTTGACCCGACAAATTTCTAAGCCAAAGTGGCTGGGATGGAGAGAGCTCATGATCATCCTAAGATGGCCACCCTTACTTACATGTGGATCTTTACATCCTCTCTCAGGAGGTACCTTCAAATCAAAGCCCAAAAGTTTCCTATGGCGCTGTCTGGGGCCACAGTGCATCCATCACAGATGGACCCTCCATAGAACTACTGTGTGCAGGTGAGGCAATGTGAAGGTGGCAGCATGGCCCCCGCACACATGGGTGAACTTACACAACTTGGCACTGAGGCTGCATCTGAAGCGCACTGTAGTGAGAAGTACCTCCTGAGCTGGACTTGCGTCATTGATAGGTTACTACATTCCTGCTTCAGACTGAACTGAGAGAGAAGAGTTCCCCCATCCAAAGGGCGAGTCCCTCCATCTTAGGGCCCTGCCCGACTGCATCCCTGTCCCCATCAATCATTCCAGTGACAGCATGGAATAGTGCATAGAAAGGCCGTAGTTAGTTAAACATGATGGTTTATATATCTCGCAACTTATGGTTGATCATTCATAAACATCCATGTCCTTTTATACCATGCATGATTCTCTAAGTTTGGTGTTAGTCCTTTTATGACAGCCCTTTCTTAGCACGAGGTGCCCCTTTTAAGCGAGGCCTTTGTGTTGTGCGGTTCCAGGCTTCTCTGGCTACCGAGTTTGTGGGCGCCCTTTAGGACTGACCTGGGCTGCAAGTGCCGTTCCGCTTGCACTGGACCCCTGCTGGCCACTCGCCTGCTACTCAGTGCCCCTGACGTGTGGTCCCAAGGACCTGTGCGAGCAGCTCACCTACTCGGTCTATGGCTGTGTGCTGTCATTCGCTCACTCTGTGTCCCTGCCGTGAGGCATCCTAAGGACACTGTATGAGCAGCTCATCTACCTCTAATAATTTCCCCTTGTGGATCTTTTTCTGGGTGTGGATGTGGTGTAAAGGCCAGAGCTGCCTACTTTGGACCTAGTTTTAGGACACCCCCGCGCCGCACGGCCACCAGCTGCTGCGTGTGCTCCCCCTTCCTTGTGCCTCGCTGCCCGACTGCCAGCTCGTGACCACGCCCCCTCCGAGCGGCGTGGTCCGTGATCAGCGCTCCTCTCCCTGTGCCCCTGGTTCACTGTGTAGTCTTGCATTTGTGTTTACTAGTGCTTATTGTTAGTATTTCCGCCATATTGCCTGTTGTACCGTATTTGTGCTCATCTGTGTTTGTTTCCGCCGTATTGATTGTTTTTTCCCGCCTGCTGCCGCCCTCCCCGCTCCCCGCTTCCCGCCACCACCGTTGACCCCGCCCCTTTTTCCTTCTGTTCCCTCCCCGCTCCCGCCTCCCAGCTGCTCCGCCCACCCGCGCACTTGGCCATATATGGCGACCGTGCGACGCAGGTGAGTGTGACCTAGTTTTAGGACACCCCCGCGCCGCACGGCCACCAGCTGCTGCGTGTGCTCCCCCTTCCTTGTGCCTCGCTGCCCGACTGCCGGCTCGTGACCACGCCCCCTCCTTCGAGCGGCGTGGTCCGTGATCAGCGCTCCTCTCCCTGTGCCCCTGGTTCACTGTGTAGTCTTGCATTTGTGTTTACTAGTGCTTATTGTTAGTATTTCCGCCATATTGCCTGTTGTACCGTATTTGTGCTCATCTGTGTTTGTTTCCGCCGTATTGATTGTTTTTTCCCGCCTGCTGCCGCCCTCCCCGCTTCCCGCCACCACCGTTGACCCCGCCCCTTTTTCCTTCTGTTCCCTCCCCGCTCCCGCCTCCCAGCTGCTCCGCCCACCCGCGCACTTGGCCATATATGGCGACCGTGCGACGCAGGTGAGTGTGACCTAGTTTTAGGACACCCCCGCGCCGCACGGCCACCAGCTGCTGCGTGTGCTCCCCCTTCCTTGTGCCTCGCTGCCCGACTGCCGGCTCGTGACCACGCCCCCTCCGAGCGGCGTGGTCCGTGATCAGCGCTCCTCTCCCTGTGCCCCTGGTTCACTGTGTAGTCTTGCATTTGTGTTTACTAGTGCTTATTGTTAGTATTTCCGCCATATTGCCTGTTGTACCGTATTTGTGCTCATCTGTGTTTGTTTCCGCCGTATTGATTGTTTTTTCCCGCCTGCTGCCGCCCTCCCCGCTCCCCGCCACCACCGTTGACCCCGCCCCTTTTTCCTTCTGTTCCCTCCCCGCTCCCGCCTCCCAGCTGCTCCGCCCACCCGCGCACTTGGCCATATATGGCGACCGTGCGACGCAGGTGAGTGTGACCTAGTTTTAGGACACCCCCGCGCCGCACGGCCACTAGCTGCTGCGTGTGCTCCCCCTTCCTTGTGCCTCGCTGCCCGACTGCCGGCTCGTGACCACGCCCCCTCCTTCGAGCGGCGTGGTCCGTGATCAGCGCTCCTCTCCCTGTGCCCCTGGTTCACTGTGTAGTCTTGCATTTGTGTTTACTAGTGCTTATTGTTAGTATTTCCGCCATATTGCCTGTTGTACCGTATTTGTGCTCATCTGTGTTTGTTTCCGCCGTATTGATTGTTTTTTCCCGCCTGCTGCCGCCCTCCCCGCTCCCCGCTTCCCGCCACCACCGTTGACCCCGCCCCTTTTTCCTTCTGTTCCCTCCCCGCTCCCGCCTCCCAGCTGCTCCGCCCACCCGCGCACTTGGCCATATATGGCGACCGTGCGACGCAGGTGAGTGTGACCTAGTTTTAGGACACCCCCGCGCCGCACGGCCACCAGCTGCTGCGTGTGCTCCCCCTTCCTTGTGCCTCGCTGCCCGACTGCCGGCTCGTGACCACGCTCCCTCCTTCGAGCGGCGTGGTCCGTGATCAGCGCTCCTCTCCCTGTGCCCCTGGTTCACTGTGTAGTCTTGCATTTGTGTTTACTAGTGCTTATTGTTAGTATTTCCGCCATATTGCCTGTTGTACCGTATTTGTGCTCATCTGTGTTTGTTTCCGCCGTATTGATTGTTTTTTCCCACCTGCTGCCGCCCTCCCCGCTCCCCGCTTCCCGCCACCACCGTTGACCCCGCCCCTTTTTCCTTCTGTTCCCTCCCCGCTCCCGCCTCCCAGCTGCTCCGCCCACCCGCGCACTTCACCATATATGGCGACCGTGCGAACGCGCAGCGGTCACGCGTAGCGGTCACGCGCAGCGGGCGCGCCGTTTGTGCGCCGAAGGCGCGCCAAAGGTAAGCCCGTCTACGCCCGTCCGCGCCTGGACCGCGCCCAGTGCCAGGACCCCTGGCCCTCGAGGACCCCGACCGACCCGCCTGACGTACACCGCCGCCACCCTCATCGCACTCAACACCGGCCGAGTCCCGGGATGCTGCAGAGCCACCCCACGACGCATCCACGGCCCCTTCAGCTGCAACACCTGCAAGTTCACCTGCATCCGGACCTGCCCGACACCAGCACCTGCCAAGCCGAGCACCAGCAGCACCCACCTCAAGTGCATCCTGCTCAACACCCGCTCCGTCCACAGACACGCCATCGAACTCTGGAACCTCCTAGACGCCACAGCCCCTGACGTTGCCTTCATCACGGAGACCTGGATGAACGCCTCCTCAGCGCCCGACATCGCCATCGCCATCCCAGAAGGCTACAAGATCACCCGGAGGGACCGCAACGCCAACCAGGTGGGAGGAGGCATCGCCATCATCCACAAGAACACCATCCGCATCACGACCAGCACCAACAACACCTCACCCTCCGCCGAACACCTGCATTTCCAGATTCACACCGACCCGAAGACCACCCTCAGAGGCACCCTGGTCTACCGACCTCCGGGACCACGCACCCAATTCAGCGAGGACATCGCCGACTTCGTCAGCCCGCACGCCCTCCCCTCCGCCGACTACATCCTCCTGGGGGACTTCAACTTCTACCTGGAGAACAACAACGACTGCAACACCAGCACCCTGCTCGACAACCTCGCCAACCTTGGACTCCAGCAGCTGGTGTCCACCCCCACCCACCTTGCCGGACACACACTCGACGCCATCTTCTCATCCAGCAAAGACATCGCCTTCAGCCACGCCACAGAACTCCACTGGACGGACCACAGATGCATCCACTTCACCTTCCGAAGAACGACGATCCACCACCACCAGCAACAGGTTGCCCGAAGAAGCTGGAACAAGATCACAGCCGACCAGCTCGCCGCTTCCCTGAGCCAGCACCCTCCGGCCAGCTCAGCGAACCCCAACCAGGCCGCCGACAACCTCTCGAAGTGGATCAGCAAATGCGCAGACGAACTCGCCCCTCTGAGGATCCCGCCCAGCAGACCCGGCAATAAGAGAGCCCCATGGTTCACGGACGAACTCAAGAGCTCCAAGAAGAACTGCCGAGCCCTCGAGAAAGCCTGGAGAAAGGAACCCACGCCGGACAACAGGACCACCCTCAAGCTCGCCACCCGGAAACACCACCAATTGATCCGCACCGCCAAGAAAACTGCATTCAAGAACCGACTGGACAACAACGCACACAACTGCAAGGAACTCTTCAACATCGTGAAAGAGCTCTCCAACCCCAACGCCGGAAACAACGACATCACCCCATCGCAAGACCTCTGCAACTCCCTCGCCTCCTACTTCCACAACAAGATCACGGACATACACAACAGCTTCAGCACTCAACCGACGCACGCCACGACCGCAGCAACACCACCCACCACCACCCTCCGCGCCTGGACCCCGGTCAACACCGAAGACACCGTCCACATGATGAACTCCGTCCACTCCGGATCTCCGACCGACCCCTGCCCTCACCACGTCTTCAACAAAGCCGACGCTGTCATCGCACCCCACCTGCGGGACATCATCAACACCTCATTCGACCCCGCCACCTTCCCCGAGAGCTGGAAGCACGCCGAACTCAGCGCTCTACTCAAGAAACCTACAGCAGACCCCACCGAACTCAAGAATTACCGCCCCATCTCTCTACTCCCGTTTCCAGCCAAAGTCATCGAAAAGACCGTCAACGAACAGCTGGCCGCCTTCCTCGAGACGAATGGATCCCTCGACCCATCGCAGTCCGGATTCCGTGCCAACCACAGCACCGAGACCGCCCTCATCGCCGCCACTGACGACATCCGAGCCCTGATGGACAACGGCGAAACAGCGGCCCTCATCCTCCTAGACCTCTCCGCGGCTTTCGACACGGTCTGCCACCGCACCCTAGTGCAACGCCTCAGCAACGTCGGAATCCAGGAGAAGGCACTAGAATGGATCGTCTCCTTCCTCGACGGAAGAACACAAAGAGTCCGCCTACCACCGTACAAGTCAGAGGCCACCGAAGTCATCTGCGGCGTCCCTCAAGGATCCTCGCTGAGCCCCACTCTCTTCAACGTCTACATGAGCCCCCTCGCGGCCATCGCACGCCAACACAACCTCAACATAATCTCCTACGCCAACGACACCCAGCTGATCCTCTCCCTGACCAACGACCCCGCCGCCGCCAGAGCCAACCTGCACGAAGGGATGAAAGAGGTAGCCGAGTGGATGACGACGAGCCGCCTGAAACTGAACTCAGATAAGACGGAGGTCCTCATCCTGGGCTCCTCGCCCTCCGCCTGGGACGACTCCTGGTGGCCCCCCGCCCTGGGCACCGCACCCAAACCGACGGACCACGCACGCAACCTGGGTTTCATCCTGGACTCCTCCCTCTCCATGACCAGGCAAGTCAACGCCGTCTCCTCGTCGTGCTTCAACATCCTGCGCATGCTTCGGAAGATCTTCTGGTGGATCCCCACAGAGACCAGGAAGACCGTCACCCAGGCCCTCGTCACCAGCCGACTGGACTACGGCAACGCACTCTACGCCGGAACCACCGCCAAGATCCAGAAGAGACTCCAGCACATCCAGAACGCCTCAGCCAGACTCATCCTCGACATCCCACGACACAGCCACATCTCCGGACACCTAAGAAACCTGCACTGGCTCCCGGTCAACAAGAGAATCACCTTCCGCCTCCTTACCCACGCACACAAAGCTCTCCACGATCAAGGCCCGAGCTACCTCAACAACCGCGTCAACTTCTACGCTCCCAAACGCCACCTCCGATCTGCCAGCCACGCCCTCGCCGCCGTCCCACGCATCCGCAGAGCCACCACAGGAGGAAGGTCCTTCTCCTACCTGGCCGCCAAGACCTGGAACTCCCTCCCGGCCGACCTGCGCCTGACCCAAGACCACCTCTCCTTCAGGAAGAAGCTCAAGACCTGGCTGTTCGAGCAGTAGCGGCACTCCCCCCCCCCCCCAAGCGCCTTGAGACCCTACGGGTAGTAGTGCGCTCTATAAATGTCTTTGATTGATTGATTGTTGATTGATTGATTGGACCTGGGGAACCAGGTTCGAGTCTCAGCGTTGGCTCAAGGCAAATCAATTAATCTCCCTGCGCCTACCGAAAATGAATATCATTGTGTAATGCCACTGGTCCTCGTGTAAAGCTCTCCAACACCTTCTAGTAGAGTTCACACTATATAAAACTGGAAAAAAATAAAATAACAAGCAGCACTCCGTAGAGCAGGAAAGTGAAGGGAAAGAGTGGGAAACGTACCGACTCCAGAGGGAAATTCTACTTTGAAGCAACCTTTTCTGTGGCGTGGAGACCAGCACGACCGAGTAGCACAGCATTTTTACAAGGGAGGTTGCATGCCTCTACCAAGAGGTCTCTGACTTCAATGTACAATAGCATGCAAACACAGGCGTGCAGTTTGCATGCATGACCCTTTTTATAGCCTGAAATAATGATTTTGCCGTATCTTGCGTCAAGTGGTTTGCAGCACATATGGGTGATGGTTTGTTATTGCCATGTACGTGAGTTTAACTTTATGTTGAAGAACCGGTGATCTCAACCATGCCATTATTTGCTCTGTATGATTTCAGTGTTTAGGAGTTGCTTCATAAACACGAAAGCATCTATATCTTTCTACGTTGTAAAGCAGCGTGGCGTACATTATTTGTTTTGTGGAAGGACTAAAGAAAACTGGTAATTCTTCAGCTTGTAGTTGTTGTTCCCACATCCCAGGCCTTAATTTACGGTTTCCAAAGCTACACTAATATCTTAACATAATAATTCTGGTTTTAGATCTTTTTTAGCTAAAGAAGGCCTGGAATCAATGGGCCAGGTGTTTTTTAAAATCAGAAACGGCAATTCGTTTTAGTGATTGGCAAGGCTTTGTCTGAATAATCAACCCATATTTGTTATGTATTTGTTTGGCTAGCGGACAAGCATTGCAAGTTTAACTCGGATGCGCAACAGACGAAAACCTAATTCGCAGCTGCCTATTTGGCTTTGGATAGGTTGAAGTTCTGAGTTTTTTTTCCCCCACGTCAGCTGTCTCGTGAGGCGAAACACGTCTGAGTGACGGGACACGAGACCATCATACGAAACCAAAGCCGAAGCACGAGCAACAATGCCACAAATCACGTACAATTGTGAAATCTTTCGTTATTTGTTCGGAGTTGTTTAAATACATGAAAACAGGAAAGGCGAAGAATAAGGCCAATTGTTGGTTTGCCAAACATAATGTTCCTTGCCGTTTATGGCCATTATATCGTATGGTGTGCGCAGCTGCCTTTATTTCATACTGCTGTATATAATGTCCCTCATAAACTAGAAATCTCTTTAGGTGGGTGGCACAGCTCTCTCATGCAGTCATAAAGGAAAGCCATTGAAATGTTTAGAGGTTTAAGTCCGAAGGACATCACTTCGCGGGAGGAGGCCGAGGCACTCCCGCTCACTGTGTTAACTTGATTCAGTGCTGATGAATTGATGAAAGAGAATTATTAATACTTATCCCTTCTTACAAGCGCAGCCTCTCCGTCAAGGCTGTGATTATTCATGGCTCAGGGACATCTGACTTGAAATGTTCTGGCCTTCATGAAATCATGTTAAGACTGGCAGCACAATACTTGAATACGAGGGTTTGTGGAGGTTAAAGCACCAAAGGGTATGTAAGTGTGTGTGTGTGTGTGTGTGTGTTTGGGTGTGTATGTATGTATGTGTATGTAAAATAAAAAACTGGTAACACTGTTTTATAGGCCTCTATTGCTATCAAGGGGTTGTGACGACATTTAGCTACCACAATGCTGGAGGCAAAGTGGTTTATAAATATCACCAGAAACCTGGGATGACAATATTGAACCGTATTGCACACGCTACTTGTTATGTATTTTTTTTATATTACGTGATTTTTTTATGATATTGATGGTCTGTAGAAAGATTAGCCTATGAGCGTCATGCGTTTAGAATCCATTGTTTGCTTGAGACTGCATATATTCTTTCAATGTTTTGAGAAACGTGTCTTTTTGAGGATAATGTGCTAATATTCAAAATGTTTATGCAACAATTAGTATTATTTTATTTTTTTAACCTTTTATTGGCACGAACTTCAAAGACACAACACTTTGTATTATTAATCACATTTTAAATGGAAAGCACGCTATGAAAATATAAAAATATGCTTTCTAGTATGTTTTTTCTTTTGTAGCGCATTGACACTAAGGCGTACACCTAACAAAACATACATAAAGAAAAAATGGCAGTTGCTTGCCTCGAGGATAGGCCAGCAAAGGTTAGCTTACGAGGTGTGCTGATTAATTTTCTAAGAGCAGCACCGTCATTGTGGAAGCATTTTATATGTGCACTAGAAGAAAAGCAAAATGCTTAGTTAACATACAGAATTATTGATGTGTAACAGTGAACTAAGTCTGTTTTCCACCGAGGAGTTCTGAGTGACATCAAATTGACAACGAGAGCGAAGTTAGTCATGTATGACCCCCAAAATGATTCACCCCTGCCTTCAACTACTGCGCAGTGGCAGATGATAATGGGAGAGCTATACATAACATGCCCTCTCCTACCTGATGCAAATGTGAAAAATAAGTACCTTATCTTCTATGCTTAACCAAAACCCACTACCTTCCCTCTCCCTCCTGCAGCTGTGATTTCTGTTTTCAGTCAATGCAGACAAGCAGAGCTGCGCTGAAAGGCTGTCGGAGAGACCCGTCGCCTGCCATCGAAGGCTTTTGACATCATAAAAGTTGATAACCAGTTTTATCAACTATTGTGATGTCCTATCACAGAGATATGACTTTCAAAAACTGAAATAAATGATAGTCTGTTTGTGAGAGGCATACACAACTATCTATTTGACTTTTTACTGGGTTAGGGAAGCAGAATATTTTGCAAATGAAGTGAGCACTTTGAATTATTTACAGTAATTAAACTTCTCCCCCTCTGAGCAGCACCACCTTTGACATGCACCACCTTAGCCCACAGGGTCCAGGGTTCCGCCCTGGCTCCAATGGGACACCCGTGGAATCTCAGAAACTCCCTCAAAATAATAATTTTATGAAATTTGGCACCGTGTTGGCCTCCTTGGCCCAGCACCCAGAAGGTACAGGGGCGTCGGTATACCCCTTTCCTGCCCACCTTATACTTTAGTTTTTTTTTTAAATGGTGGCCATAACATTTCTCTTCATGTTGCCGCCAGCCAAACAGTGTGCAAGTTCCTGTGGGATTTTGCGGGAACCTGTCACTCCCGAGGTAGTGAGGGGCTGACAGGGAAAAAAACCTCAGCCAATTTGTTTGCTTTATTATTTGAAGTTGCATGATCACGGGACGCCCAGGAGTAAAATCCTTTGTTCTCTGAAGGCAGAGAGGCCTCTGCCTAGTCCAAACCAGTTCTTGAGCACTTTGTTTACAGGACTCCTTCTTTCCTTTCACAGTGCAGGGCAGAAACATCAGACGCTCCACAGGAGGTGGAGCTAGCATTGTGGAGGGAAAGCACAGCCCTGAAGCACTTTGTTGACATGATTCCTTCTCTTCTTTCACAGTGCAGGGCAGAAACATCAGCCACACCCCAGGGGGTGGAGCCAGCATTGTGGAGGGAAGGCACAGCCATATTCAGGTCCCAGGTGCAACTCCTCCCTCCCATCTAGATGCAGATCTCCCTATTCACCACTGGGCTGACTCATTCTGTCTACTGGAATCCACCAGCCCTGTCATTCAAACTCCAGACAAGGAATACACAACCTAGCAGAGTTAGGCCTGGATAGTTCGACATGAAAATACCCACTTTCTAAAAGTGGTATTTTAAATCTCAGAATATTAAAACCAACTTTACTAAAATATGTATTTTATCATTCTGAGTTCAGGCATACTAAATTCGAATTTCTACCATGTTCCCTGAGTCAGTTAGGATTAGAAAATGTAATAATCTAACTGCCCATTCTGGGCTATGGAGAACAGGTAGTGAAACATGAAAATGGCTGTAATTCACTATTCGGACATGCCACACACACCAGGGCATGTCCTAACTTCTACTTGCAATGCACGCTGCCCTTGGGCCTACCTTTGGAGTATCTGATATGAAGAAAAGGGAAGGTTTAGGGACTGGCAAGTGGGTGCCCTTGCCAAGTCGACATGGCAGTCACAGACTGCACACAGGCCTTGCAATGGCAGGCCTGAGACACATTTTACAAGTTGCTTCTGTGGGTGACACACCAAGTGCTGCAAGCCCACCAGCAGCATTTGATTTGCATGCCCTGGGCACACATGGCGCACTGTACTAGGGTCTGACAAGTAAATCAAATAACCCAATCATGGAAACACTAATTAGTACATCAATTTAACATAGGGAGCACTTGCACTGTGGCACTGAATAGCAGTGGCACAGTGCCCAAAACATATAACCAGCAAAAACATATAAAAAAACAGAGGGGGCAATCCGACAAAATGGAAGGGAGACTCATGCCAACGATGCCAGGTCTAACACAAACCCATCGGCTTCTCTTATTCAAATAACAGAGGAGGCAGATCGATTTGGAGCTTTTCTGGATATGAGCTAAACATATAAAAAAACACATCTAATGCTCAACTACTCATTGGATGTCCCTGCTCCTTGAGTTACAGCTACATATTTAGGAATAAAACTAAGCAGTTAAGTAGATTACATTTTTATGCTCAATTACGAGCCTCTATTGCAGTTGCTATCTTTTAAGCTGCTGCTATGGCATCAACTCCCCATCAGCATTGTGGACCGGTGTAACAGCATTAAAATGAATATTGTGCCAACATTCTTGTACTTATTTTGAGCTGTTCCACTACGTGTCCCCAAACTCTTTCTTCATGCGCCTAGAAGGTGTAATTAGCGGCTTTATTTCCGGTATAGAATGGCTAGGCTGGGCTACTCCACTTCTAAACTTTTCATATAAACAAGGGGGATTATTCTTCCGGACTTCAAGTTGTATTTTTGGGCAGCTTTTGCTGGGTGTATTCGTAATCTGTTGACTAGGCAGGAACCAGATATCTGTCTTGGGATACCAGCTTACTTTAAGGCCTGAAAAGACCTTTTCCTTACATATGTTGACAGATCCTAACTACTACAAGAGAGTTCGATTTAAAATCATTAGGGATATTGTTCGCATTTGGCAGGAAATTTGCTCCAGGTGTTCTTTAGCTACACTTAATACATATACACCACTTTGGGGCAATCTGGTATTTCCTGAAATATTTCATGATTTGATGGGAAATACATGGGAAAGATTGGGGGGTGACAACTTTATGGCAACCATATGACCTTGATGGCATTCAGGCATTCACCTTGTTACAAGCAGCATATGAACTCCCTCAATGGATCTTTTTTGTTTTCAAATACTTTTTATTATGGGTTTAAGAAGGTGTACGTCGAAAGAAAATAGAAAGACATAGCATATTACAGTACTCGTCAATTCGGAAACTCACCGGAAGTTTAAGACATCTGCAATTGTCTTGTGCTCTGTTAAACTCGAAGTAGTTGTTAACACTAGCAGAGATAAGATACAAATTGATGGCTTGCACATCATATTTATTCGGAGAAATGTAAGGTCTTCAGTCCAAGTCATCTTCTGGTTACTACTGAACTTTATCTCGGTAATGATGGTAAGTCATATTTGCTAAAGGTACGGACAATGGATTCACTATACCGAAAAATAAATAATAGGAAAAAAATGAGATAAGGCGAAGGAAAGAAAGAAAAGAAAATTAAAAAAGGGTCGCCAATGGAACTTCCCCACAGTCAGATGCCGCATTAGGTGTATTCTTCAGTGGTCTCCTGACTCAGTGACTGACATCACAAGGGCATATCATTTACTAGCTGTTGATCCTGTGTGTGTCAAAATTGATCATGGGGGTTTAAAAACAATGGGTGTGGAGTCAAGAGAGCACCACATTTTTGTATTAGTTGAGTGCCAAGGGGTAAGTTGTAGAGTTAAGTTGTGCGCTCCTCTCAAAAAGGTTAACCATTACTGCCACATTTTGAATGATATATCTTTGTAATTCTTCCAGTTACATAGAATAACTTTGCAAGCTAAGGTAAGCATTAGATCTAGAAGGTCCTAATCACTATTGGTGGGGAGCTTAGTGTCAAGTGACCCCAGTAGTATACAGGAAAGTTCCTTTGTCGGAGTGACCTGGGAAGTGCATCTGATGCAATCAAAGATCTTCTCCGAAAAGGATTGAAGTAAGTCGCAGTGAAGTAACACATGTGTCAGGTCCCCTTCCTGTGTGTTACAGTTCCAGCAGAGGGGAGATGCAGTAAGATTAATCTAATGTAGTCTTCTGGGTGTCCAGTAAATTCTGGTAATGATCATATATTTTGCCTGTGCGAGTGTGGGGGAGATTGTGTTTCTGAACGATGTTCTGTGTATTAGTTCCAGATCCAGTTTGATTGTGCTCGAGTTGATTTCTGACTCCCATCTTCTTTCACTCTTCTTGTGTAACTTACGGGCCACAGATAGGATTAGTTTGTATATCTTAGATACCATATGACCCCCCTATACTAAGCTGAGTTAATTTGGATATCAATGATGGAGTTTCCAGTGATATTGGTAGATTAGCAATCTGGACTTTGAGTTTCAGAAATGTGTGCAGGTCTATTGCTTCTTTTCCACTTCAAGATTGAGAAAGGGTTTGGGGGAAGACCCTATATACAGATCTTTGATAAAATGAATGCATTTCTGTGACCGTGTTTGCCAGTATAAAGTCTGACCTATCCTTATTTTAGGATTAGGCCTAAGTGTTGCCATGTTTGAGGTCCTAAACTTGATAGTTGAATGCTTATCTAGTCGTAAAAGTGCCCGTCTTGTGTTTTGTATAATGTTTTTGGAGTAGGGTATAGCAGAGGTGTTCAATGTCATGAATGCAATTGGGAGGATACCCGTGATCAGGTTCTTTTCTCCCTCTAGCCATATAGGTTGATAGGTCGGGTTGTCTATAAGCCATGATGCACCCGGTTTGCATTAGAAGGCTGTTTGATATGCCTTGAAATTGGTGAGACCTTCTCCTCCTTTAGTCTTGGCCAGCTTGAGTTTATCCAAGGCGATTCTTGGTTTCTTCACCTGCCACAGGACGCTGTTAAAGATCTTGTCTACTTTCCAAGGAAATGCCTCTGATAATGTAATTGGAAGCATGCTTATTATATAATTAATGAGGGTACTGATCATCATTTTATTTGTTTCGACTCTGCCCCATCAGGAGACACATTTTGGTGACCACCCATTCAGTATTTCTGTGATTTTGTTTAGTAGTGTGCTTTCGTTCTCCTTTAGTGTCATTATTAGGTTGTTAGTGAATTCCAGGCCTAAGTATTTAATCGTGCCTGTTTGCCATTTTAAGTCAGTCTCTTAGTATACTTTTGTCTCCTTGGTTATTAAGTAACGTAACTTCTGTCTGTCTTTGTTTAATGTGTATCCTGACACACTTGAGTATTCCCCTATCAATTCCATGAGAGCCAGAATGGCTTTCTCAGCATTCTCTGTGACAACCAAGACATCATCCGCATATGCAGCGACTTTGACGATCGTTTTGTTAAAGGCAAGACCTGTTATCTCTCTATTTTCTTGTAGGTGTTGTAAAAAAGGTTCGATTGCCAACAAAAAGAGTGATGATGAGAGAGGAGGGAATTACTGTCTCTTCCCTTGCTTAAGCGAAAAGATAGATGAGATCGCTCCACCTGCTTTAACTTTAGCAGATGGTCCTTTGTATAGTGCCATAATCATGTCAATTAGGGTATTCCCCAAGTTGAACTTTTCCAGCGTCATAGGCAAGACTACCCAGTCTACTTTAATAAACGCTATCTCAGCGTCGAGCGGTATAACAGCCGTTGGGGAGTTCGACAGGTTCACTTTTTCTATTGCTTGGCAAAAAAATCTTGTGTTGTCGGTAGACAGTCTCTGCTTGAGTAACCCTACTTGAGATGGGTGAATACGTTTAGGTAAGTGTTTTTGTAACTGTTTGGCTAATATCATGGCATACAATTTGCAATTAACATTGATTAGTGAGATCAGTCTATAGTTCTTGGTCAGAAGAGGCTCTTTGCCTTCTTTGGGAATTATTGATATAGTAGCCTAAGCTGGGGTACCAGATACTTTCCCAGTGGAGGCAAATTGTTCATAGAGGTTTAGGAGTGGGTGTTCCAGCTGTTCCGTGAATGTTTTATAGAAGGTGGCATTATAGCCATCAGGTCCTGGTGCTTTCCCTGATTTGATGTTTTTGACGGCACTCTCTATTTCTTGTAGGCTAATAGGTCCATTAATTGAGGCCTTTTCTTGTTCTGTTAGTGAATTTAGTGATACTTCTTGTAAGTGTTTTTTATTGTTCATTTGCTGGAGGTTATGGTTAGCTTCATATAATTCTTGGAAGAAGTTCTTAAATATATTTGCAATTTTTTTCTGGTTAGTTTGTACATTGCCTTCCTCATCTTTGATGGCATTAATGCAGTATTTTTGTATTTTATGCTTTAGATATGAAGCCAATGACTTCCCTGCCTTGTTTGCTTTGCATAATCTTTTTTGTTTGTTAATCCAAATCCCTGCCTTTGAACTGATAAATCTGTTGTATTCATATTTTTTATTTAGCATATCATTTAGGGTTACTGGGTCATTTTTGAGTATATGACGTTACTCCAGGTCAGTTATTTCCTTCTCTAATTTTAGCAGTTTGATATTAGCTTCTTAATTCATGTTTGATTTAATTTTAATCACTACTCCTCTGATTACGGATTTCAGAGCTTCCCAACTCATGAGGTGTGAGGAGCCATTTTCTTTGTTCTCTATTAGAATGTTATTAATTGCCTCTCCAATTATGACTTTGTTTTTCTTCAAGTCAAGGACATCATCATTGAATCTCCATAGAGGTTCTCTATGAGCGGGGGATGAATCTATTATAGAGAGAGTAATACAGGCATGGTCGGAAATTACTCTTGGTTTAATGGTTGTCTGGCCTATTCTGTTGTTAGAGTTGCCTGGGACTAAAAAGTAATTGATACGTGAATACAAATTGTGTGGAAAGGAATAAAAGGTATAGTCTTTTTCTGTTGGATTGTGCAGCCTCTATGCATCTATTGAGTTATACTTAATGCATAGCTTTTTTAATGCATTATGAGCTTTATTCAGAGTAAATTGGCACATTGACTTCCTATTGAGTGTGGGGTCAAGGGGGGGATTAAAATCCCTAGCAATTATCATAGTTTCTGATTCTGGTATGGATTTTACTTGTGCCGCAACATCCTCCCAGAACCCTGGGTTGTCATTCGTGGGTGCAAAGATGTTTTCTATGTATAGTGTTGTTTTTTTTTTTAGTTTAGTTACCACCCATCTGCCTTTTTTATCAGCCGTGTGTGAGGATAGTCCTATTCTAGCTTTCCTTGTGATCAGTGTTATTACTCTGTTTTTTCCCCCTATATCCGCTGAATATGCCACATCTGTGAATTGGTTATTACATAAAGATTCCGCTAGGGCACCGTCTATTTTGGTTTCTTGTAGAAGAGTAATGGCTGCATTTTGCTTGCGGTTGTAGTCTAAGATTTATTTTCCTTTTAACTGGATGATTCTGGCCCTTAACATTTAGTGATACTCTTTTAATGTTTGTTCATGTATCATTTGTTGTGTAGGGGAGAGCATGTGACTTGATTGAAATTTTGAAGTCTTTGCCTTGTAAGCGTAGAGCCTGATATTGGCCCGAGTGGTTGACTATAAGTAACAGAGCCTTAATTACTAAGCTGTATTCCCTAGTGGGTAGTGTCATTGACCATGTCTGCGGTAATAGTAATGATTGCTTGTAGAATAGAATCCCTGTCTCATGAGTGCTTTTTCTTCAAATGACTTTATTCGATTCGATTGAATCATAAAAGTTTGCATACATACATTAACAAAAGAAAGACAGAATATACATAGTAACATTTTGTGCAAAAATTAAATATACAGTACTATATTTTCTTTTCCTAGGTCAGATTATCCCAGCACTGATTCTAGAAATTTGAAGAAAATCTCCTACCGCTCTACAACAAAATTTACACAAGATATTAAAAATCACTAAAATTTAAATGCATTTTACGATTCACAGCGTTTCCTGATTGAGTGCAGTTGTAATGAAGTTGAGCACAACGCTGGAGATGGCTGCAGTAGATAATGACGCAAATAATTAAAACCTTTAAAATGGGCTTGATAAAAGGTGCCCTTGGGTCTTTATAAAGTGTGCAAAACAACATAAAGTGCATTGTGCTCTGATGGGCTACATTATTACCGGGACAGGGGGTTAGTCTCTCACACCAACCTGCCTGGTTGGGTAAAGCCACAAGAAAGTGCAATGTGCAAAGACGAAATCTGGTCATTAGAAAACATGATTGGACATGCATGGTAAAAGACAAGTAAAATTGCTGTTGACTCGGAAACACTCAATCTAGTGATTCATGATCCGGGTTAGACATACATAATTCAGTACGAAATGCTTTTTTTATAACTTGTTTGGTGTTTTGTTGGATTCCCTCTGGATTATCATAGTAATTTTCCAAGCCTATTTTATACAAAGTATTTTTGATATAACGTTGCCAAGGAAGTGACTTTGCTTTATCAAGATTCATACAATCTCTAAGGATACTCCTAGAGAACAATAAGTCCTCTGAGGTCCAGATTTCCCCCATAAAATCAATGGGGTAATATTTATGCTATCTTTTACTTAATCCAGGCTCACTTCAGAGTGACAGAAGAATGTTGAAGAACTGTTAGGAATCATCAATACAATTTTTGAGAATTTGTTGTCTAGAATTTGGATCTGGGAACTTTTATGGTAGCCCCATACTCCTGCGCCAAAGGTGGCTACTGCAGACATTTTGATTTACATAAAATTAACATTTCTGCTACCGGCTTATGTCCAAGTTTACCAGCAAAGTGAAAAAGCCCCTTTATTATTCAACTGGTATATTGACTCCTAGCCACAATTAGATTATGCCAATTTAAATTATCATTAAAAACATTCCCCAGGTATTAAAATTTGACACATTGTCAATGATTTTTTTCCTTTTCGATAAATGTTCTTGTATTTGTCGAATTGGGACCACATACCATAATAAATTAATTACTAAAATTTACCTTTAAATCCAATTCCATCATAAATTCGCTAAAAGCGTTCAAACCTTTTGGTTTGGGAGGCAATTAGCCGTTAAGGACATCAACATTGTATCATCTGTAAATGTAAATGTAAATGTAGAGTATTTATATAGCGCACTTCTACCCGGAGGCCTCGTAGCGCTGTATTCATACCGCTGTGGAACCCATCCTGGCTTTCCTGTGAAATGTCCACTCCTGGGCACCCCCAAGGTGAAGCCAGGCATCCACAGCGCTGCTGGGGCCGTTGTGGAGATTAAGCAAGCTATTGCCCAGAGTCACAGAGTGGGACCCATGATTAGACCAGGCACCGAGGCGAGAATTATCAGATCCGGGGAAATTGAGTCCAAGACCTGCCGAGGCGGGAATTGAACCCTGGTCCCGGGCCAGACCTCTGCATCAGGGTCTGCCGCTCTAACCATTGAGCCACGCTTCTCCACGACGCATAAGACCGCAATGGAACCTGTTTACCTTCTATGCTTGGGAAGTCCAATTGCTGTTCTAACGGGAATGTTTCTAATCCATTTGTATATATTAAGAATAAAAAAGGGGCCAGAATGCAACCATGGTGTACCCCCTTGGTGGAAGCAATGGGCCTAGTCTTCTCTCCTCCAGGACCAAAGCGAAAAGCTGCAGTAGTAGATGCATGTAACCTACACAACAGGGTAATGAGGGGTTCTTCAAAACCCATATTTTCCATCATTGTCCACAACTTCCTCCAGCTCACTGCGTCAAAAGCAGTGGACAAGTCCATGAAGGCTAGGTGGGTCGACCCCCTCCTGACCTTCATGTACTTGCCCATGATCATGAGTGTTGTAAGAACAAATGTGGTGTGCTAATGTTCCATTGGCGAAAATCAAAAAGAAGTATGAAGGAAAATAAAGAAAGAATAAACTCCAAGTGTACCCGTAAAAATAGCATAACCTAAATCCTCTTCCCCCTTCCCTAACCCATCCTCTCCCCCCCTCCCCCCTCCCCCATGCTAAAGACAGGCATGGCGAAAACAAGGAAAGCATTCCTCTAAGGGTGCTAGTTAAGTTGATTTTCGTGGTGATAACTTTATAACTATTGACTGTAGTCCTACAGCCAGAAGCTGTAGCCCTAAAACTAGTAACTAGAAACAGTTGGGATACTTGGATCTAGGAACACTTGAAACACTAGGAGTGTTCTTTACAGCTCGAGCATTTGGAGACAGTAAGGCAGTTGAGGAAACTGGCTCATTGAGATTAATACCAAGATCTTTGAGATCAACAGTAAGTCATTAAGAATGTTTCGATAGTCATCTTCACTGCTAGGCATCTCTGTCGAAATTATCTGCACTAATGGTTATTCTAACATTGAAATGTCTACTCCTCTATACCGTTACCTCAAATTGCACTAAGGTTGATAGACATTGTTACTGTAAGTCAAAATTGCCGATATTGGCTGTTCTGGAAAGTATTCTAACCTTCATTACCTATTACCGCATACTACTGCGTCAAAACATACTTAATTTCAAATATAAGTATGAACATAAGCATGAACATTGGGGCACGGATTGAGACTGCTCCGCGAACGTTCAGGGTGTACAATAGACATGGTGCCTTGGTTTACCACATTACTTGTGAGGGTCAGCACTTCGGTCTAACCGTTTCGGTCTCACTGCCGGGCTGCTTGGTGTAGAGATATCCATCCTGTTTTCCTCCGCCTTATCCAGGAATCTTCTCAGGGCTTCACCTTCTGTGAATAGATGAGGAGTACCTTGCGCCATTATGTGGTATCTGGAAGGACCCGTAAATTAGATTTAATATCCCAGTGCTTTCAGTCTAGGTCATAGAGCAAGAAAACCTTTCCTGGCGTTTACCGTGGTTTTGGAGTAGTCTTGTGCAATAAAAATGTTGGTGGTGTTCAATATAATGTGTTTTTGTTTCCTCATAAAGGCAGGGATGAGTTCTACGCGTTGGAACCTTAGTGGCTTATAGACAATGGGCCTTGGATGCAGGTGGTTCACCATTTTTTTTGGCTGGGACTCTGAGCTCTATCAAACTCCAGTTTTTCGAAGACCAGGCCTGTGGCTTGCGGTAACCATTTCTCTAGGAATGACACACAAGAGCTCTCTTCATCTTCACTGCCCTCTGAGATTTCTATCTTCTAGCTCTGATAGTTGTTTTGCTTATGATCCATAGGACGCCTCAATCTTCGATATTGACTATTGCGTATGGGCCATTTTATCCTCCAGTTGACTTACTCTGTTTTCTGCTTCAACCATCTTTTGGTTGGTCTCTTTACTCTCTAGTTGCATTGCTGAGATTCCTAGCTGCATGGAGTCTGTTTTCTTTTGTAGATTTTTCTAGTTCATGGACCTCCGCTAGTTTCACTAGTATTGACTCCATCTTTACGCTTATGTCCAGTTTGTTCTTGATCGGAGAGTCTGGGTTTGGCGGGTCGGATTTAACCCTCTTAAAGGATGATTTATTTTCTTTCTCGTCACTCTAGTGCCAGATTTTTTCCCAATTCTAGTACTTCGCAAATATTCAACCACTGGAAGGATTGTTCAGGTACCACTTCAGGCGCCAGCAGTAATGAGTGCTTGCTGAGTGGTTGCTGTATCTCTTCTCGGGATTTTCCAGATCAAGAGCTCTGCACTGCGCCTTGGCCTTTTGTTGTACCCATACCATTGCCTGTAGTGACCGTCGAGCACCTGGAGGAAATGGTGTAACCAGAGGTATCTAACAACAACCACCTTGGTTGGTGGTATCTTAGTTCCAGTACTGATTTCTGTGGTATAGGTTATAATGGGTTAATGTGTTAATGCAGCGAAGGTTCCTCGCATCCCAAAGTAATGATCTCCGGTTGCCTTTATGTTCTGGGGACTAAGTCAGAGCGAATTCCTAAAGTTGAAGCCGAAAGTTAATTCCAGCCACATTCCTCCATTGCTTCAACTGGCTATTTTATGGACCAATGTTCAATCACAGTTTATCTTGTCACAAGCCAGGTGCCATTTTAGAACCAGGCACGCCACGTGTATTGCTGCAGACACTTGGAATCACACTGAATCCAGTACATTTATTTGTTTAACTGCAGCGATACCTTCTGTGAGCGGGTCAGAGGAAAACGAGGACACCGGTGCTTTGCCTAAGCGTGGCTTTATTAAACTTAACAGTTGTTTTCGTCTTGGGCTAGGTCGGTAGTAGGGTAAAGTGGCGTCTAACTCTTCTTCCGGGGTGGTGCTGCCTCTTGGACTTCGACGTCGTCTCTCCAGTTTGTCGTCCCGGGATGGCAATCTACCCAAAAGAGAGCAAACATAGGTAGCCTGTTTTAGAATGGCGTTCTCTTTTGGTGTTACACTTAGGGATAGGGAGTGGGGAGTCACACGGTGATGCACACGATTTCACTCGGCTATGTGAGGGCCGTGCTCGGGAGGGGTGGTGCTGGGGAATGGGGGTGAGGTTTTGTGGATATGGGTTCACGTTTTCCTCCCTGCCCAACCCACTATACGAGAGCTGAGCTAGCCACACTTCTCCTGAAGCGTGGCTGGGCGACGCGTGGGGTCGTTGGTCCCCAGGCTCAGCCGTGCTCAGGGCCGGGATCCTTGGGCGACTCGCTCCTCTTCCAGGGCTCTGCAGTTGTTCCTCTTTCTCCTGTTTCGTCTCGCTAGTCTCGTCCGCTGCTCCACGCTATCTCCCACCAGGTGATTCACACACTACTCCAATTGGGATCTCCTGCTTTACGCTGTCCACGTAGGTGACGTCGGAATAGGTGTCGGGCACACTGGCAAACTCCGCCCAATTAAAGTAGCAGGGTTCGGTTTCTGTTACAGGTACTTCGAAGGGAGCCCTTATGGGTTGTGGTTGCTGCGGGGGAAAAGACGAGGAGGAGCGAACACATGAAACAAATGGAGGCGATGTCCCCCTCACGCTTTCTGGCAGTCCCTCCTCATCACATACCACCCCCCTTGGATTCTCCCGCTCGGGGAGAGGAAACCTAGAGAGGTGGCCAGCATTGTTGTTGAGTGTCCCTTTTCGGTGGCAGACTTTGAAGAAAAAGGGTTGCAAAGTCAAAAACCAGCGCAACACCCTGGGGTTTTTCAAGATGTTTTGGCTCATCCAGGTGAGTGGTGCGTGATCTGTGTAGAGTGTGAATTGGTGCCCTTCCAGGTAATACCTCAGTTTGTCCACCACCCATTTGATGGCGAGGCATTCCTTCTCTACTGAGGGGTATTTAAGCTCTCTTGGAAAGAGTTTTCTGCTTATGTATAACAGGGGATGCTCAACTCCGTCTGGGGACTCTTGGGACAACACCGCCCCCACCCCTTATTCAGAAGCGTCTGTATGTAGTAGGAAGGGACGGTTGAAGTCCGGGCTGGATAAGACAGGGCTGGTGTTTATCGTTCGCTTCAGGGTAGAGAAGGCAGTGTACATGTGGACAGTGGGACAGAGAAAGACCCCGGGTTTGGCCTCTTTTTTTTTGTGTGTATCGGTTAAAGGGGCGGCTATCTCAGAAAAGGAGGGGATAAACCGGCGATAATAACCTATAAGCTCAAGAAAAGCCCTCATCTCTTTCTTATTTTTGGGGACTGGAGTTCGGAGATGGCTCGCACTTTCTCGATCTGGGGCTCAATCAGGCCATGCCCTAATCGGTAACCGAGATATTTCACCTTGTGATACCTGAGGCGGGATTTCTTGGAGTTTATATGCAACCCGGCCTCCCTTAGTGCTGTCAATATGGTTTTTAGATGTAGCAAATGGCTCTCCCAGGTCGGGCTGAATATGATTGTCATCCAAGTACGCGGAACTATATGCGTGATGTTCTCTGAGGACTTTGTTCATAAGACGCTGAAAGGTGGCGGGGGCGCCATGTAGGCCAAAGGGCAGGACGTTAAACTCATAGAGTCCCTCGGGGGTCACAAAGGCTGTCTTTTTCCTATCTTCCTCTCTGAGGGGGACCTGCCAATACCCTTTGGTTAAGTCTAGGGTACTGATATACTGTGCTTCCCCAAGTTTCTCGATAAGCTCATCGACGCGAGGGATTGGGTATGCGTCGAACGAGGAAATGCGTTTAAGGGCGCGGAAGTCCATACAGAAACGAGTGCTCCCATCTGGTTTGGGAACCATAACAATAGGGGAGGACCACTCGCTTCTGGAGGGTCAGATAACCCCCAGGCGTAACATTTCTGTGACTTCCTTTTGTATATCTTTTCTTCGGGAGGCAGGGACTCTATATGGTTTTTGTTTGACCACCTCCGCGGGTTTGGTCGCTATCTGGTTGTGAGAAGGACCCGGGGCTTACCACCAGTGAAGCGCTGGGCGGAGAAACACGAACACATGAAGCAATGTGGAACAGACAAACGGGACTGCCATCACGCTCTGCTATTTTTACACAGGAACGCGACCGGCGGTGTGAACCGGAAGAGGATCCAACGTCGACAGGAAGCAGCAGCCTTGAACCAATGAAAAGGAGCAGAGGCCAAGGGGCGGAGGTCATCAGTGGTGAGGCAGAAGAGAGGAGATGCCGAGAAGACGCGGGACCCGAGACTTCAACCGACCAAACGCCTGAAGACACAGGAGAGCGGAGAGAAGACGCAGGACCCGATAGGCTGGATGCCGGAATTCCAGGAAGCCAGGACGGGGACGAGAGCTGGTGAAAAGACTGGTGGTGTCTGGAGGAGGCTGGAGAGCGTCCGCAACTCGGATGAGAGTTGCGGTCGAGCCTGTGAGTAATCCGGTTCTGCAGGATTGTTAATAGTGGGAGGGAAGTGGGAGGTAGTGTCAGGTGGGACTAGAAGAGGGAGGCAGAGACATTGAAGTTATGCTTCGTTAGTGCATGTCCCCCGGCAATTGTTATCGACCGCCTGACTTTGAACCCCTTCACTGATACCTGACTATTTCATCCTCTAAGTGTGCATGACTTGATATCCTGACCCCAATCCTCAGTTCTCTTTCCACATTTGCTTGAACCTCCTAGATGCTAAATACTCTTGGGCTCCCAGTAACCTTGGTCCTACTTTCATTTCCCCCCCGCACAACTTAAGCCTCTTAGTGAGCACAACGGTGTGGTGCAGGAAGACAGGAAAACTAAGCTCATAAACAACATACTTACGGTTCCCTTCTTTGTCTCATTATCCCCCTATGAGCGTCCGGGAAGACCACCGTGGTGACAAGAAAAAGGAAAGCATGACCACCCCTTTGCCAGCGTCATCTACTCCCAGCTCATCTGCAGAGTCATCCGAAGAGGAGGAAACCAAGAAACCGACTAGCAATCCCATCCCAACACCTTCTGTTATCAATAAACAACCTACTTTAAGGGAAGTCTTTCCGGGGAGGTCTGAAAACAGGGAAGAAAAAGGCCTGAGCACTACCTGCAGGTCCTCGTGTCTGGTTTTCTTAGCTCTTCGTTAATCACCAGGCTTTCCAGTGTGTTATTGGGGAGGGTATGTGTAGGTAGTGTTAAGGAAACGACCTGGGGAACCGGTCCCAGCCATTTCTTCAAGGAATTTATATGATAGGTCTGTGTTTTCTGAGGATTTATCTGGACCCTGTAAGTGGTCTTCCCTATAGACCCAACGACTTTGTATGGTCCCATCCACTCTGCCTGGAATTTCTTAGTAGAGGAGGGAAGAAGTACCAGGGTCCACTCTCCTTCTTTGAGGATCCTCCATCGTTTTCCCTTGTCGTAGGTCTGTTTCTGCTTTTTCTGGTTTCTTTCCTATTGGGTATATGCCAATTCCCTGATCTTCCCTAACTGGGTTTTTAAAGTTTGACTGTACTCAAGGAGGGTTCGTACCTCCCCTGTCTCCTCAGACTCCCAGGCCTCCTTAGTTATTTCTAGTAGCGTCCTAGGCTGACGTCCATATAAGAGCTCGAAAGAGGAACACCCGAGGCTGCTTTGGGTTTGCCCCCATATCACGTATAGAGCTTAGGGACGCAGTCCGTCCCATTCTGTCCCGCTTACCGATAACAATTTCTTTAGGGTGGTTTTGAGGGTACCGTTGTACCGCTCCACGAGGCTGTCTGTCTGAGGGTGATATACCGATGTCTTGATGTGCTGCAGGTCTAGAAGCTTGCACACCTCGCGCATCAGCCGGGAGACAAAGGGAGTACCCTGATCGGTCAGTATTTCCTTTGGAAAGCCTACCCGAGAAAACAGTTCGATGAGTTTATCAGCAATGATACGTGACGTGACAGTTCGCAATGGGAAGGCCTCAGGGAAGCGTGTGGCGTAGTCTACTACCACAAGAGCGTACTGGTTTCCTTTCCTTGTCTTCGGCAGGGGTCCTATCAAATCCATCCCTATTCTCTCAAAGGGGGTACCTATGATCGGAAGATGTTGGAGGGGAACCGCTGGGGGTCGGTGTGTTGTTTTTCTGGCATATTACGCAGGTTTGACAGTGTTTTTTTATGTCTTGATATATCCATGGCCAGTAGAAATGACGGAGGACATTTTGAGTGGTTTTCTTGGTTCCTATGTCCACCCCTAGGAGGTGGGTGTGGGCATAGAACATTGTTCGAGGCATGTGGGCTGCTGAATTCACATCTGTGCATAGATCGCCGCCTAGTGTTGGGTCCGGATGATCGCACATTGTTGTCCTGGAAGAGTCTTCGAAGTAGCACGAGATAGGTGGCTCCTCCCCTGGACTACAGTGCGCATGGGCATCGACTCCATCCTCAGATTGGTTTTTTCCGCCATTGGGTTCGGATGTATATTGGTTCCCTCTAGTCGGAATCGATAAAAAACTTTCTTAAGGCCAAAAGGTCTTTAGTTTTCTTCGTCGGTATAGTCTTGCGTTCGGTGCCTAACTCTTCCAGCTCGGTTCCGAGCCGGATTCCAACACCCGCGTGCTTTCGGCGCGGAAGGCCCAGTCGACGCCACAGACCCTATCGACTGTTCATCATGGACCGAAGTCCCTTCAAGAGATGTCCCGTCTGCAACTCAAAGTATCCCCACATCGACGTCCACCCGGTGTGCAACAAGTGTCTGTCGCCGGACCATGACAAAGCCAGTTGCATGGCTTGTTCCCGCTTCAGGTCCAAGAAGACGCTTAAGCATCGACGCGCTGCGCGCCAGGAGTCCCAGCAAACTGCACCGGCGCCTGCGGACATTTTCGATGCCGGGTATGTCGAGGAAGAAGCTAACCGGGACATCGGTGACAGCCTGTCGAATCCCGCGTCAGACTACGACTACGACGCGGACGCCGAAATGTTCGAGGCTGAAGAAGTCGTCGACGAGGTAGGGGACGACGACGGGGCCTTTGGGGCCATGGAGGATAGCTCGGACGAAGAGCTACCTCGCACTGACACTGGGGCCGTACCGATTCATAAGGCTCAGGTCGAGGGATCGCCACTAGGCCGTACCCAAGATCTTTCACTGGGTTCCACGGCCCCGCCTTCAGGCTCGGCCACGGAAATTGTTATTGAGCCGCACCCTGGAAAATCGAAACCGAAAGTGAAACCTACGGTCTCGACACAAGCAACCGCACTGGTGCCCGCCTCGAAACCGAAAGTGCGCATTACTTTGGCCGGATCCAAGGCCTCGGAGCCCTCGGCGCCGAAGAAGCAGAAGGGTGCTGTCGATACGAAGGCTCAAGTCAAGTGCGTCGAGACGAAGTATGCCTTGCCGAAGACTAAAGTCAAGGTGGTCGAGCCGAGTAAATCGGCGCCGAAGGCGGTCGACACCAACAAGGGCCTCGGTGACCCGAAGGTTCTCGAGACTCCGCGTCAACATGACAAGGCCAAGAGCGGCGCACCCCGAGAGTCCACTCCTGGTGGGGCCTCGAAGGATCCGGTCGACTTGGCGCGCCCGTCTGCCGCTTTCACCAAGCAAGTGACGGACTCCCTACAGCGCATCAAGGAGAAGGCCTCGGCTGTCGGCCCAAGAGATCCTCCACCTTCGAAGCCGGTCGAGAAACCTCACAAGGCGTCGACGCCCATTCACTTCACGTTGCCGCCAAAAGTGGCGCCGAAGGCTTTCACCCCTAAAGTGGTCGCCAGCGTCCCCGAGAAGGTGTCCTCGGTGCCGAGGTCGTCGACGGTGGTTTCCACCTTGAAGCATCGGCAATCTTCGGTAGAAGAACAACAAGAACATTTTATTGATGCCGAAACGGGCAGGCTTTCCCTCCACAAGCGAAAAATTGCCCCGAACAACCTATGGAGTCCTACAAGATTCCTCTGAAAATAAAGAAGGACTCTGCTTCCACTCCTGTCCTTGTGGAACCACTTTCTCCACGGCCTCAAGATGTCTCGCCCACTTACTCTGATGTGGACGCTGGGGAGGGCGATGATGAGGATGAGTACAGCTATCCTGTCTATACAGACCCTGATGATACCAATGAGCCCTGGGCTGCTGGTGCTGACCCAGGTGATCCTCATTCTGGACAAGAGACTCAACTTTATTCTGTGAAGACATCCCCTACAGAGGATTCAGCAGTGTTCAATGCCCTCATTGAACGGGCGGCTAAGAATCACAACGTCCAGCTCCATGCTGACCCTATTGACGTAGATTTCCTTTTTGATACCTTTTCAGTCTCAGAGAGAACTGTAAAAACTCTGCCTATGTTGAAAGGTGTCTTAAAACATGCTGGGGAGATCTTTAAAGAACCTACAAGAGCCAGGGTGATAAACCCTAGGATCGAGAAAAAGTATAAACCAGCGCCTACTGATCCTACCTACATTAAAGGACAGTTGCCTCTGGACTCTCTTGTCGTCTCGAATGCCCGGAAGAGGGCTAATTCTCAGACAACGGGTGATGCTCCTCCCCCAGACAAGGAATCTAAGGTGTTTGAGGCATCAGGGAAGAGAGTGGCAGCACAAGCGGCCAATATCTGGCGCATTTCCAATACTCAAGCGCTTCTAGCGAGGTATGACAGGGCACACTATGACATACTGGAGACCCTGTTGCAACACCTGCCAGATGAATACAAGGAGGCTGCTGAGATGCTTATTCAAGAGGGGAAGCTGATCTCTAATGCTTCGATTAAGTGTGCACTGGACACGGCTGACACCGCAGCCAGGGCCGTAAATACTAGTGTCATGCTGAGACGACATGCCTGGCTGAGAATCTCTGGATTTAAGCCAGAAATCCAGACCACCATCCTTAATCAAACAGTGAATCCAGATCACCTGTTTGGCCCAGAAGTTGACTCCACCTTAGAAAAGATAAAGAAAGACACTGAAACTGCTATGTCCATGGGTGCCTTACAGTCCCAGCAGTTCAGGGGTGGGTCTTTTTGTCGCTCAAGCACTAGAGGTGCTTCCAGAGGCCAGCTCTCACAAACCACGCAATCCTACAAAGGCAACACACAGTCCACATACACCAACAAAAGTCGAGGTGGATATCGTGGAAACAGCGCCAAAGGCAGGGGTCGTGGAAACAACAACTCCAGATCCTTTGCCACCAGCAAACAGTGACGCCTTGTCACTGCCCCTCGACCACACAACACCGGTCGGGGGGAGACTTCAGCAGTTCCTGCCGGTCTGGAGAACCATCACCACAGACAGGTGGGTCAGACAGATTATACAGTACGGTTATTGTCTGGAGTTAACATCCACTCCACCCAACATACCCCCAAGACACCGTCCTATGTCCGCCGAGCATTTGCACTTATTGCAGCAGGAAGTCCTAGTCATGCTGCAAAAAGGGGCAATAGAGCTTGTGCCTGTGCAGGAAAGAGGCACAGGAGTTTACTCCCTGTACTTCTTGATACCAAAAAAGGACGGGTCCCTCAGACCCATACTGGACCTCAGGCCCCTCAACCAGTACATCCTATCGGAGCACTTCCATATGCTGACCCTGCAGCAAGTACTCCCGTTTCTCAGTCAGGGGGATTTTCTCGCAACTTTAGACCTAAAGGATGCGTATTTTCACATCCCGCTGCACCCGTCACACAGAAAATACCTCCGGTTCACCATCCAAAACCAACACTACCAGTTCAAGGTTTTGCCTTTCGGAGTCACCACGGCACCCAGGGTGTTTACAAAGTGCCTGGCGACAGTGGCGGCACACCTAAGGAGACAGAACATTCACGTCTACCCTTATCTGGACGACTGGTTCATTCAGGCGAAGTCAGCCCAGCAGTGTGCCGCTCACGTGTCCCACACCATTCACCTACTTCACGATCTGGGATTCTCACTGAATTACGCAAAGTCCCACCTCCAGCCCGCCCACATACGGCAGTATCTGGGTGCGACAATAAACACTCTGGCAGCCACAGCACAGCCAAATTCAGTGAGGGTCAGCAGCATTCAATCGCTGATTCAACGATTCAAGCCCCAACACTCGCCTCCAGCGAGAGTGTTCATGCAGTTGATAGGCATGATGGCCTCCTGCATCTCCATAGTCCCGCACGCGAGACTACATATGCGTCCGCTTCAGGAGTGCCTAGCACGTCAGTGGACTCAGGCTCACGGGCAGTTGAAAGACCTAGTGTTGGTGAGCGGTCGGGCATACAACTCTCTGCATTGGTGGAATCCACGAAACCTTTGCAAGGGACGACCGTTCCAGGAGCCTGTGCCACAGATCATCTTGACAACGGGCGCTTCTCTCCAGGGATGGGGAGCTCATGTACTCCATTACACTGTGCAGGGACTATGGACGCAACAGCAACGGAAGATGCACATCAATGTTCTGGAACTGATGGCAATCTTCATGGCACTAAAGGCCTTCAAAGTACATCTGTGCAACAAGGTCTTGTTGATCCGGACGGACAACATGACGGCCATGTACTACATTCTGACGCAGGGAGGAACACACTCTCCGCAGCTGTCTCATCTGGCTCAGAGCATGTGGAAGTGGGCCATTCAAAGGAACATATTCCTCATGGCAGAACACCTCCGGGGCAAGGACAATCAGATGGCGGACCTGCTCAGCAGGTACAGCCACCAAATGCATGAGTGGGAGATACATCCATCGGTACTCCACCCGTACTTCCAAAAGTGGGGTCCTCCAGAGATAGACCTGTTCGCCACAAGGGAGAACGCAAA
This sequence comes from Lissotriton vulgaris, assembly GCF_964263255.1. Lineage (NCBI taxonomy): Eukaryota > Metazoa > Chordata > Amphibia > Caudata > Salamandridae > Lissotriton > Lissotriton vulgaris. The sequence continues at coordinate 1,129,508,073 of NC_141691.1, forward strand.
ATGCCAAAGCTTCGCCGCCAGGTTTCCAAACCCACAGTCGCAGGGCAAAGCGATATGGATGAACTGGTCAGGCAAATTTGCGTACGCTTTTCCCCCAGCACCTCTGATACCGCTGGTGGCATGCAAGCTCAGGCAGCACTCGATGACTCTCATCCTGGTTGCTCCAACGTGGGCTCGCCAACCATGGTACACCACGTTTCTGGAACTGTCCGTGGTACCGCATCAAAGGCTACGCCTCACACCCAGCCTTCTGATGCAGAGCCGTGGCGACATTCAGCATCCAGATCCGCAACAGCTCAACCTGGCGATCTGGCTCCTGAGGCCTTAGAGTTTGGCTACCTAAACTTGCCTCCTGACTGTATGGACATCATCCGGGAGGCGAGAAAGCCCACCACAAGAGCATGCTATGCGGCAAAGTGGAAGCGGTTTGTCATTTATTGTGCAGACCACAACATTAACCCGCTGGATGTTTCTATTCAGAACATCATTTGTTATCTTTTCCATCTGTACAAATGTAACTTGGCCTATGCTTCCATTCGCATACATCTATCCGCGATGGCTGCTTATCTCCAAAACAGGCAGCACCTTTCACTTTTCAGGGTGCCTGCCATTAAGGCCTTTCTAGAAGGACTCAAGCGAGTCATTCCTCCGCGAACTCCACCAGCTCCGGAGTGGAAACTCAATGTGGTCCTCACCCGGCTGATGAGTCCCCCCTTTGAACCACTGCATTCCTGCGAGATTCAATTCTTGACATGGAAAGTAGCTTTCCTTATAGCGATTACATCACTGAGACGAGTTAGTGAGCTCCAGGCACTAACTATTCAAGAGCCATTTATTCAAATTCATTCTAACCGGGTGGTGCTTCGCACTAACCCTAAATTCCTTCCTAAGGTAGTGTCTCAATTCCATATTAACCAAACTATTGAATTACCTGTGTTCTTCCAAAATCCTGAGTCATTGGCGGAGAGAATGCTCCACACCCTTGACGTCAAAAGGGCCCTGATGTATTATATTGATAAGACCAAGGATTTTAGGAAAACTAAACAACTCTTTGTTGCCTTTGCGCCACAACACAAAGGTAACCCCATTTCCAAAGCCGGTATAGCTAGGTGGATCGTTAAATGTATTCAGATTGCTATCTGAAAGCCAAGCGTACTCTCACCGTTCCACCGAGGGCCCACTCCACCAGAAAGTTGGGGGCCTCTATGGCTTTCCTTGGAAATATTCCTTTGGAAGACATATGTAGAGCAGCCACATGGTCTACCACACACACATTTACAAAGCATTATTGTGTTGATGTGCACTCCAAACAGCAGGCAGCTGTAGGGCAGGCTGTTCTAAAAACACTTTTCCAAACTGCTGCAGCTGGCACGGGCGGCCGCCGTTAATGGGGGGACTGCTATGTATTCTATGCACAGATGTGAATTCAGCAGCCCACATGCCTCGAACCGAATATGCTACTTACCAGTATGTATCTGTTCTTGGCATGTAGGGCTGCTGACATTCATATCGCCGCCCTCCTCCCCGGCTCCTGTAGCAGCTGCAGAATTCACATATACTTTTAGCATGGTCATCATTCACTTAGTTTCACTCCATCTTGGCCACAATGGCTAAAAACAGTCTGAGGATGGAGTCGATGCCCATGCGCACTGTAATCCAGGGGAGGAGCCACCTATCTCGTGATACTTCGAAGACTCTTCCAGGACAACAATGTGCGATCATCCGGACCCAACACTAGGCGGCGATCTATGCACAGATATGAATGTCAGCAGCCCTACATGCCAAGAACAGATGCATACTGGTAAGTAGCATATTCGATTTGTTCCCTGAAACAGGCAGGAACCAGCAGTTGTAGAGGAGTGGAGGAGTAGCTCTTCTCTGATCAGAAACTTGGGATACTGATGGGCCGAGGAGTCTTGGGTGCTATGGGCCTGTTCCCAGGCATTAAACAGAGAGCGGTCATTGGCTTGGGCGAACCTAAAGTTACGGTCGGTGGCCCATGGTTCAGGGGACAAGAAAGCGGGTAGGGCTGGAGAGGCCTCATCTTTATTAAAGGGGGAGGCTGCGTTAGCAGGTGTGAGAATAATTCAATGAAGTTAGGGTTGTCAGTTCCTAATATTATTTCCTCCGGGAGTGTCTCCAGGACACCTACCTTAACTATACAGCTTTTCCCTCCCTCCAATTCTAGGCACACCTTGGCCACCGGGTAGGGCTTGATGTCCCCAAGAACACATTTAATATGTACCCACAAACATGGGACTATCTGGTTTTTTTTAACCAACACCCCCTTAATCACTGATTGCCTACACCCAGAATCAAGGAGGGCCCGCACTTGAGTACCATTCACCCCCACACTCACATGGTATGCACCTCCGAGTTCAGTAGTATAGAAAACAGGCTTCGGGAGGTACCCTACTTCCGTGGGCTCCTCAGGAGGGGGTCTTTTCTGGGGGCAAAGTCTAGCGATGTGACCCCAGGCTCCGCACTCGAAGCACTGAGGTCCCCTAAAGCTCGGGAGGTCGGGCTTCTGGAATCTGTGTGGGGAAAGCTCGGTCCCTGCCCTGCTTTTTTTTCCATTTTCGTCACCGGGGCTTTGTGCTTTTCTTGCTCCCATGGGTGGCCTTTTGGCTGGGCTCTGGTGAAGGTGGTGGCCATTTCCATGGCCTGAACAGTGGTTATGTTCGGGTGCTGTCTAAACCACTTCTGGGTGTTATAGGGTAGGGCCTCAATTTATTGCTCCAGGTTGATATTATCCATAAGGTCTTCCTTGGAGGAGGACGCTGGAGTCAGCCACTTGTCTGCTGCCATCTTTAGGTGAAAATACAATGTCTTGGGGCTTTCAGCTGGTACGCCTCTCTCTCTTCTGAAACGCACACGGTATGCCTCTGAATCAAGCCCTAAGTGGTCTAATATAATCTTCTTGATGGTGGCGTATGGGACGTTTCCGGTAGGGTTGGCGACCTGATAGGCCGCCTGAGCCTCTGCTGACAGTAGTGGGGCCAAGAAGGGCCATTTCTCAAGCGGCCAACCACAGGCGTACGCAACCCGTTCAAAGTTCACCAGAAAGGCGTCCAGGTCTTCGCAAGGTACATATTTTTGTAGGGACACCCCTGATGGAGAAGGACTTGGATGGGGGTTCCCACTTTCCCGATGTTGTGGTCTGGCGGGGTCCGTTATGTACTTCTGGAGCCCCTCTAGTTGGGCGGAGATGGAGGTTTTAAACGATTCCCTATCTGCTGGGGCTGACGTTAAATGTTGTTCCACCGCCCATCCCAGTTGCTCCTGTCCCTTTACCAGATGCTGCAATAGGTCGTCCATCTTTTCCGTACAGATGGCTACCTCTGTGCCTGCATTCTCCACCACTGTGAGCGGTTCAGAGGAAAACGAGGACACAGGTGCTTTGCTTAAGCGTGGCTTTATTAAACTTAACAGTTCTTTTCGTCTTGGGCTAGGTCGGTAGTAGGGTAAAGTGGCATCTAACTCTTCTTCCGGGGTGGCACTGCCTCTTGGACCTCGACGTCGTCTCTCCAGGTTGTCGTCTCGGGATGGCAATGTACCTAAAAGAGAGCAAACATAGGTAGCCTGTTTTAAAATGGCGTTCTCTTTTGGTGTTACACTCAGGGATAGGGAGTGGGGAGTCACACAGTGCTGCACACGATTTCACTCGGCTATGTGAGGGCCGTGCTCGGGAGGGGTGGTGCTGGGGAATGGGGTGAGGTTTTGTGGATACGGGTTCACGCTTTCCTCCCTGCCCAACTCGCATGGGGTCATTGGCCTTCAGGCTCAGCCGTGCTCAGGGCCGGGATCCTTGGGCGACGCGCTCCTCTCCCAGGGCTCCGCAGTTGTTTCTCTTCCTCCTGTTTCGTCTCGCTAGTCTCGTCCGCTGCTCCACGCTATCTTCCACCAGGTGATTCACACACTACTCCAATTGGGATCTCCTGCTTTACGCTGTCCTCGTAGGTGACGTCGGAAAAGGGGACGGGCACACCGGCAAACTCCGCCCAATTAAAGTAGCAGGGTTCTGTTTCTGTTACAGGTACTTCAAAGGGAGCCCCTATGGGTTGTGGTTGCTGCGGGGAAAAAGACGAGGAGGAGCTAACACATGAAACAAATGGAGGCGATGTCCCCCTCACGCTGTCTGGCAGTCCCTCCTCGTCACACCTTCCTACTGTGGACCTCTCAGATGTACTTGGGTATTAGATATGATCCTCCGTCTCACCACACAGAATTCGTTCAGGTGTTTCACAAGTCTTGGGCCTTATTACGGTCAGGCAGTTCACAGCATATTATTGTCACAATTCAAGTGCCATTTTAGAACCAGGCATGCCACGTGCATCGCTGCAGACATTCGGAATCATTTGACTTTCCCTTCACTATTCATGGTTTTTCCTGAATGATCTTTCTCCCCCGTAAACGATGTTCAAAATCTGTGCAGGACTCGGCTGCCGCACAGAGATAAAAGCAACTGGCAGCGGCCGGAACAGAATGTGGTGAGTTGCCCAGGCAAATGCATGCTTGCTTATCACTTTATTCTCGTCTTCAGTTTCACTTTCGTCTTCCTTTTGTCCCCCTCAATGTTTTTTGGCTCCGGTTCCGCTTTTGTTTGAATATCTTTGTCGAACACCCCTGATGCTGTGCTGCTGTGGTGTTGCTTTTTCTCTCTGGTAGGCTCCCCAATCAATCTACTTGATGGTTTTTCCTTAATGGAGGTAGGTCTCCTGTATCAGGGTGTGGAATGCCAGTTCCATACTTTTCTAGAGCTCGAGACTCTTAAATGACCAAGGGAGGCTCGGGGAGGTTTCCATGAGCACCGGTCTGATCGGACCCGGCGGCCTTGTCGTTCCGCAGTATGGAGGCTCCCGTTGGTCGGTGAGTCAGCAGTGGAAACCAGAGCACTCTGTCGTCACACTCTGGAGGTCCTAAACCATCAGAACCTTTTCCCTTGATGTAGTGGCATAGTCTCTAGCTGTAACAGTTAAACTACTTCCACGAATCTTCACCAAAAGTCTGTTTACGCGTCCCCTTGAGGCAGTGCTGCTCGCTCACACCGCCTTTTTCCTTGAGCTCCAAACCACGCCCCCCTCAGTGGATCTTTTTTAAGTATTTGCAGGTGCGGGATTACTGCATGCAAGGAGCTAATATACCTCAAAACATCTTGTAGCGTCTTGCTACTAATAACGACACTACACAATCTGTATTATTCACGAGCTCTTTATTATAGCTCTGCACTGTTCCCCGTCCCTACTCTAACTAACTCTTTCCTGTCGCCGCTCCTCCTCTTTCTGTGTCCCCCTAACTCCACCCACCAACAACTAGACTGCACACATTATTACATCTCCCCCTTTGTTAACAAAAGGTGACAAAACAAAAGTCTGACTTGGTTATAGTTCTTCGATCAGCCATGTAGGTCTGTGAATAGTTTGTTTGAGCTGCCAGAGCACACCTCCATTGTCAGATCCAGCTTCCGTCTGATGCTCAGGTCGCTGCGCTGCAGAGACAGTTTCGGGCCCCTCTGTAGTCACCCGTTCAGTCACTTTGTTGTGTAGTTTTTCTGTCGCCTTGACAAGACCATCCTTGACCGCAGACGCGCACCTTTGAAGATGCGAGATATCGCATGTTATCTTCTTGTTCTCAGATTCACTGCAGTTTCCACCAAAGCTTCTGGTTTCTCCATTCATTTTCAGGTTCCGGGGCGATCGTAGGTGCCAGTCTGTCTTCCTTTGTGACTCTGGCTCGATTGACGCTCGATCTCTTCCATGAATAGAAATTGTTCTGATTCTCTTCCGAGCACCCACATATAGTTCCACTTCCTTTTGTCTTGTCCAGTCGAGGTCAACACTATCCTCTTGTTCAAAGTCATGCATACTAGGCAGTAAGTCACTATCTGAAATGGGTATCCTGATTTGGTTCTGAGACTCATTTACTGCCTCTGTTTGTCTCGCCTACGCCCACTCGCGTTTGGGGCTAGTGAGCTCTTTGACCATCCAGACATGTGCAAGTTTCTCTCTCATCCGACGGTGATCCGTCTGTCACCACATTTCCCCTGTCTTGCAGGGTGACAGGATAGTCCTTTCCCACCCGGTGAGTAATGTCCCATATATCTGTTTTCCTTCTGAAAACCCTTTGAGTCAGCCTCGCTGACCCTATCAGGGGTGACGGTACATTGTTCATCTCTTGTTGTAACTGTGACGGCTGACATGACATGTTGTCTGGCGGGGTGATCGAACACTCTGAGTCATTATCATGGGTGGCTTGAGTGCACATGCCTCTCCTTACTTGGTGCCTGAGTGGCTTTCCCCGCCTCATGTGGTTTGTGTACTCTTCTCGCTTGTTGGGTGCACTGACGTTAGTGCTACGTGTGTGGTGTGTCCTACTGCTTGACACCTCCTCAGAGGGGTCTACGAAATTTGATAAGCGGTGGGTTGTTCGAGTGTGTTCGTATACCGATTTCCAGAGATGGCATGACTTATCCACTCGTCTATATTTGGTCTTTTCTTTGTAACCGTTGAACATACCGTCCTCTGTCTCCTTTGTGTGGTCTGGTTCACTGCTTGATGTTTCTCCAGAATAGTTTGTTGAGTGACCTCTCCAAGTTGTCTTAGTCAGGCTTTTGCAGTTCTGGATTGTGCCAGTCTTTCGTCCGCCATCATCCACTGCCCTTTGTATTGTTGCCTCAGGGAATTTCATGTCACTTTGCCTCTCATGGTGTCTTGTTTCTGATCTACCTTTGTCCCCCTTCTTTCTGACGTTTTTGATTTCTTGATCTTTACTCACTACTCCAAGAGATGTCTCCTCTCTCCTGACTTCCTTTCTTGTCTTAAGGATGATGTCAGGATCCTCACTCACCCGATACAGAATTTCAACCAGCCGAAGACGCTCAGCAGTGGGTAAGCTGAGGAGACAGTCAGCTTCCGGTCCTTCAATGACATGTATGTGGGCCGGCACAGATGTGGTTTTGCGCTGGAGCGTGATTGCAAATTTTCCCAGGCATGGGAGAGGTTTCTTCGACATCCACGTGTACACCCTGACATGTGCCACGCGCAGGATGGGTTCCCACTTTCCCGATGTTGTGGTCTGGCGGGGTCCGTTATGTACTTCTGGAGCCCCTCTAGTTGGGCGGAGATGGAGGTTTTAAACGATTCCCTATCTGCTGGGGCTGACGTTAAATGTTGTTCCACCGCCCATCCCAGTTGCTCCTGTCCCTTTACCAGATGCTGCAATAGGTCGTCCATCTTTTCCGTACAGATGGCTACCTCTGTGCCTGCATTCTCCACCACTGTGAGCGGTTCAGAGGAAAACGAGGACACAGGTGCTTTGCTTAAGCGTGGCTTTATTAAACTTAACAGTTCTTTTCGTCTTGGGCTAGGTCGGTAGTAGGGTAAAGTGGCATCTAACTCTTCTTCCGGGGTGGCACTGCCTCTTGGACCTCGACGTCGTCTCTCCAGGTTGTCGTCTCGGGATGGCAATGTACCTAAAAGAGAGCAAACATAGGTAGCCTGTTTTAAAATGGCGTTCTCTTTTGGTGTTACACTCAGGGATAGGGAGTGGGGAGTCACACAGTGCTGCACACGATTTCACTCGGCTATGTGAGGGCCGTGCTCGGGAGGGGTGGTGCTGGGGAATGGGGTGAGGTTTTGTGGATACGGGTTCACGCTTTCCTCCCTGCCCAACTCGCATGGGGTCATTGGCCTTCAGGCTCAGCCGTGCTCAGGGCCGGGATCCTTGGGCGACGCGCTCCTCTCCCAGGGCTCCGCAGTTGTTTCTCTTCCTCCTGTTTCGTCTCGCTAGTCTCGTCCGCTGCTCCACGCTATCTTCCACCAGGTGATTCACACACTACTCCAATTGGGATCTCCTGCTTTACGCTGTCCTCGTAGGTGACGTCGGAAAAGGGGACGGGCACACCGGCAAACTCCGCCCAATTAAAGTAGCAGGGTTCTGTTTCTGTTACAGGTACTTCAAAGGGAGCCCCTATGGGTTGTGGTTGCTGCGGGGAAAAAGACGAGGAGGAGCTAACACATGAAACAAATGGAGGCGATGTCCCCCTCACGCTGTCTGGCAGTCCCTCCTCGTCACACCTTCCTACTGTGGACCTCTCAGATGTACTTGGGTATTAGATATGATCCTCCGTCTCACCACACAGAATTCGTTCAGGTGTTTCACAAGTCTTGGGCCTTATTACGGTCAGGCAGTTCACAGCATATTATTGTCACAATTCAAGTGCCATTTTAGAACCAGGCATGCCACGTGCATCGCTGCAGACATTCGGAATCATTTGACTTTCCCTTCACTATTCATGGTTTTTCCTGAATGATCTTTCTCCCCCGTAAACGATGTTCAAAATCTGTGCAGGACTCGGCTGCCGCACAGAGATAAAAGCAACTGGCAGCGGCCGGAACAGAATGTGGTGAGTTGCCCAGGCAAATGCATGCTTGCTTATCACTTTATTCTCGTCTTCAGTTTCACTTTCGTCTTCCTTTTGTCCCCCTCAATGTTTTTTGGCTCCGGTTCCGCTTTTGTTTGAATATCTTTGTCGAACACCCCTGATGCTGTGCTGCTGTGGTGTTGCTTTTTCTCTCTGGTAGGCTCCCCAATCAATCTACTTGATGGTTTTTCCTTAATGGAGGTAGGTCTCCTGTATCAGGGTGTGGAATGCCAGTTCCATACTTTTCTAGAGCTCGAGACTCTTAAATGACCAAGGGAGGCTCGGGGAGGTTTCCATGAGCACCGGTCTGATCGGACCCGGCGGCCTTGTCGTTCCGCAGTATGGAGGCTCCCGTTGGTCGGTGAGTCAGCAGTGGAAACCAGAGCACTCTGTCGTCACACTCTGGAGGTCCTAAACCATCAGAACCTTTTCCCTTGATGTAGTGGCATAGTCTCTAGCTGTAACAGTTAAACTACTTCCACGAATCTTCACCAAAAGTCTGTTTACGCGTCCCCTTGAGGCAGTGCTGCTCGCTCACACCGCCTTTTTCCTTGAGCTCCAAACCACGCCCCCCTCAGTGGATCTTTTTTAAGTATTTGCAGGTGCGGGATTACTGCATGCAAGGAGCTAATATACCTCAAAACATCTTGTAGCGTCTTGCTACTAATAACGACACTACACAATCTGTATTATTCACGAGCTCTTTATTATAGCTCTGCACTGTTCCCCGTCCCTACTCTAACTAACTCTTTCCTGTCGCCGCTCCTCCTCTTTCTGTGTCCCCCTAACTCCACCCACCAACAACTAGACTGCACACATTATTACATCTCCCCCTTTGTTAACAAAAGGTGACAAAACAAAAGTCTGACTTGGTTATAGTTCTTCGATCAGCCATGTAGGTCTGTGAATAGTTTGTTTGAGCTGCCAGAGCACACCTCCATTGTCAGATCCAGCTTCCGTCTGATGCTCAGGTCGCTGCGCTGCAGAGACAGTTTCGGGCCCCTCTGTAGTCACCCGTTCAGTCACTTTGTTGTGTAGTTTTTCTGTCGCCTTGACAAGACCATCCTTGACCGCAGACGCGCACCTTTGAAGATGCGAGATATCGCATGTTATCTTCTTGTTCTCAGATTCACTGCAGTTTCCACCAAAGCTTCTGGTTTCTCCATTCATTTTCAGGTTCCGGGGCGATCGTAGGTGCCAGTCTGTCTTCCTTTGTGACTCTGGCTCGATTGACGCTCGATCTCTTCCATGAATAGAAATTGTTCTGATTCTCTTCCGAGCACCCACATATAGTTCCACTTCCTTTTGTCTTGTCCAGTCGAGGTCAACACTATCCTCTTGTTCAAAGTCATGCATACTAGGCAGTAAGTCACTATCTGAAATGGGTATCCTGATTTGGTTCTGAGACTCATTTACTGCCTCTGTTTGTCTCGCCTACGCCCACTCGCGTTTGGGGCTAGTGAGCTCTTTGACCATCCAGACATGTGCAAGTTTCTCTCTCATCCGACGGTGATCCGTCTGTCACCACATTTCCCCTGTCTTGCAGGGTGACAGGATAGTCCTTTCCCACCCGGTGAGTAATGTCCCATATATCTGTTTTCCTTCTGAAAACCCTTTGAGTCAGCCTCGCTGACCCTATCAGGGGTGACGGTACATTGTTCATCTCTTGTTGTAACTGTGACGGCTGACATGACATGTTGTCTGGCGGGGTGATCGAACACTCTGAGTCATTATCATGGGTGGCTTGAGTGCACATGCCTCTCCTTACTTGGTGCCTGAGTGGCTTTCCCCGCCTCATGTGGTTTGTGTACTCTTCTCGCTTGTTGGGTGCACTGACGTTAGTGCTACGTGTGTGGTGTGTCCTACTGCTTGACACCTCCTCAGAGGGGTCTACGAAATTTGATAAGCGGTGGGTTGTTCGAGTGTGTTCGTATACCGATTTCCAGAGATGGCATGACTTATCCACTCGTCTATATTTGGTCTTTTCTTTGTAACCGTTGAACATACCGTCCTCTGTCTCCTTTGTGTGGTCTGGTTCACTGCTTGATGTTTCTCCAGAATAGTTTGTTGAGTGACCTCTCCAAGTTGTCTTAGTCAGGCTTTTGCAGTTCTGGATTGTGCCAGTCTTTCGTCCGCCATCATCCACTGCCCTTTGTATTGTTGCCTCAGGGAATTTCATGTCACTTTGCCTCTCATGGTGTCTTGTTTCTGATCTACCTTTGTCCCCCTTCTTTCTGACGTTTTTGATTTCTTGATCTTTACTCACTACTCCAAGAGATGTCTCCTCTCTCCTGACTTCCTTTCTTGTCTTAAGGATGATGTCAGGATCCTCACTCACCCGATACAGAATTTCAACCAGCCGAAGACGCTCAGCAGTGGGTAAGCTGAGGAGACAGTCAGCTTCCGGTCCTTCAATGACATGTATGTGGGCCGGCACAGATGTGGTTTTGCGCTGGAGCGTGATTGCAAATTTTCCCAGGCATGGGAGAGGTTTCTTCGACATCCACGTGTACACCCTGACATGTGCCACGCGCAGGATGGGTGGCGGCTGCATTTTGTTGTACTCTGTTACAGGGATATAGTTCAGTGAGGCCCCACTGTCCAGTACAAACTTGGTTGCATGGGTTCCCGCACGTATGTCCAGTCTGGGATATTTTTTCAATTGATCCGGATCAGCTATCATATTGACATATTCATCAGTGTACACCGATTCCAGAGATGCTGACCTGGATTCTCTGGATGGAGACCTTCTCACCCATTGGGACCTGCAAGACTCTCTGCTGAAGTGTGAGGAAAGAGAGGATGACTCCGGCCGATCCTGTACCGCCTTTGCATGATGCCGCCTTGTGTCTGGTTGAGACGATCTCGTTGGCTCTTTCATCCTTTCTTTACGATATTCTCCACACATAGCCTCAAAGTGATTTTCTCTTCCGCATTTTCGACACTGCTGACCAAGTGCTGGACAAACATCTGTGTGCGGAAAGTCGTATCCGTATCAATAACACTTTCGTGGGCGATCTCATTTCTTGTCTCCACGGCCAGACTCATGGCGTCTGCGCCCTGTGTAATGTTGGCGGGAAAACGGCCTGGATGCCCGCCATCGATCTCGAGAGTGTCTGTGAGTGTTCTTAGCTTGTACGCAATATGCTTGTTCCCTTCCTCTCACCATGTCCCGTCTCCATTCTTCTAACATGTTCCTCTGCTTGGTCATGTACCCGGGTCATCTCTTGAATCTCGTCAAGGTTATGACTCTTCCGTAGTAGCCGCCTTCTGAGAGTTTCCGATTGGCAACCTTCAATTATTTGCAATCTTATGGCATCCTCCGTGGAAAACGTATCACATTCACAATACCGAGACAGTCGTCGTAGTCTCATTATAAACGTACTCATCAATTCCTCCTTTTTTTGACGGGCTTGGTGAAACATGTACCTTTCATAATCCACATTTCTTTTATGTAAAAACCTTTTATTTAAAGCATCTCGCACCTTGACATATGATCCTGTTTCGGCAGTCGGCAATTCCTTGATTAACTTACTGACTTCTTTCCCAATCAGATTGAGTAATACAATTAACTTTTCCTCTTCATCCGTGACTTTTGATCCTTTCATATAGTCCTCAAAGTCCTCGAACCACTCCTGCCATCTGGGGCCCATGGCCCCTCCAGCTATCAGGGCCAGTGGTTCTGGGGTTCGCAGATATGAGACACCGGTTGTGGTCGGCGTGGTCGCCGCTGGGCCCGCAGCGTTCCGGCACGGTGTCGTCGATATCTTTGATTTATGTCTTGGCCCCTGTGCCTTTGCTCGTGCTTCTTTATCTTGTTGTTATCCTGGTCTTATTTTATCACGTGCGTTTGCTTGTGCTTGTTTGCGTCACTCTTGTATTTACTTGTGCTTGTTTTTTTATTTCACCTCTTGTGTTTGCATGTGCTTGTTTACTTTTTTCTCCTTACCATTTGCTGTGCTTGTTTCCTTTTGCTGTTGCCTTTGCTTATGCTTATTTTCTTTTGCTGTTGTATTTGCTTGTGCTTGCTGCTCAATTGTCTGTTGCCTGACTTCAAAATGGCCGCCCTATGCTTTTAATAGGGACTGGGACTCACTGCCTGACTTCAAAATGGCCGCCACTATGGAAATCTCGTTTCCCACTAGTTTTTGGGCTCATTCATTCCTTCAGGCTCACGCTTCAACCGGCACTCACCGGCAGCCGGTCCCTGCAGCAAGCAACACCTCCACACGCTCCTTGGACCTCTGAGCGGCAGGTAAGATCGGGGTGGGCTCCCGATCTTCGTTTCTTCAGCCACCCTCTGTGACCTAACCCATCCGGGGTGGGCACCCGTTCCCAGCGCTCGACCGCGCTTATTCCGACGGGGCGATTCCAACGCTCGACAGCGCATTCCCGACTGGGCTCCACGTGACCGGCTGATCGCGGAGCAGCAGACGTTTACCGCTGGCCGTTCACTCTCGGCGGCGGTCTCCTGCACAGCACACGTGTCGCAATGGCGACTTCCACGGCGTGCTGCTCTGGACGGGTCACTTGTCTTCAGGGTTCAGGTGGTGACAGGATGCACCATCCCACCCTCGTCGCCAGCTGTAGCGTCTTGCTACTAATAACGACACTACACAATCTGTATTATTCACGAGCTCTTTATTATAGCTCTGCACTGTTCCCCGTCCCTACTCTAACTAACTCTTTCCTGTCGCCGCTCCTCCTCTTCCTGTGTCCCCCTAACTCCACCCACCAACAACTAGACTGCACACATTATTACACATCTGATATCTTGTTTTATTTTTTTAAGGCACCTGGTAAAGTTTCCATCAGTTTACTATATCAGAGGTTTATTTTATTTTTATTTTAAGAACGTTTTATATAGCGCGAACCTCTCTGCAAAGTAAAGATCAAAATGTTTAAAATTGCAACAATTTAGGACCGTTTATAGGCTTTATTACACACTCGACCGGATCTCTAAGTGGACCCCAGCCTGGGGCTTGGATAAGGCTTACTGTCCTAAATGTCATTGCTATGCGGCTGATATAGTGCACACGTATGTCGGATGTCCGGCTCTACAGAATTACTTGGCTGATGTGGCATTCTGATAACATTTTGCCTTGGGTTTGATTTCCAGTTGTCTGTAAGAGAAGTTATTCTGGTGTAAAAGTCCGACTATGATTTCAGTACTATATAATTATTTTCCATAATAATAGTATCTGCTTGTATTTTCATAACCAGGTCATGGATAGCTGCTCTACCCCTGAAGTTGACTGAGTAGTGAGTGATCTTTCGTCAAATATATCAATGTGAACTTGCGATTGCTAAGGCTAGAGGCCCTTAAACTATAAATCTGGGTAAAGAATTTGGCCTGGTATCAATTGGGAATAGACCTCAAATCTTACTCTGTCCTTATTTGGATTACTATTCTTTTTTATCTCTTTTTACATTATTGTGTTAGTTGCTACTTGCTGAATTGTACTGGTTTGTATATGAAAATGATATGCTTTGTATAAAAACATTTTTGTTATATTATGTGAATTTTTCTGTAATCATTGTAGACTCAAAATGCAAAAGAAAAAACACCATAATAGATGGATGTGTGTGTTTGTTGTTTTAACAACCCGTTGAAACTTACTTTTGTACTGTGTAGCTGATGTTTCAATACAGACTAATTGTTCGTAATATTTTTACTACACCTATTACTTAATTTATTGTTTTTTTCTTTTTTCATTGCATGATTCTGATTAGTTTAGTGTGTCAAAGGTCACTAATACGCATAAATACTTAATTTATGTACTTCTTTTTGTAACTGTACCCTTTGTTGTCCATTTACTTTAATGTATACTGTTATCTAAGTTCACAAGGGGTTATTGGTTACCTTCCTTACATCACATTAGTCCATAAAGGTGGGATATAGTTACAGAGCAGGGTCAAAAGAATTGTTATTTGCTCATACCTTTGGAGTCGTTTGATCAATCTATGTCAATTGGGGCAAACAGTTAGCAAGCAATACCCAGTGCTGATATATTAGGATATAGGAATATCCAATGCCTAAGGTGAATATTTAAAGGAGGGTGTAACAATACTTTAGGTATATTATTAACTTTGCACCAATCGATCTGCGTGAAATCTCGCTGGACATAACACATTTAACATTCTTTAAGTATGGGTATGTTTGTTGAGATCCACCAAGGGGAGTGCTGAGTTAAAAAAAAAAGAAGGCAAAAAAAGTGTTCTTTTGGTAAGATCATTGGCACTGTGTGATGAATCTGCACAAAATCTGGCAGATGCTTGGAAGGCTTGATTTTTGATTGGTTTGTCAAGTTTTGAGCCAATTCATCAAGGAGCAAGAAGGCAACACAGTTTTCAATATAACCTTTGCACTGTTTGTCTGTATCAAATGTGGCAGGCAGTTAGCAAGTTACACCTAGTGCAGGTATCTCAGTTTTGTGCAGATTCCTAAGAGGTGGAGGGAAGTGTTAAAGAGTGGGTTGAAACCTTTTTAAGGTTCCCATCGGATGGATCTGCACAAAATATGTCAGAGACTTAGCATGTTTAGCCTACTCTTGGTTCTTCAAATTTAATGCAGGCCCACCAATGATGGAGGAAGATGTTAAGAGGGGAATAGAAGAAGTATTTATTTGCTAATATATTTTGCATTTTTTTAAATTGAATTGAATTGAATGAGATGGTGAACGGCACTGGTTGGGAATGGAGACAGAAGAGAGACTGCATGAGAGCCATCCCCTAAAAGGGTGTTGGGGCTTCCTGCAAAATTTAATAGGTAGGTTCATAGAAGAAAGGAATGGCAGCCATCTTCTCTAGGATGGCGAATAGTGAGTTGACCTCAGTAGGTGTAAAGGAAGTAGTGTGCAAGGCTGTCGCTGTTCATGGACATGGATGGACCCTGCGTTGAAACAGATAAACAAGAATAGGAAAAAGTGAGAGAGAATACATGGTAGAACAGTGGTTGTGAATTACAGGAAATAGAGAGGGGAAGAAGAGGGTACATCTGTTTTGGGAAGAACGGTATGGAGTAACTCTGTATTAGCAGGTCAGAAGATGTGGCATGGAAAAAGTTACTTAGACAGCATGAGAAAGGAGGGTGAGACGTTTAGGCACATAGACTCCACAGGCAAGGAATTGTGAACCTCAATGTTGGTTACATACATCAGTGTATACTAAGGAAGATTCTCTATCAGGAGGACTATGCATTAATTAAATGTAAAATGTATATGAGTGCCAGAATGCAGGTAAACGTAGGTTAGATTTATTAAGGTAGAACGAGGATATTCACTCAAGGATGCAGGAGGGCATAAACATGGAGGAGGTATGCAAAGTTGTGTTTCAAATAAACGGTATCCCCTTGCATAGTCCTGGTCGTCCATGATGATGGTGTGCTTGCCTGCTCAAGCCTTTCTCAGGGCCATGCTAGGAGGGTGGATGTTGGTTATCTACAAAGAGATACTATCCGTTGTCGGAGCCGGGGTTGTGCTTTCAGCATGTCTATTAGTGCTGTCTGCCCTGATCCACGTTCTAAAATGATTGGTCACAGTGCAGAAAAAAGGAACATGCTCCAAACAGACCTCATGGGGGAGTGATAGGGGAACAATAAAGGTTTGGAAAAAGAGTTCAGCCAAGGCTCAGGATTTTTCATCAGGGCTTGAAGGGAGAAGGTGAATATAGACTTTGAAATTAACCGAAGGAAGGCAGACAGAGGGTAGAATTTGGCACCCAATACTTCAGGTTAGAGAAACACATACTTTTTTCCTCATTTGGAAGGTCTCATGTACACCACATTTCACATGCTGGATTGATTCCCTGCACCTGCCCATTTTGGATGTCTGTCTTGAAATGTTGACTTTTCAGGCCTTCTCGTAATATAATCTACCCTCCTGATGATGACCTGTGGAGTAGTTTGCCATGGTTGAAAGACTGACTGACACAAGCACAAATATTGAGAGACCTCTTTGGTGACTTTTTGTTTGCTAAATAAATCACTGTTTTTGGTGCTCTTGTGTATATTATCCCCCATTACCAGTTTTATATACTTGCCTCAGTGCTTTTGTATTGTTTCTTTTTTAGTATTTACAAAAGCACTTTTTGAGTGTTGTGCCGTTTAGTACAATATTAGCTTATGAGTTTCATACTGTACTTCACTTGGTTACCTTGTCTATCGTTAGTTATTGTATGCCATGACTTACATGAATAAGAGACTCATTTGAGCCAGCCCTGCTCCAAATCAAATACCAACGTTATAGTGTGTTGAGAGAACAAGTGTTCTTGTTTTACGCACACATCTTCTCCGAGATGGTTTCTGTGATAAAGGCAAACCCTTGTGTCTGGTCACTCCAAAGAAAAATCGAGGCAGTCACCTGGAGGGACTAGCATTTGTAGTGTACCAGATTGACACTGGGAGCATGCACTATGTTCTAACTGGGAAAAAGCAGTAAGTTGATAGTCTTCCTACCGTGCCAAAAATACAAGCGCTTGCTCTGTTTGATATGGTGAAAAACTGGTTTCATTTTTAGGTATAGCCAAAAGAAGATTTAGGTGTTTATCCAGTCTCATGTAAAAAAAAACACAATAAAATACACATCCACATACATACATGGAGGATTTCGTTGAACCCTCTTCATCTATTGGTATATTCAAGTGTCATTAAAATGTTGCTTCTGCCCACCAAGGCATACAACATGGGACAGTGAGTCACCTGACTTTAGTCATTGACTCTCTTCACTATCGACAACTTAATTTTATTTGTGCACATGCACACTAGCGCCTACAAAGTTTGCTACTTCAGTAACATGACTGAAAGGACAATCTCTGCATTCAGTTCATGTTTTTTCATCTATTTTTGTAATCGATTTCACTCATTCACAACTTGTTTATATGTTGGCATTTTACTGTTTGATACTTTTTTATACTTTGAATGAGTATTGCATTTGTATGCCATACGTAAATAAATATAGCACACAGGCGTGTCAAGATCAAATCCATCTGCTTTAACAGTGCTTATTTGATTTTCCCTATCCTAGATGATCATAGGTGGGAAGTACAATAGCCTCTGTTCTGTTCTTTGTGCTTAAAATGTGGCTAAACCTCACTGCTAATTCTAAATGTCAATAATATCCACCTGCACAGCTTAGAAAGCAGCCCCTAATAATTATTGATAATATTAGAATTTTTCATAAAGCTGAGAACTGTAGTGTCCTGCTGGACACGTTCAAGTGTTCTGCCTGTTTGCACCCCACACCATACACCTGTCCATCACAGGCGTCACCAGTCAGGTGACCCTGAAAATAAGAGGCCGGGTGCACGTGTCCAGGGCCAGTTCCAGTACCCTGCCACCCTGTGTCCGCGTCTATTATTGGTAACATATGGGCCCAGGGCCCACAACACTACAAGAACACCAGAGGGCTTTACAGAGTTAGAAGGACTGGGATACATGAACAGCAAATAAAATACAACAGGCAGGATCCGTATAAAGCCTAAGTTCCATAAAATGCCATGGGTAAGAGTATTCTGTTGTGCTCGGATTCACGAAACATTTTAGATGAGGGAAGAGTTGCATAGGGACATAAGACTGGCTCCCATAGGTAGGAAAGGTAGTGGACTGATCGAGGCAGGGCGAGCCACCTTCTGGCTGGCACCTCAACCCCACCTCTACTTGGCGAGGCCCTCCCGAGTCAAATATGTAGTGGATTTAAAGGATTATTTTAGTTTTTATTCATTAATTATCAAGGAACCTCCGTAGGTCTAGCGACCTCGGGGCTGAGGATCTTTCTCCACCTTTTCACTGTATGGTGCATCTCTTCCCCACCGTCTCCCCTACAGTTTTAAAATGCCAGATTGTTGGTATTTTTTGCGAAAGACTAGAAAATATAGAATATTCATTATTGAAGTTTCATCAAGCTAATCTATAAAAACATCAGATTGATATTTGAATATAAAAATTATCTTGATTCACTCATAGAGCCCCTATGACCATTTGCTCGGGAATCTGTCCTTATCCCGCAGTCTTTTTCCCCGCAGGGAATCACAACGCGGTTGTTAGAATGACCGCGTTGTGATTCTGCATACCAGTACCTCGCAAGTCGGAACGACGACTTGTGGAGGGGGGTGCTGGAATGTTGGAATAGTATAATTTACTATTCCAACTCCAGTCTGTGCAGCCACTAGGGAAGGTGATTCCATGCGGGGAAAAAGATTTGTGGTAAACGTTGTTTACCTTTGCACAGATCCCAAAGTTTACACTTTTTTATTTTTAGATTGAGACTGAGCTGTTATTGACCAGTCTGTATTGTTCTCCTAGTAGTCAAGATTTTCAGCTTCAAAACATTAAGTGCTACTACCCCTCTGCAAAAGTTGCATGCATTAATAAATATGATAATTTCGAATTTGTAGCATTGGTAACGGAAAGCACCTGAATTGAAATGCCCTCCATGAATTAGAAAAATGGGGGTCGGGGGTACATTGGTGGATCCTATAACTGAAGTACCATAAAAATAACATAAAGGGCTATACCTACCAATAGCCTCAATCCCATTACCAAATAATCAGTCAGTTGGCAGAGAAGAAAGTTCAATCATTTATTAAGCAACAAATACTCTATAGAGGAGCCTCTCCAACCCTCACCCATCAGGTGCGCGGAGAAGACTGTTGGCTCGTATTCAAACATGAGGTTATATATTTTTCGGTTCAACACATATAATCACAGTAAAAAGAAAAACACCAGTTGTCCCTCGAGCTCCAGGGAAGGACCATATATGGCACACATGAATAGTTCAAAGCGTAGCTATTTATTACTGGGAAGGTCAGGAGGGGTGACTCCCTTTCGTCTTGGTGCCCGGGAGTGTAGGCACGGTGCCTCCAGGAATGCGCTTATCGCACCCAAAGCCAGATGCGACCTTGAACCTCAGGACAGTCGAGTAGACAGCCTACATTCAGCTGCTCCCAGTAATTCAGATGAACTCTGGCTTGACAACTGCTGGAGACTAACACATGATCACAGCCCGTGTTTGAGCCTAGGTTCGAAAATGGCGTCTGTATGGTTCTCGGCCTACTCTGTTAGCAATAGATACGCAAAGAGCAAATAAAAGTTTCCTCCCGCAAGGGCATATAAAATATATACATATCGTTTTAGCAAAAGAGGGTACGTATAGATGCATCATGCTAATAGAATATAGGTCCGATGCTCCTTATGTGGTAGCAGGCCTCAGCCAGACCCACCAGTGCAAGGGGATCGCCCTTCTCTGCACAAAGTCCTTAGACCAATAGGAAGAAGTTGGCACAGAAAATGGAATAGAAAAAGTAACATTTATTACACCTCATGAGGTGATGCTGCGGTTCAAACAGTACCCTTCGGTATTGCAAGAAGTAGCACCACGAGCCAAGAAAGCATGGTTTATTTATACCCGCACAGGGGCTCAAAAGAAGGCGGTACAAACACAAGAGCACAGTTTATGTACATATAAGGTAATATCGAGAGGCACAATTGATCAGTGGGAGGAGCTAACAGTTTTGGGGGTCGACAAGAACATTCCTATCTGGAACTAATCAATAACAGATGTGGACCCTACTTGACATGCGCGAAAGTGAGGGATGCTAAATATAACTTCTTGACGGGCAGATTTCAAGCGCCGTGGACAGCAAGATAGGACAAAGCACATGGTCGACACAAGGCAGCATGTAGCAGACAAGATGGCTGCTGTAAACACAAAATTGAGTCCGCTAAATGTCAAGATAACGGCTAGAACTGAGATGTCTTCTGCTAATGCTTAATCTAATTGCTGTCAAATTACAACACTTATGTATGAGAAATCAATTTTTTATCCCTCAGAACAGCCCTTTTAGCATGATGTAGCTAACTAAAACAGCTCAATCTTCAAATATTCCCTCATCAATCATCATTAAATCTTTGAGCTCCTGCTGAACTGAGCCTTTACTGCTGCTGGGGATGGACCGGCAACGGAAGAGGTGAGTTTAGTTGCGTAATAAGAGCAACAGTGGAGAAGTGTGGCTCACTGGTTAGAGCAGGCAGACCCTGAAGCAGAGGTCAGACCCGGGACCAGGGTTCGATTCCCGACGCAGCAGGGTGTTGAGCTCAAATGTCCACGGACTCGATAATTCTCGCTTCGGTGCCTGACCTAATCATGGGTTCACACTATTCAACTCTGGGCATTAAGCTTGCTTAATCTCCACAACGGCCCCCCCGCGGCGGGATGCCTGGCTCTCACCTTGGGGATGCCCTGTAGGGGCTATCCCACAGGGAAAAACCAGGACGGGTTCCCAAGGCAAGCGCGGAGATACCCCTTCGGGGGTCGATTCTGGCGCTATATAAGAAAGGCAATAATAATAATAATGCAGGTCCACATTGTACACAAAGGCAGCACTTGAATATGATACCGGCTATACATGCCATCACTATCAGAATTTTCCATCCCCAAGAAGACAACAGGCCCCAGAACCAACCAGAGAGGGACCATGTACCAGTCTCCACATGTATTTCGGAAGCCAAACGATGTAGTTTCTGGATAGCTAAATGAACAGAAGGGGCGGAGTCAGGAATATAAACACAGCAGGAACTGCCGCTCATGTGGCATGCTCCTCCTCGATCTGCCAAGATAAGTCTAAAACCATACGATTTTGAAGCGAAACGAGCCTGGTCGCTTGCAGCTCTACGGTTATATTAGTCAATATTTCTGCAGTAGTGTTAATTACCCCTTCAACTACTCTGGACAAACGCCGTACTTCTTTGCTGGTTATTATAGGCCCCCAAATGGGAAAGACTCCTTTTATAATGTCGGTAAAATACTGTAGTTGAGTATCTGTCTGATCTATATCGGTAGTATCTATCTCTCTTTTATTCCTCCTTATAAGCACACTTCGTTTATCTAAGCTGTGATCCTTGTGATAATTAAAAGGGGCAATATAGACTGGTGGGTACAGGAAGGACAGATAGCAACGTTCAGCCCAACCTCGTGGAAGCCAAGTATAGGCATTTTCTTCACAAATAAAATATACATTAGGAGTGGTTAACAATGGAGGGCTGATAAACGTATGCAACAGATAAGTGTAATTACATCGGCTTTCTCCTACTGATATGTACCCTACTCCCTGAACACAGAACGCAGAGGTACCATTTAGTATAAGCACTGGAATAGCCCTATCTTCAGTAACATTTTGGTCTTGAAAATGTTGAAAATACTGAGTGAAATTAAACTTCACAAAATCTAAAATTTTCAACCAAATGGTATTTTCATGTGTTGTATACATATTCATACATGCATTCGGATCTAAGGTTCCCTCTCCATTATCCCCCTCAGGGTCGAATCCCTGATGAACCTCAATATATGCTAAAATCATTTCATAATCCTTTTCCGAAAACCTTTGAGTGTCCACAGTATAGTGCATATACATAATTGAAAGTAATTTAAACCATGCCTCACAACTCCCCAGATGAGACAAGGGTAGGGATATGAATAAGTCGTGCTTGTGCATAACAGATGGTAAAAGACCACAAACCCAACAATTTGTAGTATTAGTGGCACTGTGTGTTTGATCAAGCATTTCAACTTATACATTTTTCACATAAGTCTGATGATGCCTTTCCTTATGTGGGGCTAAAGTATGAAACACATGTTCCGGAGGTGGGGCAGTTGTTCCTAAAATAGTATGCATAGGGTGGCGAAATTCTAAATAGATGAATACTCCCATCAATGCGATTTAGTAATATTGCTATAATAACGATGAATGCAATTTTAACTCGTTGGGTCCAACTAGAAAAGACAGGCATATATGCAGGGAAATAACGCGGTACAAAAGGACGTTCCTCTTCAGGAACGAAACGAGCAAAGGGATACATACTATCTAAAAAGTCCAAAAATAAACTCTGGCGATGCAGTCCAACCTGCCAGAGGGTGCTTCTTTCCTGTGTCCGTTTAGAGCCTCACAGGCAGGCTACTATTGTTCATCACAAATAACAAAGCAAGCTTCTCACGTTGGAGTTATGTTCTCACACAACCCTTGAAGATAACACAACCTGGGCCTCTTTAAACAAGAAATTCAGTCTTTCTTTCTGAAAAGAGCAAGCAAATGTTCAAGGCTCTCAGCGCGTTCAGTCCAGTGTCTCGCTCAGTACCCCAGAAGCGCATCTAACAGACATTTGTGGAACAGGTCTGTACCCTATCACTCAAGTATCACCCTACCTCCTACCATATTCACCTGGGGTACTGCATTGTTTTTCTGGGCCGCAGGTTGTATCAAGCATGGCCAGGCATTTCTTGATCAGAGAACAAAACAGAGGATGATGAATCCGGTGAAACAGGGGTACTGCAAGCCTCTTGTTCGACTGTAGTGGCAACAGAATCTGGGGCAATCACTTGTCCGAGCCTCGAACACCTTCTCCTTGCCCTTCTCCAAGTTCTTGGGCGTCAGAAGAAAGGGGCAAAAAGAGGAACTCGCTCACTTTCCTGGGTCAGAACCCCTTCCTGGATTCGCTGATCATATGGAAGCAGGAGGGGTAGTTTTTTCAGATGTGACACAGATCCGGTGTTGCTTGCCGTTCACCTTTACCGCCGTCCACGTGGCCAACAAGACTTGAAACGGTTCAGACCAACGGGGATCCAAGCTGGATTTACGCTGATAATTACAGGCCAGAACCCACTGTCCTGGCTCCAAGCGATGTCCGGGACCGTCCAGCAGGGGCTGCAAAACTGCTGAGACCTGTTGATGAATGGAACGGAGATCTTTAGTCAAAGCATACAGATAGTCTGTCAACATAGATATTCTATATCACAAAATGTTCTGGGTCTCGGGACACCCCAAACATTATTAGGGCACCCAAAAATGACCTCATACGGAGATAAGCCAGAACGGGAATGTGGGGTAACCCGTATTGACATTAATGACAGGGGTAGAGCATCTGGCCACTTCAATTCGGTACTTTCTTGAATTTTTGCCAATTTGAGCTTCAGTAGCCCATTATACTTCTCAACCAAAACAGCGGACTGGGGGTGTCGAGCCGCATGGAATTTCTGTATATTACAAATGTGACAGATAAGTTCTGCATTAAAGTGTCCCCCGTTATCACTCCAGATCACCCGAAACAATCCATAGCGTGGGAAGTATTCCTTTACCAACGTCTTTGCCGTGGCCAAAGCAGTATTTTTTTTGGTCTGGTAGGTTTCCACCCATTTACTGAAAGCGCACACCACGACCAGGACATACTTAAAATTATTTACGCGCTCCAACTGGATATAATCCATTTGGAGCACCTCAAAAGGCAAAGATGGTGGTGCAAAGTTTCCACTCAGAACAGGCTCCCTGCCCCCAGGATTATGTCGTAAGCAAACCATGCAATATTGCACCAAATGAGCAGCGGTCCTTGGAATATTGGGATTGTACCATACAGGATATAACAATGCACAAATACCCTGCCATTGTCACCACCGCATTCACTAATGCATTAGGAAACAACCATGGATGTTTTTCTGTCAAATCAATCCAACAATCCTCTGCATCTAATTTCCCCACTTTCTCTTTCCAGTGAGCCAGCTCAATAGGGGTAGCTCGGACACTCTCCATGGTGTTATTAAACATCTCTGTTTCAGCCACCCACCTAGTAGAGCTAGTCAGAAAAATTGAGGTCACTTTGGATTTCGCAGTTTCCTTAGCTACTTGATCCGCAAAGGCATTACTTTCTCCCACTGCATCAACCACTGCCTTGTGTGCACCGCATTTAACTATAAAGCAGTTAATGGCGCTCCTCTCTCTTTGGCGTGTGTTATGTTATGCTCCATTCTTTTAGAGCGCACGGCTACCCCAGGGGGTGTCCCGGCGCTTTGACAAAGAGGCCTGAAAACCCAGAAACACAAAGGCTACAAAAAGCTACAGTCACAGGATTACACGGAGAAGAGCGTGGTCTTAAGCTCCTTCCTGAAAGCTAGGAGGCTGTTGGCTTTGCGAAGGGAGAGAGGGAGCTCATTCCAATGGTGAGCCGCCACATATTGGAAAGACCGTCCTCCGATCCGAACGCGTTTGACAGCCGGCACCTCCATTTTAGCCAAATCGGCTGACCGCAACATCCTCCGCGGCACATAGAAAGCGATACGCTTTCTGATGTAGTTAGGACCAACAGAGTGAAGGGCTTTGAACGCCAGCGTGAGGATTTTAAACGTAATTCTTCTAGAAATAGGTAGCCAATGCAACCTATTTAGAAGCAATGAGGCACTGGCTCTCCTTGGCAGGCCAAATATGGCTCTGGCCGCCGAGTTTTGAACAATTTGCAGTCTAGCCAGTAGGTACTTGGGCAGACCTGCATATAGCGCATTAGCATAGTCTAACCGAGACCCTACTAGCGCCTGGACAACGGTCTTTCGATACTGCAGGGAAAGCAGTGGAAGAAATTTTCTGAGCATCTTGAGGATGCCGAAACATTTCCCTGATAACCCCATAATATGGGGTCGAAAAGAAAGGTTGTCATCAAACACAACCCCAAGATTTTTCACTTGGGAGGAAGCCTTCTCCGGAGGGAACATGTCCTGGGGCCACCACGACTTCCAACCGGGATCAGGGGCACAGCCAAAGAAAAGCAACTCAGACTTATCCGAGTTGCATTTCAGGCTGTGCCGCCGAAACCACGCAAAGACCGCACTCAGACAGTCTTTGATCCTGTCGCCGTCAAAAACCTCTCCTTTCCTGCAAGTAAACAGGAGCTGGGTGTCCTCAGCGTAGGATATGACCTGGGCCCCATGAGCCTCCGCTACCATCGCCAGAGGGGCCATATAGATATTAAAGAGGGTGGGGCTCAGAATGGACCCTTGAGGAACCCCTACCTCTAGCGATGGCATTTCAGCGGAGAACGGTGGAGCCCAGATCACCTGTCGACGGCCCGATAGGAAGGATTGAAACCAGTCCAACACCGTCCCACGCAGTCCGATCTCCCAGAGTCTTAAAAGGAGACCTGCGTGTGGGACGGTGTCGAAAGCTGCCGACAGGTCCAGCATGACTTACATAGCCTTTCCCCCATGATCGAGCGTCTCCCTAATGGCTTCGGTCACCTCCACGAGGGCTGTCTCCGTGCTATAATTAGCACGGAAACCGGATTGAGAATCATGGAGAATGTTGTTACTCTCAATAAAGTTGATAAGTGTATGCTGTACATGTTTCTCAACCACCTTCGCCAAAGCAGGGAGCAGGGAGATCGGTCTATAGTTAGCCTGCAACAAGGGATCTAACAGAGGTTTTTTGATCAGCGGCAGAATCAATGCGTGTTTCCATTCCCGAGGCACCACTCCGGAACCAAAAGACAGATTGAGCAGGGGGTTCAGCAAGCTGTTTACTGCCGATGCCACCCTGCCCAAGCACTTTGCTGGACATACATCCAGTGGTGAGCCAGATTGAAGCCGGGACAGTAACTCAAGCGATGTTGCACAGGACATCTGTGGAAAGACCGATAGTGTGGGCCCAGGTTCTGCCCCTAAGGATGGTACAGGCCTCCATTTGCATGCTGAAGCATCAGTGTCCGTGGAAAGGTCCACGGGGGGGAAGGAATCTTGAATAGTTTTAATTTTCGTGACAAAAAAGTCAGCGAGCTGCCTAATCCACCCTTCAGTATGAGAGTGTGAAAGGGCACCTGCGGCAGGATCAACAAACTCCTTAACAATTCTAAAAAGTTCCCTACTCATGTTATCCGCCTTCTCTATTCTGTGCTCAAGATATTCCTTTTTGCCTTTCGAGATATATTTGTGGTACTGTTTTATAGCATCACGGTACTTTATTTTCTCAACTGGGTCGTATTTGCGACGCCACAGTCTTTCCGCCTTTTTACAGTCTTGGCGCATTTTTCGTAGTGCGGAAGTAAACCAGGGAGCGGAATCGTGGCTGGGGGCTGTTCTAGCTGACTTTACTGGAGCTAGCTCCTCAAATCTTGTTTGCAGCCATTTCTGAACCAGAGCCAGGTCAGCGTCTAGATTCCCTGTAAGTATAAACAGATGTTGACAGAGAGCATCCGATAGCATATCTGCTGTAACTAGATGAAACGCTCTAGACTGTCGAGTCACCCCCTTCTGTGCTCTCTGGCTGGTCCTTGTCTCATGTAAGATAGCAAAGTTTATTAAAAAGTGATCTGACCATAAGACAGGGAGCGGCGGGGACACCTCAATCCGCATCGTAGAAAAAATCAGATCTAAAGTGTGGCCTTTAACATGGCTAGGACTATCAATAAAAGGGACTAGCCCCAACAGTGCAGTATTATCCCGCAGCTTAGATGCATCAGAATCCGCAATCGAGTCCATATGCAAATTTAAGTCACCTAACAGCACACAGTGCGCTGATCGCATGCAGGGTACGGAAAGAGCCGCCTGCAGGTCCTCGAAGAAGGTGCCAATGGGCCCAGGTGGTCTATAAACGAGGATCCCTGTGCAAGTCTGAGAGGCAGAAGGACTAAGTGTAAAGCCTAAGGCTTCACATCCTGCGATATTCTCCACAGGGAAAGAGGAACACACGAGGGCCTTATCCACTATCAGGGCCACTCCTCCTCCTCTGCCCCCAATTCTGTCTCTTCTTAAAATGGTATAATTAGACGGAAGGGCACAGGCAAGATCCGGTTCAGATCCTGCCCCCAACCAAGTCTCCGTTAGAAACAGACATGATATATTGGAGTCTGCAAGAAGATTCCAAATGTCAGTGGAATGGCGGACCAGGGACCTGGTGTTCAATAGAACACAGTGACAGTACTGATTGAGAGGTGGCGGGGCAGGAGTTGGCGAAGTCATTGGACGCCAGCCACACGCTGGACAGCCTTTCCCCAGAAGGCGGCCACCGGGAAAAAGACATTTGCATCCCGAAGGATGAAAACGCAGCGCAGACAACACAGCAGCACTATAAGTAATCATCCCAGAGCAGCAATGAACGATATAAACAGCAGGATCAATAAGACCCCACAGCTATAAGTCAAAGCAGAGGGCCAGAGTCCCACCTCGCACGCCTCCGAGACGCTGACGAGCGCAGACGGGCAGGACTCTGGCACGACTCAGGCGCAGGGAGGGCGCGACCGCTGCGCGTCACCGCTGCGCTCTGCAAGCGAGCATTAAATAGCGTCGTCTCGGCGTCCCAGGTCACCTGGACGCTCCAAGATGGCGCTCACGCTTCTTCCCCAAACCAAGATGGCGCTGGCACCCACAACCTCCCGGTAACCCGGACCCGCCAAACAGCGGTGGTGTTTCCACAAATTAAGGTGCAGGTAAGGGCCAGATTGTAATTAAGACCAGGGGAGAAGGCAGAAATTAAAAATTAAATTAAATCCAAAACGGGGATTTTAAAAGTTATTAATGTAGAAACAAGCGCGCGGCCAGCGCGACCAGCAGCGAGGCGCCGATGTGAATCTCGGCCTCAGGAACCTAAGCAGGCTCACCTCACGTCCAGCTCGCCCTAAATAGCGTCGTCTCGGCGTCCCAGGTCACCTGGACGCTCCAAGATGGCGCTCACGCTTCTTCCCCAAACCAAGATGGCGCTGGCACCCACAACCTCCCGGTAACCCGGACCCGCCAAACAGCGGTGGTGTTTCCACAAATTAAGGTGCAGGTAAGGGCCAGATCGTAATTAAGACCAGGGGAGAAGACAGAAATTAAAAATGAAATTAAATCCAAAACGGGGATTTTAAAAGTTATTAATGTAGAAACGAGTGCACGGCCAGCGCAACCAGCAGCGAGGCGCCGATGTGAATCTCGGCCTCAGGAACCTAAGCAGGCTCACCTCACATCCAGCTCGCCCTAAATAGCGTCGTCTCGGCGTCCCAGGTCACCTGGACGCTCCAAGATGGCGCTCAAGCTTCTTCCCCAAACCAAGATGGCGCTGGCACCCACAACCTCCCGGTAACCCGTACCCGCCAAACAGCGGTGGTGTTTCCACAAATTAAGGTGCAGGTAAGGGCCAGATCGTAATTAAGACCAGGGGAGAAGGCAGAAATTAAAAATGAAATTAAATCCAAAACGGGGATTTTAAAAGTTATTAATGTAGAAACGAGCGCTCGGCCAGCACGACCAGCAGCGAGGCGCCGATGTGAATCTCGGCCTCAGGAACCTAAGCAGGTGTGTCTCTTTACACTTCCGGAGACACACACGCCAAAGAGAGAGACGCGCCATTATCAGTTTGGGAGGCCCAGAATTGAAAACTTGGGACCAGTTCTTATTTACAAAAGAACAGCTGTAATTGCAATTTAATGCTTTTTTGAAGTCTCCTGTTACTTCTGAGGGCACCGGAAGTCATTGTCATGTTTTAATTATAAACAAGGAAGGACAAGGAAACTCTAATAACAATAAGGTAACTAAGGGATGCTGTGACCATCCCAGGAATTGCGGAATTTATTACACCGAGTTCCCATCAGTAGAATTAAGATATTGTGATAAAGAAATATCTTGGTCCTGAAGAAAGTGAAAATATCCACTGTACACCGAAACGCTGCGTGGACTGTTTTTAAATATTGTTTTTTAATTACTGTTTTTAACAATTGTCTCCTATAAGGGACATAAGCTTAATAGGATTTAGATTGTAACCCGCAGGGAGGTGCGTATATGTTTTTTATGCAAAGAATACATTTGTTTTTAAGTAATATCCTTATCTACATATTATTTTTGGATTAATTTTGCAACATTTGTGTGTTTTTCTAGACTGCAATGTAGTGCATACATGCGAGTGAATGCATCCCTGTATGAGGCACTCCACTTGGTTCAAAAAGACTCCCACTCAATGTAGGTTAATTTTTGCAAAGTTTATATTTGATTGTCAATGACATTTGATATTTTCAGCATATCATATGTGCGACGTAATCATAATAGCATCGTTGATCATTTCACTTATTTCATTAACTCTAATGCATTTCGGGCGGGTTAGCCCTTTTTCAAGGAGTACTACAAAAATGAAGAAGATATAGTAATCAGTGCAGGATACTGCTCGCTGGTTGATTAATGTCATGCGGTGATGTGATTAAGTACATGCAGCCGCGTGAGGTCAATGGTGTAGGAACAAACGAAAAGTGGAAAACTAACATTATGTGAGTACAGGTAAAGAGCGTCGGTGAAAAACGAACATTGTGTGAGTAGAGGTAAAAAGCGCCGGTGTAAGGTAAGGTGGAAAGCACCCAGGTTACCGAAGTTACACGAAGTGTCATAGAAAACCACACCCTAATCCGAAGTGTTCCCGGCGGGTTAAAAGATTAACGGAGTGTAGGAAGTGATGCGACCACTTACAGTTGTTCGGATATGAAGAGTCTGCACAACTGTGGGGATAAATGACATGACATAAGGTCCTGTGCGGGGTGGAAAATAAATCTCATCAAACTACGAAGTAGTGCAAAGTGACTTACTGGAAAGGTGGATCGGCGTTTACATGCTACGGGTCCATTAGAGGCAGCATCAGGCGTCCTACGCTAACGTAATGTTGTATCAGTATTAGGTTATAAGTGATAGGTGGAATTAGTCACGTGGGTTTAGTAAAACTTAATAACGGACTGTCGGGGCAGCCATCTTGTGTGAGTTACGGAAGTGATGAAGGGAATGGGAATGAATTACGGGAATAGGCTAAATGAAGTTATGAGAAAACAGAGTACCAGCGTAAATAGTCTAAACAGAATAAACAATATGATTAATAATTAAACAACATGATTAGTAATTAAACAAATGGTAAAACAGATGATGTATATAAACGGAGATAACAGCTGACAATACATAGAGTTGATAACGTAGTAAGCAAGCCACAGCAAAGAGACAGTATCAGAAAAATTAAAGTGCGCATAAACGAGCATAAATCCAACATAAGAACCAAAAATGAAAAATCCGCCGTTGCTGTTCATTTTAATGAACAAAAACATACAGTTGCCCAATTAAAATTTATGGTACTCGAAATAATTCGAAAAATAGAAGGAAGAGACGACCACAAATTTTTACTGCAACGTGAAATGACATGGATCTATCGTTTACAATCAATGAAGCCCTTTGGGTTAAACGACAGAACTGAATTTAGTTGTTACCTATAACTTATGGCATCATTACCTTGCCCTCTAACCACAGCATGTGGTTTTCTGATACTGTCACTTTGCTGTTTCTTGCTTACTACGTTATCAACTCTGTATTGTCAGCTGTTATCTCCGTTTATATACATCATCTGTTTTACCATTTGTTTAATTACTAATCATGTTGTTTAATTATTAATCATATTGTTTATTCTGTTTAGACTATTTACGCTGGTACTCTGTTTTCTGTTTTCTCATAACTTCATTTAGCCTATTCCCGCAATTCATTCCCATTCCCTTCATCACTTCAGTAACTCACACAAGAAGGCTGCCCCGACAGTCCGTTATTAATTTTTACTAAAACCCATGTGACTAATTCCACCTATCACTTATAACCTAATACCAATACAACATTACGTTCGCGTAGGATGCCTGATGCTGCCTCTAATGGACCCGTAGCATGTAAACACCGATCCACCTTTCCAGTAAGTCACTTTGCACTACTTCGTAGTTTGATGAGATTTATTTTCCACCCCGCACAGGACCTTATGTCATGTCATTTATCCCCACAGTTGTGCCGACTCTTCATATCCGAACAACTTAAGTGATCGCATCACTTCGTACACTCCGTTAATCTTTTAACCGAACGGGAACACTTCGGATTAGGTTGTGGTTTGCTATGACACTTCGTGTAACTTCGGTAACCTGGGTGCTTTCCACCTTACCTTACACCGGCGCATTTTTACCTCTACTCACACAATGTTCGTTTTTCACCGACGCTCTTTACCTGTACTCACATAATGTTCGTTTTCCACTTTTCGTTTGTTCCTACATCATTGACCTCACGCGGCTGCATGTACTTAATCACATCACCGCATGACATTAATCAACCAGCGAGCAGTATCCTGCACTGATTACTAGATCTTCTTCATTTTTTGTAGTACTCCTTGAAAAAGGGCTAACCCGCCCGAAATGCATTGGAGTTAATGAAATAAGTGAAATGATCAACAATGCTATTATGATTACGTCGCACATATGATATGCTGAAAATATCAAACGTCCTTGACAATCAAATATAAACTTTGCAAAAATTAACCTACATTGAGTGGGAGTCTTTTTGAACCAAGTGGAGTGCTTCATACAGGGATGCATTCACACGCATGTATGCACTACTATTGTATCTGATAGCGTCGAGGACGGACACGCTACCTGAGAGAGCACCCTATCTTATTAAACTTTTGTGAACTTTTTTCAAACAATTGGCCAAACCTACAGCTGTAAATCTTCCACATACTGTTTTTTCTAGACTGCAACAGTTTGTGTCCCCCTAAATTTGAGACTTACGATAATCAGTGTTTCACCTTGGAACTGATTAGCAATAGTACATTTTGATGGGTTTGCCTTTAACAAATAAAGACAATCCAACACGGTTAGTTTCTTTCCTTGGCTATCAATAGTGCATCAGGCGCAGTGACTTAGAGGGGCGAACTGCACTCTAATTTGAGGTTTCCACTGCACTCAAATTAGTGTATTTTTGTCTTCTTCTATGGGCCATACTTTCCTTGCTTGTGTTTGGGGCAATGGCAACCCCTGCTATGCTGCTGTCAGTCTGTTGATTTTTAAATGAGACCACAGGTATTTTAGTAATCGGAACCAGGTTTTATTCTCCCGTGAAATGTCTCTTCCCCAGTCACGGTGTGTTTAGGACGCTTGGTCATTTCAGAGGTATTTTCTGCAGTGTGGCTGGTCCTCAGCAGGAATTGAGTCACTGTATCTTTTACTGTTGAATTACAAGGTGAATAGAAACGTAAACATGGTGAGATAAAGACGGTCAGGTGATCAAAATAATACAACACGTTCGACTGAACACAGTGGAGCATCTTAATGCTTAATCTTTGAGTAGGTTCACCTACGTTTATTGCAATCCTTGTTTTGAACTCTTTAGCCGGGCTGTTATGTATTTTATAAAAGTGCATTGGCTGGCTGAAAAATCCCTGTTCTTATGAGATTGCAAGCGGTCACATTAAAATCCTCCATGAAACTCCAGCTCATCTGTCTATAAATCACGCGCCTGCAATGTCTGTCCACGGAGGAGTCTCAGTGCTGGCAGATTTCAATCTCTGAAAGGGGGAAATAACCTTTCCTTTCTCCCAAGTACGAACCACAGAGTTTATGTTCTGGTGAGATATAATAATGTATTGCCTGTACAAAAATGATAAGTAGCTCGCAGAATATCTTAACCTTGAACAGATTTTCCAACACACTAAAATCATTGTTTTTTTCCCCCTTTTTTTTAGCATTGGCTGGATTTTGCAAAGCCCATTAAAAAGCAAATAAAAAGTAAGTATTATCAACCTGAGTTTTGTTTTGGTAGTTTAAGCATGTTATTTAATTTTAAGTTTCAATGTTTGGTTTGGTATTTATTTTCTGCAATAATTTTGGGAGTATAACTGCGCTGATGTGTTGGTCATCTTACTAAATAAATTACTAAAGACATTGCTGAAAAGACATTAACTGCACAGTGCCGATTGCATGAAAATCATGGTGTAAGTTTGAGAGGGGCGAATGGTCCTTCGCAAATGTGCATTAACAATTTCTGAGCCCAGACGTTCCCATTGGGGCAGAGGGGAGCAGTGCAGACCCCTGGCACCAGGTTTATGTGAAAAGGGCCGCTTTATTGAAATAGACGCACAACACAACCTAGGTCTTCGCCTTACAAAAATACAACCTCACTATACAAAGATGCAAACTATTTTACTCTACACCGCCCCCCCCTCAGGCATCCCTCCCACTTCATAACAACTTAATACATCAACAATGTATCTGACTAATGGCTGTTCGATTGTAACTGACACCTCTAAAATCCCTCCTCACTTCTAAAATCCCTTCTCGCTTTCTTAAATCTATTAACCTGTTAGCCCCCTAAATATCCTATCTAAGCTTAAACTTCTTGTCTCGACTAGGCGTAAACTTGCCTACCTGATCACCTTCCAGCCTGAACTGCTGCTTAGTTGCCATAAACTTTGTAAACCATGGCAACCTCTTTACCAACCACCAGTGCACCTGCCTCAAGTGACTACCTATCCTAACAGCATGAACCCCTTGCACACCTGTAGCAATGGAAGTTGCCCGAAAATGAAAAGGGTGAACTTTTACGCCAAGGCAAAAAAAAACAGGGAAAAGGATGGGCGGTGAGGGAAAATACTACCTTGCCAGCCACCGTGTCGCCTGACAAAATGGTGGCTGGCATACAAAATGCCCAGTTTTATAAACTTGAACTACAAAAGTAACCCAAATTAAGCCCATACCCATGCACTGCTCCACTTCCCCAAAATACTCAGGGGCAGACCTCCCTTTGGTAGTCTACCCCCCAAATCCCCCTTCACAGTGGAGGATGAAGCACTGATGCTGTTATCAGAGATTCATTCCACCTATCAGAGCATATTATGGAGCAGGCACACACTCAAATGTCTTTAATCCATTGGGCTCAGAGGACTCACGTATTGATGATAGGAACCACTGCTGATGTCCGCAGGCTCTCCCCCATTAGCCCGCATCGCCCACTAGTGGCATTCACATGTACAACTGTAATACAGTACTTACATGAGCAGTTGAGTAAGTAAGTGTTGGGCTGTGTAGTACAGCAGTTCGCAGGGCGGACACGTGATTTCTTTCCCCTGTCTGTGTTGGGCATTCTGCCTTCTTCAAGCAAGTTGTAAGCAGGGTGAAATGCTGCATTTTGGATGAATGTCCCTGCCTCGTTTTGTGAGATACGTGGCACTGCAAGCTCTGTACTTACCACAACTCTGGCACCACCACCCGTGTGCACATTTTGAGTTATAGCCATTTGTGGATAAAAAAGAAATCTGTTTGTATACCTGCAGGAGTTTTGTTTTGCATGCATTGATTTTTTAAAAACGTATCTTTATTATAGTACTGCATTATTTGTTACAACAATTTGCACATTTTACAATTCATGTAATCTGCCCATCTGGCCTCTAGCAATGCTACGTTTCGGTATGCATGAGGTATCTTGGTCTTTTCACACCAGCTCTATTGGTGTGCATTAGTATTCATTGCAATCAGGAAGCAGAAATTGCAGTAGGAAGAACTAGATCAACCAGGGAAACAACCCAACAACAACTTGCAGCATGACTAGTGATTGTATTTCACCAAGAACATATTTACCAAATATTTAGTTCATTATCAGAGCCGGGTGTTATACCACCATTCAAAGTTAAATGGTCGATAGAAGGGGTGATCCTCAGCATTTGGTGATAGCTGTCTTTCCTATTTATGGGGGTCCTTTTATGGGGGTCCTTGCTGTTCATAGTCTCAGTGTGTGGCGGGTGGGAATTATGTTGTGTTATCAGTGTTTCGTCCTAATCTGTTCCTGGGGGGGGGGGGGGAGGGGGGGAGGGGTGTATCTGGTCTTTGCAGTGCTTCCAGCCTATGTCCCCAGTCTTCAAAGTTCCATTCTGCATTTTTGTCAGTGCGTACTGTTTTCAGACGGCTTTTTTCTGCCACTCCCCATTCGCGTATGTCCGACTGCCATTGGTCCTACCTGGGGGAGGGTTCGTGTCCAATGTATTGCAATGCACTTTTCTGCTAAAACTAGGCTTAGTAGTGCACATTTATATTGTGTACCTTTTCCAATTCTTGGGGTCGGAAGTACCCCTAGCAGGCAGTGCTTAATGGCGGCATATATTTTTACGGCTGTAACTGTGCGTATCTTCTTTATTATCTGACTCCAGTATTGCTGTAATTGGATACATGACAAAGTCATGTGTAATAAGGGTGCAGGATCTGCACCACATCTGAGGCAGTGTGAGGGGCGTTCCAGGCTAAAATGGGCAAGCCTCGGAGTTGTCAAGTAGGTCCAGTGTATGTAGTGAAATTGAATAAGTTTAAATCTGGCTTTGCTAGCCACCTCCTGCACCAGTGCAAAAACTTTTTTCCATTCCCCTTCTGTGAGGGGAACCGGTTGGTCCTCAGAACATTCGTCTTTTATCAGAGACTATTCAATTGTGAAGATTTCTTTGAGGGCCTTATAAATGTGGGAAATTAGGCCTCTACTAGTCCCAGGGTTAACCTGCAATGGGTTAGACGGCTCTGCAATCTCTCAGTGATCAAGGTATATTGTGGCTTGGTGGTCATGCAAGCAGTTGTTGATTCCTGCCTGCATGTTTACCATGGTCCCGTCTGGGTGC
Organism: Lissotriton vulgaris; assembly: GCF_964263255.1. Lineage (NCBI taxonomy): Eukaryota > Metazoa > Chordata > Amphibia > Caudata > Salamandridae > Lissotriton > Lissotriton vulgaris. The sequence continues at coordinate 1,129,543,702 of NC_141691.1, forward strand.
GTTAGTGTTACAATTAGTCATTAGTGGGGGTTGAGTGTTCCCTTTTTAGTAACCATGCCAGGAGCCTTCCCGATTTGTCACCTTCTTTATGTAGGAGATGGTCATATTCCTGTCTGGTGAGACAATCCAGTCTGTTCATATCCCGCTCACCTGGCGATGGGCTTGCAGTAGGGAATCATTGTATGGTGTTGGAGGTTGCTGTTTGTGATGCAGTCTGGAGAGTTTGTCTTCCGCTTATATTAGTTTGCATTCTAGCCTGCATCTCGTCGTCCCCCCCACCTTGGACAGGTACTCACCTCGGATCACCATCGTAATTGTGTCCCATTCCACTCCTCCGGAGGTGGTTGTTGACGAATTTGAGTTAAAAAAGCCTGTGAGTGTTTCTTTAAATTCCGTGTGGAACACAATGTCTCAAAGAGTGTTAGGGCTCAGGAGCCGAATGGGTTGCTTCAGTCTGGTGGGCAAGCCAGACGCCACTAGAGTAGGACCAGGGCGTCGTCAGAAATTGTGTGAGTATGCGAGTTTGTATAGTGGCCGTAATAGCCTCACCTGAAAGAAGGATTCTATCTAATATAATGGATACTTCCCTATCTGGCGTGTAGCAAGTGTATGCTTGCAAGTCTCGGTGGGTTTCTCACCAGATATCTACACATAACAAACAGCGTATCACTTCTTGTAGGGATGAGGTCATATTGGGCTTGGTGTGCAGCTTTAGTGGGTGTCTGTCAAAGCTGCAGTCCAGTACACAATTAAAGTCTCCTGCCCATATAAGGGGACCTCCAGCATATGTAATGAGCAGTTTTTCAAGTTCTGGGAAGTAATCTCCATCAACTGTGTGGGGCGTATGTATTAACTAGGCAAACCTCTGTTCCAGCTAATGTGCCATGTATTATTATATATCTATCCTCTGTCTGCTGTGTAGTTGTTCATTTGGAAAGGGACTTGTGGAGCTACCCACACTAAAACCCCCCTTGCGTATGTGGAATATGTAGAAGCGTATAGTTTTCCTCTCCATTTCTTGTGCATCACTAGTTGTGCCCCTTGTCTGCGTAGATAAGTCTGAACTCTGTGTCGCTTTGTGAATGAATTACACTCCTTCACGATCCATGTTATAATCTTAAATTGTCCCATGTGTCTGTGAATCTGCACTCTGCTCCACCCAGCTTTTCTTGTATTCACTCACGTCAATGCTTTAAAAAAAAGTGTAAAACCGCACAACCTTTCTTTCTCCACCCCCCTGTGTAAACACTATAATAACAATTCGTGCATTCCCAATGGTATTTACCCCCTTCGATCTCTCCCCATTTCTTAGTCCCCAAACATTATTCACATCCATTGAAGCTACCTGGGCATCTGTTTGGTAGAGCACAGAACACATGTTCTCCAACTAAAATATTATGGTCTGAACATGACCGATCCACACTGATTACACTAATCCACACTCTGAATGAAATACCTATACACCACACACTCAGTCATCCAAAACTATCCAGAGGCAGCGTGGAATTAAACGCTTGAAGGCACAACTGTAGACCAATAAGCAGTCCCACCACAACTCTCAGCCTCCATGTACACAACTACACACTCACTACTCGCCTATCAACTCATTCAGCCTCCTTTCTAAAAGAGCTTCCCACTGCAGCTTGTCATCAAGTAACACTCTCAAATTGGGAAAGGCCGAGACCTTACAGAGGATATAGTTGCCGGCTTTAAAGCTTTTTGTCCAGAGCCCCCGGGAACCCACCACTAAGACATAGGACTTGGTGTAATTCATGGACAGGTCCAGCCTGTCCATAAATGCCACTAAGCCGTCTATTGGAACCTGAAGGCCCAGCCCTTACAGGCTATAAGCACTGCATCGTTGGCATAGAGTAAACCTGGCAAAGCTCTCCTGCCTACTCTAAGGGAAATCTGCCTGGAGGGCCAGAAGGGCTGTATCAAGGCCATTGATATAAACCAAGAATAAAAAAGGAACTAAGATGCAGCCTTGACTCACCCCCCGTATACAGTTAAAATGGTTAGACTGGTCTCCCACATGGGAAAATCTCACTGTCGCCATTGTGTGGGCATGGAGTGTTATCAATAGATGGACAATGCAAGGTTCCATTCCCAGGGAAGTTATTATGTACCAGAGCTTAGACCAGTTAACCTGGGCGAAAGCGTACGTAAGGTCCATGAAAGCTAAATACATGGCGCCTGATTGGGCCACCGTGTATTTAGAAATAAGAAGGTGAAGTTGAGACATTGGTCCATGGTTGACAGACCTTCCCGGAAGCCATATTGAACCTCTGATAAAATGTGATTATCTATAGCCCACAAGGACAATCTAGATGAAAGTACCCGACCCAGGACCTTAACTACGGTATCAATGAGGGAGATTGGGCACTAAGATTGAGGGATATCCTTGTCTCCTTTTTTTAAAATCAGGACTATGATGGCGTTGGACCAGGAGGGAAACGTCCCCTTCGAGGCCGCCACATTCAGGACTTAAGTCATTAAGGGAGCCCAAACCTCTGTATTATCGCGGAAAGGGTCCCGAGGTATACCGTCAGGACCTGGGGCTTTGTTTGATGCCAAGAGCTCAATGCTTGAGGCTACCTCCTCCAAGAAAAAACGAATGGGGGAAGCTGCCACACAGGGAGGGATATCAACACTGCACTCGCCACTGCCACTTTTATAACTTTTTCAGGGGCTAGCCTTCTCAGCAGCATCAACCCTTCCAAGTGGTTCAGACCCCACAATAATGTTTCTGCATATTTCTCTGGATACATGGATATAAGGTACCACAAGAGCAGGAGTTTCAGAACTCCTTTTCTTCCACTGGTTCGGTCACTTCAATGCCACATTGATTTGTTCTCCCACCGTTACCAGCTTCTATTCAGTAAAAACATCTCCCCTTTTCTGGCCTACTGTGAGTCCATCACAATGGATGGGTGCTCCAGCTGGTCCAAAAGGCTTACGCTCTTCCCTTACTGAGTTACTCCACTTCTCTGGATTTTCCAACATCCACTAAGGAGTGCACCCCAGGCTCTTTTTAAATGTTGTGTTGGTTGGTAGATTCTATGTGGATCTGGCATAATTCTATGAATGACCAATTGTATTCACCCTACTACTGAGGTGTCATCCCTTTGTGCAACCATCTGCTAGTGGAATTTTCATCTGTGCCTCATGACGTTAAAAGAGCTCCACTCAATAACAGATACATTTAAGCTTTCATGTATTGAAGCTTCATTCCCATCCTACTCTCTACACTTAGGATTGAATTGGAGGCAGAATGATGCTTATGTTACAGCATGGCCATGGAAAGGTTGCAGGAGAGGGCTGCAACATCCACTCCGTCCAAGCTAGCCTGTGGATGTGTATTTATGAAAGTCCAATCTATGCAAAAGTCAACCATTTCTTTTACTTACTGGCTGATGGTTGGATAGTACACCAGCCCTGAAGGCTAAAATGTGGGGCTACTAGTTTCTCTCTCTCTCTCTCCCCAGTATCACCTTCAACTGTACAAATTCTGCTCCTTTCACTCTAAGGCAACTATTTGTGCTGAATTCTGGATATTTTTTGGTATTGTATTGTTCAGGACGGCAGATCTTCATGCCATTTTGAGGGTCTGAAGTAGAACTCTTATGAAAAGGATACATATCCAGCATCACCACCATCTGCAGCCTACAACCTGCATGTGTTTATTGTCCAGCATTGGCTTTAATCATTTTTAAAGCTGATACTCTAATCTGGTTTTATATCCTAAATTGGTAAACTCAGACTCCACATAAACTGTATGTTCTCAGACATTGCATCCCCAAACAGCCAAATTAAAAATACTCTGAATGATTCAGGATAATTTATTGAGGCTTTGTACATCAAAAAGTCTTAGTTTGAAAGGGTATCGAGGTTATACGGTCCTCTAGGTTTACGAAAGGCCACCTAAAAATGATCAGTATCTTTAAGACATGCCTTGCTGCTACCCTGGAATATCCTGGTGGGCTACAAAGCAATCCTCTCCTGATTAAAAATCGGATAAAATTTAAGACACTTTGCATAGCATTCAAAGCTTTACATAAGCAGAGACCACAGTTTTTTAAAGACCAGCTGACACTCTACTGTCCCCTCAGACAACTCAGATACCCAACAATGTATCAATTAGTGGTCCCTCGCACTAAGACAGTCTCCTGGGGAGACCGACGGTTCATTTATTTTATTTATTTATTTATTTATATGACTTATAGAGCGCACCGTCACTTTACAGGCTTCTTGGCGCTGGAGGCTCAAAAGGGGCGGGACGGAGTTAGGCGGAACAGAATGGAGTGCACAAGTTAAAGTTGTTTGGGAAACAGCCAGGTCTTGACCTTGTTCCTAAAGGGGAGAAGCTCCTTGGTTTGCCTTATCTCCCAAGGGAGTAGATTCCAAAGCTTGGCCGCGGCCACCTCGAAAGATCTACCCCCTGATCTAACCTTTCTGAATCTGGGCACCCTCACCAGCCTCGCCGCTGAAGAGCGAAGCAGTCTGGTTGGTGTATACCAAGCAAATTTCGCTTGTAAGGGAAGAGGGCCCAATCCATGGAGGGCCTTGAAGACGAGGCATAGAGCTTTATATTGGATCCTCTGTCTCAAAGGGAGCCAGTGCAGTTTAGCCAAAGCAGCTGTCCCATGTGCTCTCCTAGGAAGCCCCAGAACCAATCATGGTCACGGCAGCCAGACTTTGGAATACCCTTCCGGTGTCGATCAGGTCAATTCCGCAAAATTCCTCAAAAGGCTAAAAACCTGGTTGTTCAACCAGTAATCCATCTAAAGAACCAGCATTGGAGAATCACGCTCTGAGTCTTAGCGCTGAGACGCCCACGGGCATTTGTTTGCGCTTAACAAATATCAAAAATAAATAAATAAATACATAAACTGCCTAATGGTACTGTCTACAAGGTAAAAATAACTATTGTCAGACGTTTTCCAGTGAGGGTTGTTCACCCCTTACAATGGAGATACGCCTAGTTACAACTCAAGATGAAATCTGCAAATCTCAATCAACAAACAGAGCTGAGCTTGCAGCCCCTCCGCAAACCCCGAGTATTCCAATGAGCCCACTCCCAAAGTTGATGTCTTAGGCTTGTGTTTTTCTATTTAAATGCCATTCGATCTTCTCAGGGAGAGGCTTCTGAGGATGATTCCTTCGTGATATTTTGTTCATAAGGCAGAGGATGGAAATCTTCTTTAAGTTGTTTGCATGTGATCTGAGATTAGCAATTTTTCTTGCACCAATCTCTGTCCTTGTGGAAAATCTTTAGATTCCATGTAATAACTGGATCCCACAGGCGTGAAAGACTTCCAAGCTTGGGAAGCCTATTAAGGGCACTGATGCTTCAGATATTAACAGCTGTCATCCCCACCACTTGAAATCCTTTCTCCTGTTTCCTCCTGCGGTGACTGTCCTCGTAGTTTGGTAGGCTTGTGCCCTTGCTTGCAGATAAAGTCATGTGCTTGAGTTGAACTCGGGTATCACACAGTAACCAACTACTATTATTTATGTCTCACCAATGGCTGTTTAATGGTCAAGTGGGGAAATTGGTTGTAGTTTGTTCTATCTTAATATTCGTAGGGCTGCCAGTTGTTGCTGGGCCAGATAACCTCTGATCTCTTAATGCAGTAACAATTCAGTATTTCAGCCAAGGAATGAGCACGCTGGGAATAAAGGATTGTTACTTATCAGGCAAATTTCTTTACACGTGCTTGCTTATGCCTTGTTAGAATGGGTTACTTTTTATATTTTCAAACTCTTTTCCACCTATTCCTGCCACACCTTCACTCTGTAGTGTTACACGACCAAGTGCCTTTTAGTAACAATGCCCGGCGTCTCTGAGAATAACTTTCTGAACTGAACTCGCTGTTCCATTTTCAGAGTTAAGCCATGAGGTGCACAGGGTTATAAATAGTCTGATTGATTTGTATTAGAGTTGCAAAAATCATGAAATGCCTAATGCACATCGCGACAAAGCATTGACAAGCTCCTTCAGCTCACATTTTTTGTTTTATTATCCCTGCATTCGTAATATGTAATTCTGTTTTGAAAAATCCTTAATGCGAACCACCCAATCTCTACACTAAAGGTTAACCGTTGGATTTGGCCCTTTCTGCAGGGTCATCCCCAGACCTTTTGCTGAATTCTTGTTGTTGACCTTAGGACTCTGCACACACTACCACTCCTAATCAGTGCTAAAGTGCTTGTGTTCTTTCCTGGAAACATGGTAACACTGACTTATATCCAATTGGCATATTTCATGCACTTATAAGTACCTAGTGAAGTGGTACTAAATGTACCCACTGCCTGTAAATCAAATGCTACTAGTGGAACTGGAGCACTGATTTTGTCAACAATTTGAGTAGCCCTTTAAACTAGTCTCATGCCTGCCATTGCAGCCTGTGCGTGTGCAGTTTTAAATTGTGATGTCAACTCGGCAGAATAGACCTTTTGCCAGGTCCAAACTTTCCTTTTCACTACATGTAAGTCACCCCTGCTGTAAATCTAATCAAATCAAATATGACTTTATTTGATTGTTAAAAGCAATCATAAAAGTGTACATAAAAACATTTCATTAAGATCCATTAAAATTCCTTTTACAATTCTCAATTGCGCACAGGAAAATCCATTAGTAACAAGGGATTCAAAAATCACAATTTCATAAATCTTAAAGTGCATTTATGTGATCATACTTTTTCTACTACGCATCACATTTTTCAAGAATAAAATAGTTGTTGCAACACATAAGTGGTTATCTAAACATTGAATACTTAACATAGCCACACGGCATTGCCGGGGGCCCATCTCTCTCAGTAATGGTAATAAAACATTATGTCTGATCACATCATAAAATTTACAAAAAAGAAGAACATGAATAGTACTGTGGGGGGGGAGGGGTCAAGAATCTCATCACTTGAAAATATTGTGGGGGTCAAAGATAACCTTGTTAGGGAGGACACGGGTTCAGGAGATACATGGGCCATCCTAGAAACAATCTCATTAGTTAGTAAGATAGGATGTGCCCCTGGTAATGCAGCAAAAGATGAGACTAACATCAAATCCTGAGAGTTAATTGTGAACATCGATGTATTTGTAACAGGTAAGGGAGGAAGAGTACCAGCAGGAAGTGAGAGACGCCTTTCTGTGCTTTCGATAGCAGAGGCGACAACCCCGATAGTTTTCTGTAACATCCGATCGATTGCTGTCAAACTAGGAAGAGGAGGATTAGAAACTACCCTTTGTTTTATTACAGGAGCAGATTGAACAGGAATGTTCGTCCCCATTATTTAGCACTATAGCGTGCAAGAGATTATGATTTAGTATCCGTGCAGTAATACTATAATATCACCATACACCAGAGAGATTTGACACTTTAAATACAAATAAGTAAAAATGAGCTCTTAAGAAAAGAACTCTTATTAAGGCACAAATTAAACCCTTAGTACTGTGATTGCTTATATAACTAAAATCACAGGTAACTATTTAGTGCCATAAAAACATTAAACACATTGTCAACCTGAGTCCAATGGCCAAGAGGGGTGGCCCGGCCCGGCCTCTCTCGGCCACCATCGGTCACAAACGGTTATACAGCAAGGAGATTTTTACATTTACCAGGGAGGTTGGGCGCACACCTGAATATCCGCAAAGTAGAGAGCACTGTGAAGTGGTTGGTACAGGCAAAAGGGCGAGCGGTAATCTCACACAACCGCTCAAGGTTGGACCAAAAAGATCCACACAAATAACAATAGAACAACAATGCCCTTGCACTATACAAATTTAGAACATTTAAGTAATGATATTGTTGAAAGAGATGATCAGTTAGTATACATCCACACTTTCGGAGTGACTTTAAGAGAATCAATTATCCAAGTTCAGGTACAAGAGTTCAAAAAAGAAATGTTCTGTTCCTGGTGTTAAGTAAATGTTTTATTGTTCCTTTGATAATGCCAACACGTGTTTCATCGCAGGGAACCCACTGCGAATCTTCAGGGCTGAACAGAAAACACAAAAAGGTGCATTTGCAAAAGGTTCTTGTTCTGTATGCAAAAAGCTAGTGACTTGTTGTAAATGCCACTGTGAAAACGTGGGCATGCCAATGGTGACTCTGTGTATTTGTGACTCACGTTCAATAGTTGAGTGAATTGGTGAACTATAGAGTGTACGTGTGGTTGAGTGAATCTATTGTGACATGTATTAATATCTTTTATTTCTTTTTAGTGCACTTGTCCATCTGAACAAGGAATTAGTGAAAATAGTAAGTCTATACACTGGCCGTAGAGAAAGTGGTGTGGTATTGTGAAAAGAGTGTAGCTGTGTTTGAAAAGGCGGTATTCCCATGTGACATAAGTGATAACGCGAGATAGCTCGATAGCATAATATTGATAAACAAAAGTTCATCTGTATACACACATAGTCAAATCAAGAATACTTGTTGCCGCTAATCATTTTCTTCCCTTTTTAAGCGTATCATTGCAGTTACTTCACTACGTAATACCTTCAGGTTTAGAAATTAAATAAAAGTTTCCGGTTGGCTTATTAGAGTGGTTCACGAAATGCAGTTATTTCTCTACATGATACATTCAGATTTTCAAAATAATCAACGTTGTGTGTTTGCTGGTATGTGTGGTTCAGTGATCAGGCCTATGTAGTGTGTGGAAAGAGACAGTCAGTGACTAGACTTAATGAGGTAATTACCTATGTCAGCTAGGTAAGTATGCACGATAAGACAAAAGAGGAACTAGTTGCATCGGGTGGTCTCGAGGAATAAGAGGGGCTGTGTAATTATATGTCCTTGGTATCATACATGAGATTGAAGTTGTAGTGGGAGAGTAACTCGCTAAAAATGGCTCCAAGAATTAGCTGTTTTAAAGAAGATCCCTAAAAACTATGTCACACTCACCTTCTTGAAGAAAGTATGACAAAAGTGTTGGAGATGTCAGTTTCCGGACAATGCTTTGGTTAAGTGTTCCGGGTGGTTCGAGATCTGTGACACGCTGCCTGCGTGGTTAAAGGATCTGGGTGGGAACAGGCTATTTTTAGTTCCCAAATCACAAATCGTGACATCAACAAAAAAGGGGTAATAAGTTATCACACACTCCTACCTTGATCATTAGTGGTGTATGTCGTTACCGGGAGGAGTCGACGAGTGTTTTAGGGGTCTGAATTATGACATTGTATTTCCTTAAAGGCGGGTACACCTGAAAGAAAAGATTAAGTAGTGGGAAGATGTAGGAAGCAAGCTGGTTTTGACGCTAGGATATAGGGTCCTATTTCGAGCGGAAGAGAGCTCGCTTACCTTGTTCGCGCTAGACTCCCTCTTTAGGTTCCCGGTGCCGTTTTCCAATGACGGTCACATGACAGGAAGTATTCACAGGTTAAATACTGGACTTCCGTTTACCACTCCCTGATAAACTAGAACGTGCCTTGCTTCACAGTGGAAACCAATAACGGCACCAAAAAGAAGAGTTACTCAAATTCTTCGAAACTAATGTGGAAAAAAGAGGGTAGATCCGGTGGTCATTCGGCAACGTTTTTTCTGGGAAAGCTCCTGCATTTGGTTGTGAGCAGAGCCGACTCTCGTTAACTGGCATTGTGGTAGCTGCCGATTGTGAGAAAATACGTGGGGGGGTGGCGGGGAACCTCCGCACCAAGATGAAATTTAAGATTTGATGTGTCAAAAGTATATGTCCGTGGTCCGTGTTTAACACAGATAGCGGTATTATATATGAGGTATAGACAGGGGGGCGAAGTCTTCTTTTAGATGGGGCATGTCCCAATGAATGCCTCATTGTATAGTGGTGGCAGTATGTATACCCCTAAATGGTCTTATTGAATCATCGTGGAGCCATATGTTAAGATTATATATTTGGTTCACGTAATATATGAACATCGATATCAATGTTGGTGGGTTATGAACTAGATGAAGACACGATAGTATAGCACACATTTATAAATGCATTCTAGAGTTAGAGGCTGCTGTTGTGTACACAAAAACTTTTTTTGACAAGGTATTATTTGTAGTGTACATATAGATCATTACAGCTAAATAGAATTCGCTGTTCATGCAGATTTGACAGAGAGAGAACATCTGAAACAGGAGATTTTCAAAAGTCTGTTATCCTAGGAAAAATTGCAGCTCGGGATCGTAATTAAGCCCGAATTCAATGCTCCGGAGACGCATGATCCAGGTGGCTTCTTTCCGTCTCAAAGTCAGTTCACGGTTGCCACCTCTGATGTGGGCGGGCACTGTTTCAATTCCGTAGAAAGACACACAAAAATCCTCTGTGTTAGCCTGACACTTGGCTACATGAAGGGCTACAGGATATCTTGGATCTTGTTTCTGGATAGCCCTCATGTGTTCTGATATTCTGTCTTTTAGCATCCTGATGGTGCTTCCTACGTATTTTTTACCACATTGGCATTCTATTATGTATATCACATATTTTGTGGTACAGTTGATGTTGACTCTAATATCATAGTTCTCTAGTTTGGGTCCTTGGAAGTGCTTGGTTTTGTGCTTAGCCCATTTGCACATTGTGCAGAAACCACATTTAAAAAACCCTTTGCTGCGTTGAGTGAGCCAGTTCGGGGTCATATCCACGTGTGGGACAGTAGGGCTTAGTCTGTTCCTCAAAGTTCTCCCTTTGCGAAAAGTGATTTGAGGGGTAATTGGAATCAATTCTCTCAATACTGCGTCTTCTTTTAGCAGATCCCAATGTTTAGTAATACTTTTTCTGACTAAATGGTGTAGACCATTGTACTCGGTGATCATTCTAGCCGTAGATTCTTTCGCCTTACTGGAGTTGGTCATTTTTAAAGTGTCAGGTCTCTTGATTTTGTCAAGTCTCTTTTTAGCTATAGATAGGGTGGCCTCCTGGTAACCCCGTTTCACAAATCTTGTTTCCATATCCTTAAGTTATTTCGAGATCTGTGTCGTCAGTGCAATTGCGTCTGGCTCGGAGAAATTCCCCGAAAGGTATCGCCTTGATCTGGTGAGAAGGATGAAAGCTGTCTGCACGAAGTATCGCATTGCAGGATGTTGGCTTTCTGTACAGTCTGCTTTCTAGTTTATTGTTTTTCACATAGAGTTCTAGATCTAAGAATTCTATGTTGGTTTTACTAGATTTCATGGTGAAACTCAGTTCCCAGTTATTGTGGTTGAGGTGATTGGCAAATTGTTGTAGTAATTCGTCTGTCCCTGTCCATAGTAAAATGCAGTTGTCTATATATCGACCCCAAAAAAGAATGGAGTCGGTATAGTTACTTCCATGGGTGCCCCAAATGTGATCAGCTTCAAATGCACCCATGAAGAGGTTGGCGAAAGAGGGAGAGAATTTTGAACCCATGGCTACTCCACGTTTCTGTTGGTACCATTGTTTATGAAAAATGAAGTAGTTGTTGTTGAGGATCAAGGTCATCATCGAAATTAGCATCTGGGTGTGTGCCCAAAGGGATGCCGGTCTGTTGGACAGAACACGGGTAATTTCTTTTAAGCCTAATGTTGGATTAATGCTGGTGTAGAGTGCTACAACATCCATAGTTACTAGGGTGGTATTAGGTTGCCATTCCAGGTCACTCAAAAGGCTCAGTATGTGCTTAGAGTCCTGTATATAGGATGGAAGATTTCTGACTAATGGACCTAGAAACACGTCTACATATTCTTGGAGCCATTTTTAGCGAGTTACTCTCCCACTACAACTTCAATCTCATGTATGATACCAAGGACATATAATTACACAGCCCCTCTTATTCCTCGAGACCACCCGATGCAACTAGTTCCTCTTTTGTCTTATCGTGCATACTTACCTAGCTGACATAGGTAATTACCTCATTAAGTCTAGTCACTGACTGTCTCTTTCCACACACTACGTAGGCCTGATCACTGAACCACACATACCAGCAAACACACAACGTTGATTATTTTGAAAATCTGAATGTATCATGTAGAGAAATAACTGCATTTCGTGAACCACTCTAATAAGCCAACCGGAAACTTTTATTTAATTTCTAAACCTGAAGGTATTACGTAGTGAAGTAACTGCAATGATACGCTTAAAAAGGGAAGAAAATGATTAGCGGCAACAAGTATTCTTGATTTGACTATGTGTGTATACAGATGAACTTTTGTTTATCAATATTATGCTATCTAGCTATCTCGCGTTATCACTTATGTCACATGGGAATACCGCCTTTTCAAACACAGCTACACTCTTTTCACAATACCACACCACTTTCTCTACGGCCAGTGTATAGACTTACTATTTTCACTAATTCCTTGTTCAGATGGACAAGTGCACTAAAAAGAAATAAAAGATATTAATACATGTCACAATAGATTCACTCAACCACACGTACACTCTATAGTTCACCAATTCACTCAACTATTGAACGTGAGTCACAAATACACAGAGTCACCATTGGCATGCCCACGTTTTCACAGTGGCATTTACAACAAGTCACTAGCTTTTTGCATACAGAACAAGAACCTTTTGCAAATGCACCTTTTTGTGTTTTCTGTTCAGCCCTGAAGATTCGCAGTGGGTTCCCTGCGATGAAACACGTGTTGGCATTATCAAAGGAACAATAAAACATTTACTTAACACCAGGAACAGAACATTTCTTTTTTTAACTCTTGTACCTGAACTTGGATAATTGATTCTCTTAAAGTCACTCCGAAAGTGTGGATGTATACTAACTGATCATCTCTTTCAACAATATCATTACTTAAATGTTCTAAATTTGTATAGTGCAAGGGCATTGTTGTTCTATCGGTCACAAACGGTCCCGCCCTTGTCCCGGGCTTCTCCCGGCGCGCGCGTCCTGCGGGACGAGGTTCCAAGGGGCCCTGTATGCGCCTCCTGGTGCTTCGCGATGATGTGAGCGGCGTCCTTGCCGCTAGCGGGGCTGCTGGGAGATGGAGTCTCGTGGGTGAAGGGGGTTCGGCGGAGCCAAGCCCTGCCAAGAGGAAGAGCGGAGCATGGCCCGGCCCACTGGTGCTGCCACACGGGAGAGAAGCTCGGCGGAGCCAAGCCCAGCCAAGAGGAAGAGCGGAGCAAAGCCCGGCCCGCAGGAAGCAAGTACAGCCCAACAAGTAAGGTTCTCAGCCCAGCTGTAGACCCTGGACAGCTGAGGGCAGGGTGCAATGAATTAAAAAAGTAGGACATGTACTTTTAAGTTTTACATGTCCTGGTAGTGAAAAACTCTTGCATTTATTTTTTGCCACTGCTAGGCTTACCTCTTCCATAGGATAACTTTGGTGTTACGTTCTTACATTGTGTTAGTGCAATTTCTAAATGGGAATAGGTAACCAGTTCATTTTCTGTGCCTATGGAATCCCAATTTCAAATCCTGACTTATGGAGAAGTCTGATTTTAGGGTACAATTCTGAAAATTACCTTTATAGAAAGTTAATATTTTCTTGCCTTAGGCATTTGGTGCCTGCAGCCTGTCTCTGAGTCACATGACTGAGTGTAGCTGACCGTATTCCCCCTAGACAGTCACACACAATGGGTAGCTTAAGACTGGATGAGCCGTTACAGGCTGGATGTAAGAAAGAGCTCGACCCAGCCAGCCCCACTTATACTTGAATAGGCTTTGTCCTGTCTCCACACAAAGGACTGCATATCCCCTGTAGTTAGTATGGAGCCAGGGCCAGAAAGGCATGGCACCTGTGCATTTCAAAGGTATGCCTCTGGAACCTTCTCCCAAATTCAAAGGCTCTGTGTATAAACACTGGACCTCAGACACCAACTCTTCAGTGCATTTCTGCACCTGTGGATACAATGCCAGGAAGGGGGAGTGCTGTGCTGCTACAAGGACGGACACTCTACCGGACTGCTGCTCTGCCCACTTACCTTGAAAAAAACTCTAATAAGACCTTTGCTGAAAAAAACGAATCTCAACATGGATGAACTTAAGAGCTATCGGCTCATTGCCAGCCTCCCAGTCTTTGCGAAGATTGCCGAAAAGGCTTTGAATTTTCAACTTTCAGCCTTTATAGAGGAACATCACTTACTGGATAAGTCCCAGTTTGGCTTTCGTCAATATCATGGGACGGAGATGGCCCTGATCAAAGCTGCGGAGGATATTAGAGCTATTTGGGATGCTGGGGAACAGCAGTCCTTATACTGCTGGATCTGTCAGCAGCATTCGACACGGTCAATCATACCATCTTGATCGACCGTGTCGAAAGCATGGGTGTTCAGCAAAAGGCCAAGACTCTCCTGGCCTCCTTCTTGGCAGAAAGGACCCAGGTGGTTACCATAGGATCCTTCCAGTCTTCCACCCTATCACTGCCATGTGGAGTACCCCAAGGCTCATCCCTGAGTCCGACACTTTTTAATATATACGTGTCGGACCTTGCCAAAACCATTCGAACCCATGGGGTGAGCCTCACATCCTACGCTGACGATACCCAGCTGGTCCTTGCCATCAGGAATGACGGCCAAAAAATCGCTGATGAATTCAATCTGGGCATGCAAGCTATAGTGAACTGGATGGCCTCCAATTGCCTGAAATTGAATTCTGATAAGTCCGAAGTAGTTATCTTCGGAAACTTGACCCCGGAATGGTCCTCCCGCTGGTGGCCGCTGTCATTAGGTCCCCCCCCCACACCTGTAAGCAGGGTGAGGAATCTGGGAGTCATGTTTGATGACCGTCTTACTTTCCTCCCGCATGCCAATCAGATCACCTCCTCTGCTTTTTATAAGTTACGACTTATAAAAAAAATTCTCCCCTTCCTTCCGGCTTCAGCAGGCAAAACCCTGATTACGCCCCTGGTATTGTCCACCTTGGACTATTGCAATGCTCTATTCCTGGACACACAAGAAAGAGTTCTCAATAAAATGCAAGCTATCCAAAATGCAGCTGCTAGGCTTTTGGGAGGTGTCCCCAAATTTCACTCAGTGTCAGGAACCATCAGAGAACTCCATTGGCTTTCTATCAGGTATAGAATAAAATTCAAAACTCTTTGTATTGTTTATAAAGCCTTGCATAACCAGGGACCAGCCTTCCTTATTCAAAATCTTACTCCCTACCGTCCCCTCAGATCCTTGCGATCTTCCAACTCACATGAGTTAGTGGTACCTTGTACCAAACTGGTGTCATGGGGTGACAGAAGATTCCGCGTGTCAGCACCCAAACTCTGGAATACTCTGCCACTAGCCATTAAAACCAGCCTATCTCTCTGGTCTTTTCGAAAGCAACTCAAAACCTGGCTTTTTAATCAGTGATCCCCCTCCCCTTTTTGGCTGAATATAGCAGATATCTTAGCGCCGAGATGCCCAAGGGCCTTCGTTCACGCTCTATAAGTGCTATAAATAAAAATAAATAAATAAAGGAACTGCTGATCTTTCTGCTGCCTGGGTGAAAAGTACTGGACCTGCATCTCTTGAACCCAGAACCCATAGTGACTCCAAGGGCTTGTTGGCTGGCTCATGATCTGAAGCCTTCGGGACACAACAGGCTTCTAACGACTTTGCATCTGCACCTGGACTCTGCCATCTGTAAATCTACCCAGCTAACTGGTGCCACCCCAGTCCTGGACCCTAGGAAGTGCGCTTAAGGTGCTCTGCCAGCTTCTGTGGATCCATCAGAACTGATGCATCTCATCTGCTGCACTACGTAAATCCAAGCAGAACCCCAGCATTGACGCTGCTGCATGAATAGGATCTGTCCCAATGACCCGCATTGTACTGCAGCTCTTCTGAACCGCTGGATCCCCCCAACTGGGTGACGCATCCTCGGTGCACGCCCTCACATCCCTCGTCGTCGGCAACCTCAACTACAACTGACTCTATGACAACAGATTTTGATTCACAGAACCAACAGATCTCCCCAATTGCGTGCCGCATCCCTGACACCGGATGTCCCATTGCAAGCCCCATTGACAGGATCCTCGATGACTCGGGCCGCACATCGCAGCCTTTCTGCATCTCAGAACCAAAGCGTTGCTTTGACTCCATGACTCATCTGGGACGCAGATCCTCGCAACTCTTCGCAAACCAGGATTTAAGCTACTCTGTTCAGCGGACCTAACTGGGTCCTTGTAGCCGGCCACACTCCATCATTGGTGGTCTGAACTTGTGGCTTTGTACTGTTCGGCATGACCAGATATCCACAGTTGTCGCTTTGTGCATTTTTTGGTGCAATTTGCACTAAAATATTTCAAATTTAATATCTGCAGTTCTACTGATTGAATTTTTGTTGTGGTCTAATTTTATTTATTACATTTTACTCTATTTTTCTAACTTGGTGTGGGATGCCTTTTGTGTGGTGTTTTCACTTTATTACTGTTTAAAGTGTTGCACAGGTATTTTAGACATTGCCTCTAAGTTAAGTCTGACTGCTATGTGCCACGCTACTAGAGGGGCTGAGTACAGGTTAATTTAGGGTTCCCTTGTTGCTCACCCTGATCAGGGTTGTCGTTGCTGCTTGACCAGGACTCATTTCCCAGTCAACCAACAATCCAAAGTCTACAATTTGGCATCACCAAGCTGTATTGTTTGTGTAGTTAATCTTAAAATCTATTCAGTTCTACTCCTGCAATGCAGTTGCCCTTGTAGGAGACATATGTTCATTGGCGAAGGTATGTTTACCCAATTAAGCCCAGAAAGCATTGAAAAGGGCTGCTTCCCAAAACGACAGAAATTGTGGTTCGCTTCACAGAAGCCAATGCACCCGCAATGTGGAACGCAGACAGGACACATTTTCTACTTTGCCAATAAGATAAGCAAGCGTTTTCCATTGCGTGCAGGTGAGTCATGCTCCTGTAGTGTTGAGCACTCCGGGATTTGCCTAGCAACAGCCCACTCAGCCTTAACCTGCTTCAACCTACATAGTTCTTTACTTTCGGGCTTCCAGTTGATTTGCTGTTGCTATGATTTATGTTTTCTTATGTGCTTGTGAACTAGAGTAGTACCGAGTTATAAGTGATTGCATGCCCCCCATCCAGACATTATTTCAGTTTCCTATAATGCAAGATGGAATTCCCTGCAATGTTTAAGTAATCCTATAGCGCCTTGTGCATATAATCATATGTGAGATTTTGTTATCTGTTAGCAACTGTCGGCTTCCTGCGATGCACTGTTGTTAAGGCAGATTGCTCAAACTTCATTGGCACTGTGCCTACATGCTTACTCATGTAAGGTCACATGTATGTGAAAGACATGCGCACAAGTGCAGCATTGTGCTTCCAACATCGATGCGATAAATAGATTTGTTTTAAATTTACCATGATTGCTATTTTTTCAAATATTTATTTACCTTTTTTTGTTATTAGGAAAGGAAGCAAATGTTGAGCCTCAAATAGCTCTCCAGCATGCTATATCTAACTTCTTGGGTTCATATCTAGAAAAAAACAAAGGAACGTTGTGCAAAAGGGGTTTAGTGAGGAGTGCAGAAAAAGAGATGATATGTAGTTATGGAATGCAGCGTCACGGGGCGGGGCGAACGGTGCATAAGGGAAGGTTATTATTGTGGAGGTTACCTTGAAATAATAGTTCCCAGAAGAAAGAAAAATCGATTATTACTTCTTGATTCATATATGGGTGTTTTTCCTCCCCTTCCATTGCTTTTGTGCCATCATTGAAAAGCTGCTAACAATCACGATCAGTTTGAAACTGTTTGATTAGTTGGTCTTTTTTTTTTTACATTTTAAAGTCTTTTCACAGTTTGAAGAGTTAATTTTCTCGTTTTAAATCAATGTGATCCTTTGTTTAAACACCCATAAAATGACAAGGAATATTGCAAACCTTTCACAAGCCACAATTGCTGATGACTTAAAGAAAAAAGACTAAAGTTGAAAGCCATTTAAATTTTTTTTTATTCCATTTGCACAATCTGCTGAATGAAGGCTCTCGCACATGCTTGTTGGCTCCATACACAATGCCAGACTCTTCCAGTTATTCAGATGAGGACTGCAACTCTTTTTCGTTTGTGGAAAGTGTGTGGGATGGGATGAGGGCTTGCTTGATCAGAGCAGCCAACTCCACCCTTCTCATGGAGTCTACCATCAGGGTTTGAAGCGTTTAGATGATATGACGAACCTAGCACCCAGCTAACCTGTGACAGCTTATGTGCCTAACATGTGAAAATCTAAGGCCTGCGATACAGATAAGGTAACCAAACGCACTTAATAGAAATCAACAAAAATTAACATTAAGATCTTGATCTCCTCTTTATTGCTTTTATTTTGAAATGCATCTTCTTATTACGGATACTCAGTCTAGTACTCCTCGCAACTATGCATGCTCAATGTGGGCATTGTTGCATAGATGTACAGCACCCTGGTAAAACAGAATGAATAACACCAGCGCCACTTGTCCACATACTAGACTCTTTGTTTCCTGATAGTCTGAACTTGTACTAAAATAAATGGAGCCCTTACTAGTCAAAGGTAGCTCACAGGTGCACAAAACTATGGTACAAAGTAAGTCAGTGCTATTTTATTGTATTGTTTGGTGTATTTATAAAGCGCACTCTGACCAGACTGGTATCCTGGCGCGAATTGTGCTACAGTCCAGACAAAAGACAGAGGGAAAGAGAAGCAGCAATGCGGAAGGAGCAGCTGCTGTTCTGGTCCGTATTATTTAGGAAAAAGCCAGCTCTTGAGGGCTTTACAAAAACTTACACAGATCAGTCTGGGATCTTAATTGAGGTAGTAACTTATTCCATGTCTGCGGTGCTTTAATTGAAAATGCACGCCCTCCTTGACGCACCCTACTGAATCTACATTCTTGTACAAGATCGGCTGTGGCTGAGCATAGAAACCTTCCTGGAGTGTAGGTTTGGTCTGCAATAGTTTTGGACCCTTATTCTGAAGGGCTTTGTAAACAATACAAAGCGATTTGTAAAGGATCCTCTGTTTAAAGGGCAACCAGTGAAGAACCCTAAGAGCACTGGAATGAGAGGAGCTCCGTGATCTATTTAATGTCAGTTTGGCTGTAGCAATCTGAACTCTGTCCAATTTCTTAAGTGAATGGCATTGCAATAGTCCAGGCTACTGAGCAGTACACACCTGGCAATTAAAGATTTTTCATGGGCAGATAACATTGGAAAGAGCTTTCTGAGGCTCCAAAGAAGAGCAAAGCAATCAATCAAAAATATTTGTAGAGCGCACTACCTACCCGTAGGGTCTCAAGGCGCTTGGGGGGGGGGGTTGGGGGGGGGGGCCGCTACTGCTCGAACAGCCAGGTCTTGAGCTTCTTCCTGAAGGAGAGGTGGTCTTGGGTCAGGCGCAGGTCGGCCGGGAGGGAGTTCCAGGTCTTGGCGGCCAGGTAGGAGAAGGACCTTCCTCCTGTGGTGGCTCTACGGATGCGTGGGACGGCGGCGAGGGCGAGGCTGGCAGATCGGAGGTGGCGTTTGGGAGCGTAGAAGTTGATGCGGTTGTTGAGGTAGCTCGGGCCTTGATCGTGGAGAGCTTTGTGTGCATGGGTAAGGAGACAGAAGGTGATTCTCTTGTTGACCGGGAGCCAGTGCAGGTCTCTTAGGTGTCCGGCGATGTGGCTGTGTCGTGGGATGTAGAGGATGAGTCTGGCTGAGGCGTTCTGGATGCGCTGGAGTCTCTTCTGGGTCTTGGCGGTGGTTCCGGCATAGAGTGCGTTGCCGTAGTCCAGTCGGATGGTGACGAGGGCCTGGGTGACGGTCTTCCTGGTCTCCGTGGGGTCCACCAGAAGATCTTCCGAAGCATGCGCAGGATGTTGAAGCACGACGAGGAGACGGCGTTGACTTGCCTGGTCATGGAGAGGGAGGAGTCCAGGATGAAGCCCAGGTTGCGTGCGTGGTCTGTCGGTTTGGGTGCGGTGCCCAGGGCGGGGGGCCACCAGGAGTCGTCCCAGGCGGAGGGCGAGGAGCCCAGGATGAGGACCTCCGTCTTGTCTGAGTTCAAATTCAGGCGGCTCGTCGTCATCCACTCGGCTACCTCTTTCATCCCTTCGTGCAGGTGGGCTCTGGCGGGGTCGTTGGTCAGGGAGAGGATCAGCTGGGTGTCGTCGGCGTAGGAGATTATGTTGAGGTTGTGTTGGCGTGCGATGGCCGCGAGGGGGCTCATGTAGACGTTGAAGAGAGTAGGGCTCAGCGAGGATCCTTGAGGGACGCCGCAGATGACTTCGGTGGTCTCTGTGGTAGGCGGACTCTCTGTGTTCTTCCGTCGAGGAAGGAGACGATCCATTCCAGTGCCTTCTCCTGGATACCGACGTTGCTGAGGCGCTGCACTAGGGTGCGGTGGCAGATCGTGTCGAAAGCCGCGGAGAGGTCTAGGAGGATGAGGGCCGCTGTTTCTCCGTTGTCCATCAGGGCGCGGATGTCGTCGGTGGCGGCGATGAGGGCGGTCTCGGTGCTGTGGTTGGCACGGAATCCGGACTGCGATGGGTCGAGGGATCCATTCGTCTCGAGGAAGGCGGCCAGCTGTTTGTTGACGGTCTTCTCGATGATTTCGGCTGGAAACGGGAGTAGAGAGATGGGGCGGTAATTCTTGAGTTCGGTGGGGTCCGCTGTTGGTTTCTTGAGTAGAGCGCTGAGTTCGGCGTGCTTCCAGCTCTCGGGGAAGGTGACGGTGTCGAATGAGGTGTTGATAATGTCCCGCAGGTGGGGTGCGATGACAGCGTCGGCTTTGTTGAAGACGTGGTGAGGGCAGGGGTCGGTCGGAGAACCGGAGTGGACGGAGTTCATCATGCGGACGGTGTCTTCGGTGTTGACCGGGGTCCAGGCGCGGAGGGTGGTGGTGGGTTGCGTTGCTGCGGTCGTGGTGTGCGTCGGTTGAGTGCTGAAGCTGTTGTGTATGTCTGCGATCTTGTTGTGGAAGTAGGAGGCGAGGGAGTTGCAGAGGTCTTGCGATGGGGTGATGTCGTTGTTTCCGGCGTTGGGGTTGGAGAGCTCTTTCACGATGTTGAAGAGTTCCTTGCAGTTGTGTGCGTTGTTGTCCAGTCGGTTCTTGAAAGCCGTTTTCTTGGCGGTGCGGATCAGTTGGTGGTGTTTCCGGGTGGCGAGCTTGAGGGTGGTCCTGTTGTCCGGTGTGGGTTCCTTTCTCCAGGCTTTCTCGAGGGCTCGGCAGTTCTTCTTGGAGCTCTTGAGTTCGTCGGTGAAAGCAGACCCCAACTAATCCATTAACATGCTTTTCAAGAGAAATATGTTCATTCAGCCTTAACTCCAAGATTCTGGACCTTCACCGAGGCATCAAGAGGAGTCTTTGCAGACTATGGCCCAAAGTTGAAGGGCAAAAGTACCAGCACTCTACCAGAGTAACAACAAGGGAGCTCTGTTTTACCTTCACTTAGTTTAAGGGGATTTACACTCATCCATTTTGAAATGTCCATTATGCAGGTCTGTAAAAATCTGATCACATCAGACTGATTGTTGAGGGATAGAATCGGTTGAGTGTGGTCTGCTTAATTAATAACTTTGATCTTATAGGTTTTATTAAGAGATATCAGTGGTGTAATGTAGACATTAAAGATAGGACTGAGTGCAGAGCCCCGCGCAACTCCATTTTGAGTAGTTCTGAAACTAGAACAGAAGGGGGGCAGAGCCATTGCCTTGCAGCGATCTTGTAGGTAAGACTTTAGCCATTTTGATCTGGAGGTGACTTATAGATCTTAGTAGCATCATACTGAGGTAATATGAATTTTTATGGTCAATTGTGTCCCCTAACTTAGACCCCAACGGCTCCATGTACGTGCTTCAAGTACATGTATGTTCCATCCACAGCCAGCTATGAAGACGCAAATACATTTGCGTCCAACGTTAACATGTCCTCTTTCAGATCCACCATGAATGGGTCGAATATTCAGTTCCTAAGTATGCCGTGCCACCGTCTTTACATGGTGCACTTTCACGTTTTTCTGGCTCTGGCGAGTTAGGCCCTGATTCCTGCCATCGAGCCCTTTCTGCCTTCTGTCTCTGAAAGCTGCAGCCTGGATCCGCTTCCATGACCCTTGCCTTACTCCCTGTGCGGCGAGCGGTGCCTGGCTCGGCCTGCTTGCCTGCCAAGACTGTATTTTGCCTTCAAGTTATCTGCTCCGCTCCTCGAAAATACATTCCTGTCTAGAGAATTAGGAAAACATCTCCCCAGCTGCAGAGCAAAGGGCCCGGCCTTTCTGTCTCCGTGCAAGTAATTCATTGCTCCTGTTACCATGGTAGGCCCATGGCCCCTCGCATCTCACGTAGACACGTAGACACATATGCACGCACTAGCAGTCAGTATAGAATAGCCTCTGCCAGAGAGACCTTTCCTTCTAGATAATACAGTTCCTCAAACACAAGATATTAGATGTGATTTGGGTTTAGGTTGTCCTGACACGCCAGACTTCTGTCTCCACGTATGGTGCTAAATGTCAAGTCCCCTTCACCCTCCAGTTCCACGTCAATCACACGTCATGCTGCTGCGCGCGCATCTCTGCCATATGTTTCTGCTGACACTGCAGGATTCGTCTATGGATCCACCCATCTGAGATACCTTTATGTGACGTTTCTAGCACACACCTCCGTGTACGCCCTCGTGCACGCCTTCTGTTACGTACATGTGTTCTTATCTCTCTTCTCTCAGCTGTTACGCCTTCTGTACCCATCACCATTGAAATGCATTTACTATATATATGGTATTCTGTTAATAAAGTATTGTCTATCCCTTCCTGAACCTTCGTGGTGATGGAACACGATACCTGGTTCGAACCAATTCCTTTTAAAGGAATAAAACCCTTATAAACTCAGATGCCACGGACTCTGCCTCTCATTTTTGATTGAGTTATTCTTATTGAACTTTACCGCATAGAAATTCAGTATAGGTAATTTTTATTTACCACATAATTGGCGCCCGAACAGGGACCCCTCCCCCACCTTACGCGCCGGCGGTGCGTTGCAGGCCTGGTCCCCTGCCACAGCCGTGACGGACAACTACGCGTACCCGCAGGATTTCCTGTATCTCCCTCAGGCCAAGGGAGGTGACTGAGGCTGCGATCGACACCCAGACGAGGCGGTGAGGAGTGCGGAGGATCCCGACCAGAGCCCAGCCGAGAGAGCAAGGTCCGAGGTGTTCAGAGGCCCACCAGTTCCGAAGTACCTAAGTCCAGAATCGAGGTCGAGTCGAGTCCAGTCCGGTCCAGTCCAGTGTCCAGTGCTGGGGACGCATCTAGACGGGTGCATTAATTTGTGTCCGGTCAAGACGAGTTTGGGTACACAGACCCGGTCTGCACTGTTTAGCAGTGTATCTGTACTGTTTAGCAGTATATCAAGTTATTGTTCGTTTTCAGAAATGTTTTAATGTGTTTTTATGTTGTGGTATGAGTGATTGTTTGATTTTCATTACTGTGTTTATTGTATTAGTGGTGTCCAAATCCGAGTAAGTATCACGTATCAAGTATCACGGCTAAAAATGCCGCTGTTTTCTAAACTGAAACAGATAGGAACTAGAAAAGGGATACTCGAGGAAGCTGTTCCCATCCCACCCAGGGACACTCCAGGGTATTTTATGTACCACAAGCACGGCTTAGACGCTGTATTATATCTCGACTTGTGGGTGGATTACACCAAGGATTTAGCAGAGAATCAGAGATGGCCCGTTACAGGGACATGGGATGCCGATTGCATCATGAGAGTAGAAGAAGCATTATGGAAAAAGAAAGCCAGACAGTCACAGAAAGATGCCATTGAACTATGGCGTAAAGAATCACACAGACGGACAGAGAAAGCACTCAGAAAAGCAGAGAAGAGTAGAGAGGAATCTGAAAAAGCCAAAGAAAAAGAACTACTAGAAGAGGGGGAACGAGTTAGAATGGAACAACACGATAGACGGAGTAACGCAATTATGACAGGATTGTATCCAGTCCTGGCCGAGGGCCTGCCCAAGGCGACCCCGGAAACACCGAAAAATCTCCCCCCTCCATTGGTTCTGACTAAATTACATCACACGACCGCAGCAGACATTTTTATTTCATCCTACTTGGATGATGTAGCTCCCGCATATGCTAGTATGCCTGCCCGTGTGCCACCAGCTGACGGTAACCCGATCCCTGATCTTCAGCCCCCAGGTCCGCAACAGCAAACCCCTCCCGGTCTGCTTCCTCCACCCTTACCTGCACCCCCTATTAATCCGCATAACCCGCATAATCCTTTTGGGCCTGGTGCGGTTCAGGCCCCGACTCAGTTACAGCAGGTACCAACCTTACAGCCAGGTTATGGTCAAGCCTCCGCTTCAGGAGGTGCTACCGGAGGTTACCAAACACCCCCACCGTTACACCGAGTGACAATGAGAGATTTAGCAAAAGCCCGGACACCTAAGGGTGCACCGGCAGAACAGCTTAGAAGAGAACTTACAGATTGTAGATATGACCCAGTGCCCGGTACAACAGGACCCATGTTGCTAGCGTCCCTACGTTTGCGACGAGTTACAGATTATCTAATATTACTACCAGGTATGCCAGAACATCTAGATAAATTGTATTATTTTATTAGAACAGGAGAAGGAATGGAGTGTGTTGCCGAAGCCATGTCACGTCAGAAAGTAGAGAATAAAGGTTTACTAATGCGATTTATGGTTAATTGTTTAATAAGAGAACAAGATCAGGCAGGTTTTCCGCAAAATGAAATGGATAGATTGCATAGATGGAGCCAGAATATCGCGGATGGTAAACATGAGAAGGAGAACAGTGTACATGTTATGGTTAGAAAGATCCGTAAGGAGATAATAGATATACATGCCCGGCGAGCCCCTGAAGAACATCTTGAATCAGACGGTCCGACTTCCTCACAGGAGGAGGATGATACAGAGAATCTAGCAGAAACTTCGCATCAGTCAGGTAAACAGATGATAGGATATGTAGGGAGAGGGAAATTCCCTAGACCGCATCCCTTTGATAGGCCCTTCGACAGACCCATTCGTAAACAAGAAACGTGTGAAAACCAGAAACATTACCTCTGTCCAAAACCAGAAACATTCCACTCTGCTATGTCAAATCCGAAGACTCCTGAACATCTATTTCAGGCTACCGATAAAGTACTTCAAGAGCGAATGGGGTACCATATACTCAATTCCATGGATGAGCAAGAATTAGCCAGGTCAGCAGTACAATGGGCTGACAATTCCGATAAATATAATGATGACGCATTAGCACAAACATTTTTGAATCTTTCCCCAGACGAACAGCGACTAGCTGGTATGTACATGATACAGCATCTCCTCATTCTGTATAAAGGCCAACATTCTGATCCAGGTCCCTTGCCTGATGTACTAATAGAGTTACTTATGAATAAATGGAGAGGCCTGGGTACCGATTTAATTAAAGTAATTTTAGAACATCGACACAGATATAGTGCCTTCCTGAATCCACAGTTTGTTTCAGCTCCACCCCCAGAAAGAAAAATGTTTTACATAGACAGACAGAATCCCTTGCGAGAAGTACATCCAGTCAGGAATGATGATAACACCCTTACACGTGTGTATGTATACACGCCCATAACTAAAATGGAATTGTTAGAAATGAAGAAAATAGTGCCCAGTCATGATAAAGACCCTGCAGGTTTTCACCGTGAAATAAAAGACATGTTACTCATGGGTGATTATACCTATCCCGACATTATGAAAATATTGAAAGTACTATTGCCTGCCGGCATTTACGAGAAACTCAAAGAAAAAGAATGGGAGGTGGGAGACAAAAAGATTGATTGGGCTGCATTGGAAACAGAAGAAAATGGCCGAACCCCAGGGCTGGGTCTTGGGGACAAAACTAAAGCATTACCAGGATTGTTAGTACAGGTCTTGCCACGATTATTAGCAACTAAAAAGGAGGACTGGGATGCTATCTCACCCTGCAAACAGAAACCCGACGAAGACACTAGCGATTTTTATTCCCGATTTGAGAAATGTTTTATTATTAATAGTGGCCTGAAAGCAAGTAGCGAGTCATACCCACACCTTTTTGTATCCAAATTAGTCGAGAACTCTCTGCCCCAAGTTAAGAATCGTGTACTGAAAGTCGAGAGCACATGGCAAGCAAACACGCCTTCACAAATGTTACAAATGTTACAGTACCACCAGAATAGGATTAGAGAAGAACACGATCACGAACAAAGACGTATGAAAGACACGAAGATGAAAATGCTAGTTGCTCAGTCAGTTCCAGCTGACGGTCAGAAAAAGGGTATGCCACAGTCCAATAATTCAGCAGCTCCTGTTAAAGGGACATGCAACTATTGTAAACAGCCAGGCCACTATATAAACGATTGTGCAGTTTTGAAACATAATATAGCTACAGGTAAAACTAAAGAAAGACCACGTCAACCTAGACAAGACCAGGCCCAACAACACGTTCCACAGAATGTACAGCCTATGCATGCCCCACAACAGACAGTACAGACCGTAGCGGTACCACAGCCCCAACCGATTGCCGCAACACAACATGCAACTCAGCAGATGTACCAGTATGCACAAACTGATTACCCCGATTATCAGCGATATACATGAAACAGCCTAGAGAGGGAGGTTGGCTTGCCTCTTATTGAGGTTCCTGTAGATCAAGAGGGTCCTTACGTACATAGTCAAGTATTAGGAAAAGATAGAAAGTTTTTGATTGACACAGGGGCAAGCAGAACAACAATCAGTCACGACGAGGTTCCAGGGGCACCCCTCTCAGGCTCACAGAATGTTTCCCTTGGATTTTCAGGCAAGCCTATTGTAAACGAAGTTTCGAAACCAGTACCACTTTTAGTTGGTCCATTGTCTCGCACTACCGATTTATTGCTCACGAAATCATGTCCAGAGAACTTGTTAGGTATCAAAACAGTGAAGGCTCTATGAGCTGTGATTTGCTGTTCTCCGGAAGGAGTAAGATTGTTTTTGCGTGACTTTAAGGGTCACTATGTGTTGAGGGAGATTGATCACAGATTACAGAATGTTCCTGCACATTTGTGGGCACAAGGCCCCACTGATGTAGGTTGTATGCACATCACTCCATATCGTGTCACCCTCAAGCCAGGAGTAGTACTACCACGAATCCGACAATACAAGTTGCCCCCAGAAGCTGTAGTGGCTTTACTGAAAATCATTGACGAGCTCATTGCACAAGGAGTGGTTGTTGAAACCGACTCGAATCTATGTAATTCCCCTATCATTCCAATTCTTAAACGTACTGATTCGAATGCACCTCCAGTTTATCGATTAGTGATCGATTTACGAGAATTGAACAAATGCATTGTCCCACAGTATCCTGTGGTTCCAGACATCTCTTCATTATTGACAGCTATTGATTCAGAGGCAACGTTCTTTACTGTAATTGATCTGAAGAACGCCTTCTTTAGTGTCCCAATTGACCCAGAAAGCCAATATCTTTTCGGATTCTGTTTAAATGGCCAAAGCTTCAAATTTGCACGCGCACCTCAAGGATTCACAGAAAGCCCTAGCATCTATAGCCAAGCACTGAAAAGACAACTTGACAGTATCCTTATGCCTGACAACACTGCCCTACTGCAGTATGTCGATGATCTATTGATCACCGCCCGAAGTGAACCAGAATGTGAACAAGCATCACTGACGGTTTTGCATTTCCTGGCTGACAAGGGACACAAGGTGTCTCCTTCGAAGCTGCAATTCTGTGTTCAGCAAGTGATATACCTTGGGCACTTGCTGTCCAAAGGGGGGAGACAGCTAACACCTGACCGTATCCAGTTAATTGTAAACATGTCACAACCCAAGACACAAAAGGAGGTACGAGCCTTTATAGGCCTCACTTCTTACTGTAGACAATGGATTCCTCAGTATGCATTTCTAGCGAAACCCCTCATACAGTTGACAACTCAGGAGGCAGCGACATCGACTGTTCTCCCTTGGACTCAGGAACATACACAAGCTTTTGACGACTTAAAGAAAGCCCTATGTCAAGCACCTGTTTTAGCGACACCATGTTACAGTAAACCTTTTACACTTTTTGTCACAGAACGCGAAGGTACTGCATTGTCAGTACTCACACAGGATCAAGCAGGTTCACACAAACCGTGTGCTTATTTTTCTAGTACATTCGATCCAGTAGCCCAGGCTCTGCCTGCATGCTTGAAATCAGTAGCAGCAACAGCTCTAGCAATCAGACAAAGTGATTCCATAGTGTTAGGACACCAATTGACAGTACAAGTTCCACATTCCGTGGAAGTCCTTCTAAACCGAACACAGACCCAGCACTTGACTATAGCAAGATTGACAGGTTACGAATTGACATTGTTTCAGCCACACATAGAAATCAGACGTTGCAATACATTGAACCCTGCTACACTTCTGCCATTAAGTGAGACAGACCCTTTGGCACATGATTGTATTGAAGTCATTACTATTACGACGAAACCAAGACAAGACAAGACTTGACAGATACTGCATTACCAGATCCAGACCTGACACTTTATGTGGATGGTTCATGTATGAGAACAAGTACAGGAGAGTTAGTGGCCGCATATGCAGTCACGACAGAAACTGAAGTCATAGAAACGAATTGTATTGACACCCTGTCAGCCCAAGCAGCAGAGCTCGCCGCTCTGACTCAAGCCTGTATTCGAGCAAAGAACAAGAGAGTTAACATATACACAGATTCACGTTACGCCTTTGGAGTCGTACACGACTTCGGTGTACTCTGGCGCGAGAGAGGTTTCTTGACCTCCCACGGAGCCAAAATCCAGCACGGTCCCCTCATTCAAGCTCTGTTAGACGCAATACATTTGCCTACAGCGATATCCATCATGAAGTGCAAGGCACATACGAAAGTCACAGATACCATTTCCCAGGGTAACGACCTGGCAGATCGAACAGCCAAGCATACAGCTCAGACTCAGACTCACGCAACTGACCTGACAAAGACAATAGTTCCGACACCGACACATTGCATGACAGTTAGAGATCCCGCCCTAGATGTAATTGACATACAGACACATGCTACACCAGACGAAATCAAGAAATGGATTGAACTAGGAGGGGTCCAGACAGAACAGGGATGGATGACGAAGAGGGAAGCCACATGGTTTCTCCCCGACTCTATGGTTCAAGTTATCATTAACACAGTACATAGTCCTGCACATTTAGGAGAAAAAGCCATGTTAGACAGTATTCAAAACCTTTGGTTCAATAAACATTTACGAGCAGCAGCCAAACAAAAAGTGCGTACTTGCATGATTTGTTGTCAGTTCAACCCAGGTAAAAGCATTCCCGTAGAGCAAGGTGGATTTCATCCTCCCGATCACCCTTTTGAAGTCCTCCAGATGGATTATATCCAGATGGAACGTTGTCCAGGATTCAAATATGTCCTCGTAGTTGTATGTGCTCTTTCCCGTTGGACAGAAGCATATCCAGTCCCAGATTACACTGCTCCGACCACTGCCAAGCAGCTGGTATGTGAATTCTTCCCCAGGTATGGCTTGCCTCGTATCGTATACTCAGATAACGGTCAGCCATTTTCGTCCGAGCTTATGAAGCAGGTATCACTCCTGCTAGGTTATCAATGGAAGTTCCACTGTGTCCGACATCCCGAAGCAGCAGGTCTCGTAGAGAGACATAATCAGACCCTGAAAATTCGCCTTGCCAAGATCTGTAGAGAGAAAGGCGTTGACTGGATAGTAGCCTTACCAGTTGCACTCTTTTACATGAGAATGATCGCTCATTCAAGAACAGGGCTATCCCCGTATGAAGTGGTCTTTGGTAGGCCACCGAATATGTGGGGGACGCCTCTGCCCCGTAAAATCACTGATGTTGACTGTACTATGCTGACAGATTACCTTGCCTCCTTGATGTCTGCACTACAATCTTGTCGTTCACAGGTAGCTGCAGCCTTTCCCGACAACACCGAGGTGAAGCCACACGCGATCGTCCCTGGTGACCTGGTGCTCGTGAGGAACTTCGACAGGAGAAGTCCACTGGAACCCCGTTGGCAGGCGCCGAAGCTCGTGTTATTAACAACAAGGACCGCGGTCAAGGTGGAGGGCCGCAAGGGCTGGCTTCACTCGAGTCATGTTAAAAAACTTTATGGACTGCCTCCGAAACTAGACTCCCAGCCCTGCCCCCTTTTCGAGACCGATACTAAACTCCCTTTGGTAGAGAAAACTCCTTCCCAGGAATTCCGCATGAAGTTGAGGTCTAGCAAGTCAGACAGTTTAATTGTTTAAGTCCTCCCCTAGGTGAATCGGTTAGACAAGTTCCTGACATGTATCCACTAGACCCCAACAGAGAGAGAGATAGACAGAAACAGATCAAGAAACATGAATATTGTAAATCTCTCCGTAGTCACTGTATTGTGACATTATTGATTATGTTTTTTCTGAGTCTTATGATTATTGCTGCAAGTATACTGCTTCACATGTACTTTCCTATTTTCAAACGTGCACATTCTTCTTCAAATGTCACTGCCGAACATACTTCCAGTGAACTACCCCCGCACGAGTTGTCTTACCGACTTGCGCTGCGCAACAATACATTCATCAGTATGTTACATCATTCCCATCAGACCAGCAATGCTATCAATTGTTGGATATGTGGCCGACTCCCTCCCTATCAGAAGTACAAGGGAGTTCTGCCCCTCTTCCCGTACCCGTTCACACACAATGGTTCCTGTGGTGCATGGTTTAGTTTAATGAACTCTTTAGACTCTGATTCCGTAGTTTATCAGGGTAATTGGGTATGGGGAAATCTGAACACAGTTCTGCATAAAGTATGTTTCCCTGACAAGGAGGGTCTTCCTCAAAGGACAGGGACAGATCTAGAAAACGAAGTATATGGATTAGGTAACTTTACACTCAACCTCATGATTCTGAATGTCCAGTCCGAAGCCGAACCAGTCTTGCCCGCAATGTCCGTATTACCAGTCAGAGGTGAATTATGTGTCAGAAAGAATGGTTCAGTACACCTGGGTCATAGTAGATGTACTACTGTGATCGAATACAGTGATAAAGGCAAGTCTACATTTAAAGCTTCCCGTCATTCTTATTTCATTTGTGGACATACAGCATATATACGCTTACCTCTAGATTGGGATGGTACTTGTTACATTGCATTCCTACTGCCACCTGTTTTCCTAGCCCCTCCTGATTATCATAGGGACTCCCATCTGGTACACGCTAGACCCCAGAGAGATCTCCCGATTGTCGACTATACTGAAACGGCATGGGAACAGTATACAGACTTCAATAAAGGTTTCTTTCCCTATTTAGGTGCTGTCTTTAATAGTAAACTGATACGTAAATTAACCAGAACCCTCGAGGCAGTAGTGAATGAAACTACTTCCGCCCTAGGCAACTTAACAGAGGAGCAGTCTGCTATGCGGATTGTTTTTCTTCAGAATCGTCTTGTCCTTGACGTCATCCTGGCCGATAGGGGCGGAGCTTGTAGAGTCATCGGATCGAGTTGCAGTGTTTTCATTCCAGAAAACGCACCATCAGTATATAGAGCCATAACTCGTCTCCATAAGATTGCAAGTCAGATACACCAGAATCCAGGCACCTGGACTTGGTCCGGTTGGTTCTGGAGCGTGCTATCAGCCTGGGGATGGAAATTCCTATCCTTCCTCGGAATAGCCCTTCTCATAGTATTCAGTTGTTGCTTATGTTTACAGTGTGGGCCAGCGATTTGCGGCTTGTGTGCCACATCCTGTATTCCCCATTCAAATCCACGTTCAAAATCCCGCCAGAAAAAGGAAGAGCAAATGATGTTATATGAACAAATTGATAGACTAATGAAGATCGATATATCATGAAGGGTCCGTAGGGGACAAGGAGGGAATGAGGTAATATGAATTTTTATGGTCAATTGTGTCCCCTAACTTAGACCCCAACGGCTCCATGTACGTGCTTCAAGTACATGTATGTTCCCTCCACAGCCAGCTATGAAGACGCAAATACATTTGCGTCCAACGTTAACATGTCCTCTTTCAGATCCACCATGAATGGGTTGAATATTCAGTTCCTAAGTATGCCGTGCCACCGTCTTTACATGGTGCACTTTCAGGTTTTTCTGGCTCTGGCGAGTTAGGCCCTGATTCCTGCCATCAAGCCCTTTCTGCCTTCTGTCTCTGAAAGCTGCAGCCTGGATCCGCTTCCATGACCCTTGCCTTACTCCCTGTGCGGCGAGCGGTGCCTGGCTCGGCCTGCTTGCCTGCCAAGACTGTATTTTGCCTTCAAGTTATCTGCTCCGCTCCTCGAAAATACATTCCTGTCTAGAGAATTAGGAAAACATCTCCCCAGCTGCAGAGCAAAGGGCCCGGCCTTTCTGTCTCCGTGCAAGTAATTCATTGCTCCTGTTACCATGGTAGGCCCATGGCCCCTCGCATCTCACGTAGACACGTAGACACATATGCACGCACTAGCAGTCAGTATAGAATAGCCTCTGCCCGAGAGACCTTTCCTTCTAGATAATACAGTTCCTCAAACACAAGATATTAGATGTGATTTGGGTTTAGGTTGTCCTGACACGCCAGACTTCTGTCTCCACGTATGGTGCTAAATGTCAAGTCCCCTTCACCCTCCAGTTCCACGTCAATCACACGTCATGCTGCTGCGTGCGCATCTCTGCCATATGTTTCTGCTGACACTGCAGGATTCGTCTATGGATCCACCCATCTGAGATACCTTTATGTGACGTTTCTAGCACACACCTCCGTGTACGCCCTCGTGCACGCCTTCTGTTACGTACATGTGTTCTTATCTCTCTTCTCTCAGCTGTTACGCCTTCTGTACCCATCACCATTGAAATGCATTTACTATATATATGGTATTCTGTTAATAAAGTATTGTCTATCCCTTCCTGAACCTTCGTGGTGATGGAACACGATACCTGGTTCGAACCAATTCCTTTTTAAGGAATAAAACCCTTATAAACTCAGATGCCACGGACTCTGCCTCTCATTTTTGATTGAGTTATTCTTATTGAACTTTACCGCATAGAAATTCAGTATAGGTAATTTTTATTTACCACAATACCACAATTCTGAATCTAGATTAATTAGTAACACTGTTAATGATAAATCATTGACCTCTAGTACCACTGTTTCTGAGATAAAGTTCTTCAAGTGCTTATCAATAGTTCTATCTGTGATGGCTCCTGTTATTGTTTGGGCCAAAAGAGGATTATGATTGATGGATGCAAGCTCATTATCGTTTGTTGACACCACTGCAGGTGATCCAGGGGAGACATAAAACATACTTTTTATCATGGATTAGGATATATTAGTGCACCCTATATTCCATTCAGATCAGTGCTTTAAGTAGGATGGGGTGGGTCCCTGAAATATGAGTGGCCTAATAAGCCTTTCTGAAAAACCTTTACAAGAGACTTGGTCTTTGTAACTAAGAGTAAAACCTAATATAAGTAAAGGAGAATCATGTGTTTGACAAATTCATCCAGGCTAACTGGACAAAGAATAACCAAAATCAGTGGGATAATTCACTTACAAGTTAATATAACTTTATTATCCTGAGCCATATGAACTAAAACACTTAACAAATGGAATTTAAAAGTAAGTGGCAGTTGGTTTTCAACTGGAATGAAATAGTACTTTCTTCTCTGACAAAATGACGGCTAACAGTATCAACTGTGTCCCTTGGGCCCAGTTTCGAAAAGAGGATTTCCAGTGACATAGAATTGCAGTTTTGGCTTGGAACGGACAAGTCGATTTTTTGTTTAGCCAGGGAAGGGCCGAGCTAGATGGCACCTAGGGCCCTGACTCAATGTCCATCACTTCCTTAGTCGGGTTCCAGACTTGGTAAGCTGCGGTTCGCTTATTCCCATAAAACTAAATGGCAGTGCACTTAGGTTCATAGACTTCATTGGCACTGCACTCTGGCATACTCCAAGTTGGGCTTAAATACCTAATGGGCATTGGGAGACACCTAACCAAATGGTTGCATAGGGGGATACGAATGCATGCTGCCACCTCCCTACGGGTGCTTAAAGACAAATGGACCGGGGACATAGGATGAGAACTGACGGATAAGTAATGAGGGGTAATACTTGAATACCCGAAGAAGATATCTCGCAATCCTAAATTTAAGCTTATGCAATCCATGGTGGTACATCGGGCTTATTTGACTCCCCATAAACTAAATAAAATGTTTCCCGCCATGATGGACACATGCCCACCATTGCCATGCTCCACACATGGATTTATTGCATATGCTGTGGGCTTGCCCACGTTTAACCCACTTCTGGGTAACGGTACAAAAATATTGCATGAAATAGCTCCGGGGAGGAATAGAGATACTTTTGAATATTGTATATTAGGATTATGCCCCAAATGTGAGAAACCGAGAGTGCAAAATCGGTTTGCCAACCTGGCACTGATCCTGGCCAAAAGATCAATCACAATGAGTTGGAAGGCTACTAAGGCTCCGACAATACAGGGTTGGCTCTAAGAAGTAAGCAGATGGGGTAGAGCCGAAGGTATGGAGATAAAAAGGGAAAAAAATAGGGACTAAGAAAGACTCCTGTTTCGCTAGAATGGAACGCTTTACTAGAGGGGTTTAGAGCCACTGAACTTCCAATGGATAAGAATGGGGTCCACATTCCTATGTTGTATAATGACTGTACAGGTGCAGACAAGGAGCGATCCGACTGCAGAATTGGAATAAAGAGGGTGGGAATTTACTGAATCCTTCAATTACATTACTGTTTTACATAGCTTGGGCACATTGACTAGGAAACTTGCGTTAACAGATGGAATGAGTCTGGGGGAATGTGGGTTGGGGGGTGGGATGCTATTAAATTGTTACTCATTGAGGAAAGGGGGCTGGAGGGCCTTACCAATGACGAAATTCTAACACAGCTCATGTTAAGATAAGGTCAATATCGCTGGTTGAATGTACGGTAGCCACAATGCATGTATAAATGATTATATAATGTACTGTTATGAGGAATAGACTACATGACCCGTGTGTTGATAACAGATGTAACACTGAAAATATCTTTGGTTGTATCGTTAAAATTAACACAATATGTTTGAAAAAGAAAATGTTTCTATGTCATGGAGTAGCGGAAATTGAGGTGCCACTCGTGACAGAGATTCCCTGCTGCTGACAAACCGGGGATTGGAAACTGCATTTGGAGGATAACGCCGACTTGGGGCATTACCATCGGATCAGCTGGACAGCTGGACTGCGAGGACCAGGTAGCATAGCGGCATAGCCATCGGCCGCACCTGGGTCCTTTTCCTGCCATGCCTCCCTATGAAGCCACTCCCATTTGCGCGCATGCAGGACGCGCGCGGGCGGGCGCCGGGCGAAGCCCGGGCCAAGGGCAGGCCCGTTTTAGCCCGTTCGAGCCCGGTGGAGACCGGACCGGGCCACCCCTCTTGTCTTTCCCCGGAACTACTGTAGCCACATACTTGTGAGTACCTTATCCTCAGGGAACGCTTTCTTTTTTATTTATACTAAAGCACACAATTGTAACATGGCTGGACGGCAGTCTAGAAGTAAAGGACCTACCAATAAACTTACTGGAACACTGGATGATTTTATAACAAGAACTAATCTAGCAATCGTCCAGGGTATTAAGCAATTGGAACGCAGGGTGTCGCAGGATCTAGCTATTGCCAAAAGATCCTCCTTGGGGCACCTTGCGAACGCCCGAACAACAGAGGTAACCAGGGATATAAATATGGATAATCCACATATGGTCACTGATCAAACCACTGCTCAAACTGACTCGCCTAGACAGGATCTGGCTCAAACTCCTCCAAATACCCAACTGATCCATCAGGACTCTTCAGTGCAATTGGACACATACACCCTGGGAAAAACCCCGGAGAGACCGATTACATGCCAGTACTATGGTAACCGTAGGGGTGCAATTCCTAAGAAAAAGCAGCCCATTGTAAAAAAGACTGGAGTTAGATCAGTCAAAAGCCACAGAAAACATGTAACTCATCAAGCCCAAAGGACGTTGAGACGCAAAGCCTAGCTGCAGTACTCGACTCACCTATGCAGCTGGGTAATTTTGATGGAAAACTTGTGTCAGGCACAGGTCCTTCCAGGGAAGAACTATTGACATGGGAGGACTGCCTATGCACGAAAATAATTGCACAATTGAGTGCCATGCTACGTCCACTGGAAGAAAGACTTGCCAGTATTGAAAGCCAACTATTTAACTTTGAACAAGTAACAGTGGCCACCTTAAATAGTTTGGTTAACAATGCACTAGTTCAGAGCAATAGGAATCAGTCAATAGAAATGGGAGGAGTTGCGACGCAGGAAAACCTTGCCTCATCTGTGATAAAACAAGTTGCCGTTAATCTCATTGAACCCACGGGGGAGCAAATGTATTGCCAAATTTATTGGGTATATTTATTTTACAAAACAAGGGAACCCAAGGTGCAATCGATAGGGACCTATGGGCAGTACTTTTTAACAGAGACAGTGGTCCCTAAGCAAACAAAATTGATTCAATGAATATAGACTGGATAGTTCTATATTAACGTCCAGCCGGACAGTTTTATTTAAATGGATGATTGATTATATCAAAATCTAAAAATTGTAAGTGGGACACTAGCTGGTGCCCGACTAAACACACTCCACAAAAGGAAACATACAACACAAATTGTAGGCAAAACAAGAGGCAGTCTGATTGGCATAAATTATACACAGACTAATCATGAACTACACATATGCACATATAAAATCTCAATGCATTAGTTACATTTGTGTATGCTGTCGACGACGTTTCGAACTACAATTAAGAGTTCATCTTCAGGACTATTGATCCTTTGCCTAATCTGAATGGCTGAGCTAAATTCGCATGCCAATAATACATTATTCAATTTGCCAACAAATAAACAAAGAAAAACACAAGGATAAGAGAGAAAGGGGAATAAAAACAGTACATTAGAAGTTGGCATATCAGATTAACCACAGTGTTTATCACATTTTTATATATATATAGCCACTGTATTCTCTCCAACAATTATAGTGACAAACACCAATAGTAATTCAAACATTACAGCCAATGTGACTTGATGCAAGCCAAAGTGAGAAATTTCATATAACCTTAATGTGGGTAATAACGATGACCGCAGTGTGTGATACAAAGCTGCAAATAACATAACCGCGCCGTGCGCGCCGAAATGGGAAATTTCATATAACCTTATTGTGGGTAATGATGACCACAATGTGTAATACAAGGCTGCAATTAAAATAACCGCGCCGTGATCGCCGTGTTGTAAGGAATGAGGGGGGTGGGGGGGGGGGGGGGGGGAACCAGTGTAATTAGAGACAACTGGCTGTTTCGCATGCAGAGACACCAATTTTATCACGCACTCCGCATTTCACCACTGTTGTATTGACAGGATACTTTACGCGATGAATTAACGAGTGTTTTAATGACTAGCGCTTACCGAGCACGTCAGGGTGGTGAAGGGAACGACTCGTATATAAAGATAGTTCCACGTTGAAATCCACCGTTATAATCCCTGGGGGTGTAAAATATATACAGGGTTATATTTACCCACTGTGTAATTAAGGCTACTCCGCGATGAGTTCAATGCACGGGCTTACCGGGATTAATTTGCAAAACGTCCAAGGCGGTCGGCACACCACCATAGAGTAAGGATGCCACGGTCCTGAGTAAAAGTCCGGAAGCCTAATGACGGACAACAAAAACCCACAGAAATAATAAGTGACCTGTGTCATATAGTGTGAACCAACGAGTTTAGGCGCTATAGTTATTGCGCTTACCAGGTACCGGTGCGTGAGGGATCCACAATGGGGGTTCTATTTCCGCAGGGGTCGATACCCTACAATCAAGGGAATTACATATAAGTCAAACTAATTCCGACTTAGTAAGGTCTGGAAAAAGAGGATACGTCAAGTAAAGACTCACCGAAACTATTCAGAATAGCAGGTCCTCAATGGGGGTCCGTTCTGCTTGCGGCTGAATTCGCGCTAGAAGCTAAACGCCGCGCATGCTCAAATACTGCTTGGAGCAAGCCAACAGTATATTCAATGTAATCGTGACGGCCATTTTGGAGTGGTTACCTAGGGTATCATTATTATTACGGCGTGATTAGTTGCTGATCTCAGCTTATATTGACGGGGTCATTTCTGCAATACGTGTTAACCGTGACAGTTTCAATAGTGCAAATTATAACAAGAATTTAAAAATGAAATTATGTAAATTAATTGAAGCAGAATAACAGTGTAACCCTTATATTCCAGAACAATTAGCTGTACCATTTGCATCAAGGACTTTCCAAACAGTGTTTAAGCATACACATGGACAGAAAAAACAATTTTCGATCTTGCTTTCTGATCTCAATTAGTAGGAACAAGCCTTAATGATTGCAGGACAGATTGGGGGGGAGGCGAAAGGTCTTCACAGCAATGAGGTCCAGTCCTCCTGCCTGTTCAATCCTTCATGCAAACTCCGTGGCTTCAAGATCCAGTATAGCTCCTCCTTATTTAGAAGTTGCTAGAGGTTAGCACCACGGGGAGGTTGCTTGACCAAGGAAATGACAGTCCACTCAAAATCAAGTTCTGTATGGCCCATGTCCATAAAATGGTCAACTAGAGTAGCATTTGGGGTGTGACATCGAATACGGCTCTTATGTTGACACATCCTCAGTTTTACTTTTTGCGTGGTTTGTCCGATGTAAATTCTGGGACAGGTACATATAATAGCATAGATTACATTATTACTATTACAATTTGTCAATTGTTTCCGGACATGTCTTACATCATTAAAAGAAAATTATTTTCCTTCTACTGTACTCCCACACATTGTACAATTTCCACATTTAACATGGCCTGTGATCCGAGGATATGGGCATTACCTCAGATGACAGATTGATTTCGTTGATTTTGAGGTACTGTCTAGGGTGGACAGTGATCATAACGCACTGAGCCTGAGGATAGAGTGCCCACGGCCCAAGACAAATGGAAAGGATATAGCCCTGGATGCGGTAGAAGGGTTGGTCATAACCAACAACAGGCGCAGAACTAAGTGGGATAGACTGGTTGTATCACGAGATGTACTACCCAAACTATATAGTGCAATTGTACCTTTCTTTGAGAAGGTGGGCTCTTTAATTTCTCAGCCCGCGGTACCAGATTTTAACGATAACATGCAGAGTGTGCACCAGGATCTAGTAGCTTGTTTAGCAGAATTTCTTAATCCCCCGGGCTCCAGCAGGAGGCGTACGGTTTCTGTTTCTTCGTGGTACAACACCTCTTGTAGGAAGGCAAAATCAGAGCTTATCGGGGCCCTTAAAGATGGGAGAGATAAAATAATTATTCTCTCCCTAAGATCACAATACAAAGAAATAATGAACCATGCTAGGAAGGAGTGGGACATGGATAAATGGTCCAATCTCCCCTCCTCATTAGATGCTAGAGATGCACGTAGATTCTGGGCTATAGTCAATACAGGGTCAGGAGAGCCCAGACCCGTAGTTGAACCCAATATAGAGGCGGGGTGTCTGGGAGCTCCATTTTAAGTCCCTGTACGCAGTAGCTGCAGATGTAGAGAGTCCACTGGTAGATATATCCAAACCGGGGGAAGGTAATGAGCATGAATTCTCAGTCGAAGAAGTCTCCATTGCCATAGGGAAATTGTCCATGGGTAAGGCCCCTGGCCTAGACAGGCTTCCCGGTGACTTATTCAGGGATCAACCGTTGATTTGGGCCCCTTATCTTTGTGCCCTTTTCAATGCGATTTTGGGAGGTATGGAGATACCAGGCACTTGGTTAGGAGCGGAGATTGTCCCAAGCTTTAAGAAGGGCTCTCCTCTGCTTCCAACCAATTACAGGCTTATTAGCCTCATAGACTTACCTCAAAAAATCTTCTCTAGACTAATTCTGGTTCGTTTGCAAGAGTGGATCGAGGAGCATGATATCCTCAGTTACTACCAGGCTGGATACAGAAAAAAACATCTACTGTGGACCAGATCTTCCGCCTCATAATGCTATTCTGGAAGACGGCAATACTGGAGGTTGGCAGCCTCTATATGGTCTTTGTGGACCTTTGGTCCGCGTATGACCTAGTACAAAGGGGCAAACTGTGGGCAGTGCTCTTGGACATGGGAGTTCCAAACGCGACATTGGTGGTACTGATGAGGCTGCATACACAAAACTATGCACAGGTTAGATGTGGGAGAGATGGGTTTGGAGAGGGTACAGACTTTTCAATACCTGGGGGTGACGATCAATGAAAATCTTTCCTGGGGTCCCCAACAGGTGAAATCTCAAATCAAACTCTCCCAATTAGTGGGTGGTATTCTCAAAATAACAAATACATCCACTTTCAAGTCAGTAAGCCCCGCACTGGAGATCTACAAGGTCAAGGCGAGGGCATCGGCCCTCTACGGTGGGGAACTTTGGGGGCACTTCTGTAGACCGGAAATTGTTAATGTGGAGAATAAGTTTATGAGGTAGTTATTTGCACTCCCACAAAGCACTCCTCTCCTCCCATTGAGATTGGATTTCGGACTGAGTTTTATCCAGGATGAGCTAGCCCTGAAACCTTTAAGGTTTTGGCGCAGGTTATGGATAACCCCAGAACTGTCCAAGTACAGGCTTGAACTAAAGGATGTGCTGTGTCATGGTAGAGCGGCAAAAATTCCCTGGCTTGTATTCGTGAAAAACGAACTAGGGAAAATGGGACTATCGGGCCTCTGGTATGATCCAGAACGGGCAAGCAGGGGGGTTTTCTGGTAAAATGATTGTGAAGTCCTTCATGGATTACAAACAGAATATATGGCTGCATGACTCCAAAGCTGGCTCTTTGACAACAACTTTTTTAACACTCAAACACTCTTATGCCTTTGAGGAGTTTTTGGATGTTATTTATCCAGTAGGAGCAAGGAAGCTTTATATCCAATGGAGGCATGGTACACTACCAATAGGGGCATTTGTGGGTAAGTGGTCGTCTTCTACGTGTAAATCCTGTCCTGGATGTGGCACGACCATGCTCTTCTTCTGTCCCGCTTATAGAAAGGCCAGAAAGTATTGGCTGGTACCCCTGTGCAAGAATATGGGATTTGATAAATGCTCCGTCGCATTGAGAGTCTTTAAGACTGACACATCACCCCATGTAGTGTTTGCACTCTCTAAGTTCCTTTTAGCAATGTGGTCCAAAAGATGTTCCCTTATCACAGCGCTACCCAGGGGAGAATCTACAGTGATTGCATAATTTGATTGTTAATCTACCTTTATGAAATGATAATTTTATCCTTTTGTCACGTACACTGTTTTTAACTGTAATTTTTTATGACTGAAAAACGTCGAAATAAAGATCCAATGATGATTATTTTTATCTTGGAATCTGCCCTAGCCGTTCCAATTTTCTGCAATCAGTTACTGCATTCATGAAAACAGTCGGCCTGCTTGAGTTCTCTAGCTTCAGTACCAATCTGAATGTTCTTCACATTTTGTCACCTTGCAGCGTGCATTGTACACTAGACAACACTGATTAGCAGTTCTTTTAAGTTACAAATGGTTCTGAATCCTGCAAGGAGTTTTACCACCCTGATATCGGTCCTCGCCATAATGGTGTTGTGAGCATAATAGAGCAAGGGAAACACCATACCAGATAAATTAAATGGTTGTTTTGAGAACAGAACAATGCTTCCTATGTGTCTTTTATACAGACATTAACGTGGAGTTTCGAGCTGACCCTTGCTGACCCCTTTCTACAGGGAAGAGCACTTATTTTCCTTTTTCCTCCAGGCTCTGCACTTAGTGTTCTGTAGTGATCCTGGGTCGATACTCTTCATTTAGTTTTTTTAGCATTTTTACTCAAGCACTTGATTGAAGGCTGCCTCGAGATCAGAAAAGGAAAGATAAATAGCTTCTCCACCATAGGTACAGTATTTCCGTATATCGATGTACAAGCCAAAGATCAGTTCTGTTGGGTACATATTGCAGTGGTGTGAAATGAAATTAAATGAACATTTATAAAGCGCATGAAACGCAAGGGTATCTGAGTACTAAGCCCAGCAGGACTCGATAAGACAGACCCGGCACCACAACTTAGGAGCAAAAAAGCCGTGTTTTCAGAGATTTTTTTAACACCACAAAAGCATCAAGGTTAGCAGTGTGGGCAGATAAGGTGTTCCATGTCTTTGCAGCAGCCTTCAAAGAGGAACAGCCAGCCCACCTGACCGTGCAAAACCTAGGAACCCCCATTTTCCACCCAATTACCAGTTGTTTCTTGGATTCTTTTTTGTACTCCTTCTTACCTGCCAACCACCCCCCTCTTCGCCCCCCCCCACACTGAATTGCTTAGGAATATTTGGTAGTAGTTTGCTAGCGGGTGTGATGTATTGCCTTTGTATACCTCCGTATGAATTCCAGTGTTACCGAATGAGACTGTATGCATTTTCAGGTGAGCACATTCTCTAACCAATCTTGACCACCTGTGCTTGGACGATTGAATTATGTTTGCATAAAACAGTAACCTGATACTGGCCAAAGTAGAAATATATGTGGATACCGCATAATAATCAATTATGTCTTTTTTTTGTTTGTAAATCTTACCATCTCAAACCTAAGTTGCTGGATTAAATGGCGGGTTAGACTTTCAGTGTATCAGTACTTTGTGTGAGAATGGAGTTCATATAGAATTTTAGGTTGTTAAAGCTTAGATGTAAATAACTTAGGTTTATCCTTCTTCACCTTTTATACGTATTCCTCCAACAGTGTCTGGTGGTCTTGAAAGTTTTTTGGGTTTTTTAAAGCTTTTTAGTTATATAAATTCTGCATCTCTTGAGTGATTAATTGTATGATGTTTTAACATGTTAATCGGTCGATCTTTTGATACCCATGAGATCGCTCCTTTCGCTTTCCCTAATTTTTAGTTGGACACAATTGGTAGAACATCATTACTAATAAAGGGTAAAATATACACCTCGTGGGGCACAGTTCAGGCCTTTGGGACTGTGCAATAAACCCAAATAAAGTAGGCTACTCATACTGTTGAAGTAACGGTGCATCTATAAATCTGAGGCAGATTTATTCTCCAGGAGCCATCAGAAATCGTTTTTCATTTTTCAGTCTCACTCAAGCTAAAAGTGCTTGCGTTGTATTTTAATGGGAAACTAGATCTGCTGAAGCTTAAGTTGCCGGACTCTGCGATACAGTAAGAGGAGCAAGCCTTAATCTATACAACTGTCTAGTTGTCCCTTCTTCCATTGCGGATGAAATGAGCCTTGGATTGACCTACTCTCCACTATGCTCACAGGAATAGCCATTTTGCTCATAACCTCCATACTGCAGTAGTCAAGTCAAGTCAAGTCAGAGAATTTGTATAGCGCACTACATACCCAGAGGGTCTCAAGGCGCTTAAGGAGGGGTGGGGAATCACTTGTCAAATATCCACGTTTTAAGTTGCTTTCTGAATGCTAGGTGGTTCTGGGTAAGGCGAAGGTAGGTGGGAAGTGAGTTCCAGGTTTTAGCTGCCAGGTAGGAGAAGGATCTACCTCCCATGGTGGTCTTGTTGATGCGAGGTACAGTGGCAAGGGCTTGGTTGGAAGATCGAAGCTGGCGGGAGGGGGCGTAGAAGGACAGTCGTGTGTTGAGGCATTCTGGTCTGATTTCGTAGAGTGCTTTGTGTGCGTGGGTAAGGAGCCGGAAAGTGATCCTCTTATTGACGGGAAGCCAGTGGAGGTTTTTCAGGTGACCAGAGATATGTTCTTTACGCGGGATGTCTAATATGAGCCTGGCTGAGGCGTTTTGGATTCGTTGGAGTTTTTTCTGGAGTTTAGCGGTAGTCCCGGCGTAGAGGGTGTTTCCATAGTCCAGTCGGCTCGTGACCAGAGCGTGGGTGACCGTTTTCCTACTTTCGGTGGGGATCCAACGAAATGTTTTTTTGAGCATGCGAAGAATGTTGAAGCAGGATGAGGAGACGGCGTTGACTTGTCTGTTCATTGAAAGTGAGGAATCCAGGATGACGCCCAGGTTCCGTGCATGGTCTGTCGGGATGGGTGCTTTTCCAAGGGCTTCTGGCCACCAAGAGTCGTCCCATGCGGAGGGGGAGGTACCTAAGATGAGGACTTCTGTTTTATCTGAGTTCAGTTTCAGACGGCTGTGTTTCATCCATTCGGCTACTTCTTTCATTCCTTCGTGTAGGTTCGTTTTGGCGGTGCTAGGGTCATTGGTGAGTGATAGGATCAGTTGAGTGTCATCCGCGTAGGAGATGATGTTGAGCTTGTGTTGGCGGGCGATGGCCGCGAGGGGGCTCATGTATACGTTGAAAAGGGTGGGGCTGAGTGAGGATCCTTGTGGTACGCCGCAGATGACTTCAGTGGCCACTGACTTGAATGGTGGAAGGCGGACTCTCTGGGTTCTTCCGGTGAGGAACGAGGTGATCCATTCCAGTGCTTTTCCTTGGATTCCGATGTTTCTGAGGCGCTGTAGAAGGGTGCTATGGCAGACTGTGTCGAAGGCTGCGGAGAGGTCGAGGAGGATGAGGGCGACTGTGTCTCCATTGTCCAGTAGAGTTCGAATGTCGTCTGTTGCTGCGATGAGGGCGGTCTCAGTGCTGTGTTTTGCTCGGAAGCCGGACTGTGAGGAGTCGAGGGATTTGTTGGCTTCGAGGAAGGCGGCGAGCTGGTTGTTGACAGCTTTCTCGATGACTTTGGCCGGGAATGGAAGGAGCGAGATGGGGCGGTAATTTTTGAGTTCGGTGGGGTCCGCTGTGGGTTTCTTCAGAAGGGCGCTGAGTTCAGCGTGTTTCCAGCTTTCCGGGAAGGTGGCGGATTTGAAGGAGCAGTTGATGACGTCTCGGAGGTGCAGTGCTATGATGGAGTCTGCTTTGTTGAAGATGTGGTGGGGGCATGGGTCTGTG
Source organism: Lissotriton vulgaris (assembly GCF_964263255.1). Taxonomy (NCBI): domain Eukaryota; kingdom Metazoa; phylum Chordata; class Amphibia; order Caudata; family Salamandridae; genus Lissotriton; species Lissotriton vulgaris. Next base: position 1,129,588,487 of record NC_141691.1, read on the forward strand.
GGGGATCCTGAGTGGATGGAGTTCATCAGGCGGATGGTGTCCTCAGTGGAGATTGGGTTCCAGTCATTAAGGATGTTCGAGGGGGGTGGAGGTTCAGCAGATGGTTGGGTGGGTTGGTCTTCGGGTTGGTTGTCGAAGCTGTTGTGGATGTCTGCAATTTTGTTGTGGAAGAATGAGGCTAGGGAGTCGCAGAGTGCTTGAGAGGGGGTGATGTCGTTAGAGTTGGCCGCGAGAACCTTTTCTGGCATAAGAAGGTGTTTCGTAAGTCTTCATAATAGTTATCTCTGGTTCTGATGTGCAAACAAAAGTTCCCAAAAACTAGTGTGTTCCAGATCAATGGGTGCAATCTCCAAGTTTCCCCAGGGATAGGGGACCCCCCCCCCCACACACACATTTTGGTGAGGGGCAACATTATTCTTCTGCTTTACAAGAGATGGTCATGATCTGATCCCACTCACTCCTTTAACAAATGCCATACAGCACTAGAGACCCAAAATAGTGTATCAATGATCCCCTTCCCCGTCTGCAAAGATCAGAGTGACCTCTGCGCTAGATTGTTGACTTGTTATAGCACTGGTTGGTGCTTCTGTAGTCATCTTTGCATGAGAGGACGCTTGAATATTTTCTCATGGAGATTAGCAACTATAAATACTCATAATCGTGTATTACTGTCAAGCTCAGTTAATACTGAATTACGACAGTACTCCATTATCGATCATTTCGAACGTCAGCCTTTCCACATGCTATAAAGAGCACAGACTCCAAAAGCATCATCAAATAAACTATACCACTGGAGAAAACTAGAAGGATTTGGAGCTGTAAACACAGCACAGCAGAAATAAAACGCATCATCTGGTGCCTGTGAATGTGCTTGGATCAATGATTGGAATCTGCAAAATGGGAAATGAGGTACTTAACCCAAAAATCACTTTACCAAAAACAAATAACTGTTTTATAGAAGATTTTTCACATTTGAAGCATCATGCATGACCAGTTTCACTGTATTAATGTTATTCTATATTTTATATGTGATTTGCCATGCATCCACAGAATACCATGTTAGCCAAACACAAGACATTACATCTAGAAGAGATCTATAAGCATTAGATTGTTAGTCTCTTACCTCTTTTAATGCATGGTGTTTTGGGGATATTCTACAACACTAATCTAACAGTAACAAGAAAATACACGAACCATCAACCATTTTTAAACTGTTCTGCTACAACGCCTCTCAAAACCTTTGCTCAAGAAAAGTGTCTTTATGTTTAGTAATCTGCACGGGAGAGCAGTCTTTAACATGTTATCTCTCATCAGGCAACTTTCACTAGAGTACGTCAGATACGCACACAGTCGCAGAAGTATTTTCTACATTTGAACAGAACTCTTCCTAAAATTAGCCCTTCTCATAAAACCTCCTTCCAAATTTCTACCATACACTGACATCAAAATAAAGTGAGCAGAATATTGCTGCCTTTGCTTTCTTAACATTTCAACATAGTCGGATAAATATTCAGTTAATTGTTCGAATATTTACAGCCCTTATGAAATTCTATTTACATTACTAATTAAAATAATTACTAGACAATACATTTAAAAGAACACCCCACATAGCATAATATAGTATTAGAGCCCGACCTAGCGGGCTTTACTGGCCATTAAAGGCCGGCTCCAGTGTTAAAGGCTAAGCCCTTTTTTTGTAAAGAAACTTTATTGTTCATTTGAAAATGAGGCATCGTACAAAATATGTGCTTGCTCCACATGGCATTAGTTCGAGATTACTTTGTGAATGTCCATGCTCTGACTCCATCACTTCAGGAGCTTTAGTATTAGATGTTGGCTGAGCACATGCCTACAAACAAGACAATAAGTAATGTAACCCCCCTCCCACCTCTAAACAATAACTCCCCCCGCCCTCTATCCCCCTTCCCTCCCCCCAGGCGTATCTTGAGTTATTAAGCACCCGTATCCCTCTTTGCGATATCGTCCAGTTGCTCCAGTCTAAACCATTTGAACTTTGAAAGTCCCACTTAGGCTTCCACTGGGAACACATTCCTCAGTCCTCCCGACTCTCCACCTATGCATTGTAATGCATGAAATCACCCATCCGCCCCGACTATTCTCGGTCTCACTCTTCTGAGATTTCATTGAGCAGCTTCAATTGCAATGCTAAAGCCTCCCATGCCCTTGCTGCTTCTAGTGCCGTCTCACTCCCATTTCTCCTAACATTTTGTAAGCGGACCGTTCCTTCGCTGCCTGCTCAAATTCTGTTATCCATCTAGGTATGCTGGGATGCCCTCGCTTTCCAATGACTTGTGATAGCTCGTTTTGCTAGTACTGGGCCTTGATCTTGAACTTTGCTGGTGATCTTGTTCTTAGGCGTATGTGGGAATCTCTGTAGCAGGCATAATCCTGCTGTCTTAGTCACTTCTTTCTCAGTTATTTCCGCTAAATATTCTGTCACCTACCGCCAATAATTCTCTATTTCCGGGCAGCTCCAGAACATATGGGGGCACTCTGCTCCTACTTCGTCACACCGGGGACATATGGCCATGGCCGTGTTAAAATACTTGTTTATGCGCCTGGGGTAAGATACGACCTATGGAATATGTAAAAATGTACCTGCTGAAATTAGGCATTTCTAGGGACCTTACTGACCCGCTCAGTTAACTCTCCCCATGTTTAATCCTCCAAGGGTTCTCCTAAGTCCTCTTCTCATTTCTGTTGTAGTTCACTAAGTGGAAGAAGTACTGCACAGCTCTGTTTCCTTTACAAGCAGGTTACCGCCTTAACCTTCCCGGCTGCCTTTACCACATATTGACAACCCTCATTTAATCCAGGTTCAGTTAGGCCCATCCCCCAATGCTTACATATTGCTGCAGTTAAGGCCGCATGAAGCAAGAAATCACCCCTGGTATTCAATTTTCTCGCTAAAGTCAGCGAATGGTAATAGCATGCCGTCTTGATAAAGTTGCCCTATGGTGAGTACTCCACTCCAGCTTCTTCCTGTGCTTCTAGCTTCCTCCAGTATGGTCTGAGGCAGTGCCATGCAATATTTTAATGGTATATCTGGCGCATACGGGTGCCTCACTTTAGCACTTTGCAACCTCCTGATCCAGCATTTGTGGGCATGAAGTGCTTCCGCATTCAATTCTCTCTGATATAGTTAGTTTCAATACTATTCTGGAAAGGAGATCCAGAACGGGCATCAATCGCCTCTCTGTATTGTTCCCCGAAGTTAGCTGGACACCCATTTCGTCAGCCATTGCATTGGAGCTGCTATATAATAGTATTCAAAATCCGTCACCGCATGTTCCCCCTCCATCTTGGGCCTCATTAAGGTTGTCAAAGCCACTCACCTCCTACCTGCCCCCCATAGGAATTCCGTCACCATTGTCTGTAGCTGTTTGAACCAATACGCAGGGATCCATATAAAGGTGAGGGCCTTTAACAAGGGAGCGGGCCTTTAATGGCCAATAGAGCCTGCTAGGAGGACTATAAGGCTATTCGAGCATTTTGCCTCTAGAGGGCAGAATGTTCTAATTAGTAAAAACAAAGGCCTCTCTGAGCCTGAGGGGATTTAAATCCCCTCCGAGCTCTGAGAGGCCTTTGTTCATAGCAGTAGCTGTAAAAGGAAAAACACGCTGAAATGTTGCTCCCTGGGCTTGTACCAGCCAGTAGAAGCCCGGAGCGCTCCATTGTCTACAATGGAGTGCTCAACATTCCAATGTTCTAACATTAGTTCACCTATCTTCAGAGAAGCCAGCTGACATTTTTTTTAATTTATAGATAAAAAGAGTTGACGTATACTTTATTATCTAAAGTACTGCTACTACAAAATTAGAACTCTGTTCAGTTCCTTGATTGCAACCTTCGTAAACGTTAAATATCAATAAGACAGTTGTGCGAATTAGCCCTTAAGGCACAAAAAAACAGCTCCCCTGCATATTCTAATGCGAAGTGTTCTAAACATGGGATGCAGCCAAACTTTTCTTGGCGTTTGCAGTTCCTTACAGATACAAACTATTTTGATTAAGGACTTTAGGAGGGGTGGTATAATCTGCATTGGCTATCCGTGGTGCCAGTGAATCTACATACCTGTATGCCTTCAGAGGACTCAACCCAAATCTTAGCCTAAAGAGTTGATGTCAGGGCTGTTTACAGTGGCTGTTTTGGGTAGATTGGCATACTCAAGGGATTTACTACCAGTTCCTCATGCAACTTCTTGTCAATGCAGAAGAAGTCTAAATCAGCAGATAAACTTTTCGCTTGCTTGACCAAATACCTTTGCTAATTATGTATGTGGGAGATATAAAATGTAGTGCTTGTATAGTGCACAAATCACCCCCAAAGGGGTCTCAAGGCGCTGCACACATACCGCTATGGAACCCTTCCTGGCTTTTCCCTGTGAAGTGCCCACTCCTGGGCACCCCCAAGGTGAAGCCAGGCATCCTAGCGCTGTTGGCGCCGTTGTGGAGATTAAGCAAGCTATTGCCCAGAGTTGCAGAGTGGGACCCATGATTAGAATAGGCACCGAGGCGAGAATTATCAGGTCCGGGGAAATTGAGCTCAAGACCCGCCGAGGCGGGAATTGAACCCTGGTCCTGGCCAGACCTCTGCATCAGGGTCTGCTGCTCTAACCATTGAGCTACACTTCCCCCCCCCCCCCCCCAACCTAACCTATTGATACCTCTAGGTTGCATAGTGAGGTATTAAAATATTGGTGCCCTGAGGACGTCTCTTGTTTTAATACTTGCCACAAATACAATTTCATAGTCCCTACCGTGGTCCTCTTTTATTTTGCACGACATGAAGAAAATCTTCCATTCAATATTAACTGTTGTTGGGCGAGATTGATTTCTAGTTGACATTGCTGCCAAGGTTTCAGATTGCTATGTGTGACGTTTTCATAATTTCAGTGTAATTATGAGTGACATTTCAACGACTGAGTGACACTATCTCCGTCACCACTGACCAGAGTCACCCCACCATCACCAGCACAGACCAAACATAGCTGCCAAGATTTCAGTATGCATGAGTAACATTTCTCTGTTTTCAAGTCATCTATGAGTGATATTCACATCTCATTAGTTGCACTTTATAAGGAGCAGTGGATTAAGAAAATGTATGATACAAAAACGAAAATCTTGTTTTAGTAAATGCAGTGTAGTACCTGGATTAAATACACCACTCACACCTGCCTGGGGTACTGTGGGATTTTTTAAAGTTGCCCTGCACCCTTTCCTACTGTACCATACCTTCCTGTAATATATTTAATAAAATGCAGCAGGTAATCTATACCAAAAAAACACTGTCTTATCTCCGTGTCGTCCTGCATATACACTCTGGGCTGCAAGTTAGAAATTAATTTTGTTGTAAAAAAATGTTACACTAGTTCGGTATTTTAGTGTTGCAATTGATACGCATTACCCGAATTTAATAACCACAGTTTTCCGATCTCTGAAGTACTTACTCAGTTGTCACCAGCCATTGCCCTGTACATTTATCACTGCTGCCTACCAAATAGTTGCTGGTGTCTGGCCGCAATCTCACGCTGGCCTGGGCTGTCTCCCAGGTATAGTGCAGCCAATCTTCTTTCTGGGACGGGGGATGGCAGGAGCTTCAACTGGAGCTGTTGACAGCATGGGCTTATCAAGGTCGCACATAAAGACTTGAGTGGACTGCCGACCGAAAAAGGCAAACACTGTGCCCTCGATCCAAAAACCACAGTAATTGGGCTGGGGGGGGTCAGGAGCTGCGAAGGTGACATTTTTGACAACTGTCGTGTCGGCGAGAGCAGGAAACACACAAGAGACGGTAGGGGCAGTCAGCGTCTTTCTTTATTTGCCTGTATACATATATCTGGATGTCGCGCTATGCATGAGCCGCGCTCGTGGTCCCCTGACCTATCACCCCGAGGTCCTACGTGTAAGTGATCCCTGACCCCCTCCCCTGACCGGATGTTGTGTCCGGTGTCCCTGTCCCCCTGACCCTGAGCCCCAGGGTCCTAGTGCCATCATGTGGGCACGACATCTCCCCCCTTGTTGCAAACAAAGTTTCTTGCCAATTGTCCCCATGACTCGTGACAGTGATAGTAGAGAGAGATGGAGAAGAGAGAGAGCGAGAGAGAGAGAGAGAGAGAGAGAGAGAGAGAGAGATAGATAGATATGTGTGTAGTGATAGTCCCCTCACATCTCTTCGATCAGTCTCTTGGTCTTTTTACACTCTCGCCTTGGTCGCTGTTCTCCCATGGCTGGTGATGGATCTTCTCGCGATGTCTCTCTGGTCAGTTCTTTATTTGGCGTGTCTTCTTCTTTTTCGGTTTTCACTTCCTTAAAGTGGGAACTGTTTCTTGTGATCTGGCGTTGGCCGGCTGCGGCTGTGATCATAGGCCCGTTCACTTTCACCACCTAAGCGGATCCTTTGCGAACGCGCTGTCTGACTTCCTCACTTGCCGCTGTTTCACAAACACCATGTCCCCTTCCTCTATCTTGTCGTTCGTTACGTGCCTTCTTTGATCGGCGTATTCTTTCATTTTCTCTTTCTGTCCCTTGTCTCTGATGGCGATGTCTTTCTGTTCTGCTTTTTCTCCTTCTTTTATCTGCGGCAGTCTTGTTATGCTCACTCGCCCTAGTACCAATTCAATGGGGCACTTCCCTGTGGAACTGTGTGGTGTGTTCCGATAGTCCCTCAGTACCTGGCACAGGGCTTGTCTGATCGAAATTTCGGTCAGCTTTGCTCTCTGCAAGGCCTTTTTGATGGTCCCCATGAACCGCTCAGCCATCCCGTTTGTTTGCGGCCACAGTGGTGTTATTCGTCTGTGATGTATGCCTAGGTATGCAATGAACCTCTTGAATTTTTCGCCTGAGAATGGTGGGCCATTGTCTGTTTTCAATGTTTACGGCAAACCCCATGCTGCAAAAATGTCATCCAGCACTGGCAGCGTAGCGTTCGCCGATGTTGATGACACTGGCTTTACTAGGGGGAACCTTGAGTACTCGTCTATCACGACCAGAAAATAGCTTCCTGTTTCTAGCGGCCCGTAGAAGTCTGCTGCCAGTTCTGTCCACACAGCCTGTGGTAGCGGGGACATTTGCAGGGGTTCCGGTTTTGGCGGTGGTCCTGTTATTTGACATACGTGGCACTTTGTCACCATCTCTTCCACCATGCTATCAAGTCCCGGGAACCACACTTTTTCCCGCAGCATCTTTTTGGTGGCTACCATGCCCCGGTGTGACTCGTGTGCCAACTCCACTGTTTTTCTTCTCAGCGTTTGGGGTATCACTATTCTCGTGCCTCTCATTATTGTTCTGTTTTCACATTCTGACAATTCCTCATTTATTCTTTTAAATGCCAGCAGTTCTTCTTTGTCTATTCCTCTTCCTACGCACATGTTGCTGTTCACGTGTCTTCATCGTTGCGCCCTATTGATCCTCATTGCCTCTTGCATGGTGTCGTCCTGTTTCGTTTCTTGTTTCAGTTCACTCGCTGTTATTGTTGCAGGTGTACTCAGTTTCAGTGCAAAATTCAGCTACTCTTCTGCCATTGTGGTCGCTTGTGAGTCTTGTGGTAGGGGGTGTCTTGACACGTAGTCTGCTGGGTTTTGCTCTTTTCCCGGCTTGTGAATTATTTTAAAATTGTAATCCATGAGCCTGATTCCCCACCTCTCTATTCTTGGCGGTATCTTTGCATTCGGGTTGCCATATATTGTTATCAAGGCCTGATGGTCCGTTACGATCGTGAACGGCTTTCCGTATACGAACATGTGGTAATGTTCACAGGCCCATACCACTGCCAGGCTCTCTTTCTCGGGTTGTAAATATCCTTTCTCAACTGCTGTCAGACTCTTGCTCCCATACGCGACGATGTGTCTTGGGGAATCTCTCCCGGGCTGATGTTGTGCTAAAATTGCTCCCAACCCCATGGGGCTTGCATCCACTGTCAGCTCAGTGCATAGTTTCGGGTCGAAGTAGGCCAAATGATCCACTGCTGTCACTGCCCTTCTTATCTCCTCAAACCCTTTGTCACTCTCGCTGGTCCACTGAAAATTTTGTCCTTGTTTCGTCAGCTCTCCCAGTGGCGCGCTGACGGTGGCGAAGTCCTTAATGTAGCGCGCGCAGTAACTTGCTAGCCCCAGAAACGATCTCACTTCTGCCACGTCTGTGGGCTTCTTTGCTTTTTCCAGTGTCTCTACCTTGTAGTGGTCTGGCCGCATTCCTTTTTTGGAAAAAATGTGACTGAAGAACACTAGCTCATTCCGCCCCAGTTCGCATTTATCTTCATTTAGCGTTAGGCCTGCTTCTTCCAGATGTGAGCATACCTCTCTTAAGGCCATCTCGTGTTCTTCGTCCGACTAGCCGAACACCAGGATATTGTCACTGTAGTTCAGGCTGTTTTTGACCGGCCTGATGATTTGACGAATTGTCTCTTGAAAAATTTCTGCAGCCGATGCTCAACTATTTGTACCTAAATAGTCTGAGGTGAGTGGAGAACGTCGTGATATACCGCGACTGGGGGTCTAGTTCAAGTTGGTGGTACCCCTTGCATAGATCCAGTTTTGAGAATCGTCTCGTGCCTGTGAGACAGCTAATCATGTCGTCTAGGTGTGGGCCTGGATGTCGCTCACGTTCAATTGCCTTGTTCGGGATCCTCATGTCCACACATATTCTTATCTTCGATTTGTCTTTCTTTGGGACGGCCACGATGGGTGATACCCACGGTGTCAGTCCATCCGCTGGTTCTATGATGTCCTGTTTTAGTAGGGATTCCAGCTCTTCCTCTACTTGTGGCTGTAGGTGTATGGGCACCCTTCTGTGATGTTGCGCAACTGGTCTTATTGTTTCATCTATGTGCAATGCTATCTGCCGTCCTTTCAGCTTCCCTAACCCTTTTATCAGTTTTTGATAATCCTTTAGAATGTTTTTCTTTTCTGACATCCGATAGGTCATTTCCATCAGCCCATCGCTTGTGCTGTGACGTTGCTCAGCAAGCATGCGCTGGAATGTCTCCTTTGAGTACATGTATCTGTTCCTTAATTCTTCTTTGAATTTCCCCAAGTTGATCACTGGTCGCTTTGCACCCCATGTGAAGACTTTCACTCGGGATGGCTTCAGAGTCGGCTTCACTTCCATCTTCTCGTATTCAGAGACGCACATGATATTGCGCGTTGCGCCACTGTCCAAAACAAATGTGGCATCGTGTGACCCCACTTTTATTGTTACTGATTCTGTTTTCTTTATTTTCTTCTTGTCCACCAGGCATATTGTTTCATCGCACTCTTCTTCATCTTCCTCTGAGTCTGTGTTGACCTCTGTCATGAGGTATAGCCGCTCCGTTTTCTCTTCTTCGCAATCTTCCCCTGATTCTGCGGACAAATTTCTCACTCCTGTCTCGACATGCCTGATGTGTCTGCGCGTCGGCATTCTTCCTCTGCTGGTTCTTCCACGGTCGTTCCTGAACTGTGCCCCTTGACACATGCTTGCGTAATGGTCTCTTCCATTGCTTTTTCGGCACGTCTGGCCAAACGCTGGGCATGGGCCTCGGTGTGGGAACTCTAGTCGCATCTGTAGCACGTTCCTTCTTGCTGCTTCCTCCCGGCCTGGCCGCCTCTGTCTTGTCTCCAGTTTCCTGTATTATTGTTGCTCGCCATCCGATGAATTTGTTCTCCACCTCTTCCTTTGCCACGTTCCATTTCTTTCGCGTGTGCTGTTGCTCGCGCTTCTGCCCTTGCTAGGGCTAGGATGTTCTCTAGTGCTATCGGCTCTTTCAGTATTCTTGTTTGGAATTTGATGTCCCAACAGCCTGTGATGATTAGTAGTCTTATGGCCTGCTCGTTATCAAACTTATCAAATTCACAGTGAGTCACTAGTTTCCTCAACCTCGTTGCAAAGTCGTCTAGTGATTCATCAGCCTGTTGGGAGGCGATCGTGAAGCTTTACCTCTCAAAATCGACATTTCTTTCCGGATCGAACTTGTCCGTCAGGCACTTTGTTAACTTGTCATAGGTGTTAATATCTGCAGTTGGCAGTGTCACCAGCAGGTCCTCGACCTCATCGCCCACTAGATTTAGAAACAGTCCTCGTTTCTTGGTTGCTGTGACATCTGTTGCGTCAACATAGTTTTAAAAACGCCTGAGCCATTTCTCTCATCTTATCCCTGTTTGCGGTTCAGATAGGCTGAATGGCAGTGGTCTTCTGTATTGCGCACTTGGTTTTGGGTCTGCCAGTTGTACTCTTTTCTCTCCTCTTGTTTACTTTTCTCTTTTGTCACTTTTGTCCTCTGTATTTTCTTGTTGCACTTCGTCATTTCTGTGACCTCCTTAGCCTTGTTTCCTCTTTCTTGTCTTTTCTGCCTCTGTTCTTTTACCCTTCTTTTCTTCTTCACTGGTCTTTCTTCTCTTTGTTATTTGTTAATATACTCTTTTCCTGCCTTCTTTTGCCTTTGCCAGTGTTTTTATTTGCTTGCCGGTGCTTTTTCACTTTCAGGTGTTTTTTCCTTTATTATTTGTTACTATACTCTTTTCTTGCCTTCTTTTGTCTTTGCCAGTGCTTTTTATTAGCTTGCCGGTGCTTTCCACTTTCAGCTGCTTTTTTCTTCGTTTTCGCGCTGTGCCTGGCCTTAAAATGGCCGCGGCGCTCGTTCTGGGCTCTTATTGGCGCCCGTGTCTGTCTCTAATATGGCCGCCGTACTCTCGCTGTACTTTTCGACCAATCACTGTGCAGCCTGTCTCCAAAATGGCCGCCGCGCTGACTCCTCTTTCCTATTGGTCCTAGCGCCTGGCCCCAATATGGCCGCCGAGACACTCGCGAGAGCTCGCGCTGGCTTTCAGTTTTCTTTTACGTTCGCGCTCTTTTTGCTGGGCGCTTACCGGGGCAGATGTTTCTTCCTGTGCAGCGATCGGGGTGGGCTCCCACGTCGCTGCAGACACTTTTGTGGCGTTTTGTTCTCCTTCTTGACCCCGACGCGATCCAGGGTGGGATCCTGGTTTCGAATCACTTTTCCTGCATGCCAGTCCTCGATCCCACCTTCGTCGCCAGTTGTAGCGTCGGCGAGAGCTGGAAACACACAGGAGACGGTAGGGGCAGTCAGCGTCTTTCTTTATTTGCCTGTATACATATATCTGGATGTCGCGCTATGCATGAGCCGCGCTCGTGGTCCCCTGACCTCTCACCCAGAGGTCCTGCGTGTAAGTGATCCCTGACCCCCTCCCCTGACCGGATGTGGTGTCCGGTGTCCCTATCCCCCTGACCCTGAGCCCCAGGGTCCTAGTGCCATCATGTGGGCACGACAACAACAATCTGTGGCAATATGTGGCCAGCCTGGCGTGGGAGCTTAGGAGGGCATTGGGCCAGCAGGCTACAAACCAACACATTGCACCATGACCCACCCCCACTAATGTAAGGACTTAGACAGCACATTAACCCCTTCACTGCGGCGGCTATTCCGCCGCAGTGCTAAGGGGGCGGGGCGGCCGCGCAGCGGCCGCATGCTGGTGACGGAACTGCTCCGTCACCAGCGTCGGTGGCGCTGTGCTTATGACGGAGCGGTTCTGTCATGGCCCGCCCCGCTCAATAGAACGCTCAGCGCAGGCGCGGAATTCGCGCCGCGCATGAGCAGCGAGTGGGCCATGACGGAACCGGTCCGTCATCAGCACAGCGCCACCGCAGCTGATGATGGAACGGTTCCGTCATCAGCAGACAAGGGGTTAAGCACCACTTGTCTGCTGTTGGCGGCCCCTGCAAAGAAAAACAAAGCTGCTGCACGCCATTCTGTCTACCCGGGGACAATCTGCCAACTGTGTGACGTTGCTGACCATCAAATGGGCACCCCTTTAGTGGCCAGTGGTGTTACACACGTCGCAGGAAAACTGCAGGCAAGACGGATACCCTCCCCCCATGGTTCACCCATGACCAGTTTATAATCTGACGGACCTAGGCCGGAGGGGGCACGCCTGACCTGTAAATCCCTGGCCTCGCTGTGTATGTTTCAATTATTGTAAACGCTCAGTTTCAGCTCCGATTATTCAGCTCCTAGTACATTAATTAGTTATCTAAAAAATGTAATTGTTTTACTTACAGCAGGCTCACGACAGCGAGTGATTCATTTGCCACCAGCGCCCGGGCTCAGGTGAACCTCAGAGGGTGCAGGCTGCCCAGGGGATCCGTTATACTGCCGCAACTTGGTGCAAGCAGCATGCTCAGCTTGCAGCACTACCAATATCCTACGCACACAGCTGCTGAGCAGCCCAGCCATTTACTACAGAGACAGCAGTGCAGCACACTATGGCAAGGACTCCCTGACACGATTTGAGTCCCCGCCGCGGCCGCTTCTGCCTCAGTGTGCTCACTACTTCCTCTGGAGGTGAGGTCAAGTACGGCGTCACATCATGATCCGGATTATAGCCACCTGGGCGCCCCTGATGAGTGCCTGGCTGTAAGCCAATATCTGAAAGAAACAGGTTAGTGTGAGATTCCTTACCTTAGAATATCCCCAGGCGCCAGACTGGATCCGGAAAGTTTTGTGTAGCAGTACCCCTGCGCGCCGGTAGGCGTCCTCTGCGGCTGCGCGGCTGTCGTCGGCATCGTTGGCGCCGGGATGACGTCGTCCGATTCCTTAGATGCCGCCCTCACGCGCTGACTTCAGTTCTTCTTTTTTCCGCGCCAGCAAGCGCAGATCCGGAAAAAGCAGTACCTCTTAGCTAATTTTTGACTAACTTTTTCGATCTCTTTGGATCCTTTTTCGACTCTCGGTGCCGATAGGGATGCTCGGGTTCAAACCCTGTGCTGACTGTAACCACCTGATGTTGGTTACCGACCCCCACCGTCGGTGCCTCTATTGCCTTGGGGCCGACAACGATGACAAGTCGTGCCGCAACTGCCAGGCCTTGACGTCGAAGGCTATGTGGAGCAGTCACGTAAGCTCCTCGAGCTCCGGCAGCGGCCCGCGCCGTTCACGGACCCGGTCCAGGAGGAGGTCGAGGGACCGGTCGCGGGGCCACAGTCATCTCAGCTCGGCGAGTTGACACCACTCGTCGGGCTCCAAGTCCTCAGGTTAGAGCAGGGGTCTTCAATCTGTGGGGCGCGACCCCCAGGGGGGTCGTGGAGTCCTGGGAAGGGGGTCGCAGATTGTCAGTTTGCCTTAGTGGCGTCGGGCTGATTGAGGGTGCTCACGGCAGAGGCCTAATTCACACCCAGCTGTGAAAAACAACAAAGCCTCATTAAAAGTAAAAGGTCTTTTAAAGACCTGTGAAGCAAGGGTGCGGGTTTGTGTGTGTCCCTGAAGGTGTTTAAGCCGAGGAGGGGAAGGGCTGGGGGGCAGGGGAGGGTGGCTGGGGGAGGAGGCTGTAAAGCACAAAGCACAAACCCTCATACTTGGCGCCTGTGCGGGAGAAATGTGCCTGAGAGTCTGTTCTTTAGGTGAGATGTTGTTACAGCCTGTCCGCCCACCCCCGCCCCCAGCAAGGAGGCACAGAGATGCCCTCCCATGAGAGAGGAAGAGGAAAGAAGACACAGAGAGATACTGACCCCCCCCCCCCCCCACGCCCTTCCCCCATGAGAGAGGAACAGAAAAGGTGGGTGGATGAATGGATGAAAGGGTGGATGGATAAAGGATGGATGTATGGATGGATAAAAGGTTGCATGGATCACGATGGATGGATGGATGGGTGAAAAGGTGGGTGGATGAATGAAGGGTGAATGGATGGATGGATGAAAGGGTGGATGGACGAAGGATGAATGGATGAAAAGGTGTATGGATGAAGGATGAATGGATGAAAGGAAGAATGAAACGGTAGATGGATGAAGGATGGATGTATGGATGGATAAAAAGTTGCATGGATGAATGATGGATGTATGTATGTGTGGAAAAAGTGGGTGGATGAATGACGGATGGATAGATGAAAGGGTGGATGGATGAAGGATGGATGAAAGGGTGGATGGATGGATGAAGGATGGATGGATGGAAGGAAGGATGAAACGGTAGATGGATGAAGGATTGATGTATGGATGGATGGATAAAAAGTTGATTGGATGAATGATGGATGTATGTATGTGTGGAAAAAGTGGGTGGATGAATGATGGATGGATAGATGAAAGGGTGGATGGATGAAGGATGGATGAAGGATGAAAGGGTGGATGGATGAAGGATGGATGGAAGGAAGGACGAAACGGTAGATGGATGAATGATGGATGTATGGATGGATAAAAGGTTGCATGGATGAATGATGAATGGATGGATGTGTGAAAAAAGTGGGTGGATGAATGATGGGTGAATGGATGGATGAAAGGGTGGCTAGATGAAGGATGTATGTATGGATGGAAGGAAGGATGAAATGGTAGATGGAGGAAGGATGGATGTATGGATGGATAAAAGGTTGCATGGATCATGATGGATGGATGGATGTGAAAAGGTGGGTGGATGAATGATGGGTGAATGGATGGATGAAACGGTGGGTGAATGAGGGATGGATGTATGGATGAAAGGGTGGATGGATGAGGGGTGGATGTATGGATGGAAGGATGAAAGGGTGGATGGATGTATGGATGAAAGGATGAAGGATGGATGTATGGATGGAAGGATGAAAGGGTGGGTGGATGAAGGATGGATGTATGGATAGATAAAAGGTTGCATGGATGAATGATGGATGGATGTGTGAAAATGTGGGTGGATGAATGAGGGATGGAAGGAAGGGGGGATGGGTAAAGGATGGATGTAAGGATGAAAGGGTGGATGGATGAACGATGGATGTATGGTTGGAAGGATGAAAGGGTGGATGGATGGATGGATGAAGGATGGACGGATGTGTGAAAGTGTGGGTGGATGAATGATGGGTGGATGGATGGATGAAACGGTGGGTGAATGAGGGATGGATGTATGGATTAAAGGGTGGATGGATGAAGGGTGGATCTATGGATGGAAGTATGAAAGGGTGGATGTATGGATGAAAGGATGTATGTATGGATGAAAGGATGAAAGGGTGGGTGGATGAAGGATAGATGTATGGGTGGATGGATAAAATGTTGCATGGATGAATGATGGATGGATGTGTGAAAAGGTGGGTGGATGAATGATGGATGGATGGATGGATGGATGGAAGGGTGGATTGGTAAAGGATGGATGTAAGGATGAAAGGGTGGAGGGATGAAGGATGGATGTATGGTTAAAAGGATGAAAAGGTGGATGGATGGATGAAGGATGGATGGATGGATGTGTGAAAGTGTGGGTGGATGAATGATGGATGGATGGATGTGATGAGGTCTAACAGGCGCATTTATGGTTGTCGATAGCTGTTGATGTTAAGGAGTACCAGTTTCTAGAAACTTTTGTTGGAAGGGGGTCCTTAAGATTAAAAAGGTTTTACAAGGGGGTCTCGGCATCAAAAAGTTTGAAGACCTCTGGGTTAGAGGCACAAGAAGTCGAAGAGACGACCTCCACCCAAGCCCCCCCCGGTGGCCGGGGGTTCGGGCGACACCGCCCACGCAGGCACCGCGCCCAGCTCCATACCCGCCGGTTCCTGTGCTGAATGCGACGCCGGAGGAGATCAGCGCCTTCCTCGTGGCCATGAGGAATTGCTCCTCCTCGGACGGGCCCTACGGAGGTGCTTCCGGTCCCCGTGTGTCTGTGTGGGTGCCCTAGCGGGCCGGTGGCTCCGGCCCCAGCGTAGTCGGGTGCTTCGGCCCCGGCGCCGTTGACGACACCAGTCCCGCAGGGCCCCACTGGAACGGGTCTGGATCTGGGTCGCCGCTGGTCGACCTTACGACCCCTCAGTCGGCGCCGATCCCCAGGGTGTCGCCCTCTACGCCGTCCCCGGACGACGACGTCCCCCGTCCCCCCCTCTGTCCGGATCCGGCGTCTGACCGCGACGCCGAGAGAAGAGTAATTCTTCTATGATCCGGCCCCATCCTTTGGATCTGACTATCAGGAGATGGGGTGCAAGGAAGATTGGGAGTGGTCTGAGGACGCTCTGGTACGGGAGTGCCAGTCGTATCAGGACTGGGCAGTTGAGCTAGGGGAGGCCAGTGGGCTGGACACTTCGCCCGACACTGGATTTGTCTCCCCTCCTACCGTAGCTACGGAGGAGGGGGCTGCTTACAGCGTGGTGTTGACGAGGGCGGCCAAGGCCTTGGCTCTTGAGCTCCCCGTCGCGGCCGTGAGGATTAACCTCCTCACCGAGGTCCTCAAACCGCAGGCATGCTCTTTGGAGCCTCTACTGCTGTTTAATGAGGCCCTTACTGACGTTCTGTTGGGCACCTGGTCCAAGCCCGCTGCAGGCCCCCCTGTAGATCGGAACGTGGCCAGACGCCACCTCCGGGCCCCCGGGGACCCTAGCTTCCTGTCCACCCATCCCACCCCGAGAGCCTGGTTATCCAGGCCTCTAACTCCCAGACCGCATTACCGACTGCCCCTCCTGATTGGGAATCCAAAAGGTAGGACCAGTTCGGTAATAAGCTGTTCTTCTCACTTAGTTTGGGGTTGCAGTCGGTCAACACAGCTTGCCTTTTGGGGCGCTACACCCACTCTCTGTGGGACACGGTTGGGGACGTGCTGCCAGACTGCCCGGAGGAGGCCCGGGCAAAACTCGCTCAAGCCCTTGCAGAAGGGAGAGATGCAGCATGGTACTCTATTCGATGTGGGCTGGATACCACGGACTCGCTAGGCAGGGCTTTTTCCACGACGGTGGCGGTTCGCCACCACGCCTGACTGAGGTCCGCCAACTTCTCGATTGATGTCCAGAACACACTTATGGACATGCCGTTTGATGGCCATCACCTCTTTGGCGACAAGGCAGACAGTGCGCTTGAGCGTTTCAAGGACTCCAGGGCTACGGCCAAGTCCTTGGGCCTGTCGGGCCAGCGCCAGCAAACTTCTGCCTTTCGCTCCTTTTGTGGCCAAGGAAGGGTCGCCCCCTCACGTCCTTCCAGCGACGGGCCGCAGACTAACATCCAGCGTGGCGGCGGACGTGGTAACCGCCGTGGCGGTGCCAGGAGACAGCGGCGAGGCCAGTCCACATCCACCCCCTCAGCATCCGCCTCAAAGCCTTCCTAGTCTGAGCTTTCAGGCCCATTTGACACCAGTCGAGGTCAGTGTTTGCCATCACCTCCTCCACTGGTGCACCATCACATCGGACAGGTGGGTGCTGCAAATCGTCCGAAGGGGCTACTCCCTCCCCTTCGAGGCGACCCCTCCAGCCATGCCACCGCAGTACCACCACGTGTTGGGGGATCACTTGCAACTTCTGCAAGAGGAAGTTACGGCCCTCTTGGCCAAGGGGGCCATCGAGCACGTTCCTGGGCCAGAAGTAGGGTGTGGTTGTTACTCTCACTACTTTCTGGTTCCCAAGAAGGGCAAAGGGGGCCTGCGCCCTATCTTGGACCTGCGGAATGTCAACGGCTTCCTCCGGAAGGAGAAGTTCAAGATGCTGACTTTGGCTCAGGTCTTAGCTGCCCTAGACCCCAGGGACTGGATGGTAGCGTTGGACTTGCAGGACGCATATTTTCACATCCCCGTCCTGCCAACCCACCAGTGTTACCCGCGGTTCACGGTAGGCCACGAGCACTTTCAGTTTACCGTGCTCCCCTTTGGCCTTACCAGCACCCTTCGGGTGTTCACGAAAGTGATGGCGGTGGTCGCAGCTCATCTACGCAGATTAGGGGTGTCAGTCATCCCCTATCTCGACGAGTGGTTGTTGAAGGCAGGCTCGCCCCAGACAGTCGTCAGCCACCTCCAGACTAGGCCGACCTCCTGCACCTGCTGGGGTTCTCCATCAATGTGCCAGAGTCACACCTGTGTCCCTCTCAGAAGCTCCTCTTCATCGGAGCGGTTCTGGATTCGGTGCATTTTCGGGTTTATCCTCCCGAACAGCGGAATCGGGATATTCAGGCTCTGATTCCAATCTTTCAGCCTTTATCCTGAGTCTCAGTCAGGTTGACGCTGTGGCTTCTGGGGCTGATTGCCTCCTGCATGCTTCTGGTGCATCACGCCAGGTGGCGGTTGCGGGCTCTGCAGTGGGACCTGAAATTTCAGTGGGCCCAGCATCAAGGCAACCTGTCCGACCATGTCCTGATCTCGGAGGGCACTGCGAGACAGTTGCAGTGGTGGCTCACGGATCGCGATTGGGTCAGCAGCAGATCTCTCTCCCTACCCCAACCGGAGCACGTAGTGGTGACGGATGCGTCCCTCCTGGGATGGGGGGGCCACCTGGGGAGATAGGGAGACCAGAGGCCTCAGGTCTCCGGCGGAGTCTCGGCTCCATATCAACCTTCTGGAGCTGCGGGCGATCCGGCTTGCACTGAAAGCCTTCCTTTTCTCTGTCCGGGGATGTGTAGTGCAGGTGTTCATGGACAACACCACCGCCATGTGGTACTGCAACAAGCGGGGTGGGGTCGTGGACCCTTATTCATGAGGCTCTGCGCCTCTGGCAATGGCTGGAACACCAGGGCGTGTCCCTGGTGGTTCAACACTTGGCAGGTTCCCTGAACGCCAGGGCGGACGAACTCGGCCATCGGTGCATGGTGGATCACGAATGGCGTCTGAACTCTGACGTGGCGCAAGGTCTCTTTCAACAGTGGGGAGACCCTTGGCTACATCTATTCGCCACCGAAGTGAAAGCGCAATGTCATCAGTTCTGCGCGTTGGAATTTCCAAGGCGGCACTCGCTCGGAGACGCTTTTCGTCGCTAGTGGAGCTGTGGTCTGTTGTATGCCTATACAACTTCTGCCCAGAGTGCTGAAGAAGATCGGGCGCGACCGGGCAAAAGTCATCCTTGTGGCTCCAGACTGGGTATGAAGATACTGGTATCCCGAGCTACTCAGCATGTCAGTCGATCCCCCGATTCGTCTGCCTCTTCAGGAGGATCTTCTGTCGCAGCAGCAGGGGACGGTCCTCCACCCGAACCTGTCCAGTCTCCACCTCCATGCCTGGAGATTGAGCGGCGACAGTTGAGGCCATTTGACTTGCCTCCTGAAGTCTGTGATGTCATTCTGGCAGCCAGGCATCCCTCCACAAAATCAGTATACGCCTGCAAGTGGAAAAAATTTGTGGCATGGTGCACAGCAAAGGCTGTGGATCCCCTTTCTGCCCCCATTTTAGAGGTTCTCCTCTTTCTTCTTTCTCTTGCCCAGCAGGGCTCTGCTCTGGTCACTAACAAGGGCTACCTCTCTGCCATTTCAACCTTCTTAAGGCTTCCTGATCAGCCTTCACTTTTCAAGTCCCCTGTTGTAAATAGATTCTCGAAGTGCATCACTCACATGTTTCCTCCTGTTCCTTTCGTGATGCCTCAGTGGGACTTGAACCTTGTTCTGACTTATTGGATGTGCGCTCCCTTCGAGCCACTTCACAATTGCCCTCTTCATCGTCTTACTCTTAAGCCTGCATTCCTGGTTGCCATCACCTCTGCCAGGAGAGTGAGTGAGCTCCAGGCTCTATCTTCTCAACCTCCTTTCCTCTCTGTCCATCTGGACAAAGTTGTCTTGAGAACGCGTCCCTCTTTCCTGCCCAAAGTAGTCACAGCTTTCCACATGGGGCAGTCCATCACCTTACCCACCTTATTTCCGCCTCCGCATCCCTCGAAAGAGGAAGATAGGCTCCACCATCTGGACCCAAAACATGCGCTCTCATTCTATCTGGACCGCACACGCCAGTTCCGGGTGGACGACCAGCTCTTGTTGGTTACGTGGGCGTTAAGAAGTGCGGGGCGGTGCACAAACAAACCATTTCTCGATGGGTTGTTTTGTGCAAAAAGGCTTGTTATTCACTGGCTAAAAAGGAGCCTCCTGTGGGGCTGAATGCCCATTCCACTTGGCCCACGGCGCTACTACTGCCCTGGATCGGGGAGTCCCATTGCAAGACATCTGTCAGGCAGCTACATGGCCTCGCTGCACACGTTCGCTAGGCACTACTGCCTGGACAGCCAAGTCTGGAAGATGGCTTTTTCGGCCGTTCTGTTCTCCAAGACTTTCTGGTGTGATCATTGGTTCGCAGACCCACCACCGTGGTTGTTATTGCTGGGGTATCTATTCTAAGGTAAGGAATCTAACACTAACCTGTTTCTTTCAGATGCACAAGTTACTTACCTTCGGTAACAATATATCTGTTAGAAACTGTAGTTAGTGTTAGATTCCTCACCGCCCCACGCATCCTCCCCGTTCTGCGAACCGATAACTAGAGTTAAGGTTCTTCCATTTGAGGGCCCTAGTTTCATGGCACCAGTGTCGGTTTTTATCATGGCTCTGCGCTTCTGGTGCGGAAAAGCTGTGTATAAGAACTGACGTCCGCATGCGAGGGCGGCGTTTAAGTACTCTGACAACGTCATCCCGGTGCCAAAGACGGACGTGGAGCAGCAGACGACTCGTACCGACACGCAGGGGCACTGCTACACAAAACTTTACGGATCCAGTCTGACGCCTGGGGATATTCTAAGGTAAGGAATCTAACACTAACTACTGTTTCTTACAGATATATTGTTACCGAAGGTAAGTAACTTGTGCTACAGCATCGTGCTGAGAGGGCGGCCCCACCCCCCCTAATTAATTGGCAGCAACTGTGTGTCACACTTCAGCCGCGCGGCGCAGCTGGAATAGTTGCAGCGCCAGCCTGGAGCCAGAACGAGGATTGTTAAATTGTAGCCGCCTAGCGCTGCTGCACTCTCACTCAGCCCCGAGCTGCGAGCAGTCATGACATGTCTGGATTAACTATTTATGAACTAGAGCAGCTGCTGGCACTGGAAGCACGTCTCTCGATGCAGTAGGAGCTGTGCACAGGCACCGCCAGTGGCGCGAGCTGGCGAGTCGGCAAAATGCGCGACAGTGCATTTCAGTGCGGTGATGCGGAACACCGCACTGAAATGCGTGAGTGTCACACCTGAAGCGTGATAATTGGCAGGACTGAGTTGGATTTGTGATGAACTTGTGCAATCTGGTAGATACTAAAAGTTGTCTGTAACAGTTGCACTGGCCTTTCTGCAGCCATATGTCGCTTTTTATTTTTTAAAGCGACCTCTCCAAACGCTAGTGTTGACATTAATTTGCAATAAACAACCCTGTCCAAAGACAATCGTATATAGGTTTGATAAGTTCTTTGGTAATCTTTGGAATGCGACAGTAAGGCATTGAGCCAAACTCGTTTGGGCTTTCACATTGGCTGCTGTAAGGCCTCTTTCATCCAGCCAAACCCCTAGATAGTAATAGGAAAACACCCTCTTAAGTTTTCCTTTATTTAAAAACCCTGAACCCTTTTTGTTTAGTTTACAACCAAAAATATATAATCTTCATTATAGAGAGGTTGATTTGAATGCTGTTTTAGCGCTAAAACGTCCAAGGATCCCTGCAACCCAATGGCCATCTGACCAAATAACAGTATCACTGGCATACTGGAGTGCCTGGATCTTAATTCCGGCTAATGACAGTGGAAATGCCCTTACTGCGTCAAGTGTCTGTTGCAGGTCAGTTTGATATAAATTAGGCAAATGGGGGCTAACATGCATCCTTATTTTAAGACATTGTATGTAAGATAAGATTTTCGGGTTCCTTTCTCTGGGGATTCAAGTTGGAGTGAATGCAAATATATATATATTTTTTTGCTCAGTTATATTTTTCCCTTTCTGTAGTTGTACCTGTCACTGTTGAAAAAGGGTAAAGGATCACACTTGTAATTTTTGATCTGCATCGGTCACTTCTATTGGCTGCCTATTTTAGGCCATAAGAGTGGGGAAGACCGATTCTCAGCAGAGCTACCGGCATAATACATGCTTTTTTTCGGAATTTGAGATTTATATTGGTCCTGGTAACTTTCTTACTGTTTAAGTCTGTTCAGCAGGAAAAGAGATGGGTTGTCACCAGGAGGAAGATTCACCCTTCTCATATTTTGTTGTGTCATCGTCATTTGTGTTCGAGCATTTCTGTTGTGCGGTATTAGAGAACGTTAAAAGTCTATTTGCCTTTTCCTGTCTGTGAACATAAGGTTGGCCAAGTTTTCAAAGTTTGAATGTCCAGAAAATATTACTGATGTATCTAAAGTCATTGCTTCTCTCCCAGGATTAGGTTTCCAAACCTTCTATTCCTTTTAACAAGCTAATTTAAGACAACTTTGTTGATAGTTAAAAAAAAAATAGCCCCATAGGGGCCTCCAAAGAGCATTCTGTATTTCACAAATGAAGAACCAGTCCTTAAAGTTCTACAAATATGTTCTTTTTTTTTTATTTACTCCATAAATCAGATTGTCATGTCTTTTTACAATCTACAGAGGGCACTCTTTATTTATGCTGGCCGTTTCACTTATTAATATTACCAAATATGAAATAAACTTTTAATTCCTTCCATAAACTCTCTCAAAGGAAATACAGATCAGCGGCTTAGCGATACTCTATTGCTCTTTATATGAACACTACCCGTTTAAGACTCTCTAGACTTACTAGATGTAACTTACGTGATTCTTGTATCATGGACGATGTTTCGCATATTTCGTACTTCCTTGTCACTTTTATGGGCAGAGGTTGGTGTTGTGTAGTCTTCCTCTGCTCCTGCTGATGTTTGTGTACTCAAGTGTACTCCTGATCACTTATTCCTAATCTTTGTAAATAGCATGCTATCTCTGTAAAGCACTGTGATACCCTAACGCAAGGGTCTTCAAACTGTGGGGCGTGACCCCCAGGGGGGCCGTGGAGCAATGCAAAAGGGGTTGCGCCTTCACTTTCACATTTCTGCCCAGGCCCAAGGGATTCAGCCCCCCCTCCTCCCTCATCGTGTGTCTCAGCTCGGCTGGGCAGTGTCTTGAGTCATCTCCGGCAGCCCAAGTTTTTCACAGGTCTTTAAAGACCATTTACATAATTACATGGCTTTGTAAACTGCTTAAAGAGGCAGTTTTTTTCCTGGTTCCAGTACCCCCTGGGCCCCCACTCTTCCTGATCCATAAATTTACATTTCACAAGTACTGTTAGTACTGTTGTACTGTGTGAATTCATTTAATGAAAATGAATATAAAGTAGGGTTGCCAAAAGAAAAATACCTGCCTCTTTTGTTTAGAGTCAATCATGTTTATTATGCGGGAAGAAATACTGTACACAGCCCAGCTGCCTACATCAACTTGCTGGCAAGGCGTAAACATAAAGCATCAACACAGCGTCTGGGCCTATATCCTAGAGGTCGGCCCCGCGAAGTGTTATAAGTCGTAAATTGTGGCCCACCTGTGCAGTGGCCACCACCTTTTCCAAAACTGAACAAAGGAAACAACAGCAAACACCCACCCCCCTCCCACCTACCCCGCCTCTCTACAAACACACACACACACACAGATCCCACACCCAAGCCCAACCCCCTCCCCAACCCACCCATCTCCGCGTCCGCTTACTGCAAGGTTATCACTGAGACTACCAAAGCTCGAAGGGAAGGTTCAAACCGCAGGGTCAGCTCCATCCGATTCTAAGGGGATGAGTTGTAGAATCTGCCGGTATTTCGGGCAAGTTACTTCTTGCAGGTCTTTGGACAGAAGATGCAAGAACGGGCCCCACAATTTAGCATACTCCGTTCCTTTTCCGTCTATTCCCATCGAGAGCCTCTCCATCGCCAAAATATGCCATAACCTCTGAAACCAGTCTCGAGGGTCAGGCACCGTCTTCGAGCCCCAGTTAGCCAGTAATACCTGTCTTGCAGCCAACAGCGCCAGCGCGATCTGTTTACCCTTCAGCGAGCTCAGAGGGAAGCACTTGGAATGAGCACTTGGAATGAGGAAGCCCCAGTAAAGTATGCTCCGGCAAACGGGGGAATGTAATCTGAAACGCCTCATCTATCTCGTCCAGAATCGTGGGCCAGTACCTCCCCAGTTTCGGGCAGTGCCATAACAAGTGTGCCAAGATCCCTGTTAGTCCACATCCCATCCAGCAGAGACCAGATTTAGTGACGTCCCAGGCTCGGACGCGTGCCGGGGTGTAGTACCAATAGGCCGCCACCTTATATGCTGATTCGGCTCCTACGGTATTGGAGGCCGTGTGCTGCGTGCGGTAGAACACATGTTCCCACTCTTTTTGCGAGAGCTGACGTCCCAGCTCCATCCCCCACCGGACCTGCGCGGGGGTGCGTTGCTTCTTGGGGTGACTTAGAATCATAGCATACAACTCCGAGATGAGCCGCCGGTCGTCTTTCTTACAGACCAGTCATTTTTCAAACTTGGTCAGCGGTCGCGACATAGCAGCCACGTTAGTGGGTTGGGTAACCCAGTGTGCCACCTGTGTGTAGGAGAAGGCATCTGCCGCCGGCAGTTGGAAGAACTCCGTTCGCAGCAGGGGAAACTGAATCAGTCCATCCAGGTCGAAGAGGGAACCCACCCTCCTGCAGCCTTCCTCTCGCCAGCGATGGGTGACCGGGGACGCGCGGCCCGGAGGGGGAGTCTGGATTGTCAACAATGGGTGTCATCGGTGAGGGGAACCTAGTCCACCCCTTTCGGGACGCCAGCTGATCCCATGTCTTGAGGATCGGCGTCGTCATAGGAGACGAGTAAAGGCCCCAAGCCCTATGCTTGCGAGGCAACCAAAGCTACCGTCAAATGTTGCAGCCTGCCACCGTCTGGTCCATGAAATTCCAGTGCTTACTGGACATGGGTCTATTCCATTCCACTATATATCTCAGGACGGACGCCTGGAAATAGGCAAAGAGCAGGGAAAAACCTAATCCTCCAGTCGTCCTCGGAGCAACCGCCACGGACAGCGCCTGTCGCAGCCTTTTATTATCCCAGAGGAATTTATTAAGGGACCCCTGCAGTCTCCGGAGAGCGCCTGGCGGTGGGGTCAGTGGCAGCATTTGAAACCGATACAGTATGCGGGGAAGAACAGTCCTCTTCAGGGCCGCCAATCTCCCAAACCAGGACAGCTTGAGATGGGACCAGTCAGAGAGGGCCTTAACGACCTGTTCAACCAAAATCTTGTAGTTCAGGGACACAGTTTTAGAAATTGACGGTGCTAAGGGAATTCCCAGATACTGGATATAGGTGTGCACCCATTGGAATTCTGCTTCAAATCCAGGACTTCCTCCTCCGGTACAGACAGGTTGAGGATATGCGATTTAGTGAAATTGACCTTGAATCCCGCCAGTTTCTGGAACTCCGTTCTCGGGAGAGGCCCCGCAGGGAATAGTGTGGGTGAGTAAGTGAGAGGATGACACCGTCCGCGTACAGGCTGATCTTATGCGTGTCCGCCCCAAACTTGATCCCAGATATATTGACATTGGACCGGACCTGCTGAGCAAAAGGCTCCATATAGAGCGCGAAGAGTAACGGGGACATGGGGCAACCCTGCTGCGTTTCTCTTGCGATTGGAAAGAGAGCTGACTTGCAGCCATTGACACGCACCGCCGCCTTTTGGGGCCGCATAGAGGCACCGAATCCACTGGATGTAATTATTCCCCAGGCTGAACTTCCGTAACACGGCAAACAAATAGTCCCAATCTACGCGGTCAAAGGCCTTCTCCGCGTCTATAGAGAGCAGGAAGGCCTGCGACTGCGAGCGGTGGACCAAGTCCATGAGGTGGAGCAATCGTTTGGTATTATCTCCTCCTTGCCGCGTAGGAACTGAGTCGAGCCACGAGCACCCCTGCAAACAACTTGGCATCGATGTTGAGGAGCGAGATCGGTCTATATGATCCGCATTCCTTGGGCTCTTTACCGGGCTTGAGAATAACCAGGATGGCCGTCTCCGACATAGACGGTGCCACAACCCCGGTGTCCAAAAAGGAATTAAAAAGACGAGTCAGGAGTGGAGCCAACTCCATGCAGAAAGTTTTATAAAAAATTGCCGAAAAGCCATCCGTACCCGGCGATTTGGCCACTTTCAGCCGTGAAATAGCCGAGATGACATCTTCGATGCGAATAGGCATGTCGAGAGTTTTCGAGGAGCTCTGCAGGAGGGGTGTAATGCCACAGGACTCCAGATACTCTGCTATCCCGTTGGAAGGCGTGCCCTCTTTGCGGTATAGGTCCCGATAGAACCGCCGGAAGGTGTCAACAATGGCGGAATCTGTAGAGTGTTCCGCCGCGTCCCGGTCTCGAACTGCCTGTATAGTGTGCATGTGAGAACGCAAGCGCAGCCTGTCGGCCAACATCTGCCCCGCCTGATCTCCACAGAGATAGAACTTGTGTCGCAGACGCAGGAGGGCATGCATTGCTCTGACCGTGTCCAAATGCTTCAACATGCGCCTCTTCTACTCCAGCTCCCGCCAAATCCTCGGCGCCCCAGTCTGCTTATGGATCGCCTCGAGGCCACTAATGTCCCCTTATAACTCCGATCTTTTTTCCTTACGCAGGCGGGAGTACGTCGCAGCTAGGGCAATAAATTCGCCTTGCGTCACAAACTTTAGGGCCTCCCATACCGCCACCAGGGGAGTGCCCTCCACCTCATTCTCGGACAGGTAATGGACTATCGTCTCTCTGACCTTCACGATCACCGACTCGGAGTGGAGCAGGGAGTCTCTAAGGTGCCATCCCGCCGACGGCGGCCGAGCTCCACTAGAATTGAAAGTCACTGAGATAAGTGCGTGGTCCGACAAGGAACGCGGCATAATATCTGACTCTGCCAAGTGAGGCAAGATGGAGGTCGAGGCCAAAAAGTGGTCCAAGCGTGCATAGGTCTTGTGGGCCGCCGAGTAATAGGTATAATCTCACTGCTGGGGATGGTGAACGCGCGACACATCATGCAGTCCTCCGTCTACCAGCCACTGTTTCCCTCCCTGAGATAAGGCCCCTGTTTGGTACACCCGCTGTCCTGTCCTATCAATCTCTGCCTCCAGCACAATATTTAAATCCCCTCCCACCAGCATCTGGACATCCGGAGTAGCTAAAACCTGCACAAGCGCCGACTACAAAAAGGGCTCATGGCTAGCGTTTGGCGCATAAATGGTCCCTATAGTGAACTGCGTGTCTCCACATTGCACTCGCACAGCTAGGAGTCTTCCTTTAATATCTACCACCTGGGATATAATTTTGCACTGCGTACGCGCGCTAAAGAGAATCTCCACCCCATTCTTCTTGGTAGGCCCTGAAGACCAAAGCTGTAGCGGGAAGCACTTATCTGTCATGCGCCGTGTATCTTTGGAAAGGAGATGGGTCTCCTGCAACAGTCAAATAGACCCCTCCGAGCTCTCTAGAAGGGATAAAATGGCGGCCTGTTTTATCGGGCTGTTGAGGCCACGGACATTCAGGCTCACTATTTTCAGTTCCCTATGCTGCATGCGGGTAGGTAGAGTAAACTCGCTGTGCACCTTCCAGCGCTGTGGATCCTAAAGGGCCTCTCTGCCCCACCCCCCCTCTGGACCCCTTGCCCTTCCACCCCCCCAGCCGACACGGAGACACCCCAGCACCCCCATCCCCCCAAACACCAAACCCCCATCCCCCCCTTCATTCGCACACCCCCCTTCCAGACCAACTTCAGCAATAAGAAAAACAAAGAGAAGCAAACAACAGTTCGTCAAACAGGCCCCTAGAGCTGGGGAACATGGCACCAACCATCCAAGTAACCAGTTCCTGATGCAGGACTAAACTCTCGTGGAGGACATAAGAAGAGCCACAGTAAGTTCCAGTGGACAGTTCCCTCCGGCGCCATCAGCTAGCCCCAGCAGTGCCAGTCACAGATTTCTCCTCTCAGGAGCCCCCAGACCCCTCCCTCTGTCACCAGTGCCGCCGACGCGACAGTTGCTCCCCTCTCCAGGTGGCTCATGGACAAGTCGGGTGTTGCAGTAGGTGCTGGTTTGCCGACCCGTTGCTATTCCGCCGACCGCCTGCGTCGTCTGGCGGGAGACCCCGCATCGCCTGGTGAGGGAGTGGACTGCTCCAGTCCCAAGAGGTCGAGGGCCGACGTCAGGGAGCGAACCTGAATCAGCTTTCTGTTAAGCTTGAAGATTAGCCTGAACGGGTGCCCCCACGAGTAGGGGATGCCTTGCTCCTTCAGGTAAGTAGTGACGGCTTGAACTCCCTTTGCTTGGTCAACGTGTATGCCGCCAAGTCCTGGAACAGCAGCGGTCGGTGCTCCAGGAATTGGAGGGGGATAAGATCTCGAGCCTTCCGTAGAATCCGCTCCTTCAGCTGGAAATCGTGGACGCACACCAAGATATCAGGAGGGGGGGCTTTAGGTCCCCTCGGTAGGCCCACCCGGTGAACTCTGTCCATTTGGATATCCTGCAGGTCTTCCTCATCAAGCACCTGTCTGAAGAGGGCTCCCACATACTCCCTTAGGTCAGACCCCTCACCTTTCCAAGGCACCGGCCGAATCCGAATGTTATTTCTACGTGATCTGTTCTCTAGATCCTCAACTTGCGCCTGGAGGTCCAGGTTCTGCTCAGTCAGCCTAATCACATCCTGTTGGAGGCGATGTATGTGACCCGCCGTTTCCACGTCATGCTCCTCCAGCGTAGCCACTCTCTCCCCTATCACATCCACATCGCGTCGTACTTCCCGCAGATCAGAGGCCAACTGGGAGCGTAGCTCTGAAATGTCCTCCTTAATGGCCGCAAACAACTCCACCATGAAGGCCTTCGTAGCTGGTGCATCGCCGTCCTCAGGCCGCGGCGACTTCTCAGCAGTTTTCGGGGCGGCTTGCCCCACCAGCGACGCAGGCGTGTCTTGCGGGGGCTTATCCTTCCTGGTTCTGCTCGCTGCCATCTTGCCCCAGCCACAGACAACGGTACTACAGTCAGGCCTATGCGGGCACCAATCTTGCTCAAATTATGCTATCTTGTGCCGCGTCCCACAGTCGTCGCACGGTGTTTGGCCCCAGTACGCTATGCCCTTTGGGGCTGAGAGGCTTAAGGGCAGCGGTGCTCCACGTGTGTGAGGCAGGAGACAACCACTCAGAAGGGGGGCGCACCACCTCCCACCAGCGCCGCCAGGTAACTGCTCCTGCCTCCAGCCTCGGTCCCCACCGCAAGGAGCAGATCGGCATGTGAAGGGGGAAGGCAGGGAATCACACCCCTCTCTGACGGAGGGGTCGAGCTTCAACGTCGCAGGCCTAGCCTCAGGCCCCGAAGGCCGCCGCTCCTGCCTCTAGGCCGCTCCTGCGCCGTCCACCGGAGCACGGAACGAACCGCCGTGACCCTCTTGAGATCGCCCCCACTCTCCTCACCTCATTGCTGCACAGATCCGCTGCTTGCTGAGGAGCGGGGCGACGCCGAGCCTTCACGCTGGCTCCGCTGCAAAGCCCTCGGAGTTGCCGCAGAAGCAGAGGGGCGGGCCTCACAAGCACCTCTGTGCCCCGGCGCCCTTCCTGCCCGCTGACCCACGGGCCGAGATAGTGCCTCCGGGCTCAGGTACTCGTGCACTGCCGCCAAGGCCTGGGAGGGTGTCACTCTCCACATCGCCGCCGACGCCCGCCTCTGTCATTAAGCGCAGGGGCCCTCACACAACACCGCCCGTGCACAGGCCCAGTCCAGGTCACAGCCGTAATATTTGGGGGAAGGGCAAAGTCCCCCGGAGAGCCCACAACGCCGACCGCCTAGCCGTTGGCCGATGCTGCACTCCGTAGGCTGTCACCACAAGGGGAGGGAGTCCCGCCCATGCTGCTCACCACTGCAGGGGCAGGTGCAGGCCTCGTTACGTCCGCCGAGCCGCTGACCAATGCGTAAGCTGGTAGGCCGCCGCTCCATCACCACTACCAGCGGGCTCCGGCTAATGGCGCCTGGGCCGCTCAACCGCCACTGTCACAGCGGGAGAGCCCCGGTAGCATTGCGCCTTCTGGCAGCCAGGCTCAGCCTGGCACGGGTGCCTTGATCTTCTCCGGTCCCGCTGCTGCATCTCACACAGCTCGTCTGCCCCAGGACCGGTCACTCGCAGCCCGGGACACGCCACTCCTCCTCAGGGGACCTCTGCTCCACTCCCCACGTGGCCGGCCAGGCTCCGGGGACTCTGAGGCTGCGTCTCTGCAGGAAGGCGGATCGCTGTCGCCCGCACCAAGAGAGTGGCACCGCTGGAGTCAGGACATTCAGGGGACTCCCGTGTGCCCCGTTGGCAGCTTGGAGGGGCACAGGTAGGGCGAAAAACAAAGCTTTATGGCAGGCGGCGCCGGGGGGACTGTAATTCATGTCCTACACTGCCGCCATCTTGGCCACGCCCCCCTGGCTCTTTTGTTTAAAGAGTCTGGAAAGACCTCCTCTTGCCATTAAATAGACCTATAATTACAAAAGTATGTATGCATACTTTATGTGACTTTTCTGTCTTTTTTCTCTTTGTCAGTCATGGATCATTGAGGCAGCCCTAGAACACAATTAAAAGTGTTTTGCTGTTCGAAGTATGCACAGATAAGTGCTGAAAATACAGCTTTAGGTGACTGCTATTTTTTGTATCGACTGGGCAATCAAAATAATCTGCTGGCAACACTAACCATAGTACTGTAAGTTTGTTGCAGGATCAGCACATTATTTATTTCCTCCACCCTAAATCCCCGATTATTGCTGCAATAGTTTAACTTAGATCTTAAACCCTACGCCTCCATCAATAACCTGCTGAGTTCCTTCAGGTGTCTGGGAATGCACCCTGCATTCAGACAACTCGCTCCTCATTCTCGCCCTTCACTTTCACGCTCACCCTGCACTCACACTGATCACCCTGCACTCACACTGATCACCCTGCACTCACACTGATCACCATGCACTCACACTGATCACCATGCACTCACACTTATCACCATGCACTCACTCTGATCACCATGCACTCACACCGTTCACCCACTCACCCAGCACTCACAGTGATCACTCTGCACTCGCTCTGTTCACCCTATACCTCACCCTGCCGGCACATGAGTACACTACTCATCCTGCACTCATGTGACACTTCACTCACCTGTCCTCCTCACTGCTCAGTATGCAACTCACTCAAACAAGCCCATCAGTAATCGTACATTCATTCGTCCCATTCTGAACTTGCATTCGCACCCAAATTAATAAATTCATACGCCACCTCACTCACCCTGCAGGCACTCCTCTTACCCTACTCTTGCACTGTTGCATCGCTCACTGTGCACTCACATGGGCATTCTTGTCACCCATACAGTGTGCAGAGTGTTAATGTGCCTGCTACAAAGAATGTGTACCATGCAGATCACAGAACTGAGTGTGAGTAAACTATGAGTAGCGCTATAAAAAATGAAATGTTTGTCAGAAAGGTGCTATAGAGAGATGAGGTGCATTGTTGGTGAGTGGCAGTGAAGGAATTCATGGAGGAGGAGGAAACGGCGGTGGGGCACCAAAAAAGACTGTTGCACCGTGTGCGACCAGTGTTAGGACCAGCCCTGGCTGGGAGTGTTAGTCCTCTCCGAATTTCTGGTCTAGTGACTTCCCTGCTTCTGGCTATTATTATTATTTACATTTGTAGTGCGCTACTGTTACCAAAAGAGGTCCTGGGGCTAATAACCATCTGCTGCCTGTAGGCAAATGAGAAACACACAGAAGGAGAAGGAGAACCAGCCAAATGGGGTAAACTACAGAGCAGAGAGAAAGGTTTTTATATCTTCCTAAAAGATAATAGATTCTTAGTGGCGCGAAGCAAAGGAGGGTGCACGTTCCATAACTGCGTGGCCTGCACCAAAACAGCGAGACAGACAACTCATGCCTTCTTGAATTAGGGAACAATAAGCAGAGTGGCACAGGCCGAGAGGACCTTATGTGTCCGACCCATATGCTTGGTGAGGAGAGATTAGAAGATGAGAGAGGACAGCAAGGGAGTGAGAGAATTCGATTGAAGAGGTCTGGGATGAGGAGAAATGTGAATTGCCGAAGCGAAGTGTGGATGCACAAGAAGTGAGTGTGAGCCAAAAGTGAGGGCTTCTGTTAGAACAAAGGGGAGATGTGAAAGTTGAATGGGGGGACTGGAGAGGTGTAAGATACAAATAGACAAAAATTGAATGGAGAGACGAGGTGAATGAGAAGTGCTGAGGGGCACAGGAGGGGACGGGACCAGAGAGGCCATGAGATAAATGCTAGGGACTGTAAGAGATGAGGGCAAAAAGTGATGAAAGGTCGAGTGAGAGGTTGAATGGGGAGAGTTCAGAAGTTATAAAAAGGGGTGAAAGAAAATGGCCTGCAAAGTGAGAGAGGGATCCGGGGTTAGGAGAGGAGAGGGGGATGGAAGGGAAGGGTGAGAGGAAAGCTGCATGGGTAAACCGCTTAACTCTGCACAAAACCGCCTGTTTTTAAGGGACCCCTGCTTCTCCTGGCCGGGGCAGGAGAGCTGCTATTGTGGCAGCACGTATTCCTGCGTGGAAGGCCCTCTCAAAGGTTGACTAGAAATCTGTCTGATGTTAACTGCTGTATTTTGGTTATAAACGGGTACTGATGGGGTAAAATCTTTCCTCAGTGTTACCGTGTGTAAAAAATGTCAAAATAATGAAGCAATGCTATCCCAAAATACGCTGCATCACATAACATCACTTCAATTTTTTCCCCACACATTTTAGGCAAGCCTGTTGTGTAATTTGGTACTCACCTGCTTCATAATTATAGTAGCCCTGCCTACAGGTTTAGAAATTTTTGTCAGTAGGGGGTCCTTGCACCTCAAAATGTTGACAGGTGGGTCTCGCCATCCAAAAGTTTGAAGACCTCTGCTCTAACGGGTCACGTTTGTGATCTATAAAACACTAAACATTTTATTGAATCATCTTATATGCCCTATGATCAAGTCATGTGTGAATATTGAGAACAAAATTACACATTTTTACCCCCTTCAATAAACCGTATATTGCACTTCCAAATTGAATGAACTGTTTAAAAGTATCTTCTTCGGTAAATTGTGATCCTGAACATGTAATT
Organism: Lissotriton vulgaris; assembly: GCF_964263255.1. NCBI lineage: Eukaryota > Metazoa > Chordata > Amphibia > Caudata > Salamandridae > Lissotriton > Lissotriton vulgaris. Next base: position 1,129,621,252 of record NC_141691.1, read on the forward strand.
GTATTTCTTACTCCGACCAACATACAGATCGCAAACATGCCTGATTATTATGGTTAAGGAAAGGGAATAGGCACTGTTGTAAACATCAAATAAGAAACCACCAATAAGCAACATTTTTAGCTGTCGTCCTATTTCCGTGTAGTATTGTGCTGAAGCAAATGCTTGGAGGCATGCTAGTGCCCTTTCAACAACCCTGTCCCACATCCTAGTTTCGATCAGGATATAGTCTAGGATGGAATAACGGCTAACCCTACTGAAGCTGTGTTTCCCAGGGGAATCAGATCTGGTTCAGCCATTGCAGGCTTGTAGGGAGTGATTGAAGGTAAGTGACTTAATCTGGAGAACCAGCGGTGTCCATGCCCTGATTGGAGGAATATTAGGATCGGGTATAGCCCAGAGTGCACCCTCCTCTGTGGGTGGTGTATCATAAAGGCCTTGCGTTGGCTCGAATTGGCAATTAAAATCACCCCCTATGACTACCATAGCATTTTTGGTGAATCTAAGAATCAAATGATCTAATTGATCTAGGGTCGAGGATTCTTGACTGGTCCTCACGGGCCTTGAATAGACATTGATCAGAACCAATTTTGAGGTTTGGCGAGATGGTAAGAATGATACACAGGATTTCGTCAGAGGAGTACTCCAGTTGAGTGGCCGTACAACCTAGATGGGAACCTACCCAAATACATAGCCCCCCTGAGGGCCTCCCCTTCCCTTCGAGGAGACCGCTATGTTGAAGGTTGCAAACCCCATGCGCGATGTCTCCTCCATTGTCCATGTTTCTTGGAACATACATATATCAAACGTGTCAACAAAGTCCCCCCAATCAGGATCACTCAGTTAGCTTTTAAGGCTTGCGACATTCCAGGAGAGTAGCCTCCTTTTGTTTTTCATATCATCTTGGTTATGGTGCCTCCCACCATTTCAGGCTCCATTGGTAGGGCTTTCCCTATCAGGTTAGTATAACATGTACTCCTAGGACGGGTAGGGGCTTCCTGTATCATCCTGTTTGTTTCAATGCTTGGGATTTCTGGTGTTCCAAGGGTATTAATCTGAACATGAGGACCTGCAGAACTAGAGTGGGCTTTTTTCTAGGGGGCCATGTTCGAACTAGAGCTTGCGGTGTCGGATGGTCCTGGTGTGTTGGTCTGTTTGTGTAAGTTAGTAGAGATGGAGTATGTATTTGCAGGGTTGTCACTTAGAATGTGGCTTGTAGACCTCGGCGCTTCATTTTTTGCACCCTTGTCCCTGTCCCATGTGATCTCACTCATCCGCTCCTTTTTCCCTCTTTGTCCTATATAGAACAACCGTTTCATGCTGGGAACTTGACCATGAGTCCCATGTGTTCCTCACCAGAGGAGCACTTTGACAGATGGTCGCTGGGTCGGGGCTAGAATTTAATGCAAGCCAATCTACCTCCTCCAGGATCCCATATCTGTTTACCACAGTCACATTGAATATGAGTGGTCTTAGGTGTTGAAACCCTTGACCCATTGGAGGCTGATTTTGATGCCACTCACCCTGTATTCTTTTTTGTTTGCCCTGGTTTGGAACGTGGGTCTTGGAATATAAATGTGGGTGAGCGGGAGTGGCCTAATTGCTGTACCAGAATCCTGGGAGGAAAGATCCGGTTGCAAAAGATCCTGTACCATCCTTGGATTTTAAAAATCAATTACAACGCAGTCCCCACATAGATCTTTTGGTCTATTGCCCGCCCAGCTAACCCTAGGGGTCATAAGAATTTTGCCTGCAAGTGTGTAGGTGAAATGGTGGTACCTTGCCAGCCAGTGAAGGCATTTATTTTTAAGCTCTAGCTGGGTTTCCCTCTGCCCTACTTTGGTTTCAGGTACTCCTACCAGTATGAAACAGGTGGGAGATTTAATTGTTGGCAGATCATTCCCTAACCCACCCCCCTCACTCAAGAACCTGGGTCTGTCAATGCTATTCTTCAGTAAGCTCTTACTTGGTACAACCAGCTCTCCCTGCTTTAGTCCATAGACTGTGCTACCATCAATCTGGGACAGGATAATAGGATACACCTCCCTTGGTGCTTCGGGTCTTTCCACATCCTTTATAATACCAGTGTCTATATGGCGGGAATGGTTAGTTTCACTCTCTCCATTGTGAGTGTATTACGGCTGTATTTCCGTCTCTGCTGTCACACAGGTTGGCCAACTTATCAAGGTGAGCCACCAGAGGGGCAAGCTCGTCTCTCACGATGCTTCTAATCTGGTCTTGTAGCTGCTCCACCAGGGTGGCCACCCATGGCGTAAATATCGTGTTTGGTTGTACGCCTTGGCCATTGTCCGAGACCAGGTTGCTCTGTATGCTAGTATTCACAGATATCCCATAGTTAGATTTTTTTCTGCTTTACCCCCACCCGTAGTAATTGGGTTTGTTCTTAACTGGGCTCTTGTTCTCACCCCCGCGTGGATGGTTTGGGTAATGTTTTAGTGTCAGTGTCTAGTGTTTTTAGAGATAACACAGGGGGCTTTCCAGGGCTCTACTGGATGTGGCTACAACCAAGTCTATCTGGGTGTAGCGATGATGTGGAGTCAACGACAACAGTCTTTTAGTTAGTTCTATCTCTGTGGACAATACCTCTATGGCCCTCTGGAGCATCTGATCAATGGAGGTTTTCGGCAGTGGTGGTGGTATTAATTGGGGTGGCCCTTGTTGCTTATCATTTTTGGTTCTGTTCCTCATTTTTGATTATTGGTTGGGCTGGTTTCAATGCAAGCTCCAACTCACAAGTAGGTGGTCTTCTGGGAGGACTCCAAAAAATGGTTAGATGAAAAAGAACTGATAAAGCAGGGGCTGCCAAAAATAAATAGAAGAACAAACACTAACAGATCGTCTACTACACCTTCTACCGACGTCGCAGCCTCTGCTCCCTGGGCCAGCGGCAGTGGCAGAACAAGTGGAGGCTCCCGTGCTACGGGACGCCTCCCAGGTCTTAATGGCGCTCCAAAGCCTTCTGCGGACGTTGCAGCCCCACCTCTAAGGGCTAAGACAGGCCCATCTTGGCCCTGTCTTCCCTCGGGCAGAGCCAAGACGTGTGCGCGTCCCGTACTGTGGGACGTCTCCCAGGTCTTTATGGTGCTCCGGCACCTTCTGCGAACGTTGCGGCCCCTGCTCCCTGGCCCAGCGGCAGTGACAGAACAAGTGGAGGGCCGTGTGCTACCGGGCGCCTCCCAGGTCTTAATGGGGCTCCAACGCCTTCTGGGGACTTTGCGGCCCCACGTCTAAGGGCCGGCGGCAAAACAAGTGGAGGCTTCCATGCTGCGGGATGCCTTCCAGGTCTTTATGGCACTCCGGTGCCTCCTGCAGACATTGTGGCTCCCTGGGCCAGTGGCAGTGGCAGAACGAGTGGAGATTTTTTTTCCGTTATCAGCATCAGAACATTTATTAGGTTCTGGTGCAATTTAAGAAACTGAAAGGGCCAGGCCGATAAGTTCAAGACCATTCTAGAGTCACACTCCTATGGTTCTTTTTCGCAGCATTAAAGTGTAAAGGGAAGAAACATTGTTAGGAAAACCACTCATTAGACAATTTGTTTTTTTGATGCATAATAACCCATGTGCAACTATTTAAGGTTAGCTAGTTTATTACTAAGCCAAAAATAACTGAACATAAGGACACAGTAATACAAGGGTATAGAAATGCAAAGGAATTAGCATAAAGCCAAATCTGTGCATCCGGTTTCGAAGGAGCAGCATAAGCAACTGATCCAGCGCTCCTAATGAAAAACTGTCTCACAAATGTTACTCATGCCTACAATACTCACCATTAACCATAAATCACTACCTAGGCCCATAAACTAAGGAGAAAATTTTTGAGCGACTGAATCATGTGACCTAATTAAAACACTCTATTCATAAACTTTTTACAAAATTATATACAACTGCAGTTTAATGTATTTAACCATGGTTTTGATCACACAACATTAAGTCACATAGGCGAATGGATCTAATAATGATAACTAGACCATGAATAAACAAGACCAGCTTGTCATTTCAAAATCTATTTTATTAACTTTATTTTAATTCAAGAAAAGAGTTTTCTTTATTCAGAAATCATTATTTTATTAGCAATTTGAAAGCTTCTTTCAGGATAAGGCTTATTAGTCTGACATTTTAAAATAGATCATTTAGCATGAATTAAAGCAAAATAAAGTTTTCATTCTCAAATTTCTATTTCCCTGACTAAACTCTCTTCACCTAAAGAAAATTAATAAAGACAGCTATCCTTACGTGCGTCAAAAGTCCAACAGCACATCATTCAGGAATCGGGAAGCAAGAGCCCCCTTCTGCCTGTAGGGCCAGTTTTTATACCTCTCTTACTAGCTAATCTTCTCAAAAGTACAGTTTTCCTTGCCATCAAGGTTCCCATTGGTTGACAGATGTCAGACCATCCTCATGTCATACTTTCCTGACCAAGTCCGGGGCACATCATAAGCCATTATTTTTCTTATATTCCATCCTTCTAGCTTCCTCGGAAAAGAAACATTTCACCGAACACAAAACTTTTTACTTCCTAATCTTGGCAGGCAATTCAGGCTTTTTGTCCTTGGTGCTCTTCTCCAAGAACACGTATAACTCAACCAAAACAGTTCAGTTTATTATTCCATTGTTTAACAAGAAAACTCTTTTTTTTTCTGCATGTGAGTGAAGGCTTCACTCTTGTCAAGTTTCACATTTTCCAGCACTGCCAGTCAACCATTTTCTTTAGGCCCACTTGAGAACTAGTATTTAAACAAACACAAGATATTAATTAATTAAAGAATTGAAACCCATTCTGTTTCCTTCCCCTTTGCTAAATATTAACCCAGTTAATTATGTTACCTAGCAAGGCACATATAAGCAGCGTGTATAAAAACCTTCTTCTTTTAGGTCACCAGGATTATCGACGAGCTTTTGCCACAGAAAAGACACAACAAAACATATGCACACGAAAATAGCCCATGCCATTGATAAAACAGCCGCATTTAATACTGACAACGATAGACAAGGTTAGTTTATTATTTTTCACAAACTTGCAAGTGCAACATGAAAGCACATTAGTCCCGCGTGTAGTGTGTGCAATTTTAATTTAGATTGATTAACTTTTTCAACACATGCTATTAATACGGTTACATTATGGAAGTTTAACTTTGCGAGTTTTGAACAACATCTCGCTCCATCACAACATAATTAATTTTAGAAGTAGAATAGAGAAAATCAGGAAGCACGAGTCCATATTTAACTGTATCGAGGGTTGCTGAGTGAAAAACATTAAATCTATCCCTACTCTAACACTAAGGTAACATCCCTAAATAAGCATTTTCAGAAGGAAGGGTATAAGGTGTCAAAACATTGAGTCTCCCCAAGAAGTCTCTCCACGACCAATGGGCCAAGTAGCATAAAGCTACCAAAGACAGAGCTTGTTCTAGGATGCTCTCACTCTGAAGGCGCAAAAGAGATGGCGCGCTATCCCTTAATCCAACAATGAGCTATTCAGATCACGCCGTCCACCCTGGGTACAGTCCTGAAGGTATTTTTCCACGATGTCGACGGTGCGCCTTCCTTGCCACAACTTGTCCTTGGTTTCCAGGAATTCTCTTGTGTGAAGCAAAACTATCTTCCTTTATAGAGGCAAGCCACACGATTGTAACTTCTCTCCTTGTCTGACTACTAAAACAAAGATATTATTCTGTCCAAGAGAGCGCTTCTTTACCTGCAATACAAAACGCGAGAAAGAACAGATTCCACAACACACATGAAATTCAAACTGTTAATTCTAAAGCAAGAGTTTTCAAGGACTTGCATTCCAGGCCTACGAGTTTCAGCTAACATAACAAAAACATCATATAAGCTTTACAAACTCACACAACAATAATGCAAAATTCAACTGATACATTTACTTACATGTGAAATAACATAATTAATAAGCACATTGAATATACGAATAAGTGTCATTTGCACAACACAAGTTCTTCATGTCATTGTTTCCTTGTGTATATGCTCTTGGAGGCAATGGTTTAAATGAAGGGTATATATTTTTTTCGTTACCTGAGTGAAGTATCCAGTAGATCATGATAAGCAATCTGAACGTTCTTTCTTTGCAGCACTTACTGTTTACCGCGCTTTTACATGAGTTCCAGTTGAAGTTGAAAATAGATGCCTGTTTTTTTGCGAGTTAACATGAGAAATAGCCATTTTGCATGATTTTAATGTAATATATTTTTACTCAAGGTTTACATTATGAATCTATTTTGATGTATTGAAAGCTGGATTATGTTACTAAGTCCTGAGGATGCCTTATAATAAATACTATTTGTCTCCTAACATAAATTATTCAGTAGATTAATAACCACAATATTTAAGTTTCTTTTCCTTACAATTACAGTTGGACCTCCGTATACACTGCACTTTAGAATAAAATATTATTCATCAGAGCCCAACAATCTGCATGAAGAGTTTACTAGGTGAGCCCATCTATTTATCATGATTTCTTCTTTCCTATGTTGAAAGTTGTAGAGCTTCATAATGTATGGAGACGTATATGTATATTTTTATGATTGTATGGTGTGCAAATGTACAGCTAAAGTTGTTTTCAATGATTATAACCCTTCTCCAGTCCTGTTCCATAGACCGGATCAGAAACTCTAGTATTGATTAATTGATAATATGCGTAGTACTAACATCTTGCGGGGGGGGGGGAAGGGCTCAGGAATGGGACGGGAGACCAGGACTCGGAGTAATGAATATTACCGGTGAGTAACCGGGCATTACCTCCTTGTCCTGTCTCCCCGTCCCATTCCTTAACAGTGAGCCCATATCCAAGCACACAGTGATTGTAAGAAAAACAGACCAGAAAGTGTGAGAAAACAGGTCCATTTAATCAACAGAAAACAGTACATATCACAAACTATGTACTGCAGACAGGACATGAGCGCCAAAGGCAGCAGAGGCCGCCATCCCCAACTGAAGACGATAATGTGAAACAAACGTATGGGGAGCAGCCCATGTGGCAGCATTATAAATGTCCCTCAAGGAGGCCCCTTTGAACATTGCCCAAGAGGAGGAGACGCCCCTGGTCGACCCACCCAGAACAGAAGAAGGGAGAGGACAGTGGGTGCATCGTAGGCGGAAACCACAGCACCCTTGACCCAACGAGTCAAAGTGGACAAAGAAGGCTGAAGACCTAGCCCAGAGAGGCCATAGGTGACAAACAAGGAAACAACCTTACGGAAACTAGAGGTCCGCTCCAAGTAGATGCAGAGAGCCCTCAGCACATCTAACGAATGGAGGACCACCTTCTCAGGAGAGACAGGACCAGGGAAAAAAACAGGGAGAACAATATCCTCGACAGTGAAAAGATGACAACACCATAGGCAGAAAAAACTGACTGGGACGGAGAATGACTTTGTCAGCGCTGAAGCGCAAAAAGGGGAGAGAAGCCATCAAAGCCCCAAACTCACCAACCTGCCGCCCAGATGTAACGGCCACCAGGAAAAGAGCCTTAGCTGAAAGGAACTTAAGGTCCACGGAGGCCAAGGGCTCGAAAGGGGGGCCCGTCAAGGCCTGGAGAACCAAGGGAAGATCCCACGCAGGCACAGGAGAGCGAGAAACAAGACGCTGAATCAAAAACTCCGCAGAAGGCGAGCCACCAACAGAGAGACAGAGGACACAGAGGAACCCCGAAAAGCAAGAATGGCAGCCCACTGCACATGCAGGGAAGAAACAGCGAGCCCCAAGATGAAACCATCCCGCAAGAAGTCCAACACCCTCACAGGAGGCAGAAGAGAGGCCCTTCCCAAGACAGCAGGAGGAGAAATTCTTCCAATGACTGGCATAGGACTTCAAGATGGAAGGGCGTCACGACAACTGGAGGCACCGAGCAACCTCAACCGAGCAACCCTGACCCAACAAACTCAACCTCTCAAGTGCCAAACCACCAGCCGGAGGCGGCCCAGGGAGGCAATCCCAAGAAGAGGAGCCTGCAAAGGGGAGGGACACAGGGGAAACCCAGGGCCGGACTGGGAACCTGAACCGGCCCTGGCAAAGTGCTCGGCCGGCCCCCCTACCCCCCCCCTCCCGCGACCGCGCTCTGTGCCAGGGCCGGTTTTCGGCCGTTTTTGTTACAGGGCCGTTTTTGCAGAAAAAACGGCCCTGTAACAAAAACGGCCCCAGGGGCCCAAAGCCGGCCCCCAACCATGCGGCCCACCGGGGGATTGCCCGGTGCCCGCAACAGCCAGTCCGGGCCTGGGGAAACCTCCAATAGGGGCATACAGACAAGACTGACGAGACCACTCCGGCACAACCAGGAGAACCTCTGCCCGGTCCAACTGAATCTTCTGGAGGAGCTGCGGAATCAAAGCAAACGGAGGGAAGGCAACAGGAGCCCCAGCCACCAGGGAACCGAGAAAGCATTGGTCGCCCACGCCAACCGGGAGGGAACGAGGCTGCAAAACTGAGGAAGAAGGGGAGAATCCTCTGAGGCAAAAAGATCCAGCCAAGGACGGCGGAACCTGAGGACAATCAGATCGAACAGATCCGGGGACGGACACAGAGACACCGAGGAGGGGAACACCCTGCTCAAAGAGTCCGCAGGCCCATTCTCCTTCCCAGGAAGATAGACCTAGTCAGAGACAAGATTCTGCTTGGCCCAAAGGCCGATCTTCCTGAAGAGGAGAAACAGAGAATGACACATGCCCCCTTGCCGATTGACATAAGCCCGAACAACCTGGTTGTCGGTCTGCACTGAGACCGCCTGACCCGAAGGAGAGGAGCTAATGACCGAAGAGCCAACCAAACTGCCCTCAACTCCTTAGAGTTTGAGGACTGGAGAGACTCGAAACGGGACCACCGACCCTGAGCCTTGGAGGTACCCATTACAGCACCCCAACCCACGGCACTGGCATCTGTGGACAACACAACCACAGCCCGGGGTGGAAGGAGATTGAACCCCCGGGAAAGCTACCCCAGTTCAGAAATGGCTATATGCAAATCAGTCTGACCCTGTGCCTCATGGGAACAGTGCAGCACGAACTGCCAAGCCATGTCTTCCCTTGACCGGAAACAAGCTTCCGAGGACCGGTTTCTGGCATTCCAGCCGTCTTCAGCCCGGCTTGCTTGAATCCAGTGGCAAAGTGAGCAAGGGACTCACATCTGAGTATACCCTGCCACACATATGGGGGCCAAAAGCGGTACAAAAGGGGGTGGTGGTGATGGACGGAGCATTTGAATCAATCAAACACCCACACCCAGTCAAAGATCTGGGTTTAATCCATCACCGTCTTTAGCCCACTCTGCCACCCCAGTTCAGAAATGGCTATATGCAAATTAGTCTGACCCTGTGCCTCATAGGAACAGTGCAGCCCAAACTGCCAAGCCATGTCTTCCCTGGACCGGAAACAAGCTTCCGAGGACCGGTTTCTGGCATTCCAGCCGTCTTCAGCCCGGCTTGCTTGAATCCAGTGGCAAAGTGAGCAAGGGACTCACGTCTGAGTATACCCTGCCACACTTATTGCGGCCAGAAACCGGTCCTCGGAAGCTTGTTTCCGGTCCAGGGAAGACATGACTTGGCAGTTCCGGCTGGACTGTTCCCATGAGGCACAGGGTCAGACTGATTTGCATATAGCCATGTCTGAACTGGGGTGGCAGAGTGGGCTAAAGAACGGTGATGGATTAAACCCAGATCTTTTGACTGGGTGTGAGTGTTTGATTGATTTAGATGCTCCGTCCATCACCACCCCCTTCTGTATCGTAGTCCAGGAAGGCAGGATCCCAGTGCAACAGGACATGATGCAAGAGGGGATACAAATGCAGTCTGGCCCAAGGAAGGAGAAGCAAAGTGGACGCCATCTCCCCTTGACTCCGCAACCAGAGACGGGTGGACACCTGGGACTGGGGCAGAAACCAAGGAAGGTGACGAAACAAAGTCAACTGGCCCTCTTGGGAGAGGAACATAATGCCCAGATCCATGCGGAAGAGAGCCCCCAGGAACTTCAGGGACTGGGAGGGCATCAGGGAGGACTTCCGGTGGTTGAGGAACCCAGGCGATGACACACCTGGTCCACATCCGACAGAGCCTGATAAAAAGAAGGAGAAACAATCAACCAGTCATCGAAATAGGGAAAAACCTGCAACCCTCTGGAATGAAGAATACCCACCAGAGTGGCCAAGAGTTTCGTGAAAACCATGGGTGCCGATGAAAGGCCGAAGGGGAGCACCCGGAACTGGTAGATGGGAACCCAGAGCAAACCAGAGATATTTCTGATCCACCAGATGGATCGGGACGTGCATATATGCATCAATCAGATCCAGGGACGCCGGGAAGCCCCCCCGAAGCACCAGAGGCAGGATGGAATGCAGAGTCACCATCTTGAATGGACGATGTAAAACGAAGCGATTGACTCGCTTCAGATCCAAAACAGTACGCAGCTCCGTAGTATCTTTCTTGGAGACCAGAAAGAGGATCGAATAACAACCCTCGCCTCTCTCCAGAGGAGGAATGTCCACTATAGCCTTCTTCTCCAACAGAAGCCGCACACCCGCCGACAACGCCTCCCTTCGCAGAGGAAGATCGGGCAGGGGAGTCAGAAGGTAGACCGGAGGAGAGGAAAATTCTCTCTGACAATCCTCCAATACGGTCTGAACAGCCCAGGCATCTGGAACCGACAACCACTGGGGCAGGAAAGACTGAAGGCGACCACCAACTGGCAAAGGCAGATAGTCATTGGGAAGAGGAAGAAGAGGTGTCAGCAACTCTGGCACCTCCAGGGGCCCCCCGGCCACGACCCCTGCCATGAAAGGGCTGCAATGCGCCCGAGCATGAAGCTCAAAAGCGCGACGGTAGCCAAAACTACGCCCCCAAACAGGAGGGCGGACTGGAGCCACAAGCTTGTGGTTCCCCGCCAATTGCTTGACCATCTCCTCAAGCTGAGGGCCGAACACTTTGGAACCCCCAAAGGGCAATTTAAGGAGGACCAACTTCTGGGAAGACTCAGCCTTCCAGGAACGCACCCAGATATGTTGTCGTGCAGCAATCGAAGCACCAGAAGCAGCGGCACTCAAATTGTCAAAGGAAAGATCCGATAAGTATCGCACCTGCAACTCCATCAGAGACAATAGAGGTGTGGCATCCTCACCGTCTTGCAACAGAAGGGACAGGGACTGAAAATCCTTGAGGAGGGACTGGACCATGTAATTTGAATAGGCAGTTGCACAGACAGAAAAATTGGAAGCAGCATAAGAACGCTTCACCGCCCCTTCAGCACGCTTATCCACAGCGTCTGCAGGATGGGCGTCATCCGAGAGGGCCAAACCTTGAGAGGAAAGATCAGCCATCCAATTGTTGACCTTCAGAGCCTGAGGAAACTCAGCAACAAAACCCTACAGAGGGTAACCCTTAGACAAGACTCGAGGGAAGGCGGATTTATCCATTGCCTTCCTCTTGTGATCCAGCACCTTGCGCACGGCACCATGCAACGGGAAGGAGTCAGGAGCCGGCTGGTGATACTGCATAAAGAAGTCATCCTCCAGAACATCCGCCACAGGAGGAGTGAAACCCAAATTGTCCCGCACAATGGCGAACAAGCCACAGAGCTCAGCACCCTGAACAAAAGCGCCCCCAGACACCCTCATCCTCTTCAGGACCCATCTCATCATCAGCAGCGGCCTGCAGATCTACAGAACCACGAGGCACCTTGGAAGGAGGCCCAGAAGCGTCCCTGACCTGGAAAGCAGCAGCCACCGCCTCATTAATCAACCGGCGCAGGGCATCAAGAGGAGCAGCAGAGGAAGAGGCACTCCAGTCCATGACTGCAAACAGCAACGTCCAAGAAACACCAAAACAGGCACTCAGAGGACGATTGCATGCAAAAAAGGACCCTATCTTGAAGCATCGAAGTCCCGAGGACCCGAGCTCCTGCGGGACCAGAAAAATGGGGCCGGCCTTAAAAAAACAGCCAGCCGTCTTAATTTTGCCCCCAGGACACATCCTGCAGAAGCGGGATCACAAAGGAACACACGCGCCACCAAGATCACCGCCGCAGCCCCCGCCCACTAAAGCAGTGCGCCCCGGACCGGCAAACAGGAAAACGGCTGCTGAAGCAGGCCGCGACCCAACAGGTGAGCGCACCCGGCAGAAGCTGTCGCTAAAGCGAACCGCATACAAAACCGGCACATCAGGCAGCAGAGGGGCACAAAGCATATAAACTAAAGGCGGCCACTAAAGCAGGCCGCCGCAATACAAAACAAAGAAAAGGGAACACTTGCCCACAGCTCAGCTAGGCATCAAGGCAAACTGCAACGCAGAAAAAAAAGAACAGGAAGTTTCTCTACTGCACTTCCCCCTTTATCGTCACATGATGGTGACGCCATGTTGGGGGAAGTGCAAAAGCTCGGCTAGGTAATAGGTTTTTGTAGAGCAGACTAGTTGCTCACTGTAAAGGAATGGGACGGGGAGACAAGACGAGGAGGTAATGTTGCTCAAAGTGTGTCTAACTTCATTTGGGGTGCACTTCTGATTGGGATAGGGAAATCCATGATATAATAATATATGCTGTTTTGGTAAATAATTTTTATATCTGAAATAACTGGTTACTTGTTAGGTAAGCTGCCCTTGCTTTATGTCCTTGGAAAATCATGACTAACAGTGATTTATATATGGCAGAAGAAGGAGGACATGAGGGAGGTGAAGATGGATGAAAGGGCAGATTAGGACTGCATCATATGGGCTGCAATATTGCAGAATCTCACACAGGGAGCTTGTACACGAGTCAACAAGCCTCTGTGGTTTGAAGGGTGAGAATAATTGGCTTGAGTTTCAACATGGAGTTGTATCCGCAACTGATTGGCAAAAAGCCTTCCATATGTTTGCAGATCTTTTAGTGATAGCAAAGTACAAGACATTCTGCCAATTGTATGGGTTCTGCTTTGTATAAACTGGTCACATTTACTGGCTCCTCGTTGCAGGTAAGTTGTACCCCACCAGTTTGTTTTATGAAAATATGAAAGTCAATATTTCACAGAAAAATGAATTATCTATGATCAGCCCTGTAAGACCATTGTTTAGGCTTGGTTTGCTTTTTATCTTGAATAGTAGCTACCAATAACCTTGTGAAAAAATATCATAATTTAGGTTTATTTAGTTGATTGAAAGTAAAGAAAAACTTAACTTTAATTGAGATTGAATACGTTTACTTAAAATCATACTTCAGTAATTAAACTTGTAGAGATTCAAGTGCATAAAACATTCCTATTTCAGAAACCAATGCTATGATTGCATTAGCTTAATGGGATGCAATTCTTTGTCATATCTGGGAAAAGGTGTGGCTCCAGCCTTTTGTTTTTTTTCTCTGGATGACATTTTCCGTCCTGTGCTTGTGACTCCAAAGAAGTATATACCCTTTGAGTAATAGCAACTCCTGCCTCCTTTAGTCTGGGCTTTTTGGTGACTGGTGAAGCAATTTGATACTTTCCTCTGGGGTGACAGTGTACTGAACCATTAAGATCATTTATTCCCCACGGCTGGGATCTTTCACTCGTCCTGAGTGAGACATGAGTAAAAGGTATGTGTCTGTTGTGTGTGGGGATTTAGTAGCAGTTGGTGAATGGTGGGGATTCACTTGGTCTCAGTATGCCTGCTGAAAATGAGATGGCTGGTTATGTTCATATTGACCATGCCAGCATCCTCTCCGGGTCCCTGTCTAAGAAATCTGTTTGCACATGTTTAGATGTAGGGAAGTAATTTGTTCCATTGCCCAGAATAGGTTTCCTCTTGCCAGAGTGTAATACATCCTTTACCTCTTTTCTCTTTTTGCTAATTCGGCTGGTAGCAGCAATAGGCTTTTGAGTCAATTTTGCAAAAACAACCAAACCAGTTCAACCTGGGCTCAGGCAGGACTCTTGAATTCAGAGCTGTGTAAAACTGTATAAGACAGGGGAGGGGCACTTCTCCAGGCTGGAAGTAGTGTTTACATTTTGAATAAAGCAGCCTTGGCTGGCTCTGTAGTACCAGTGACTACAAAGAGAGGACCAGTTCTGTGGGTGCCACAATTAGTGGAAAATCTTGACCACAAACAATAGAATCTGATTTATAGTCGCTAATATTCTTTGCCTTCACCAGGACTTTGTAGTGAGTACTGGCACACTACTAAACTTGCCCTTTCATAAACATCACAAGCTGTAATATATTAGTGTTTCCGGGAATCCAGTGACTTTATATTGTCTTCCTTACTGGGCAGTGGTGACATGATCAAAGGGCATCATTGACTTCATCACACTATATTCAGAGGAGCGCCATTCACTTAATTGTGGTGGGTTTTTAGGATAAAATATGTTGTGGGATACACTGTTTATTTTATCTTCAATACTTTATGCAGCGGCTGAGGTTTCAGCTCACTGGGTTCTCTAGTTTGGTATTCAAGATTGGCCTAGGACCACTGATGAGCCAGGAGTCTGCATATCTTTCTCCCTTGCACAGGACCATTATCAGATATTTTATTAACTAATTAACGGATATGAGCTATACTTTGTCGATGGTCTTACCTCAAAACCAAAATGTGTATGTTTCTTCTGGCTTTCTGAGTGTGTCCTGCGTATAATTGATCAGTTTACCTACATGTTAAATGAGGTCATTTATTCTTTTTTAATTTGGTTTATGGAGCACATTTGTTACTTCTAAAGTGTCTTGGCGATAGGATGATGATCTGAGGGAAAGCAAAGTGGCAAATAATGCTGCTTATATGTTACAAAACGACCACTTTAAAAATATCATAAACTTGATACAATTCGGCTGAGACTTTAAATGAACAAGTAGAGCCTTTTCTACTTTGGCCACACAAACAAAAAATAAACTGCCTCAAGTTTTAACTTGTTATAATGGGGAGACAGTCCACCTTGTCGCAGTAGATGGTCAGTGGGGCCCATTAGTAGTATATTTACTTACTTTTGCCTGAATATATGCTGGTCCTTGCTGGTGGAGGGCATGACAAACTTTTGCAGAGGCTCTGGGGCAAAGGAGATTTACCTGTGGGAAGCCACTGCAGGTATACTATGATTGGAGACATCCAAGTGGGTGATCACACCATGTGTGCTTCAGGATTTTGTATCAGTTGTGACTTATACTGCTGATATTTTGGTGAGTTCAAATGCAATACGTTACATTAACCCAGCCATGAGAGAATTATGGACCCAAGGATCCCTTCCTGTAATGAAGTGTGAAAAGGGACATGTTTTCTTACTCCTCTTTAAATTATAGAAACAAAAAAATGTAACCTCTATTAATGTGTGGCTAACAGACAGAGTATTAGTCACTGTAATGCCTACATTCTTCAAAAAAGATTCTGGGGTCAGAGAAGGGCACCTGTTGCATAGGCAACCTACCAGGGATGACAGAGGGGGCTGTGTGAGTGACATATGTGAAGTAGGACTAGCAGTAAGAGAGGGCACTTCTGCTCTTCAGTAATATCCTGTATACAGAACTGGCAGGAAAAACACTGACTCTTGTAGAGCCAGTGAAATTAGTGGATATGAAACTGGAGGGGCTGTTGCACAAAATAAGAGGTGTAGAGTGGTAGTAAATGACAGTAGAACTGTGTCTGCAGGACAAGAAGGGTCAAGTCAAGTATCTGGACAATAATGTTAAAACTGTTGTTACCTTTCAAGGCAGTGGTGACATGGGATCTTTAAGCTTGATGTGTACAGTTAGCTAACTTGCAGAATGGGTCCCAGCTTAGAGTGTTGGGAGCCCCAGAATTGATCGCATCAGAGGCCTTGAAGGAAGGGCTAAATAAGGTATTTTATGGTTTAACTCTTAAACATTCTAAGGGAGGCCCTGAGGCACAATTGGTGAAGTAAATGTTACTTTTGACCACTAGAATGTCCCTTCTGTAGTATAATTGTTGCTTTCTCTTCAATTAGGTCAAGCAACAAGAGACAGACCAATATTGGATTGGGGGTTTCTAAGTGTGTGATGGTGATCCTCTCCAGAACACAGTTCACAAGAGAAACAAATGAAATCTACCCAACCCATTGTTACAGGTGGCAAGGGAAATAAACCTTTATCTTTAAATAGCTCTCACTCATTCTAATAGTGACATGCTTTGTTAAAATATATACAAAAGTGTGTTTAGGATGTGATGGTCCTATGACCCTAGCTTTAGCACCAACATGTTTCAGCCCTTCGTATCTGGCCTAAATTGGTGCTGGGATTACGTCAGGGTGGGACGTAAAGAAGTTACTTCCCCAAAGACGTGAGTGCGAGTGAACTAGTTGGTTTTGGCACTTCCAAGTGATTAAAAACGACAACAAGCCTAATACTTGCCACTAGTCTCGACGAGGAATTACTCCTATAACTCAGGGAAAAGGATTTCCAAAGGGAGTGCAGGAGGGAGGCCTTGTTGTACACTTTAATCAAAAGCCCCCCCTGCAAGCACCCACAGGGACCTAGCTAGGGTCATAGGACCTTCACATGCTAAACACCCTTTTGTAAATATTTTAACCTTCCCTCCCACTTCACTATTAAAGAATTATTTAGGAGTGGGTGAGGAATTTTATCTTTAACAGTCCGCCCCCATACATAATATCCTTAAGTGCTCCTAGAAACACGGTTGAGCCCACCCCGACTTTCAGCCGTCGGGGTGAGCCCTATGAAGAAGCATGTCACTATTAGAGGTAGTGAGGGCTATATAGAGAAAAGGGTTTCTTTCCCTTGCCACCTGTAACAATAGGTTGGGTATATTTCATTAGTTTCTCTCGTGAACTGTGCTCTGGAAAGGATCACCACCACACACTTAGGAACACCCAATCCAATATTGGTCTGTCTTTCGTTGCTTGACCTAATTGAAGAAAAAGCAACAATTATACCACAGAAGGGACATTCTAGTGGTACAAAGTATAGTAAATAGGGAGGTCGGGTCCTTTCTATCCTCTTGGTTGAGGACCTCTCTACCCGCCTGGGACCAGTGGGTCTCAGGATTAGTGTACTAGAAGTAAATGTTACACCTTCCCTTGAAACCAGGAGGGAGTAACATGGAAGGTGGAGGCATAGTGGTGGTCACCCTGTGAACCCCTGAGAGGATTAACAATATTTTGAGAGCAGCTGTCAACAAAGTAATGCTGCTGGACGGACCAGCAGCTCCTGCTGTTCTACGATCTGCACCCAGAGACGACATTGGCAAGGCAAAGAAACCTTATATTATGTTAGCGAGATTTGTACAGCGCACAGCAACTCAAGAGTGTCCCGGAGCTGCTTCAGGCATTCCTCAATATCTATGCATGTCCTGTTAGGCTTTCTGAAAGAGCCATGTTTTTAGTTTTGTCTTGTAAGAGGAATGTTCCATTGTGGTTTGAAGCTCTAGAGGGAGTTAATTCAATGCGTCTGGCCCAAGGTAGGGAAAAGACCTGCCACCAATTCCTGCTCGATGGAGTTTAGGAACTCTATCCAGATGCTCAGAGAAGGAGCATAAGAGTTCTAGAAGCGACATAGTCATGGATCCTCTCTCTCTCAAATAGCCAGCTCCGCAATCGTGCAGAGCTTTGTGAACCAAGACCAGGGATTCAAAAGGAATCCTTATTTTAATAGGAAGCCATTGCAGAGATTTCAGTTGTGAGGACATGTGTTCTAGGGAGACGATTGAGGGGCATCTGGGTCGCCGTGTTCTGTACTACATGAAGTCTGCCAAGAAGGTACTTTGGGATAACCTGGTATGGTGCATTCCCGCAGTCCATCCTGGAAATTATTAAAGCTTGGACCACTGTTCTCCTATTGTCATCTAACAGAAGAGGTATGAATGTATTCAGGGACCATAACAGCCCAAAACAGGCACCAGTCAGTGGATGGATCTGTGGCTGAAAAGAGAGGGGATTGTCGAACTTAATTCATGTGCTTTTTATGGTGCCATGTTGAGGGCAAGTGAGGGGAGCTTCTTTCAGCAGGAAGTACTTCATAGGTCTGGCGATATTGGGCCCAAAAACATAATCTGTTTTATCTGGGTTACATTTTAATTGGTTGCTATGCAACCAATTGAACACATTAAATATACATTTTTTTAATGACTTCCCCAGAGAGCTCTTCTTCCTTGCCACTGAAGAGAAGCTGGTTATCGTCAGCTAAGAGATTACCTTAGCTCTCAAAGTCTCCATTAAACATTAAAAGGCGTGAGGTAAACATTGAAAAAAATAGCCCTGAGGCATTCCATCCAATAGCTGATGAACCTCGGGAACAAAAGGAGGCAACCAAACTATTTGACTTCTTCCTTCCAGAAAGGAGGGGGCGCCACCTAAGGGCAGTGCCCTGGATTCCAATTGTTTGGAGTCTATAAAGACGGCTCTGATGGGGCAGTGTGGAAAGCCGCCAATAAGTCAAGCATGATCAAGGTGGCCTTCTCCCCATTGCCTTGGGTGCCTCTTATGTGCAATGCAACCTCTATCAGGGCCGTCTCTGTGATAAAATGGGGTCTGAAGCCCGATTGACTTGGGTGCAAAACATTATTTTCCTCCAAAATCTGAGAAAGTTGTGAATTACCATTTTTTCCCCAATACTTTTGAAAAAGCGAGTAACCGGGAGCTGGGCCTATAATTCGCAGGGACCTTAGTTTCTGTAGTGGGCTTTTTAAGCAGTGCCAGGATTTTTGCATTTTTTCCATTGCGCTGGAACCATGCCATTTGACAATGAGGTGTTCAACACTCTACTAGCAATTGAATTAATGACTTGAGCTGCTTTAACATGCATCAAGGGAGGGCATGGGTCAGATGGAGGTCCTGATTTAAGGCACTTGATGATGGCAAGGGAATCCTCTTGGGACATACGTTTGAAGTTAGGATGGATTGTCATCCCCGAAATGGACTTAGTAACACTTACTGACTCCAGAGGAGACCCTGCTGAATGAGCGTCAGTGAGTAACTTTGCTTGAATGGATGAGATTTTATCATGGCAAAACAGAGCCATTGAGTTGCACCATTCAGCTGAAGGTTGGAGGTCTCTAGTGGTGTACTTGGGGCTCATGAAGGTTTTTGCTATTTTGAAAATCTATTTAGTTTTGTTACCTGTTTCTGCTATCCTATTCTCAAAGAAAACTTTCTTTGCTGTGTCGACATCTCCATGATAGGTCTTGAAAGCTAGTTTTTAGGTGTTTTTGACCTCTTGACTGTAGCCTTGCCCCCATTTCTATTCGAGATATTTACACTGTTTCTTGCCCAATTTAAGCTCTTCATTGAACCATTCTGTTTTTCTCTGTGGGAATAAGCGTGCAGAGGCAGGAGCTACATAAATAATGGTGTTTCAAATTCAGTTATCCAAGCACTAAGCATCTGAGTCCAGAGTGCTGGAAGGAAGGGGAATATTAGCTTCCAATGAGCGGGGCAAGTCATTTGGATGGATTTTATTAAATGTGCTTGACTTGGGCAAATTTTCTCCATAGGGGACGAGCTGTTATACATTTTTGACATTTAAACTGGATTAGATGGTGCTCTGACCACAGGCGATGTAGAGGACCAGAAATGACCAGCTTCTCATGTGAGGAGATTTGGTCTCCTATATGGCCTGCTTGATGAGGAAGTCTGAGCATCTTATGTAAGAGACTAACAGCCAGATTCATCAATGTCAAATTCTGCGATTTCTAAGTTGCGAGAAAAAGCGAATCGCAATTTAGAAATCGCAGAACGGCATTCATGACCATTTGCGATAAAAAAATGCGATTCGCAACCGGCCGCAATCGGCGATTGAGAGCCCCCAGAATTCGTTAAATAATCGCGGAATCCGCCGATACCCATGTTGAAATTGAGATCTCGCAATTACCGAAATCGCAAATAGAGATCTCGCTAACTGCGAGATCGCAAAAACGGGAAGTCGCATCCTGAGCACAGTGATGACATCACAACCAGGAAGTAGGCAGGTACCACTCTCATTCAGCAGTGAGAGGCTGAAGTACAGGCAGCAGTGTCAGAGCTCCCCTCCAATGTTCCTACAGGAGTAGAGCAGGAGGCACCACAGTGGCAAGCATGTCACAGGATGCAGCAGGAGGTTCCACCAGTGGGAGAAAGCGCAAAATCAAATTTTCAGTGCAGGAGCTCGAACACCTCATAGAAGATGTATCAAAGGACCACAACCGGCTATTTGGCAAAGACTCCCGAAGGGTGCCTGAGGCCGACAAAAGGCGCATATGACTGCGCATCCGTGCCAAAGTGAACTCCGTGGGGGTGACCCAGCGCTCAGTGGACGAGCTTAAAAAGCGCGGGTATGACCTAAGAGGGCGGGCAAATGAAAAGATTGCTGAGAGGCTGGGGGAGCAAGTGGCGACAGGTGGAGGGGAGCCCACTGTCCCACCGAACACACCACTGGAGGACCAAGTGGAGGAGACCATCAATCCACAGGCCTGCGTGGGTGTGACCCAGCTTGACTCCTCCCGACCCACCCAAGACACACCAGGTAAGTGCCATGCGACTGCGACCCCTTGTCCCCTAACAATGTCCATGACTCCAGTGCATCCCATATCAAACCCCAATCATGCAGCCAAAGCACACCACTAGAACGCTATTGCATTGTGGGACATGTAGTCTGACCACAATTACCAACCTGTACCATTAAGCCTGACATGTCCAGTGAGAGTAAATCCTGCAGCGACTCAGGGAATGGTAGTCTGCATGCATGTAGCAAGCCTAACTGTGTATGGAACATGTCACTAATCAACGTCCACTTTACATCACAGGTGGCGCTGATGTCCCCAGCACAGACAGCGAGGCCCTGGTGATTGAGGACATCACGGAGGACACGGAGGGAGACACACATCATACCCCACAGCCCGGACCATCAGAGCAAGCTGCCGCACCAGCGGTCATCCCACCACCCGTCCCTGTGGCCCTTGCCACCCCTGTGACAACAGGCGCTGCTGTACCACCACGCAACACACAACCACCAGTGGGGCCTGCAACACCAGCAGCAGGTCGCCAACCAAACCGCCGCCCTGCGGCTGTGAGGAGCCAGACAAGTGGTCTGGTCAGGGAGCCGCGCAACAACACATCCCGCGCTGGCAGGGGCTGAAACGTGCGTGCAGGTGGGCTCTCCATTGAGCGCAGGATGCTACATGTTCACCAAACCCAGGCCCGTCATCTAGCCGCCATCCACCTCCAACTGGACAAGACCGCACGTAATGTGGCACATATGTCTGACCGTATGGACAGGATGACAGCAGCTCTGGAGGCCAACACACAGGCCATGTCCAGCCAGCGGGATCTCAATCGCCGCAGACACCGCCAACTGTTGACCCGCCTGTCGGCGTACACGCTGTCCAACCATATAATTGGGAACGCCACCTCCCAGCTCTCGCGACGCTCCCTGGCCATGCAGGTCCAAATGGTCCAGTGCTGCCAGGACGTCGCGAGAGCCCTGGAGCAGATTTCAACAGCCATGCAGGGCATGCAGGCTACCGGCCATGGCCAGGCGGGGGAGGGGGGGGGCAGACGACACCAGTGGGGCTACATCAAGCCATAGCAGCCAGTCCCTTCCACCGGTCGTAGCACCCCACAGCAGCAGCAGGCCCTCTGCTGCCTCAAGGCAGAATCAGGAGGAGGACGTTGAGAGGAGGTCAGGGGCAACTACCCGGAGGCTCCACTGAACTGTTGTACATTAGCATGAGGGTACATGCTGACGCTACAAGCATGCCCTACAGACAAACAGACATATGACGCAATATGTCAATCATTTTCCAGTCATCAGAATGCCTAGTTTATTGTGCATTGACAATAACTAAAATTCTGAATAACTTAATCTGACTCATGTCATTATTTATGTTGTCATGCATGAGTTGAGTAATGGGTGTGGGGAGTGGGTGCACTAGAAATAGTTCATGCAGATTTGGTTGCGGCGCCTGTGTCCTTCAGCAGGATTCTCACCGCGTGCGTGACGCACATGTGCAGGTGGTCGATTGTCCCCTTCCGACTCACTGCCAGAGATGTCTACAGGCATCCTGCGCTTGGTAGCAATGTTGTGGAGGATAGCACACACGGCCACGATGCGGCAGCAGACCTCAGGCTCGTATTTGATGGCCCCACCAGTCTTGTGCAGTATGCGGAATCTGCTCTTCAAAAGGCCAAATGTCCTCTCAATGCAATTTCTTGTGCGTATGTGTGCTGCATTGTAACGCCGTTGCTGTGGTGTTGCAGGGTCGAGGTATGGTGTGAGGAGGTACTCACGGAGAGCGTAGCCGCTGTCACCTGAATGATAGGAGCAGAGGGTGAGTGCCTGTGCCGCGCAGCATCATGATCACATTGTACTATTGTGTGGCATGTGCACTTACCCAGTAAGTGTCCTTCACCAAAGTCTCCCCTGGCCAGTCGTGTGTGAATGCCACTGTGCCGGATTATGAAGGAGTCATGTGTGCTCCCCGGGTACTGTGCCACTATGTCCGTGATGATTGTCTTTGCATTGCATACCATCTGGATATTGAGGGAGTGGTAGGACTTGCGGTTACGATACATTTATTCCGTTTGTGCTGGTGGGCAGATGGGGATGTGGGTACAGGCAATGCATCCTATGATATGTGGGAATTGTGCTACATTGTAAAATTACAGCTTGGAGTCATTCAAGTCCTGTTGGCTGGTGGGGAATGATATGTAGTGGTGTAGGCGGGTCAGCATGGCCTCCAGGAAACTCCTTAGGCAGCGGGACATGGTGGGCTGGGATATTCCCCCTGCAACAGCGACTATACCCTGGAAGCTTCCGAAGGCCAGTAGGTGCAGGCTGCACAATACCTGCACATGGGTGGGAACGGCATTGGTCCTCCTTGTTGGGTGCTGCAGGAGGGGGTCTAGGTCCAGGATCAGCTTGATGATCATTGCCCCATTTAGCCGGTACTTGGCATAGATTTGCTCCCTGGTTTGGCCCAGTAGGGTGACCCGCTGACGGAATATCCGCTCCTGGATACGTCGTCTATTCCGTGCTGCTCGCTGTAGCCTTCGCCGCCAGACCACCATGTAGAGTCCTGGCATTGTGAGAGTCCTCAGGCTCCAATTGCATGTCCTGAAGTGTGTTTGGTCAAGCCTGCACCTGTTGGTAGTTTGCTAGAGTTTATTTCAGATGTGAATTTTTTTTTTTACTGGTTACCACCTGGTTTGGGTTCTCCTTAATTTGCGCCTCGCTAAATGCTATTTTTGGGTATTTCGCAATTTGCGATGTTTCATGAATTGCGATTTATTTGCGATATCGCAGTTTTATTAGCAGAATCCATGGTTTCTCGCAATTACAGAATCGCTAATGGTCTTCTTCCAGGATTCTGCGAATTTAATTGCGATTTCGCAATTTTTGGATTTCAACTTTCTTGAATTCCTTTTCATCAAATTACGATCGCAATTGCTTTTTCGCAGCTATTGCGATCGCAATTTGGCTTCATGAATCTAGCTGTTAGGGATGATATGATATCTAAGAGTGAAGAAATCTCAGCGTCTGTAAGTTTGTCCATGTGGAGATTGAAATCTCTTAAAACTAGAAAGTGTGTATATATGAGCAGACCGAGAGCTAAAGTGCTGCTTTATTATCTCAGAAAAGGGTCGGCTTGACCAGAGGGTCTATAAATAAGAACCCCTGCGATCGACTGCAGGAGGAACAATGTGAGATGAAATCCCAAATCATCTGCATCGACTAATTCATGAAGGGGGGTGGATGCACCTCCAAACTCACATTTTAATATAATTGCCACCCCAACTCCTCTCCCTTGAACACAATATTTCCTTAGATTTTTATATCCCAAAGGTATGACGGTAGCTACGTTCGGATTGGACAGGCATATGAGCCATTTTTCTGTAAGAAATAGATGATCTGGCTTTTCTTCATTTAGAAAATCTAAAACACGCATTCTGTGTTTTTGTAGTGAATGCATATTCAATTAGGCAGCCAGGAACTGTGCCGAGGTTGGGTTTAGTAGTTGAGTTTTGGTTCAAACCATTCTTTTTGCAAAGTATCAAGGGCCCATAAACAATGATTACAAATGAAATTCTTTAGATTGATGGGTGTGTCAAGGGGTTCAGAGGCAGACTTAAGGGCCTAATTATCAAGGATAGAGTTATCATAGGAGACACAAGGCCTAACTTCAACTGAAAAACTGACATAGGGGGCTGCACTGGCCTCTTCCGGGACTCTGATGGGTGCAGACGGTCTTGCCTTTGGCACTCCTTCAGCATTTCCTCAAGGTGTCTTTTTTTGAGTCCATGTGGCCGTGAAAGATTAGAGGGCGCACTGCCCAAGATGGCGCCTCTAGGTGTCACAACAAAGGAAAAATGTTGGATAAGAAAGAATTCCCATGTAAGATTTAAGCTGCCCCACCTACCTCATAACAATTTAAATTCCCCTCAAATTCAGTGCAAGTACAATTTAGTCAGGCAATTATCATGCCAAATTCACAAAAGATTAAAATCAACATAAAAACGGACACAGAACAGACATAGGATGCAGGAAGCCCTACAGAATCCAAGCAGCGCCTCTTTGCATTTTGACAAAAAGAAACAGTGAGACTTCAATGAGTTTTCCTGCATGATTGAGTGCAACATAAAGAGAGAGTTCCTGTTCTAGCAGGTGGTCTGTGGAATCTTTTTTGGGGAATGTACTAGAGTAGTCTTAATGTACTGCTGAATTTAATGGTATCGGATTAGTATGTTCCTTGAACTGAAATGGACCGGGGGTTAGCTTAGGGCTTGAGGAGAGTGAGACTGGCAAATCATGGTCTGTTTTTAGCTATATGTGTTTACCTTCAATAATTGAGCCCAGGTTAAACTCTGTCAGAATACCAACCTGACCGACTGAATTGCAATAAAGAAAGGCCAGAAGCAAGGTTGTGTCTTTGCGCCAGTGTTTTTCAATCTGTTTCTGACTGATTTTAGCACTTATTTAGAAACATCAAACTCCCATCCACCCAGACTGGCAACCAGGAAAGTGGCCACACTACAATATGCTGACAAACTTGTCCTGATAAATCTTATCAGGATAGGCCTACGAAGACTTCTCAACCTGTTAGCCATTTAATTCTCAGTGCAGTAAATGTTTATCAATCTAACAAATACACAGGTAGTGATTTTTGGTAGGAAAATAATTGAGAAGGACATCTGATTGGGGGGGTTTTGGGGGAAACCAGTTCTCTGTGGTATGTTTTATAAAATATCTTGGTGTTTGGCTACAAGACTGGCAGTTACATCATTTGCACCTGATCACACTGAAACCAAGAATCGCCTCCTTAATCTCAGTATTCCAGCAAATACATCGGAAATTGCAAAATCTGACCTTTCAGTCATTACTAACTGCAATACAAGCCGAGTTCATCCCAACACTTTGTTATGGCGCTGAAGAATTCCTGGGGATGTTCGGGGCTTTCCTCAATCCAGTACAAATTAAGGTCTTCAGACGTTTATTCCAGCTTCCGCAGAGTGCGTCTCCCACTCAGATTCTATTGGAATTCGGGATAATTAATCAAAAACGTACATAAACAGGTGCACTGATCAAACATATATCACTAATAAGATCCTCTAATGAAAATACACTACATGCTCTGATATGGAGAAAAAAAATCCAAAATAATACACTTCAGCATCCGAGTAACTGGATCCGAGCTTTCGAAACAGCATTAATAAATGTGAAAGCCAAGGAGTTATGGGATATGGCACTTCCACACGATGCTTTTAAAAACGTTATCAATAAACAAATGTGGAGGTTGTCATAGCTCGAAGACAAAGAGGAGTTTACAAAAAGGAGACACCCTTGGACAACTATTTACACTTACAGGGATCCTCACCCCAGAAATATCTCATAACATTACTTAGATCTATATATATAAAAAAATGAAAGTATGTCTGTCGGTTTGTCCTTTATGCATTACTACACCATTCATCCGATCGGCATGAAACTTTGGGAAGTTTTTGAGTTCACTCCCGCAAAGGTTTCTGGCAAAAAAGGGGAAAAAAAGAAAAGAAAAGTGTTTTAAATATCGGCCCCCCGGCCTCCCAGAGCCCTCATAATCTTGCCAATACTGAACGTTTACAGTTTCCGGTGCAACTCGCTTTTGCAATGACCATCAACAAAGCACAAGGACAATCGCTGCAAGTGTGTGGACTAGATTTGGAGAATCCGTGTTTATCACATGGACAACTGTATGTGGCCAGCTCATGCGTCGGAAAACCTTCTGATTTATTCCTGCATGCACCAGACGGAAAAACAAAAAATACCGCGTATCCACAAGCACTCGAATAAATAAACAGAATTAAAACAACACTTTAAAATGTTTTCCATATTAAAATGAATAAGTTTCAATAAAAATGACACAATGTAAATTGAATGTTATCGTAACAAGTTTCCTTAAATTTCCTTTCTTCTGAGATCGCAGCAAAGCGCGATGGGTAAGCTAGTCTTTCTATAAAAGCAAGTTACTCTATTTACGATTCGGTCTATGTCAAACACTAGAATTCATTCCAAAATGGCAACCGAAACCACAAAACCCAAATTGCAGACTATACGAAGAAAGTCGGACACTCATTTTATTGATCTGCCTGATTTTATTGACGGAAAGAGTAATTTTATTGAAAATAATTTTTAATTTGCATGTTATCAGAACATGTCGTCACGCCTTACTATTTTGTATGGAAGGAGAATCTCCACAAATAATAGCAGCTTATATGAAATGTTACCTTAAAACGGAGCGGCTACTGATCGCAAATGGCCAGATGAAAATAATGTAAGGCTGGCACGACAGAATTATTATCCAAGCAGCGCGGTTAAAGAACTACAAATTCTTTTGACGAACACTGTCATGTCGGCATCTTTAGAAATATTGTGTGTGTGATTTTGTTTTCAAGCCGAGCGGCCATTGAATGCAAAGGGGCTGATGAATATTACACAAGGCCGATACTACAGAAATGCTAACAAAGCGGAGCAGTCAACAACTGCAAGCCTCTTTGATGAACACTATGTAACTCGATATTTTTTGAAAGAATGTGTGGCAGTTATGTACATTACAACCTGGAAGAGCTGTAGATTATGACAAATTAACTTAAAATCCTCAAATTCTGGAAGCGGTATTATGTAATTGTGTCCTAGATAGGGAGGCACAGGACGGGCAGCATATTATTTAATTCCCTCCACGCTTAAAGACAGCCCACACGAAAAGAAACGCAAAAGACACAATTGATGGACGGAATGCAAACAAATCAAAACATTCACCCCCAGTTTAGAGATCTGAGCTAAATCCATAATTCGTTTGCTCACCACGCCACCCCAGTTTAGACCTGGCCATATGCAAATCAGTCCTGTCCATGTGCCTCATGGGAACAGTTCAGCCCGAACGGCCAAACAAGGTCCTCCCTAGACTGGAAACAAGCATCCTAGGACCAGTTTCGGGGTTTCACCCCTCATCAGCCAAGATAGCTTGAATCCAGTGGCAAGACTGCACCGTATTAGGTACAAAAATTGATTTTAATAAATAGACAAAAAGATCATAAGAAGATAAGATGTATATAATCACCCCAAGAAGCTGGTATCGATATCTTTAATGTATTTTAGCGTTGCATAAAACGAAATTGTTGAAAATTGATTTGGAAAAAAAAAAAAATATATATATATATATATATCCTGTGCACCGTCTGTTTCCCCACTCGCACGCTTGCGCAACCACAGCAAGAAAACTCCGGACACGGACCTCGAGGTATATTCAGTTTTATATATAAATTTGCGAGTAGGCATCACGGCAGGACAACAAACACCACAAGGCACTGCGGTCATCCAGGGGCGTGCCTCGAACTATAAGAAGGGTGTTTCCTGCCACTACCCTGCATACCATTCGTCATCCTCTGAAGAAGAAGGCTCCGCCTTCGAAACGCGTCAGGAAACTACACGAAGCAGGAATTTATTTGAACTCTGTTCCGGTTTGCAGCCACTGAGCAACTTGTGCTGAATAAAGCCTTACCTGAAAGCCCCGCGAGTGTGGCTGGTGTCCTTTCACCTGAGCGAACATATTTGGAAGGTCCCATCACCTTCCTTAAGCTGCACCCGCCTTGGAAGAGTGAACGGCGCCTTGATGGGGTGGAGCGTGGCAGCAAAACTGCAATTTCGCCGAGCACCGCCACGCAGCTTGATGCAACGGGTCCATGATGGCGAGCATCTAGCTTGTGGGGTCTAGATCATATACTTCTCCCCAACTCGATCATCACTTTGCTGCCTGGTTGGCGAGGGGTTCCAAGGAGAAGGCCACTTCATTACATATGCAAACCCCGAACTTTGTCGCAATATTGCGAGTAGGCATCACGGCAGGACAACAAACACCACAAGGCACTGCGGTCATCCAGGGGCGTGCCTCGAACTATAAGAAGGGTGTTTCCTGCCACTACCCTGCATACCATTCGTCATCCTCTGAAGAAGAAGGCTCCGCCTTCGAAACGCGTCAGGAAACTACACGAAGCAGGAATTTATTTGAACTCTGTTCCGGTTTGCAGCCACTGAGCAACTTGTGCTGAATAAAGCCTTACCTGAAAGCCCCGCGAGTGTGGCTGGTGTCCTTTCACCTGAGCGAACATATTTGGAAGGTCCCATCACCTTCCTTAAGCTGCACCCGCCTTGGAAGAGTGAACGGCGCCTTGATGGGGTGGAGCGTGGCAGCAAAACTGCAATTTCGCCGAGCACCGCCACGCAGCTTGATGCAACGGGTCCATGATGGCGAGCATCTAGCTTGTGGGGTCTAGATCATATACTTCTCCCCAACTCGATCATCACTTTGCTGCCTGGTTGGCGAGGGGTTCCAAGGAGAAGGCCACTTCATTACATATGCAAACCCCGAACTTTGTCGCAATATTGCGAGTAGGCATCACGGCAGGACAACAAACACCACAAGGCACTGCGGTCATCCAGGGGCGTGCCTCGAACTATAAGAAGGGTGTTTCCTGCCACTACCCTGCATACCATTCGTCATCCTCTGAAGAAGAAGGCTCCGCCTTCGAAACGCGTCAGGAAACTACACGAAGCAGGAATTTATTTGAACTCTGTTCCGGTTTGCAGCCACTGAGCAACTTGTGCTGAATAAAGCCTTACCTGAAAGCCCCGCGAGTGTGGCTGGTGTCCTTTCACCTGAGCGAACATATATATATATATATATATATATATATATATATATATATAGTGTCTATGCACCTTTTAACAACTTGAGCTAAATACTATGGTTTTTATTAACTGAAGTCCTTTGACTTTGGCCTTTGGCTAGTCTGTAATAGTTCACTACCACACCATGCATACTACACTCTACACCAATCCACGACACACTCTTCCACTCCGCGACACTGTACTCTGCCACTCTACACCACTCTACACCACTCCACGCCACTCCACAACACTCTACTATGTGACACGTTACTCTGCGCCACTCTACGCCAGTCTGTGACACTCTTCCCTACTCCACGCCACTCTACTTCACACCACTCCACGACACTCTGCTCCAGTCCATGCTATGCCACTCCACACCTCTTCAGACTACTCTCAATACACTTATTAATGCCAATCTACTCTGCTATGAACTACTGTAATAGTCTCTCCATACTACAACACTCCACGACACTACTCCACTCTATGTAACCCCACTCTACACAACTCTTGGTCACTCCACTCTTCGACACTCAACTCTATCCCGCTTCACTCTATCCCGCTTCACTCTATCCCGCTTCACTCTATCCCGCTTCACTCTATCCCGCTTCACTCTATCCCGCTTCACTCTGCTCCTCTCTTCTCCACTTTAGTACTCTACTACACTCTACACACTGTACTCTGACATTCTACTTCATGCTGTGCTTTTCCACTTCACTCTATGCTGCTGTACTCCACTCTATGCCACTTCACTCTACTATGCTCCATGCCACTTCACACAACTCCACTGAATGACACTTTGCTCCACTGGACACACTTTACTCCACTGGACACACTTTACTCCAGTATACTACCTTTTGCTCTATGCACGTCCATTCTATGACCCCCCCACACTATGCACCCCAACCTATGCCCCCCTCTACTCTGCGCCCTCCTCCACTCTGCGCCCCCCTCCACTCTGCGCCCCTCCACTCTGCGCTTCCCCACTCCGCCCCCCCACTATAAGTTACTCTACCACACTCTACTTTATGCTACTCCATAACCCTCCACTCTGCCACTTCACAACAATTTTTGCCATTCAACTCTACGACACTCTCCGACATTCTACGACACTCTACTCCACTCTGCCACTTCACAACACTGTACTCCACTCTACTCTATGCTACTTTACTCCGCAACACTTTACTCCACTCAATGATCCTCCAAATTATGACTCTCCGCTATTCACAATTCTGCTATGTGAGGAAAATTAAATTTTGGCCATGTTGTGTTCCCTAGCGCGTACCCCACCGACTCCATGTACCAGCTTAAAGTGCATGTAACTTCCCTCCTGTGTCAGCTATGAAGACGCAAATACATTTGCGTCCACCGTCAACTTGTCCTCTTTCAGATCCACCATGAATGGATTATATAGCCCGTTCCTAAGTATGCTATGCCACCGTCTTTTTGTAGTACACTTTTCGTATTTTCTCCTGCTCTAGCCAGAGTAGGCCCTGAATTCCTGCCATCTGAACCTCTTTTGTGGCTCCTGGCTCTGCCCAGGCTACTTCTGTACTCGTGAACTCTGTCCTACTTTCAGCGCGGCCCCTTGCGCTCAGCTCAAGCCTGCTTTCTGCCAAGACTGACTATAACCTTCGAGTTATCTGTTCCGTTCCCCGAGAATACATTCCTGCCTACTAGATCCTGTAAACATCCTCTCCAGCTGCAGAGCCAAAAGGCCGACCTGTCTTAATGCAAGTAATTCATAGCCTCCGTTGCCATGCTGCCATGGAAGGCCCCGTGCCCCCCACGCTCCACATGTAGACACTCAGGTGCTCATACACGCATCCACAGTTAGCATAGAATAGCCTCTACCCTAGAGACCTTTCCGCCCAGATAGTATAGTTCCTAAACATCAGATATCAGATATGATAGAAGTACAAGTTGATCTGACATGCCAGACTTCTGTCTCTTTCCGTCAGTGTAAATGTCAAGACCCCTGCACCCCGTCAAATCACACGTCATGCAGCTGCGCGCGCATCCAAGCTTCCGATTTCTGCTGACATTGCAACATTCTGTTAGCGCCACCCCTTGGTGCCACCCACTTGCGTCACCTATCAGTGACGTTTCTAGCACACACCTCTAGTTCACGCCTAGTTTACGCCTCTTGATGATGTATTGGTACCACGTGTACACTGTTATCTTGTCTTCTCTCAGCTGTTACGCCTCTCACACTGAAACTTATGATGTAAATCAAGTATATAAGCTATGTAATGTCAATAAACGTGAGCGCGCTCATCTATCCCTTCTGACACCCCTGTGGTGGTCAGAACATGATATCCTGATTCCTTTATGAGGAATAAAACCCTTAGAAACTCTAACACCACGGACTCTGTTTTCTTTCCTTCTGATTGAGTTATTATTGATTAAGTACTTACCTGCATAGAAATTAAGAGAGTAAATTAATTATTTACGTCATTTTGGCGCCCGAACAGGGACCCCTCCCCCACCTCACGCGCCGGAAGGTGCGTTGCAATCCGTGTCCCCTGCCATCAGTTAGACGGACAACACGTGTACTGGCAGGATTTCCTGCATCCCCCTCTGACACACGGAGGTGACGAAGACTGCGATCAGTGCCCAGACGAGGCGGTGAGGAGTGCGGAGGATCCCGACCAGAGCCCAGCCGAAAGAAGCAAGGTCCGAGGTGTGAAGAGGCCCACCAGTTTTCCGAAGTTTTCCGAAGTTTTCCGAAGTTGTCCGAAGTTTTCCGAAGTTCCGAGTCGAGTCCAGTCGAGTTTTCCGAGGCCTTCTGTTTCCGTGCTTCCCGGTGAGTACCATTGCTGGGTCGTATCTAGACGGGTTTGGGTACGCAAGTCCGGTCTGCACTGTTTTTAGGCAGTGTATCTGTACTGTTTAGCAGTATATAAAGTATTCCGAATTTTTGCACTGTTACACCAGTGTATCCGTACCGTTGAGCGGTACATTCAGTGTAGGGGGTAGTTAGCTATGTCTTTAATGTTTTTATGTGATTAATGTCGTGGTATGAATGTGACTGTTTTACTGTGTATTATTGTATTTCTCGTATCAACTAGCAACTCGTATCCAGGAATAAAGACTAGCGTTCAAGTAATAAGCAAACAAGATGCCGTTCCTCAGCAAGTTAAAACAGATAGGAACTAGGAAAGGGTTACTAGAGGAAGAAATTCCTATCCCCCCTAGGGACACTCCAGGCAATTTTATGTATCAGAAGCACGGCATAGATGCCATATTATATCTAGATTTATGGGCCGATTACACCAAGCACCTAGACGAAAGACACAGATGGCCTGTTACCGGAACGTGGGATGCCGAGTGCATCATGAGGGTAGAAGAAGCATTATGGAAAAAGAAAGCTAGACAATCTCAGAAGGACGCCATAGAGTTTTGGCGTAAGGAATCACGTAAGCGTGCTGACAAAGCACTCCGTAGAGAAGACAGACTTAAAGAATCAGATAAAGAGCGAGAAAACGAATTAGTTACTGAAGGGATCCGAGTAAAAACAGAACAAATAGACCGTGCCCGAAATAATCTTGTAAACGGTATGTACCTCGCAGCAGATGGCCCATCCGAAATTGAATCAGAAATACCGAAAAACTTACCGACACCATTAGTTCCAACTAAAGTAATGCACAAGACTACTAAAGACATATTCCTGAATTCGTATCTAGAGGATGTAGCGCCAGCTTACACCAATCTGCCGGTTCGTGCCCTGCCTACTGACAGGGATGGGGGTGGCACTACGCCCCCAGATCCAGTTCCGCCGGTACCGCAACAGACCTCTCCCGCTCCGCCCGCTCCGCCACCCCCCGTACTTAAGACAGACCTACCGAAACCAGTACTACCTGATCTTACTAAAAGACAGACTCAAGTCCAGATACAGACTCCGCGGAGAGATAATGCCCAAGCATCCGCCTCAGGAGGTGCGACAGCGGGTCTACAGACCCCGCCACCGACACACAGATTACATTTAAAGGACACACAGAATCCTTCCCAGTCACCCTATTCAGCCCGGCTAGACGCATTCAAAGATAGGATGTCGTTCTGCAGATATGATCCAGTACCCGGAACAGACGATCTAATGGTATTAGCATCACTACGCTTAAGATCTGCCACCGATAGCTTGCTATGTTATGTAGGAATGCAGGAAGCTCTCGACAGACTATACAAATTCATACAGACAGGGAAAGACCCCGACAGTGTTAAAGCTGCCATGTATAAACAGAAAGTCGACATTCAAAAACAGATATTACGATTCTTCATTAATTGTGTGATAAGAGAACGAGACAGGCCCGGGACAGATCAGAGTGAGTTAGACGCATTAAACAAGTGGGGCCAAAATATAGCAGACGCGAAACATGACAAGCTATCATGTATAGCCACTATGTCCCAGAAAATTAGAAAGGCAGTATTAACTGCACATCAGGAAGAAACAGATAAAACCTCCTCTGGGGAGGAAGATGAAGATGAAACATCAGAAAAGTCTACAGATATAATAGCGTATGTAGGTAAGGGAAATTACCTTAGGAAAGGTGTCCGTCCGGAGAGCAAGAGAGTTCTTTTCTCCGCTTTAACAAATCCGAATTCTTCAGAACATCAGTTCCAGGAAACTGATAAAAGGCTTCGAGATCGAGTAGGGTATCACATACTTAATTCTATGGATGAACAGGAACTAGCCCGGTCCGCCGTGTTGTGGGCCGAAAACGCAGACATATATAATGATGACACGTTAGTGCAGACATTCTTGAACCTTTCCCCGGAAGAGCAGAAAATAGCAGGTGTATACATGATTCAGCACCTCCTCATCAAGTTCAGAAACCATCATTCTGATCCAGGTCCCTTACACGAAACATTAGAAGCACTAATTATGGATAGATGGAGAGGTTTTAGTACCAAATTAATACAAATAATTCTAGAACAACGACGTAAGTATAACACTTTTCTGAGCTCTGAATATGTTCCCGCCCCACCTCCAGAAAGAAAAATGTACCACATGCAATGCGGTAGTGGCATTGAAAGTCAGAATCCCTTACGAGAAGTACATCCAGTTATGGGTGCGGACCAACGTCTGAAACGTGTGTATGTTCACACACCACTGACTAAGTTAGAACTGTTAGAAATGAAGAAATTAGTTCCGTGCCATGATAAAGATCCTGCAGGTTTTCACAGAGAGCTTAAAGACATGTTACTGATGGGAGATTACACGTATGATGATATTATGAAAATGTTGAAAGTACTGTTGCCCACGGGCATTTACGAGAAATTAAAGGAGAAGGATTGGGAAGTGGGAGAATCAAAGATAGCATGGGCGGAAATAGAAGACGAAGAAAGCAAACGAGTCCCAGGGGTAGGCCTTGGGGACAAGACTAAAGCATTACCAGGTTTAATAGTACAGGTTCTGCCAAGATTATTGACAACTAGAAAGGAAGATTGGGACGCAATCTCGTCCTGCAAACAGAAACAAGATGAAGATACTAGTGACTTTTATTCAAGATTCGAGAAATGTTTCATTATCAATAGTGGTTTAAAAACAAGTAGCGAGTCATATCCACACCTTTTTGTAACGAAATTAGTAGAGAACGCCCTACCACTAGTTAAAAATAGAGTGTACAAGGTTGAAAGTACTTGGCAGGCAAATACGCCATCACAGATGTTACAAATGTTACAATATCACCAGAATAGAATTAGGGAAGAACAAGATCAGGAACAGAAACGTATGAAAGACACGAAAATGAAAATGTTAGTAGCTCAGACAATTCCAGCCGAGGGTCATAGAAAAGGTGGGGCCCAGACCAATCATTCTGCCGCTCCCGTTAAAGGGACATGTAATTATTGCAAGCAGCCAGGTCACTACGTACATGAATGTCCAGTCCTGAAACATAACATCGAGACAGGTAAAACTAAAGAAAGACCGCGTCCGCCTAGACATGAACAGGGTCATCAACAGACCTCACAGAACGAACAGCCAATGCAGAATACACAGCCTATGCATGATCAGTCCCATACAGTACAGACCGTAGCAGTACCACAGCCACAGCATGCTCAGACACAGCCCGCTGCCGCAACCCGGCAAGTTTCACAACAGATGTACCAGTATGCCCAGTCGGCATATCCAGATTATCAGCGATATACATGAAACAGCCTAGAGAGGGAAGGTGATTTGCCTCTTATTGAAATTCCTGTAGATCAAGAAGGTCCTTATGTACATAGTCACGTATTAGGAAAAGACAGAAAGTTTTTAATTGACACAGGGGCAAGTCGCACTACTATAAGTCATAATGAAGTTCCGGGGGCACCCCTCTCAGGCTCACAGAATGTTTCCCTTGGTTTTTCAGGACAGCCTATTGTAAATGAAGTATCAGAACCAGTACCACTAGCTGTGGGTCCATTATCTCGAGTTACAGATTTGTTACTTACGAAATCATGTCCCGAAAATCTGTTAGGAATTAAAACACTGAAGGCTCTAGGAGCTATAATTTGCTGTTCCCCGGAGGGAGTCAGACTCTTTCTACGGGATTTCAAGGGTCATTACGTTTTACGTGACTTTGATGTCAGATTGAAAAATGTACCAGATCACTTATGGGCAAAAGGCCCAGCTGATGTAGGTTGTATGCATATCACTCCATATCGTGTTACACTCAAGACAGGAGTTGTTCTACCCAGAATCAGACAATACAAGTTACCACCCGATGCTGTAGTGGCTTTACTGAAAATCATTGAAGAGCTTATTGCCCAAGGAGTGGTCGTAGAGACCGACTCCAATATCTGTAATTCACCTATCATTCCAATTCTTAAACGTACAGACCGCAATGCACCGCCAGTATATCGGCTGGTGATTGACCTTCGAGAACTGAACAAATGTATTGTACCACAGTACCCTGTGGTCCCTGATATCTCCTCCCTATTGACGGCCATTGATTCAGAAGCAACGTTCTTTACTGTAATCGATCTCAAGAACGCTTTCTTCAGTGTACCCATTGACCCGGAGAGCCAATATCTCTTCGGATTCAGTTTAAATGGACAAAGTTTCAAATTTTCACGCGCACCTCAAGGATTTACAGAAAGCCCCAGCATCTATAGTCAAGCACTGAAAAGACAACTAGATTGTATCCAAATGCCAGTTAATACCGCTTTACTACAGTACGTCGATGATCTACTGATCACCGCACGAAGTGAGCCCGAATGTGAACAAGCATCTCTGATAGTTTTACATTTTCTGGCCGACAAGGGACACAAGGTGTCTCCTTCGAAGCTACAATTCTGTGTTCAGCAAGTTGTGTACTTGGGTCACTTGCTGTCCAAAGTGGGGAGACAGCTCACTCCCGATCGCATTCAGTTAATAGTAAACATGCCCCGACCCCAGACACAAAAAGAAGTGCGGGCCTTCATAGGCCTCACCTCGTACTGCAGACAATGGATTCCTCAATATGCATTTCTAGCTAAACCACTCATCCAGTTAACGACACAGGAGGCAGCGACTTCGACTGTCCTCCCTTGGACTCAGGAACACACACAAGCCTTTGAGGAATTAAAGAAAGCTTTATGCCAAGCACCAGTTTTAGCGACACCATGTTACAGCAAACCGTTTACACTTTTTGTTACAGAACGTGATGGTACAGCGTTGTCTGTCCTCACTCAAGATCAAGCAGGTTCGCATAAGCCTTGCGCTTATTTTTCAAGCACATTGGATTCAGTAGCACAGGCACTCCCTGCATGCTTAAAGTCAGTAGCAGCAACAGCGTTAGCAATAAGACAAAGCGATTCAATTGTTTTAGGTCATCAGTTAACAGTACAAGTTCCACATTCTGTAGAGGTCCTGTTAAACAGAACCCAGACTCAACACTTAACTATAGCACGACTTACAGGTTACGAATTGACATTATTCCAGCCACACATAGAAATCAGACGCTGCAGTATCTTGAACCCAGCGACATTGTTACCTACAGTTATGACAGATCCAGCTCCACATGATTGTATAGAGATCATTAATGCAGTAACAAAGCCCAGACGAGATTTAACAGATGTTCCCTTGACAAATCCAGACCTGACACTTTATGTGGATGGTTCATGCATGAGAACAAGTACAGGAGAGTT
The DNA here is from genome assembly GCF_964263255.1 of Lissotriton vulgaris. NCBI lineage: Eukaryota > Metazoa > Chordata > Amphibia > Caudata > Salamandridae > Lissotriton > Lissotriton vulgaris. The sequence goes on from NC_141691.1 coordinate 1,129,658,452, forward strand.
AGTGGCCGCATATGCCGTGACCACTGAAACTGAAGTTAAAGAAACACATCGTATTGATACACTGTCTGCTCAAGCGGCAGAGCTCATCGCTCTGACCCAAGCCTGTATTCTAGCAAAGAACAGAAATGTTAACATATACACAGATTCCCGTTATGCGTTTGGAGTCGTACACGACTTCGGCATGCTCTGGCAGGAACGAGGTTTCCTGACCTCTCATGGTACAAAGATACAACATGGTCCACTCATTCAAGCACTGTTAGAAGCAATACATCTGCCTTCAGGCATATCCGTCATGAAGTGTAAAGCACATATTAAAGTCACAGATTCTGTTTCCCAGGGTAACGACCTGGCAGATCAGACAGCAAAACATACAGCACTGACTCACACTCAGACAACTGACACGACAAAGATAACAGATCCGACAAACTGCATGACAGTCAGGGATCCCACACTAGATGTTATTGACATTCAGACACATGCTACTACAGACGAAATAAAGAAATGGACCGAACTAGGAGGGATCCAGACAGATCAAGGTTGGATGACGAAGGGAAAATCTACATGGTTTCTCCCTGACTCTATGGTTCAAGTCATGATAAATACAGCACATAGTCCTGCCCACCTGGGAGAGAAAGCCATGTTAGACAGTTTGCAAAATCTCTGGAACAATAAACACTTACGAGCAGCCGCAAAACAGAAAGTGCGTACTTGCATGATCTGTTGTCAGTTCAATCCAGGTAAAAGCGTCCCTGTAGAGCAAGGTGGATTTCATCCTCCCGATCACCCTTTTGAAGTCCTCCAGATGGATTATATCCAGATGGACCGTTGTCGAGGATTCAAATATGTTCTCGTAGTTGTCTGTGCTCTGTCCCGCTGGACCGAAGCATACCCAGTCCCCGATTACACTGCTCTGACCACTGCCAAACAGTTGGTTCGTGAATTCTTCCCACGGTACGGCTTGCCTCGTGTCGTGTACTCGGATAACGGTCAGCCATTCTCATCTGCCCTAATGAAAGAAGTTTCCTTGTTATTGGGATACCAGTGGAAGTTCCATTGTGTCCGACATCCAGAAGCAGCAGGCCTTGTAGAAAGGCATAATCAGACATTAAAGATTCGCCTTGCCAAAATATGTCAGGACAAAGGGGTCGACTGGATAGTCGCCCTACCAGTGGCACTATTCTATATGAGAATGGTTGCCCATTCGAGATCAGGGCTATCTCCGTACGAAGTGGTCTTTGGCAGACCACCGAATATGTGGGGGACGCCCATTCCTAAAAAGATAACCGATGTTGATTCTAATATGTTGACAGATTACCTTGCCTCCTTGATGTCTGCACTCCAATCATGTCGTTCACAGGTTGCCGCAGCCTTCCCTGACAACACCGATGTGAAGCCGCATGACGTCCGCCCCGGGGACGTTGTCCTCGTCCGTAACTTCGACAGGAAAAGTCCTTTGGAGCCCCGCTGGAAGTCTCCGAAGACCGTTCTTCTTACTACAAAGACCGCAGTCAAGTTGGAAGGCAGAAAGGGGTGGGTCCACCTCAGCCATATCAAAACATTCCCAGGACTGAAACCGGAACAAGACACACCCACCCCCACCAAAGACTGTGATAACAAAGACTTTACCGAAGTCAAAAGAGAAAAGACTCCTCAAGAACAATACCGTATGAAATTACGATCTAGCAAGTCAGACAGTTTAATTGTTTAAGTCCTCCCCTAGGTGAATCGGTTAAATAGTTTCTGACATGTATCCCCTAGATCGAGTTAGAGAGAGAGAAGAAAAGAAAAGAACATATTGCAAATCACTTCGTAGTCACTGCATAGTGACACTAATAATTATGTTTATTCTCAGTATATTAATCATTGTTGCTAGCATCTTGTTATCTATCTACTATCCTATTTTCAAGCGTGAACAATCTGCTTACAATGTCTCTGCTGAACACACTTTTAGTGAGTTGCCTCCTCATGAGCTTTCCTACCGACTCGCGCTGCGCAACAATACATTCATTAGTATGTTACATCATTCTCATCAAACTAACAATGCTACAAATTGCTGGATATGTGGCCGACTCCCTCCCTACCAGAATTACAAGGGAGCCCTGCCTCTCTTTCCTTATCCGTTCACCCACAATGGCTCCTGCGGAGCATGGTTTAAGATAATTAATTCTTTAGATCCCGACATTGCTGTTTTCGATGGGGGTTGGGTTTGGGGAAACCTGAACTTGGTCCTACTAGACGTTTGTTACCCGGATAAGGAGGGACTCCCCATTAGAATAGGAACTGATCTAGAAAATGAAGTATATGGATTAGGTAATTATACAATTAGCCTTATGATCCTTACTGTCGAATCCGAAGCTGCACCAGTTCTACCTATTATGTCAGTACTGCCAGTCACTGGTGAATTATGTATCAAGAAGAAAGGTTCAGTACACTTAGGACATAGTAAATGCACTACTGTAGTCGAATTCAGTGATGATGGAAAATCATCTTTCAAAGCTATCAGTCATTCTTACTTTGTGTGTGGTCATACCGCATACATTCGTCTACCTCCAGATTGGGATGGTACCTGTTACATTGCATTCCTTCTGCCACCCGTTTTCCTAGCTCCTTCTGATTACCATAGAAATAGCAATCTAGTAAAGAATAGACCCAGAAGAGATGCCCCCCTTGTCGACTACACAGAAACGGCGTGGGAACAGTACACTGATTTTAATAAAGGATTCTTTTTCTTTTTAGGCCCTGTTCAGAATAGTAAATTAATACGCAGATTAACTAGAACACTTGAAGCTGTAGTAAATGAAACTACCTCCGCCTTAGGTAACTTAACAGAAGAGCAGTCCGCTATGCGGGTTGTTGTCCTTCAGAATCGTCTTGTAATTGACGTCATCTTGGCAGATAGAGGTGGAGCCTGTAAGGTCATCGGGTCAAGCTGCTGTGTTTTCATTCCACAAAATACACCCTCTGTATATCAAGCTATCACCCGTCTTCATAAAATTGCAAATCAGATACATCAGACTCCAGGCACCTGGACTTGGTCCGGTTGGTTCTGGACAACGTTAACAGCTTGGGGATGGAAGATCCTATCCTTCCTAGGCATTGGCCTAGTCCTAGTATTCAGTTGCTGCCTGTGCCTGCAGTGTGGGCCAGCGATCTGTGGACTGTGTGCCACTTCTTGTATTGAACATTCCAGTTTTCACTCAAAACGTAACCGAAAGAAAGAAGAACAAATGATGTTACAAGAACAGACTGATCGATTCATGAGGATCGATATTTCATGAAGGGTCCGTAGGGAACAAGGAGGGAATGAGGAAAATTAAATTTTGGCCATGTTGTGTTCCCTAGCGCGTACCCCACCGACTCCATGTACCAGCTTAAAGTGCATGTAACTTCCCTCCTGTGTCAGCTATGAAGACGCAAATACATTTGCGTCCACCGTCAACTTGTCCTCTTTCAGATCCACCATGAATGGATTATATAGCCCGTTCCTAAGTATGCTATGCCACCGTCTTTTTGTAGTACACTTTTCGTATTTTCTCCTGCTCTAGCCAGAGTAGGCCCTGAATTCCTGCCATCTGAACCTCTTTTGTGGCTCCTGGCTCTGCCCAGGCTACTTCTGTACTCGTGAACTCTGTCCTACTTTCAGCGCGGCCCCTTGCGCTCAGCTCAAGCCTGCTTTCTGCCAAGACTGACTATAACCTTCGAGTTATCTGTTCCGTTCCCCGAGAATACATTCCTGCCTACTAGATCCTGTAAACATCCTCTCCAGCTGCAGAGCCAAAAGGCCGACCTGTCTTAATGCAAGTAATTCATAGCCTCCGTTGCCATGCTGCCATGGAAGGCCCCGTGCCCCCCACGCTCCACATGTAGACACTCAGGCGCTCATACACGCATCCACAGTTAGCATAGAATAGCCTCTACCCTAGAGACCTTTCCGCCCAGATAGTATAGTTCCTAAACATCAGATATCAGATATGATAGAAGTACAAGTTGATCTGACATGCCAGACTTCTGTCTCTTTCCGTCAGTGTAAATGTCAAGACCCCTGCACCCCGTCAAATCACACGTCATGCAGCTGCGCGCGCATCCAAGCTTCCGATTTCTGCTGACATTGCAACATTCTGTTAGCGCCACCCCTTGGTGCCACCCACTTGCGTCACCTATCAGTGACGTTTCTAGCACACACCTCTAGTTCACGCCTAGTTTACGCCTCTTGATGATGTATTGGTACCACGTGTACACTGTTATCTTGTCTTCTCTCAGCTGTTACGCCTCTCACACTGAAACTTATGATGTAAATCAAGTATATAAGCTATGTAATGTCAATAAACGTGAGCGCGCTCATCTATCCCTTCTGACACCCCTGTGGTGGTCAGAACATGATATCCTGATTCCTTTATGAGGAATAAAACCCTTAGAAACTCTAACACCACGGACTCTGTTTTCTTTCCTTCTGATTGAGTTATTATTGATTAAGTACTTACCTGCATAGAAATTAAGAGAGTAAATTAATTATTTACGTCATATGCACACCTCTGTTCTGTGCCCCTCCACCCCACACCACTCCTCACTACAGCCCTCTACTCAACTTTGACACACTACGTCATTCCACCCTATGATGCTCTACACCATTCCACTCTGATACTCTACATCACTTCATGAAAGTCTATAACACTCTACTCAGAGACCTTACTCCACTCTACGCCCCTCTACTATGTGATGCTCCGCTCTACACCACTCTGCTCTGCACCGCTCCATACTATGCCACACCCCTTTACTAAACTCTGTTCCACGTGATAACACTTTAGTCCACTCTACTCCATGATGCAACACTCTCCTCCATAACACCCCACTATATACCACACTCCTCTCAACCCTAAACCACTCCATAATCCTCCATTCAACTCTAGGCGGCTTCATGACAACTATGCTACTTCACTCTACACCATTCTATGGCTCTCCACTCTACAACACTCCACTTCTGTGTACATTACTTTACTACACACTGTCACATTATGCCACTCTTCGCCACACCACAAACTTTAGTAATGCTGGTGTACAACATAGCTGAAATACATTGGCAAACTCAATAGCTCATGTATAGGCAAATTGTATTGGCTTTGCCAGTGCTTGTTTTTTAGCATCCTAGAACTCTGAGATAGAATAATGAGTTAGCAACGTGTGAAGGAATACTAATTGTAATAGATGTAATTTGTTATGTGCCATTGTAGGGTACTAAAGTGTGCTGTGGTTATTATGTTGCTCACTTGGTATAAAAATAATTAAACAATAAAAAGATAAATTACTTTTTTAAAGCTAAAATTCGTTTGTATTCCTTACCGATAAATATTTTAATATGTTTAATCCAAGGAATTTACAGCATGTTAAGAACATCTAAATGTTGCTAAATTGGGCTTTAATTTGCCTGTTTGCAGAATGGATTGGGTATAGAGGAAGTGTTTTAGTAACTTTAGTTGACGGTTTGATTTCAATGATAAACTTAAAGGCAATTTGTTTGGGGTCTTTATGCTTCTGTGTAAGTTTACACTTGTGTAGTAACTTATTGGGATTCTGATGTGCTTATTATGGCCTTAGTGCACGTCTCCCTAAAACACAGAGGAGCGCATATTTTATAGTAATGTACATTCTCTGGCACATTGATGATAATTATTAGCTGGTTAAATTATATGCTTCAAAGATTAAGCAAGTCCTGATTCAAGTTTTGTTTGTAATAAAAGCTTGAATTCATTGTCCTAGTGTATGTTTAAAAATGTAGACTTTTATTTAATAAAATTGCTTCTTCCTTTGCTTTAAAGCAGGTTTTAATTTCTCAAGTCTGCCTTAGACTTGGGGGTTGTGGGTTTGGTGTACAGTGTGGCAGTTGTAAGTCTGTGGTGTCAATGTGCACCAATACATGGAAATTGGGCACCCTTTTCTTGGTTCAGGATACATAACTGTGTTCTGGTGGGATTAACAAGTTGGCAGGGTTGACTCTGAGCAGAAGAGCTCCTCCAAGCCGTCTGCTAACTGGATGAGATAGTCAAAGGCTTGACGTGCACACATACCTTCCATTAACATTAGCCCCCTGACAAGAGTTCTCCTGCAGCTTGTGAACACAGCTTGACTGATGCCTGATGTCAGGGTGAATGTATACTGACAAAACTATTGGCAAGTCAAATCACAACATTTGCCATACTCCTACACTGAACCCAACATGAATATTATAAAGTTGGGTGTATAGACATACATGCGTGGCAGTACGTTAGTGGAAAATAATGCAATTACATAAAAGCGGGTTGCGGATTGTTTTGAATTTATTTAAAATATTCGTGACAAAGCGGCATTTTTCGAGAAAAAAATATAGTCCATGTTGCCAACAATGGAGCCCTAACTAAGCAATGGTAGGAATAGAAGAACTAGTCTCATTCAAAAGTCCACACATAATAATGTATCTGGGGTTCTGACTCTCCGTTCCGCCCTAAACAAATATTAAAATACAATTCTGATCGTAGCAACACGGATCAATGTTGACCAACAAAGCTGATCAATGAAAAATGTTATTCAGCAAGAGAAACAGTGTAAGCGCCCCCGGAAGCACCTTCGACGTGCCGCGTATGCGCCCCCGGAAGCGCCTACGTTCGCGCCGCGTGAGCGTCCCCGGAAGCGCTTCGGTGCGCGCAGCGTAAGCGCATCAAGTCATGTGACCTTAAAATAACACTTTTCATTGGTTGCTAATAGTTTTTTTTACAAAGAATGAAATCCCCACCCATTTCCTTCACTTCTTCTTTCACTTTTATGACTGAAAGACCTGTTTTTTGCTCTTGGATCTTTCTTGGATTACCATGGCTGCCAGAGAATCCAGCAGTGATGATGACAGAGAGACATTTATTGATGAAGAGGTTCCTCCACCCCGGGTAAAAGAACACTTCATATGGAAGTTTTTTTCCATACCAGAAGACCAAAAGAAGGTAAATGCTCCAAAAGTGGAGTGCAGGATCTGTCACACAGTCCTGTCACGGGGTGACCCCACTAAAAAATATTCTTTTGGGAACTCCACAATGATTCGCCATGTGGAGAGGAGGCACCCCCAGAATTTTGCCCGGGAAAGTGTCAGGGCTCTGGCACAAGAGGTTCCCAGTGATGGTGCCTCTACATCCACCGGAGGACCAACAACATCGGTGAGGGGGAGATCACAAGAGCTGGTTCCGAACATTCAGCCTGCATTTAATAAAGGCGTCCTTAAATGCAGATACTGTGATCAGCTACTCTGCTATGGGGAGCAAAGTGTTCTGCTCATGGTTCGATCATTGGAGAACCATCGCTGCCGTTCCCAGCCCTAATTATTATTATTTTTTTGCTCCTGTTGAGCAGTTTCCATTCCCTGTTTTTGTTTTTGTTCTAAAAAAAGAAAAAAGAAGAAAAAAAAAAGTTATTTTCAGAACTACCTCCAATTTTGAATGAAAAAGAGTAAGTGAAGTGGAGTGCATTGATAAAGGAAAGGAAAATGAGTAAGAAAGAACAGAAAGGTATGAGAGGGGAAAGGAAATGAAGTAGGGGGACTGAAAGAAGGTGAGTTTTGGGAAGGAAAGTAAGGAGAAGGAGAGTGAACATGGGAAATGTAGATATTCAAAGAAAATGTAGAAAAGGAACAGGGGTGTGGAAGGGTAAGAAAAGATGCATTGCTGGAGTTGCATCATTTTTGTGATGCACCAGTGCTGTAAAAAATGCACCTTATTGAGTGATATTTACAAAGTGACGCATCTAGGTAGATGCTTCACTTTGTAAACCCCTGTGCCACATTATACCTACGTCAGGTGTAATGTATGCAAAAGGGACATATTGATGCAAGAGGTGACGCAGTGAAATCTATGAGATATCACTGCGTCACTTTTATGACGCTGTTGCGTCAAAATCTTGTGCCTGTTTCACAGCAGACGTAAGACTGATGCAGGCCCTTTCACATGGGCCTGGCCCCATGTGAAAGGATGCATTGCTGGAGTTGCATCATTTTTGTGACACACTCCAGCAATGCATCACTTTTGCGCTTACAGATACGTCTGAAATACTGACGTATCTGTAAGTACTTGCGACATAATACGTCATATATTTAATATGACGCATGAGTAGGAGACTGAAGGCCTCATTTATAAGGCCATGCGTCACTTTTACGCCACCGGTACGTCACTTTTTGTGACGCACCAGTGCTGTAAAAAATGCACCTTATTGAGTCATATTTACAAAGTGACGCATCTAGGTAGATGCGTCACTTTGTAAACCCCTGTGCCACATTATACCTACGTCGGGTGTAATGTATGCAAAAGGGACATATTGACGCAAGAGGTGACGCAGTGAAATCTATGAGATATCACTGCGTCACTTTTATGACGCTGTTGCGTCAAAATCTTGCGCCTGTTTCACAGCAGGCGTAAGACTGATGCAGGCCCTTTCACATGGGCCTGGCCCCATGTGAAAGGATGCATTGCTGGAGTTGCATCATTTTTGTGACACACTCCAGCAATGCATCACTTTTGCGCTTACAGAAACGTCTGAAATACTGACGTATCTGTAAGTATTTGCGACATAATACGTCATATATTTAATATGACGCATGAGTAGGAGACTGAAGGCCTCATTTATAAGGCCGTGCGTCACTTTTACTCCACCGGTACGTCACTTTTTGTGACGCACCAGTGCTGTAAAAAATGCACCTTATTGAGTCATATTTACAAAGTGACGCATCTAGGTAGATGCGTCACTTTGTAAACCCCTGTGCCACATTATACCTACGTCAGGTGTAATGTATGCAAAAGGGGCGTATTGACACAAGAAAGGGTCGTAGAGATGACGCAGTGAATAAACTGGGTTTTCCCCATGCTCCGCTCCCCGGTCCGCTCCCCGGTGCGCGTACCGGGCGCTCCCCCCGCGCAAATAAAAAAAAAATATATATTATTTTTCGCGCGGGCCACTTTTATAGCCCCCACATCAAACATAGGGGGTCGGGGGGGGGGGGGTCTTCTCTGCCCCCTTATGGTAATTTCCCCCTTTGTTTTTGCCACCTCTTGTGTCTCGATCTTACAGAGACACCAGATGGCGGCCACTCCGTACTGTTTCGAATGTTTACAGACACCCGGGAGCCAATCAGCTTTCCGTGCGCAAGTCGCGTAGAGCGCCCGGTGCGCTCTCCGGTGCGCGTACCGGGGCGCGCCTATAGATATATTTTTTTTAACATAAATTACTCAAAATCCTCTGGAGCACATTTTTTGAGACCTAGCAAAGGCACATCGGGCTACCAGTCCCTACAATTTTGCCAAGTTTGGTGGAAATTTATTCAGCCGTTCGGGCTAAAAGTGAATTCGACCGCTCTATGGAAATTAACATGGGGAAAACACGGTTTGGGACCCCCCTTTTATCTCGGCCCCCACTTCACGAATCCCCCCCCAAACTTTCAAGGAAGGACCGAGCTCCGCGAGGCAAATTTGAGGAAATTTTCAGGCAGATTCGTCAACCAGTGCCAAAGTTATTCATAATAGAATTTTGAGATTTTGCATTGAAAAAAATCCTCACTATAACTACCTACTGGCGACCGCCAGTAGGATATATATATATATATATATATATATATATATATATATATCCTGCAAAGGAACGGCCACACAACAGGTAGGTGAAGCAGAGATTCTTTATTGGAGGCTGCCCTATGCAGACAAATGTTGAAGCTTCACGAGTCTCTCGAGTCCTGCCCAACGCGTTTCATGCTCCTGCACTTAATCATGGGCCGTAGACTCACAAACAATGGGACCGCAACAGTTTCTTCAGCACCGCAATTATAGCAAAGTTCCCGCCTTGATGGGCGTAGCTACTCACATGGCATTCTGGTACTTGTGGTGCCTGCGTGTTACCCCAGTGGGTTGCCAGCCTTCCCAATGTTCCAATATATAAAATAACTCCCAAGTCGGTTGTGGCGCATCACTGCGTCTTCACAGCGACCCCTTAATGCCTCAATAAACAGCTCCTGTTCCTCACGCTGCCGCACCTGATGGCGCTGCTGCCGGACTGTACAAAACAGCGGGGCTCTTTCCGCGGCTTCAGGCACAGGCGCTAAACATCACGGCATTTGGAACGGGTGCCAGAGTTGGTGGTTATCAAATGTGGCGTGAGGCATGAAGAGAGCAACCTGAAGAGAGCAACACTCGCCCACTTGGGAAAAATAACTTTTAATTTTGCTCTGAACACGGCGACTCACAGGAGGTTCGAAGGCACTACGAGTACCATGAGGCCAAGGTGTGGCGGGATTTGGGACATTATCACAAGCCTGAAACTGCCGCAGTTCATTTGCAGAGAAAGCTGTAGCCCATGAGAAAGTGCTGATATGCACGAAACGCGTCGGGCTGAACATTTTATTAAGAAGTGAAGCTTCCTTTCTTGTTTGCACGCTGTAACCTCCAGCAATAAAGTGTGGCGAATTTGAAACCCGTTTTGGGCCTCTCCTTGTTGGGCGCAAGTTTGGTGAATAAGAAGCGGTCACGCCTGGGCCGCGGAGAGAGCCCACCTGCAGTTGCGGTCTGGCTGTGGTGTTTAATTCGCCACGGCATTTGGAACGGGTGCCAGAGTTGGAGGTTATCAAATGTGGCGTGAGGCATGAAGAGAGCAACACTCGCCCACTTGGGAAAAATAACTTTTAATTTTGCTCTGAACACGGCGACTCACAGGAGGTTCGAAGGCACTACGAATACCATGAGGCCACGGTGTGGCCACGCCCAGTGGGGCGGGATTTGGGACATTATCACAAGCCTGAAACTGCTGCAGTTCATTTGCAGAGAAAGCTGTAGCCCATGAGGAAGTGCTGATATGCACGAAATGCGTCGGGCTGAACATTTTATTAAGAAGTGAAGCTTTCTTTCTTGTTTGCACGCTGTAACCTCCAGCAATAAAGTCTGGTGAATTTGAAACCCGTTTTGAGCCTCTCATTGCTGGGCGCAAGTTTGGTGTTATATATATTAGTTTTTGGGGGATGGTACATTTTTTATGCGTGACAGTGATGTTCACCATAAGTGTACATTGCTCAAACCAGACGATTGTGGCAACAAATATACTATGAAATTTGATAATTTTTGTTATTTCACAGTCCTATAGCAAAATTGCCCATTTCTAGAGTTTATCTTGCCTTCCTGCCGCGCTATGGAGCCAGATAACTCCACGCATCAAACACAGATTGCCTTGGTATACTTGTGTTAATGTGGCACCCAGAGTGGCGGGTAGTACGTTACAATGGTGTAAGTGTAGTTCCCCAGAGCAGCTTCTTAATCTCGCATAGTCACGCTCAACAAGTCTTCCATCCTTGCTCATTTGAAAGAAGACAACTTTCACGACCTATGTCCCGGCCACCCATTGTTCCTTTCTCATACATCATACCAATGTATTTATTTGTTTTCAAGAGTTTTGGAAGTGCAAAGTAGGTAGACTTGCAAACAGGCATCAACCTGCTGATGAAAATGCAATCAGTTTCTGGAGTAAAGTAAAATACAATATATAAAGCAAGCATCATTTTCAAATGAACTAACAAATAAACCTTTAACAAATCGTTCATTACAAAAACACAATACCTGGCAAATTGTGGGCAATATAACTGTGAAACTGGACATAATTCCGGAACTAGCGGATGTGTTAAACATCTTAAATCTCCTTAATAAGTGATCCAGGAAGTTAGATTTTTAATATTACTCAACAATTGAAATTAATCTGATTGATAATCTTGATTTTACAGAAACAATGTGTATATATATATATATATATATATCCATCTATCTATCCATCGATCTATCCATCTATCTATCTTTCTATCTTTCTATCTTTCTATCTATCTATCTATCTATCTATCTATCTATCTATCTATCTATCTATCTATCTATCTACCTATCTACCTATATACATATATTTATATATATATATATATATATCCTACATACATGAATTGTTTGAGCTTAGACAGTAGTAGGCATGCTTGCCTGTTGTGACATATCCATTTTTGATTCAATATTGTGCATTGAAAGCGTTGTATATTTACTCTTTCAAAATGGCGCCCGCTCTTGTTAAAGTATAGGTCTAGGCAATATGTGAGTCCTATTTCTATTTCAATTACATGTTTTTGAATCGGGCGCGCTTTGCACATTGTATGCTATAAATGTGAATAGTGGTCCACACCCCCGCCAACAGTGAGCAAGGACGTCTTGTCCGAAACGCGTCTGTTCGACATTTTCACCCTGCACTTGAAAGTTCAATAAAGCTGAAAATAACCAAAGACTGGCTCTGGCATATTACTGTGTCTACGCGCTGGGTTCTGTGCTTGGATCTATGGCACGGCTACCGGCTGGATTGTGATATTCATCAGGAAAAGGTCAGTTCCTGTAAGCGTGGAACCCTCTTCTGCTAAGCAGGCTGATTTACAAACGGACCGATTTGGATTATTTGCTCCGTTGAGCAACGGATTACAGCCCCCTACGTGGATTGCAACGAGAAGCGAGTTACCGGTCACCATGAAGTAATTGCCGTGGAGTAAGTCAGAAGGCGGATCCAGGCGGCAGTAAACAGACGGTGAGCGGGTTAAGACGCATTAATTCAATCACGTAGGTTGAGGAGGTGCTTTGCGAACCAGCACGAAGAGCATGGTATTTGACTATCTATCCAACCCTCAACCTAAATAACACAAGTGAATAACTTTTCGGGTGATATGTCGGAAGAGCGGGAAAGGGAGGAGGCGTTTGACCAACTGTTTTTGAATCTGCCTATTATAGGACAGGATGGTAACACGGTTAAAAACAAACTTCAACCAACAGATAAAGACAATGACACAAAGATACTACTGAAAGAGCTGGAAAAACACACCAGAAGTGAACTCACAAAGTGGTGGGAAATTCGCTCATTAGAAAAGTATCACAAGGTAGGCAGAGTACCTCGGGGATTACGCATAATGCTTGTACCTAGCTTCGAGAATCCCAGCCCCTTACTTTTGAAAGACTGGGCTGAAAGTAACTTAGAGGCGTCAATGAGATTACTGTGCCTCTTAGTTAAATACGCCAAGATTGACCGTGATAAAAACTTGCAAGAAATTGTCCGTATCAATGAGGAGTTATCCAAAGAACAGTTTGCAAAAGACAAACCATTAATCGAGCAAACTAGAAAGGAAATAAAGGAACGACTCAGAAAACATGAGGACACCATAAAAACACGAAAAGTATATAAATTTGCCCGTGATGAACAAGATTATAAACTTGGGCTAATATATACGTTCGCTCGCAAGTACGACCACTTGAGAAAACAACGGGGCCCGGGAATGACAAAACAAGCAACGGCAAATCCACAGATGCCAATAAGAGAGGCCGATGAGAATGAGTCCAACATATCAGGCTCTAGTGGCAGTTTGGTGCCGAGCAGTGATGAATCAGATGCCGGCCCCCCTGGTGCAAGACAAGGGGATATGGGCCAACTGACATTGGCAGAGGAACTCGAATATATGCGAATGCAACGCAAAATGTCATTGAGGAATGCAAATACATCAACAAGCAGCGCAGGAACAAAAGGCGCCGTGAACGCCGCAAATGCGCCAAGAGGAAGGGGGCGACAGCAAAAGAAAAAGCATTGGCAGAACAAAAACCAATAAATGAAAAAACGATCATCAACTTGACTGACAATCAATTAGATGAAGCAGAAAAACAATTACTGACTTTGGGACTCTCATATTGCCCTGAGAGCAATTTCAATTACTGTAATACACGAATTGACGTTTTCAAATTCATTTTAAAAAATTAAATTAAAAAAGTATTTTGCAATCAAAACTACTTTGGCAGCCAAGAAAAGTGCATCAGCACATGCAAAAGCGGCAACGAGTGGATTACAAGCTAAAGATGCCAACCTCATGAAAACGATGTATCATCTTCGAAATTAGGAGGACGCTGTCATGGACACGCAAGAGATTGCAACTGATGAAGGAATCAATCTAAGTGACTCGGTAAGCAGTCCCTTTAAGGCTCCTTCAACTTTCATTCCAAGCATGCCCAAAGATGCTATTGATACCTAGGCAGGAATTAATTACAGAAGGTTTGAAACAACTACAAACCAAAGTTATGAAATCACAAGGTTCGACTAATGTGAAAATGAGATCATATAATAACTTAATGAGGAAACTGAAAACCAACCAAAATGTAATCTTCAACCAATCCGATAAAGGAGGCAACATAGTACTTTGGGGGAAAAAGGCATATATAGAGGAAGCCCATAGACATCTTGATGATCATTCTGGTTATGCTTTATCTAATGTGAAAACTACTAAACTCATACAACAATCTCATTATAATGATTTGAATCGCTGGAAACGGGAAGGACTGCTATCGAGAGATGAAATGAAATTTCTGTACAAGGAGAACCCGGTGTTACCTAACATTTATTTCATTCCAAAGGTGCATAAGGGACAAACTCCGGTACCTGGCAGGCCCATCGTCTCGGCGATCAACAGCCTATATGAAAACACCTCAAAATATATCGATTTTCATTTACAGGATTTTGTGATTTCCCTTCCTGCTTACATCAAAGACACTAATGAATTTTTGCATTCCCTGAACCAATGCACGTGGTCGGCTGACTATCTGTTGATAACTATGGACATAGCCACTTTATACACGAGTATCTCTCATACAGACGGTATTAATGCCATCAAGTTTTACCTGGGTAAAAGACCACTTGAATTGTATAAACATAATAACATGCTCATTTCCATGGTGGAGAAATGTTTAAATAACATGCTCATTTCCATGGTGGAGAAATGTTTAAATAATAATGTTTTCCTATTTGAGAACCAGGTATACAAACAATTGAGGGGGGTGGCCTTGGGGGCATGTTTCTCCCCCAACTACGTGGGGCTACACGTTGGCTGGTGGGAGGAACATGTCCTCAGGGTGATACACTCCACATTCTGGCAGAACAACATTGTCAGATATTGGAGATACATCGATGATGTATTTATTGTCTGGAAGGGCTCCAGTGAATTGGCACGACAATTTGTTGAGAACATAAATAACAACAGTTTAAACCTGACCTTCACTGCTAACATCAGTGCGAAGGAAGTAAGCTTCTTAGATGTGCAAGTGCAAGTAAAAGATAATATTCTTACCACCAGTTTATTTAGGAAAAGCACCGCTGGCAATTCCATACTGCATGCGCAAAGCTTCCATCCTCAGCACACTATTCGAGCTATTCCTTATGGTGAATTCCTGAGGATTCATAGGGCCTGTAGTTCCACTGAACTCCGGGACCATCATTAACTTGAAGCGAAAGCCAGATTAATAGCGAGAGGATATAGCTCACATACTCTCGATGTGGCGATGCAGAAGGCCAAACGCCTCAATCTTCTTGAATTACTTGATCCCTCTAGGATATCAAATTCACGTGCATGTGAAGGCCACAATTGCAATACTATTAGACTGATCACTGGATTCAGTCGTCAAGCCTGACAGATTGTATCCATGGTTAAGAAACAGTGGCCTGTAATACTCACCGACCCGGTACTCATAGACATTTTGCCCAAAACACCAAATATCACCTACAGGAGAGCTTTTGGTATGCGAAATGATCTAGTCACCAATAGTCCAGAGGTATCCAAGAGTGCTGACTGGTTATCCCCACGTAAAGGCTTTTTCCGATGCAGTTCGTGCAGGGCCTGCACTTTCGGAATTAATACTAAGTCATACATAACCCCCTTCAGTGCAAAACCTGTTTTTCTTACAGCACATTACACTTGCAGGACAGAACTGGCAGGGTATGTGCTTACATACAGTTGCAACCTGAGATACGTTGGCAGCACTAAATTACCTGTGTACCAACGTATATTACAACATCTGAGGGCCATTGTGAACGCTGACCAAAGCTACCCTGTAGCCAGACATTTTCAGCAGTTTCACAATAAAAATCTGGCACATTTAAAGTATTTTGTAATCGATGCTGTAACCACCTCTAAAAAAGGTGGAGACTATGAGACAAAACTCAGGCAGCTTGAATCAAGATACATTGTGCAACTCAATAGTAAAACACCGAGGGGCGAGAACATGGGAGAAGATTCAAGCAATTTCCTGTGAGGATTCATGACCAATTCACTCGTGATGTTTCATGATGTATGCGGTTATCTCTGGAACTTATAACACTTGTTATCCCTTGTTAAAACAGGGACTTCTGATAGTAAAATTATGTGATAGATTCTCTTTGTCGTCTCTGTTGATAGATTCTCTTTGTCGTCTCTGTTGGGATCAGCAGACACTTGTATCCAAAGAACACTACCTTATGTACCAGATGTCCTGTTGAGAGCAGATTTTTCGAATTTTTCATTTTTTTATTCCCTTGTAACAAGATTCTTTTTGATTCATTAAGGAAATGATCTACCGTACTTTATTTTATTTTATTTTTTATGTGTCACGTTTCTCCCCTTATCGCACCATTTATTTTGTATTATATCCTCACAAGGACCACTCTCTCAATAACGTTAGCATACATAGAGACTTTGTCACATATTCGCTCTGACAAAACACATTATTTGTATGTTGTTTGAGCCAGTGTATTGAAGACATGCAGCTTTCGTGGGCTGCATGGTGGATTTAATAAGAGTACATTATGGAAGTTATAAACTCGCGCAGTCTTTCATGCAATTGATGGTGTGTATACTTCAGGGAATTTACTTTATCATTTTTGTCTACAAAATTGGGATTATGAGCATAGGTTTGTTCCCTGAACATCGGAACGTAATGATATCATGTTAATAGCTGATTCGACAGCATAGGGGGGCATAAATGCGTATTTGCACAGTAAGATATAGAGGCACATTTGCACTTCATTATCGCAGAATTTTGCACATATAAAAGTTTACATATGCACTAGGCACTTTATGATCGAGTTTCACCACTTTCATTGGTCAGAATGTTCAGTATTTGTACATGATTATATTTTCAATTTCTGAAATTTATTATTTGATATATCGTATGCTCAATTCATCCAATAATTTTAAGAGCAGATTTATTGATGATCCCTTATATAATCTTGTGGACAATATATTTATATGTATTTGAACGGTTATCTTGTATTACCACCATCTCTCTCGCAACTGATATTTATATCGTTATTATGGTATGACAATTTGCTTTTGGGGAGAAAAATTGCGCGTAGCGCTCACACATGTACATACATGAATTGTTTGAGCTTAGACAGTAGTAGGCATGCTTGCCTGTTGTGACATATCTATTTGTGATTCAATATTGTGCATTGAAAGCGTTGTATATTTACTCTTTCAAAATGGCGCCCGCTCTTGTTAAAGTATAGGTCTAGGCAATATGTGAGTCCTATTTCTATTTCAATGACATGTTTTTGAATCTGGCGCGCTTTGCACATTGTATGCTATAAATGTAAATAGTGGTCCACACCCCCGCCAACAGTGAGCAAGGACGTCTTGTCCGAAACGCGTCTGTTCGACATTTTCACCCTGCACTTGAAAGCTCAGTAAAGCTGAAAATAACCAAAGACTGGCTCTGGCATATTACTGTGTCTACGCGCTGGTTTCTGTGCTTGGATCTATGGCACGGCTACCGGCTGGATTGTGATTTTATTTATATATATATATATATATATATATATATATATATATATATATATATATATATATATATTGCCTTCCATGTTAAGTATACAAGAGTGGAAAGTTAGTTGAACAAAAGGTGTTGCATATTAATGCTTCAAGTGCATTTATTATTGATTGGTCTGATAATGAGAACTGTACAATTCCAAACAGCGGAACAAGTATTTTTTTAATACAAGATGCAGGTCAGGTCACATCAGATGTATTAAATGAATGGTAAAAGGAAGATTAGATTAAGGCAGCAAAGAAAACCTAGAGGGTAGAGTAACAAATAGACCAAACGGCTTTCCCAAATATAGCAACAAGAACAGTTAACAGATAGTGTGGGCCATCAGTTATTGCTTATTCGAAGAAAGGCAATAAACTCCAAATTCAATAAATGGGTTATCGGAAGGCCTGTCCTTCTGTCAAAATAAAGCTATAGAATAACTTCATAATGTTTTGATCTGTAAACCTTTAAAACTGGAGGTATAAAGAGTTGGCACATTTTATGATAACATTTTATTGGGAACCCGTCAATGGCAGGAGTTTTACCTGCATTGAGCTCTGTTAGGCCCTTGTTAATCTCCTCAACGGTCAGTGGTTGATCCAGGGTCTCTCACTCCCTAGGGGTGAGTCTGGGTGGGGGAATATCCGAATGATCAGGCATACGTCTTCCGATCAGGATATGTACATTCGGTGCATAGGAGGCTGTAGTAAGCCGCAAATGCAGAGGCTTTATCACGGATCGCATTTCGTCTGCAGTTGTGATACTGAGCACCATTCTAGATTCTAGCTCTTTAGTTGCGAGCCAGTAAAGGAGATACTTATCACCCCATTCATAGATTTGTGTTATTGAATTTTATCAGTGGTCATACCAACTCGCTGGCTCATTTATCCTGAGGCTGATTAGCATATTCCGGCCCCAGACAGGCACTGCATTGCTGTACCATACTGTTGCACACATTGTATGAGAAAGCATGATTAATTTCTGTGTTACTGTGCACTACTGTATCTGCCTTCCATGTAAAATCACACTACCATGTTGTATCATCACTTATAAGCTCTAGTCACAGACAAATCTGTCCACCAGAGCTATTATTTCTGTGGGGTTTTCCCTTGTATTTCTTTCCCAGTAACAAACAGTAAGTTCAAAAATTGAACCTCAAGCATCACTATTGACAAAGAACTGCGAACACAATAGCCCTAATGAGACTGTTATGTACTGCTATCTTTTGTCTAGATGGTCTTTTTCGATTTCAGTTGTAGACACAATCACATCTACAACCCGTAAGTGTGTGCACAGGCACACTTAAGAAGAAGGGTAAGTTCACTACTTACATCTGCACGTTACGACAAGATAACATGCTCTCTATTGGTCCTGAAGAAAGCCCCCAGACCCTACTGGAAACACCTGGGCTGAAACATGTTTACCAGTCACATTATCAAACAGGTGCGATGGAACAGGAGCTCTTTTAGCACTGCACCATCACCTTGTTTTTACCTTCACCCCATCTTCGACTTAATAAAACCAGGATCGACAGATGGAGTTAATTTTAATGACACCGCACCCTTACCTTCACATTCTCTAATCACTACTGTAAATACCAGTTGGTCCTCCTCCTGGTGAAGAAAAGCATAACCAAGACCCTATGATGATACTTTTTCACGTAACCATTTCTGCGGAGAACCAAGATATACCGCACTCATGGTTATTTCGTGAATGGTTTTTTTTTAAGGTGACCAGAACCCCTAACCCTGGTAACAAACAGGACAAGTCATTCATTCCCCTCTGATTATACCTTTACTGGCCAGAAGCCGAATAAATCATAGATTCTCACTTCCCCATTTCTGATTACGAGACATCAATGGCTGTAGTCAGGATACAGTAGTGCTGGAATGCAGAAATGTGGTATGTCCAGTGTAGCCACTCCTCCTTTCAGAATTAATGGTTCCTCTCTGTTGGAGGAGCGGATGTTGGCCTCCTTTCTCTCTGAGTCTGTAGTAGCGGGTGTCTCCAAGTCACCCGAAGTCCTCTACAAAATTGTTTCCTATTCCGAGGACCCCACCGACCCTCACCGACTGCCGCCCAGTCCCACATAATCTGGCCATAGGAGTGAACAGGCCACCCACAGGTGCCTCTGCTCCATTTTAGGCTTACACAATTCACATCTAGCGCCAAGATACTCCTCGGAGTGATAGAGCGCTATACAAAACCCATATCAAATCAAATCAAATTAGCCAGTCCCAGGTACCCCTGCTCCATTAGCCAGTCCCAGGTAACCTACGTGCTGTCAAAAAATGTGATTTGCCTTTGTGAACTCCTCTTAGCCTTGCTAGGAGTAGAAGCATATACTGTAATCCAATAGCTTTGAGTTTTACTTTACCTGATCATACAATTTTCGTTGGGTTTGAACTTGGTGAGAGTAGTCTGTAAATATCATCACCTGACTGGCCTGGTACACGAGTTTTTCTTTTGCCCTCACTCCTCACAGGATAGCATCCCTATCATGGTAGGTAAGGATTTTGTCAATCAGTGGGCGGGGGTGAGGCCCCGGATGGAACCTCTGCACCAGCGACATGTGCTCTGTTTCAACAAATAATTAGGCCAATAAAAGACCACTGTTGATCCATGATTTCACCCACTTCTCCAGGAATAATTCCGGTGTCGACCCTTCCAGCCCCTCCTGGAAGCCAAAGAAACAAAGGTTATGTCTGCGGGCCCTATTGTCGGCGTCCTCAGCCCAGACATGAGAGTTTTCAAAGTCATTGTCAGATGGATCACCTCCTTTTAAGGTCTTGGATTGCATCCTCCAGCTCAGAAATATGCCCATCTGCTTCAGAGACTGTAGCTGTGGCATTCCATAAATCTTGGTGCAGGAGGGCTATGTCAACTCGGACCTCCTCAATCTTAAATTCGAGGGCAGTGCATGACTCTTGAATTGCCTCCTTGTGGGCCATCATTCCGGCGTGCCTCTCCACAGGATATGTTCTGTCCTCCCTATAGCACTGTAAATTTGTCCATTTTTGTTTGTGTGGGGGGTGCGACCCATCCTGGGCCATTGGTGTGGCTCGATAATCTCAGAAAGTGGGGGGCCTGTTCTGTGGAAAACGTGTAATATTTTACTTGGCATAAGCGACAGCCATCTTGGTTTTGGTGTCCATTTAGTTTCCTTCGTAATTATCCCATCCTCTGCTGCTCGTCTTTTTACTCTGCTTGTGTTATCTATTTTTGTTGACTTCCTGACTCAGCTAAAAGCAATGTATGTGCTGAGAGTTTGTAGCTGCCAGTACACCTGTTAACTGTCAATCATTTACTGCTGCCATAACCATTTCTGCTACCCCTCCCACTTTGCTGACCACGTAGTTATTCATCTGCCCTTGTTTGCTGATAACTATTTCTAAAACTTTTTCTTCCTATTTCTGTTCACGTCACCTCATCTGTTTTAGGTCCCTTTTATTTGAATAGTTCACAACTGAAATTCACAAATGGAAGTATGTGTGCAAGCATAGTTTCTTATGGGTTTTGCAGTCCAAGTGTTCCAAATGACATGCCTAATGGTACTGTGGAATGTGGGGTATTAGCCTGTTTTGAATTTAAATTTAATTGGTTTCATGGGTTTGACTGGCATCAATCCAGTAATAAAAAGGTACTTTAACAGTGTTAACTGGCTAAGCCATGCAACCTTGATAAACCCTGTGGATGTAGTTGGAACGTTGTGTGTGGTTGACAGCCACCCCAACTTTTGATTTTTTTTTTTGCTCTTTAAATATGAATTTAATCGAATCGAAAAGACTTATTTTCGTGTGTTAAAACGAACAACCATAAAAGCAATCACAATCAAACGATCACACATGACTAAAATGGAAAAATAAAAACCGCAGCAATGATAATTCATTATGATCAAAGACATCCACACCAGAGATACATACTTAAAATTACTAAAAGACTGCCAACCAGTCTCCATGGGGTTCATTACAGCATCAAGAAGCAATACTTTTACATATGTTCATTGCTTTCGAGATAAAACGTGCAACATTAAGAAATACTCTAGAGTCATTCAGCTCAAGCAAATATTTTAAGGCAACGATATGCGATCTACTATCTTGTATAAGCTAAAGTGGTTTTAAATAATATCTAAAATTGAAATAAAAGACCCAGAACAGCATAAAGTGTACGGTGCTTTGTTTGCTCTGGCTGTCACAAGGACATGGAATCATATCTGGTGGGCAAGTTTTCATATAGGGAAAGACAAATAAATGGTGGACAATTCCTAATCTAAATCTCGTTAATAGAAAATGGTGTGATAAATATTAAAATGGGGTAAATAACTTGGATAGCCCTCCTTCAATGCAAGTGAGAAATGAAGTGCAACAGTTGGTTTCCCTCCCTCTCTTCTCATACTGGCTTCCCTTTTGTAATACATAAAATTATCTTTAATAGACCGTTTGGAGAGTGTTAATATCGATCAGGGATTAGGCAGGATTGGCATCTTATCCCCTTAGCTGCGGCGGCTATTCCGCCGCAGTGCTAAGGGGGAGGGGGGGCAGCGCGGCGTTCCCGCACTCATGACGGAACCGCTCCGTCACGAGCCTCGGGTGGGCTGTGCTTGTGACGGAACGGTTCCGTCACGGCCCTGCCCGCTCAATAGAACGCGCCGCGCTGGCGCAAAATCAGCGCCGCGCAGGTGCGGCGAGCGGGCCGTGACTGAACCGGCACAGCCCACCCGAGGCTCGTGACAGAGCGGTTCCGTCACGAGCACGCAAGGGGTTAAACAACTCAATATAGATGGAATTAATTTAACTTAGCCAGAGGATGCACAGTGCTTTCTCCAGAGACAAACAATCGTCTCTAATTGACTTAGTAAATCTGGGTTTTTCTTTGGTCCAGATAGCATGCTAGAGCAACAAAGGGCAGAGTGCAGTTCTATCAGCTAGGTACAGCAGCCCAACCTCGCTATGTACTACCTCTGTAGAGGCGGCTATAGGGAGGCACAACAGGCATTTGAGGAAGCAGTTTTCCTCAGTCTGAGAGACCTTACTCTTATAGTAGCCCCAAACCCCTGCCCGACACGTGGCAATAGCTAATACCCTAGATTATAGGTAGCAAGCATGTCTTCTATGGGCTGGGTGCCTAACTTTGCTGAGAACCTGTAAATTCCATAGGCACTCTTACTCATCTTACTCCTAACATTGTTAATTTAGTTTGACTATGAGCCATTTCCTGCAAAGGTAATACCCGATTAGCAAAAAGTGTTGACTGTAGCTACAGAGGGTATTATCCATAAAAAAAAGTTTGACACTTCTTTTGCTTGGCTCTGCAGATCATAGTATACATTTTGTTCTTTTTGACCACCAGCTTTCTTGCATCTATGAATTCACCAAAAGTATTCATTAGACGTTGTAGGCCCACCAGGCTCCTGGCCAGCAAAACAGCATTGTCCGCAAACAGTAGGACTGGTACTGGACTCCCGGCGACTTGGGCGGCATCTGCATTTATAGCTTTTAGGGCCTTGTCCACCCCATTTATAAACAAAGAAAACAACAAAGGGGCAAGAACACAACCCTGTCGATTTCCTCTCTCGACCTTGAAATGTTCAGTACGTTCGCCTTGTGGACCAAAGTCGACAGTACTCAATAAATTCTCATTTAGCCTAGTAAGAAAAGTAATAATCGGCCTAGGGGCATCAATAGAGAGCAGGGTTGACCATGGGATGGTGTAGTCGACTTAGTCAAAAGCATTGCTCAAATCCGCAAACCAGAAATACAATCCATCACCTTTGGCCCAAGTATATTTACCTATTAATAAATTTAGGTTCACATATTGCTCTAGGGTTCCCATTCCTTTTCTAAACCCAAACTGTGCCAGGGAAAATATTGAGTGTTCATTTGCCCAATCTTCCAGTTTACCTATCACTTTTACAGAGGAATCTAAAAGCGATTTTTGACGGTAGTTCTTTGCTTCTGATTTGTTGCCCTTCTTATAGATTGGTATTATAATACATCTTCCCCATGACGGTGGGATCTCTGTAGTAGCACCCATGTAAAAAACCCTAGTTACATTTGGGCCCCACAGGTCGACTACAGTTTTAGACCTCCACAGGTTCCCCGTCAGGTCCTGGGGCTTTACCTCCTGCACTTCCATTTAAGGCTAGTAGGACTTTTTCAATTGTGATATTCAGTGGAAGAGTAGGCCAGGGGTCATCTGTCTCTCGTAATCTGACCCCCTCTCTTGTAGCAGGTAGCCTAAAAATGTCGCTGAGGTGGGAGACCCAGGCATCACATGAAACGTGAGAAAGCAGCTTGGGGTAAGATTCGCTCTTTAAAAAGGGATATTGACCCTATCCCAGAAAAGTTTGTTACCTGTTTCAGCAGCCCGAGTTAAGTTTTACCAAGCCTCCTCTTGTAGCTCTTTTTTCTTAACAGAGAGGGCTTTTAAAAATTAAATCCAAGCAATGTAATCAACTTGGAATCTCTTGGTTGACGATGAAGAGTCAGTTTCAATTCACAGGAGGCTAAGGTACATGTACGGTTAAACCAGCCACACTGTTGGCCATGGCCTGAGCTGCTCGGGCAAATCGGGAGGACATTAGTTATGTTGGTTACACTAATGAAACTAGTTAGTAACTAATTAGGAGTCACTTCATCCTCTAGGCAGTAAAGGATATCTGTAAGGCCCTTAGAAAATATACCTTGAATGATTTTGATTGGGTCAACTCCTGCTCACTTAATACGTACGTCATTAGGTCTCATAGGAGTGATGTTAGCAATGGAATGTGGTCCAGTATTACTGCGTTTCTCCCAAAAAAGATAGTCAATACAATAAAATTATGGTCACTCAGATCCTGCCTTACAACCTTAGGGGTAGAGCACCATTTACTTGCTCTAGTTAAAATTAGTATGTGGACAATAATACTTGAGGCATTCCTTCCTATAAAGGTTGGTATCTGTGTAACCATTATTATCACAGGCATATTCTAATAGGTGTAGGTTCAGCTTGGTTATCATGGATTTCAGTAAACCCCCATAATCATTATGGAGAAAATGCAAATAACCAGACCTAGACTGGTCAGTGACCCCACAGACCAGTGTAGCAGACAAAGAGCAGGATTGGATGGTGAAATCACCTGTCCCAATAAATAGAAAACTATTGGGGATAGAGGGAAGTAATTTATCTAAACCACCATCATGAGCAGCAATCTCCTTTCCTCTGGTAGTATCATAAATGTTATTATAAAAGTTTACCAATACCTCTTCCCGACCTCCTATAAATGTTAGCCATAGTATTAATGAGTGAGGACCTACAATTAGTGTTTTCTTAATATTTATTGGCCATTTATTTGATATAAGTACCAAAAGCGCCCCTTTAGCACAACCAGACGGCAGTGGATCAGCCTTGAGCCAATATGATGAAAAAAACTCGAAATAAACAGGAGCTGTACACCAGGTTTCCTGGATACGCATTATATCAAAATTACTAATGACATCGGACCAACTGAGTAAGCCTTATTTATTCGCTAGCCTACCTGCATTCCAAAATGGAATTTTGTGGCCTCCAACCAGACCTTGGCAAAAGACTCTGTCATAATTGGACCGCATTACTAATCGGGGATGGTGGTCGAGCCTTAAAACTATTATCAATACAATGATCGTTGATAGCCAAGACAACATCTGCTTGTCTACCCCCCTGATTTAAGACTTCAATCTGCCTATGTTACCCTGTGTCTTGTCAATCGATAACCTGCAGGTCACCTAGTGCTTAAAACGTAATGGAGACCACTGAGTGCTTATTCAATGACTATTCTGAAACATGGTTAATGAATGTGTTTCCTGCCCCCCTCATTTGAAGCTGGGGATTCTGTAAGTGCTTATAGAAAAAACCCAGGGGTTGCAATGATATAGCTGATTCCATTAGTAATGGGGGTCTTGCGTTCATTTTAACCTCCTGTGCCCAGCTTGGGGTCCTAAAATGTATTATAATACAGTCCCCTTTGGATTGTTTCCTCGTAGGGCCAACCCAACTCACTTTTCTGGTTAACAAGATTTGTTGGGCGCCACTTACTGGGAATTGACAATTTCCATGGAGCAAGTGTACCACTCTATTTTTTAGTGACTGATCTCCCCGCAAAGGTGGATACATTAGTTAAAACTGCCACATATGGGTAACATTCTGGTGGTAAATTGATGACAACATGGGCACTCATTTTGTTTCCACCAATAGCCCATACTATATTTTGATTTTCTAACAAGATACAGGTGGTTAGTATTGCTTTGTATCTGGTAGGTATTATTCGCAGTATATTGCAGCAACTTATGTCATATCTGGACAATTGAGGCAGATGGGCATCCTCCACCCCTAGTGTGTAGCTCGGACCCAGTACTTGTCTCCTGTGTTCCCTCTAGGAATGATCTAGTTACCCCTGTATGAGGCTCCAGCACCCTTGATGTTTAGAATACATGTGGAATTGGCAGGTGCGTTCCCCCTCGACTGCTCTTTGGGTACATTAAGATAATAGATTTTGTAAATGTAAATGTATGTAAATGTAAATGTATAGGCATTTATATAGCGCACTACTTACCCGTAGGGTCCCAAGGCGCTTCGACCGCTGCGAAACCCTTCCTGGCTTCCCTGAGAGATGGTCCCTTAATGGGTATCTCCAGGGTGAGACCAGGCATCCCCAGCGGTCTGGTGGGGCCGTTAGTGAAGATGAGGCAAGCTAATGCCCAGAGTTGCCGAGTGTGATCGCTGATCAGAGTGGGCACCGAGGCGAGAGAATTATCGAGTCCGCTGACCCTGGTCCAGAAAACTGCCGCGCCGGGAATCGAACCCTGGTCCCTGGCCGTCCTCTGCTCTCGGGTCTGCCGCCTCTAACCAGTGAGCCACACTACTTCACTGCCGCCTCTAACCAGTGAGCCACACTACTTCTTTAATTTTTTCTACTTCGATAATCTGGATCTCTAGCTTTTCTCTAATGGGTATTAGCAAATCTTCTATTTTAGATGTTGTTCCATCTATTAATGGAGCCTAAAAGGAATCTGCAGGGGGCATCAGCTGGTTTGCTGCCTCAATAAGTAACAGAATTACAGACAAATGGGCACATGATCCCCAATCAGCGTAGGAGCATTCTTGCACTTTCGTTTCCTCTAAGGTGACGGAGACGAGCAGATAAAACAATTCTCAGTAGAGGAGACTGGTGCCAGCTCTTGATTAGATGGAGTTATCAAGCCCTCCACACTACTAAGTCTATGGGGTTCTCCCAACTGCAACTCAGAAGCTGTTCTCACAATGTCATTGGTCATAGATGACCCAGATAGCCCAACCCCACCTGCCCCTGCTCTTAATGATAGATGACGTTCCGCCATGTATATTTCTTTAGTAATGACATTCACCGCCCGCACTAAAAAGGAGTCTATGTTGTGTGGGCAGTCTCTAGAGCTTGAGGGGGGGGAAATGGGGGGGGGATTGGTAGCCCTACGATTACCCATACTAACTTCAGTAAAATGTCGCCCGGGTGCGGCCTGCGCATGTCTCGTGCCGCGGGCGTTGAGGCAGCGCTTTATGAGTGTTAGTGGTGCCAGCAAAGAACCCTGGGACAGGAAGTCCCACCAGGGCAGGCAGCAGCAGCAAACTGCAGGGCGTACTCCTTTCTGTATGTTTCTTAAGTTGATGTTTAAAAATCAAAAATCCAAAGAAGGGAATATGGAGTAGCTTTGTAGTTTCTAATTAATTGACGTACCTCATCAGTTTCTTCTTGTGCTAGTAAATCATTTGGAAAATATTTTCATAGACTGGTTGCCAGGTCACTATTAAGAGACTAGGTAAACTTTGAGACCTGCAGTCAATATTAATCCACACTGAAAGTCCACTGAGGCGTTTTCTAAAATTGAACGTTTTTCTGCCTATACTTACATTGTTTTCTAAACAGAGTTCTCTGCACTAAGTAGTCCACATTGAATATAATATGATTACAAGGGCTACTAGCGCTAGAATAAAAAATAGGCATCATGTGAAGAAAGCAATGAGTACTGGCCATGAACATTCAGGAGAGTCTGTAATTTTGGATTTTGCGTAGTCCAACTGAAACTGCTTCCAAAACGAATACATCAGATGCACCTATAAAGGCTAGAGCAGTTGTAGTGTGAAGTGAGTGGGCAGATCTTCTTTTGCCCCAAGTGTAGTAATATTTCTATTGCCAGGTATGCTTTCCTCATCTTTTTATTTGAGGAATATTGTGAACGAAGCTCGTCAAGTGTTTTGATTATTTGGACTGTCTGCTGCTCCAGAGATTTGGTCTGTGCCTCATAGGTAACTTTTAAAGGTGAGGACAAAATTCAATGCATCTAAGGACGCCAAAGAAAGAGTTTTTAGATGAAGGTGAATCCAAATACTTGTGGTTGAAATATGTATCGGATTGAGCTATGTTATTGTGAATTGGAATGTCAGTATTTGTTATGTTGCATAGATTGATTCAAGATCAGTGGTGTATATTGCACCATCAAAGGCTTCTGAGTTCCTGTTTTGTAGTGGCAAACCTGGAAGCATAGCATGTTTTTGGATGAAGTAGGCACCGGTATCTCAAAATGCAGATTAATAGAATTGTTGACAGGCTGTTGTTGACCTCCCATCAACAGATTGTATACCGGTGAAGGATTAACCATATTCTCAAATAGACAAAATGGTAGCTGTGGAGGGCTACATTGAAGCTCATTGAAGCAGTCTCAGAGGTGTGGACACTGTAGATATGGCTTGCTTTAGCTCCATCCCGACTATCTTTGGGGAAAGACATGTGCCCCATGCTCAATCTGCACCTGGAGCCAAGAAACACCAGACTGACAAACCCCACTCAGAGCAAAAATGGGCTTGGGTTGACTGTGTTTCGGTGCAGGGAGGGCCTGGCCTGGGAGTTCGGGCTGGATTGTCCCTATCCGAGCAGCATCTGGAATGATGATACCTATGACTGGGTCCCAGCCGAGGTGGCATGATGGGCAAAATAGCATGAGATGGAGTCCTACTCTGAGCGAATGCCAGTGGTCACACAAATTGCAAGCCTTTCTCCAATCACCTTTTGTGTATTGAATAATTCAGGCTGACCGTGGATGTTTGTAGTTGGCCGGCAGGTTGACCTGTAGCTACAATACATTAGTAGGAAGATAGATTGTTGGTATGAATGGTAGCAAGTGCTTCATTGTCACAACATGAAGAGAATGCAGATTTTGAATTCCTCATGTTAAAAAGGCAACAAAGGAGGTGCAACAAATATTTTGACTCGCGGTTGGGATAAATCTGAACTGAAGTTTCAAGTGGTTTATTTTTTGGACATGACCTACAATGTGCACGTGGGAACAATGTTCTTTCTGTCTTTCACTCTACTGTATTGACGGCTTCCTTTCAAATCCTTGCCGAGAGCATTGATTTTTGGTGGATTTTCTGTGAAACTACCCGATAAAGTTAGCGAACTATAAAGACCTTGTAAAGCCTGTGTTTTTCCACCTGCTAATCCAAAATGTATATCTGGGATGGGCTTGGATTGCGGACGTGTAAATAAACCTGAACAAAACAGTGATCTAATACACAACAGCTTCAGCCAAAGCACACACTGCACTCTCTCTGTTGCAGCTAGCCAGTTTGGTTACTCTGAAAACCGGATATACATTCTGAGAAGTTATGTTTATATGAAGCAAGAAACTGTAAAGGTCGTTTTATGGGTGTAGGGTGAAATCTAATAATGTGTAAAACAAAATATGGCTATGCTTTTAAATATGCTTTTGCATACATTGAAACAGAATGTTAGCACCTTTATTATTCCTAAAGAGTTTCAAATTCATCTTTTTTTAAATTTCGAATTTAATTATCAAGTAGAAACAGTAGAACACCCAACAAAGTCAGTACCGAACAATCCGGTTTCAATTAGGCTCACCCCTGGCTCAGACTAACAGGCATTTCCGAACAAAAATGCATATAAAGTATTTTACCAGCAGCTACACAATTTTAAGGTGAATATATTAAATAAAACCACCAAAAACTTTTTCTGAATGAAATAAAATGTAATGACTGGGAAAAAATAATGCATAACTTTAAAGTGGATCAGGGGCTAAAATGTTTCAAAAGAAACCAGCAAGTATCTATAGAAAACGATGGGGAGTACAAAGGCCGTGTTTGTGTGTTGGATGAAAGCGAACGAGTCATAGGAATTATTTCTGGCCAACTGCAATGTAGGGGTGTCAGATAAAACCTAGTGGTTCGTCCTGTTCAACAGTTTTACCTAATGTTGTTTTTCTAGAGACAATCAGCCAGATTCATGAAGGAGAATAGCGCTCGGAAAGGGCCAGATTCTCAGAATCTGACCCTTTGCGAGCGCAATTTTTGCATTTGGGATTCATCATCCCAAATGTAAAAATCGGTAATAGCGAATTCGCAAATTTGCGAGGAATTACATTTAAGGAATCTCTATTTGAGATTCCTTAAATGCAATTCATCATCCATTTTCAAATTGCGAATTCGCTATTTCGGGCCGCTATTTACCGCGAGGTCAAACCTCGTGGTAAATAGCGAAAACTTAGAAAAATGCTTTTAAAAGCATTTTTCTAAGTTGCATGTTGCACACACACACATGTCCTTTGGACATGTGTGTGCGCAACACCTGTTTCAATTTGCATTGAAGGGGTGCTACAGGGTGTCCTTTGGACACCCCTGGCACTCTTTAAATCGCTATCATATTTGGAAGGCATATTACACTCCTCCCTTTGCCACACCTGCAAGTTGGCCCTTTTGTCCCCCGCTGCCTCTAAGAGCAGGCCTCAAAACTCGTCGACGTCATATGGGCCCATTTCTTC
The DNA here is from genome assembly GCF_964263255.1 of Lissotriton vulgaris. Classification (NCBI taxonomy): domain Eukaryota; kingdom Metazoa; phylum Chordata; class Amphibia; order Caudata; family Salamandridae; genus Lissotriton; species Lissotriton vulgaris. The sequence goes on from NC_141691.1 coordinate 1,129,688,930, forward strand.
TAGACAGGGCTTTCTGGTCAATGCTAGGTCCCTTATTAAAAATAACATAGCCTTTCACGAGTTCGTGTCGGATAGACAACCCGATTGGGTGTTTGTAACGGAAACATGGGCCTCTGAGACCTCAGGCCACGATTTATTGTTGGCAATTCCTGAGGGCTTTAAATTGCTTAGACAGGATAGATTCAAACGTAGAGGGGGTGGCTTGGCTGTTCTCTGTAAAGACTCCCTGCCCTGTACCATAAAAGCTCTGTCTGAGGCCTCGGACCCGTTTGAAGCACTGTATTTTTCTATTCTATGTGCTCCCTCTGTTTTTTTTACTGGTATTCTCATCTATAGACCGCCTGGTCCGAGAGCCGGCTTTAGCGGTGATCTTCTGAGAATTCTTGAACCCTATTTTGGTAAACCCCATCTTACCATCTTAGGGGACCTCAATTTCCATTTGGATAATTTGGGGAACAATGATACCGCTATGTTAGTGGATTCACTTGGAGCTTGTGAGTTTACCCAATTGGTGCATAACCCAACCCATCGGGCGGGTCACATCTTAGACGAGGTGTTTACCAAGGACCCTAGATTTTCAGTCGGTCTTCCAGTGCCTCTAGCTTGGACAGATCACCTGGCGCCGCCTCTTGAATTAGTACAAGTCTCCGCGGAGACACTGACCCCGGCTGCTATTAATAGAGGACCCAAAAGGAATTATAAGAATATCACTAATGAAGCCCTTGCCCCCTACATAAAGATCATCGGGGACTCTTGTCTGAGAGAAGCTGATAAGGCAGCCTACGAGCTTGCTAATTCTATTCCCAAAGCGGTTGATGAACTAGCCCCTGCGTCTTATCGATACTCAGCGCGACGCAAATCTTCTGCTCCGTGGTTCACAGAGTCATTAAGACTTCTGAGACAGAGCTGCAGGAGACAGGAAAGAAGATGAAGGAAGGCCTGGGACCCCTCTGAAAGAGACGCACACAAGCGCCTGTTGAGGGACTACAAGGCTAGGGTAATTAAGGAAAAACAGATGTTTTTCTCAAATCTTACTGCATCCATGACCTCGTCTAGGGAACTTTTTAAGATCGTCGACTCTCTCTGCTCCCTTCAAGTGCCTGACCCCGTTGTGGGCTCACAGGAGCTGTGCAACAAAATTTCTGAGTTCTTTCATAAAAAAATTGAGGATATTTATCATGCGTTGGAAATTCAGAGGAATATGTTGGGGGGGACTCTTCCTCTCATACTCTAGCTAATCTAGAGGTCTGGTCGAGAGATCCCACCAAGACCCTCACTCATTTCCCGCCGCTGGCCCTTGATGGGCTTGATCTTCTGCTGGACCGTATAAAGTCGGCCTCTCCTTTGGACCCATGTCCTCTGAAGGTTCTGAAGGAATGTAGACACACGCTCCTCTCGCCTCTTCTTGAAGTAATGAATGGTGCCATGGCTCAGGGTACTTTCCCTTCGGCCTGGAAAAAGGCGATAGTGAAGCCCCTCTTGAAGAAGCCCACCCTGGACCCCGAACAGCTCAAGAATTTTAGACCCATTTCCTTGCTACCTGCACCAGCTAAAATGCTTGAGTCACACCTGAATTCGCACCTATCTTCTTTTCTGGATTCCGCGGGGTTCCTAGACAGCTCCCAGCATGGATTCAGAAAAGCCCATAGTACTGAATCAGCTCTTACTATGGTTGTGAATAACATCCGCATGAAGGTGGATTCAGGCCAAACCACTGTGTTGGTCTTACTTGACCTCACAGCAGCGTTTGATACCCTGTCTCCCTCGACTTTAACATCTCATCTGAGGGAGGCAGGGATCGCGGGGCCGGCCCTGAGCCTTCTGCACTCTTTTTTACATCTTAGAGAGCAGAGAGTCATGCTTGGTGAGTTCCTCTCCCCTGCTAACTCCTTGCGGTATGGGGTGCCACAAGGGTCGGCCTTGAGTCCGACCCTATTTAACATCTATGTGGCCCCCCCTTGCTAGGCTGGTAAAATCGCTGGGGATGGAGGTTGTGTCATACGCCGATGACACCCAAATCATGGTGTCTCTGGCTCACTCTGTTACGACTTCCGCTGTCAACTTTAGGAACTGTATGCAGACAGTCGCGGAGTGGATGATTCAGAACTCCCTAAAGCTGAACGGCAATAAAACAGAGATCCTGGTCTTTGGCAAGGACCAGGACATCTGGTCTAGCGAGTGGTGGCCTCCATCTCTGGGAACCTGTCCATCTCCCTCCCAATCGGCCAGAAATCTTGGCGTCATATTTGACACATCACTATCCATGACTATACAGGTCAACAGAACAGTGGCCACTTGCTGGGGGGTCATTAAGATTCTGAAAAGAATCATGCACTACCTCTCCCCCCAAGCACGTAAGCAGACTGTGGTGGCATTAGTGGGTTCCAGGTTGGACTATTGTAATGCCCTTTACGCAGACTCCAACAAGGGCCTTATTCAGTGCCTTCAGGTTATCCAGAACGCGGCTGCGAGATTTGTCCTGGCTCTACCCAATGCATCTTCGGCTACAATGGCCAGAAAGAGCCTGCACTGGCTCCCTATACAACAGAGGATTTCATTTAATGTCCTATGCCTGGCTTATAGAGCTCTTGCAGCTGGTCCTCTGGACCCTTTGGGCTCTCTCTTAACTCGCCATGTGCCCAGTAGGACCCTCAGATCGAAGGAGATGAATCTGCTTGTTGTTCCCCGCATTAGGAAGGTTCGCTGGGGAAGCAGAGCATTTTCCATTGTTGCTCCTCGGCTGTGGAATTCTCTTCCATTGGAAATTAAGGCCCAACCGTCTCTGTCCCTATTCAAAAAAGCGCTCAAAACTTGGTGCTTTATCAAGGCCTACCAGTAAGAGAACATTTTTGCTCCTGCTAGCTTCTTTTTGGTTAGGCGCCTTGACGCCCATCGGGCTTAGTAGCGCTATACAAATTTGCTTTCATTCATTCATTCATTTGCGATTAGCTAATTGCTAATCGCAAATAAGGAATACTCCCCATTCATTCCTATGGGCCTTTTGGCCCATAGGAATGAATGGGGAGTTATTCCTTATTTGCGATTAGCAATTTGCTAATCGCAAATAAGGAATATGCAGGAATCGCATTTTATTTTGCGATTCCTACATGAATCCCGTTTTGCGAGCCTGTAATAGCGAATCCTTATGAATCGCTATTATAGACTCGCAAAAAGGGTCTTTGATGAATCAGGCTGAAAATCCTTCTGAAGGAAATGGGAGGATGCTTTGACTACTTCAGGGATCCACGAAGCTGGATGCATTGACTTTGGGTAGGGGGATTAAGCCTTATATTTTGGAAACAATAGCTCTGAGCCGGACAAACTTGTAAATTGTAACCTCTGAAGTCCTCTCACAGCTGAGGTCATTTGCTGTGCATTCCCATGCTCTTGCTCTGCTTTCAGACTTAGTTATTTTCGGGAGATCGCAATCCTGTTGTGGGGTAATGCTAGGAGCCGCAGCAGAGTAGACCGCCTTGAGGCCAGACACCTGATTTTCACAGTACCTGAGCAGCCTTGAACCTAACAACAAAAATATCTAAGATCTTGCCTCCAAAATAGCACTTTCTTCAGGAAGCACACTCAACTTGTCCCAGTTTTCTGGAAGTTGAAAAACTTCTCCAAAATTCTAAAAGGCTTTTCCTGGATGTTTCAAATGTTCTCAAGCATAGAATCCGGCTCACAATTTCAGCCCAGGCAACCACAAATGTACCAATTATCCGAGTAAAAAAAGACTAAAGTGACAAAAATCCAACATGTAGAGCTTGAGATATGAATTTTTAGGAATAAACTGCTATATAGTGCTTAAAAGCCAGTAGTGCTTAGGGGTTCCTGGCAGGGATCGTAGGTGGTGCCAGTGTACAAGAAGGGGGACAAGAGCATCCCTGCTGACCTATTAGCCTAATAGACTGTCTACAGAATGTATTTTGTCGAATGGTATTGGTAAAGATCCGGGAATGGATAGAAATGAATGACATCTTAAACCCACTACAAGCAGATTTAGACGCAAAGCATCTACTGTAGATCAAGTCCATAAATTTTCCATAATTTATTGGAAGAAAAGTTTGATCGGCATGGGTGGCTTACATGTTGCCTTTGTCGATCTTCAATCTGCTTTTGATCTAGTCCCACGCCCAAGGTTATGGTTGTTCCTTAAAGTGATAGGTATGCCTTTTTCAATCAATCAATCAAAAGAACTTTATTCGGATATCCAAGTATCCACAAAAGTACAGATACACATAAAAACACTGCAAAAAAGACATCATAAAATCCCAAAGTACATACAAAAATGGACCAAATTTACATGTCAAGCATTGTTTGTCTTGCGTGAACAGCTATTCGCAAAAAAGTGCCAGTAAAGTTCAACATCATCCAGGGTTAATATCATTAGATAAGCATTTTCCAGGCTAATAGGTTTATATTTTTTAAAATACGAAGTTAAAAACCATTTAATATATTTCATATAAAATTTGCAAAAGAATAAAAAATGCAAAGCAGATTGACCACTCAGGCCATCACACGGGCAAGGCAAAAAATCAAGTTCGTTGTGGTGGCCGAGGGGAAAACAAAGTGCAAATTTAATTGTGCCTGTCCTTAGGCGAAACAATAAGCCCCGCTCCCAATGGCTCATCGGAATTGTCAAATAGGGAGGCATGGGTGAGATCAAAAAATCGTGAGCCAAATAAATAGAGACAGTTGTCTTCAAGGATTCCCTTCATAATCTTTCTCGACCGTACAGAGTGTATAAAGCATGTCATAATTAATTTTTATGTGGGAGATTGTTTGCAGTATGATTAGTAAAAACACTCCCTTGATTAATACTGCAAAGGCTATTATACACTCCAGAGAGCCAAGGGATATCCATACATTTGTCACAATTCAAGCAATCAGTGATAATATCTCTTGTAAGTGATGCCGCAGGGTTCTTCCAGATAGAAAGCCAGAAGAGAGTGGGACGGGCACAAACAAAATCTTGAATAAAATTCATGCCCAATTCCTCATGACAAACATATTGTGGGGTGGAAATAGGAACGCAAAGTATCTTCCTGAGAAATCTGTTCTCTTCAGATTGAATAGGTCGGCTCTTAGTGGTACCCCAAACCTCTGCGCCATACGTGACGACGGGAATGCATTGGGCTTTATACAATTTTAAAATTGCCACTATGGTGCCAGTATTTTTAGAACGAGGTAAGCTGAGGATTGAGTTAATGGCCTTTGAGAACCTACCCCTGGAGTGAGCAATATGCTCAGTCCAGGAGTTGTTCGCAGCAAAGTCAACCCCTAAATAGGGAAAACTGTTAGTAGACCACAGCTTATCAGCGCCCACCGAAATACATCCCAGCTGTCGCTTCTTAGGGACACAGGACATGATAAAAGATTTCTTACAATTAGTTTTTAGGTCGAGGGACTCCATGTAATCAACGAATCCCTTGACCAAGGCACGTAAGGCATTCGGAGTGCGGCCCATGAGGACCGCGTCATCGTGTAAAGTAAAACCAGGAGGGATTTACCCATAATTTTGGTGACGTCATAGGAAAGAGGGGTTAGTGTTTTGTGCAGCCCCTTAATATAAATAATAAAAAGAAGGGGGCTAACACGCACCCCTGTCTTACCCCTCTATGAACTTTTATAGCTTTTGTATGCCTTTTTACATATAGTCTCTGCTAATTAGATTACATCACAAGAATTTTGCCGAGATATGATGGGATTCGTGAGTCAACTAACTGATGAAATCCCAGTGCTAAAGGACGGTCGACAATGCTGTGATTTGCCCCAAACCCTGTTCTCCTTATTTGTAAATGACTTGGTATACCACCTGTCCAAGGTTGACGCTGATTCCCTTTCTATAAATATGGGTAAAATACCAATGTTGTTGTTTGCACACAAAAGACACACAATTGATGGACGGAATGCAGAACAAATCCAAACATTCACCCCCAGTCAAGAGATCTGGGTTAAATCCATCATTCTTTTGCTCACCATGCCACCCCAGTTTAGACCTGGCCATATGCAAATCAGACTTGACCCTGTGTCTCATGGGAAGAGTCAAGCCCGAACTGCCAAGCCAGGTCCTCCCTGGACCTGAAATAAGCATCCTAGGACCGGTTTTGGGGTTTCACCCCTCTTCAGCCAGGATAGCTTGATTCCAGTGGCACAGTGAGCCCAGGACCCATGTCTGGGCGCACAACACCTTGTTCATTTTCAAAACTCTGAGTGGGCTGTAAAACCTACTAACTAGCTTTAGCGCCTTTTGCATAGAGCGAGGCTTTGAGGTTAATGTAGATAAAACCAAATTTATGGTGTTTACCCATCACAAGAATTATATAGATAGTCTGTCAGTGGGAAATGAGCAATTGGAACAAGTAAGTTCCTTTACCTTCCTGGCCATCAAGCCTTCAACTAACTTATCATGGCGTCCACAAGTTGATATTGCAACAATAAATCGCAGACAGATAGTTTACTCAATTTTAAAATAACATTGTGCTTCTCACTCTATGCCTGCTGCACCTGCCCTGAAAGTTTACACAGCCAAAGCTTTATGAGCGTTTATGGTGCAGAGCTCTGGGGTTTTTAGAACGTTTCGGATTCGGTGAAATCAGCGAATACATTTGTGAGAGCATTGTTTCACCTCCAACTAGCATCCTGTTGGGTCTCCTATTCATGGATATGGGCCTGAATAGGAAAGCCCTCAAAACTCCTTTGCCCTCGCGCCTTTCCTGCTGAAGAATCTGGGTTACCCCACTATGCAGATGGTGTAGGTGAGATCATCAAGATTGATAAAGCCACCAAAATCCCAGGGCTGTCCTCAACCAAGCAGCTACTAAAGGAACTTGGATTGGGTGAACTTGGGCCTCATTCTGAAGTGGCTAAAATTCCCTCAGAGGGTGTGTCGAAACATTATTGGACTTACACCCTACAGAGGGAGGAACTTAAAGTCAGAGGTGTCAGCTAACTGGGGAATTTCTAGACTTCAAGCACATGTATGGACTAGAGCAGTATTAGAACTTGATTACTATCCACCATGACAGGAAGTTATATCACTAGTTTAGAGTGTTTTCACTTCTATATTAAAATATTTTTTAGGCAGTCCCTGTGTTAACGTATGGGAGAGATATGCCCTGAAGTAGTGTAAACGTATTGAAGAGAATACATGTAAGACTTAAAAGTACATGTCCAACTTTTTCAATACAGGGCACCCTGCCCTTGGGGCTACATTGGGCCTACCTTGGGGGTGACTTCTATGTATTAAAAAGGAGGGGTTGGGCCTGGCAAGGACGTTAAAAGTGGCAGGCCTGAGACATGTTTGTAGGGCTACTCATTTGGGTGGCACAATCAGTCCTGCACGCGGACTTGTGGCATTTGTTTCACAGGCCCTAGGCACATGGAGTGCACTTTACTAGGGACGTATGGGTAAATTAAATAAGCCAATTGTGGACAAGCTAACCTGTTTAGAGTACAGTGCACCCACACTTTAGCACTCGTTAGCAGTAATGTGCCCAGAATCGTGAAGCCAGCAAAAATGAAGACAAGAGGTCAGAAAGCAAAAAATCAAGGGGAACACTGAAGAACCGGGTTTTAGAACCCAGCGGCGCCAGGTAAAACGCCCGATGTCTTCGAGTTCCCCTGTCTTGGCTAACAGAGACACGGGACACTTCTAGGTGACGTCAAAGACCAAATTTATTGGCTGCAACCAGGAACAGAGGTCTACGAAGCACAACACGGGTGGTTCGCTAGAGACTGCACAATTTAGTAGAGCGAGACATCGGCTTTTATGCAGAAAATCACATTCCTGACTAGCATCAATTATTTACAAACGGACCAATCGACAGTGACATTTCAAAAGTATCGCATAACGACAAACCCACTTTCAGTTGTCCAGCCCACCAGAAATGACAAGGCAAAATCCAACATTCCTGCTCGGACAGGCCGGACAAACCCATAATAAAAGGACCTCAACCCAAACCATAAATAAGCCATAAAAAGGAAGGAACAGAAACAGATGAGAAGTAAGATAGAAGGGTGTGTGCATGTACCATAAACTCAGCAATGTCCTGCTCTTTGATCTCTATCTGACCAGCTGCCTAACAAGGAACTTGCTCAACGAGGTCAGCCTCGGGTAAGGGAGTCAGTTCATTCAGGTCACTCAGAAGTCAGCTAAAGGTGTACGTGTCCCAAGGACTCGTTCGGCCTCAGTCATCAGCCTATGTGAGGGCAACCACAAAATGACTGCCGTACAGAAAATGGAACCCGAAGGTTCGAACGAAATCCCTGAATACGTAGTGTTTCCATTGATCGATTATGACAAAAACACTCGTATATACAGCACTCGTCATTTGCGGTCCGCTGATACCAAAATCGTCTAGATAAGACGACCTTTATTGAACGGGTTCAGAATCACGGAACCTCAAGCCAAAGATGTCTGGTCTAACACATACCTGTCAATAATATTTTCCCTCACTTCAGGGAAGCGTATGTCAACTTGAGACAAGAATAAATTGGGAGACCTTGACATTGCCCTGGGAACAAGTGTGACTGGCAGCCCTCAACTCTGAGCTATACTAACTATGCGTACATGCGCAATATACCCATTACTGGAAACACTCCATTTGACACATGTAACTGCAGAGCAAGACACAGCCCCTGATAACGTTTGGTTCAATGATCAAGCAGACTCCCTGTTGAAGTCCCACAGAGGTGATTTCAGTGATGAGCACACAGCTAGCATGGGAGGAGATTAGGAAGCATAGGGATAGTCCCATTATCTATGCACCAGGTCAGTCACTATCATACTACTGTTTGAGTCAGATACCCGTAGAATGACGATCCCTGAACAGATTGCGAAACTGGGGAGTAAACCAGATTGGTGATCTGTTTCCTGAGGAAACCTTATTGAAATATGCCATAATTAATGATAAGATAGTTTCCACTGTAGCTGACTGGTTCGCATAACTTGGCATATGTTCTTTATACAAAGCTATTTACTCATCTTTCTGCCAGGAAGATAAATCCTATCAAGCACTATCTTTGCTTGTCCCACTTCATCAAGCAGACATATGGTTTGGAAACTATACACTACAATTGAAACTCCAGTAGTCCAGTCCCAATCGAAAATAAAATAGGAGGCTACTGTGGGACATATATCTTTGGATAAAGATTGGCAGTACTATTGTTCTCAGATTGGGAAACCTTCCCCTTTCCTAAAATCAGCATTTTCCCTTAGCAGTCTTGGGTCTGCCCAAAAATAGTACTGGGGTAAGGTGTTTGAACATAGTTCACCTATGATAAATGTTACAATTTTACCTTCTAAAATAGCCTTACTAAGATGTACAACATGATGCTGCTGTCAGTCCGCAGGTTCTCCTCAGCCGCTATGATGCTTGCCAAGAGATGATTGGCCTGCGTCTGGGGAAGTAATAGAACCCCTAAGGTGAAAAACGGGTTGATGGACATGGTCTACTGCAACAAATAGCTTGAAACCTATTACTCCACTTTGCCCCCCGTAGCAAACTCAAGGAAATATGGCAACTGATACAAACCTATCAACTTACCAAAACCCTTCCCTTAAAGAGAGCATCACTAAAAGAAGGCAGCACAGATGGCAAACCCACAGAACTGAGCTTAGAACAATTTAAAAGTCCTACTTGAAGGATACATGGTGACCATTTGAAGCTGTTTCACAAACAGTGACCTAGTTGCGTTATCCCTACGTTAAAATTGGGCAGAGATATAAATAGACTTAACATTACGTTTATACTCTTAGACCCTGTTCCACGGCACCGGATCAGCGTACCAGAACAGCCGACTCAAATTCCACGCACCCCAAAGGATCCTACGATCAGCCCAGCTTTCCTACGCCGTGGTACCCCGCACCAGAAAGACCAGATCGGGAGGCCGCTCCTTCTCCTTCCACGCGGCCAAAGCATGGAACGCCCTTCCGCTCCACCTCAGACAGACAACATCGCTCCCCATCTTCGCAAGAAACCTCAAAACCTGGCTCTTCGACAGACCCCCTCCTTGATGGAATGGAACCTGCACCCCCCACCCCCTCCCCCACCCCTAGCGCCTTGAGACCCTTACGGATGAGTAGTCGCGCTTTAACAAACTCCTGATTGCCAGTTGCGAAGTAAAAGGGGCTTGATTGAAATGTTCATGCAATTGAGCCGGATCAGTGAACCATTCTATAAAGGTAATTTTACAAGATGTCGGAATTGCATGTTGCCCTCTACGGTCAGAAATGGTGTAATTCTGTAAAAATTCAAATTTTGTTGATTCTTTCATGCATGTTGCCCTCTTGACCTTAGTTTCCTTGTAGACTATAGAAGGTTAGCTCCCCTCTTTTGTTGCGTATCCACTCCATAGTGTGGGTAAAAGCGTGCACAGTATCCAAGTCCTCCATTTTTTCTCAGACAGATAACAGACATCAATCATACGTATTTGAATTCGACCCCCCCCCCCCCCCTCCCATTCCCCTGGGCTTGTATATTGGTAATTGGTAACCCGCTGTGGTTGATGGCAGGTTCTAAACCTATTCCCCCTAAGTTTCCACACTGGGATTTTCTCAACATTTTGGCAGTATTTTTGTCTAAAGCTTAAATGGAAAGCACTAAGGGCACAATTCGCAAAAATATTTTAAAATACAGAAAGTCGTACTAGAGGCGTACTCTTTCTATACAGTCTTGCAGCCTTTGTAATTCTCTCCAAAAATGTCAAGTTCTTGTTAGTAAAAGTGCAATCGGGGCATAGTTGCTTCTATTTGACCTAATTGTACATTATTTTGACTCGAACAGTGCCATGTTAGTCATATTTGCAATTCACAAAAGCATGTAAAAGTACATATACGAGTACCATTTTACTTACAGCAATATTTTCTTGACATTAGGCCACGTTTTTTTTCAAAACGGCAGATGGCTACTGCAGCTTCATAGGCTCTCTTATCCTATCTATATAGACTCGACTTGTGTATTAAATGGGTTCATACCATTGGATTAGAGTAGCCAACCTAGATGAGACAAGGACAGTTCCAGAAACAAGTCCACATTATGTTACTTGGTTGGCATAAAAAAAATGTCCAGATTTCCTGTCTGTCTTGTGTTTGGACATACACAATTTCATAAGTCTGATAAGTGCATGATGATGTTCTATATTTAACCCTCCATCCAACCCTTACTGCAAGGAAACCTCCAGCAACACAGTTGCCCCAAAAGGTCTTTGGTCTCCAAGAAGACCATGATCAAGGGTCCTTCATCCCTATTTCAGTCAGTTCTGGTCTAGGCAAATCTGATTACAGCCATTGCAAGCCTAGCAAAACCAGTTTATTGAGCTGGCAAAACTCAGACAAAAACAAAAAAAAAATAATACTATTAAGAAAATCAAATTTTTTTTGTTGAAATATTTTGATTCGTTTTTCCTGGTTAGTACAGTGTAACCATTTTGAACATATACATGGGATTATGCACAGTATCCTCCCATCAGAAACCTTTTCAAGTATTATACAGTCACAAGTATAAATTTTTCCAACAGCTGAGAGCAGACTTTTCATTGCTAGTCTTGTGTCCGTGGGCCTATTCCGAGTCTGAACTAGTATCCTCATGATCTGATGGCGGTTCACAAATATTACCTCTGTAAGTATTCCACGCCCCCCGAATTTTCTTCCATTTTTTAGGGCCGCCCCTGCTGCTGAACACCGCCCTTTCCGCTATCATGGCCACATCCATGTCTCCTCTCCATGCCGCTAAGGTAGGTCCCTCCATTCCACCCCACCTCTGCGCTATATTTCTCTTAGCCATCATCATACCCAGTGTCGCCCAGCTCTGTCCTGAACATGTAAGATCATTGGGTTCATATATATTTAGGAGGCAACGCCTGGGTTCCAGCAGTAGTGAGACTCCCTCTGATTGAGACATAGTTCTTAACACCTGTGGTCAGTATTAGGCTATTCTGAGGCAATCCCATATGGTGTGATAAAAAGTCCCTTCTTCACCGCATCCCCTCAGACAGTAGGGATGATCTGTCCTTCCTATCTTATGTAAGGTGCTTCTGGTGTAATAGGAGAGATGTAGTATGCGCAATTGTACCAAACGGAGACGCGAGGTAATGCCTACTTCTTTCGGGGATGCTCGTGCCTCCTGCCATTCCGATTCATCAATCTCCCCACAATCGTGAGACCATTTCTCCCGTAGGGTTCCCGTTGGATCAGGCAGATTATTCACCAGCTTACGGTAAATGGAGGTCTGATTGACTGAGAAATTGCTACCCAATCTGACTGACTCTTTTTGCTCTCCTGTGGTATCCTGCTTGTGAAGAATCTCCAAGGGATTGTGTGTGCTTGCCTCCTGTTGGAAGTCTCAGGGATTCAAAAGAATTCAGGAAAGATCCTTGCTGGATCTAAATGTAACCTACCTGAAAGGAGGGCTGGTAGCTATGCGAGGAGTGCTGCCCCTGATTTGTGTGGGGTGGGACGGTCTGCAGTTTCTGCTCTTGGCTGGGGCAGAGAAAGAACTGGACTGCCCTTTCCTCAATTTGCAGAAACAGTGAAGTGTGAGCGCTGTGTCCTTCACCCTTTCATTTTTAAAGCCTAGCGCGTGTTGAAGCTCTTTTATGGTGGGGCAACAGCAGGTGCGGTTGGTAAGTGCAAGGCGAGCGCTACGTGTAGCCTGAAGGGTGCTCCCTCCTTCTTTGATTCATCGCGTAAAAAAGAGGCATGATGCCAATACAGTAAGGAGCGCATAGTGAGCACTTTGGGCCACTGTCAAGCCCGAGGCGTGGGCTCACTCTACAAATGCAGCGGGCGCAGAGGAATAAAGTTGCGCCTGGGGAAGAAGCTGCAGTTCTAGAAGTAGCCTGGCTGTGGCCCCAGCAGGTTGCCCTTGCAACAAGGGAGCCGAAGAGAAAGACCGCCCCCACCAGTCACAGTGAAGAACAGTTGCTGTAGCAACTGGGGGAGTCTGAGCAGGTCGCGGAGGAGCTCTGCTGGTGTCCTGCTGGGGGGGCAGGGCAGGTGAGAAAGACCGCGCCTGGTGAGGTCTCCCAGTGCCCTCTATGATGTGGGCCCTTCCTACCCCGGGAACCTGTGGTAAGATGGTGGAAGCTGAACCCTCCAGCAAGCCCCCGGAGACAGTGTCTGGGCTGCAGGGCAACAGCACGCGGCCGTAGCTGCACCGCAAGGACGCAGGCAGCCAGGTGCTTGTGAGGGTGGGGGTATCCCCGCATTTGCTCCATACTTCCAGTCCCTTCTGCATAAAGCAGTAGCCCGCACGATCGCAGGTACTTGCTGCACTACATACCTTTGGGAGCACGTGAGAAGTTGCCTCAGAGAGCAGGACGGGTGGCGACTCAACGCAAGTCGGGATGCTGCTCAGGCTGTTTGTGGCAGTACCGTGCAACTTATTATTATTAAGCAACTTGTATCGCGCAAACTAAACCCGAAGGTGTCAAGGCGCCTATCAAAACCAATCAAAAAGTTTGCAGAGCACCACTAAGGGTATGCACGTGTAAAAAGGTGGGTCTTTAGAGCAGATCTAAAAGCTTGTAGAGTGGGGCGGGACCTTACTTCCAAAGGGAGGGCATTCCACCATTTAGGTGCCAAGTTAGAAAAGGCCTTGCCTCCCCATCTTGCTTTTCTAACACGAGGTACAGAGAGAAGAAGTTTGTGAATAGAGCGGAGATTCCTGCCGGGGTTATACTGAGATAGGATCGATCCAATGCCTGTAGGGCTGGATTTAGCTAGGGCTTTGTACACCATACACATGGACTTAAAAAGGATACGGTCCTCAACGGGGAGCCAGTGAAGCTGCTTTCGGGCTTCGGTGGCAGAGGCACGTTTAGGTAGGTCAAGGACAAATCTCGCTGCCGCGTTCTGGACCACCTGCAAGCGCTGTAGCTGACTCTTGTTCAGTCCTGCATACAGCGCATTGCAATAATCCAGTCGCGAGCCCAGAAGTGCGACAGCAAGTTGCTTTCTTGCCTGGGGTGACAAATAGTGCCTGATTTTCCTTAGAATGTGGATAATCCCCCAACAGGTCGATACAGTCCTGTTGACCTGTTGGCACATACTAAGGGTGGGGTCGATCATGACTCCCAGGTTTTTTGCTGACGAGGTGGGCTCGGGACATAAGCCCAGCGAGTTCGGCCACCACTCAGCCGACCAGATCGTTTCTTTTCCTCCAAATACCATCACCTCCGTCTTCTCCCCATTCAGTTTTAGTGAGTTGTGAATCATCCACTGGCCAACTGCCTCCATACAAGATCTAAAATTGGCAGCAGTTGACGTAACTGACTGGGAGAGAGAGACTAGGATCTGGGTGTCGTCCGCATAGGAGACTACCTCCATCCCAAAAGATCTAATAAGTCTGGCAAGGGGGGTCACATAGATATTAAAAAGGGTAGGACTAAGCGCTGACCCTTGAGGGACCCCACATTGCACAGACAGGGATGGAGATAGAAACGATCCCAGCATTACCCTTTGTTCTCTGTGATCGAGAAAAGAGGAAAGGAGTCCCAGGGCAGACCCGCGGACCCCAATCTCCCTCAGGCGAGATGTTAACACCGCGGGGGATAGGGTATCGAAGGCCGCTGTGAGATCTAGAAGGATCAGGAGGGAGGTCTGTCCCTCATCAACCCTGGTGCGGATATTATCCAGCACTATGGTGAGGGCAGACTCGGTGCTATGCTCCCTCCTGAATCCATGCTGGGAAAGATCCAAACAGCCCGAGCTCTCCACGAATGCAGCCAGATGTTTGTTCAGATGGGCTTCTAGCATCTTTGCGGGAGCCGGGAGCAGTGAAATGGGGCGAAAGTTTTTTAACACCCCAGGATCCAGAGAAGGCTTTTTAAGCAAAGGTTTTACTGCAGCATTCTTCCACTGCTGGGGAAAAATGCCTTCCTTCATCGCCCTGTTCATGATATCAACCAGAGGGGGAAGGAGGGATTCTCTGCACTGCTTGAGGATCTTTAGCGGGCAGACATCCAGCGGAGAGCCAGATTTGGTTTTGTCAAGCAGGATCTCAAGATCCTGACAGGAGAGAGGAGGAAAGGATACCAGATCCTGATGTTGAGATGGTTCAGCATCAACAGGCTCAGAAAGAGCAGGCAGCAAGGGTACGGCGGTCAAGGATTTTTGGACCTCCAAAGCAGTGTAGATGTCCGCGATCTTCGACTGAAAGAAGGCAGCTATCTTGTTGCACAGTTCCTGTGAGGCAACCACAGGATCCGGGGTCTGGAGGGAAGTAAGGGAATCAACAATCCTAAAAAGTTCTCTAGGAGAACTTGTAAGATAAGCGAAGAAGTGCAGTCTGCTGGGTATACAGAGGGGTTACAAGGTGCACAGTGATAATGGTTTCACAACGTTTTCAGGACAAGTGCAGCCTAGAGTATTTACCTTAGTGCAGTGTTATGTTTATGACCATTGCTTTATGGCAAGGTAAATACTACGGGTTATGTGATATATGTTCTAATGTGCTTTGCATACGAAAAAAAGTGATCTGTGGCCTATGTTATGTTTATGAGGTGTGGCGCAGCGGCTAGGGCAACTGACGCTGGAATCTGGGGATCACTGTTCGATCCCCGGCGCCGGTGGCAGATTAGCCCAGCACCATGTGACTCTGGGCAGTAGCTTGCTTAATCTTCCTGACGGCCCCCAGCGCCTAGAGACCCTTACGGGTGATTGTTCGCGCTTTACAAATGTGGATTATTATTATTAATATTATTATTATGATGATGACATAATCTGTGCAAGTTACATGGGTTAACGTACTGCACTACTGGTGTTGTAATGACAAAGACCTAATGGGCAAAGTGCTTCATATATTCGTGGTGTATGTGTTTTATAATACCAAGGGTATTTTTTATATAACCTTGTGTGGAGTCTTATATGGCACACAAATGATAATGTGTTAAAAAATCAGTTTCAACACATATTTATTGCCTGCTGAAGTGGAATAACCAGGGTAGGGCGGGGGGGCAGAGCACCCTGTACGGTATAAGTTTTGGGGGGCGCCCCCCGCTCTTACTTGCAGCTGTTGTAGGGCGGCAAACACAGGAATCTGCAGCATCCCCGCGTTCTTACATGCAGTAAACGCAGGGACCGTCATGGGCAGCAAAAGGCCGTGCTACTCCACTGGTCTGCTGTCACACAAGCAAAGTGTCTTGGTTTGCTTTGATCCTATTAACATCTTTGTTTCCATCACTTAATTATGACAAGAATTACAAAAAGGTGCATCATTTTTATTTTCTTGTTGCTACTTTTTGAGATAGTTATATAGTTCACTTACAATTATTTAAATGTAGCTGTGGTAGAAAAAATTTGACATGTTAAGGGTCGTCCTTCTTTCACACTCTATATATCGAAGAAATATTGGCATTTGATTTTCAGCATTTATCCAGTATTTGGGTGTCTTTCATAGATTCACATGCCTGAATCATTCCCCGTCGTCGAGACGGGAGCCTCCGGTATATAAAAAAGTAATGTCCTAAGACATACATAAAGAGATTAGGTCTAAGGGTCTCACCTTAGTAGCCTATCTAGGTCCTTATGCAGGAAGGACCAAATAGAGTAGGCTCCAGGGTCCCACCTTGGTAGCCTATCTGAGTCCTTTTGTAAAAAAGGACCAAAGTAAAAGAAACAACCAATCAGCTACTACCTCCCTCTAGAACCTTCCTGTGAGGAGCCTCAGTCTCTCAGATTTTCTACCGCACGTTGTGCTAGGGAGTCTCCACCTGAGTTCTCCTCAGGAATATTGGATTTTCTTCTAACTTTACAGCTTTTTCGACTTTCTGGCTATGGCTGATCGCAAGAAGAGAGCACTTTTTCGTCCTTGTGCCTCCTGTGGCAAACTGAGGCTACACGTGGACGACGAACATGAGGATTGCCTATATTGCCTCTATCCTCACCACAAGTCCATAGACTGCAGGATTTGCCGTAAATTCTCCCACAAGACCCAGAAAGACCGGGAAGGGAGAGTTCTAATTTGGCTAAACAGGCTTAAGGACAAACCGGAAGGCAACCTGATTTCTGAAGGTGAGAGCATGTCTGGCGCCTCACAGTTTTCCCTGAAGAGGCCTAGGGCTTCCTCGCCTGGCCACTCAGACACCCCTCCTAAGAAGTCAAAAAAGTCTTCAGAGGGCAAGCCTACCGTGTCTAGCAAGGACCTTCCTGTCCCCAGGAAGCAACCACTGCTTACGATGACGACGGCGCAATCGGCGACCACCTCAACGCTAAAGACCGTCTCTACATCGACGACGACGGTATCGACGACGATGGCGTCGTCGGCGTCCTCCTCATCGACGACCCTAACTCACTCGTCGTCGGCAGGAAGACCGCTTTCATCCTCCGCTCCGTCGTTGACTAGGAGCACACCGTCGACGACACGTCCGTCGACGAGGACGTCGACGACGACACCGTCGACGAGGACGTCGACGACGACACCATCGACGAAGGTCACACCGTCGACGAGGCCGTCGACGAAGGGCACTCCGTCGACGAAGGGCACTCCGTCGACGAAGCAGTCGACAGTGGAAAAGTTACCAAAGACACCGTCGACGAGAGCGCCGTCGACGGACGCACCGTCGACGAAGACCAAAATTCAACCAGTGATGGAAAGCTCCTTGACGAAGCCATCGTCACAAGCATCGACGGCGGCTGGTACCTGGAAAAATCTGAGCTCCTATCACATGCGATGGACGCTCAAACATCCCATGTCTCCATCAGAATCACCAAAATACTGATTACTCCGGAGATGACATCGCCTAGTAAGGTCCAACAGCTGACGCCATCCTGCTTCTTACAGGACCAAGAACCGGAGGAGGAGATGTTTACCCAGGCCACTAGCCCCTCAGACTTGATTGTCAAGTGCCAAAGTACGGACGAAGAGCAGGAGGTCGAAGAATCTGTTCCTCCAGTTGTGTCTACCCAAGTTCACACCCAGGTGACTCCAATGGTGTGCTTGCCAGCCTCCTTAGTTTCAGACTTGCGCTTCCTCATTCAGGACTACAAAGAGAGGTTTCCACAGAAGGCCACTCCTGTTGCTCCGCCAACTCCGCAGCCAGCTGTGACCGTTCCTGCGCAGGTGCCAAGACATAAGCCCCCTCCACTGGTTCTTCCTAGGACACAGGACCCTGCTCAAGACCCCGTCTCATCCGAGGATGAGGAAAGGGAACACGAAGAAGAGGAAGTCCGAGACGACGATACAGACGTGGATGCGGACCAAGACTACGTCACTCACTCTCCAGCCTCTCCGGAGCCACAATCCTCTGAGTCTCAGCCGGCAGATATTGGAGGTTTCCATAACCTCATGGAAAGGGCAGCCAAAAGGTTCCACATGTCCATGGAAACTCAGGAAACTGACTGTTTCCTCTATGACTTCAAGGAACCAACAAAGAAAACTACAAGATCGATCCCGATCATTGATTATCTACTCAAACAGGGCAAACAGCTCATGCAGTCTCCAGCTTCCCTGCAGGTAATTGTACCCAAACTGGACAAAAAATATAGAGCTACATCGTCGGCTCCAGCATGCCTTACGGGTCACCCCAAGGCGGACTCTGTGGTCACCCAGGCGGCGCAGAAGAACTCGCGTAACCCTGCATCACCTTTATCGACACCACCAGATAAAGAAGGCAGGAAGTTGGATGCAGTTGGGAAACGTTTTTCCACTACCTCTGCGACGACGGTGAAGATCGCCAATTCCATTGCCCTTCTCGGGCGCTACAACCGTCAACTCTGGGCGGACATCGCGCCCTACCTTGCTGACCTGCCAGAAGATCTAAAAGCGGAGGCACACTCGCTCCTCCTCGAGGGCCAAACTTCGGCTTCAGAACTGATCGACTGCGCCATTGACGTGGCCATGACTGGATTCAGACAGCTGGCAGGCGCCGCTGTCCTAAGACGCCAAGGCTGGCTTAAGGCCACCTCTTTCAGACAGGAGGTCCAAACCAAAATCCTTGATATGCCTTATGATGGTGATCATCTTTTCGGCGAGAAGATTGACGAAGCCCTCACTGCAATCAAGAAGGACACCGACACAGCCAGAGCCCTAGGCACTCTGCAATCTCGCAATCAGTCCTTTCGTACCAACAGGGGGAGGGGACAATCCTCCTATAGAGGCTCTTATCAAAATAAGTCCTCTTACTCATACTCACAGGGTAAGACGCAATTCCAACAGCGCCAAAACCAGTCGGGACGTCAGTCCTCCTTCAACAAATCGTCCTACAGAGGAAAAGGACAGAAGAGACCAGCAGGCAATCGCCAATGACTCTACCAATTGGCCAGCCCCTCCACCATCGCTTTCTTTGCGACTTGGAGGAAAACTTTCTTTTTACCTTCAAAATTGGCGGCAAATAACAACGGACCGGTGGGTTCTACAACTTCTTCAATTCGGCCACTCTCTGGAATTCCTCTCAAACCCCCCACGGACACCACCTGTCAAGCGCCCTCACAGACACCTACGGCTGCTTCTCCAAGAACTAGCTTCCATGCTTCAGAAGGGCGCAATAGAAAAAGTTCCACAAGCCCAGAAGGGGGAGGGCTTCTATTCCCACTTCTTCCTCATCCACAAAAAGGGGAAGAAATGGCGACCGATCCTCGACTTGAGAGCTCTCAATGTGTTTTTAAAGAAGCAGTCGTTCCGGATGGTCACGCTACAAGAGATCCTGGGACTCCTGGAAAAAGGCGACTATATGACATCACTAGACCTACAGGACGCCTATTACCACATCCCTATCCTCAAGGGACACAGGAAGTTCCTAAGGTTTGCAGTCGCAGGGGTACACTACCAATTCCGCGTCCTCCCCTTCGGCCTCAAATCTGCTCCAAGGATCTTTACGAAATGCCTTTCTCCTGTCGCAGCCTATCTCCGCCAGCAGGGTCACCAGGTCTTCCCTTACCTGGACGACTGGCTGGTAAAGGCTCCGTCGAGAGCACCCGCAGCCGCATCTTCCAGCGCCTGTCTGCATCTTTTCCGCCGCCTCGGCTTGACCCTCAACAAGGAAAAGTCATCCCTAACACCAACCCAAGTCATCACCTTTCTTGGAGCGACCCTGGACACGGAATGCACGAAGGCCTTTCCATCACAGGAGAGAAAGTCGAAACTCATCTCCTTGGCCAGGTCAGTGGCATCCAAAAAGACTCTGACCGTCCGTATCTTCAAGTCGCTCCTCGGCATGATGTCTTCATGTATCCTGCTCATCCCGCACTGCCGCCTAAAAATGCGCCCCCTGCAGGAAGAACTGTCAAAACAGTGGACACAAGCGGCGGGATCTTTCGAGGACCGCATACGAGTCACCCAACCTATGATCAACAGTCTACAATGGTGGAGATCAGCCAAACACCTGTCGCAAGGACTACCGTTCCTGCTTCTGGCGCAACCACATATCATCACCACGGACGCATCCTTGGAGGGCTGGGGTGAAGTCCTGCAAGAACTACAGACCAACGGAAAATGGACGCCACAGGAATCCAAACTCCACATCAACATTCTGGAGCTACGGGCAGTCTTCCTGGCGCTCCAATCGTTCCTCCCACGCATCCGAAACTCCCCAGTGCTAGTCAGGACAGACAACACCACGATGATGCACTACCTGAACAAACAGGGAGGGACGCGCTCGCTCTATCTCTCTCGAGAATCTCAGAGAGTTTGGAACTGGCTTCTACAACATGGCATCACCCTCAAAGCCGAATACGTTCCGGGCAAAGACAACGTCCTGGCGGACGCCCTCAGCAGGGAACAGTCCCTATCCCACGAATGGGAGTTAGACGAGAGTGCATTGGACTACATCTTCGCGAAGTGGGGGACACCACAGATAGACCTCTTCGCCACCAGGGAGAACGCCAGATGCCCAAGCTTCGCAAGCAGGCTTCCCCAACCAGGAGCACTAGGGAATGCATTTTCCATAGCTTGGCAGAACGTGTTTGCTTACGCCTTTCCGCCATTCCCACTGATACCCAGGGTAATCAGGAAAATGAAATCGGAGCCCTGCACCCTGATCCTCATCGCCCCATCCTGGCCGAGGCAGCACTGGTACACGGAGCTCCATCGTCTATCGGTCCATCCACCTCTTCGCCTACACAGTTACCCGACCCTACTCACGATGTCTCACGGGCAGGTTCTCCACCCGAACCTGGGCCCTCTGAAATTGTCAGCCTGGCTCCTGAATAACGCGAGTTCAGCCATCTGAACATACCACAGGAGTGCAAAGACGTCCTGTCCAACGCTAGAGCTGACAGCACAAAAAAGACTTATACTCTCAAGTGGAAACGCTTCTGCGTCTGGTGTGAGAAGGAAGGTCTACACCCCTTCCAGGTCACTCCCCAACAACTCCTGCCATACCTCCTACACCTGGCGCACTCAGGCCTTGCCCATGCGTCCATCAAGGTCCACCTGGCAGCAATTTCTAGGTTCACTCGAACTTCTAGGGGCCCCTCCCTGTGGGCGGACAGGCTCATCAAACAATTCCTAAAGGGCCTTTTTAGGTCCTTCCCTAGACCAAAACCTGTCCCTCCAACGTGGCAACTCAACGTAGTTCTTCACCAGTTGATGAGGCATCCCTTTGAGCCTATCCACAAATCGGATATCAAATTCCTGTCGTGGAAGACAGCCCTCCTACTGGCACTAACCTCGGCCAGAAGAGTAGGCGAATTGCAAGCCCTATCCATCCAGGACCCTTTCTTACAATTCAAAGAGGACAGAGTCATCCTGCGTACTAACCCACGATTCATACCCAAAGTCCATTTCGGACTTCCATTTAAATGAGCCCGTGGTTCTTAAATCATTCTTTCCGAACCCATCTACTCCGGCTGAGAGATCACTGCACTCTTTAGACCTTCAGAGATGCCTCAAATTCTATCTTGATAGAACAAGACAATTCAGGAAGTCATCCCAACTCTTCGTCGCATTCAGCAGACCTAGGAAGGGCATGCCCCTATCAAAGCAAAGTTTATCAAGATGGATCTCTTCAGCTATAACTCTCTGTCACGAAAAGGCAGGACGACCTCTGGACTCACGGGCCAAAGCCCACTCCACCAGGGCCATGTCTACGTCTGCGGCACTGTTTGCTGGAGTGCCACTCCTGGACATCTGTAGAGCGGCGACCTGGAAGTCCCCGCATACCTTTACCAGGCACTACTGCTTGGATGCTGAGCTGACGAAAGACGCAGCAGTGGGCAGAGCGGTGCTTCGCCATCTATTTCAGTGAGGTGAGCCCTCCTACTTCCCACCATCCTGGACTGGTATGCACATTTCTTTATTACTAGATTCTGCATGACATTGTATGCTGTTGCTTATACAGTCACAAATGTTCCTTATTTGCAGATGTATATGTTCTGTATCGACACAGGATGTGCATATTGTATTGCTTGCTACTCTGATTCAGGCATGTGAATCTATGAAAGACACCCAAATACTGGATAAGAAATGTGTTACTTACCTGTAACTGCAGTTATCCAGTATTGGTGTCTTTCATAGATTCACATGCACCCTCCCGCCTCCCCTGGCAGGACTCACCTCTCTCTAACAGGTTTACACCTACCAACTTGGTGCGTACGAAAATCTGAGAGACTGAGGCTCCTCACAGGAAGGTTCTAGAGGGAGGTAGTAGCTGATTGGTTGTTTCTTTTACTTTGGTCCTTTTTTACAAAAGGACTCAGATAGGCTACCAAGGTGGGACCCTGGAGCCTACTCTATTTGGTCCTTCCTGCATAAGGACCTAGATAGGCTACTAAGGTGAGACCCTTAGACCTAATCTCTTTATGTATGTCTTAGGACATTACTTTTTTATATACCGGAGGCTCCCGTCTCGACGACGGGGAATGATTCAGGCATGTGAATCTATGAAAGACACCAATACTGGATAACTGCAGTTACAGGTAAGTAACGCATTTCTTCTTCATCTAGCAGTCAGAGAAAAGAAAAGTAAACATTAGTATCCATGTTAAAATAATAAGCAGTTTGTCAGAAGACCTGGTGTGACATTTGACTTCTGTTTTTGGACGCAAAGCAAATACAAAACAAGGTAAAAACAAAAGGTAAAGTCCTGGTTATGTGCTCCTTATTTCTTCTGCTGCAAGGTTATTTTGGAGGTGCTGCAACACCTCCCTCACCGCCCCTTTTAGCTCCCCTGCTCCCTAGGTTTTAAACAGGATTGTAATAGCCTTATTGCCCTTACTTTAGGGCATTAATGACTTTTAATTACCATCCTCTCATAGGCTTCCTTCTGTGGCTCAAGACCATAATTACTAAAAGGTCAATTAACAGCCGCTAGGCGATAATGCTTGATTGTACCCAACCCGTAATTATTGGTCTGATCCAATGGCAAGAGTGTATAATGTCGGTAACAGGGCCGGCTTTAGCACTTGTGGGGCCAATTGCAACATTCTTTGCTTGCGCCCCACCACGGCGGCTTTAAATGCAGTGCGACTGCACTGGGTGCTGACCTGGGGAGGGGGCGCTGACCTCCGGGGTGGGGGGGGGGGGCTGGTGGGGGAACACTGTGTTTAGCAATAACGTATGATTTAAAAATGCCTGCAGCAGAGTTCCTTGTGCGTCCAGTTTTGAGGCACCATGAATTTTATTTTTTTAAACAAATCTTATTTAGTTATTTTTGCGGTATTACGGGCATAAAACCTACAATGACGCGTATGAGCATATGGATAATATTTGCGTTGATAACCATTTTCATGATAATAAACAAACCCTGCCAAACATGCAGGTAAGCATTAACATTTTAAGAAAACTCTTGTGATTAATGTTCCTGTTAGAGAGCGAGATCAGAGTTTTGTCTAGAGGCAGTTTTCACTTGCCATAAGTAGCACATAGGATTATTATGCCTGCTCCAAAGAACACGTACCATGCAAATCATAGATCTGTATTTTATGTGGATAGCTGAATGGATTACTGCTTTTGTCACAGACAACCTTATGTCACTGCAGTTCATAAAATACAACCCCATTATAGAACAGTGACTGTTATAAACTGTAATCAAAGCGCTGCATGCAAACTGCATAAAATAGGTTAGGACGTTATGTTTTTTCCCCCCCAGTGTTTCAAGACCTATTTCTAATGTGGTTGAAAAGGGTTTGATTGGGTAGATATACATTCTTATTAGTGAAGTCTGCTTTTACCAGTGCTTCAAAACAAATTAAATGTATGTAAGAGAATGTTTGTGGAGAGCTGAGGGGCACTTTTGTCCAGTGGTCATGGGGGAATCCGTGGAGGAGGTCATGGGGGAGGGGGTGGCTCCATAAATGATTGTCGCACCGGGCGCCTACATCACTGCGCCCCCTAATGACTACCTCCTCCTTAGATTCCCTCACTTCCACCCCCCAACATTGCCCCTCCCTAAATTATTTTGTTATATAGCACTACTATTATCAGTGTAGGGTGTCTGAGTATTTTACATCACACACATTATAAGGAGACAAAGAATCATATGTGTGTAAATCAGTGTATAGGAAATGTTACGTAAGACAGCGAGAATTGCAGGGTATAAGAGTCACATGTCATCCATACTGGTAGGCAGTATATGTTAAGGGTGCTTGGTCTGGTTAAGCACAAACTAAGGATTTAAAATGTAATACATCGGTTGGAGTTGACCTTATTAATAAGAATTTACTTCTATCCAAATGAACACTTTTTAGCAATATTAGTATAATAAAAGGCTGTGGAAAACTATACATTTCCAACTCATTGTTGCAGTTTGCATACAGCACATTTATGTAAGATCATGGCTCACTGTGCTATATTAGGATTGTAATTTATGAACTACAAGTAACAAAGGGCCAGATGTATCAAGATACACTTTTGGGATTCTCAAATAGCGATTTTTAAGGAATCGCCATTTGAAAATTGCAAAATGGTATGTATGTAGAAATTCGCTATTTTTTTGCGATTTCTTAAAATTCCTTAATTGCAATTAGCAAATTGCTAATCGCAATTAAGGAATCATTTCCTATTCATTTCTATGGGCCAGGAGGCCCATAGGAATGAATGTGAAAGTTTTCTCAATTTGCAATTCGCAGTTTGCTAACCGCAAATTGAGAAAAATTTCAAGGGTGCAGGGGTGTCCAAAGGACATCCTGTTGCACCCCTGAAATAAGCATGGGTGCACATGTGGTGCACATACATGCCCTAAGGGCATGTATGTGCATCACATGGCACTTTGAAAAATGCAAAAACTGGCATTTTACAAGAAATTCGCAAATTACCACCAACTTTAAGTTGGTGGTAATTTGCGATTCCTTAAGGACAATTAGCACTTTTTTTTGCTTCATACATTGCATTTAAGGAATCGCAAATTTTGAGATTCCTTAAATGCAATCGCAAAATAAGGAATCGCAAATTTGCGATTCCATATTTTGCACTGAAATTTGCTACATACATACCATTTTGCTCAAATGAGTTCGCAAATGCCGAAATTCTGTGAATTTCCTCGTTTGCGAACCCATTTCAGCTTAATTCATCTGGCCCAAAATGATCTCAAAAGCAATGTATGAGAAAAGCAGTAATTCACTGAGCTTTCTCCATAAAATACAATTCTGTAATCTACAGGGTACATGTTCTTTGCAGCAGGACTATTACCCCTCTTCACTACTGTGGTATTCCTATTTAGAATATTCTTGTATGGAATGTTATCTTTCTTTCATGCTGAGTATTTCATTAGCGGGGAGTGGGAGTTAAGGGAACAAGATTACTGGTTGTGGATGTGCAAGCTGTCTAATGAGAATAAACTACATTCTCTTCTTGAACCTGCGTTTGTAGAATTCTTCACGAATTGGCGACGATCGGGAGTCTTGTTTGAAAACTGTGGTACTTTATCTCAGAAGTGTATACTGATTGCCCCCGCAGCTGTAGCTACTACCAAACTGCGGCTGTCGTATGTCCTTCAATCGGGAATGGTTGTGAGGCGTGTTGAAAGTTCCAGTCTTTTAGAGGCCGCAAGCCGTGCAGCCCGTGCACTACGAGGCTTCTGCCATTGTGAATCCGGACATCATCAGCACTCTAATGGACGTCCTGACATTGATGCATACGTCATGCACGTTGCATGCGTAATTGGCGTGCCGCATTTTAGGAGTATTTGATCAACGGAGATATCCATTTCCATTTCTTTCAAGCTTCATTTTGCATACCAGTTTTCCTGCAGTTCACCAACATTTCTGTCATTACCCTGTCTAGATTTATTGCTTTTATATTTTCATCTATCTGGTGATACATTACTTTTGTTTTGAAAAAAAAAAGTCAAATTTTGCTGCCAAAAGGGGCCTTACTTTGTATTTATATAACATTTCATGACTATGTTGTTTGAACTTGGCCGATTTTAGATCATCGACATTATCACTATTTTATAATAAGTTTATATTTCCTTTTTATCTTTTTACTTAAAAATAAATGTAGTGTTCATTGTTTCCTTATTTACTACTAATTTAAGTCATGTCTAATATAGTGGCACCCCCACACTTTTTGCCGGTGGCTGGAGAACTCAAAATGGAATGGAACGTATGATATCCAATGTTCCTAGCTTATGTTGATGTCTTGGAAGAAGATGGTTGTTCTCCTAAGAGGAAACTTGCCCTCTTAAGGAACTGTTTAGGGGGGTCAGGTTTGAAAGAATTGGCGAATGTCCCTCCTGTCGAAGGTTCTGGGGACACCAATGTTTTTGATATTGCTATTCAGCAAATGAGCACTAGATTTCGCAGGAAAATGAATACGGTTATGGAAATGTTTAAATTCTATTCTCTTGCTCAAAAAGCGGATGAATCCATTGTGGATTATGTAGCAGTTTTACGCACGTCAGCAGGATCTTGTGCTTTTGAAACTATTAATTTTGAACAAGTTTTAAGGGATCAAATTATGATGCAAACTAAAAGCAAGAAAATTTGAGAACAACTATAGATGGGCACTGAATCTTCCCTAAATGCTGTAGTAAATATTGCCAAAGGTATTGAACAATCTGAAAAGTTTGTTAGCGAAATTAGGGGACAAGTCATTAAAGTTAATGAGGTCGTTCCTGAAGTGTCTGTAGTAAAGGACCATTCCACTTCCAAACATGTTCCCCCTTTTCTCTCTAAGAAAGACACTGTGGGAAAAGAGAACACATTTTTGGGAAAGAAACCTCAAGTTGTTTGTTATAGGTGCAGTGGTTTTGACCATGTTGGAAGCTACAAAGGGTGTCCTGCATGGAACAAGATATGTATCAAATGTAAGAAATCTGGACAGTTTAGCAAAGTTTGTAAGTCTTCTAAAAAAATGTATTTCATGACACACGAAGAGAGTGAAAATTCTCCAGAGATCAATAGTCTTTTGTGTGTTGGTAATACCAATTGCAAAGGCTTTCCCAGCGGTAAGGTATCAATAAATGGTATAGAAGTTTCTATGTTGGTAGACTCATGTGCTTGGTACAGTAAAATAGGCAGATATATTTTTGATGAATTTTGGTAAACTAAAAAGTTATTCCCTCCTGATATTCTTCCTGGTGATTCACAAAATTGATCTTGATGAATTTATGTGGGCAGACATAGAGTTCAAAGGCAGAAGAACCAGAGGGAATGTATATGTAGCCACCAAAGGTGTATCATTTCTTGGTTGGCCTCATCAACAAGAGATGGGTATAACGTTAGATTCCAATGCCTCGTCGCCTGTCTATGTTGAAGCACCCAACAATGAGGAACTTTCTACTGAATTAAGAAACAGGTTTCCTTCACTCTTCACTGATAGTCTAGGGGAATTTGTACATTTTAAACATAAAATCATTCTCAAGGAGAGCACAATTCCGGTCAGACACAGAGTAAGAAATGTATTACTGGCGTATCGTGATAAACTAAAGGAAATATTATCTGATTTAGTTTCTAAGAACATCATTGAGCCTATAGAATCCTTCCATGGGTTTCTCCAGTCATTTTATCCCTTAAGAGCAATGGGGATCTTCGTATGTGTGTAGATCTTCGCAGTCTCAATAAGGAAATATGGATTGATAGACATTACCCCATATACATGAGTTAATTTCCACACTTTCAGGTGCTTATGTTTTGTCCACTTTAGATCTAGCTAGTGCCTATCAGGAAGTAGTCCTACATGAGGAATCTAAATTTCTGACAACTTTTGTTACCCCTGAGGGTATGTTTCAGTTTTCTCACATGTAATTTGGCCTAGCCAGCGCTGCTTCCACTTTTCAAAGACTCATCAAAGAGGTCCTGGAAGGGTGTCCTGGTGCAATTGCTTTCCAGGATGATATTCTAATTTTTGGGAAGAACTACGAAGACCATGACAAAAATGTGGGAAATGTTTTAAAATGTGTACAAAATAAAGGGTTGACTTTGAAATTCTCTAAATGCAAATTCAGGCAAAGCAAAGTGGAATATTTGGGACATGAAATCTCTAGTAATGGCATTAAACCTAAACTTAATCATGTCCAAAGTATTTCTAATGCGCCTGGTCCTACCACGAAAGAATAATTGGTTTCCTTCTTAGGCTTGACAGAATTTTACAGCAAATTCGCACAAGATAATTCTTTAGGAACAATGTTAAAGAAAAATGTAAAGTTTACTTGGAACAAAGAACAATCAGCTTTTGAGCTTTTAAAAAAAGAAATTGTCGATGCACCATTCTTGAGACCTTTTGAGTTTGGAAGGGAATGTATCGTAGCTGTAGACGCCAGCAATGTTGGTTTAGGCTCTGTCTTAATGCAAAAAAACAAAGGTGATGACTATGTTGTTTCTTATTCATCTAGAACATTACGTGGTGCTGAATACAATTATTCCACCATCAAAAAGAGTTGTTAGCATGTACATGGGCTGTTCAACATTTTGGTCAATTTTTGTGGGGTACCAAATTTCGCTTAAGGGCAAACCACAAGCCTTTAATCAATGTTAGCTGCTGGTGGTGGTAGAACACTAACAGCTCGTTTGGCACGATTTGCTGCAAAATTACAGGACTATCAGTGTATTATTTAATTTGGTCCAGGGCGTCTAAATGTACCTGCTGATTGCATGTCACGACTACCCTTGTCTGATGCACCTGATTCTGATAACAATGGTGTTGACTTTTATGTAGCGTACACAATTGATAATGTTAATAGTGGAAACACTAATGTATCGTCATCGGACGTTATTTCTGAAACTGATTGGAAGAATGCTATGTGTGAGGACAGTACATTATCTAATGTGATGACATTTCTACAAGTGGGTTGGCCTGAAGAAAGAAAATTAACTGGTGATCTTATGATTTTTTGCAAAATCAAAGATGAATTCATGTTTTCTCAAGGTTTTGTAACAAGAGGGGATAAAATTGTTCCTCCTTTTAAAATAAGAGAAAAAATCCTGTCCATGGCTCATGAAGGCCATATGGGTATGTCCAGCACCAAAAGATGCATCAGAGAATTGTATTTTTGGCCTGGTGTCGATAGTATGGTCGACAAATGGATCAGACAGTGTCTTCGTTGTTCAAAAAGTGATAAAACAGTTAAACCACTGTCTGTGGATGTCACTCCTATTGAGTATGTTCAAGGTCCCTGGAGTAAACTGGGTATCGATATTATTGGTCCCTTTGGTTTGTCTCTCAACAAGGATGTGTATGCATTAGTCTTAATAATTATTTTTCAAATGGCCCGAGTTGAAGATTGTAGACAAGATCGGTTCAACTCAAATAATTACATTTTTAGATGAAGTTTTTTGCCGTGAAGGGTTGCCTGCAGAAATTATTTCTGACAATGGTCCTCAATTTGTTAGCAAGGAGTTTGATTTGTTTCTTGAAAGATCTGGTGTTTTGCATAAAAGAGTGTCCAAATATAACCCACAAGCCAATGGTCAAGTAGAACGCTTCAATAGAGTGGTCAAAGAATCTATTCAACTAGCTATAAAAGCGGGTTTGAATGGAAAAAGGCTCTACGTGCCACTCTGTTGTCATATCGTATTTTTCCAAATTCTGTCACAGGTCTATCTCCATTTGAGATGTTACAAGGAAGGAAACCTGGTTTTAAACTTTTACCTTGGTGGTTGAAGGTTAAAACTTCCAATGATTCCACTTTTGATTTATCACAAGTCGGGG
This sequence comes from Lissotriton vulgaris, assembly GCF_964263255.1. Classification (NCBI taxonomy): domain Eukaryota; kingdom Metazoa; phylum Chordata; class Amphibia; order Caudata; family Salamandridae; genus Lissotriton; species Lissotriton vulgaris. The sequence continues at coordinate 1,129,718,953 of NC_141691.1, forward strand.
AGCGTGTTCAAAAATACCAAGAGAAAATGAAGACCAATGTTTTGCAGCATCGATATTCTGGTTCCAAAATTAAAGTGGGGGATTTTGTTTGTGTCAAGTTTGATGGTCTTTCTGGCAGAAAGTGGGCCAAGTGGTCTAATTCCATTAAAGTACTGGAAGTTTTCAGTAAAGCAGTAAGAGTAGATGGGGGAAAAATTTGGAATTTTAGATGCATATCCTTATGTAGATTTGCAAACTTACAGTTACCCTCTCAACCCATTGTTCCTTCATCTACTGATGAGAATGATAATGCTTCCATTGCTTTGGACACATATACATTCTCTTCTTGAACCTGCATTTTAGAATTCTTCAACTACTCAATAGTGAGTCAAAGCTGCCACTGTACAAAACTCCATCTCGCTCCAGCAGGTACATTAGTCAAAAGAGTTAACTTGAAATTTTTATTGCTGTGTGGAAGCTGCTGGACACACAACTCTGCAGCTGATGCTTTTAAAACCATGAGATATTTCAAAGCACAGTGCCCCCTGAGCCTTTGCAGTTGCACCGGTCACTCCGCGCTCAAGCTGGTGCTGGGGAGGAAAGGGCAATAGGCAGATGATCACAGAGTGCACGTGGTCAATATCACCATTAGCACCCATCTGCTAAACCTCACCTAATGCAGGCAGATGCACCCTTTTTGTCCTGCTCTACTTCATAGTCTCACTTAACATAAAAGGCAACAAAAAGTAGTTCCAAGAACTCTGGTTGGTTGAGTCTAATCTCTTCATTGCATTTAGGATTTAATAACTGTTGTCTTTGAGAACTATACAGATTAGTTGGGCAATAATAGCATCTTCACTTGTTTTCTAAATGTTGGTCTTCCTGCAGTCCTCCGGGCTGTAATATTCCAAATGTGGGAGCAAAGAAGCAAGGGATTTGCTTCCAGCCCAAACTTTCCTTGAAAAGTAAAGGTATCTGGAGGCACCCTTCCGAGTAGTCATGTGTGAGTTGGTTGTGCATTCAGAAAGATTTCTGTTCTAAAAATCCTAAAAACCATTGGGAACCTTGAAGCCCACCTGCCAGACTATTAGTACTTAGTAGAGAGAGAGAAGCAAGCACTTGAATCATGCTCAGAACAACGCAGCCGGTTAGGTGAGGACCTGCTTTGTTTTGAAGCCTCTGGAAATGTGCCATCTGGCTTTTATGAAAGCAAAGGTAAACAACATTAGCATGTTTAGATGAATGCAGGCATATCTGATACTTATTCTGAATATATTAAAAGCAAGCAATGGTATTGGGAAATCCTCATTGTGGCATCACATTAGCTCTAACTCGAGAGGTAGAACAGCGACTGTGTATGCAGAACTTAATCAACAGAACAGTAGAGTAACTTTAAAAAAAAATTACAATGAAAGAATACTTATGTGAATCTAATATAAGTTTGTTTTCTAATATATATAATAAAGAGGATGTAGTTAACATGTGTAACTGAAAATGAGAAAGAAATCGCATAATGGTTGTTTTTGTAGGTGCACACAAGATCTGTTCCCTTGCAGTACCACTGCCTCCCACCTATATCTTTTTAGCATTTGGCTACAAATAGCGTCATATGTCCTTTGCTAGCACACACAAAGCGAAAAAAGATCTACATTATTTGTGGTGGAGGGTTGCTTGTAGGATGGGAATGCCCTTGCATGGTGATTAGAAGTGTACCAATTCTCTGATTGCCTAACTGTGTTTGCTGCCGGTGACAGAGAGCTATCTCTGACAGTTAGTGAGTTCCAGAACCTGTTTTGTAATGTGGAATGGGCACTCAGGCGAGTCTTTGTAGCAGGCATTTGTTTACTATCCATGCACTTGGTCTGTCACCTAAAGCGTTGGTTTCGGCGTACCATGTTTTTGTGTCTCTTTAGTATGTCCAGACTCTTTTCTCCTCTGTCAGATGAGAGCTACGTCTACTGACTTTCTCTTTTGTAAACTTGTTTTATGTATGTGAACCCCGGACCATTTGCTGAGGTTCCATGTGCACGTTGAGTGTGTGTATGCTTAATAGATGTGTGATGTGTGGTAGTAGGACTTTGTGTGTTTTGAGAGCCTGAGTACTATGACCAATGGGATCCAGTTTGAATGCCCCTGATTTAGCATATCACTAGATGGAGGATGGATACAGAATCTCTATGCAGTGGGGAAAGTGTATTGCCTGCATTCCTGTGGTTTGTAGGTGGAGATCCAGACACTTGAAGTGATGGAAGACAAAAACTTGTCTGCATCGGGACCTTATTCGTAATTGGGGTACTAATTAATCATTTCTGAGTCCTGCCATTCAGTAGTTGTTAGGTGGTGGGACTGCAGTATGTTGGTCTTTTTGAAGACGCCTCTTGGCAGGGCCTGCCCTTTTGTGTGCCCTATTGACAGCTCAGAGAAGGCTAATGATACCCAAGTGCAGAGATATCATACTCCATTGTGCCATTGGTTTACATACTCCTGCTTGGAGCCAGCACCATTGGTACTTGCTGTGAGAGCCATTAGCAAGACAACAACGTTTGAAAGAGAACATCCCACATCAGTTCTGTTGCCTTTGACAGTGGATCAGTATCTGCTGTCTGGAAACCGGGCTAGTGCCTGCATGACAGAAAGTCTCCCAGAGGTGAAGGGACATCAACAGCTTTTCCAGCAAGAAACTCAGGGACTGTCCAAGTACCTAGAAGCCTGCCTTCTTATGGAGGGAAAGAGTGCATCTTGTCCTGCAGGAGACAAGACTGTGTAGGACAGGAATCTAGGGTGTTCCCTGTGTGAAGAACATAAAGAACTAGCAGATAACTGACAGGAAGTGAAGTTGGTACTCGCGCAATGTTTGACGGGTCCCACAAACTCTATGCTGTTCCTGCTTTGAGTAGCATAGGAAGTTATGCAACAGCTGGTCATTGTGCTGGCTGTCGACCCCGAAGGCCTGGTGCTGTGCCCATATGCAGTATGCTGCTGTATAGACTTGGTGACCATAACACAGACACATGCCCTGCTGTATCAGCCTTGGAGGCTTCAACTGACAAAAATGGGTATCCACATTCGCTGACGAGCCAGACTAGCACACTGTTCAACCCCAGTGTTTCAGAGAGGCATGAGGCCTCTGTCCTCGATCCCCAGTCACTGATGCTGAAGACTGGGGGTGCAAAGTCACTCACCGCACAAGTCTATACCATTGACGCACCATGTAGTTTTAACAGGTAATGCCATGATTGGCTCTTACGAACTGGTAGACTGTTACTAATATGCACAAAGAGAAAATTTGGTGCTTTAACTCTAAACGTTTCCAGTTGGAACTTGTCGGGGCTAAAGACTATTTAACTGATCCGCTTCCTGGCATCGCGGTGTACTTTTATCCTGGATGCCTGACAGGAGTGCTTTTGGCTCAGCTGACAAAGAATCCTGCTTTCGCTGCAAGAATTTCTGCCGGCATGCGTAGCAACCTCCAGGTGCCTGACAGAATTTTCTCCTCATTGGAGCTCCCTGGGAGAAGTTCCTGTGCCAGCTGTCAGCAGATTCATGCATTCCAGTCATCAAGCAAATATTTTGCTAGTGTATGTTTAAGTCTCCAGGTGCCAGACAGGATTTTCCTCTCATCAGAGGTTGCTTGAAGGAGTCCCTCGTCCTGCTGTCGACACTCTCCTCCATTTCCTGTCGCCATTAAAGCATCCTGCCGGACATGCGCTGGAGCCACTAATCGCTCCTGACGTGCGGACCTTGTTGCCTTTTCCCTCCTACCGGTGGGCATGTGTCAGATGGAGCCGCATTTCAGGTATAACATCAAGCATAGCTGTGAGGTGGCAACTTTCTCATCTGAGCAAGCGCCCTGTCAGAAGTATCCTGACAGATGTGCCCCCCTTTCTCTGGTAAGACTGCTGAGCCCGTGCAGTTTCCACTGCCCTCTCCCTTGCTGTGTATTTGCCTCTGGTGTTAGGTTTCTCCTCCTCAGCCTCACCCTCTGGGTTACACGCTCCGTGTCAGGAATTGAGCTTTTCCAGCCTCCTGGGGACAATGCTACTACACAGGAACCCTCCTAGTGAGAGGTGAGACTTCCTTTTGCATGCACACAAGCTCTGTTGTCCTGGAAGTACAGTACTTTCATCTAGAAGGGAGCGACAAGATTGCAGCGCTGCTGAGCCTTAGGTGTAGTGGAGCACTGTCTGTGTGTGCTAGCCAGCAAGCTAAAAGTCAGCAATCTGTGGAAATCACCCTAGGGGAGAATCTGTTTGGGGTTGCGTTTCTGTGCCTGTGTTCAAAGTGACTGCCTGGGGCCGCAATTCCGTCCTTTGGAGCAGTGTTCTCGGCCAACTCGCACCACTGCCTTGCCATCTTAAAAGGAGGGCCTGTTCGGTTTCTATTTCCCTTTTGCTGCATGATGATGCCCGCTGCAAGCATGAGTCAACCCCCATTATTCCTAAATGAGAATGGTGAGCCCGAGATATTCTTGAAGAGCTGGGTCAAACTGTTTGAATCTTAATTGATCACCATTGGGGGTGAACGTTTTACCCCATTGCGGAAACAGCATATCCTTCTACCCAACTCGGGGGTATATGGGCGGAAAATGTATGAAACATTGCCTGAACCGGAGAATAAAGGAGAAGGGGGAAGTAGAGGCCAAGGACATATTTGCCAGTATCATGCTCAAATTGGAAACTCATTTTGGTGACAAAATCAATCTGTTAGAACGCTGCAAGTTTTTCTGTAGATTGCAAGGGAAACCAGATACAGTATCAAATTACATTACAGCCTTAAGGGGTCTAAGCAAATTGTGTGATTTTGGAAACTTCACAGATTCCTTCATAAGGGACCAGCTAATACGTTGCACGAATAACATGCACATACATGAAAAACTGTTCGGTAAGAATCCCACCATCAGGGAGGCAGTTGCCATTGCCCAGTCAGTGGAACACACTGCCAACTGCATCAAAGAGATGAACTCTCCAACGGATCTTGTAGCTAATGTACAAGAGAGTGAGGAGGAAGGTGAAATTTGCAAAGTCAAGGGGAAGGAAGGTTTATCTACAAACCGCAACTAAATTAAAGGAAACTTAGGAGTTTTAGATGCGGCAGCGGCAGCCACTTATTCAACAATGTTAAATGCCTAGCCAAAAGTGTAACATTTAAGAAGTGCAATAGAAGGGGGCATTTTGCAAGAGTATGTAGAGAGGGTGAACCCAATTAACAGAGAGGGTGGGGGAAAATAATTTGTCCTGGTCAAAGAAGTTAAATGTAATTTCAAAAGAAAAAGGGACCCCCTGAGTCTAGATATAGTTCCTAGGACAGGGCAACAGTAGTATAAATACAACATTTTCCTAGGCCACAAAAAAACTGTCTAAAATCAGGTTGCACTTACAAAAAGATAAACAGCTGCCTCAATATATTTGACAAACAATACAATTGGAGTAAAAAACAATGTATTATTTTTAATATTCAGAAAAAGACATAAAAACACAGATTATTATTTAAAAAGGGCAGTGTAAAGATTACAACTTTATCCAGCCACAACGTGGTTCTTAAAACATATATTTTTTTAAAAGACACATAAATGTACATAAACAAAAAGGTCTAACAAAGATATTCAACAATGTCAGTAGAAATGGTGACAATCTCTACGCGCGTTTCAGCGTTAAGCCGCCTTTATCAGAAATACATTTCAATACAATTAACCGTACATGAGGCAGCAACTTATGGTGCAAGAGAAAATAGGTTTCCATATGAGCTTGTGGTTTCACTATAGAGATGTTACACAGGAGTACTTATACCAACACTTTACCCAAGTGAATTGAAAACCAATAGTGATAGATAGATAGATAGAATATGTGTTCAAAATAAGATATGAATGGAAATGAACTCATAAGAGAAACAGTTGAATAATCTTGTAAAGGTTGAATAAAGAGTGAACGACACCCAAGAAATGTACAAACCCAGAATATGGAGTCTTACCTATACAGCCAAAGGACTGTATAACGACTTGACAGTTCTTGAAAATCCGAATAATGTCTATCTATAGAGACTGAAAAGATGAAACGAACAGCGACATAAGCGTCCATGTTAAATTAGAAACATGTCTTTTAACACGCTTAAAAAATAGTAAATGGTGTTTTGATTAATAGGACAAGTACCTGATAAAAACAAGATCAATTGCAAAAAGACAAAAGATCAATGATATCTCAGATAAAGATTGGAACTAAGGCTCACGGAAAAATGATCTGCAAGAATAATTTATAAATGAATTATACACGTATTCCTATAAACAATGAGTGACAAATTGACATGTGTACAGTCTGTGAACACAGGAATATACCTGATAAAAAGGGGAGGCGCAGCTACTAAAGTTTGAGGACAGGACCATCCGTACGTTTGAAAAAATCTGCATAGGATAGAGAGCAAATATTTATAGGACCTGGCACGTAATTCTGGATTACATACGGTGTCGCAAAAACTATTTTGTTTTTTACCTGAATGCGATAGTGTCACAGCACATCAAAGATGTATGAAGAGCTGGGTAACTATTCAATACTATATGTACTGGCAAGAGTTACCATATATATATATATATGTGAATCTGCAAGGCAAAATCGTAAAGTATCAAGTACTCATAAGAATTTTAAATGCAAGTTGTAAATGCTTCAAAGAGCTGCTATATAAGAACCGCATTTGCGCTTTCATTATATGGTCCACCGTGCTCTAGACAAAGTATTTTTCGCGGTAATTTACCTTTTATGTAAAAACGTGCCCGTTTTTGTTCAGAGTAGTTTAGGCTTCACAATTTTTTCCATGTGATGAAGGCAATAGGACATAGATCATCTGGATTGTGATGATCTGAAACAAATATATCAACACAAGTCGATTTAATATATATTGCTAAACCCTATGCAGATTTTTTCAAAAGTACCGGTGATCCTGTCCTCTAACTTTAGTAGCTGCGTCTCCCCCTTTGATCAGGTATATTCCTGTGTTCACAGACTGTACACATGTCAATTTGTCACTCATTGTTTATAGGAATACGTGTATAATTAATTTATAAATCATTCTTGCAGATAATTTTTTCCGTGAGGCTTAGTTCCAATCTTTATCTGAGATATCATCGATCTCTTGTCTTCTTGCAATTGATCTTGTTTTTATCAGGTACTTGTCCTATTAATCAAAACACTATTTACTATTTTTTAAGCGTGGACGCTTATGTCGCTGTTCATTTTATCTTTTAAGTCTCTATAGATAGACATTATTCTGATTTTCAAGAACTGTCAAGTCGTTATACAGTCCTTTGGCTGTATAGGTAAGACTCCATATTCTGGGTTTGTAAATTTCTTGGGTGTCATTCACTCTTTATTCAACCTTTACACGATTATTCGACAGTTTCTCTTATGAGTTCATTTCAATTCATATCTGATTTTGAACTCATATTCTATCTATCACTATTGGTTTTCAAGTCACTTGGGTGAGGTGTTGGTATAAGTACTCCTGTGTAACATCTCTATAGTGAAATCCCAAGCTCATATGGAAACCTATTTTCTCTTGCACCATCAATTGCTGCCTCATGTACTGGTAATTGTATTGAAATGTTTTTCTGATATATTATATAGAAAGAAGTTAAATGTGTCATTCCCAGTAAAAAGAAATATGTCTTCCAGGTAAAAGACACAATGGGGACTATTAACCTAATCTATCATAATGCAATGTACTGCTCAACAGGAAGGCTGTGACTATGTATGCTGATTCTTGTTCACCATTTACTCCATTGAACCAAACTGATTTTGTGAGCATGAACAGGCGGGAGAGTATGAGATTAGAGAAGCCAGACATCTTGCCTACAGGTTATACTAAAGAACCCATACCTCTTATTGGAATGAGAGAAATGCACATTGAGTTCAAGGGGAGGTGCACAGTGGGGAAGGTATATATTCTGGAGACGGGGTCTAATCTATTGGGATGGCAACATCAGTAAGAGTTAGGGATAATTCTTGATTCTAATAACCAAGATCAGGTGCTCTTGATGGATGAGATTCTGTCAGTGACCGGTATACATGAAGAGTTCTCTACATTGTTTTCTGAAAAATAGGCCTTCTCCATTATTTTCAGCACAGGATTAAGCTCAAAACCAATGCCAGACCCACTGTGCACAAGCTTTGCCTAGTGCCACAACTAATGAGGGATCCTTCAGTGAAGGAATTGAACAGATTGTGCAGTATGGGCATCATACAACCCATTGCCACATCTGAATGGTTGGCACCCATTGTGATGGCATCCAAGGCCAATGGAGATGGAATTTGTTTGTGTGGACTTGCTGAGTATTAATGAAAGCATGTGGGTCGAAAGGTAACCACTTCCAACCATAAACAAAATGCTTAGTACCATGGGACAGGCAAAGTACTTCAGCGTCATTGATCTCTCCATGACCTTCCACCAACTAGATCTCCACCCTGACTCCAGACCACTCGCTGCCTTCATTACCCCACAAGGAGCGTACATGTTCAAAAGATTGCCGTTTGGCCTGACATCGGCTGCAGCCGTCTTCCAGAAGATCATGCCCCAGATCCTAAAGGACCTGGATAACACCATGTACTTCCAGGACGACATCCTGGTGAATGGACGGACCGCTGAAGCCCACGACCAAACACTCAGGAATGTCTTCAATAGGGTTGACGGATGCTGGTTTGATTGTGCAGAAATCCAAGTGTCAGGTCCAAGTGACGTCTGTGGATTACCTTGGGCACTCAATCTCCGAGAATGGGTTTAGGCCAAAGCACAATTTGCTGAGTGCTGTGAGAGATGCCCCCCTCAAGAGTAAGGACAAGTTAAAATCTTTTCTGGGGTTACTAGAGTACATGGCCAAGTACTTTAAGAACTTCTCAGGAAAGTGTGAACAATTGCGGGACTTTTGGAAAAAAGCAAGGAGTTTTAATGCCAGGACCACCTGAAGTACAGGACTGATGCCTTAAAAGAAGAAATAACCAATTCTCCAGCCTTGGGTACCTTTGATCCCATTAAAAAGAATCCTCATTACCGACGCCTCCAACAAGGGCCTGGGAGCTACACTTTCTCAAAGAGACGGCAAGGAGGAAAGGATAATTGCCTTTGCTTCCCGTTGCCTTACCAAAGCAGAGAGTAACAACTCAGTAATTGAGAAGGTGGCCCTGGCGTGCTACTGGGCGGTGAAACCCTTTAAGGTCTTCCTTTGGGGTTTGAATTTTACCATACGCACTGACCACAAGCCTCTCACATTCATGTTTACTGTCAAAGGCATGGAACACACTACACCCTGCATCTGCAAATGGAGACTTGGCCTGAAAAACCTCTGCTTCAGGTTTGAGTATGTCCCGGAGGGTGAAAATAAAATTGCTGATTTTCTGCCCAGAACAACGTTGCAAGTGGAACTGCCAGAGGAAATGCTAGACAGTCCTATCATGGCTGTGACGGATCCTGCACTAACAGAAGAGGAATGGAGAAAGGCATGGAAGAAGACAAGGGTTTGTGTAGGTTAAAGTAACTAATGGTGGAAAGGTGGCCCAGCAAGTGCAGTGAAGTCGAGAAGGAGATCAGAGACTTCTGGGAGGTCAGGTTTGTACTGAGCACCATGGTGGGCAAAGTGTATCGCAAGAATAGAATTGTACCTCCGGGAGGGTTGAGAAAGAGAATTGTGGAACTGGCACATGAGTGTCACTTGGGGCGGAGCATGACCAAGAACAGAATTGGAGCAGATTTCTGGTTCCCCAGTATGGACGCTATGATAGAACAACAGGTGAAGGAGTGTAACAGTTGTGCCAAAAGTGACAAATCAAAGTCCACCCGCAAAGCTCTGTTGTCCCCGTCGAGGTTCCTCTCAAATCATGCAGTAAATTTGCCATGGACATAATCGGACCCATGGACAACTTAGGGATGTACAAAAAATTCATGCTGGTGTTTGTGGACTCTGCATCCCACTGGGTCACGCAAAAATGTGTTCATTTCACAAACACTAAAATGGTCCTAGACTTTCTCAAGGATGTTTTCCCAAGAGAAGGTATACCATCTACTTTGGTCACCAACAATGGGGTAATAAACAACACCAATATCCACGGGTCTGTTGAGCAAAATAGACAAAAGGAGCTAACAACTGGATCAATCTGATTCATTCAACTACAAAAAAAACTTTTATATGGTTGGATTCCCATCAGTCACCGAATGGTGACATATATCATCATCTAGGTCTCCTCCGGATGTCACGTTAGTGGTACTAAGGGCTTAAAACCGTGTATAAGCAAGGGAAGCTCGAGGATGTTTTAACCTATCATAAGCAGGCTCTCTAATAAGACCTCTAGTTGTGAACAGTCAATTTCTATGGGAATCGTGATTGCAGTGCAGTGATGTATCTAAGTGAAGTGAGTTAAAATTTGACCAATGGTAGGCAAAATTATTTATTCACACCTCACAAGGATCAAAGTCTAAAAACAGTGCAAAAAAGACAATTTTAAACAAATAGCTGACTAAATGTAAAAGGTCAACATGTATCTTCAATGGTGGATATACTATCCAATGCATTCGTCAGGACCATTATTATTGCTACTGCAAGTGACTATTGTGAAAACATCAAGTGTCACATATGTAAAGAGTTGGAACTGATACAACCTCTTTACCTGAAATTAAGGATAACAGTTCCTCTGAATGACGACTTCCGTCTATTGAGAGTGTAAGAGCTGGCCACAGCTCAGGACATAGGAGGCCTGCTCTGTCGGGTGGTACCTCTGGCGGTTCCAAAAGCCGAAAATGGGGTACAGTTCACATCGCAACAGATAAATGAATTTTTGATAAATCTTAATATCAAACATGAAAGAACTGCGCTTTATTGCCCCAAGGCAAATGGCCTAGTAGAAAAGGCCAAGCGCATTGTCACATTCTGGTAAATGTATTGCGCTTTATAAATCTTCTTTTCATTTCATTTCTTTTTTATTTCACATATAGTTGTAGTAAACAGTATGATGTTGATTTATCCTTGCGTGATTGTTTATGGTTGTACCACACTTCACCCAATCTTATAACAGGGGTGTCTCCGTTCGTTGCTCCCTGAAGAAGAGAACCCAGCACAAAGTTTAACTCCATGTGGTTGGGGGGTGATAGGGCGGTTTGTTCTAATCCCAAGGAAGTTAGTAAGAAGGTGGATCGTCACCAAAGCAAGTACAAGAAGTGGTACGATAAGAAGAATGGTGTCAAAGCTCTCAACTGGAGGAAAGGTGATTGGGTACAAGTCAAAAGGAGTGTAAAAGACTTGCATAGCAAAAGCAAATTCTACCCTCCATGTCGGGTGTCCAAGGCCTACAACAATGTGGTACTTCTAAAAAAAAAATGGGCATTTGTGGAGTTGTGATAGAATTGTCAAATGTAGCAATGGTTAAGGTTATGTAAAAAAGGGAGGTGTGTTGTAATCTCCTTTTCTCTCTCTACCCCTATCTTCCCCTCAATGTTTCCCTAGTGGACTCTCCCTTGGGAACCTGCTTTAGAATGTTGGTAATGCACTGTGAGGCAGAGTCAGAGTTGATGGCCAATAAAGAGTTACTGAGTTCTTACCTCGTCTACTGGGTCTTACTTTCAACAGTTATGCTAGATGGGGGGGGGGGGGGCTTACACTAGAGATAGGGGAAGCCGGCACCATAGAGTAAAATCAGTATTTCACTAGACTATTGTGGTGAGATTGAAGCCAGGTATCTGAAACTTTGAAGTGTATAGTATTTTACGTTGTTGTATTTGTATTTTTTTTAACTGAAGAATAAGCACTGGGTTGGACATTATATTACTGTTTGTTGGTGGACTGCCAAGTTCTGAACCCTTGAGAAGACTATACCTGCTCACCCTCGCTGCCAAGAATCAAGTGCAGAAAGAGTGTACTTGGCCCTAGTTTATGAGGCTTTATTAGGATAGATCCGAGGACACTAGTAGCAAATGACCCCAAACACTCTGGTTGTCTCCCAGTAGCTCCTTTTCTCCAAATCGGGTGTGACAATTGCATTGTACCATTGTGACTTTTGTGATGTGTAAAAGTAGCTCGTTATTGAATGCGCAGCGGACGCAGACCTCGTTGCTTAAGAAACAGCTTCTCCAGTCCTGGAAGACTCTTCACTATGGAGGTCTGCAGATCTGTTAAATGCACTTGCCCAGTTGAATCCCCTAGTTAAGACCACAGAGCTTTTCACACAATGCATGCTAGGTGCATTGAATTTTCGAGTGCTTGTGTATTTAACTGGTTAAGCTTTTCACTTGAGATATCTCCAACAATATAGTGTAGATACGAAGCAGGAATGTATCTCTTATCCATAATAAATGGTCCTTAGTGAAGTTGTACGTCTATTATTCATAAAATGTGATTATTCCCTTTGTAACTTCTTGCCATTATATTTCTCTCCATATATTCCTATACATTTTGTAACCATAAAAAAGAATAATTAAACTTGTGTGAAGTGGGATTTTAAAGACCTTTCTTCTCAGACTGTCAGGCCTGCAGACAGACATGCACATTGCTGCAGTCAGTAGTGAGAAGGACATGTCTTTACTATTACCAAGCCATAGGCACCAACATTGCATGCTTGTACAGTTAATCTTAGGTGAAAATGACCTTTTGACCCAGCAAACCGCAGGGTCCACATAACATTGCATTACTAATCGGTGATAACATTTCCTTTTTTTCCGTTTAGGTACTTGTTTGTATTGCAGCTCCGACATGACATTCTTTCAGGAAAGTAAGAACTCTTTTGTTATCTTTTGTGTCATGTTAAATTTATGTATAATATTCTTGCTTGCAACCAAAAAAACTGTTAATGAGCTTTCTTCTAAGGAGCTCTTTTCAAATGTTTATTTTTATGACGGTGTAGCGATTGAGGCATTTTATATTCTAAACAAATGTTGATGCAGGCAAGCAATTGTCGGGCTTGAGTAAATTCATCCCTTACTACTCCTAACAGAACGTGAGCATGGTGCCTTTGGGCTGCATAAAAAAAGCAATTATGTGTGTTTTGCCAAGTTTCGGAACGTATTATCATTACTAGTTGTATTTTGAGGATCCTGGCATCCAGCAGTAATCCTCTGGTTACACACAGGAGGAAAAATATCTAAGTAGGCATGGAACTGCGACCTTAGAATCAGGAGCATAGGTTCTGGTGGAGGGGAGGGGAGGGGTAACAGTGTGCCCCACCCCCCCCCCCCCCGCTAAAAAATGTACTCTGTAATAAATAGTTGGGTTTAAGTCCTTTCAGTCGGTTATGGCGAGATGTCTGTTGGATTTCACCTGCGATTTTTAAATGCACGCACAAACTCACTTCTCATCTCTGTAGTGAAGACCTTAAAAAATGTTGGTTCATTTGAAAAATATTGTGTTTTTAGTACTCCTAACAATTTGTACTGTACCTTATCACCACCCCCATCCTTGTTTCTCATATAATGTATTTCCACAAGCTATACCAGCATGATTGCTGGTAAACGTACACCCCCCCCTACTTTACTGACTGATTAGATTTTGTAGACTGAATTCAGCGCACCCAGCATCCTTCATTTGCGGGGTTGCGCAATGCAAAAAATATATATATGCACTTACCTTGGCACCGGTTCCCTGTATCTGCTCCTGCTTTCTGCATGGGACTTGAGGAACAGGAAGCCAGGTAGAGCAGCCAGGCTCCTCTGACTAATCACAACACTGCACTGCAGCGTTGATTGGTTTTGAATTTCCTGGTTCGACGTTTAACCAGGGAATGGAGGCCTGTTTGTGTTCTCCATGCTGGTTGTAATGCAGCCTGCATGGAGAACAGGGAAAGCGGGCATGAGTGTTTTGGGAGGCCCGAGAGGCTGACCAAACTGTCATTGCGCACTTAGGAATGGGCAAACAACTCCTCCCCTGATCCGGAAGCAGAGCAGCCCTGCCCACCTGCCTGCCCGCAGAGGAAACATAAAATTATAATAACTCAAAGTTATTATAATTTTATATTTCCTTTACTTTGGACTGCTCAAAAGCAGTGGAGCAATGTATCTCCGCCGTGGCGGAGGAGCCACCACTGCTTCTCTTCCTTCGTACCACTTCGAGTTTCCCACAATGCTTGCTTACCTCCTCATCGTTACCGGATTCTTTGCCCTCGTATTATTCCCTCTCATCCTTCGCCCTACACCTCACTCTGCAGTATTCATCTACCATTACCATTACCTTGGTCTCTCTCCCTAGACCTCACCCTTAGCTCTGCAGATGCCATCCTGTTCTCCACATCACAACCATCACGCAAACTGTTTTACTACACCCGTCTCGAGGATTCTGTGTTTTCATCATTTCCTGTCACTTCTTCTCAGTCCTAGTCCTCATCTCCATTTCAGAACTAAAAATACCTCTACACCTCTCCCTAAATCCCTGCCCCCACCCTGACTGCTTTGATTTCACTCTTAGAGCACTCTTCGCCTGCATCTCAGCTACCAGTTAATATTCCTGTCTCTGTACTAAAAATAAGTAATCTATTCTCACCTACAGTATCTTTGCACAAACCTGTGCACCTGTCATACATTCACGAAAGACCAGTCCACAGCCATCTTCTTTGTGTCCAACCCTCCAGCCAGTCACTTGAATCTCACCATACTGCTTTGCCAAAATGTTTCTCCCAAATGCTTCTTACTCACCCTACATCTTTCTTTTTTATTATTCTTCTCCTAATCCAACTCTTGATCACCTCCACCCGCTGCCTTTTTCGTCCAAACCTTTTCCACTCACCTTCCCTTATCTGAATCTAGGCCATTCCACCACTTTGACCTTCATTACCACTTGTTTCCAATTCTCCCCACTCTTTCTTCTACATTCCTTTCTCTCGCTTCACTTCATATTAGAAATTACAGCATAATTCCTGCATCACCACACCACACCAAATATATTGCACACTCATTATCACAACGGTAATAAAGAAACAACATAACACAATATCAAGTAGCACCATACTACATCATCCTTTGACATGACTGTCTTATTATCACCCATCTTAATGCCTCCAAGACTACCTCATGCGGCTTCCCCAACACCACCTAATATCCCCTTCTATATGACGCCATGATCACCAGCATATCTGACCACACCGTTCCACAGCAGCTTACACTACACTGTACCCTCTACATCTCACCACACATTTTACGGCACTCTATGATAGCATAACACTCCATCCACCATTTTGCTGCCAGTTCCAGACCCTTTTTTAATGGTCTACCTCACTGTGCTTCTGTCTGTTGTGGAATACTCACCTCTTCTGGGTTCTAGCACGTGTGCATGCCACAACAGACCCCAGAACTCAAGGTTTGAATATATGAAGCAGTGGTTTTTACTTGCCTCCCTGTTGGCTGCTGTGCAGTCCCTGTCGTCAATAAAGCGTTCCTGCTAGTACTCACCTGCAATTCCTGCATCTTACTACTTTTGTGTGGCGAGGATCAACAGTGGACTGCAGGACCCATGAAGACCTTCACATTGTACCACAACACAAACTTGCACATTACTCAACCCAAGTCTTGATTCCACACAACCCATTATTTACCACACTGTCTCAAAGTACATTGGTGTGCACATTGAAATACCCCAATGTATTCATCTCTGCTATAGGGCTCAAGCCACATCTCAAGCGCTAAATATCACCACACCAAACAAGTTGAGTAACTGGAGTCGTCATAAAGTTCACTTGCACAAAGGAGATGGTTGAAAACCATACATTGCATAAATCTTACAATCCTTTAGAATAACTCCACAACATGTTACACAAACACCAGCATAAAGTAGTGCACTGTATCACAATGCAAGCTTGTACCACATCAGGCTGTCCTAATAAAGACTTCATATTGCACAACACGCCTCCAAACAATAAGAATAGCTCACCAACCTCTTCATGTAAGCCATTTCAACAAACTCACCACATGATATCACCTATTTAGAATACTTCGCACAAATCACTCTCACATGAGCGCACACCTACGGGGGATATTGCTTTATGGTTTCCTGTTCTGCACGAACCATTGATATGTGTTTGGGTTCAGAGGAGCATCAGTGAGCCCTGTAACTCTGCCCTGAAACCCTGATGGACCTACCCGTAACATTCATTCCAAGACGAGATCACAAGTGATGGGACACAGTGTTCATAGCTTCCAATTACAACTGTTATGTTTTGGGAGAAGGTTGCAAGTTGCAACCCTCCTACTTCTGGAACAATCTACTTTGGGGCTATCCAGACACATACAAAGTGGTATATGGCTACAGTTTACTCGGTGTGTAAATAAAAACCCTCCATATTATATATTGACGCCCACACTGTGCCAGTTGCCTTAACACAAGCGCCCCAGAAGCAGTATTAGGAGTCTGCCAGGCCCTTGGCCAAATAAAACAAGCATTGTCGAAAAGCCAAAATATATTATTTTATGGAAAAGCTAACATTACAGAAGTAGTACCTGTCACTGAAAAGGACTACTTACTGTGTGGGAGTACAAAATGCCATCAGTCCAAGTCATGTATTCCAAAGGCTGACGTGGGCTGAAGCTGTATCCCTGGCTGTCTGTTATGATGTGCAGAAGCAAAATGTGAACGACTCTACAGCAGTGCAATTGATAAAGTGCCATATTTAAAGTCCCTGTACCCAAATACGTACAGTATATGTATTTTTATTAAAAATATATCTTGGCTAACACCAGACTTCAAAAAGAAAAAGAGTATTTTGTAAAAATGTTTAAATTCTTGTTAGCTCTGCTTCTCCCTGTAAGTTTCCTCATGCCTGTAATTTTGGAAGGAAATGTGTGTGTGTGTGTGTGTGGGGGGGGGGGTCTCAGCATTGGAGATGCTTTTCCTTTTTTTTCTGCTAGGGTGCACTGCTTTCTAGTTTGGTTCCAGATTACACTAAATTTAGGCCTTGCCTTCCCTTCCAAATATAGCACTGATGGTCTTTTATTTGCCTGCTGAAAGTTGTTGAGCGGAGTAAACTCTTCAAGATTATACTTACAATTTAGTCAAGTTTAAAGGACCACCAACTCTGAAATCCGGTTATGGATTTTATTATAAGGCCAAAAATAATAGAATGTAAACGCATCAACGAATCAGTGAATGTAGGTACATAAAAATCCATACAGAGCCGAACCTACGCATATAATTAATTCAACACAGAAGGCATAAGATGACAAATTCAAGAATTAAAATACAACACAATATTGAGGCTGAGTCCAACTCCTTATGCATTAGGGAAGAAAGCATGAATTATCTTTCCCTACACTACTCTCTCTGAGGATTCTGCCTATTGCCCCTATATCAATTCCCAAAGGTGTCAGCACATGTAGACTTCCTAAGAAGTACTCACGTCACATGGGTCAAGATAGCTTAATGCTATGAAGCTCGCTCTTAAGATGCTACTTTCCTCCGAAATCTAGAAGTCGGATTTTCTGTCCCTGCGCATAATACAAAAAGACAAAACTCAGCTCCTCCTAAATGTATCACATAACAAATTATTTCTGTAGTAGGGGATCTCTGCGTATAGTCATAATCTAGAGAATAGTCCCACCCATGTGCGTGGACCCCGGAGCAATCAAAAATAATCTCTTAAGTCGTCACAAATTGCAGACCTGCACAGACACTTAAGAGAGAATTTAAAGACAGATAAAGCAGCCTATATCCACAGGCTACACTGTCCAGTACTTCAACTAGAAATTCCACCAAAAACCCACAAACAGCACAGCCTGTCCAGTGTTTTCCACAGAGAAAATCCTTCCCCTACCAGAAAAAGCCACTGGATTGATTGAGAAAGTAGTGGACAGACAAGCCCCATAGGCTGCCATTATGTGGCTCAGAACAGGATACTGTGCCTTTAAGAGAACCTTCCAGAACTCTCTCAGTATCCCAGAATGCGCAGCAGGTCCCTTTTACTTTCAGTTCTTTTTTCCGGCTCCTGCAAGCAGGACCCTGGAGCATTGAGCTCTCCCTTTCTAGGGTTTCTTTACAGATTTTTTCACTTTTCAAGTGTTTGAGTGCTTTCATTTGAAGTACTTTGGTGACTTCTTCCTTGTGTGTGTCTTTGAGCACTCTTTTATTTGTCACAATGCCTGCCTGCTATGCTTGACAAATGCCCAGAGTGTTTGAGGAAGAAGGCCAAGTCGGACCCACACGAGGTGTGCATCATCTGCCTTCCCTCATCTCATGTCCCGGAGGAGTGTGACATTTTCCAGTCCTTCTACAGCAGGACCCTGAGAGAGAGGATGAAGATCAGGCTCCAAGGCCTGGAAGATAGAAGACTGAAGGCACAAGGTGGGTCTGGGCATACTTCATCTGCCCATGCTGAGGCCTCTGGAGGGCTCTCCAGGGGCAGGAATACCAGCAAACGTCCATGTTCTCCACCGGCATCGATAGCACCGACGACGGCATCGAGAGGGATGACAGCAGTCTGTTCCCCGTCTCCCCAGGGCTCTGGGGCGACGTCGACGTTCGGCGTCGAGGGAACTGACTAGACCGCCATCGACATCGCCGTTGACGATATATTCATCGTCGTCAGCGGCGTCATTGTCGAGTCATTGACGTCGAGAGGCGGCCCGGCGTCGGCGCTCGCCGTCGAGACGACACCGCCGTTCGCCGTCAGCGAAGAGGAGGAGGTCGTTGAGGGGATCCTTGACGTCTAGGAGGACGTCGAAGTCTCGCAGGCGTTCGCCGTCGAGACAGAGGCGTTCGACGTCGAGACAGAGGCGTTCGCCGTCGAGACGGAGGTGTTCGCTGTCGAGACGGAGGCGTTCGCTGTCGAGACTGAGGCGTTCGCTGTCGAGACGAGGGCGTACGACGTCGAGAGAACGATGGTAGCCGTCGAGGCGGCGTTCTTCGATGCCAAAGAAACGCAGAAGGAGTTCTGGCGCCAGGAGTTCCTCTGGGTCCACTGGGACGCCGACGTGTGCCGATAGGCTCTGCCTCACCATCTCCTCCGCCTAAGAAGAAAAGGGAGTCACAGGGCTCTGTGTACTCCGAGGTATATACACCTCCTAAGCCGAGGACACCTTCCCCTCCTCCGTTGCCCAAGGATCCTCCACCTCGGAATCCCACTCCGCCGCCGCCGCCCCCTCCTCATTTTCATCCTCTGCTTTCTCATTCTGGACCGCCGGTGGTTCCGCCAAGGACGGCTTCGCTACCACGGTACCCGACGCCGCCTAAGGGGACTCCTCAGCCGTGGCGCCCGGTCAGGCCGCAGTCGCCTGCACCTGTGAGGCCTGTGGAGCGTCTGAAGTCGCCTGCTCCTGTGAGGCCTGTGGAGTGTCCGAAGCCAAGGAGATCGCGTTCTCGCTCCGACCGGAGGGGGAGATCCCGTAGTCTTCACCGGTCGTCGACAAGATGAAGACGAGGCCACAGGAGGCGCAGATCCAGGTCCCACACAAACTCTTCTGGGACCAGGGAATACTCGCCGTCTTTGTCGGAATCCCCAGGGACGAGGGTGTCGCCTGTAGACAACATAGTCTCATTCCAAGATGTTCTGCTGAGGGGTGCGGCTAAGTTGGGCATCACGGTGACGGTGCCTACGCCACCCACATCCGTGATTTTCGAGACGCTACATAAAAAAGCACCTGTCTCGACCATTGCTGCTTCTAGTACCAGGTTTGGTGGAGCCCGCCAATGAGTTGTTTCTCACTCCGGCGGTGACGAAGGCAGCCCCCTCCAGGCTCCTCAAGAAGTATCGGGCTCTGGATTCTGACCCGGCTTTTCTTATTCAATTCAATTCAATTCAGAAATTTATATAGCGCGCTACATACCCAGAGGGTCTCAAGGCGCTTAGGGAGGGGTGGGGAATTATTTGTCGAATATCCAGGTTTTAAGTTGCTTTCTGAATGCTAGATGGTTTTGAGTGAGGCGAAGGTGAATGGGAAGTGAGTTCCAGGTTTTAGCCGCCAGGTAGGAGAAGGATCTTCCTCCCATAGTGGTTTTGTTGATGCGAGGTACAGCAGCAAGGGCTTGGTTGGAGGAGCGTAGCTGGCGGGAGGGGGTGTAGAAGGAAAGTCGTGTGTTGAGGCATTCAGGTCCAAGTTCGTAAAGTGCTTTGTGTGCGTGGGATAGGAGGCGGAATGTTATCCTCTTATTGACGGGGAGCCAGTGGAGGTTTTTCAGGTGACCAGAAATGTGGTCATTGCGCGGGATGTCTAGTATGAGTCTGGCTGAAGCGTTCTGGATGTGTTGGAGTTTTTTCTGAAGTTTTGCGGTGGTACCGGCGTATAGGGTGTTTCCGTAGTCCAGTCGGCTTGTAACCAGTGCGTGGGTTACCGTTTTTCTGGTTTCGGTGGGGATCCAGCGAAATGTTTTTTTGAGCATGCGAAGAATGTTGAAGCAAGAAGATGAAACGGCATTGACTTGTCTGGTCATCGAGAGTGAGGAG
Source organism: Lissotriton vulgaris (assembly GCF_964263255.1). Lineage (NCBI taxonomy): Eukaryota > Metazoa > Chordata > Amphibia > Caudata > Salamandridae > Lissotriton > Lissotriton vulgaris. The sequence goes on from NC_141691.1 coordinate 1,129,739,310, forward strand.
TCCAGAATGACGACCAGGTTCCGTGTGTGGTCCGTCGGGATGGGTGCTTTTCCGAGGGACTCTGGCCACCAAGAGTCGTCCCAGGCAGAGCGGGAGGTGCCTAAGATAAGGACTTCTGTTTTGTCGGAATTCAGTTTCAGACGGCTTTGCTTCATCCACTCGGCTACTTCTTTCATTCCTTCATGCAGGTTGGTTTTGGCGGTGTTAGGGTCTTTGGTGAGTGAGAGGATCAGTTGGGTATCATCAGCGTAGGAGATGATGTTGAGGTTGTGTTGGCGTGCGATGGCCGCTAGGGGGCTCATGTATACGTTGAAGAGGGTGGGACTGAGTGAGGCTCCTTGTGGCACGCCGCAAATGACTTCAGTGGCCTCTGACTTGAATGATGGGAGGCGGACTCTCTGGGTTCTTCCGGCAAGGAACGAGGTAATCCATTCCAGTGCTTTTCCTTGGATTCCGATGTTTCTGAGACGTTGTAACAGGGTGTTATGACAGACTGTGTCGAAGGCTGCGGAGAGGTCGAGGAGGATGAGGGCGACTGTGTCTCCATTGTCCAGTAGAGTTCGAATGTCGTCTGTTGCTGCGATGAGTGCGGTCTCAGTGCTGTGTTTGGCTCGGAAGCCGGACTGTGATGAGTCGAGGGATTTGTTGGTTTCGAGGAAGGCGGCGAGCTGGTTGTTGACAGCTTTCTCGATGACTTTGGCCGGGAATGGAAGGAGCGAGATGGGGCGGTAGTTTTTGAGTTCGGTGGGGTCCGCTGTGGGTTTTTTCAGAAGGGCGCTGAGTTTGGCGTGTTTCCAGCTTGCCGGGAAGGTGGCGGAGTTGAGGGAGCAGTTGATGACGATGTGGTGAGGGCATGGGTCTGTGGGGGATCCTGAGTGGATGGAGTTCATCAGGCGGATGGTGTCCTCAGTGGAGATTGGGTTCCAGTCAATAAGGATGTTCAAGGGGGTTGAGGGTACGGCAGAGGGTTGGGTGGGTTGGTCTCCGGGTTGGTTGTTGAAGCTGTTGTGGATGTCTGCGATTTTGTCGTGCAAGAACGAAGCTAGGGAGTCGCAAAGGGCTTGAGAGGGAGTGATGTTGTTGGAGTTGGCAGTGGGGTTGGTAAACTCTTTGACGATGTTGAATAATTCCTTGCTGTTGTGTGCGTTGTTGTCAAGTCGGTCTTTGAAGGCGGCTTTCTTGGCAGTCCGGATCAGTTGGTGGTGTATGCGGGTGGCGTTTTTGAAGGCATCCCTGGTGCTGGTGTTTGGGTCTTTTTTCCAGGCCTTCTCAAGGGAGCGACAGAGTTTCTTGGATTTCTTAAGATCCTCGTTGAACCAAGGGGCGTTTTTGTTGCCAAGTTTGATTTGACGTTTTTTCAGGGGTGCTAGGATGTCGGCGCTGTTGGTTAGCCATTGAGTGAGGTTAATGGCTGCTTGGTTGGCGTTCGAAGAGTGGGCAGGGGGGTTTTGAAGAAGCGATGAGGAGATCTGGTCGATGGTGATTTTGTTCCAGTTTCTTCGCAGAGTAGGTTGGGGGTGGTTGTGGGTTGTGGTCTTTTTGTAGACAAAGTGAACGCAGCTGTGGTCCGTCCAATGGAGAGCAGTGGTGTGACCACCAGCCCGCCTCCAGCAATTCTACCGGTCAGCTCACAGTTTCGGCTGCGCGAGCTCCAGGCGGAGGCGATACCCTGTTAAGGAAAAGGGCGATAGAAGACGTACCTCTGTCTCAAAGGGGAAGAGGTCTGTACTCACGGTTCTTTCTGGTTCGGACACGAGTTCAGGCCCATTCTGGATTTGCGACAAGCAAACAAGTGGATTTGCGGAGAGAAATTTCGCATGCTGTCGTTGCATCAGATTTATCCTCAGCTGCAACAGGGAGACTGGCTATGTGCTATAGACCTACCTTCCATGTGCCCATTGCACAAAAACACAGGAAGTTCCTGCGATTCCAAGTCGGCGCCAATCATTATCAGTACACAGTACTGCCATTCGGGCTGAAGTCTGCGCCCCGAACATTCTCGAAGTGCATGGCAGTGGTAGCGGCACACCTGAGGAAGAACAAGGTGTTCGCCTACCCGTACCTGGACGATTGGTTGATCAAGGCCTCCTCATTCTCGGAAGCTCAAGCACACTTCCAGAAGGCGTGCGTTCTCTTGAACAAGCTGGGGTTGCACATCAACATGTCCAAGTCTGTCACAACTCCGGTCCAGTGCATACAGTACTTGGGAGCCTCCATCAATATGCTGTCAGCAAGCGTGTCTCCTTCGGAGGAAAGACGATTATCACTTCTTCGGAAGTCTCAGGCTCTTATGACCGCTCCATCTACAACAGTGAGGACGGTGTCTTCTCTACTGGGGTCGATGGTCTCTTGTATCTTCCTCACGCCTCACGCACGGCTGTATATGAGACCATTGCAGGAGTGCTTGGAGGATCAGTGGGATCAGAGGAAAGGGTCTTGGGACGACAAGATATGACTCTCTATGCATGCTCTTCAGTCTCTGAAGTGGTGGTGTTCAGTGGAGAATCTCCTCAGAGGGGTTCTCTTCCACAAGGACATTCCCACGCAGACTATCATGACGGATGCGTCTCTCCACGGCTGGGGGGCACACTCCGGAGACTTACAGATACAAGGAACGTGGTCCCCGATGGAGTCCACGTATCACATCAATTTCCTGGAACTCAGAGCTGTTCACTTGGCGCTGAAGGCCTTTCATCCGTCCTTTCAGACCAACTCTCTGCTTGTACAGACGGACAATACGACCACAATGTATTACCTCAACAAGCAGGGGGTCTCGAGATCACGCACTCTGTCTCAGGAGGCGCAGGCGATCTGGCGCTGGCTTCTGGCCAGAGAACTGACGATAACGGCTACCCATCTACCAGGTGTGCAGAATGTTCAGGCGGACACACTGAGCAGACTGATTCAGGAAAACCACGAATGGGTCATAAACAACAAAGTACTAGGAGAAGCAGATCTATTCGCAATCGCCGAAAACAGCAAATGCCGAGGCTTCGCCTCCAGGTACTACCAACAAGGGACGCTGGGGAATGCGCTATGGATCAACTGGTCGAACAGCTTTCTGTACGCTTTTCCACCCATTCCCCTGATTCCGGCGGTGCTTATCAAACTGTCCCAGTCCAGGGCGCAGATGATCCTGATTGCCCCGGAATGGCCCAGGCAGTGGTGGTTCATGGACCTGCTTCACCGGTCTCTCCTTCCTCACATACGGCTGCCGTGCCGGCCGGACCTTCTCACTAAGTTCGGGGGGGCAGATGGTGCACCCCAACCTCTCGTCTTTGAGTTTGGCGGCATGGCTCCTGAGATAGTGCAATATGGCCATTTGAATCTACCAGAAGATTGTATGGACATATTGAAGGAGGCTAAGCGACCTTCCACTAGGACTTCCTATGCTTACAAGTGGAAGAGATTCTGCACCTGGTGCAAGTCCAAGAACTATGATCCACGACATGTAAGGAAAATGTCATCCTTCTGTATCTTCTACATTTGGCGCAGTCTGGCCTTAATTTCCATTCCATTAAGGTTCATCTCGCTGCGCTGACTGCCTACAGGAAATGCCCTTCACAGACTTCCTTCTTTCAGATCCCGGTGATCAAGGATTTTTTGGAAGGCTTGAAGAAAGTGTTCCCTCCTGTCCGGCTTCCTTCGCCTTCATGGGAGTTGAATGTGGTGCTATCCAGATTGATGAAGGAGCCTTTTGAACCTATTCATAAGGGTTTGTTGCAGCACCTGTCCTGGAAGGTGGCGTTCCTCGTGGCCATCACATTGGCCCGTAGGGTGAGTGAAATTCAGGCGTTGTGTTGCCAAGAACCTTATACTGTATTTCATGCTGCTAAGGTTGTTATGCGCACTCACCCTAAATTTCTTCCAAAGGTTATCTCTGATTTCCATGTTACCAGACCATAACTTTGCCTACGTTTTTTCAGAATCCTTCGTCTCCAGCGGAAAGGTCTCTGCATTCCCTGGATGTTAGGAGGGTGTTGAAATTTTATCTGGATAAAACCAAAGATATTTGTATGTCTGACCAATTCTTTATCAACTATGGATCAGTCAGGACCGGTCTTGCTACCTCAAAACAGTCCATCTCTTGGTGGATTGTGTCCTGTATACAATTGTGTTACCAGAAGGCTAATAAGACCGTAGGGGGTAAACCTAAGGCTCATTCCACCAGGGGCAAAGCTGCTACGACTGCTTTGCTATGTAATGTTCCGATTGCAGAGATCTGCAAGACGGCCACTTGGAAGTCGGTCCATACCTTTGCTAAGCATTACTGTCTGGACACTCATGCTAGGACAGACGCTCAGGTTGGGCAGGCTTCGCTGCGAAATCTGTTCGCACAGTAGTGGTGTTATTTCTCTTCTCTCCACCGCCGCTTTGGTGTGGGGATGAGCTTGCCATTCTATTCATAGATTATGACTATACACAGAGATCCCCTACTACAGAAGGAGTAGTTTCTGTCCTGTAACTCCAGTTCTGTAGTAGGGGTATCTCTGTTATAGTGATAAGCGCCCGCCCTCCTCCCCGGTGGAGAAAGATATTCATGTAAGGAATGCTACAGGTCTGTCGTGTTACGCCTTAAAAAAGAACTGAAAGTAAAAGGGACCTGCTGTGCATTCTGGGTTACTGAGAGAGTACTGGAAGGTTCTCTTAAAGGCACTGTATCCTGTTCTGAGCCACATAATGGCAGCCTATGGGGCTTGTCTGTCCACTACTTTCTCTACCGTTCCAGAGGCTTTTGCTGGTAGTGGAAGGATTTTCTCTGTGGAAAACACTGGACAGACTGTGCTGTTTGTGGGTTTTTGGTGGAATTTCTAGTTGAAGTACTGGACAGTGTAGCCTGTGGATATAGGCTGCATTATCTGTCTTTAAATTCTCTCTTAAGAGTCTGTGCAGGTCTGCAATTTGTGACGACTTAAGAGATTATTTTTGATTGCTCCGGGGTCCACGCACATGGGGGGGACTATTCACTAGATTATGACTATAACCAAGATACCACTACGACAGAACTGGAGTTACAGGACAGAAACTACTCCTTCACTTGCAAGGTTCCCAGTAGATTTCCGTTACTTATTTAATTAATTTCTCCTTGTCTTTTAGTGGCCTTGAGTTTCAGATAGGCCATGCACAGAAGGTATCCCCCCCCCGTCCCTCTTCTCAGACTCTTCAAGGACATTCCAGTTATCTCCTTAAACTAAGAATAACGAGGTTGAATTCCTGTACCTGCAGTGGGATGAGAGCATACTGTTCTGGCACACACAAAATATTCATTTAATTAGTTATTTTACCAACTAAGGCTTTTGAAACTGACAACAACTTGCAGCTCTGGGCCTGCAGTGCAGGCAACTTAAACACACAGTTACATTGATATGAATATAATGTCACCCTGCACATTATGCATACCGAAATGATAGTGTCTCTAATACATGTAAATTCTATTTAAAGGCGTACATTGCAATTCTATGTGTAAGATGTAAAATAAATGCATTTAATAAACATGACACTGCAAACAATAAAAACACATGTAGATACATTTGATTATAAGTATAATGCACCAATACAATGTAGAGTGCTATAAGCGCTCTATCAGTTCCCCCCTCTTATGACTAGTGTCATAACACAAACATCTTACTCTCCTACAGTTTTCTTTATGCAGAAGAGATCGATTGAAACTGAGGTTGTGGCTTGCCATCCCTGTCTATATCTTTCTAACCCCTTAAGATGCAGATGAGAAAAGTCCTGCAGTCGTTCTAACTGCTGCTCTCGTTTCTCCGCAAGACATGCTTTTTGCCAGTTGTAAGCTTTGATGACTCCCAATAATACAATGATACAAATGACTGCTATTATGATGGGTTTCAAAATGTATCCCATTATTCCTTGTCTCAGGCTTCCAAACCCGCTTCCAATCTTACCAAATCCCTTGCCAATTTGTTCCCAAATCCCATCTGCAGCCAAATCACTTAAATCTTGGTGTATCTCTGAAATATTACTGATATATTTTTGTATATCCCGACTATTGTCAGGACTATACGTGCAGCACTGTTGGACTTTCAATAATTTACAGACTCCTCTGGCTTTTGCCAATAGAATGTCTAAAGCCAGACAATTTTGAAGAACCATAGCCCTTATCGAGACCATCTCCCCATCGAGTAACAATATTTGGGCTGCATTTACAGGGTTTATCCACTATTGTTGCCAACTTTCTAATTTTCACATCATTCAAGATCACACCCACACTTGTAATCATAGCTCCAAATAATTCTCCAACAATTTCTCCAGCACTTGCACCACGTTTTCCTCTGTGAACACCTTTTCCCTCTAAGGGCCATAGATCATCTGCTTGGAAGATTTTGGGAAATACCACCGCTAAGTAGCATGTACATTACCAATTCTTGGGCAATTTCACATAAGCACCTTTTCCACCCACAAAATACACATTTGGTACTATGGTTAATTTATCCAATAATGCTTTTCTCATTGCCTCGTAAGAAAATGTGTTCGCAATCCTTCTCACCCACAAATATTTTGTCATAATAAGTTGACGGGTGTCTAATACATAACTTTCCTTTCTGCTGGAAGTCTAAAGCTATTGGACCAACTTCCCTTTGCCTTATGATCTAATTCTTCCTGTGTCCATGGGATAACCTTATGCTTTGGGTCTGGTCTAAATAAGGTCTGTCTATGTCGATCTTCTAGCTGATCCACAAATTTCTTTTCGATGTCAGTCAGCAGGCTAGTCAAATTGTGTCTGTGAGCATATGATGTATCTAAAGTAATAGTTGGCGCGAAATACATAGACATCCTCTCTACCTCCTTATAATAATCATACTTATTCATGTACATCAGGACTGCAACTTCTGAGAGTACCACATCATAATTTGTGAAATAGTACTCAAAATGGGCCTTACTATAAAACATTCTCAGCAACACACTACATGTGATGCCATAAGTCAACGGGAAGTGATGATATTGGATGCCCTCTTCTACGGATGCTGGTAATTGCATACACACATAACAATCTTTCGCTTCCATTGTATCCACATATTTGTACAACAAACGAGCATATGCATTCAGCGTGAAATCTCCTTTTGACAAATCTCTGTGTAGCATCCAACTAGTTTACCTAATCATATCTCTATCTTTGACAGATGCACCCTCTCCTACATCTACGGTAGATGGGGTGGATGTCATTTCATTCTTTTCAGCATCATGAGATCCAACCAAAGATGTAACAATCACCACAGCTATGACAATAAGCACCACAACGATAAGAGTACCAATTATGCATTTTTGCTTGCGTCCTGATTTCTCGGACTCCATTGTGAATCACTGTTTGATTTGAAACATAACTGAATTCAACAAAGTCTCTGGTTTTCTTTACTTAGCTTCTTTTAGTTATTTTCATTGTCTTTTTCTTTTCCTTTGCCTATTCGATTTTTTCAATGTTCAGTTCAACGATACTAAACCTATTGAAGAAAAGTAGTCAGCCCTTACCCTCAATTCTTCTCTCTATTGAAAGTCCCTAATTTTAAAACTTCTGCCTCTCGGGGCTAGGTTATCTTCTTTCTAAGGCTGATATCATTTCTTTTACAGTTCACTCTTCATTATTTATGATATTACATCCAAGCATAGAAAGAACATGCTGTAGTATTTCAGCACGGACTTCTCCCATTTCTTGTGCGGTTGGCTGTCGACCAAAAGTGGGGAAAGCAACTTGGTTGAGGATCAAAAAGCACAACCCACTCGGCCTTGGTGGATTGGGAACTGTCAGTCAAAATTCCGAAGGCATTCACTCCAAGGACTATTAACTGAAGGTCAATTGTCAGAGTGCTCTCTCCGTGACTCGCTGTGCCGGTCCCCAGTCCCCTGGATCTCTCCGGTCTCTGCATCTGCAGGCAGATATGTCCACTCAGGAGATGCATACTTTCGAGGTGGTACTGTCTCCCCTTTGGATCGTTTTCGACCATCCGGTCTGTCTTTGGTTTCACTTTGATCAGATTCAGATTTTTCCGGAATCGGAGCGAGATTTTTCTTAGGTGCAAGCCTTATGTTCAGCCTTTCTTTCTTTGTTGGCCACTTTGCCGCTGCAGCATCTGCTCTCCTCTCTTCCTCTTGATCTGTTCCTTCGGCACCAGGCTGTTCACTCTGCTCTGGTTCAAAGTTCACTTCTGCAATGTCGTCTATTTCTGACTCTGAATTTACTTCGGGAGCGATTTGATTTACTCTTTCTTGCTCGGTTGATTGTTCCGCCTCATCAAGAGTTCACGATTTGACCTGTTCGTTCTGTTTCTGTTCTGTTTCTGTTTCTGTTGCACTTTCGATTACATTTCTGGGAACAAGAGGAGTTGTGTCCTCAACAGGTTCTGGGACTCTGCGAGTATGTGAAGCATGGATCCAGTTTGGCAATCCTCCACACTTCACAACTGTACTTGTGACCAGAAGCACCTAATATGGTCCTCGCCAGCGAGCATCAAGGCAGCTCTTCCTTACGTGCTTTCGGACAAGCACCCAATCACCAGGGTTTAGATCATGCAGCAAGTCTCTCGAGGTGTATGCAGTCGCACACTCGACCTGGTGGGACACAGAATTAACCACATCAGCCAGTCCCTTACAATATTCCATAACCAAATCATCTGTGATGTTTATCAATACAGTAGCTGGCACCATAGGCAGTCGCATAGCTCTTCCCATCAATATTTTGTGGGGAGAGAGCCCTGTATTCCTATCAGGAGTACTTCGCAGACACCGCACCAACGGCAACGCATCAAGCCATTTCAATGAAGCTGACACCCTCATCTTGATTGTGCTGTTTATCTGTTCCACAAGACCAGAAACCTCAGGCCTGTAGCTACAATGCAGTCTCATCAATTTTCAAAGCTGTACTCAATAATTTCATGAGTTCGCTATGGAAGTGTGTTCCTCTATCTGTCTCCACTGAGGTCGGAAATTCGAACCACGGTATCAGTTCACTTAAGAGCAGTTTGCCACTATGAGACAGTCACATCATCCAGTTGGATACGCCTTAACCCAACGTGAAAAGATGCACACCACCACCAAAACATATCTCAACCTATTGCATCTCAGCATCTCAATAAAGTCCAATTGTATCCTATTGAAAGGACCTCCGGATCTTCCAATGTGACTCATCGCAACCACAGTTCTTTTCCCCACATTAATTTGTTGACACGTAACACACCTGTGACAGACTGCTTCAGCATGCACACAAAATCGGGGATTAAACCATGTTTGCCTGAACACCCGCACCATGGCATCTATTCCAAGATGAACTGTTCCGTGAATCTGCCTTGCCATTGGGCTCAATAAACAGTTAGGTAACACTGCCCTTTTATCTGTTGATACCCAAATGCCATCTTCTCCCTTTTAACATCCGGCTCTAACCCATGATGCAGCTTCCTCCTCTGAGACCTCATCCTGCAGCCGCTTAACCTCATCCCATGTATTCAGCCACAGCCAACAACATGCTAAGCTTGGTCTCTTCTGTGCTTTCTCCTACATACTCTCCATTGAAAACGCAAACATGTAGTACACAAAAACGAGCTACTTCGTCTGCATAGTTATTACCCTTGGTGACAAAATCTTCTCCTCTCCCATGAGCTGCACACATAACTACAGCTATTGCTTTGGGTCTCTGTAAGGCTTCCAGTAATTGACGTACATAGTCTCTATTATGGATAGGGGATCCTGAGGACGTTAAAAACCCCTTTTGAGACCATAACTGTCCAAAATTGTGAAACACTCCAAACCCATATTAGCTGTCCATATAGATAGTCACTCGAACTCCATCAGCAATGATACAGGCACGTATCAGAGCAATAATTTCGGCCACCTGAGCAGAATATACTCTATTCAAACAGGCAGCTTCGAACACCCCCAAAATTGTACACCCAGCAAAAGTTGCTAGCAAACACCCTACATTGTCTCTTAGGCATGAACCATCAACACAAAAGATCAAATCGGATTCGGGCAATAGTTCATTAACGTCAGGTCTGGGTTTGGTAGATAGTTCAGTAGCATCCAGACAGTCATACTCTTCACAATCTTCTCCTTCCTCTTGTGTAAGAGGCAACAGTGTAGCAGGGTTCAAAGTTTTACAACGTTTTAGAGTAACATTTTCAGAAGCCAATATAACCTGCTCATACTTTGTAAGTCTATTATTTGTCAAATGTTGTGTCTTTGTTCTTGTCATTAGTAGTTCTACTGAAAGTGACACATAAACAATAAGAGGGTGACCCATTACTATGCTTTCACATCTCTCAATGCGGACACCTGTTGGAGCAACGGATTTGAGACCTCCGGGCAACACAGAAGCTACAGGATCTAATGTAGCAGAAAAATAAGCCACTGGTCTACTGGCACCTCCATGTGTCTGTACAAGGACCGCTAATGCACATTCTTCTTTCTCACAGCAAAGAGCGAAAACGCCTTATTGTAATCTGGCATTCCCAGAGCTGGAGCGCGACATAGACTCTTTCTCAGCTCATGGAAGGCTCTCAAGCAGTGATCATCCCATGGTACCGGATCCACTGTCGACAATAGCCGACCATTCCCAAAAACATGCAGACTTCTTTCTGTGTTTTCGGAGTTCCCATTTGCGGAATCGTCTCTATGCGATCTGGTGACACCCTTCGTTTTCGCTTTTCAATTCGGTTACCTAGATACTTCACTTCTGTTTGACACTACTGAAGCACATTTGGGGACACCTTGTGTCCATTCTCTGCCAAATGATTGAGCAACGCTACTGTATACTGCAAGCATTCTCAGTCTCTGACACCACCAGAAGGTCGTTGATGTACTCTACCAGGACTGAGCTCTGGGGCATCACTAGCCCTTCAAGATTCTTTTTCAAACACTGGCTAAAGATAGACGGACTTTCTGTGTACCCTTGAGGGATCCTACACCATGTTAACACACAGTCGTCCATCCTAAACGCAAAAATGTATTGGCTATCATCATGCAATGGTATGGAGAAAAACACCTGGCACAAATCGATGACTGTGAACCATTCAGCCTCACATGGTATCTGAAATAATATCACAGCTGGATTCGGTACCACAGGACAACATAGGATCACAATTTCATTGACCCTGCGCAAATCCTGCACTATTCTATACTTGCCTCTAGGCTTCTGTAGTCTCATTATAGGTGAGTTACAGGGACTTCCTCTTATCTCCTTCAGAATGCCTTGTGCAGTCACTCAATTGCAGGTCGTATTCTAGCCACAGTTTCTGAAGTCAATTTATACTGCGGATTCATGGGAATTCAGCATTTGGTTTGACCTGTATCTTAACAGGATCAACCCCTCGGATCAATCCTATCTCCTCACCCGTGAAATCCCACACTTCGGAGAAACTGAATCTCTAAATTCTTATGGTAGGTCTTCTATTGTGAGAACCATGAATAGCTCTGCACACAAACGCATATTGGCCATTTTAAAATAGTCATCATAGGTTTGTAACTCCACACCTCGTGGATTGCATGATATGGTACAATTTAGCTTGCACAAGAGATCTTGTTCCAATAGACAGACTGGGCTGGAGTCACACACCACAAATTGGTGCTGGTCCTGAAAGGGTCCTATTCTCACAGGTAATTCATTTGTTAATGGATTAGTCTGTTTCAAATTGGTTACTCCCACCACTTTGATTGATTTTCCTCACAGGGTTAAATTTGGGACCATTTCTGTCCTACTGTGGAGCGCGCAGCTCCCGTGTCTGACAAAAAAGAACAGAATGTCCATTCACCTTTGCATCTACAAACGGTCCACTTTGATCCACTTCCAGAGCAGCAGCCAAAGTGCACTCTCCCTGCACCCCCCTCTGATACTTATAAGGATCTTGTATTTGATCTAATCTGTCTTATCTCAAAGTAAGGCATCTGACGATATGTTTGATTACTCATGGGTATTCTTGGATATTCTTGGAGGCTGTGGTATCTGCATTTAGGACTCACAACCTCCTCCATACATGGATCTAGGTTGTGTCACAGTATTCACAACTTCTGACTTTAGTCCCTCTCCCTCATATTGCAATTGATTTGCTGGATTCAATCTACATTCGCGCTTCCAATGCCCGATTTTGTGGCAATAGTGACAGGCTGTGACACGTTTTTGATTTGCCACTCTCTCAGCTCCCATACTGACATCTGCACCCCTTCCTCTACCCTGTCCAGGTTGTGACAGTATTTTGGTTCATTCCTCTACCACTTCCTCGACCCATCGCATCTCCAACTCTTTGCCCCAATCCAGGCCTTTCAGCATTCCTCAAGTGTACCAACATTAATTTTTCCTTGGTTTTCTTTTGTGCTCCCTCTACCTGTTCACTGCAGTATTTTGCATAACGCAAAATTTCATCAACAGATTTATTCTGCCAACATATAAAGTGGTGCTATAGCATCAAACTGATATCAGACTTCAATCCCAACAAAAATTTAGAAACAAATTGTCCCATATCTTTTGGCTCCATAGTATCCAATCCACTATGTTGTTTAGATGCCACTAAAAGTCTCTCATAAGTCATGTACCGATCTTTTAGGGTCTTGGGTAGTACAATCAATTTTAAGCCGATCTACAGTCCGCAGGGCCACTTTAGACTGCAACCATGTAATCACTTGTTCATCTTTTTAGCCCATCTTTCTTCCTATTTATCCAATTGTCTTCATGGTCGCATTGCTATGATCAAATCTCTAATTTGTGTCTTTAATCCTGTTGTTCACTTTTCCTCTGAATCTTGATCAGTATTATTCAATCAGCAGCTTCCCTGCATCAATTTAGTTTTGGCCAAATCCTCCTCATACTGTCTTGCCAACTGTACCAATGCTTCATGAGCTCACTTTGCCTTTTTAGTAACATCCTTAGCCACAAATAGCAACTTGCTTGGGTCATATGTTTCAATCCTGTCCAATGGGAGATTCTCTTCTATCAATTCATCTATTTCAATCTGACCACATCTAATAATGGTGCCTTTATTGCCACTTGCATAGTCCTCTGACCCCTCTCACTTCCTGTTTCTTCATTGCCACAACTTTGTGCCCTCCTTGGACCTGCACTCTCCTCCATTCTCAACACCGGACAACTTTCTCTCTCACAACTTTGACTTCTCCAATGGTTACCTTCGCACAAACCATGTGGTTGAAACATTACACTAGGGGCTTCCTGTCTTATATCCCACTCTTCTCTCTGTAGCATTGACTCCCTCACTGGTGGAACCCAGAGTCGGATGTCTGACCTAGAATTTGCTAAAGTTCCTGTTCGTCTTCGTTCTGACCCACTGTCCATCCTCAATGGATTAGCAGTGGCTGGCATTGGGGTACTAGCTTCAACTGGCATCTGAGCCATACCTGTTCCACTCATTGTAAGAATACCTCCTGACATAGTTTCTTCCCCTTCTCTCATCTGCTGTTGGCTTTCATTTGCTCTCTCATTTGGGTTATAGTTCGAAACCACAGGTCCAATTGTAACTGGTACCGTAATAGAGTCTGGTAACTGCATGCCACATGCATTACCATTGCGCTCAGGATCTGCATATCCTGACCCTCCAGATCCCCCTGGAATCCATATTCCTAACTCTTTTCTCCCTCTTACTCCTGTTGTCTGCTCTTCTGAACCTGTTCGATCTACTCTTAAAGCTTTCCCAGGTTGCTGCGTTCTCTCGAACTCCAATCTGGAATCATTAGGTGGAGGACTTTCTGCCAGCAATCTCGCTAGAAAGCTATCATCTCTATCACTGTCCTCTTCTGTCTTACTCTGACCTTCAGACCCTCCTTTTAGCAACCTGAATGGATATAAGTGTTATCTCTCTATGGTATCTACTCTCCACCTCTTCAATTGTGCATCCCACCTAACATCCTGATATGCCTTCATTGCTTTCTTCATTGTTCCCTGTGACGCTTCTTTTCTCTTTGCCATTGCTGCCCTCATCCATGCGTCTAATGCCTCAAATTGTGTGGTCTAGGCGGAAGCTTCAGAGAAGACATCACTCCTCTTAGCTGGTATAGCACCTCCATCCGAAATGACCCATAACAAGGGAAAGACAATTCTCCCTCTTTGTGCAAATTTTGCAGCCACACTATGGTATGGAGTCCCTACACAAATCACACAACACCTTGAAACATATCATTGTTAAAATTAGTTATTTGCAATCAAGATTCAATATTAAACTTCTGACGAAATTCCACCAATCCCAGCATGGCGTTACACCAACCGACCAATCCCAGCGCGGCTCGCACTGACGTCACAACTCCCTCCTTGCAGCGACTCACTCTCCTTTACAATTTCACTTCATACACTCGCTCACACATTTGTACACAAGTAACTGTATAACCAAAAGTTATTAACAGAGTAACTGCTTCCTACTACAGCCACAATAACTTAGTCACATAAACAAGTGAATGTCCGTCTGCTAAAAGATCAATAGAACACTCTTACAAGAACATTCGCTGTGACCCCTGACCTGCGTTGATCACCCAATCGCTGTTGTTTACCCCCGGTACCTGAGGCTTCCCATTGCGACGTTACTCCTACATTCACACAAACTTCCCTATCACAAGTGGGTCGCCGATAGCGCTTCACGACACCCACAATTTTTTATCGGACAATCACGTACACAAAACTATCTCAGGATCTTGGACTTCTCTTGAGTCCGCTCACCAAAACTTCCTGATCCGCAAGTGTCCAGACCAGTAAACCAATTAACCCACAATCACTCGACTTGCATTCTCACTTCGCAAGACAACACACAATTAATTAATCACCGCAATCTAGCACACTACCCGATTTCATACTCACGCTACCACCGCTTCCGCCGCACCATCAGCATCCTCCCACCTCCGTCAATCTTCGTTTCTCGCCTTAGTCTACTCCAAGTCCAGAGCTGAATTTTCCTCCGCTTTTACTCTAAATCCCTAATTTTGCCCTCACTTAAGAGGCAAACCATCCTCTGCTACCATTTGATTACGCTAAATCTAGGCCTTGCCTTCCCTTCCAAATTTAGCATTGGTGGTCTTTTATTTGCCTGCTGAAAGTTGTTGAGGGGAAAAAAACACTTCAAGTTTATACTTATAATTTAGTCATGTTTAAAGGACCACAGATTCCGAATTCCAGTTATGGATTTCTATTATAAGGCCAAAAATAATTGAATGTAAATGTGTTGAAAAATCAGTAAATATAGGTACATAAAAATCAATACAGAGCCGAACCTATGCATATAATTAATTTGGCACAGAAGGCGTAAGGTAACAAATTCAAGAATTAAAATTCAACACAATATTGAGGCTGAGTCCAACTCGTTATGCATTAGGGAAGAAAGCATGAATTATCTTTCCCTACACTACTCTCTAGGAGGATTCTGCCTATTTCCCCTGTATCAATTCCCGGAGGTGTCAGCACATGTAGACTTCTTAAGAAGTCCTCACGTCAAATGGGTCAAGATAGCGTAAGGCTATGGAGCTCGCTCTTAAGATGCTCCTTCTCCGAAATCAAGAAATTCTGATTTCCTGCACATAATACAAAAATACAAAACTCAACCCCTCCTAAATGTATCCCATGACAAATTATTTCACTTGCAAGGTTCCCCAGTAGATTTATGTTACTTCTTTAATTAATTTCTTCTTGTCTGCTAGTGGCCTTGAGGTTCAGATAGGCCAGGCACAGAAGGTATCCTCCCCTCCCGCTTTTCAGACTCTTCAAAGACATTCCAGTCATCTCCTTAAACTAAGAATAACGAGGTTGAATTCCTGTACCTGCAGTGGGATGAGAGTATACTGATCTGGCACACACAAAAGATTCATTTAATTATTTCTTTTAGCAACTAAGGCTTTCAAAACTGTCAACAACTTGTACAGAATGATGGTGTCCCCAATACATGTTAATTCTATTTAAAGGCGTACATTGCATTTCTATCTTTAAGATGTAGAACAAATGCATTTGATAAACATATTACACTGCAAATGATAAAAACACATGTAGATACGTTTTATTATAAGTATAATGCACCAATATAATGTAGAGTGCTGTAAGTGCTCTATCACACCTTTTCCTCGTTAGCTTAGTTCACATCTTAAGACACTGTGAGCCTTCTTCAATATGCTGTGCCTTACTAACCTCCGAAGTAAATCAATTAAGAAATGTTAGGTTTTATCCAGATATGGTTAGGGTTTAACCGGAGATCTTATTTAAATTCATTGTATTGCAAACCATTCGGTATGGCAATTGACAACTGTTTCTTTTTTAGTTTTGATCAAGTGTGTCCTAAATTGTTTGTGTCTTAGTTATTCTAACACCAACACACACCGTCCTTCAACAGAACACACTAAGACAGAATTTAGCACATCCATCCAACGCAGCCCATACATGCCATCACCTCAATGTTTTTTCTATACATCTGCTTGGCAGTGGGCTTGTATATGGACCCAAGAGGATTCATGAGCTGTATGTCACCGATCTCCGGTTTCACCTCACTGACGCAAAATTTAATGTACCTTTCACCTACCCGATATATATTTCAGTTTCATGTGCATCTAGGCCTCTGCACATGTGACTCGCAACTATGAGGGAAACCTGTGAACTGTTTAGAATATGCCTTAAAAGCTCTGCAATGAAATGCCAGGGGCAGAATGTCATACATATACAAAATAACCTGATAAACAATTAGTGTAGTTCATTTGCATGTGCAATTTGCTTTCTTGAACATTTGGATAATTATTGTGTTATGTCATCATTTGCTTATTGTTTGCCTGATTAGGCTATATTTACAGTGAGGAGAAGAGGAACCTTATTAGCCCAATCCTTATATTGGCCACTTAATGTTTATTATGCTATTTGTAAACAATGCAAAAATCGTTGTAGTGAATTAGCGATCATTATTTTTTGGCTTCCTATTGATTCAAGTCAGTCATTCTCAGCAATGTAGTGATTCAAATAAATTATGGAAAATAATTCATGCCTCTGATACGAATCGCATGAGTTATGAACTAAATGTGGAGTTGTCAAAGCCAAATATGTAATGTTGGGTGCTAAGTGTATTCAGATATCGGTTCAGTTGTGGCTAAATATTTAAAATTGGTCTTTGTGCATTGCTGACTTGAAAGACTGAATCATAACCACTCAGTACTCCATAGCATTATCAGTTTGCTTCAGAATTTATCAAAAATGCCTGTTTAACATATATCCGCATATATATTTCATATTATTAGGATATTGATTAAAAATGTTGAGGCAAAAAGACATTAGAGACCGGCATTGCTATAGCCCCAACAATCTATGAAAGATTACTTTAACTGCGGGTATGTAAAAAAACACATTTCATACAGAACAATCATACATTGACTATATTGATATTAAAACATTTTATATAGTGCGAAAGGCGTCTTGGCGCTGAGTCTGCTATACAAGAAAGTGAGTGGAGAGAATTAAACATTGATCACCAGGAAGGCCTATGCCTGATCAACACAAATAGGAGAATAGCTTGGTTTTCAGATTTTGCCCTGTAACTGGAAAGTCTGATTGCACCTATACAGTTGTTGAAGCGGTGCACAGCTCCTCAACGCCATTGGAGATGGGCACAGCAATTTGTGTATCATCAGCAAAGGCCACAGGGGCTAGACCAAAAAAATGAATCAATCTTGTCAGAGGAGCCACATAAGTATTAAAACTTGTAGGTCTTAATGATGAATCCTGAGGGACACCACACAGCAATGAAAAGGGCTTGGATACAGAGGCCCCCAGGGCGACTGATTGCTCTCTGTCTGAGAGAAATGGGTGAAACAAATCCAGAGCCGGACCTCTGCTTCAGATTTTCACCAAGCGTGGTTCACAGTGTGAAAGGCAGACAATGGATCCAACATGATCATTGATGCCCCCCCCCCCCCATTGTCTAGAATACTTCTCAGCTCCCATGTCGATACTACCAGCGCTGGCTCGTAACTCTGGTAAGGTCTAAACCCGAATTGTGCGGAGTCTAAGATTTCATTCTCCTCTAGCTACTTCGAGAGAATGATGTTCATGCATCTTATTCAGAAATTTAGTTGGAAAAGGAAAACAAGATTTGGGACCATAGTTCTTTACTTCTTTAGGGTCTAGTGATGCTTTTTTCAGTAATAGGAGAATCAAATCGTTATTCATTTCGATAGTAAACTCTCCTGAGTCAATAATAGTATTAAGTAGCATAGTAAGAGGGGGGGCAATTATTCCTGCTAAGTCATGAACAATAATGGAAGGATCAGAAAATGGATTTTAAGAGCTTTGGCTTTTCTTCCCCCTCGTGCCCCTTTGCATCATTTACGGTTCGATATGGGTGTCATAAAGATTTCCCTGTTGTATAGCGTGTTAGGACCCAAGTGTAATTTTCCCGATTCATGCCCTTATATAGATATAAAATATTGTATTCTAATATAGGCATAGAAATCACAACCATATTAAGACATAGCTCAAGTAGTCCTAATACGGCTTGGCTACTTCCACTAGTTCCAAAAATCTACAAAGATTTCAACCCGCCTTCAGCAGTCAGGGACTTTCCTCTGCATGAATATTAATTTATCCAAGAAATCATGGAGTTTTCAGAGAATCAAGTCTCTAATGATGTTATTATGTCCAATCTTACGTCAAACTCGGCACCTTCAAGGTATAAATATGCCCACAATTGTCCAAACACACACACTGTGGTTTGGAGCAGTTCGACTATCTACTTGCCCGACGCCCTGCTGCCGCAAGTGCCAAAGGAAGCCGACCCTCCAGCTGATGCACTGAGAGAGACGCTGTCTTTTCCATTGCCGAGAAATCCAGCTCCACTGTTTCCAGGTTACCCTTGCGGGTTGCTGGGAAATCGAGTCCTGAGAGAGAGATACAAGACCTCCTGCATTCTAAACCAAGGTACGGCGCTGATTAAACCCTTAGAGAATTCTTAGAATAGATTCTTGGCAAAGAATACTTAAACTAAGCTACACCTCACCTACTTCTTCCCTTGTACTAAACCTAGGTTAGGTACACCGGGGTAGGTGTATTATAGAAGCACCAGTTGAGTACCTTTAGTCTTTATTTATTAGTGTATGTATTTTTTGTATTTTATGGCTTAGAAACCATATCATGCTTTTACATTATTATTTTATAATACTCTTAGTACTGTACGCTTTGTACTTTACCACAAGTATTACGGTTGCAGTAGTTCATTTTTTATGCTTGAGAAAGAAGACTGTTCAATAAAAACCTTTTATTGAAAACACCCGTCTCTCTATTTCTCTGCACCTCTGGTGAAACGGAATAACGATCTATTGTTTCAGCGACTCAGGAGATCTTCTTCTTACTCTTGAGAAACATAGTTGTCATGTTTTAAGCGGTTGTCAGAAACTAATCCCTTCTTGTTCATTCAAGAACGTTTCTAGTGACCTCTGAGCTAGCTGGCACACACACAATTAAGTCTAGTATATTCGGTAGAGACCTAGTCGACTTCAGTCCTACGTCTAAACTACAGGATACACTATTCCAATGCGCAGAGCCTATTGGGAATATTGGAACTACACTACAGCCCTAAGGGCTACGCTTCGTTCCTTGTTGTACTGGCGGAGGCTTTAGATAACCCTAGATTTGAGCCACTATGTTTCTGCACTATTAGATGTTATAAAGGCTGATAGGTTCCACAAAGTAGCATGGTTGCACTCAATTCAGAATCAGCTAAGTGTGCAAGGTTAGGGACACCTTTGAAACCATCCTGCCTTGCTTTCTTTCCCTTCTAAGGAGATATTGAAAAATAAATATTGGGCATTGTCTATTCAGTAGGAGGAACATGATGTGGTATGTACCTCTCTAGCCGGGGAATTCTTTAATTTTAAATCAATGTATGAATTTGAATGTACTAGGATTTTATAATTACACCGCTAGACAGGAAATTTTTCACCAAATTTAGAACAGGGACACGCCCCTTAAAATCTTTTATGGCTAAGTGGAAGGCTTCTGTAACTGTGAATTGCCCTTCTTGTTTTGAACAACAGGAGACTGTACCTCACATGTTGTTTATATGTTCTGCCTATACCCGGATACATTTAGCTTGGCTGGCACCTGCATATGGGCTTATGGGGACTCTGTGCCATTGCACCACCTTAGGGATATTAGGATATGATGCCTCGGCACTCCGTTTGTGCTACAGCAAAATTCTTGGTAGGATGTGGGCAAAGAGAGGTCTAGCTATGAAATGCTGAAGTTTTAATTTGTAACTGTAAATATTGATTAGTAATTATACATTGTATATTTTAGCACATTTTCAAATGTAATAATGTATATCAATTAATTGCAGGCTAGTTTTAAGAGGGCGCATCTAAGGGATTTTATGACGGTTTTTATGGTGTTGATGTAAAACTTTTATGGCTCCTCCAAAATAAAGTATTTTTGAACTGAACTGAAAGAAGGACAAGCCTCCAACTTTTTTTAGCCTATAAACTTGACTACTTTTTCCTCTGTAAGAGGTGGACATTTGCAAAAAGTATTCTTTCTGGGAGTTACATCCGTGGCACCCGATGCCGAGACTATGGTCCGCCATAAGAATTTATTTTGACATGAATATCCTCAACTTTTAAAAAAAAAATTATGCAAGCTTATCACAAAAAACTTGACAAGGGGGTACTGTGCGGCTTGAGGATGAGCATTACAGGACCTGAACTGTCTTAAAAAGTTCCCTTGTGGATTTTTTGCGGAGTAAACTTTTTCCCAGAAATATTTGTTTTTCTCAGTGATAATAATTTTTTTTTATTCTTGAATTAACTGATTGTATCTGGCCTTTTCTTCCTTAACGTAGTTTCTTCTGCATATTTTTTCCTTACTTCTACATTTTGGTTTTGATTCCTTGAGCTGAGGAGAAAACAGATGGTCTCGACGGCCTGCTTCTAAAGTTTTTAATAGGTTTAAAAGGATCCAATTTAGTAGTTAGCATCCTTAACCACACGGAATATTTACTTAGTTGAATTGGAATCATTCATAATTGAGGGCCGAGACCTCTTTAAGATATTGGTTAAGGTTCTTTTATTAATTTGAATCTAGGCTTGAACCTTCTTGCTTTCCACCTTCTCATTAATGACAGAAGATATTAGAGCAAAATTTAGACAAAAATTGATGGCTTTGTGTGGTCTGACCAAGTAATGGGTAAGATATTGCTAACATTTAAGTCCGAGGTATTAGAAAAAAATGCCATCAAGCGTGTGTCCTGCTATGTGTGTGGAGGAATTCACCAGTTGAACTAAACTAAAACCATTTTAAATGTAAATTTGGTGCTCTGAATCTTCATGATCTATTTCTAAATGAAAGTTAAAATCGCCTAGAATAGTAAAATTAGGGTCTTGCATGCAAGATTCTAGGCTGTCTCCCAGACCTTCTAAACTTTTGTTTTGGGCCGAGCTGGGCTATAGATCGATAAACCGTTGAAGTTGCTATTATTAGATAACTTACAACTAAATCACGTTGTTTCACTATCCGCCATGGTAGCAATTTCACATATCACTTCAAGATTGTCTTTATAGACCACCACAAGTCTACCACCTCGCATACCTACTTGATCTATCCTGGAGATAGCAAATTCAGCTGGTATTGCATCATCTATGTCAGGTTCTGATGTTTAATCGCCCCAGGTTTCAGTTAGAAATTCGGGGTCAGGAGTATGAGTTTCCTAATGATTGAAAAAAAACTCAAAATTATGCTTATTATACTTTTTAGGTCTCGCCTGGAATAAGCATCTGAAGGATGCGTCCAGGCAGAGACTTACAGCTGCCTGTCTCGGGGGAATGAGGGACAAGAGGGTGTTACGAGCTTGAAAGCCAGATTAGGGTGCGCGAACGTGCACGTTCCGTCCCGCGCCGTGCACTTTCCTCCCATACATGCGCGCGCATATACACACACAGACACTCGCTCGCTCACACCCACACACACGAGCACCCATACATACAGAGAAGCTACCCCCGCCGTCGCATACACACACTGCATACA
Source organism: Lissotriton vulgaris (assembly GCF_964263255.1). Taxonomy (NCBI): domain Eukaryota; kingdom Metazoa; phylum Chordata; class Amphibia; order Caudata; family Salamandridae; genus Lissotriton; species Lissotriton vulgaris. The sequence continues at coordinate 1,129,761,286 of NC_141691.1, forward strand.
CACACGCTCACCCCCTTACCTCACCAGAGACACACACACAAGCTCACATACACACACACGCATACAGACACCCCCGCAGTCGCACACATACACACACACACGCGCCCCCCCGCTCCCGAATACAGCCCCACTTACCACCAATCCGGTGTTATGTAGCCTCTGCGGGGCTCTCCCTCGGGCATGGGAGCCCCGCGTCACCACTGCTACTCGGGCCAGGAACTCCGGGCGCTGATTCGCGAACAAGACGGAAGTCCCGCCTCCACGCTAAGTTTCGTTTTCAGGAGTGCGTGCGCACATCTTGTTTACTAATGTGATGCCTGCTGCTTGGCTGGTTCCACTGTACCGCCTGCTGCAGGAATAAGATAATGGATAATGGCCGCCGGGGAGCCACGAAGCCGGCCGGGGCTCCCTCCTCCTGCTGCTGGTGCTGGGCATGCTGCCGCTGCACTGCCTGCTGGCTGACACCCTAGGTGAGTGTGTCCAGGGTCTGATGAAGGTGGAGGTGGGGGTGCAGTACGGGCAGTGTCGTTGGAGCAAAATGCGATAGAGCGCGAAGTGCTGCAAAGTGCTCACCGGGGATACAGCGCTAAGGGGCACCAGAGAAGGCGAGTGCTCGCTGTGCACTTGTCGAGCCTGTAGGATTGGGAGGCTAGTGTTGCAATGGGGCAGTGGAAAAGCACGCCTTGCTGGGGCAGATGCAGTGTTAAAGGTGCACATGCGTTCTTGTAAGTGCAGTGCTTTAAGTGCCGGTGCAAAGGGGTAGCGTGAATGCACACTGTGTGCAGCGTGTGTCTGCCCCATGGGGGTGCAAACAACGGCCAGTGTGATTCCCGAATCTGTTCTGTTTAATATCTCGGGGCAGGCACTATGTGTGAGGAGGCAGCGTGGGTTGTGGTCTAGTTCGAGCGGCACTTCAGCCCTGCACAGGCGGTTTATTGTTATGCTTTCGAAGTCAGCAGGGGCGTGCAGGAGACCGAGAGTTGCTGTGGGACAATGGCATAGCAGAGCTGTGGGTGGGCACTACTTATAAATCCATGTATCTGATGCAACAGAAAAATGCACCAAATCCATTCTCTGAAATTGTTATTTTGACGTAGAAGCCTGCTTTTGTCGAGTTCGTTCTGTGATTCATGTGTTTGCTTTACTTGTTTCCACTAGAATGCTTCTTCAATGCGTTTTTTTTTGCATCTCTGGGTAAAGTGGAAACCCCGTCATTTAGCTATTCACATGCGTATAGCACTCCGTGCTGCAAGTGACGGGTTACACACCAGTTTGTTGCCTCCATCCTTCCCCCATTGTGTGTGGACGTCAGCTGCGAAACTTTGTTGTATGTAAGCCGAGGCAGCAAGGTCGTAATTAACAAGGCGAGTACTACAGTTTTCACTGTCACTCCAGATGTGCTACTGGGAGAAAGAATGACAGTTCATCTGAGTAATGTTTCCAGGGGAATTTGCACTCCCCCAAGGTTTATGTGGCCCACAAGCTTTCGTTTCGGAGATGTCTATCAGATACGATCTAAACACCAGAAAATGATGTAATTCATTTAAAAAGTTGTTATTGATCAGCTACTAATTTAATAGAATGTCTAGTCACAGAAATGAAGCACCTGTACCCGGAGGGGTGCACATAGGCTCAGACAGAAGCCGTTGCTCACAGGGCCTGACAGAGACACAGAACCTTGCATGGCAGCAGGCATCAGTTGAGGGTCTTTGACAGACCATTCAAGAAGCACTGCTCGCCCCGGAAATACACGATGCAGACATGCTTTTTGCTACCTAATGTTCAATCGACAAGTAAAGAAGCCAAAGCACTTTTTATTAATTCATATGCTGGCCACGTGACTCATTCCTCAATTCCCCTTTTTAGGTCTCGCCTGGAATAAGCATCCGAAGGATGCGTCCAGGCGGAGACTTATAGCTGCCTGTCTCGGGGGAATGAGGGACAAGCTTGAAAGCCGGATTTGGGTGCGCGAACGTGCACGTTCCGTCCCGCGCCGCGCCGTGCACTTCCCTCCCATACATGCGCGCGCATATACACACACAGACGCTCGCTCGCTCACACACACACACACACACACGAGCACCCATACATACAGAGAAGCTGCCGTCGCATACACACACTGCATACACACACGCTCCCCCCCTTACCTCACCAGAGACACACACACGAGCGCACATACACAAACGCACGCATACAGAGACACCCCGCCGTCGCACACATACACACACACGCGCCCCCCCGCTCCCGAATACAGTCCCACTTACCGCCAATCCGGTGTTCTGTAGCCTCCGCGGGGCTCTCCCTCGGGCATGGGAGCCCCGCGTCACCACTGCTACTCGGGCCAGGAACTCCGTGGGCGCTGATTTGCGCACAAGACGGAAGTCCCGCCTCCACGCTAAGTTTCGTTTTCAGGAGTGCCTGCGCACATCTTGTTTACTAATGTGATGCCTGCTGCTTGGCTGGTTCCACTGTACCGCCTGCTGCAGGAATAAGATAATGGACTCGTCTGATGAAAACTGGACTCGAGATTGCAGAGTTTGGATGAGCTCATCTTGCTGCATTTTGCAGGGTTTAGGTCATCCTCTTTTTAAAACCTCTGGGTGAGCTCATTTTCAGAGGAGGACTGCGTCAGGATAGATGGCGGCATCATAAGGGAAAAGAAGGAATGAAAATGTCACATTCTTCCTGGGCGCAGCTCTCCCCCCATATTTTTTTAAATATCCACTGTTCTGACTACCCTGAGCACCTAACACATGTTATTACTTTGAGCGAATCTTCGTGTATGTGATCGCAATTTCCCAATAACCGTATTGCAAAACGTGGTAGCGTGATATCAACTTGCCAGTACTACTGTATGGCCTGTACTCTTATGGTCTGTTCCCTCCTAAACATGCCGTTACCAACAATCATCTTGAGGAATTATTTGGGTTACTGCAAGGGAAACGTGAAAAAGAGACATTCGAGAGTGCGTGGGAGATCATGGTTTTGACCAAGTTCCTTTCAAACAGAAGGGTAATCTTCTGCAGGGGGAGACTCTTCAGTAATGGATGACAAAATGCATCTATTTCTGGAAGTCTCGAATCTCCCTAAGAAGGCGGGTTTTATTCCCACAAGCGCTCCGAGTCTGTGAGTGAGTTTTAGAGGGAAGCCTGACACTGCACGCGTGCACCCCCTGACACTGCGCGCGAGCGCGCACGGACTCCTCGTCCTCGAGACAGGAAGTTAAGGGGTGCTCTGGGTTTTGCATGATTTCCACATACTTGAACCGGCGCCCAGCACAAGTCGGCTGCTGCTCAGGAAGTCGTATATGTGTCTTTGGTGTTGCTTGTAAAATTACGTTTTTACAACCTGTTTTATGTTGTAACAGACACTTTCGGACACGCAGTCGTCTGAATGTATTTTATCATTGAAAGTCGAGGCGGGAGTGAGGTTCTGCCTCTCCCACCTGCTTGTGGGGTTGGCTGCTCTGTTTTCCTGACCTTGGTTTCGAAGTTGTTTTGAGACTATTGCAAAATCTGCACCCTCACACACACACACTCTGCACCCTCACACACACACACTTTGCACACACACACACACACACTTTGCACACACACACACACTCTGCACCCTCACACACACACTCTCTGCACCCTCACACACACACACTCTGCACCCACACACACACACACTGCACCCTCACACACACACACTCTGCACCCACACACACACTCTCTGCACCCTCACACACACACTCTCTGCACCCTCACACACACACACTCTGCACCCTCACACACACACACACTGCACCCTCACACACACACACTCTGCACCCACACACACGCTGCACCCTCACACACTCTGCACCCTCACAAACACATACTCCGCACCCTCACACACACACACACACACTCTGCACCCTCACACACACTGCACCCTCACACACACACTCTGCACCCTCACACACTCTCTGCACCCTCACACACACACATTCTGCACCCTCACACACACTGCACCCTCACACACACACTCTGCACCCTCACACACACACACACTCTGCACCCTCACACACACACACTCTGCACCCTCACACACACTGCACCCTCACACACACACTCTGCACCCTCACACACACACTCTGCACCCTCACACACAAACACACTCTGCACCCTCACACACACACACACTCTGCACCCTCACACAATTACACTCTACTGAATACAACATACACTCCACACAATACCACTCAGTGCCACATAATTATATGCTACATAATTACAATGCAACATACACTCCACACAATACCACTCAGTGCCACATAATTATATGCTACATAATTACAATGCAACATACACTCCAAACAATACCACTCAGTGCCACATAATTACATGCCACATAATTACACTGCACTCAATGCAACATACACTCCAAATACCACTCAGTGCCACATAGTTACACGCCACATAATTACACTCTATCTATCATCACCACAGCATCACTCAGCACCACCACAGCATCCCTCAGGGGCACCACAACATCACTATGGGATACCACAGCATCACTGAACGCCACAGCAATACTCGACCCAACCACAACATCACTGGGCACCACCACAGCATCAATCTGTGCAACCATTCAACAACTGGTGCAAATATGTCCTCTCAATGTTTCAAGCTTTATTACAAATGTCACAAAAAGAGGTTATTTCACTTCTGTTCTTGGATTTTCGTCACAATAAAATACACTGAACATAATCTTCACAAAAGTTATTTACAAAAGTTTAAGCTATTGCCATTATAAATTACAATAACTTGTATTTAACTATTAATTATTAAAAAGAAATAATAGCAATTATTTGTAATATCAATACATATAAGTCCAGTAAATACAACACATATTGCATTACAAATGCTATAGGTGTCACATTTGCGAAAGTTAAAAGTATTGGCATTGTAAATGACAAAACTATTAATTTCGCGATTTTCAAAACCAACACATAAATAAAAAATGTGTCATTTACAATACCAATAGCTCAAACTTTCCTAATGCAAGACCTATTGCATTGCAAATTAGTTGTCATCTGCGTTTCCATGGGGTGGGTGTTAACCTGTTGAGCCCCCGAGCAATGAACTGCTACTGGGGGTTTAAACAGGGCTGGAATGAACGGAGAACTGTAGATGCTTCCAGCTGCTGCTTTCCTGCTTCCTCAGTGAACTAACTGGGGTAGGGAGCTCCTTTGCCGCACTGTATACCTGCTGCAAAGGGTTGGAAAATAAAGTAGGGCTCTAGGTGAGAAATGCGAAAGTGAGCAAAGCTCTGTTCGCCTAGATTTGAAGTGGCAGTGCGCTCTCTGATGACAGCTGTCTGGGGTGAGAACAGGGGGTCCCATGGAATTACTAAACTGCGCCGGGCACACCTTTTAAAAAGTGCGCCCAGCGCAACAAAGGAACATTCACTTCATTTTTTTTTTTTTTTTAAATATATTTTTATTGCAGGAATTAGCCAAAGTTACATGTCAGATCAGCAACACATTTGCAGGAATAAAAGGGTAGATATATCCGATCCCCCGTGAGAAAACATCATGGATACACAGCCATTCAGCCCACAACCCAAGGGTCGGGCGGCGTCTTCTTACATAGAACACAGGTGGGGATCTGGTAGAACGTCAAAGCTGATCCGGATAATCCCACGGGCTTCATCTGCTTTTCTAGATCAACCTAACAGAAGAAACTCCCCCCCAACAGTCTCTTGATTCAACTCCCTCCCCTCACCCAACCCCGCCATCAGTGTGTAAAGGTATGTGTAGAAAGAGCTTATGGGAAAAACCCCAGATGACTGTATCGAGATCCGTGTCGTGGACATCTAACGGGACTCAGGTTGTGCTGCATCATCACTCTCAGAATCGCTGGAAGCGCAGTAATCTCTAAGGGCCTGCACTATTGTCTCCCATTCCAGTGCTGATTCTAGTGCCCTCTCGTTGTGCTGCCGCCCCGCCAGTTGGTATCGCAGAGTGCTCTCCCCCGCAGCCCACTTCAGAAGTTCGTTGTGCCATTTAGCTCCCGTCGGACCAACTCTTGCCTTCCAATTCCTGGTTATCTCCCGTTTAGCGAGGACGAGCCCCAAATCAATAAATTTGCTCGAAATTTTATTTTTAGGGGTATGCGGGAACCAGTGTAAGAGCCCCACCGCCGCGTCGACCGACAAAGTTCTCCCCGTGATCCTATTTAGGGTATCCTCGACCAAAAGCCAGTATGAGGACAGCGCCGGGCAGGACCACAACATATGAATGAGGTCTGCCTCAGGCGCTCGGCATCTGGGGCAATCCGCTGAATCCGTGGCGAAGTATTGCTGAATCCTCGCCGGGGTCAAGTAAGCCCTGTGGCGTATGTAAAAATGAACCAATTGAAACCGGGCATGGCGTGCTCCCTTCCAGGCTCTGCGCATGAGTTGTGACCAGGTCGTCTCCGGTATCTCTTTCCCTATGTCAGCCTCCCAGCGATTCCGCAGTGTGGTGAGGGGGGGTAAGCCCTCGTTTATCAATCTGTTATACAGGCACGTGACTGCCTTGACCGTCCCCGCGGACATACTGGCACACCGGAGATGTAGGCGGTTCCTCTAGCCCACTTTTCCAGTACGTCTGAATCGCTCTAACCAGAGCCGTGTGCAGGAGGAAGTCGCCTCGGGGAACTTCGAAACGGTCTAGAATCTCCTGGAAGGGCAGCAACACCCCGTCTTCATAAAGGTCCCCCACCAATTGTAATCCTGCGTCTTCCCGCTGACCTAGGCGCGACCAATCTCCTCCGTGAGGCAGGGCCGTCAGCATCCCCAGCGGTATTTCTGGTGCATACGGAAGCCTCCGCTGTCCCCGGGCGTGGGCGCGATTCCAGCACAATCTAATAGTCTTTTCTTCGAGCGTCAGGTCCTGCAGGGCCAGACGCTGGCGCAGAGCGATGAAGGAAAGAACATGCCTAGGCATTCCCGTACCCCTCCCAACCTCCGGGCCACGAAACTCCCTTGCGATTTCCTGGGTGAAGGTCTGCAATTGAGCTGCCAGATAATATTTCTCAAAATCTGGCACCGCAAGGCCTCCTTCTGACTTTGGTCTCATCAGCGTCTTGAGAGCCACTCTCCGGCGGCCCGATCCCCAGAGGAACCCCACCACCATAGACCGCAATAGCCGAAAGGTGGCCGGCGGGATCCAAATCGGAAGCGCTCGAAAGTAGTATAGCAACCGGGGGAGTGCCACCATTTTCAATAGTGCAATCCGCCCCGCCACCGAAAGCGGCAGGGTAGCCCAAAATTCCATACTACCACGCAATGCGCGAGTACAGCGGGCTATATTGCCGTCCAGGAGGTCGGTGGGGTCATGGTATACGTATACCCCCAGGTACTTGAGGCAGCTAGGTTCCCACCTGATCTCTCTGCTGGTGTCGGGTCTGGGCGTTCCCCTGCGCACCGGGAACAGACAAGTCTTGGCCCAATTCACCCGAAGACCCGAGACCTCCCCGAAAGACGTCAGTGCCTCAGCAGCCCCATTCAAAGCGGCATTCGAATCCTCGAGGAAGAGCAGCAGGTCATCAGCATATAGCGAGATATAATGCTGGCCAGATAAGGTCCGCAAACCGCCGAAAGAAACTCCGGACCGGATTGACAGCGCCAGTGGCTCCACCGCTAACGCGAAGAGCAAAGGGGACAGCGAGCATCCCTGCCTCGTGCCTCGTTCCACTGGATATCGTTGGGAGATCAACGGGCCTGCTCTCACCCTGGCCGACGCCGAGGCATAAAGCACCGTGGTCCACCTGACAAAGCCCTCCCCTAGACCAAAGCGCAGCAACACTCTGCGCAAGTAATCCCATTCCAAACTATCGAAGGCCTTTTCTAGATCGACCGAAAGGACCATCGGGCACAGGGCCTCCGTGTGCGGTTCCCCTAACAAGCGAAACAACCTGCGAATATTCATGGTCGTGTTACGTTTGGGTATGAATCCTGCCTGGTCCTCGTGCACTAAAGAGCACATGTGTCCTAGCAGCCTCGATGCCAATATGCTGCTTAGGATTTTATAATCGACCGTCAACATTGATAACGGTCGATAAGACGCCAGGTCAGCTGACTCTCTACCAGGTTTGAGGAGGGGAACTACTAAGGCCTCACACATCGAGCCGGGGAGACGTCCCAAACGCTTTGCCTCTCTGTAGACAATCAACAGTCGGGGCGCCAATAGGTCTACGTAGGTGGAGTAGAATTCGACCGGGAGTCCGTCAAGGCCCAGGGTCTTATTCCTCGCCATCCCCTTAATGGCGCTACGGATTTCCCCCAGTTCGATGTCGGAGCCCAGGGCCTTCGCCACATCGGGCTCCAGCGCCGGCATCTCCAAGGGTTGCAAATACTCATCAATCAGGGCGGGGTCCCTGGTCGGGTTACTGCGATATAGCCGTTCGTAGTAGCGCTGGTAACAGCCTAATATCTCCGGTTGGGTGTGCACCTCAAGCCCCTCCGCTGTGCGCATGGACGTCGTCAGAGAGGTCCGGCGCGTGGGATTGGCCAACCATGCTAACAACGCTCCCGACTTATCCCCCTCCGTGAGCGACCTAGTGGTGTAGGCCTTATAATCGAAGCAGCGCAGTCTTTCGACTTCCGCCGCCACCGCCTCCCTCGCCGCAGCCGTACGCTCCTGGAGTTCAGGATGGCCGGGGCGGCGAAGTTCCATCTCGCGGAGCTTCCGGTCAGCCGTGGCCAGGTCATCGAGGATGACACGTCGCATACCCACCTTCTTAGAAATACAATAGCCCCTGATCACTACCTTAAACGCGTCCCATTCTGACGCTCTCGATCCAGCGGTGCCCCCATTGGTCGCAAAATAATCAGAAATTTTGTCCTCCAGGTCCGTCCTAAAGACTATGTCCTCTAAGATCTCCGGGCGCAATTTCCAGGTGGGCACACTAGGGGTCCCGGGAAACCAACGGAAGTCCGCCAAGAGGGTGTTGTGGTCCGAGATGGTCCTAGTCAAATATTCAGAGCGCACCGCTGCGGACACCAGCTCCGCCGATCCCAGAAACCCATCCAGCCGCACGTGCAATTCGTGTAGGCCAGAAAAGTAGGAATAGTCTCTAGAGTCGGGGTGCTGCGCTCGCCAGATATCCGTGAGCCCCCAGTGCGTCTGCCATTCCTTTCTCCCTTTAGCCACTCGCCGGACTGGAGAGTCCGGGAGGGGGGGCTGTGAGCGGTCGGCCTCCACGTCCACTACTGAGTTAAAATCACCACCTAGTAAGAGGATTCCCGAGAGAAAATGGGCCAATGAGCCCGATAACCCGGAGAGGAAGGCAAGCTGGTCCACATTAGGTGCATAAACACAACAAATATTCAGGTCCCTACCCCCCAATGTGCCGGAGATAGCTACATAGCGACCCTCTGGATCCACCACCGATTTTGTAACCAGCGGGGGAACCCCAGCCCTTATCCATATTAGCGCCCCCCTCGCGTAAGCTGAGTATGAAGTGCAGTAGACCTGCCCTCTCCATCTGCGTTGCTGCGCCGCCCCTTCCGCCTTGGTGAGATGTGTCTCCTGCAGCAGCGCTATCTGCACCCCTCTACGCACTAGATAAGCATGAACCTTGTGTCGTCTGGACATAGTGTGAAGCCCCCGTACATTCCAAGTGATGCATTTTACATTAGCGATCTCAGCCATTGTCCCACATTGTCTGTCCCGGGCTTTCCCACCAACGCTCAAACAAAAAACAAGCTACAGTCAAGTCAACACTGATGGCGGCCCCCTTCCCCAACAAAAACCCAACACCCGTCTGAAACAAACCCCACCCCACCCACCCCAGAACAGGACCCAAATAGCACCATCTAGTTCCCATCCACACCGTGTCCCCAGCAACCCCCGATCCCCGACTAATCCTGCGGTCGCCACCGCAGGGAAGCCTTAAGGGCTAGGTGCAGGCCGGGCGCCAGTAATGGGCCTTCGAGTCTCGGATTACCGAGACTAATTCGAGCCCTGAGGCAAAAAGCGTCAGCCCGATCGGGGCCCCCCAACCCCATCAGCGGATCATGGCATTAATCGCATCCTCCACAACCCCCGCCCAAATGGAATTAGCTCACCCAGTCATCCCTGCCCGTCTAGCATGCCCTCAGCCGAGTCTGCAGTAACCACTGGCAAGTGAACACTATCGGTCTCTGACTCCTCTGTGTCCGTCTGAGCCCCCTCGCCGCCGGGTTCTGATTCTTCAACAATGGGGCCTCCTTGTGAACCAGACAGATTAGAAACCATTTTCAGTACTCCACGCCGCTCCGCCATAGTCTCCACAGTCGAAGGCTTGCCTGGTTTGCCGCGGCGGCTTCGGAGTCTCTTGGAACGACGTTGTTGTCCGGGCTCCGTAGTCAACTGGGATGAGGAGCCGAAACCATCTTTGCCAGCCCTATATAGTTCGAGCCAATTACAGACTTCCTCCGGGGTATCAAAGAACTGGGTCTTATCGTCAAGGATAATACGGAGCCTTGCTGGGAAGAGGAGCGAGTACTGGATACCCTCGCTCCGGAGCTCTCGCTTGACCGCCAGGAAAGAGGTCCATTTTCGTTGGGTCTCATACGTATAGTCCGGGAAAATGTTCACCTGGCTATTCTCTACCTGATAAGGGCCATTGTGCCTGGCAGCGTTGAGGAGCAGGTCCCTGTCCCGAAAATGCAATAAACGCGCCACCACCGGGCGTGGGGAGCGACCTTGTTGCGGCGGCCTCGCCGGCACTCTATGTGCTCGTTCCAGGGTATAGAAGGAGGACAGACCCTCTGGAGCCACCGTGTCCCGGAGCCAAGCTTCTAGGTAGGCCACCATGTCGCCATCTTCGATCTTTTCCGGCAGGCCCACCACCCGAATATTGTTCTGTCTGTTACGCCCTTCGGCGTCTTCCGCCCGTTTCTCCAAGGCATCGATCCGGGACAGGGCATCCCTCATCGTCGCGGCCAGAGTCTTCTGTGCTGGCTCCAGAACCTTCACTGAGCTCTCTACCTCCTTAACTCTGTCCGAGAGCTTGCCGTGGTCCGCCCTGAGGAGGCCCAAACTGGGCGATGTCTTGCTGCAGGGCTGATCGCGTGTTTGCGATCGCCTCCAGGACCCGGTCGAATTGTTGTTGTAGGTGGGGACCACCAGAGCTCTCCGGGTCAATTCGATCGTCCTTGTCCGGCGCCTCCGTGTCCGAGGCGGCCGGGGTGGTCCCTTTGGGCCCCCTTGGCTTCCCCATGGCGGATGAGTCTCGTGGGGGAAAGTTCGGCCGAGTCACTACCAAGTGTGGGCGTCGACTATGGTTCTCCTGGTACGTGGTCGTTTTGAAGAGGGCCTTCGATCGTCTTCGCAAAGGCCTACCACTCCTCCGATTCTTCGGGACGTGCCACCGCTGTGTCCCCGGAGGCCAACGAGGGGGAGGTGGGGGCGATCGGCGCCAATCTGGGTAGGCCCGTCGAGTCGAGGGAGACCTCGAGTGAGAGTCACCAGTGCTGCCGGAGACTCTATGGCGCCAGGTCGCCGTGCTGCCCATAAAGTTCTCAGCGAGTCCAGGTACGCAGTGGGAGGCAGCCGGGCGTTTCGCTCAGGGCCTCCGGCCGTTCATGACCAGCCTGCGCCGAAAAATTCGACTAACAATCCATTCAGGGATGGCCACGGTGCCCAGACACTTCCAAACCATCAGCCGGACGGTCGCTTCTCGGAAAGACAAAATGTGGAGAAGATGCATGTAGATCTGCTAGGCGTCCACGGGTCCGGGGTCTCGGCAAAGCCATCGAGAGGGTCCGATCGCCATCTTGGGCTCCGCTCCGTTGTCCTCGCAACTTCGCTTTTTCGCCGGAACAACTGGTTTCCGAGTGTCTCCGGGTGTCTCAGCAGGTCCACTCCAACCCGATCTACGGTTTGTGGGGGTCGGGGTGCCCCACGGTTCCTGATCTGCAGGATAAAAGCGGGCTCAGTCCCGGAGCCGAGCTCTCAGGCGACCATCGCCGTCCAAGCCACGCCCCGGAACATTCACTTCATGTATAATATGGCCCCTATTGCTCAAAGCTTCCGTGTCTGAGTACCCGTCGCACAACTGCAGATGTCCGGTGTAGTGCTGTGACGCAAGGCAGATCACAGAAGGAGCTACATGTTCAGACCTCTCCTGCGGGCATGGGACTTTACCAACGTGCAGTTCATAGTTATACTTGACTGCCTTCAGAAGAGCAGGGCCTGGAGCATGGCGCCTGGTAGCATGCTGTGGTGCTGCACTCCCACAAGAGGGTGCACGAGAGCCTGGCACACTGCCCGAACAGGGTGCCACCTCTGCTCCATGCCCTTGGGTCAGTGTTCTTCACGGCCTGCTTCCTTTGCAGCCCGTTCTAAGGGGCCATCTTGTGCTTTGGACACACACCCCTCTTGCTCGAACAGTGGTAGAGCATGTAGGACCCGCTGGTTTCAACCCATTATTTAATGGGTGAAGGCTGGTGGATAAGGCAACAACAGTAAGTTGGCTCATCACTCCCTTTCTAGGCTCTGTTTCGTGGTATTTGGCTGTTGGTATGCACCTGAGCATATTGTATAATGCTATTAAAACAGAGACTTTTTAGGTCGATCCTGAGCAGCGCATGTGCTGCTCTTCGAAGCACGCTGTATTCAGGTATGGACTTGCTAAGATAAGCTTGCAGTTTTGTCCTATCGCTGAAAGTTGGTAGGTTGGGGAAGAAGTGTCTGGGGCATCCTTTAAACAAGCATTTGCAATGCAATAGGTCTCACTTTTGCGAAAGTTTAAGCTATTAGCATTGTAAATGACAATGCCTTTTATTTATGTTTTAAAAGCAAAAACATAAATAAAAGGCATTGCCATTTACAATGCCAATAGCTCTAACTTTAATAATGCGAGACCTATTGCATTGCAAATGCTGTTATTTTTAGCTCTGTCCTTTGAAACCGCATAAGCTGTATCACAAGACTTTTGGGTTTTTTCCTCCAAAATTCACTCATAGTATAGACCGCTTTTGGTCAGTGGGCTTAACTTAATGGGATGCTTCATTGTCATTCACATCTTGCTTCCACCCACCACATCCTACAGGGCGGAGCAATGCGTTGGCCTACTTTAACGATAAATTTCATTTGAATTGAGTGACTGACAGTCTGTGAACATTTTTCAGACTGGCCTAAAGATAGTTCCTTTCTCTTCACTGAAAAAACGAATTTAAAGTGTACTTTTTATTTAATTTATTTGTATTAAGTTTAAAAACTGAGTATTTATTCTGTCAGCATTAAGGGTATCCGTTTTTTTGTGTGATTTATTTTAAATGACTTTTTAAAAAGTTGGTGTAGTAAAGTGACAGATCGACTGAGTACTGCCTGCCATTGAGTGCTTGGGTTGGCGATGCTTTATTCCTATCTTCTTTACAAATATTAATAAAATGATACGCACACAGAAATTGTAGTTAGTAAAAAAAAATCTAAAATAAAAATCATTCAGTAAACACCACACTAATGATCGTTTTTTAAATTTAGTTTTTTATTGCAAGCATACTGAAAGCACATTTAGGTGGTGGTGAGTTTTGTTTTTTCTTTTTTTTGCCATATGCATGCAATACAAATGCAAATAATGTAACCATGGCTCCAGCCTGCCAAGGTCCAGTCTATTTGATTTGCCAATGCTTGTTTTCCAAATGCATTTGAGCTGGTGCTTATGTCACACGTGGGACTTAAAAATGTCTTTATCCCTTTCCAAGCACACATAACCATTTTCATACATGCTAATAGGAAAGCCCCAGTTTGGGGAATTTGTAAGGAACGCTCAGTATAAATACCTGTAATGTCCCCATTAGTATCTGTTTGAATGTTAAAAATGCTGAAACCCACCAAAAAGGGAAGAATGGGTATAGCTATAAATCGTGCAACGGGTGTAGTGGCCCAGAGTTGTGAAGAGCTAACTGGCCCCTTTACCCTCAATGTATGAATGTTTTTACTACCCAGAAAGGCAAGAAGAGATCCCAGTTGCCATATCTGTATTGGGGCCCCCTGGCATCCTTGCCACTGGAAGACACATAATCCAAACACAAATGTCAGACACAAGGGGAAACCCAAGAGGGGGAAACCAAGAGTGGCTCACCAGATGTAAAGTTGCAAGCATTTCTTACCCCCTTCAACCTCTGGCCTTCCAATTACAGTACCTGCTATCCCGCTTGACCAAACTACACACCCAAAGGGTTTGTGCTGCTGTAGCTTGAAGGAACCTAGTCAGCCATCCAGATCTTTTTTCCTTGTTTCTTATTGACTGGAAAAACTACAAAGTTGTATGGCTGGTAGGGCTTGCTCTCATTTCAGGCAGAGTCTAGTATTCCGCAGTAGATTTTTTATTACTTTTCACTACGCATGAACAGACAATACTGTGTCTTGCCAGGGCTTTTTAGAAGCCATAAGATGAGTGTTGAAGTACTAATGTACCTACGAAATAAAGCGAATCAAAGGGTTGTGCAGAGGTCTTCCTTTATTTTAACAACCCCACGAGTACCTCAGTTGGCAGCACAACACTTCCAAAAAGAGTCCCCCCTAATATTCCAGCCCCCAAATAAATAGAACTATGAATGTTAAGCATCGTAAATTTTATACAGTAAATAATACAACTAGCAATGCAAAACATATGCTACACAATCCCCCTTTTTAATGAAAAAATATAAATAATTGAAAAAATAGATACAATGTAGACGTAACTAATCACAATTGAACATTTTTTTAGGTTTCTTCAACTTTCTCCCAAAGATCTTCTCCCTTCAACCTCATTGTAGAAATCATTCTTCCTCCCCACTTAGGCATGGAAAGTATTATCCTGTGCTGTGTTATGAGAAATAGGTCCTTTATCCCAATTTGGCTCTCAAATATTTCCAGAACTTCCATTTGGCAAGGGCCAAATTCCAATGCTTGTGAACTCAGAATCCTACTGATCATCATAGGTTATACAACAGGATCAATCCACCAATAATCACTAGAAGTTATTAACTCTCTTCTCAGCACTCACTTGTCTTCATATTTCCTATTTTCTCTAATGCAAGGCGACTTAAGTGCCAAACATCAACATCTTCCAGCTGGACAGTGGTCTTCATCACTTTAACAATCCTCTTGTGTTCACTACATTTAGCAACTTTCCTGGCACTTTTCACGGGCACCCACTTGGAACTTCACCTGTCTTACTTCATTTGTAGAATCATAATGCACCTTGTTTTTTCTTTTGGATTCTGTAATGCACGGTCTCACTTCATTGGCATCCCATTTGACCATCACATTCACCCTCATCCTTCTATGATTAATCTTTGAGCAAGATACTCTCTCTCTCATCAATGGAAAGGGAGTTTTACCTAAAGAACAAAGCAAGTCACTTTAAGTGCCCATACCATCTTCCCTGACTCATCATCCCAACACCCATTACTCTTATTTGATAGCTGTAAAATATGTTTAATAATCATATTAACCTTTTTACAACACATTTCCCACTAGGATGATAAAGGACGGAATACCTCTGGCTCCTTCAAAACAAAAACTAGTCCTTTCACCAGATTTAAGCTGCACAATATTACCAATCAGAATGGTTGCACAAAATCATTTTCTCCACACATCAAGAAATGTAATTACAGTTCTAGTGTCCACCTTATCAACAATACTCAATTCAAACCACCATGAAAACATGGCTACTAAACTTTAATAATTTTAAAACTGCCATCCGGCCAAATTATTGTGGGTCCATAATATCCAAAGTTACATCCTCCCATGGCAAATTTGAGAAACCTTATAAAACTCAGTGGTGGATTAAACATTGTCTGTGTTTTATCCACTGTTTTACACTAAGCACATCATTTCACAATTGTCTCTGTATCCATATACACTTTGGGCCACCAATATAAATCCTTCACCCGCCACTTAGTTTGGGAGATACCTTAATGCCCATCATGAAAAATGTGAATATTTTTTTCCCGCAAACCTTTTGGGAGGAATGACATTCTCACCTCTTAAAACAAATGAATGGCACAGCCAATTCATTTCTGACCTCCTGAAATCCACTCAAATTGTCATCAAGACCCTTATTATCTTCCTTACCCCAACCATTCACATCCTTACCTTTTACTTCCAACAACGCAGTATATTTATCCTCAGTTTCCAACCAATAATTTCTGTCAAAACTGCCACCTAGGGCATTCATCTGCAAAATACTAGAAACCGAATATTCATTCCACGGATCCTTATCAGACTCTGTAAGTGGCAACGTCATGTAACTTAAAAAATCTACACTAAAGTTCTTTGCACCTGGAATATATTGAACATTGTATCTAAAATCCTGCAAATGGATGGATAATCAAGCTTTCCTAGATGATCCTCTAAAAAGGCCATCTGTAGTCAATAACTTTGTTAATGGTTTATGGTCACAGTAAATTTTCGACCCCACAAAATCTTCCAAGACACCACTGTTTCTCACTTTATTACAGAGTATTTCTCCTTAGTAAGGGTGAGCGAACAAGACACAAATGCTGTGATAATTTCATTGTCAAACTCATCAATTTGGGAAAAAACACCACCCAATCCATTCCTACTAGCATCAGTAGTAAAATTAGTGCTGCAAGCAGGATCAAACCC
Organism: Lissotriton vulgaris; assembly: GCF_964263255.1. Taxonomy (NCBI): domain Eukaryota; kingdom Metazoa; phylum Chordata; class Amphibia; order Caudata; family Salamandridae; genus Lissotriton; species Lissotriton vulgaris. The sequence continues at coordinate 1,129,777,883 of NC_141691.1, forward strand.
TTGTAAATTAGGTTATTTACTGATGGGTTACTTGATATTATTGAAGGACTGTTTACGTTCGTTGAACCACGCAAAACTAACTTTGTGTTTTAGCAACATTCTTATAGCCTGTTCTTTTTTACTAATTTGTCCACAAACTTAGAATAAAACGCACCCAAACCCAAACATGATCTAAGATCGATCTTGGTTTTGGGCGAGGGTGCATTGACAATGGCATTTACAAGTTTCTCCTTTGGTCTCATGCCGCGTCACTAATTTTATGACCTAAGTATGTGACCTTCTTTGCAGCAGACTTACATTTTGTAAGCTCTGTTATCAACCCTTTTTCTTGTAACACACTCAAGTCCTTTCTCAACATTACATTGTAATCTTTTTTGTTGTGTCCTACGACAAAGATGCCATCTTGAAAGAACACTATTGTCAGGCATATCATCAAATAGTTCTGTCACAAGTCTCAGGGAAACTGAAGCTGCAGAAACTAGAACAAAGGGAATATGACAGAACTAGAGCCAACCAAAAGGAGTACATAATGCTGTGGAATGTCGATTGGATGGACGCAAGGAAATGTGGTGATATGCTGAAACTCTGAGAAAGCATCTCTTCAACTCTTGGTAATAGAAATTGGTCCACCACAATATTGCCATTCGAGCATCTATGGTCCCCACAAAAACTAATTTTTCCATTGGTCTGCCTTGCGACGACCACTGTGGAATTCCGTTCTAATGCCTTGATAGGCTGAATAATGCCAGCATCTTGCAATTTTGTAAGCTCTATTTTAACTTCATCCCTCACAATGATAGGAACATTACAAGCCTCGAATATTTTAGGGTTGGCTGAGGCTTTACCTCAAATTTGGTAAATAAACCCCTTGAGCTTTCCAGCATTCCCATTTCAGTCAAAACCCAGTGTCTTCACCATCTCACACAACTAAAACTTCCTCAGGCCTGTTGGAATCCCAGACAATGTGTAACACCATATGGTCCTTACAACCCAAAACAGAAGGGCCATCAGCTGCCACATACTGCTTCCAAGTGGTGCGTCTATTGAATTTGAATACCAAAAGTCTAAATACAATGTATCATTTTTTTATCTGTAAAACTGAGTTCACATCAGTAGGTTCTAAATGACAACCAAAAACACTCTCAAAGTTTTTTCCCCCACACAGAACATGAAATATTAGTAAAAGGAGACACTGAATTTGCAGAAACCCGTAACAGGAACCCCTCCATATGTAATTCATTACACATAAAGGTTTATTGCTATCATTCTCATTAATGTTCAAAATAACTTGTTTTTCTTTTTTTACTGCGATCCATATGTAAACAAGCATTAGACATTTTTATCCGACTCATTTCCTGACAAATCCAAACCATTTTCTGTAAGGCAAGCCACTCTATTTTTCTTTTACTTTTCTTTGTGCATACTCCTATAAAGTGACCAATAATCCCATATTCTAAACATTTGGCAGCTTTAACATGATGTGTAATAAATCTGGCAGTATGCAAGATGTTACAACAATGAGAGCACACTAGGCTGGTAACTTTTTCGTGAATGCTATTTAACTCTTTACGCGGTTTCTTCTTAATGTTCTCACGATCTTCAACTTTTCTCAAATCCAAGTTTTTCCCTCTTTTCCTTTCAGTAATCTTAGAAACCGAAAGTCTATCACCATGTGATATAGTATCCCTGGCACATCTCTGACAATTCTGACTTATTCCGTCAAATTAGAATCCCCTTCAAGTCACAATCTATCATGTATACCTGTGCTTCTTGAATACATAACAATTTGATCACAAATTAACTTGTGCAAAATCCCAAATCTGCAGTTGCTGCCAAATTCTTAAGTGAAGATGCATAATCCCTGATAGATTTATCGTGTCCCTGTTTTGTTCAAAAGCGTATTTCGCAGTAAAGTTCTTGAGTTAATGTTATGTAATAAATGACTTGAAGAGTAATTTCATGGAATGTTAAAGGTTTAGGTTCCCCTATAAAGCGTCAAAATGTTCTTTCTCATCTTTCCTCTTTCAAAGCAGACATTTTTTTGTTACAGGAAATCCATATTGTCGATAAAGAAATTGTTAAGCTAAAACGTCAATGGGTGGGTCAGGTCTTTGCTTCTCCGGGATCAGGAAAACGCAATGGGGTGGCTATTTTATGTCATAAACGTCTTAATATACAAATGCTTACTCAAGATGTAGATTGTGATGGCAGATGGGTTTCTGTCTCTCTACTGATTGATAAGATTCCAATAACTATTGTTAATCTGTATGCACCTTCCACACCTGACAAATCTTTTTGGCCAGGAGTATTATCTAAATTGATGACATACTCGGACGATTATTTGATCATGGGTGGTAATTGCAATATGATTTTTGACCCTATACTTGACAGACAATCTAAAACCAAATGTATACCTTACCACATGCATTCTCAATTTACATCAACCCTTTCTCAAAGACCTCTTGTGGATGTTTAGAGATTATGTAATCCTAATCTTCAGGAATATACTTTTTTCTCTCCTGCCCATTTTTCTCAATCTAGGTTAGATTATATTTTCTATTTCTAATAAACTCGCTCAGAGGGTTGTCAGTTCTGATATAGGATATATTTTGATCTATGACCATGCTCCACTCACCTTAGATTTAGAATTTCTTCCTCCTCTTCAGGGAACTCGGCAATGGAGATTTAACAACGTCCTTCTTTCAGACTCACATTTCGCATGCTCCTTTGAACATTTTGCTCATACTTTTTTTTAAGGATAATGAAACTCCCGGGATTTCGCCTCAAATTGTTTGAGACCCTTTTAAAGCCACCTCTAGAGACTTAGGGCCAGATGTAGGTAAAAAAAAAAATCTGACTCTTAAATACCGACTCATACCGAATCGGTATTTCAGAATCGTAAAACGGGATGTAGGTAAAAAATAGGTACAATTTACCGATACGGTATCACTCTGAATTCAAAATCGGTATTTTCCGAATCGGTAAATACCGATTCGCTAAAACCCATTCATTCCTATGGTCCTCCTGGGCCATAGGAATGAATGGGTTTTACCGAATCGGTATTTACCGAATCGGGATTTTGAAAATAACAAACATGTGAGCCTGTGAACCAATCAGGAACACTCCCCACACCCCACAACAAAGGTACAGAGGAACCAACCAATCAGAATCAAGCACCCCTCCCTAGTACCTGGGAGTGGCCACACCCATGCAGGTGCAGACCAACTGAACAGTTTGGAGAGTAGGAGGAAAGACAGAGGAGCAGGCTTCCCTGAGCATACCTGAGCAGCATAATGGAGACCCAGAATGGCCAGAAGGATGCAGCGGAGCGCAGGAGGAAAATCAAATTCAGCCCTGCAGAACTGAGGAGGTGGTGAAATACCACAGCAAAATTTTTGGAAAACAGTCTCTGCATGTTGCAGTGTCTGTGAAACGCACTACCTGGCTTGACATCCAAGCCAAGGTCAATGCCATTGGGGACACCCACAGGGAAATAGATGACCTCAAAAAAAGGTGGTACGATCTGCGAATCATTACGAAGAAATAAATAGCTGCAAACAGAAAAGAAGCTGCAGCAACAGGTGGAGGAAAAAACAGAGCACCATGACTCACAGACCTTGAGGAGCTCGTGGAATCCACCCTGGAGCCGGAAAGCATCCATGGCATTGGGGACGCTGACAGCTCTGCCAGAGCTGCAAAGAAACAAGGTAAGAAGCATGGACAATAATCCCTACCCATTTCCCTGTCCCCCTTCCCCGCTGTGTATACCTGCATCACACTCCAGAACAGGTTTTACTAATGTCCAGCAATGCATCATGGGAGACGTAGTCATAGGTGGATACATCAATGCAGTCACCATAGAATACAGCAAGGCATGCAACACACTACTTCCAGAAGCAGATGAGGACCAAGCAAATGTGTGATAGTAATGTGATTTAATCATGACACACAGGTGAACTACTCCACTGACACAATGTCCATGTCTGTTCACAGGAGAGTCATCGTGCTGCACAGCAGGGGAAAGGGAGGAGAGGGCACCGACAACAGAGAGGAGGGAGAAGAGAAGGAGCAGGTCCCTGCGCAATTCAGTAATGGAAAACCACAGCGCAGGCAGCCAAGACACCTGAGCGAACAAGCACACTAGAGCCTCAGTCACCTCTGTTGTTTCGGACTCAAGACTCAGAAGCAGCAGCACTTTCCCCCACACCAACATCACTGTCACCTGTGCAGGGAAGGGCAAGGCGGCTTGATGTGCCCCCTCTCCGGATTCTCGAAACATCAGAGGAGGAAGATGAGGGTGACATGCAAACCAATACACCTGTGTCAGACAACGCTGTGCAGCAGCCCACTCCAAGAGCTGTGCGAGCCTGTGTCCGAGGCTGAAGGGCACTGGAGAGAGGTGAAGGCCAGGATAGTGAGGGGGTCATCTGCGGTCTGGAGGCAACCATGGTGAAGGTACAGTGCCTGCAGGCAAAGGCAATGATGGCAGTTCACAGGCAGGTGCGCAGTATGAACAGCAAGATGGCAAACATCGACCAGGGCATAGGGAACATTTCAGACAGCATGCAGTCGCTGGCAAATGGGATGACAGACATGACCCAGTGCATGACTGTCCTGTGCGACAAATTAGATAGGGACCACTTAGAGAGGCGCAGGGATTGTCTGAGTATGCAGCAACAGACCAAAGCATTGAACCACTTTGCCACTGCAATCTCCCTGCTGTGCTGAGGTTCTGTTGCTATGCAGGATGCAATTGTGCACTGTTGCACCGATTTGTCTAGGGGGGTGGGTAGAGTCACCTCTGCCATGGAGCTGATGCTCACGCAACAGGCAGCCACTGCTGGAGTCACAGGTGTGGGTGAAACGGATGAATCCACCAGCAGGAGTGGCTCGAGCACTCCTGTTCCTGAAATGCGTAGGAGCAGCAGGCGACAATCTGCAGAGCCAGGCACCACCGAAAGCCTTGACACCCAGCCTCATCCATCCCACACTGTACTGCGTGGACGCCTTGACACCCAGCCTCGTCCATCCCACACTGTACTGCGTGGACGCAAACGTTAAAAATGCCCTCAACCCACAGGACAGGTCACTGTGGGGTTAATTGTGACCACCCAGTCATGATAATTGACATTGTAATACCATAGTGTGGTATGATTTGAATGCCATAGTGACAATTAAACTACGTACTTCATATAGTAAGACTGTCTGGGTCTCATTACTTACTTAGAAATATTGGTGTGTGATCTCTGCCCGTCTGTCTCCCATCTGTTGCTGGTGCTGCTCCTGTTGCATAGGGCTCTGCCTGTTCTGTGTCGTCATCAATGTCCTCATGATGTGTGATCTCCACCTCTGTGCCTTTCTTGGTGGCAAGATTGTGCAACATGGCACAGGTTGCTATCATTTTGCAGCACAGGATTGTGAAGGCAGCGAAACCTGCTCTTGAGGAGTCCAAATGTGCGCTCCACAACGTTGCGAGTAGATCTGTGAGCCACATTGTAATGCCTCTCACTCCTGGTGGATGGGTTGAGGTAGGGGTTGAGCACAAAGGACCGCAGGGCATATGCACTATCGCCTAGGGGGAAAAGAGAGTGCCATTAGTTGTATTATCATGATACATTCATCTACTATGACTGTCAGGGTGTGTCAAAGTCATTTCCCTAGCAGGTATGAATGAATGAATGAATGAATTTGGGATTTGTATAGCGCATGGCTGCCCGGAAGCGTCCCAGCGCTGTGATTGCAGACAAACAACTGAGGATAGAGGCTGAGGGGGAAGGGAAAAGGTTATTGTGGAAAAAGGTGAGTTTTGAGAAGCTTTCGGAATTTCATATGATTAGGTTCAGACCGGAGTTGGATTGGGAGAGAGTTCCAGAGGGTTGCGGCGACCACCGAGAAACGGCGTCCACCAGTACGAGCTCTTTTAGTTCGGTGGACCTTGGCCAGGTTGCCTTGCGCTGATGGTAAGGGTCTGTTCGGGGTGTATGGGTAGAGCATAGATTTCAGCATTGGGCGTCCTTGGTTTTGCATGGCTCAATGAGTGGTACATAGGGACTTGAATTTGACCCTTTCGCGGATCGGCAACCAGTGCAGTGTCTTAAGGGCAGGCTTGGCTGAAACTCTACGGGGGGTGCCAGTGAGTATCCGTGCAGCGGCATTTTGTGTTCGCTGCAGGACATTGAGCGTGGCTTCAGGGGCACCCAAAAAAAGGGCATTGCAATAGTCTAATCTTGATAATATTAGACCTTGCATGAGCATTTTTTGGGAGGTTGCGGGGAGTAGTGGAAGAATCTTCCTGGTAGATCGGAGAAGACCAACACAGGTGCCGGCTGTTTTTTTGGCTTGTGTTGTCATGGAAAGATTCTGTTCCAGCCAGAAGCCTAGACTTTTGATTTCAGTTTTAGGCTGGGGGATGGGTCCTAGGCATGAAGGCCACATAGCAATGGGGAGGGATGGTGGTTGGTGTCCCAGGAGCATAAGCTCGGTCTTTGAGCCATTGAGCTTGAGCCTTGAGTTAGACATCCAGGCATGTATACCTTCTAGGCAGTCATGGAGGTTTTTGATTTTTTCTTCCTCGAGTGAAAATGATACGATCATTTGGGTGTCGTCAGCGTAGGTGACGGCTTTTATCCCAAATGGGGTGACCACATCCTCCAGGGGGGCCATATATGTATTAAACAGTGTAGGGCTCAGTGAAGAGCCCTGGGGGACCCCACACTGGAGGGAAAGGATATCTGAACGGACGTTCCCTTCACAAACCTGGAAGGTACGGTTTTCTAAGAAGGAGGAGAGCCAACATAGTGCCGTGCTTCTCACTCCTAGTTCAGATAGTCGCTGTATTAGGATCTTGTGGTCCACCGTATCAAATGCAGCGCTTAGATCCAGGAGGATCCCTGAATCCAAGATGCATCTAGCCTCCTCTACCACTTTCAGGAGGGCTGTCTCGGTCCCCTGGCCTGGCCGGAAGCCTGTTTGTGAGGGTCGAAGAAGATTATTGGATTCGAGGAAGGCTGACAATTGCTGGTTAACTGCCTTCTCTGCGATTTTGCTCAAGCCAGGCAGGAGAGAGATCGGTTGAAGGTTGGATAGGTCTGATGGGTCATGTCCTGGTTTTTTCTGTAATGCCTTGACCATGGCATGCTTCCAGCTGGGGGGGACCACTCCTTGGCCCAGCAAGGTATTAATTAGGTTAGTGGCCAGGTGGGATATGGTAGGTCCGACTTGTTTTAAGATTCGAATAGGAGCAGGGTCGTTGGGGGAGCCGCTTTTCCGGTCTGATAGGGCTTTCAAAAAGTCATCGTTAGACAGTTGGTTAAAGCTGTCGAGGGTTGGTCTTGGGGTAGGGGGGAGGAGGGCAGCAGGGGGATTGCTGTCTGATTTGGGCGGGAGTGACTGCAGAATGTTGGTAATCTTGCTTTGGAAGAAGCCCGCTATTTGGTTGCATCTGGCAACTGAGGGTTGTTGAAAAGAGGGGGGGGTGGGTATTTTGCGAAGTTCTTTGACTATTTTGTAAGTCTCTCGGGATGAGCTAGATGCAGCTTTGATTTTTTTGTCAAAGAATGAGGCTTGGGCTGCTTTCCGCGCTGCTTTGTAGATCCTCATTGCAGTTCTATACTCTTCCTTGATAAGGGGGTCCCAGTTATTTCTCCACTTTCTCTCATGGATTTTACAAAGTTTTCGTAGGTTCCTGAGTTCTTGTGAGAACCAAGGCGACTTAAAGGAGTTATTTTTCTTTTTTAGATCTTGTTTCGGGGCGATTATGTCCAGAGTGGACGTGAGCCAGCTGGTAAAGTTTTTATCTGCATTAACCGGGTCAGGGAGTGGCAGGGGAGCGGAGCGAAGGCCTTTTTTACTTGAATTTGCCAGATGAATGGGAGGAGAAAATGGTCAGTCCAAGGGAGAGGGATCGCAGGTCGAACCTCAGTTTTGGGGAGATTGGTGAAGAGAGGGTCCAAAAGATGACCTTTGATGTGCGTAGCCTCTGAGTTAATTAAATGAAGATCGAGTGCTTTTAATTGTGAGGTGAGGTCCACAGCCGTTTTGTCTGTGTTGTCCTCGAAATGTAAATTTAAATCACCTAGCACGATGAAGTTAGGGGACGAGATGCAGGAGGAAGTAGTGGACTCAAGCAGTGAGTTAACAAAATTTCCTGGGGTGCCGGGTGGACGATATATCAGAGTGCCCGTAAATGATTTGTTAGGGGTTATCTGAAGGGAGAAATGGGTGCTTTCGCAATCCTCTATTTCTCCTTCTTGTAACCTACATACAAAGGAGTTTTTGTGGACAATTGCTAGTCCACCTCCTTTTCCCTCCTTTCTGTTTTGATATTGTATAAGGTAGTCCTGGGGGAGCATGTTAACAATGTCCGCTTCGGAGTGAGATGTTAACCAGGTTTCCGTGAGGAATAAAATATCTAGTTTTGAGTCTTCGATCAGCATTTTGATCTCTATGGCGTGTTTAGGGGCTGATCTGCAATTCAGCAGAGCTAGGCTGATACCATTGGAGGACTGGTGGGTGGGTGTCTCTGCAGACTCCTCATGGGGCTTGGGAGATGGTAGGGCTCCAAGGGAGGGAGCTGCCGTGCAGAATTGAAGGAGGTAGTCACGTGAGTGTCTGATCCGGGGGCTGTGAGAAACGGGCATAGTGGATGGCCCTGTGCCCGGCCTGGCCCGGACGGGCCCAGACGGGCTTGCCTTAGGCGCGCCCGCTGCGCTCGTCCGCTGCGCTTGCGTGGAAAGCACATTTGGGGAGAGAGAAAGTGGGCGTGGCCTGACGTGTGGGCGTGGCCTCGCGTTCGAAGCGATGGCGGCCCTGTGAACTTGCCCCCGGTGCAGCGCTCGATCCGCTGACAGTGGGAAGCCTGGGAAGGTGCTCAAGACAGAGGAGAGCTCTGTTTAAGGTGCAGGTGGTTTTAAAAGTTGCTAAACACAAAATACTACAATTTTAAAAAACGAGTGAACAAGCCTCCGGCTTCCGCCTCAGAGGTAAACAATCCTAATGAAAGCGCTATCAATCAGCGCTTCTTATAGGTCTAGAAAGTGGGCGTGGCCTGACGTGTGGGCTTGGCCTCGCGTTCGCAGCGATGGCGGCCCTGGGAACTTGCCCCCGGTGCAGCGCTCGATCCGCTGACAGTGGGAAGCCTGGGAAGGTGCTCAAGACAGAGGAGAGCTCTGTTTAAGGTGCAGGTGGTTTTAAAAGTTGCTAAACAGAAAATACTACAATTTTAAAAAACGAGTGAACAAGCCTCCGGCTTCCGCCTCAGAGGTAAACAATCCTAATGAAAGCGCTATCAATCAGCGTTTCCTATAGGTCTAGAAAGTGGGCGTGGCCTTACGTGTGGGCGTGGCCTCGCGTTCGCAGCGATGACGGCCCTGGGAACTTGCCCCCGGTGCAGCGCTCGATCCGCTGACAGTGGGAAGCCTGGGAAGGTGCTCAAGACAGAGGAGAGCTCTGTTTAAGGTGCAGGTGGTTTTAAAAGTTGCTAAACACAAAATATTACAATTTTAAAAAACGAGTGAACAAGCCTCCGGCTTCCGCCTCAGAGGTAAACAATCTTGTCCCCAAAGTCTCCAGCGACTAGGCGTGTGTATATCCCACTATTCTGGAATATGTACGAGTTAGGGGTACTCCCAGGGAATTTAGCCACAATGTCTGTAATGATGTTGCCAGAGTTGCATATCACCTGCACATTGATGGAGTGCGTTGACTTCCGGTTCCTGTATATGTGTTCTGTGGCTGCAGGTGGGCAGAGTGGGATGTGGGTGCCATCTATGCAGCCTATCACATGAGGGAAGTGTGCCAGTTGATACAAATCAGTCTTGGTCTTTGCAAGTTCCGCAGGTGTGTCAGGGAAAGAAATATAATGCTGCATACTCTGCATCATGGCCTCAAGGAACCTCCTAAAGAAACGGGACAGGCAGCTCTGGGACACCCCACCTACTGCAGCAATCACACTTTGGTAACTCCCAGAGGCAAGCAGGTGTAGGCTACACAGCACCTGCACGTGGGATGGCATGCGCCCTTGGTGTTGGGTGCTCCAGGAGTGGGTGCAGGTCCCTGATCGGGTTCAGGATGGTTTGGGGGTATAGCCTGTACCTTTGAAGTATCTCTGGCTCAGTCAGTCGGAAAAGTGTTATCCTCTGCCTGTACACTTGCTCCTCCCTTATCCATTCCCTCTCTCCTGCTGCCTGTAGCTGTTGCCGCCTTGCTATGACGTAGAAAGCAGCCATTCTGGTTACACTGTTGCATTTTGGGGCCTTATTTTATAGCCTGCACCTGATTACCACCTGTTTTTAATCCATGGTAAATACCGACTCTTAAATACCGAATTTCCTTGAATTCTGTATTTTTCTGGTTTCCTACATCTCCATAGGTATTTTTTCCCATTTCTTATTTACCGATTCGGTAAATAAGAATTCGGTAACTATGGATTCGGTATATTCCGAATCGGAAAAATACCAACTCATATTTTCCGATTCAGTAAAATTTCAGCCGTTACCGACCGGTATTGGGCCACCTACATCTGGCCCTTAATTATTAATTTTGTTTCTCAAAAACGGAAATTAGCTTATAATACATAAAAGAATCTCACATTAAAGATTAAGACACTAGAACATTCCCACTATAAATCCCATTCTGCTACTACCCTGAATGATTTACTTCAAGCCAAATTTGAATTTAATCGAATAGCTACTGACAATGCTAACTCTTTCCTACTCCAGGCTAGTGCGAAATATTATGGGGGTCAGAATAAATCAGGGAAACTTCTTGCAAATTATCTGAAAATCAAGAAAGAACGTACTGTTATTGATTCTATCCTATCTTCTTCTAACCATATCTTTACAAAAGTGAAGATATTTTTTTAGAATTTACAAAATGTTATCAAACTCTTTATTCCCAAGACGTTCTAGCAGAAACACATGATATCTCTAGCTATTTACCCTCCATTTCCCCTCCTTCACACCCTAATTTAGATTTTTCCTTATTAGAACAGGACATTTAGATCCAGGACATTTCGACTGCTATCTGCTCCATTAAACAAGGTAAAGCTCCAGGCCCTGATGGTTTCACTTTTTAATGTTACTCACATTTCTCCTCTTTCCTTTTACCTAAATTACATCAACTTTTTCTTTATTTCATTTAATCTAATTTGTACTGCGGTTCTTTTCAGGAAGCAGTGATCTGCCTTCTTCCAAAAGAAGGAAAAGATCATAAATTTTGTAAGAACTATCGTCCAATTTCACTGATCAACTTAGATTATAAGGTTTTAGCAAAAGTTTTAGCTCTACGCCTAGAGAATTTTTTTCCACTTTTAATTGGGAAAGAACAATGTGGGTTTATTAAAGGTAGACTTCTATCAGACAATATACGCTTATTTTTTAATGTTATCAGTAAGTTCAAATCATATAAATCCTCTCTAGCAATGATTGCTTTAGACGCAGAAAAAGCATTCAATAGAGTTAATTGGTCCTTTATCTTTGCCACCCTCTCCTGGTTTGGTTTCGGTCCTAAGTTCATTCAATATGTGTCTTTACTTTATTCCTCTTCCAAATCCTCTATTTTAGCTAATGGCCTCTTATCTTCATATTTTCCTCTCAATAGAGGTGTACGACAAGGTTGCCCTCTCTCCCCTTTATTATTTATTCTAGCTTTAGAACCCTTTTGAATAAAGATTCACTCTAACCCCCACATTACTGTTTTTTCTTATGGCAACTCCCAACTTAAAATTTCTGCTTATGCTGATGATATTCTTTTATTCATGTCTTACCATCAAACATCTTTACCTGCTTTCTTATTAGAGGTGGAAAATTTTGCACAGGTTTCAGGGTATGCATTGAATACAGATAAATGTGAAATTCTCCGTGTAAGAAGTTATGTTTCCATGCCGACTTCAGTGCATCTTCCTTTCATTGGAATTCATCTCACATTAAATATCTTGGCTTATTGTTCTCAGATTCGGTTAAGAATGCTATAACTTTGAATTTGGACTCTTTATCTAAAACTCTACTTGATCTTACATCTCTTTGGAACCCCCTATTCTTATCCTGGTGGGGATGTCTGGATTCTATCAAGATGATGCTTGTGCCCATTATATTATTCTAAATATCTAACATACTGGTTAATATCCCTAAACAAATTAATGAAGGGATGGTACGATGGAGGTATCGCTTTGCCTGACATACGTCTGTATTACTGGGCCTCGCAAGTGATGACGGTAAGTATATGGGATATGCTTCACCAGATGACCCGGCGTGTGCTCTAGATAGATATCAGATGGATAGAGCTGGCTACCTTGGGGCGCTCTATACTAGTTCACGAAGAAAGCAGATCATAGGCCCCGCAAAACACACACTGCAGATATGGAGACTGGCTAACTCCCGGTTGGACAGGCAGACTTACCAAAATGACGCCGCTGTGGTATTCACAAAAGCTGGGTATGCTCTGCCATCATCTGGGATTTGACAAATGGGACATGATTGGTATTTCAACGGTAGGCGATATGATTAAGAAGGGTAAGATCCTTTGGTTTGAAGAGTTACAGAAGACTTACTAATTGGCGCCAACCGAGATCTTTCGCTATTTGCTAATGAGGCATGTTTTGATGGCGGCATTCAGCAGCTGTATAGACATACCGGAATCCTCTCTTTTAGAAGATCGTTTGTTAGATGGACTACTGCAAACCAAAGCGGTCTCCCTCACCTACAGGAAGCTTAGCAATAATATGCCAGACTTTCGGACAGCTCAAGGAGAAATGGGAGGGTGATCTGGGGGCCATTGAGGATGAGGATTGGAGGCAGGTGCGGACGTCTCCCAGAGAGGCTGCCATCACACTTAGATACCGCCTTGTTCAACTTCGTGTTTTCCACCGCTCATATATGACTGGACTCATTCTAGCAAGGATAGGGTCTAGGACTGACGATCACTGCTTCAAGGGCTCCGGGCAGCCAGCCACCTTCTCGGAGAGTGAGGATATTCAGCCCTTTCGCAAAAAGCACATCCACCTTACACATACAAAGTAGTTCTCTTCAGTGCTAGGGATTACTTTGGCAAAAAATGATTTGCTTTCATCCAGTGTTTTTTTTAAAGATTGTGGTGAGCCCATCCGTTTCCCTTGAATGTATGACATTACATTGCATACCAATACCACGTGTACCATTACAACATGGGTATTACTACGCGATGTCAATGACGACATGCCATTACATTGCAAAATTTTACCACGACTATGCCTTTACCACGCATACCATTACAACGCAAAGGCATGCCTGGTAAAGCTATACTCATGGTAAAAGTTTGCAAGGTAAGTGACTCTACCCTAAACACTAATATAGTACCCCTGCACAACCATCCCCGACCCCCAGTCCTCTCACTACGATAACACTACACTACCATGCATGACCCCCAACACTACCCTAAACCCTTAAACACTCCCCCATGCATGACCCTCCCCCACCCCTTTCCAGTCCCTACACTGAAACACTACCCTGCACGACCCCCCAACACTACCCTAAAACACTACACTAACACTACAACACTACCCTAAACCCTAAAACAGTACCCCCAGCACGACTCTGCCCCTACCCCCAGTCTGGTCCCTACACTGAAACACTACCCTGCACGACCCCCCCGACACTACCCTAAACCCTAGAACACTGGACTACACAAACACTACAACACTACCCTAAATCTTAAAACACTAACCCCAGCACAACCCTGCCCCTACCCCCTGTCCGGACCCTACACAGAAACACTACCCTGCACGACCCCGTAAACACTACCCTAAACCACTACACTATACTACACAAACACTACAATACTACCCTATACCACTACCCCCAGCACGACCCTGCCCCTAGCCCCAGTCCGGTCCCTACACTGAAACACTACTCTGCACGACCCCCTGACACTACCCTAAAACACTACACAATCATTACAGCACTACTTTGACACTACCCTAAACACAACAAAAGTAACCCCCACCCCAAACGCAATCCCCCATACCTCTCTCTCCTCGTGGCTCCTCTCTCCTGGTTCCTGCTTCACTTTGGCTGAGGGGCGGTGCACGCCGTTGTGAGGAAACAGCTTTAGTTTCCTCACAACGATGTGGATAGCCATTACATCGCATGTGTTGTAAAAGCGCATGCGATGTAATGGTATGCGTAGTAATGGCTATGCGTTATTACATCGCATGCGTTGTAACTCATGCGATGTAATAACATTGTGTGGTAAAAACCACGTAGAAATGGCTGTTTCACGTTTCCCAGCAATAAAGTTTTGCCAAAACCATAACAAAAGACGCTTTGACAATGCCAAAAGGCTAGCAGTCAATGCCAGACCTATTAGCTTGCACAATTCGAGCTTTATTTGTTTTTATTCAGTTGAAGAGCTGCTGAAATTTGTCAAAAATGTGCCCTGTAAAACCTGTTAAAGTACCCCACGTTGGACGGTGTTTCAAAAAGACAGCCATAGCTCGCTAATTTGATTGAGCAGGGAACATGGCCAAGTCTTTTGATTGAGTTATTTTTTTTAACTATAAGCACCCTTGGGTACAAATCTCTCAGGGTGCTGTGGTGCAGCTAATGAACTTTCTTTAGACACTAAGAAAGTGGAAAAACCCAAAGGGTTTTTAGAGAAAGTTAAAGTCCTTCCTTTTCTCAGACATTGGGCCTTTCTTTACACAGCATGCACCTGGGCACGGTAAGTGGGATCTTTGGATTGTATAACGAAGCAGACATTTATCTATTAGTGCCTATTCGTAATTTATGAACATTGCATTGGCTGAGTTTCGGTATATGCCACCTATTCTAACCATTGATTAAAAAAATATATAACTGAACTTTTAAAGTCAAATATTAAATTATAACATGCAAAAACAACCACATTTTTTATCATAGCTCTGTATTCACAGCACATTTATGAAGAATTATATGTAAGTATCAGAACGGTTGTTTAATGGCCACATCACATCGTGGTCTGTTATCCAGACTCAGCTGAACCTCACACACTGTAGTGATCCATACAAGGCACCTTATGTTTCATGTGCTAAAGCTACAATAAAGTATTCTCTGTACACCACGTTGCTGCTAGTTGGTGCTACATCGGTGCTCTATCAATTGTTTTAAAAATAAGATAAAGGTTTGCTTCGTGCAATATATATATGCTACTTTAACATAGCAATTGTCACTTGATGCAATTCATAAAATACATTAGCAAAATCATTAGGTCTGGCTTCTCTGCCAGACTTTTGATTTTTTCCAATGCTTCTTCTATTTGCTGTGGTGTTTGTAAAACGTAATTATTGAGGGCTCTGCAGGGTCCCCACCACAATAAAACATTAACATTGGCTAAATGCAAAAATGTATTTTTGATCTTAAAAAGCACATATTGTACTACTATTTAATCTCACTGAAGTAAACTACTTTGAGACTGGATGTGCTCTTTATGGAGGAGAAAAAACAGTTCACTCATGGTGAAGCAAGCCAATGGCTGAAGTGGGCTGACCCATTGCCCATGCTGTATGCTGCATGCTGCATGGGCGGAAGATAATGACAGCATGAATGAAGAGGGCTAGCTGAAAGTCTGGACTAAGCCTAGGGGGCACAGGGCATTTCCCCGGTGGGCCGCTAGGGCTAGGGCCGAATTTGGGCCCCTGGGGGCCGTTTTTGTTACAGTGCCGTTTTTGCAGCATAGCTGCAAAATCGGAACCAGTAACAAAATCGGTATAAACGGGCCCTGGCAAACAACTCAGCCGCTCCCAGGGGGTCCGGTAAAGCTCTTTGCCAGGTCCCTGCCTCTAAGTATACTAAATATAAATATTTTAAATTGAATCAAACGTTCTTGGCTAACACCAGACCTAAGAATGGAAGCAGACAGCCCATGGTAGTCCGGTTGGCCTCGTTCGCATATTTTAGTTAATTGTTCGTGATTAAATTCGAAAAAAATCGTTTAGCAAATAAAATCTGTATGCAAAAAAACACTTCTACTTAAACATTGTCTCTTTTGAGGAAGGAGAGCATATTTAGTTAATTATTAATACAATATTTACCGTACTGTACCTTAGCTAATCATTTGACCTCGTTCAATGGTAGTCCATACCTGTGGTGTAAGCAGAGCAAATAGTTGGTTTCACTGTAATTGTGCAAACGGTTATGCAGGTTTCATGTGATACTCCTAAAACTTAAGAGCACTGTCCATTGCAGACTCTTGTTTATTTGTAGGTTGTATTGTTAATGTTTGAGCATTGGGTATTTGATCAGCTTCAGAGAGCACTGCCATAGATACGTTTGAAACAAGCATTAGCAAAGCTTTTGGGCTTGTTCGCGAACTCAAATATTTTTAAAAGCGTGCATCAACAAAATAAACCAAAACTATTGTTTTCTTTATACAGTGCATTTACGGGAGAGGATTTGATGTTTCGCTATTCAGTGTACTTTAAAAATAGTCTCTGTGCATTTCAAAGCAAGCACTCCATAGGAAGGGAAATGATACACCAAAGCTTTTAATAGCTCGACGTGAGAGAGAACTAGCCCTCTGGGTGGAGCCAAAAATCCACTGTTTGTATATTTTAAATATTTATTTATAGTAGGTCGTATATACAGCTGTGCTATCAAGCCAGAGATAAAATGCCCTCTACAGATTCAAGAAGCAGAATATACTTAACAACCAATACTCCTTTTGTATGCATTATGCAACGAGCAATGTTCTGTGCTGTGTGTAGGAGTGGGAGAAAAAGCAGGGAGTTAGAAGCATACTGTTGGGGCTAGATGAGGTTTAGGGGGTATGCACCATTTGGGTTTTGGGGTTCAAGAGCTGTCGGTGTTAATGCTGAGCAAGTGCAGGTGAGTTTGAAGGACAATTTAAAGTGGCGAGTGTCCAAATTGTGTGTACTCAATAGATTGGAGCAACCCCCCTAATACGTAGCTGAAAGGGCCTACTTGAGTTTCATATTGACTATATTGGTTGTTAATTGTTCAGTACTGCCTGTTTCTTGGCAATGACTGATTTCTTTGTGTGTATTTGTTTTGCAAGAGACATAATTATTTTAATTTACTTTGCTATCTGATTGGGAGCCAGTAGAGCCAGTGCAGTGTGGTTGTAATACGATACCATTGTTTGAGGTTCACAATAAATAATGTATCTTCATTTCTTTTTTACTTTTTTTTTTTGTCCTCATTTCACCTTAAGCATCTGCAAATTTTCGCATAAAACCCCCTCCAACCTGGGCCTCCTGGGTTTACGCTCTTGCATATGCTTTTAGGCCGACCAGGCCAGTTTCTTTGTGCGAGGCTTGGTGTAATCATTGGACCGCAAGTGTTTAGAACAGCCTCATTTCTGTTCCCCAGATAACTAATGGTGCCCAAATAATCCCCACCCCTTGATCCAGTCTCGCCATACTCAACACTACTCTCAACCAAATCTCATATTGCGGTGGCTCAGGGTCTTTCCACAACCTGCAGATCTCTCTACGGGCCGCTAATATCAAGCAGAGGAGTAAACCGGGCAATTTGTTTGATAGTTGATTTATAAGATTGTTTTCAATATCAAACACAACTAAAGACAAATTAAGGTTAATCTTAACTTTAAAAATTCCCTCCAATGCCCTCCCAACATTCTCCCAAAAGACCCTTAGGGATCCACAATCAAAAAACATATGCAAATCATCAGCCTCCACTAAACCACACCTCGGGCACTTTGGAGCTAAGATTGAAGCAAACCTAGCAATCTTTTTTGGAGTGTAGTATAATCTATTCACCGCAAAAAAATGATTTTTCTTTAGCGAGGCTGACTTGACATACTTATATAAATTATGTATCTTCATTTCAAACCAACAGTGATGAACCTTTGAGTTACTTTCACAGTGTGCTGTGGTATAACATCATCATGGGTGGCAACCTTTGGTGTTTAGGTACCTGAGCTTGCCTAGTACCTTTAAGGTATATGTCCTGCGACATCTTTGATGTGAACCTCAAAATAAAGCTTAACGCTTCAGAGGACTTCCATAGATACTATTAGGAGGCTGACTCAATAGAGTTAGTATCTCCGCAACAGTAAGTGAGTAGGGCTTGGTGTTAGTAACTTGAAGTTTGAGACTTATTTGCAGGAATTCCTTTTTGTTGCATTGAAAGAAAACAATTTGTTGGGAAAATGTGGCTGAGGCATTTGGCAAGTTGTTGGACATCCTTAGCATTGTTGATTTTAGTTGGGATTTGTTTATTGACACAGTGAGTCCAAAATCTTTGTGATGGAATATATTTGCAGTAAACAGGATAAAAACATCTCCTTGTGGGGCCTAAAATGGTTAAAGGGAGTGAAATATAATTTGATGAATATGTAAACTAGTTGCCCAGTAGTCCACAACTGTGAATGTGCTACTATCAGGTGGCCTATTTTCATTAGCTTTCTTGAATGGATACTGATGTCAAGTCTTGTTACATGGAACTAGGCTTATTACCTCCTTTGAAGTACCTTTCAAGCAAGCAATTTAAGTTCACTCTCACACCTCTCAGTCCATTCTGAAGAAGCATGTGGGAGTTGCTGCTGGTGAAGTAGGTCCTACCTAATAAACATGCCTAGTACTACTTACATTGCACTTTATTAAATGCTCAGAAGTAACTACTAACGAACACGACCAATGGAGAATACCACCTTTTTTGATCCAGGCACAGAATCTCGACTAAATTATCCAAACTGTTCTTTTTTTGATTTGTGTGTGCCTTGCAATGCTGCTGGATTGTGGTTACTCAAGGGTGTCAAATGGTGTAAGAAGATAGAGACACAAGTGGAGTTCATTGTTGCCTGCAGAATAGCACAAGTCAATTCATATTAAGAGCCTGTGCAATGAAAACCCACTTTCCTACTCAGTCTTAAAGTTGGTAACCAAGGAGTAAATACAGTAAATGCCAGCCTGAAGTGGCTTTGTTGTGAGGAAGTTGTAGTAGCTGTTGTTGTTATATTGGATTGAGTCAGGAAAAATAGCACACACGTTAAGAAACTCATTGCATGTAGCACACAATTTGTACTTTTAGTGAATAATAATACCCAGTAGGTGTTGCAGAGAGGCATACGTGAAAGGCTATAACAGTGACGTCTTTTGCATCGCTTACTCTAGTAGCCTAGATATATTGCACTGAATGTTCCAGCATTGCCATTATGTAGCACACAAATGTAATCATACCGAGGTCCATTGGTCACAACAGTAAGTACTATAGGTCTGTAAGATAAATCCTTTGAAATGACAACACTGCTGTAAAGGGTCAATTGAAAAGGCCCATTGGCAAACATGGAGGTTGATCCCAGGTTTCATCTCTGGATGAATGACATATGGTCAAATATAGCATTAATCAAAATAATAGGAAAGTGAACCACATTTATATGTGTGTCTGAGTCTCCAGAAAGATGGTCTCGAAGCCCCTCAACCAGGTTTTCACTGCCAATAGCGTATATAGTTTCAGTTGATGTGATGTTGTGGATAGTATCATCATTGGATCTGTAAACTTGAGTGTCCTGTTCTCCAAGTGATTACATCCTCCACCAGGAGGTACACTGTCTGGGTGAAGACCGTGCCATTATCTAGAAATTGTATCATAAAATTATCTCCTGTACTATATTGAGATTTATCAAAAAATATGGTAGGGATAAGATTAAAGACAGAGTGATGTACTGTAAATGAGTTATTGATTTGTGGTCAGGTCGATATGTTTTGGCCAGTGTGCCTCAAAGGATCAGTGGCCTTCACCAGGACCATGTACTGGAACCCTAAAGTTTAGGATAATCCTCAGGCTGTGTGGGTAAGTTGACTCTTTCATAGACGATCGTTGTTATAGGCATAGTCTGTAGTCTGTACCTAGAAGGCAAAAAAAGAGATTAAAATGTAAGTGAATCAAATAGATGGTGTTATATCTTAATCTTATTGCCTTCCTTGGTGCCCAGTAAGATACTGCCGGTATTGGAAATGGCTCATGAGCGTATAGGTATCTACCTACGTGTTTGTCAGCTCAGTGGTACTGAGTGTATATAAAAAAAATATTTATTATATAATCTAAAGGTGCAATGTAAAAAGTGAAGAAATGTATTACGAAGGCACTATTTCTGCCCTAATTTGGGATACTGGAGTATAAGGATTCAAATCTTTGGGCAGTATAGTATGTTTCTGCGTCCCTCACATAGGACGTATATGTGCCCATATTGAACATAATAATTTGTGTAGTGGATAGCATGCTCATGTTAACAAAACCCTTAGTTAAAATAGAAGGCAGTGAAAAGGATGAACATTATTATACCTCAAGGGGAATTTTCAATGTACCCCATGGGTTGCAGGTTGACTTGAACAGTCCATCTTAATCTGATGGTGAAATCAGACGGTAGATTTTTTGCTGACTGGAATGATTTACAGAATGTATTGGTAGGATGATGGTCTCACCAAACATTGATGTTGCTTCCCATAGGTCATACCAGATTCTCGGATTGTTTCCGGCATTGGCTTGATCTTACAACCTCTGTCACAATCTTTTGAGTATTTTTCTGCGATTAATAGTCCAAAGAACTACCACCTATCTGAACGATATCCGAGATCTTTTGAACCAACAGTATAAACCCAAGAGCAACATACAAACTCAACATTGAAAGTCTTTACACCAGCCCCATTAGGGTGCCACACAAGAAACCACTGAGGATATTCTATTCAAAGAAGACTGGAATTTCTATACAACAAGACGTTTCATCTTAGAATGTTGTTGAATTGTGCTGGCAGAAAACATTTTAGAATTTGAAGGCTCATTATATCTCCAGACCCAGGGAACGTGGATGGGCAGCAATCTTGCCTCAAGTGTGGCCAGACTTTGATTGATCCTTGGCTCCACCCCCTTCACCTGGGATGACTCCTGGTGGCCTGCATATCTTGGATAACCTACCACATCCAAACACCAAGCAGAAAATCTTGGAATCATCCTGGACTCTGCGCCCAGATCAACGCAATCTCATCATCCTGCTTCCACATGCTATGCCTGCTCTGAAAGTTCTTCGAATGGATCCCCACAGAGTCCAGAAAGACAGTCACCCACTCACTCAACAGCAATAGACTTGACTATGGCAATGAACTCTACACCGGCATCACCCAGTAACCACCTCCAGAAACTTCAGAACATTTAGAATGCCTCTGCCAGACTCATCCTCAATATCCCCCTCTACAGCCTCATCAGCCACCTGAGAAACCTCCATTGGCTCCCACTCAACAAAAGAATCACCTTCAATCTCCTTGCACACACCTACAAACCCCTACATGATGCGGGACCGGCGTACATCAACCACAGCCTCTCATTCTACGCACCCACCAGATACCTCCACTTCATCCTTCTGTCCTTGGCCACCATCCTACGTAACTGCAAGACCACGGCTGGAGGAAGGCCCTCACCTACCTCACAGCAAAGACCTGGAACACCCTGCCTCTTCATCTCAGGCAATCACCGTAACTGCCTCAATTCCGGAAGGACCTCAAGACCTGGCTCTTCGACTGAACCACAGTGCAATCCGCGGATCAGCAGCCCCCCTCAACCCCCTCCCCCCCCCCCCAGTTCCTTGAGACCCTTCCGTGTGAGTAGTTGCGCACAGTGTGGGTGGCAGAGTGGGCTACAGAACGGTGATGGATTAAACCCAGATCTTTTGACTGGGTGTGAGTGTTTGATTGATTCAGATGCTCCGTCCATCACCACCCCCTTTTGTACCACTTTTGGCCGCCATAAGTGTGGCAGGGTATGCTCAGACGTGAGTCCCTTGCTCACTTTGCCACTGGATTCAAGCAAGCCGGGCTGAAGACGGCTGGAATGCCAGAAACCGGTCCTCGGAAGCTTGTTTCCGGTCCAGGGAAGACATGGCTTGGCAGTTCGGGCTGGACTGTTCCCATGAGGCACGGGGTCAGACTGATTTGCATATGGCCATGTCTGAACTGGGGTGGCAGAGTGGGCTAAAGAACGGTGATGGATTAAACCCAGATCTTTTGACTGGGTAAGAGTGTTTGATTGATTCAGATGCTCCGTCCATCACCACCCCCTTTTGTTATCTTTGCCAATGGCACAGCAGTCAAAACAAAGACCTACTAAAAACCTATTCTACATTCTGTAGAATGGTCCTGGTGCAGGTCTCAAAGCAGTCAATACTACAGACTTTGCTGGTCACACAAGCACCCTGTTAGTTCCTGAAGGTCTGAGGTGCTTGGGGAGTGAAGTCATGGTGAGTCATTTGCCCTCAGTACTTTTGGCTGTTTCTGCCAGAAAGATCCTATTCGTGGAAACTATCAAGGCTTGCATGAGGGTAGAGGTGAGCCACTACAGCTAACCTCTGCTGGAGTGGAGGAAGCAGGAGTATCAAATGCTGCAGAGAAAACCTAGATAAGGTGACACTCAAAAGTTCAGCACATCACTCAATGAGAGCGGTGATTTTTTTTTTATTTGGATCTTTCTTTTTTTATTAAGATCAGCCCAGCCAAAGCTTTTTCCTCTAAATAAAAAATAACTTTTTCAAAGG
This sequence comes from Lissotriton vulgaris, assembly GCF_964263255.1. Taxonomy (NCBI): domain Eukaryota; kingdom Metazoa; phylum Chordata; class Amphibia; order Caudata; family Salamandridae; genus Lissotriton; species Lissotriton vulgaris. The sequence goes on from NC_141691.1 coordinate 1,129,800,398, forward strand.
CTGTAAGTAACACAAGTGTTCACATAAATATACATTCCTATAAATTTACAGTCATAAATATATTACCAGTACCACTGATAACAGTACAGAAATAATCTACAGACTAATATTAAGACAAACATATGACAAATACTAAAATATGTGTGATAGAAAATGCCAATTAATTTACAACCAAATAAGTTTTAAAGTACATCAAATCATTCCTGACAATGAACTAAAGAAATGTAAACAATCAAATCGGACAAATGGCAATATTTTTTTTATTTTTTTAAAAATATGCTCCAGTACCCTAATATAATTTTCCAGGTGTAAAGTCTCAGAAATAGGGCTCAAAACACACCATTATGTATAAATTGTCCCCCTAATAATTAAAGAAAAGAAAGGACAAGTCTCATATTAAGAGGCAATAGTCAGTAAATTCTTCGATCCAAGTTAGTCCAGTCTTCCAAACAGAAATATTATATAAAAGATACAAAAACTCTCCCAACTCTGCTGATAGTTTCCTTCCAAGTAGCTTGTCATAAGGCAAATTTAGTCACCTAATCAATGCAAAATATTTTCTGTAAATGGTAACAATAGTATATAGTATGTAATTTAAAAGACTACAGGAAGGTTTCAAAAAGCTTCAAAGAAATCATCAGAAATGTTGGTGAGGTCAGGAGGACCACAAATGCTCTTGTAGTGTCTGGTGCATGCCACTAGGATCAACAAACCTCCTTCAATCGGCTCATCAGGGATTGAGGATTACAAGAAAATCCAAGCTGCACTCTAAAATACTGCCTTCTGTGTCCCTTGTCTGTGTGCACCAGGAACAACCAAAGATTCCCTAGCATGATTTGTCTGTAACCCCTAAGAATCCTGTAAAGCTCTAGCCTCCCCACCACCATGGGAATTGGGGAGATCATGGTCACCATCACATTTCATTTGCAAAATATTCCCATTAGAGACGTTGTGGCCAGTCAACCAGGGGTGCCCTTGAACTATTGTCTAAGACTCGTATGATTTGAAACCCCCGTCACCTGGTGACTTTGTAGCTGTGATGGAGACAGCAGAGTAGAATGTCAGTTTGTACACCCTCCCTGCACCCAAGGAGGAAATTCTGGGACAGGCGAATGGACTGTGGGGCTCCTGGATCATGCTGAGCAGTCTGTGTAGTGTGGATACCCCCAGAAGGGTAGGCGTACCAGCTTTCAAGCAGGATACTAGTGTATGCATCAAATCAATATTAAAACAATAAACAGCCCATGGGCATATGAAAAAATATCACCCCAGGCTACAGGCATGCCTCATAGGGCTGTGGGCGGCTTAAACAAATTGAGTTTTCCATCTAGTAGTGCTCGAGGAGTAGCAGCAGCGTTAGCTAAAATACTTTGTTATGCTTAAGTACTAGCAGGAGAGTGACAGGACTCCACCAGAGTTCCAAATCAAGTTTAAAAGTCCAAAACTCTAAAGGCCAGATGTACGACCCGAAATTGCATGCGCAAATGGGTTTAGACCCGTTTGCGCATGCAAAATGTTGCAGGGCCAAGTATAATTCCAAATTGCAACTCGCTAATTAGGAATTGCGAGTCACTATTAGGAAGGGTCGTGCCAAGGGCGTCTCTTCCTAATATCGAGTCTCTACCCTATGAAAGAATGTTTTGCTACTGCAATTGCGGTCTCAAAACACTTGCAAATTACCGCCCACTTCAAGTGGGTGGTAATGGTTGTCGCAAATGGGAAGGGGTACCTGCCCTTACATAATGAAACAAAAAGGTTTCATTTTTTTTTTTTAATGCAGCCAGTTTTCCTTTAAGGAAAACGGGCTGCATTTTTAAAAAAAACTGCTTTAGTTAAAAGCAGTCCCAGACATGGAGGTGTGCTGAGCCCAGCAGCCACCATCCCAGGGAGGACCAGAAGTTCCCAATGGGGTCGCAAATAGCGAGTGGCTCATTAATATTCATGAGCCTTGTATTTTGCGACCCAATTGGGTATTGCTAACAGTGTCTCTGACACTGATGTACATTTGCTTTTGCGACTTGCAAATTGTGACTTGCACTTTGCGAGTCTCAAAAGTAAATGGTCGTACATCTGGCCTTAAGTCTCCAAGGGCCCAGAAGCAGTGAATCAGGGAGTGGTATTAGCATGTTATGAACACTCCTAGGGTTGACCTTTTGGTTTATAGTACGAGCAGATGGACCCATTGAGTTGCTGGGTACTCGCTGGTAAACAGCCTTGTTTAGTGGTCAAACAGACTTTCATTGAAATGTGATCTGTTTTGGTACTGTTTGCAAGTGCATATCTGGTGAAAGTCAAAGTATGTGTGCATTTGTGGTAACCTCCTGCAACGTTGATAATGGTGAAATGTTTATTATCTTCGTTTTAAGTGTACTGGTAACATCCTGTGACAGAGCCAGTTGTGTTAGTGTTGTATACCACACGATTTGCAGTATCCAGGTAGGGAGGAGTTGGGGGTATTCTGGTTTTAAAGGTGATTTCAGTGAGGGGAGGGGTTCCGATTTGCATTTAGAGGGTGGTTTGATGGCAGTGAGCATTCCTTTGTATCCACCTCATGTACTTTGTAAGGTCCTTTATTGAGTGTTTTCATTGGTAGTTCCTTCTACCATGTTGTATATATTTTTAATGTTGTGCATAGTATTTGTTTTTGTGTATTAAAGTAATGTGCCTTTTTAAAGAAATAGCCTTGACTTGAAGCTAATTTGATTCTAAGTCTCTAGCTAACAACTACTCCCTTGGTAAACCTTGAACTCCTCTGCCTGGCTATCCGTAGGGTGAGGTGATAAAAGGGATACCTGACTCCCATTTTCCTGCTCACCGTACGGTGGCACCAGGAAAGTTGAAGTGAAAGGCCCTAGTTGTTAAAATTGGACCCAGTGTCTTCAAATTGCCATGGGACCCTCCGATTTGTATTTTGCACAATACTGTATACATGGGGGCATGCAATCCATGTATGAAAGCCTGCCTCTACTTCTCTCCTTACAGTATAGTTGTGTTTCACTATTCACCTGTAATACGAGTTTGATTCAGCTGTTGAAGTGTAATAACTTTACATTTCAGTGTAATACAACAGTGTTCCCTGCCAGCAGGTGGTGAAAAGGGCAGGTTAGGAGGAACAGAATTACAACTACAATTGAAACAGTGACAACTAGGACACACAAATTCACTCTTCTGAAATGTTTTCCTGCATTTTAAGTCATTACATTTATTCTACATATTTGCAACTGTGCCTCGTCAAGGAATGACAAAAAGAACATTTGATGGACAGAATGCAGCACAATGTCAAACATTCACCCCAGTACAGAGATCTGGGCCTAAATCCATCTTTTTTTGTTTTTGCTCCCCATGCCTTTCCAGTTTGGACCCAGCCATATTAAAATCAGTCTTGACCCAGTTACCCCTGGGAACAGTCTAGCCTGAACTGCCAGGCCAGGTCCTCCCTGGACTGGAAACAAGCATCCTAGGACCTGTTTCGGGACATCCCCCCCATCAGCCAGGCTAGCTTGACTCCAGTTCATCATCTCCTTGTGTTTGCTTTACTCAAGGGTTGGAGCAAGAGGTCAAGAATGTAGGCATTTAATGGGCAGAATAATGGTGTGATCATGTATTAGGAGTAAAATACCATCCATTTTATTATTTTTGGGGGAGTTTGATATTGCGCAAACTCAACCCACAGGTATCGGAGCGCTTTACATGAGATCCAGTTGCATTACAGATGGAAACATTCTTTTTGTTAGGCATGGGGAGATTAAGTGATTTGCCCAGAATCACATCATTTTGTTAGGCTCGAGGAGATTAAGTGATTTGCCCAGAATCACAGGATGTTGAGCGTGCCTGCCGAGACTCGAACCCGGTTTTCCAGCTTCGAGGTAGACTGCTCTTGCCATTATGCCACATCCTCTCTGTTGGATGTCAAAATGATGTAAGTCATCTCAGAGTTCCATGGCCTTTACCTCGTTTTCTATAAGGTCATTGAACTCCTCAGTGACTGGCAGTATCCTTATAATGTGCAACAAAGTGTAGAATATCCCATTTGCAATGCCCGCTAGCTTATTTTCTTTTTATGAGGCATAAAAAAGGAAGTCGGTGGGCATGGCTCACCATGCATGGGGCAGTCTAGCCATGCGGGCTAGGCTCCAATGAATATAGCACTGCAACACCACCTTGTCTTGGAAAGAGTTCAGGGGCGTTTTCAGCTCATTTTGAAATGATAAGAGCAACATTGATAGAGCTTAATATCAAAAATGTTGCCTGGATGTGCTAATTAAATTGTTTCCAATCTAGATGTTTTTAATGTATGATTGACATTTCTAATACAAATGTGCTGTGAATACCAGTCATTAGCATCTAATGTTTTCAACAACCCTGTTAGTAATTCACTTCCCAAAAAACTTGTAACTTGCTTCCCACTGGAATTATGCTGCCAAATTATGTGACCGGGTTGACTAAATTATGCGTCAAGAAAAGGGAAATTATGCGACTTAATGAGGCACATTACGTGACAGTATTACTTCATATTTTTGCCCAGGTTAACACTGTGTATAGTACAACTTTAAAAGTCAAATACTTCAATGAGCTACTGAAAAGGTCACCTTCAAGAAGGGAATTCCACGGTTCTGCAACTCATCACTGTGTTTTTAGTGACTTTTGATCCATTTGAGCTAGAAACAATTTTGTTTGTAAAAATGTGCAAATTATGCAGCAAGCCATATATTATATTAGGTGGTAGATTCTTCTAATCAGTAACTAGGCGAAAATCGCCATATTTACAGTGGCCCTGCTTTAAGGGTTTCCTGAATATGGCAGTTTGCATGGTTTCGCAGTATCATGGTTCCTTTTCTACTTTGACCTTCCCTGGGAGGCTTGCTAAAACAGAATTACCTAACCATCTGTAACAGGGCAACACTCTAAAGCAGGTTTGCTGGTTTTCCAAGGCATTGATTTTAAACACAGCGTCTATAAAATTCTCTCATAAAAACTTTATTTCAATATACCTGAGAGGGTACATTTAGGTTCTTCTGAACTTCAAAAGGTCCAGAAACAATACCTCAAATTGACTATACATACATTGCCATTGCATAGGCGGGACACTGGCCTCCGCGGTGTGGGGGGGCCCAATTCAGTGGGCCCTCTCAGCACCACACTTAGGCTGGAGAGCTCCAGATGGAAACCGGAGGGGGCCCCTCCACGTAACCTGCAGGGGGGGCCCTTTAAGTTTTGTTACGCAACTGTGCCATCGCCTTTATCTTTAGAGCCATCTTAACTATATATTTCGACCAAGGGGGCGTGGCCAAGCAGGCTACGATGGCAGATGCGCTCTGTTGAGGCTCCACAGTCGGGCAGACCAGAGGGCAGCACCACCTCGTCATTTTAGGTCGAAAATTAACCCAATTGCTATCGGAACCAGGTCCGCATGCGGAGGAGTCCAGATAAAATCAGTAGTTGCACCAACGGCGGAGAATGCTGTAAAATTTTCACCTTAGGGTCTGATCACAAGATTGTGCCCACCTGTATACGTGTATCCAACCGTGACCTAGAGGCGGCGGAGACCCGGAGACACACACGCTTCAACATCAGGATTCCTTGACTAGTATCCCGATCGCAAGGAGGATGGGGCGGGAACCCCCCCACCCCACGTTTGCTGTCAACAGCCCAGCGTGGTTGCGCTGGATTGCGGGAGAATACAGGAACAGCCAGCGGACACAGAAGGCGCCCTCGCTCCAACGGCCTCAACCCCTGGGAGCGATGGCCGTGAGCGAGCACTCGGGCCGGTTATCGAGAGCAGCAGCGCTTGAACACAGCAGGTGGGATCATTGCGGTATCCTCCTCGGCTCAGTCCTCAGGGCCATCTTCGTGCCGAAATTTGCCTGGCTATAACATGGCGCCCGTGACCTGAAACACCAGCGCCCGCCAGACCCCCCTGCCTTACACTGCCACAGAAGGTGAGGAGCCTGAGCTTTTATCTTCCAACGCGGGACCCCCTGACCCTGCAATCGCCTGTACCACCGCAACGACCGGAAGACTCGATCACCAGCGCCTGACCTTAAAATGGCGGCCGTCAAGGCAGATTAACTACAGCAGAAAGGCCTCCACCACATCACTGCTGCACCCACCACCGTTGCGTATCGCCACTAACCACTCAGGAGTCGCCAACGCGCAGCCGGGGAGGGGTGTACCCGCCAACCACCGGCACTGCTGCCCCCACCCCGGAAGTCAGGGACCCCCTGGACGTTCTCGCCTGCTAGGGCTAGCCCCGGAGAGGTGCAGCAGCAGGGACCGGGCCCTGCAAGGGTTCCTACCACGAGAGCGACTGGCGACGCAACAAGCCCGCTGGGGTGGGAGCGATCTACAGGCACATTACGCCCCATATATCAAGCGGGCCACGAGAGGGGAGACCAGATCGCGAGAGGCCACTGGACAGCTCACACCCCCTTAATCTGCAACGCGGGGCGCGACGGACTTCACCCCGAGTGCTACAATGGGGAAACCCAGGACCACACAACAGACTATGGTCCCAGAAACTGCGCCAGAGAACCAACCACACACTGCTACACTGACCGGGCCGCCCAAGACCCACTCGGAGCTGTCCATATCGGACAAACTAGATTAGGTGTTAGCGGCAATAGAACTCTCCAGAGTCTCTATAGAGGAACGGCTCGGTACTCTTTCCCCGGACATAAATATCCTCCGAGGTGACCACAGGAAGCTAGCCGATAAGGTGAAGGATGGGGAAAAGTCCCTTGCCGACCTACAACCCACCGTGAATGCACAGCAAAAAACGCTCCGCACCGTCATGGGCCGCCTCACCACAGTGGAGGAACACATGGACGATTTAGAAGGCCTCTCGAGACGCTGCAACATCTGCGTTTTGGGCTTTCCGGAGGGAGTCGAGGGGTCGCACCCAGTCGAGTACAAGGAAGCGTGGGTAAAATCGTTACCCCAACTGCGGACCGAACTGCTTTCTTCTCAATCAAGGGAGCCCATCGGGTCCCAGCCACCAAACCGCCGCCCGGAACCCCACCCTGGCCGATGCTCGTGAAGTTTGTGCACTTTCAAGACCGCGATGCGGTACTACAGGCCGCCAGACGCACCGGCCCTCTACATGTGGAAAACAAGCACGTCATGATATTTCCTGACTATGCACGGGCGGTGCAAAAGCAAAGATCGTCCTTTTTTTAGGTGAAACACCGGCTCCGGGCGAACAACGTCCAGTATTCCTTACTGTTTCCAGCCTGACTTAAGATCATCCATGCTGGCATTATCTTCTTTTCAAGTGCTACAGACGCGTGTAAATGGGTGGACCACCACTGCACACTGAACCCCGCACCAGCGGCTCCGCAGGACAGAACACAACGAGCACCGCGCAACAGGCGGCGCAACACGCAGCCAACCCAAACGCAGATGCGGCAGGTAGGGAAAGAGATCACGGAGCTGCACACTGCTAAATCACTAGACCTGGAGCAAATTAAGCAAGAATGGCGTAGAGCGTTGCAGGCGGTGACGGAGCTAGGAGACGCCCTGACCAAGGAGTACCTCGAAGGGGCCCCTCACCTTTTCACATCGGAAGGAGAAGAAGATAGTAATGAGACTCAGTCCACAACGACTCCATCACACTGCCCTGGGTTACCCCGTAAACTGCCAATACCCTGCGTTAAGGACAGCGCAAGAGGACAACCGGACATAACTGATGTAACACAGCTGACATGAGCTTCCACGCCCGATTGGAACACACCCACAGCATACACCATGCCTTATATGCTGAACCACTATCCAGATGACGAACAATGATCCGTCAAATACCCTGACGAAGCCCCACCTCACGAGCACGAGCAGCCACCCCCATGTACTGTTTGATTACTCTCTAGTTCGATGAGAGTTGGTTCGAACGTATCGGCTCCGCCAATAGGTCCATGGCATTGGGACGGTTTCCCTCCCTGGTTTTGTTTTTCTGACCCGGTTTACTCTAACCCTTCACCCCGTAGGGAGCACATGCCCCAGGGCATACAGCACACCTGGGCGGGCGACACAATCCTCCAAGTATGACGACCACACGACCTGGATACCGTTGAACTCCATGGCCCCGCAGCCCCTCCCCGTCAGTCAGCTGGGCAGAGGCAACGATCAACAGTTACTCAAATGCAGGATATGGACATTAGTTTTCTAACCTTAAATGTACGGGGTCTTCACACGCCTCACAAGTGATACACCAGGTATGCATACATTAAGCGCCAGCGTTCACACATAGTGTTTCTACAGGAGACACACCTCACAGCGCCATAAATCAGAAAGCTGCGGGCCAGATGGCGTGGAACCATATGTGCCACGTCATACTTTTCGTACGCACAAGGCGTGCTGAAATGGGTCCGCCTGGAAACCCCTTTTCAAGAGCACCGTAGGGTGGTGGATAAAGATGGCAGATATGCACTGCTGGAGGGGGTGTTAGATGGGCAGTCAGTTCTTTTGGGTAGCATATATGCCCAGAATATTGACCAGGAGAAGTTTTGGGAGTCACTCACTGGGACTTTGGCCCAATTCACATCGCTTCCATGTATCCTTGGGGGGGGGGGGGCACTATAACTGCATGCTCAATATCGCACTGGAAAGATCTAACCCACCCCCACCACACTCTCCTGCCCTAAAGCAGACGGAGCGGTTTCAACACTGGGTTAGCCATAGGGCCTTAGCTGATGCGTGGAGAGACCATCACTCCCTAACAAGGCTTTACTCGTTCCATTCCATCCCGCACGACCTACGGATCCGACTGGACAAGTTTTTATGCTCCCATCTCTTATTCCCAAGGTCCATTATTCAGACTACCTGGGCCGTGTCATCTCTGATCACAACGCACATACCCTCCACCTACAATGGCGACCCCCACTCCCTCCTGTACCCACCTGCCGCATTCCACGGGATTGTTTGACGGACCAGGTGTTCAAATACGACCACGAACACAGCCTACGAGACTATTTCACTCACAACACAGGGACTGCTTCATCCAGACCGGTGGAATGGGACGCATTCAAGGTAGTGGCTCGAGGAGCATGCTTTAAACATATAGTAAGGGCAAAACACACACTAGAACAAACACTCATAACTACCAAACAGAAGCTAGCAACCCTCACGAAACAGGAAGATGCCAGTGCTGCAACACTGGCTCAAGTAGCAGAGGCCAGAACACAGTACTCCACAGCCTTGGCATACTTACGCGAATATAACTTCAGGGCCTACGCCGCTCGGATGCACAAAAGCAGGGATAAAACAGGCACACTTCTGGCATGGCTTACAAAACAAGACACAGACATAAAACCCATCACTGAGGTAAAAGATCCCTCGGGTAACTTAGCACGCTTCCAAATGGATACTTTAAAGGCCTTCCAGTTACATTATACCGCGGTTTACCGAGCCCCGAGACATCTTGGACAAGAGGCGATCAACCGATTTTTAGACCCGCTACCAATCCCACACATCTGGGACACTAGACGCCAAAATTACATCAACGGATGTCACACACGCGATTTGGGCGCTAGCAAGGAACAAGGAGCCTGGACTAGATGAGATGCCTGTGGAATACTACAGCACTTTCTCCACGATACTGGTCCCACGTCTCGCAGAAATGCTAGCGACGGCACTTGAAAAAAGGGAGTTGCATAACTCACTTTGCGAGTCGGTCATAGTAACGTTCCTCAAGCCGCACCGGGATTCATTGCAATTATCCTCCTCCCGCCCCATCACCCTTCTAGCTGAAGATTGCAAAATACTAGGGAAAATCCTGGCAGACTGATGTGAACAAATTTTGCGATCCCTAGTCCATCCGGACCAATGCGGGTCTTTTCCTGGTAGGAATGCATCCCAAAACATACAGCGTTTGTTCCATGTACAGGATCAGGTTGGCGATGCGCACCCTCATGCGGCTTGCCTGATTCTGGACTTGGAGAAGGCCTTTGATACTCTCACATGGCCATACCTTTTCGCTGTCCTACGACGGGCGGGAATTGGCCCAACCCTCCTAAAATACACACAGCTTCTGTACATCAAACTCACATCGCAGGTTAGAATAGGCAGATACATTTTGCCCCCTTTTAAGGTGGAGAGAGGTACGAGACAGGGCTGCCCACTATCGCCCCTGACCTTCGCCCTGGCAGTAGAACTGCTGGCGATACGACTCCGTCGGGAGGGGACCACATGGGGCATCCACATCGCGGATACGGTCCACTGCGTGTCCTTCTACGCGGACGACCTCCTCCTATATGTCCGAGATATCACTGCGGACCTTACACCCATTTGGACAACTCTGGCGGAGTTTGCGGAGGCTTCCGGGCTCAGGGTAAACTGGGACGAATCCACCCGTTACACCAGACACTCGAGCCAAGGGAGGTGAGGATAGGTACACAGCATCTTTCCTGGAGTATGACCACCCCCCGATATCTCGGTGTCCATTTGTACCACTCCCCCGGCGATATTTATGAGGGCAACTATCTCACAGTGTTAGCCAGCATCAGATCGTTGGTGGTTTTCTGGAAGAGCCTCCCGTTAGCCCCAATAGCCCGGAAGCTTGTCTCCTTTCCAGTAAAGAATTGGCTTGGTAGTCTGGTCTGCCCTGTTCCCATGATGCACTGAGCCAGGGACAGACTAATTTGCATGTAGCCAGGTTCTGAGCTGGGATGGTGCAGTGAGCTAAAAAACGGTGATGGATCAAGCCCTGATCTTTGGACTGGGTAAGAGTGATCTGCTTAATTCAGACACTCTGTTCATCACCACCCCATTTTCTGAATCGTTTTTGGCCACTTAGGTGTGGCAGGGTATACTCAGACATGAGTCCCTTGCTCACTGCACCATCAGGATTCAAGCAAGCCGGGCCGACGACGGCTGAAATGCCAGAAACCGGTCCTCGGAAGCTTGTCTCCTTTCCAGTGAAGAATTGGCTTGGTAGTCTGGTCTGCCCTGTTCCCGTGATGCACTGGGCCAGGGACAGACTAATTTGCATGTAGCCAGGTTCTGAGCTGGGATGGTGCAGTGAGCTAAAAAACGGTGATGGATCAAGCCCTGATCTTTGGACTGGGTAAGAGTGGTCTGCTTAATTCAGACACTCTGTTCATCACCACCCCATTTTCTGAATCGTTTTTGGCCACTATAGGTGTGGCAGGGTATACTCAGACATGAGTCCCTTGCTCACTGCACCATCAGGATTCAAGCAAGCCGGGCCGACGACGGCTGAAATGCCAGAAACCGGTCCCCGGAAGCTTGTCTCCTTTCCAGTGAAGAATTGGCTTGGTAGTCTGGTCTGCCCTGTTCCCATGATGCACTGGGCCAGGGAGCTAAAAAACGGTGATGGATCAATCCCTGATCTTTGGACTGGGTAAGAGTGGTCTGCTTAATTCAGACACTCTGTTCATCACCACCCCATTTTCTGAACCAATAGGCCGAGTAGCCATAGTCAAGATGATCATCGTTCCCCGGCTACTGTACTACTTCACAAATTTACCAGTCATCCCTCCCAAGTCCTTTTTTCGAGACCTGGACTCGCTTCTCCGCTCACTGATCTGGGGAGCAAGCAGACACTGAAAGCTCTCACTAAACTGCAGCTGCCCGCTACACAGGGTGGTCTCGGCGACCCTGCCTTCGAATTATACTTCCTGGTGGCGCAACTACAATGGCTATCATACTGGACGGCGGGTAGGCATACCGGAGAAATGCATACGATACAGGGCCCAGTCCCTACCCCGGAGCACTGCCATCTACTGCTTCCGGGCACCAAACCACGACGGATGTACCCCCTGCAAGTGTCAGTGGCCCGTCAATGTATGCAAAAAATTCACCGCATGTTGGCAGAGACCCCGCACTACTTCCGTCCACTGCCGCTGGTCGGCTGGCCCAAACGTGAGGCATACTTCACGACCACCATGCTCCGGGTATGGACGGAACGCGAGATAACTCAAGTGGAGGAGCTATTCACAGATGGGCAACTCTGTCCCTATGAGCGGCTCATGGAAGAATACAATCTCCCTCTGGGCAGATTTTAACTCACCGACAGCTCATAGAGGCTTTTCGCCCACACTCTTACCTTTCTGCGGGCGAACCGGCGACACACCCGGTCATCCACACCATACTATATATGGGTATAGGCCGACACCTGATTACTTGGATATGTAGGGCCATTAGAGAACTGGTTAATAGACCACTGCATGCTCTTCGAGCCATTTGGGAGGACGAAATTTGGAGCCAATTGCATGACGGGTAGTGGGGACAAGTGCTGAAATCCCCCAAGAAAGTCTCCAGAAATGCGCAATTTAAAAATATTCAGTTTAACGTCCTACACAGAGCATATCAAACGCCAGCGCGTCTGCAGCGTTTTTTCCCAGATACCCCTTTTCTCTGCCCCAGATGTCACACACCAGACGTGCATTTCCAGCACATGTTTTAGAGCTGCCCCTCTCTTCGCCCATATTGGTCTATAGTCCTAGACACGCTCACAGGACTCACGGGTCTCCACACGTGGGAAGCAGTAGCACTAGGAATATTCCGAAAACCAAAAACTCATAAGGCACAGGCCCGCTTCGCATCCTTAGCCACGCTCCTGGCCAAACAAAATATAGCCATGACCTGGCGAAATGCAGCAGGCCCCCCCGATAGAGGCATGGGTGGGTGTGATACAGAAGTGGGCGAAAGCAGAAGAGGAGACACTGAGGGAGGAGGAAGCGAAGGGCCTACGTAAACATCCCATATCGTTGGAATGGGCCTTACTATCCCACCAGTTTGAGCAATTACGCACACGCACTGATCCCAATGCCTCTCAGCACGGTCCCACAAGCCCGACGGCGCGACCCTCATAGCGAAGCATACACGCCACTGCCCCCCTACCCCGACCGCCACATGAAGTAGACGCCTCTCCGCTCCACGCACCACTGTATAGTACACCTAGCGACTCTGTCCAGCAGACAGCCCTCCAGCAGGGATAGGTCATTCCAATGGCCTGTACGTGACTTACCCCAGACGCTCTACCTGATGTCTACTCCCTGACTCCGTACCCCCCTCCACATACCCCCAGTTAATTCTCCCTGGTTCTCACTGCCAGCACGATACAGAGAGAACAAGTGAACTGCAACCTCAAGCGTTTCTGCTGCACACATGATGAACGCTCTTTGATGGAATAACAATGTCACAGTTGCTGCAAATAGTGCATATTACCATGTAACGTGCTTGTTTTGCAAAAATGTTAATACAAATATTTTCCCCCAAAAAAACTATATTTCGACCACTAAATAAACAGTTTCTTCTTTAAACAAAGACAGTAAAACTTTCTTGCTTGCCTTGATTACTACTGTTTAAAAATAAATACTTTGCATTCTAAATGCTAAAAGAAAGCCTACATTTAGGCTTGTCAGGTCCAACAATGACTAATAGTATGTGTAGAGATCACGACAGGCATATATTTGTTTTGGCTTTTTTTTTGTTTTTTACTTAAAAATAGTTTTGCTAGTAAAATTAGTTTATTTCATTGATAAAAACATATTAAACTATGTTTTCAATCATAAAAATGCAGACCAAGTTCACATTTAGTGTAAATCAAGAGATTGTGTGCTATAACAAGGAGGGATTCAGTCACTAGCAAGCATTTATATAGCACCAAGCAAAGATGTAAACACCAGACATACCAACTGGCCCCACCAGACAGAAACCCACAAGCAGAGATTAATAAGGCTGATACTGTAGAAATCAGATGATCAGCCATTTGACAATGGCTGTCACGTGATGGATGGGTAATTTGTTGCCCCTGCATTACATGTGATTTAGAAATAATTACAGATTGTAGGGCCAAATTAAGTGACGCTGCTATTAATTTAGGGGCTGATTTAATTTTGGGCAGACGGCCTTAAGGTCCGCCATGGGGATGGAGTAAATTGCTCTGTGCGCATGGTGGAGAGGCCGTCCACCTAATTTATAAATGACCAGAGTCTCTCTGCTGTGAGAGCCCCGGACGCAGGATAGACACGAGTCGCAGTCGCTCATCCCCTCTCCATGAAAATACCACACTTTCGTTTGAGCAACCCAATTCAGATCGAACTCTCTGGTATAGCACCTCAATTGAGCCCTATTGCATCCGAACGACCAACATTTCCCCCAGTTCCCTCCCACCTGCTGTCGCTTGATCGCCACTCCTGTTCACTGAGCCATCCCTTAATCTCCCCCGCCCCTCTTACACCCACTCCCCCTCACCCCACCCCTCAAGGCTTCCCTCCCCCTGCTCGTGCCCGAGGAGAAGAGGTGCTTCTGCTGTTGAGGTATGATACTTCTGCCTGGCTGAGAATGGAAGTGCCCCAGTACAGTAGGCCTATTAAAAGAGGTGGCACTGTCTATTTAACAGCAGAGCAGCCTGCCTGCTCAGTCCGGTTGAAAGAAAGGAAACTCCGCTGAGAGGGCAGCAAATGGTTAATTTAAAGGCCATCAGTCGAGGTAAAGTCTGAAAAGTTCAGCTGCCTGCTCGGATGCGCTGGTCCTGTCCAACTGAAAGCACAGCGCCATCGAAGTACACCCACCCTGTGGAAAAGTGCTTGTACTGTTCAACTGAAAGTACAGCAGTCTTTCTGAAAAGTGCAGGCACCGTACAAATGAAAGCACAGCAGAAACATTCTGGTACTCTCCAACTGAAGTCATAGACCCGCACATGAGAATTGCATGTGGTGTTCAGTTTAAGATACACAAGCCCTGCTGAGAATGTCTATGCTGCAGAACATAAACTTTTCGGAGGCATGCTTGTGCTCTCTATTGAAAACAGGCAATGGCAAAGCCACTGTTTGACTTTTAACTACACGTGCATATTCAGTCTCTGAGTTTAGGCACTCATTCACTAACTCATCACCCATGTGCCCTGTAGCTCTTTCTTGCACACATGCCTCCTTCCATTCTCTGACTCATTATTGCATTCACCCACTCACCCAAATTCATTATTTCACTCATTATTAGTAAAACACACACTCAATGTAAGCAAACATATGCAAGATACATTTATACAAAAGCAGAAAAAAGTTTTTTTTTAAATGCTTTGCATTAAAGAATAAGATAAACATAACTCTGGGTGGCCATCTTGGAATGGTATAGTGTATAGTTTATCATTGTTTTAAGGTTCCAACATAGTGACTCATTTAGAAGCAATATCTCAGCCATCTTAGAATAGTGAACCAGTGATGCACCAAGGACAATGCCATTGCACGAACACTGCAATAGGTCTCACATTTGCAAGAGATTAAGCTATTGACATTGTAAATGACAATGCCATTTATTTATCTGTTTTCAAAACCAACACATAAATAAAAAAATTGTCATTTACAATGCCAATAGCTTGGAACGTAATCAGAATAATCTCATGATGTGCAATGTCAAATGCTACTGATGAATCCAGAAATATCTTGAGCACTGACACCAATGAGATATATGATATATGATATGTGTGGCTCTGTGTGTGTGTGTGTGTGTGTGTGTGTGGCTCTGTGTGGATAGCTTTTTTTGCAGGTGGCTCTATGTGTGGGTGGCTCTGTCTGTGTGAGGGTGGCTCTGTGTAGGTGGCTCTATGTGAATGACTCTGTGTGGGTGGCTCTGTGTGGGTGGCTCTGTATGTGTGTGTGTGGGTGGCTTTGTGTGGGCGTAAATGTAATAGGTCATGCATTTGCGCGCAATTAAGCTCTTGGCATTGTAAATGACAATGCCATTTATATAACGATTAAGCTATTGGCAATGTAAATGACAATGCCATTTATTTATGATTTAAAAAAAAAAAATGTCTTGAGCAATGCCAATAGCTCTACCTTTAATAATGCCGAGACCATTGCATTGTAAATGCTTGTGTTACTGGATCTCAATATTGCAGCACTGCTACAAAATCGGCTCCCAGTAACAAAACCGGTCCCCACTGCTGCAAAATCTGCCTCCACCTTTCCAGCCTCCCCGGGAAATGTCCGATGCATGGTACGCCCAGTAAGACCCTGCTGCTCATTAATAGATCTTGCCCTCCAAAACAACAATACCGCCGTTCTAGACCAAACAGGCAGCAGCCTCGATCCAATTTGGTGAGCCACAATCTGTAAATACCTGGGAATATGTCTCAACAATACTTACACCTTAGCCAGGTAAGCTGAGAAAATCAAAACGAGGAAATAAATCTTTTGCTCACCTTCCTGAAATGATCAAACAATCTAACCGGTCCTTCATTAAACCCCTTATTTGAAATAATCAAAGCCACATATATGCCATCACTGTACCATTGCTGTAAATATTTCCCAGCCAGTCTGATGAAAAAGCTGGACTTGGTGCAGTGCAATCTGTAGCGATGCCTGTTCAACTGACCACATTCATTATCGGAAGCCAAAATCCGACTAGAGTTCAATCTGGCCAATCAGACAATAGTCCAGGCTGCTTCGGATTGCTCACTTCTGGCAAAGCTGCAAGAGTTTGGCGGAAATCATTAAGATCTCTCATTTGAGAAGGAGGCATGGTCACACAATTAATTTTTTTAAATCCCACTTTGAAATCCTGATGAACTCAATTAAAAGTCTTAAATTGTCGAATCAATGGAACTCCGGCAAAGAATGGGTGCACTTTAAACCCGAAGTAGAGAAACAAGCTACTTTGCACTCGGCAATTCAAACTGGGTGGTGCTCAAGCACATTGTTGCTTGAGCACAAGACAGTTTTGAGCAGTGAGCGGTGGATTGTGGGGAATATGATAGGGGCAGGGGGAGAAGGGGAGAAAAAACGATTCTATTCAATGGACAATGCAATTTTATCTGCTAGGTCCAGCATCGCTTGAACTAAAATGCAATATGACAAGACTAAGATTTAGTCTATTTGACACATACAGCAGGAATGGAAATTCTTCCGCCGCACTAGGATCTGTTGCTTCTGGTATTATTGTTCGGAATCGCTGGCTCATGTAACTACTGCTGTCGAGGTTTCTCGGATGAGCGCTCTAAATGTTTACTTCCTTCAGATGATTAAATATTAGATCGTGTCATGTCAGTCAGTGATCAAGGAATGTTTTTATCCAACAAATATGCAAGTGACTAGCGGAACTGTCAAATTATTAAAGCAGTTTTAGCAAAACATTTGGCAAAAAGCACAACCTAATGTCTTCAAATTAATCCTCGTTGATATGATGTTTTACCTTCTTCAGCCAATGACAAGATATTTAATAGTTATATCGGCATGCGTGTTTTAATCCTGCTTTATATAATGGTTTTATTAACCACACAAAGATTTCTTAACCGTACATGTACACCCTACAGACGGGGTATGTGAAGTAGAAATACAAATTAAGGGTGACATACTGTACAAAGTTAAAGAAACATCATAGTCTCATTTGTTCAAAGCTTATGATATTATAATTGAAGAGGATGATTATTCTCCGTTTTTTGTAAGGGGTGCACCTCAAGGCGAGGAGGGAATAAAGCAAGCATTATCCAACCTAGCTCCTGCAAAACTCTGGAAAAATATGCACAAGAATGGGCTTTAAAATAGGGTCTTGCATTTTATAGCATCCAAACAAAGTGCAACAAAGAGTCTTAAGGAGTGAGTTCCAGTTTCAGACTCTGTGTCTTTAAGAGGAAGAATCTAGGTGAGATCTAAAAGGTATTTGAGACTAGCTGCATTAGTAAGGTATAATAGTGGTTTGTCATTCCTCCATGAACACTCCTCTTTTTTTCGGCATTAATACCTGGTTCTTAATACACAATAGATTCAGATTGTAGAGTTCTGAATGCAAATACACAAGCATGCTTCACAAAATGCTCACAGTACTGGAATAATGAATAATCTAGTCAGGAGAAAAAGGGTAAACAACATTAGATATGTCAAAATTGCCCCAGGGGTATAAGAATAGCCCAGGTGATTTGCAGCAAGGATTTTACAGCAGGATCCCAATGCAATATCCTATTTTGATGCTACCAGGATTTCAGAAAATGACTTGACTGTACACTTGGAAAGCATTTGCTGGATAGTGATGCTTCTAGCCCAGCACTGGGAAAACAAAATACTTTTAAGAATCTAAAAATGCTTGTCTTAATGTGATTTTGTCTGGGATTTGACTTATTCAGTGACGACAAAAGATTGGTACCCGACTTCCATCATAAGTGTATTACTTTGCAACCATCAACTATGTATTAATGATGGGCAGAAAACTTCTATAGCATACAGATCAAACCTGTATTCCTCTGTTGAGGAATGATTTAATGCTATTGAAAAGGTTCTCGCTGCTGTACAGACCGTCATACTGAAGGAGTGTCCTTTAGCGAAGGGAAAACACATCATAGTTTCTCATATACCTACTATGAAACAAAGCTGGCATTCCTAATGGACATGTTCTACACCTCCCTTGGGTGCAGTGAGTTTAAATGCTAGTGACATAAAATTTGAATATGACCTTACACTTCATACTGTAGAGTTTATAGAAAACACACAACTATAATGTGGATTTACTGCATTGGTGCTAGAATGGATGTAGAGATTCAAAGGGGGAAATCAATGCAAACTAAGCAACATGGGGGGAAAAAACCTGTTCTACAGGACAAACTTCCTCTGGTCCATATACAGAACACCATGGTCCATGAAAGTGAAGGAATTCATGTTAAAAGGTCCTGTGCAGCAGGTTTGGCTGCAAAAACAGCAATTCGAACCTTTAAGGTAGCTTCTGTGACTGTGTCTCAAACCAAGTTAGACACCAATATTTTAGTGGCAATACAGGCAATGGTGAAAGGAGGAAAAACCTACTCATGGGTTATCCCCTAAATATTCTTACACCCTCCTTAAAGGCAAAGTTCCTAATGTTCCCCAAGGCCCATAGAATTCAGGTGATGACCGTTCAGTGTATTACCGGTGGAAGACGGCGTTTTGTGGAAACTGACGGAAAGTGATGGTGCGGCGGAAAAGCAGCAGTTCGTGGGAGAGTGAGTATGAATAGGGTTTGGTTTTAGCGTCCAATGCTAATGGGAGGGTTATCACGCTTCTCCGACTGAGAATACTAGGTCGAGACGTATTGTGGTCAAGACCGGTGTGCGCTGTGGGACACACTATCTACCTTTGGTGGCCCCTTATTTCAGGTGACCTATCGAGTGTTAGACTACAGTGTGCAGATAGGTCGAGTCGCATTATGGTTTAAACCTCTTGACGTTGCTTGACTTCATACATCAGTTGAACGATCACAAGGCATGTTATAGGATTTCATCATATCTTGGACTCTGTGCTCTAAATGAAACATATCTAATAATAACGGAGGTCACACCAGTCCACGGATTTTACCATTATATTCTAAGGTATATTCTATCTTGGCACCAATCTTGGAACTTCCGTTTATGACACTATGACATCACAGATTTATCTACACATCTTAAGAGTCCTTTTTGATTTTCGTGAAACCTGAGATCGTGTAGTGCCATTACACGCCAACTTGACTGACAACACAGAAAGAATTTCTTATTTGCATGCATATGAAATTTAGATTTGCGGCCTTGAAAAAGTCTTTGTAATACGAAACACGTGTTGGCAAGCTGTGTGCTGGAAACTTTTAAAAGAAGTTTTGTGAATAAAAGAATATCCAGAGCATCACATGTCTTGGATCCCTTTATATAATCATACTTTGAATGTTTCTATGTTCTGATTCAAATGAAACTGCATTGATTATAATATAACACCAGTCTTTTCAAACTTACGGAGGCATTTCCCGAGGCAGTGTTTCACCAGCGGACTCTCTCCACTCCTCGCCGCACCCGCTCCGCGGGTGCCGCTTCGAACAGGAGCGTGTGGGGCACTGACAGCGGAAAGCAAGTGACAGCAAGGCGGTTCTGGGCGTGAGGCTCGGCGGGGCTGCGAGTGTGCGGGACTCCAGCAACCAGGAGTCCCTGCTGGCCCGCCCCCCACCCTACACGCCTCCCATATCACAGCCTCAGACTCCCGCAGCGCGGGACGCAGCTCGGGGCGAAGCCCGGGCAAAGAGCGGGCCGTTTGAGGCCGTTCGAGGTCTAAGAGGTCTGGGCTGGGCCATTCCCCTTGGTTGGACTGTTAATAATTGCGATATATTTCACTTGTGTCTCACCATTTTGTTAAATATCCATTATGTGTACACGGGGTAGTCGCAGCAAAACTGCTAAGGGCCTTAACAAACCCAATGGGACCCTAGATGATTTCCTCACATAGACCAACCTGGCCATTGATGCGGAAATCAATAAAATGCAACATAGGGTTTCCTTGGAACTAGAAGCCGCGCGAAAACTCTCCCTCAACTTGGCTTCTTCTAAGAAATCATCTTTAGGTAACTTTGCCCTAGCTTTAACCCCTGAGCGTACGTCAGGTCCCCGCCCCTTGCTTATATCGGCAGATATCCATCATCCCCCAACCACATCCCTACCCGAGCCTATTATGAAACCCAACTTACCACCCCTTAAGCCCTTGTAGGAGCTTGTACCACCTACCCTTGTGGCCGCTACAAGCTCCCCCTCCAAAATTGTTTTGCCCAAAACTGCAATAAATGCTAAAAAAGTTGCCCTACAAAAGAAGAAAAGCCTAGCTAGATCTACTTATGCTCGTAAAAAGGCAAAAATTGCGAGATCCCAGTTTTTTAATAGTAGACGACCTCTGGGTACATTTGGGGTTGGGGAAGAAATAGCCAAAATCAACACTGCTTTATCAGGCAATGATACTACCCATGACTTAAGCTGTGTTGTGCTTGATCCTCCGGTGGTAACTTTCCCAGATAAGAGCAAGGAAGGGTCAATAGAGGGTGGGGTGAGTGTGGCAGAGGGGGATAGGAGGGGGGACGAGGAATTCCTCAAAACTGTCTGGGACACACTGAAACAGTTACTTACCCCCCTGGAACCTAGACTTTCCCGAATGGAAAACCACCTGTTAGAAATGGATAGGACTATAGTTACATTGGCTAGCTTTAGTCTTAAACAAATGGAAGCTAGGTTTTCCCAGGGTGAGGGTTTTACCCCTCAGGCACAGGAGTTAGAACCCCCGGCCACCACATCCACATCCCCAAGACTTAAACCTGTACCAAAACCCCGCACTAAAGTCGGTGATAACGCTGCTATCACTTCAAAACTCACTACCCCCAGCGCTTGTCTCCCCCCTCAGAATATAGCACCATCTAAACCTAGGCCACAAGCTTGTCCCCCCCCCCCAGAATGTAGTACCATCTAAACCTAGGCCACAAGCTTGTCCACCCCAGCATGTAGTACCATCTAAACTCAGGCAACAAGCTATTGTACACCAGTCTAATCAATTGACAAATAAGGAATTGTCATCTTATGAATCTAGCCGATCAAATTTTCGTGGTGGGTATATTGACCTACCACCCGAGGCTAGTCCTTATGTCATAGTACTAGCTGGTGTACCTACTCTCGACCCTCAAACCAAAGAGAATCATTGGTCCCTAAAAAACAAGGTCATACATTGGCTTAACACGAATAGACAGCTCCCCAATCACCAAAGAAGCCGGGTATTAATGGTGCGAAGAGTACTATGGGTTGGGCCCACGCGTAAATCCATCTTTGGCGATTGTATAGTGGTGTCATTTGCAGATCCCCATACAGCACAACATCTTTGTTCATGGGCCCCTCGTGAAGAAGACCCCTCTGTTGTTGTTAGACCCCTCACTTTTTTCTACCCTCCTCGACAACAGGTTGAAATGGAGGGGTCTTGGTCAACAGTCCATAAATCTAGACAGAGGGGACGTAGGAACGGTTGGTAAAACCAGAATAACTGGTGGCAAGGGGTTCCTACTACTAATATGTTTGGTTGTCTGGATGAGGTGGACTGACTCTGGGGGGTTGATGCCTCTATACACTCAGTGGAACCAACTTCGACCACCCTTTCAGTATCCAGTATGGATTGTCCTATACTACAATTAGGCCCAAAGACAACACTGGACAATGTTTATACTCCCACTTCGACTGAGTCAGGGGTTCTGGGACAATTAGAGCCTATTAGCCTTAGTAACCCGGTTAATACAATCAAGGTGGCCTCATGGAATATAGCAGGACTGAGGGGTCGCCTGGGTAGCGACGATTGGGTAGATTTCATTATTACACATGATATCGTCGTCTTCCAGGATACTTGGTCAGTCGATCCCCTATTTAGGGTAGGCTTCCTTAATTATTATAAACCAGCCACACAGGGCCCCAGGGGTAGGGCCTCGGGAGGCCTTACCATATGGATTAGAAACTCCCTGGGCTTAAATGTTAAGGAAATCCCGGTGGAGAATGCTGACCTCCTTTGCATTTTCCTGAGCAAGGACAATTGTAAGGATATTGTTTTAATTAACATCTATGCCCGAGGTTGTCAGGGTGGGAGGAAGCAACCCATTCTTAATGACCTGGAACATCTTCTGAATGAGTATAAAAGTGATCATCTTGTCTTATTGGCTGGTGATCTGAACTGCTCATTCGAACCCCTCCTGAGTCTAGCTGAGGATGTGGGGATGGATGAAGACATCGTCTGGAATATCCCCCCGTTAGCAATAACTAAGGGTGTTAGGGGAACGGACGCTGCCCTCCACTGGCTAGGGCTCTGCTTGGAATGGGGGCTTCGGGCAGTGAATGGCCGTAGTTTGTCTGACAAGGCGGGGAAACCAACCTTTGACAACGGGATTAGTGCTAGTCGCATTGACTATATATTGGTCAATATAGAATCCTGGTCACACGTAATTGATATGCTAATAGAGACCAGGCCAGAGAGTGATCACAATCCTCTCTTACTGGGGCTTAGGGTTCCTGGTTTAGGTGTCCCCCAAACAGAAACAGCTTGTATAACATCAGACCTAGTCCTGTGTGACAACAGAAGACGGGTCAAATGGTCAAGGGTCATAGCTGACCCAGAGCTTATCTGTCAAATAGAGGAATTGGTCCTAGACACAAGCAATAGGATGACTGCATTATCTCCTAATGGCTGGGTAGAGTCCATTACTGTTGATCTCCATGAGAAATGTTTTGTGGCTCTTAAAAAACTTCTCACTAGGCCATTTAGAAATCAGAAAGCCAACCCACATAAAGGTTGGCATAATAAAAACTGTAGAGAAGCCCACAGCAAACTAATAGCAGCTGTTAAAACTAGAAATACCCCTGATATCAGGAAAGCTAGACAATTTTATAAACATACCCTTTGGGAAGCTAAGAGGGAATGGGACGATTCGTATTGGCTTGATCTTCTCAAAGCCTGCGAGTCGTCTAACCAAGTAAAATTCTGGGAGATAGTCAGATGGGGCAGGGATTCGGATTCCCAAACCCCTGAAAATTATGTTTCCGCTACAGATTGGGTGGAATTTTTTTCCGCCCAATTTACAGATACAAATATTGAACAGGAGCTGGCAACCGAGCCTATAACGGGGATAACACCAATATCGTATGGGGATAGGCTTACTTTCTGCACCTCAGACACTGTACATGCCCTAGGTTCTATCCAGTCTGGTAAAGCCCCAGGTTTAGACGCCATACCAGCGGATCTTTTTAAATTGAATCTAGATCTGTGGGTTCCATATATCACAACTCTAGCAAACTCTATCGCAGCAGGGGCAAGGGTACCACAATCCTGGAAAGGTGCCGAGATACTCCCAGTTTATAAAAAAGGGGATCGATCGTCACCGAAAAACTATCGCCCCATTAGCCTGATCGACACTATCCAAAAAGTTGTATCAAGCATGGCCCTGGCAAGAATACAGGGGTGGATTGAGCAGAATAATATACTCTCCCCCATGCAGGCAGGGTTTAGATCAGGCACCAGCACCCTAGATCAGGTGTTCCGACTTACCATGCTGTATTGGAAGGTGGTTCTCTTGGGCGATGGGGTCATCTATGCCGCCTTTATTGATCTTAGGTCGGCCTTCGACTTGGTCCCTAGGGCAAAATTATGGGAAGCCCTCAGACTCATGGGTCTCCCACCTGAACTTTTAGAGCTAGTCAGGCGTTTACATGAGGATAATTTTGCCCGGGTAAGATGGGGGAGACAGGGTCAGGTGACCAGCAGCTTCCCAGTCCAACGAGGGGTGCGCCAGGGTTGCGTGTTGGCCCCTACCCTGTTTCTCCTGTTTATCAACCGGGTGGTTGCATTCTTTAGTGATATACAAACAGACGCACCTACCCTGGGGGGTTCAAAATATCCCATGTTAATATTCGCCGACGACACCCTGCTCCTTTCTAAAACCCGGAGCGGGTTGCAGGTAGCCCTGAATAGATTTGCAGAGTTTTGTATAATAAATGACCTACAGATTAATGTCGACAAAACCAAATTTATGGTTTTTAATAAAAACAAACCAATTAAAAGTTCGGTTACATTAAATGGTGTCCCAATTGAACAGGTCAAAGTCATGACATATTTGGGCGTGACTCTTGATCACCAACTCACCTGGAACCCCCAGTTGGAGGTTTTAAAACTTAAATTTGTTCGCCTTACAGGATGCTTATTGCAAGAACAAAAAAAAACCTTGACCAAACGCATTATACCAGCGATAAAAATGTATGAGGCCAAGGCCAATGCTGCTACCCTGTATGGAGCGGACATATGGGGTTATAAAGACTTGTCAGCACTAACCACAGCACAGAATAGGTTTTTGCGGAACCTGGTGGGGCTTCCACAATCATCACCAATAAAACCATTGCTTTTAGATCTAGGCTGTAGACCGCTGAATGAGATGGCGCAGTATCGTCTCGCAGCACTCTGGCGTCGCCTTTGGATGACCCCAGAGCTTAGTCTTTTCGCTCATGAATTGGGCGAGGTCAGATCATTGTGGGGTGCTCACAAAATCCCATGGCTCCGGGAAGTAAAACAAATTTTGTATTCAATGGGCCTCCCCGAATTATGGTTACATCCTGAATGCTCTAGGTTCCCATCTAAACATGAATTTAAAGAGCAGTTCTGGGCTGCAAAGAAATCTGCATTGGTCTCTCTTTCGTCAGAAAACAGCTTAACGGGACTTTTTTTTAACACACAAGGTAACACCGTCCCTTGAGCCCTATTGGGACTTGATCTGCAAAACCCTAGACCGTAAGCTGTATTATCAGTTTCGGGTGGGTACTTTGCCGACCAACTCCTTCACCGCAAAGTGGGTCGAAGAAATCAAGTAACAAATGTCTTTTTTGTCCTGACCAGGTTGAAAGTATTGGCCACCTGTTTTTTGCATGCCCAGCATATCGATTGCCTCGACTGAAATGGTTGAAACCTATTTGTAAAACCTAGAATTCTGGGGGGAATCGTGAAGCCCTGTTGAAATTACGTGATATACGCACTGAATTATCTGTGATCTGTGTTGCCAAATTTCTGGGGTGGGTGTGGCTGATTCGTGCAAAGAAATCGAAACCCTTTTTAAATTAATTACTATGAAATGATTGTATGTCGATTGAGACACATTCTTTTTATATCTTGGGGCTTATTGAAAATGTTTTTTAATGTTTTATTATGTATGCTGTCTTTTATGAATTTTATTCGAAATAAAGACAAAATGAACTGAACTATAACACTATTATTATAACTAGAGGCGTGCTGTCAAAACCCCTTATTTATTGTGTTTATTTGGTGCATACTTTGTGTGCAGTCAACACCACTAGGTAGTTAGTGTATAAAGCGGAAATCTAGCACCCGGTTGCCTTTTTTGTGACAGACAATGTCGAAACTACACGTATACGAAGTTTGTTAGCTATATGTGCGGGTGTTTCTCTTGTTTGAGGGAACACTACTACCTGCTGATATAAGGGAGGCCAAGTTCAGTCAGAGGGAGGCCCTCTGGGAAGGAGACAGAATGGTCCGGGCAAGCCAAAGGGAAGCACAGATGATTCTAGGCCAAAAGTGGATTTGGCAAATCTGAAAATGAACACTGAGTGTCATCAGTGCCACCAGATTGGACACTGGAGACGCGAGTGTCCCTTGAATCCTGCAATTCAGATACAGCAGCAGGAGGAAGTAGTGCAGGTACTCAAGCCCGAAGTGACAAAGTCGGTGGCAAGGCCAAAGTTGACCAAAGGGAGTACTTCGGCTCTGCGAGTGCAGGTTCCCCAGCCCCCGAAGATTCCGACAGGGTCTCGGACATACCAACAGATGCCTCTTTTTGATGACACTGACGATTATTATCTAGACTCGTTGGCAAGACTGTGCCTGAGGGGGGAGGAAGACTGCACACTTGGGGCAGTCTTGGAGGTAAACCAGAGGGGGACCATTTGTGGAAGCTGATGTTGATGGTCACCCTGCCACCTTTCTTGTTGATACTGGTGCTACCCGTTCTACTGTAAGATCTGCAGTAGTCCCCAACCTACCCCTCTCGGGACAGAGATCACAAGTTAGAGGTGTTGCAAATAAGAGAATAACAAGCCCTTTGACAGAACGGATACCTGTGAAAATAGGGACGTTTCAAGATCAACACCAGTTTGTGGTGTGCGATTCAAGCCTGTGTGTTTACATGGGAGGGACCCCCTGTGTAAACTCAATTGCACCATTTATTGTACCCCTTGAGGAGTGGAACTGCAAACCAATGATGATGATGCTGCTTTTAAGGTCACAAATCAACATTTGTGTATCAAAATGTACCCTGTTGTGACAGTGGAAGAGCTTCCACTAGATGTGAGAGATTCGGTCTCACAGGAAGTGTGGGATTTCATCGGTAAGTACATAGGCTTGATCAAAGGAGATGAGCCTGTCAAGATGCAGGTTAAGCAGAATGCTGACTTTCCAAGAACACCCCAGTACAATTTGACCCCAGAGACGATTGCAGGGATAAAACCTGTGATTGAGTCCATGGTCAAGCAAGGGATCCTGAAAGAGGTAATGAGCAGTCCATGTAACTTGCCTATTATGGGGCTGCAGAAACCAAGTGGGAAGATTAGGATTGTGCAAGATTTGCACCGGGTGAACAACATAGTTGTTCCCTGTTGTCCAGTGGTACCGAATCTATCTGTAATACTTTTTCAGAATCCATGTCAAGCGGAATGGTTCACTGTGATTGACCTTTGTCAGTCCTCCTTCTCGATTCCATTGCATGAGGAGAGCCAATTTATTTTCGCATTTAATCTCGAAAACCATGTTTTAATATGGTGTCGTATCCCACAGGGGTATACAGAGAGCCCATCGATCTTTAATCAGATCTTGAAAAAGAATCTTGAAACTCTTGTACTGCTGCAGAACTCTGTTCTCGTCCCGTACATAGATGATCTCCTTGTGGCGTCAGAGACTGAAGATGCGTGTAGGAATGATACCATCGCCTTACTGAATCATTTGGCAGAGAATGGACTTAAAATGTAGCCAAATAAGCTACAATACTGCTTGAATGATGTGCAGTATTTGGGTCACCTGATAGAAAAAGGCAAGAGGGAGGTGTCACCAGACAGAATAGAGGCAATCATGAGAATGATGGTGCCTTCTACTCAGAGAGAAGTCCAGATGTTCCTAGGGATGGTTGGCTACTGTCGTCAGAGGATTACCAACTTTTCATTGAAAGCGAAGCATTTGCAGAAACTGACGCACAAGGATGTAAGTGATCCGGTACCATGGGACGATGACTGTATGAAGGCATTCTTAGAGTTGCTAGAGGACCTTTGTCGTGCCCCGGCATTGGGGATGCCTGACTACAACAAACCTTTTTCACTATTCTGTTGTGAGTGAGAAGGGTGTGCATTGGCAGTTTTAGTCCAGGATCATGGAGGTGGCCATAGACCAGTTGCCTACTTTTCAGCTACTTTATATCCAGTAGATTCAGCGTTGCACGGATGACTCAATTCCGTTACTGCAATGGGTGTCGGCATTGAAAGGTGTGAGTGTATTGTCATGGGTCATCCATTGATTGTACATGTTCCACATTCTGTTGAATTGTTAATGACCAGGACCAAGACACAGCACCTGACCAACAATAGGCTCACACGCTAAGAGAGGTCATACTTCCTGCGGAGAATGTGACCCTCAAGAGGTGTTCTGTTTTGAATACTGCTAGTTTGATGTCGTTGCCCAACACACTTGATGAAGATTGTGCGGAACATGACTGTCTTTATGTGACCGAGCTTTGCACCAAACCGAGACCTGAATTGTTGATGAACCATTGCTTGACCCTGATGAGATTTTCTTTGTCGATGTACCATTACCGGAGTAGTTGAAGCTGCATGCCTGGAAGGAGTATACTCTGCTCATGTGGCTGAAATCATTGCTTTGACTCGTGCTTGCGTAGCAGCAGAACAAATTTGAATTACCATTTACACTGACAGCCAATACGGGTTTGGTGTGGTTCATGACTTCGGACAGCTCTGGTCCCAGAGGGGTTACAAGACATCATCTGGATCACCCATCCGAAATGGGGAGTTTGTCCTAGTGGCCTTGCAGCGCCCCCAAAGAAATTTCAGTTGTAAAGTGCACGGCTCATGGAAAGGGGACATAATTCGTGTCTCTTGGAAACCACTATGCGGATGAAGTTGCACGATTCTGTGCCGAACAAGGTTGTTCATTTCCTGAGAAACATGTAGATATGAGTCAAGAAAGAACCGAGTTCAACACGATGTTGGCCATGGCAGATACTTGGGATGAGCTCAAGTGCCTGCAGGAACAGGTTTCAGATCAGGAAAAGAATGTGTGGATCAATGCAGGCTGCGTGAAAGGAGATGTGGATATTTGGGTCTCAAGGAATAGCAGTGTTGCCGGATTAGTTGCTGAGCCCAGTGGCAAGACAGATTCATGGTGTAGTACACTTGGGAAGAGATGCTATGGTGCGAGTGTTCAGACAAACCTGGTACAATCCGAGATTTCGTGCTGTGGCAGAAGCTGTGCGCCAGATATGTGTTACCTGTCAACAAATGAATGCTGGAATGAAAACTGTGGCCACAATGAGTTACATTGGGAGGTCTTGGCGGCCTTTCAACAGGATGCGATTGGATTTCATCGAGATGCCTAGGTGTAACGGGCTGAGGTACATCTTGGTTGTGGTGTGAGTATTCTCAAGGTGGGTGGAGGCTTACCCCTACGCATAGGTATGTTACACTCACAGTAGCAAAGCTGTTTTTGAGGGAACTGGTGCCTAGGTTTGGGATTCCGACCTCTTTGGAATGGGGCAGAAGAACGCATTTCCATAGTTAAATAATGAAATTACTCTGTGCCGCATTGCAAGTTGATAAAAGACTCCATTGTAGCTATCGCACAGAGGCTTCTGGGATAGTGGAGCAAGTCAATGGGACTCTGAAAGCCCGAATAGGAAAAGTGTGTTCATCAACGTCTCTGAAGTGTCCTTATGCTTTGCCGTTGGTGTTGAGTATGCGCAGTACCCCAGACAGGAGAACAGGTCTTTCACCTCATGAGATACTGATGGGGAGGGCTATGAGGTTACCAGCGGTTCCCTCGACAGCCATGCTTCGCATCACCGATGATCTGATCCTTGATTATTGCAAGGGACTAGCTGATATCATTCATTCTGTGTCCCATCAGGTGCAGGCTGCTGTGGTCCTGGCTGCAAGCGACCTCTGTCTGGGGATTGGGTGCTGGTTCGGAAGCACGTGAGAAAGAGCTGCTTGGATGTTTGCTGGAGGGGCCCATACCAAGTCATCTTGGTGATGAACACTGCAGTGAAGTGTGGAAGTGTGGAGGTCTGCCGAACTGGGTGCATGCTTCACACACACGTTGAGTTTCATCACCCTTGGAAGAAACAGCTCCCCTCCCTGATAAAAATCCAGCTGAAGTGGCAGGGCCTCAGGAAGGGACAATCCAAGCTGTGAGGGTATCTGAAGAAGCTGGTTGCTCACTTAACCAAGCTGAGGAGGGTCACAACAACAGCGACACTGAAATTGACTCCGAAAGGGGAAGATCCTGTGAGCGTGTTCCAGAATCAGACACAGCTGAGAGAAGTTGTGAGCAGGGTGATCAAAGAGAAAGCCAGACAACTAGCAGAGCAGAAGAGCAGTGGCCAGAGAGGCAGAGGCTCTTGAACCTGAGACTGGTTTCCGAGAGGGATCTTGCCCCAGTGTCTGGAGAGTCAGAGTCAGACGAAGGTGGGGAAGAGCAAGCCTGTCTAGGTCTTAGGAGATCAAGAAGAAAGAGAGTGCCTTGCCGGAAGTACGCAGCTCCAGACTGGGCATACCCTGTGACCGATGCCAGGTGTGCTGAGATCGGGAAGGGTGAGGGCAGTGACAGTGATCAGTACCAGACCTAACATCAAGCTGGATGTGTTGTTGTTGGTACCAGGACTTGAGGTCGAAGGCGTATTGACCATCACTGTTCTGAGTCCCCCGATATTGAGCGGAATTCGCCATCTAATTCTGAGTTGACTGATCTTTCCTACGTTTGGACCTGAAATACCAGCTCATGAATCTATTGTTCTTCGTCTTGAACTTTTGGAGTATGTGTTAGAAGCGGTTGGAACAAATCTTATTATGGACTAAAAGAGACTCTGTTGTAAATAGATCAACTTTGATATCTTGGGTCCGAGTGGAAGAAGAAGAAATTTAGGGACTTTCCACAGAGGACAGAGAAGGGTTAAGGTTGTCTTTTGCTTGCTGTAAATAAGGAACTGAAACAAAAAGGTGACTTCTGGCTTCCTGAGGTGTGGTTCGAGTTCATTTACAAGTGCCTGAAGAAAAAGAAGAGACCTTTGAGCGTTTCTAGTTGAACAAGGAAGCTGAAAATATTTCTGAGACCATGGAGGCTGGAAACCCAAACCGTAGAGCTAGGTGCATTGTAGGCACACTTGTAGGAGGAGTGATACTCTTCATAGTTTTGGTAGTTGTCTCATATTTAGCACCACATGAGCAGGCAGTGGAGGTAGAGGGAACCCCTACACCTACTACTCCTAGCAAAGAAGTGGTCAAGGTAGGAAACGAAAGAGCTTTGCTAGTAGAAGAGAGTCGTAGGTTACATGCGGATCTGTCCAGAGGTAATTTCAAGCTTAATGCATATGCAAAGTTGTTGTATCAGTATATTGATGCGATGGATGCAAAAGATTGTTGTGTGTATACAGTTGCCAGCTTCAGTGGCTGAGGGTATCAGATACCATCATCTTCCCTTGACATATGGCATTTTATGTAGTTTGCTGCCTAGCATTTTCTATGGACGAAACCATTTTTTAGTATTTCTTTTCGAATTATGATGCTGTTCTTCCTGAAGTGCCAGCTTACAAACATTTGAAAAAGTATGATTATTATAAATCTGAAGATAGACTTAGAACTTATTTCATTCCGACTCAGGAGTTGGACACAGCTTATGCTCATTGCCATAATCTGACATGCCTGTTGTCAGATACAGAGAAGAAATTTATAGATCAAGTGGAAGATAGATACAGGAAACAAAAGCAGTTGTGTGATTCAGGACAGGGCAAAGTAGATTGGACAGATGAAGAGAAGTTGCACAAAGCAAAAGGGAGTTATGGCGTGATAGCTCTAGATGAGATGCACAAGGGGAAGTTGTGCATAAGTCCACAGACATACTATGAGAATGTGTATGTGGGGCAGACCACATGTGAGCATACCTTTACAATGGAATATTATTCGAAGGACTTTTTGCAAGGTATAGTGCGAGTAATTCCAACTGTGTATTTTGTGTGCGGGAGGAACGCTTATGTGCGATTGCCTGAGAAGTGGTATGGTACGTAATATTTAGCTATAATCTTTCCTAAGATTTACCATACAGAAGATTTTGAGCTCATGAAGAAGGACAACATGCGAAAGTGAAACGAAGTGCAGCAGCTGTGGTTGGAGATGTTTATGAAGCAATGATAACCACTTTGGGAGTGATTCTGAATGATGTGAAGATCAGAAGGTTGGCAACTGTTGTGGATGAGTTGTCAATGAATACAGCTAAGTCATTGGTGTTGGTGGAAGGGGAGATGTTATCGATAAGGACAATGGTTTTGCAAAATCGTCTTGCTTTAGACGTCCTTCTAGCAAAAGAGGGAGGAGTCTGTTTCACTTTTGAAGGTCCAAGAGTGCTATACTTATATACCAGACAACAGCAAGGATCTGGAGAAATATATAAGTAACATCACTGCCATTCATTATGAAATTGAGGATTTGACTGAAGAAACTGTGTGGGAGAAGGTTGGAAAAGGATTTGGTAAAGTAGGGAGATGGATTGCAAACCTTGGAAAGGGATTTCTTGGTTATGTGTTGAAGCCTCTTATTATAGTTGTGGCATATGTGATTGGATTGTGGGGTTTGATAAGAGCTTACAAGTGGTACAAGCCCGGCAGATTGGAAAGATCTTTGAGAGTGCAAGAGAGACGAATGGAGAGACTTCAGGACAATCAAGATCAGAATTTGAAAAACATGGAGTTGTTAAGGAGAGGTAGAATGGCAACAAGCTCTGTTTAAGTTCTTTCCCTAAGGATGGTATAGTGTGTGATGACACAGGCCATTAAAGGGGGTTACTGATAGAGCGCCATGTTGTTTGAAAAATTGTGGGGGTGCATCATGACTGTCCGTAGTCAGCACCCGCATATCTAGAGGACCCTACTAATGTTTGGTTATAGAAATATAGGACTAATCGAGAGCGTTGCCATATAAAAATTATGCTACTATCATTTACTGATTGAAATAGTGCTTAGTCGAGAGAATAATGCCTTAAGTTACTTAGGATTCATTGGTCTGTGTATACAATGTGCATTGAGATTAAATGTGCCATATCAAAGTTGCACGTGTAGGCTGCTTAATGAGAAATGTAATGCTTTAACATGAGAATAATGTTTAACATAGAGTGTAATGTTAGGATTTATTAATGAAATGCTTATGTTGCTGTATTAGAAGTGCATTTAAAAGAGTAAAGGCCTGAGAGAAGAAATGCTAGCAGAGGCCTATTTGTAGTTTTCTTAGCATGACTAAAGATGTCGAGTTTGGAAATGTACTTTGAGAAAGAAGCCTACATTGCAGTTGAATTTCTAATTGAAACTTAGAGCGTGCAGAGGGATCGTTCTCATGCATTTCTTTTGCAGATGCAAGGCCATGTAACTCGTTAGGTAGAATGAGCCATTGTTTAGAAGTTAGATTGGTAGGAGTGGAGACGAGGGCAGTGTGCTGGCATGTGCACTTGCAACAATGGCTAAGAAGTTGACTGGGATCCAAGGACACAGCAACGGTTTTTGGAAGAAGAAGGTTCGACACTGGAAAAGTACAAGGGGCTGTACCTGCTGAAGGAGGAGTGTCATGGGCGTACCCCTTGTTTTGGGGATGTTGTATTAGGGAAAGTGCCCCGAGGGTATAGAGTTAGTTCGGTTTTAGAGAAGCTAGAGTTAAGGCCAGTTAGGGTTAGACTGGGTCCTGTCTAAGGCAGTCCAATTGGCTGTGCAGTTAGTCATGGGTCTTAGTTTGGAATAGGCAGGAGAAACTAAGGAGCATCTTAGAACGAGCTCAGTAATTTAGGCTACTTACCTGGAAAAGTGAATGGGCTTCTTAGTGAGCCTTCACAGCGGACACATTTTTCTCTTGCCTGAGAGGTATGTTGAGTAGGGATGTCACTTTAGACCTAGTGTAGGGACAGACTAATCTTTTCTTTTTATTGGAACAGATGCAGTCGCGTTTTCCAGTGGAAACAGTGATTGCATGCCTAATGCTTCTTGAATTAATTTAGCTTTTTATTCGGAGTTGTTTGAGACTCTTGCGTAGGATTATGTTTGTATTCCAGTTTATTTCTTGAACCTCTTGCTGAGATGCTTGTATATCCAGGTATTTTTGGCTTTGTAATAAATTCTTACATTTTACTTTGGAGTCCGTGGTCCTTCAGATTAAAATGCATGGAGTTTGGGAATCTGTCAAATGGGTATTGAATTTAAAGAACTTCCTTCACACTTCAATGCAGACTAAGGAGACCCATCAATATGGGGATTCCTCAGAGTGGTAAGGTGAAAAATCTAGGTGAGAATCCCAGGGTCATCATAACCATAACAAGTTAGCTACATTAGAACCACTAAGGAAGCTCATGGGGAAACATTTCGGCTCCTGCTGGTATTAGTGCAACTGTATTAGTGCTACAGCACTAATACTGGTGACCAAATTTACTGAAGCATACAAAGAAATTTGTGCAGAAATGCAATATTTGTTCGCAAATTAAACACTCAGCTGTTGTAACATAAGCACAAACTCTCCTTTCTCTCCTAGAACATGTGGGGCCGCTAAGAGTTAATCACTATAAATGTATATCAATTGAGGTTGATTTGTGCTCTAGACTGCTCAATGCACATAGGTGTTACTGCCTACTACTTGGAGTGTGGGCCATACATCAGGTCATATACAGGAGGATTCTTTGGAAAAACGTATGGAGAATGGGTCCAAGCATGAGAAGACCTCATTGGACTACAGCATAACAATTCCTAAACTCTTATTTCAAGCACTGAGCCAGTACTAAATGTTACCATTTTTACATCAAAGTGTACACGATCTTCACTTATTTAGTTAGTTCTTGGTTTAAAAAAGCAAACTCTATTTCAGAGATATACATACATTTAAACCTTCACCGAAAGTTGATACAATAGGACAAATTGTTAAAAATACAATTAAGAGTATCACATTGGTGGGCTATTCACGCTGATCAGTTATTGCCTGGAACACCTACTTATCTTCTAGATGTATCATGCTGTCAAGCACATATCTCGAATTAATAGCAGTACAGGGAGGCCTTAAATATATTGATTGCAAAGACTAAGAATTTACAAACAAACCTTTTTAGTGATTCAGCAGAATCCACATAACCCAATTAGTCAGTGCAGTTCAAACAATGCACCAATAGACCCTTAGAGTGGGAGATGACAAATCAAATCCTCACCAGTGCCCTTATTCCTAGCAGATCATTGACTTTCTCATAACTACTGACCCTCCCTATGGAAAATCGGAAATTTGATGCACTTTTCTGGTTCATATTATAGCCATATAGCCAGATCTGCCTCAAGAGATAGTTTGTAAGACAACGCTCCTCTGTCTATTGGGGGTCCTATAATTATAAAGTAAAGTCCAATGTAACTTTGTCTGAACTACAATTGTCAATGCATGAAGGAGGTCTGAGCATGCCTACTTTAGAGTCTTACTATTCACAGTACAGCTTCATGGGTGAGTGGGTAACTACAGCCCAAGGAAAATGCTGACATTGAATACTTACTTAAATGAGAGGCTGGAAAGTTTCTGATGTTCTTAATGAGGGTCATGGATTGGGGTTCCAGCATAATGCTTACTGCACACAACACAAAAAATGAAAGAAATTTGTGTCCCGGTGGACACTTCAGCATTCAGATGATAGATGTCGACAAGAACCACAATGTCTTTAAAAGTGTAAAGCCTTTCTCTAAATCCTCGCTTGTTCGTCCTGCGGGTAGCCGTGTATAGTCCATACTCGGAACACGGCTACCCGCAGGACGAACAAGCCCACACTCTATTCAGACCGAGGATTTCGAGAATTGAGAGTTTACTCACTCTCCCCACATTTCGGTTCCGACCTGCGGGACTCCCTCCGCAACACGCTTACTGACTGCGTTGTATTGATACTGAAGGGCATATTAGGACCCCTGATCCGATTCTTTCTACACGGATTGAGACTACCAGAAACCCTTACCCGGGTTTCTCCTTTTGATAAGAGTGCTCACAATCACAGTCCACGGACACCCACCTTGGTCCCGAGCCCGGCTGGGTCGGAAGTATAACCGGCTAATCGACCTCATTTTCTTGTTCTTTAAACCATACAGCCCTGAGGAGTTGCGGAATTGACATTCCTTTGCGACGAAACACGTGTCGGCTGGCTTTCCAAGAAAATTCAATCAAGACTTTACACTTCTAAAGACATTGCGGTTCTTGTCCGACATCTATCGTCTGAATGATGAAGTGTCCAACGGGACGCAAATTTGTTTCATTTTTAGTGTTGTGTGCAGTGGGCATTACGCTGTTTCAATTACTTGTGTGTTGCCTTTAACATACAAATTTTGGGGTGTTATAGGGCTTATCCCCCTCGCCCAATTACACCGCTATCCAACAACTGTTCGCCAATTCTTTTGCGCTAAATATAGAGCAGAGCGCCAAGTTTCCCCTTGATTCTAAAAACACTTATACTAGTGTTTATGGATTGGAGTTCCCCCCTTGTAATCTGTTGGAAGCAGGACTCACCGAGGTGCACTCTGGAGTTGCCCCTTATATGCCTCCCTAAAACCCACAGACTAACTCAGGAAGTTAAAACCTTAATACAAGGGCACAGCTCACCTAACAAGAATGGGTGGTCTATTTAAAACTGGGATCCTCAACAATTTTGAAAATTTAAGGGAAGATAATAAGATTCAAGTTGGTCAGTTTCTCACTCATACATTGCTTTCTTGAGCAGCCAATGTAACATGGGGGATGCAAGGTGGATGAATCCGCCTGTCTACATGCTTCAGGCAGTGCTATCTAGAAAGCTGTTATTGCTGCTCTGACTTTTCTGCAGGGCAAGTGGGATGCAAACATGGTCTGCCGTGCGTGGGCACACTGCCAGAACGTCTAGAAATGCCAGGTTCAAGTTTCTTTTATGCAGTTATGTGAACCTAACTTATTTAACACCCATGTGGTTGCAAGCCATGTTCTCTGGGGTTCCACACACCAGTCCTAGATTTGGAACAAGGGGCAATTTGTTAAATAGTCTGGGTGTGCCCAAAAAGTGGGCTTTTCTGAGAGCCAGTTACTGAACCTTGGTCAATAGTAAACAGCAGGCAAAACATGAATAATACTGATACACATCTATTAATGCTGATGTCCTATCCAAAAGCTGATAGATCCAACATGTGGCTCTTGGACATCTGTCTGTGAAATGGCAGGTAGGTTTCAACTGGTGGTCCAATGATAGGCTAACTTTAAAATGTAATGCAATCTTATTTATTGAAATAGGCTAATGCTGAGAACGAATCTCAAACTGAGACAGTCTCAAGCTTAGCCTGACTTCTAGGTTGGATGATAAACCAGTCATTAGGTGCTGAACGTAAGGGTGTGGTTGGGTTTGCTGCAGCACCCCAAAAATAAAATATTGTAGTTCATGAGGCAAATTAGCTGGTAAAGTTTATTTTTATCTGTCACATTAGCTGTACATTCAAAGACAGAGGTCAAATGCCAGGCTATGTCTTCTGACAAATTGCTACTTTTAAAAAAATGCAGATTGATGTTTAATGTTCTCTAACTACAAAGGGAGAGGATTTACTTAAGTCAACTACCTGAAAAGCTATGGTAGAGGGAGTATGAAAGGAAAGGCTGCAGGAAGTCATTTCTTTCTAACATACAACAAAATATAAATAGCTGTTAATGAACTGGACAAATATTTGAAAATATATCGGCCATTAGGAAAGCACAAATCAAGCACATTTTTAATTCTGAAGTGTGATGAAAAAAAGGATGAATTAAGTGATTTGTTGACAGCCTTATCGTATAATGCATAACAAGGTTTCAAGTAAATACATATGATGCAACATAAAATTGCCCGTTTCCTGTCTTCTCGTTCCAATTTAATGAGTAATGCATAAATGTATATTGTATGATTAAGCCCTTGAAATCCAAAACAATTGCTCTCACCTGACAAAACCAATTGTAGCTTTCTATATAGCTACCCATGTTCTGAGGAACACAGGGTTACCCCATTGATACTATTCAGTAACATTGATGGCAGCACTACGACTTTGTAAATTGTTCCTGCTCAAAACTAAGACCATTCTAAATAACCTCAACCATGATGTGTGTGTCTGTAATCTGTGGCACATGGCATGGACAGTTCCTTCTCATGGTACTAATGCCTGTGCTATTCATTTGGATGCCTTGATCCTCACAATAAAGCCTCACTTGTTTTGTTGAATGTTTTCCTTTTCATACCCATGTCTATGTTTCTCAAACTTGATATTGTTTTCATGTTACAGCACCTATATGAAACATTGTGTATTAAGACATGTTTACAAAAGAGAAATAATGGCTTCTATGTGGCTTCTTTGAACACATCCTTAAGCTTACAATATGAAACCGTTATATGGTTTAAAGTTTTACTAAACCCAAGGCAGGTAAATCAAAATCCTAGTTAGCATTTAGTACTTCCTTGGATTCATAACTAATTACTTTAACCTGTGAGATGTGGTGTTAGGAGGAGTTTTCTGCACTCTGATAAACTTTATTTTAGTGCAAATCGTAGTAGTTGCCCTAATTGATTTAAGGCTTGTCACCTTTGTGATCAGTTTGAAATGAACTCTTTCTTCACCACGGGACCTCAAAATTATCTAATGTGGTTGTGGTTATTGCACACCAAACCAGAGAACTGTAGGTGGCAATTGAATGTACTTTTACATGATGCCCTTTTGACAAAGGTCACACTGAATGTCCTGAAATCTAGAACTAATAATTTGTAGAGCACTGCAGTTGCAGTTACAGTTGCAAATGATAAATTACTTTGACCTGAGACAGCGGACCCCATGTCTGCTAATGACTGTAGGAGAGTAGGGTCTGCAATCCTATGATCACCCAGATTTTTTGCTTTTGTTTCACTGGTTTACGACTTTCTCTGGCTGTGGGCCTGCTGATCAGACCCACAGCCTGGCTGTTCTCTTTCTAAATTACGATATGTACCCTAGGTGCATTTACCAATTGGTACTGGGCCACCTTGTCAGACCCCGTAACGCAGGGCATAGGGGTACCCAGGGCCGCCAGGGGCTGAAGCATGTATTATGCCACCCCTGGCTGGCCTCCTAAATTTGACACAACTGGCTGCACGACAGCTGGGGCGAAGCCGTGTAACCACCCTTCGCTGTAGGTATAGTAGCTCTATATCTAACCATACAATGGACACCCGAGTTCCTATCAGTCACTCCTATGGCAGGCCTTAACAATCCTGAAGGCAGAGTGCGTGGGCTCGTGTGAGCTAGGTTCAGGCCCGAGCCGAGCCCGGTTGCAGCTTGCGGAATCAAGACCCAATAGCTGTTCCATGATAACGCGTACCATATCGGTAACTCCGGTGTCGCGTTATCAAGGCATGTCGAGTAAGGTGTCATACGAATCGGGGTGCTGCCCTCTCACCAATGTTGGCGACGAGGTTAGCATTCCACCCTTCTAGAGGGACACGACATGTACGTAACTGTGAACCCCGGTTAAAGTGAACTGAAGCCTCAGCTCCACAAAATGGATGCTGCCACCACAGACACGAGTCTGACCTCCTGCTGCTGGGAGTCCTTCCAGCGAGGAGCACTTGGACAAAGGGTTTCCTGTCGAGGGCGCTGTTCGCACCGTCCCAGACAGGGTTTGTGTATTCTGGGTAGGTAGGGCTTTGGTGAGAAGGTGACTGCGAAGTGGCACCCCGGCGCTCACTACGCATCTGCCGGTTAGAACCAGTTCCAGGGGCGACAGCCCTGGCCTGGGGAAAGTCCGGCAGGGGAGAGGGGTGTAACTAACCCCCTTCCTGGTCCCACCCTTAGGGCAGGACCTAGTCATGTACCCACCCCTTTCTTTAGAATAAAGACCGGAGCGGGGACCCTTCCAAATTAGATCATCTTTGATTCAAGAACTACTTTCTACGAAAGGACATTCAAGACTCTTCTCAAGATTTCTCCCTTGTGACTAAGGAGTAGTCACCCTGCATCAGCGGGCACCAACTAAGAACTCTGCGGTTTGCTGTAAGTCCTTCCTCAAGGAATCCGACGGCCCAGCTCGACGAGAACCGGCTTCCCTGGCACCTCTGACCTCTACCCACATCATCAGCTCAGCTGTGATCCGTGGGTGCGACGAGACCTCGAGGGACCGGCCATCATCAGAACCTGCACGCTCTTAAAAACCAGCACGACCATCGAGGTAACTCTCT
Source organism: Lissotriton vulgaris (assembly GCF_964263255.1). Taxonomy (NCBI): domain Eukaryota; kingdom Metazoa; phylum Chordata; class Amphibia; order Caudata; family Salamandridae; genus Lissotriton; species Lissotriton vulgaris. The sequence continues at coordinate 1,129,840,144 of NC_141691.1, forward strand.
GGTGAGTGCTCTGGGGTCCGAGAAGCCCCGACCCTGAGCCGCTCCAGCACCGAAGTGCAGTCTCCCAGCATCTCCACGATCTGCGTGGGGCCCTTCTGCTCGCTGCTCAGCACGTTGTCTGGTCACTAGCCGCTGGCTTGTGTCCTTCTGTGACGACATCCGAGAATCATCACTGCTGGTCTGGTTGCCCCAGACTGGCCCTTGCTTCCATCTTTGCGAGAAGCATCCCGGACCCTCCTGGTCCACTCAAGACGCCCTCTTAGGCCCACCACGTGGCCCTGAGAACTGCCAAGGCTTGTTGCCCCATCCTGGGCCCAGCGACGCCGACAGCATCATCCTTCGTGGGACAGCTCGCACCTCCACCGTGGTCGCCGACAACGCCTCCTGGTCCGTGAGACTGCAGAGCCTAGCGTCGCCCACTCACCTGGTCGAGGTGACGGCCAACCGGTGCCTTCCTGGTACCCTCTGACTACTGGCTAGTAGTACGAACTTGGTCCCCTCTGCTTTCAGGTTTCTTCAATCTCCGATCCAGGCTTGGATCTCTACGAACTATTCAGCACTGGTCGCCGGCCAGCAACTCTTTTTCTTCCGGCTCCTGGCTCGTCAGCGAAGACCCCGACGCCTGTAAGACTTGTGCAGCCGCAGCCCTCGTGGCTAGGTAACTTCGGCATTTCGGTGCCTGCATAGCCTCCTTACTCTAGGGTCCCGAGTCCCTCGCTTCCGACTTGCCTTATCGGGTCCGCCCGAGACCTTAATCTTTCCGTGTCCTCGGACACTTGTTCCTAAATTGTGCACTTGAAGTATTTGCTAAAGAGATTTGGTTTGTGCTTAGTACCCTGTCCTCATAAAGAGTACAGGGCTGTTGTGATTCTTAATAAATATACTGTTTATTTTCATAACACTTGTGTGGTGTCCTTTCACTGGGTGTTCAAGGGGTACATGTGTGGTAAACAGCTGGCTTAACACGCCCTCTCGAGTCTTTAGCCTTAGACTGCTCGTATCCACGCTACTAGGATAGCTGGTCTATAGGTTGACTTACAACCAAACACCATAAGGGTCGTTGGAACGATACATAGCGGTCGCTAGAATAGCGAACGTTGCATATCGGGCCAACTTCTCACAATGACTAAGTATATCTATGTACCCAGGAGATGTAGCATTGCTTTTACCACCTATCACTTGAATTTGCAAGTTCAAGATAGAAGTTTAAAAGATGCTTTTGTGTACAATCCACTTATAATCGCTCAGCAGGTCATCAGCATACTGCATGACACCCACCGCATATATTTCCACCGTAAGGAGAGAAAAAAGATATGCCTACTTGTATCAAGGGATCTAAGATTTATATATGTCCCGTAGTGCAAAAATAGCGTAATGGTCCCAGTAGTCATGGGTTTGGGCAGTAGGGCCTAAGTCATACAAAGAAAATCAGCTAATATGTTGATCAATGGAGAAGAAAATACCAGTTGCAAGACCTTTAACCAGAGAATCGATTGGTCCAACTGGACCAAAGTACAATGAGAGAGTGTCTAGGGCATGCACATGGTGTCTTGACAGTAAGTGGCAACTGCATTGGTCACAGTTGACCTACTATAGCAAAACTAGAAACAAAAAGCAACGGGCTGTAGTGTTCCCAAAAGGGAAATGTCCGCACAACACCCTACACAAACAATTGTTTTTTACCTTTTATATTGAGTACACATTGTATCAAAGCAGCGTAATAGTTAGGGTGCTTAATAACCTCAAGGCACCTACCACCTGAAGATGCCGTCAGTACACACTGTGAAGTGCGTCACATAAACCAAACAAAATAGAGAGGATAGCACTCCTATGAAACAATAGTTATAATAGTTAGAGCAAAATTAAGTAGCCCCTAGTATGTGAAACTCTAGTATTTATAGAGTAAACACAGAGACATGTAATAAGATGATATTCAATGGCAACGATAGAGTTCTGAGATATAGTCCACTTGTTTTTATCTTCAATCTTTATTCTTATGATTCCAAAGCACAGGTTATTCCAGCAGGATTAAACATCACCAACACGTGTTTCGTCCTACTCAAGGACTTTTACAAGGCTTGTAAAAAGGTGAGCTAAGCTGTCCGATAGATGTCCAAAATGCAGTAATAAGCCAAAATTGTGGAAGAGAATAGGATGTCTAAAATTAAACGGTGGAAATCAGATACTGTCTGATTGAGGTCATGTAACAGTCCTAAACTTAGGCGTCTCAACTTATCATGGTTGTCGTCGTTTATTACTGAACTCATCCCGGTCCATGCTCGTGTGTTCGTTTATGAGAACCTGACCTGTATATAACTTCTGCTTAATTGTGCAGTTTGCGTACTAGCTAGGTCTTATGTGACCCCTGATACTGTTTCTTTGGACCGGAAAATTGTCAAATGTTACCCTACGTATTCTAATTTCCACCGTTTAATTTTAGACATCCTATTCTCTTCCACAATTTTGGCTTATTACTGCATTTTGGACATCCATCGGACAGCTTAGCTCACCTTTTTACAAGCCTTTAAAAAGTCCTTGTGTAGGACGAAACACGTGTTGGTGATGTTTAATCCTGCTGGAATAACCTGTGCTTTGGAATCATAAGAATAAAGATTGAAGATAAAAACAAGTGGACTATATCTCAGAACTCTATCATTGCCATTGAATATCATCTTATTACATGTCTCTGTGTTTACTCTATAAATACTAGAGTTTCACATACTAGGGGCTACTTAATTTTGCTCTAACTATTATAACTATTGTTTCATAGGAGTGCTATCCTCTCTATTTTGTTTACTATAGCAAAACTAGTTGGGATAAATGTAAAGATGTTGTTACTTTCAAGCCCCTTGTCAAGTTTGTCCATCAGTATTTGTGAAAAACATCTTAACTGAAGGGCAAAAGATTGAGAGAGTTTTAACATAGGAAGAGATGCTGGGGTCAACCTTTTTCCTGAAAATAGAACCTATAGGAGATCACCTCCAGATCTCTGTGATATTATAGGTGATGAAAAGCTGCTAAAACAGAGGCCCACTATGCCATACTCTCTTTTATTAGATTATTTCTCGGGCCATCTGGACCCTTGGCATTGGAGTTATTGCAACTTTTTTCAGATCCAATGCTTTTATTGTCTTGATTACGGATGCCTCCATTAATGGACAGTTCTAGTTCAAATGTCTTTGTGTAGGGGTGCAAGTGGCAGTGTTTATCCTAACTAGAAATTATCGGAATCCCTGACCCCTAATACATTTTAACTAAATGCCAGAACATGCAGGGCTTGGTTCCCAAAGCGTCAAATCTAAATGGTAGGCCCCATTTCTTAACGCTGAGTTGTAATGGGTGCTATTTAACGTGCCAGTTAAATTCTGATTCACTGGGTATGTTTTAAACAGGTGTGAAAAATAGCATATCACTGTGTTAGGCACTCTTAATTAAATTCAAATGATAGAGGGCACTAGTTCAACAGTTTCCGGGTCATTTTGGATGAGTGATCACTGCCCCAGGACATTTTTACCAATCTCAAATAATTTTGTTTTAGTAAATAACAAAGCCATAGTATGTGAGACTAACCTTATTCATGCTGAAAGTTTGTTTATTGTGAAGAACACTTTGAAAGCTCAATTAGACATTCAGCTGTCAAAAATGTCTTTTAAATATTGTTTTAATGGTTGAATAACAATGTAAAATATTTGGAAAATACTCATATCATCAGTTGTTGTGTTCTTTTGTGCAGATTAAAATGCCCGTACGAAACTGCAGTGGAATTAGCTGCCTGGTGTCTACAAGGTGAGAATTTTCTTTTATTCCACAATTGTTTTGAGCACATTAGATCGTTTTGCTGTTTACTCATATTGAAACAACTTCTAAAATGTCCCTACCACCTTATTGTGATTTATTTTTAGATACCTCTCCTTAGAGATGGATGCATCCTCTGCACATCCATGTAACTTCCTGCTGTCTAGGAATGTGACAGATTTTCGCAAAAAGTTGTTCAGTTCCGAGATTAAACTTCAATGTTGAAGTCTTTGTACAGAGTTTAACAAATACATTAGCAACATAGACAAAGTTGTTGGCAAGTTACTCGCTGTCTGAAACACTTCATGGGGATAGGATAACAAATGGTTGTAGTCAACTTTTAATTTTAATCATATAGTGTATTTTTTTCTTTTAAAGAAAAGGAATTTTATGTTTGTCCATTGTTTCAAAGTATAGAATTTAGCTTATATCTGGAAGTTGTTTGGGAGTCCGAACCCCAATACTTTACTGAGCCCTAATATTTCGAACACCCCCAAAATCTCTCTCTGGAACTCTTGATCCAGCAATAAGATTTCCCTGCTCTGCACAACATCTGGCCCAACAATTAGTAGAGTAAATCAAATAGTGACGAGGACCATTCAGTAACTGAGTTCTAGATCAATAAAAAGTGAGAGTTCTACTACACAGATCTCTAAATAGGCAGTACAGAGAAATGCAGTAAATGCCAAAAGGCTCAGATACAGAGTACATAGCCAGAAATCAGATTTAATTCAAGTCTCAGTAAGCAGCAAAAAATCATAAATGGAATAGACCTCCTCCCTGGAGGAAAAAAAAAAGTCTCTTTGTAAAGGGATAGAGGCCAATGAGGAAAATGAAAAGTCTCTCTGTAATAAACAGGACAGAGTCTCTGGCAGAAATGGGAAGTCATCTAAGTTCTATTTATCTGATTCACAAGGAACAATGACCGCATGTCCAGAGCAAAAGGAAGGGTCTCGACCTCACCCAAAACCAGGGGTTTTTATTCACATTTTACTCATAAGCAATGAGAAAAAACTGCAGATTCAGCATGGCATGACTAGCGATAACACATATCGGACAAATCAGAATCAAGATCATTATTAACAGTAGTATAACACTAATCCATATCTAAGGAAAAAGCAATCTTCCATTAACTTCCACAGCAGCAGCACTCTAGAGATGCAAAACACAATATGGAACATTCTCAGACTCATTCACTAATGTGCTGGCAAGCCTGCATCAGCACTTCCAGTGGAAGCGTCATTCAGAAAGATACTTAAGGAACACGATTTAAAGTTTAATTCACAGTACATGCTCTCTAAGAAATCGAACCAGTTGCGTCACAATGTGCTGTGCTCTATGAAAACTGTGGGTTGAGAAGACTTGTATGGTGATCATAATTGGAAGGGGGAATGAGCAGAAGCAGGATGAGAAAAATATTCGAAACTGCATCCATCTTAATAAAATGGTCTCCCTGCGAAAATATGGCATCGAAATGACATTAATACCTACACTTCTAAACATCATAATTAAATTGTTTGAGGGCAACATCAATAATTCTTCGGATACGGCTATATTCGCCACAAATTTCATTAGTGGGCACAAATTATTTGCCACCTGAAAAAAGTTGTCAGTTGTCCCATATACTGTATTGAGATATGAACCGTATCATAAATATATGAGGAGCTGTGGTCCCGATGTATGAAGGTTGGGTCACAATGTGATGTCGCGGTTTCCTACACAATGATTCTTTATGACAAGGCCTGTACAAATCAGTCTCAGTCTCAATGCAAACATGTACAAGCATTCTGCCTTAAGCTTTCGCAAGGTTATCGTAGGTGAAATTGTGCACAGATAATTATGCATCCTGTTGATGTGATTTGTAGACAAAAAAAATATATATTTTGTTGTAACATTCAATTTGAAAATTATGAAGTTGGTTAATAAGTTATCAAACGCAACTCTCAAAATACACTGGGGTGGCTTATTTGACAGGTTTTCAATGCGCGGAGTGCCTCCTTTTCAGAATTACTTGTAGTTATGCCGGATTGCAAAGATAAAAAAAAAGTTAAGTACAAATATCCTTCGGGCAAACGAGTGTGAGTACTTCTATCTACATCAATGAATAAGCAGTGATGCACTAACGGTAAAAAAACTCAATGTAATAGCATTGTAAGTGTAGTTTCGATGACATGCATTATGCTTAAATCTGTAAATTGAAGTGCTGTATTTATTAGGGTGGATTTTTGGAAATATAAAATGTAGGAAAGAGCTGTGACTCTACTATTGTGAGTATGTTAGTTCCTACGTTGCGAATGGAACAATGATAATGAACTGTTGTCTGCGTCTATTAATTTGTATTTCTGTTCGGTTTGGTTTCAGCTGAGCTTGGAGAGTGCGATCCCCCAGATCACACACCAGAACTAGTGTCTGAATTCAGGTTCATCCCCGGCCAGACTGAGCCTATGGAGCTGGATATTTTTCAGAAGTGGACTGAGTGCAGGTACAGAACTTCCATTTTCTAGATTTACCTGTTTATATGCTGGAGTTATCCTGCCGTGTTAATGTCTATCATGATGCAGAGAAGTGTGTACTCATAAGAACTGGCAAAATGTCAATTGTGCCTCGAGTAAAGTTTTATACCAAGGTGCTAAATACTGTCGTTGTCATAGGTGTGTAATGAATGGCATCCCTGCCAGTTAAATCAAACCCTAAACTATGTCTTTCTTCAGTAGAATTACACAGAGAGGGCCCCCTTTGCTCCTAGCACACACACACATTGCCTGCCTTCCTATGATGTCCCTAAAATAATCCTATACTAAATTTAGGCCGTATTTCAAACATACCTAAAGTTACCACTTCCACATTTGAATTGATTTTCGGAAAGGCAAAAGTATATATTTGTTTTATTTTATTGGGGAAAAAATATTGTTTGTTTTCAATATAAAAGAAAAGCAAGTAGCGAGAAAAACGACCCTGGCATATACATAACCTTCAAAATCATAGCCAAATTCATTTCATTGTGTATCGCCTTAAGTTCAGTTCACATCGGGCGAACCATATTGATCTAACTATTATTTCTTATGGCTCACTCCGCTCGAATTTGCTATTAATGTCTTGGATCGGCTGATATTTAAAAAAAAAGTATACTCCTTTGTCCTCTTGAATATGACATGTCAAACTTTAACAGAAGGTAAACTTCCTAAGTCTTAGAGTGTAAATACTAGCTCTGAATTGCTGCCACAAACTAGAATGTCACTTAACTTCTTTACATAACATGATGACCAAGCAGGGGTATTGTTGCTTGCAATTGATGACTTGTAAAGAGATTAAAATAATTAACTATTTTCGGAAGTGTACTTGAGTGTTTTTATTGATTGGGAACATTTAATAGAAGTTAGCTACACAATATTTGTAGAATGTGCTAAAATGTAGGGATGGGTGGGACCTGCAGAATTTTACTGAGCGGAATTCCATAAAAACTCAGTAAGATCTGGAGGAGTTCCACCAACGGGCGGAAATAGGCATGTCGCGCTGTGATTTAGCGCCGGTAACATGTTCTGTGCTGGAAAATCAGCGCAAATGACACCACGCAGTGCACCAATGGTGCAGCATTTCAAGTACATTTTGCTGCCGCTCGTGTAGATTTTCGAGTAGAGCGTTAGAAAAATCACACCGGATGTCATCATAGCAACCACGCTAGAGGTCAAGAAATATCGCTCACAAATTTACCATTTTGGAGCTGCAAGGGAGAAAATTCTGCCACATGGTGATAGGCGGAATTTGGTCAGAACTCCGAGTTGCAAGAGTAATGTGGAGTCGCCAAAATGTTGCCAATTTCGCGGGCAGAACAGAATGTTCGAGGCATATGAGCTGCAGATCACACACTGTGCATAGATCGCCATCTAGTGTTGGGCCTGGATGTTTTGACTTGTTGTATTGGAAAAGTCTTTGTAAGTCACAAGCTAGGTGACTCCTCCTTTGGACAATAGTCCGCATGAGCATCGACTGCATTGTCAGATGTTTTTTTCCCGCCATCAAGCTCGGATGTATTTATCGCACTCCATTTCGGTGCTGTTACCGATCCAACTTTTGACGCAAGATCCTTAACCCTTTTCTCCGGTATTGTTTCAATCGCATTCCCTAATCAACGGGCATCTCTACAAGCTCGAAGTCCTCGATTCCGGTCGTCGACGCAGGCCTTCGTGACTACCAACTCCATTAGACCTGGATCATGGAAAGGACTCCTTTTAAAAAGTGTCTTCAATGTGGATTCAAGTTTCCACACACAGATCTTCATGAGGTGTGTAACCTCTGCCTTTCGACGGAGCTTTTGCCTCTTTCCGCTCCAAGAACACTACCCGGGATCGTCTAGATCGAAGAAGCATGGCTCGGTCGTCGACATCCATTCCCAATGACATCTTCCAGGAGGGCGTTGATGTACCAGAGCAAGAGCAAGTCGAAGAAGGCCTTGTCAGCGCCTCCGAAGCCCACGACTCCGACATCGAAGACATCACTCCAGGGCAGCGGGTCATAAGTATAGACATCGACCCCCTCCTTGCACCCAGCCCCAAAAAGGCTTCAGAAACACCTTCACCTTCGGGTATGGGTGCATAACGGGGCAATACTTCCCACGTTCCGCCTCCGAGCCCGACAAAGAAGTCCACAAATAAGCCTTCAGGCCACTCGGGATCGAGTCAGCCACCGTGAGTGCCGACACCCAATCCTGGGCACTCAAAAAGAAACTGTCCTCACCTTCCGTGCCGAACACTGGTTCAACATCGGCGCACTCAGCACCGAAACCTACTGGTACCGACCACTTGTCTCCAAAAAAATCATCGGAACCAAGCAAAAAGCTGACTCCAAAGAGTAGAGACACTGAACCTTCGGAACATAGAAAACCCTCGGAATCCAAAAAACAACTGGTTCCACAGGCTCCTTCGGAACTCAAGAAACCTCACAATTCCAAGGCTAAAGAACGCAAACCGGCGCCAGATTCGGTGCCATGCAAACATTCGGAACTGAAAAAATTGGTACCGAAAGACCAACCTCCACAAGAAGATCTTTTTCAACCAGGTCCAAGCCAAAAAACTCTTCTAAAAGACCCCAAAACAGGTCAACTGACTCTCGGCTCCAAGAAAAGACCTATGGACATGCCTGTACCGGCTCCATCTCCAACAAAAAAGAGAGACATTGCAACATCTCCTCTCAGAATTCCTTCTCCACCTCCTCTTCCATCTACACCTCCACCTACACCTCCCCCACCACACCACTCCCCTACACCCTCACCACTACCCTCACCATCTCCTCCACCTCCAGACGATGATGACTCATCTCGGGACGGGGAGGATGAGGGAGACGATCAACCTTTCCGAAGTCCTAGTCATCCTGATACCCCAGGGGAAGATCATGGCACACCAGATGTCCCTAATGTGCTACAAGATGATATCTATCCCTCTAGACCTTCACCTCCAGAGGACACTATGGGTTTCAATTAGCTAATTCATAGAGCTGCACTATATCACTGGGTAGATCTATACACAGATCCTATGGAAGAAGATGTTTTAATGGACACATTTGACACATCTCAAAGGTCCACTTCTGTTCTCCCTATGTTAAAAGGGGTAATTGAACACGCACCTGAGGTGTTCAAAGATCCTGTTAGAGCTAGGGTTATTAACCCCAGAATAGAAAAGAAATACAAATCTGCCCCAGCTGACCCTGTGTACATCAAAGGACACATACCACTGGATTCCTTAGTAGTCTCCAACGCCAGAAAGAAGGTCAACTCACAAACGTCAAGCGATGCTCTGCCTCCCGATAAGGAGTCAAAACTCTTGGACGCTTCTGGCAAACGAACAGCATCACAAGCAGCCAATATATGGCGCATCGCCAACATAAGCTTTGCTGGCTAGATATGATAGCGGTACAAAAGGGGGTGGTGATGGACGGAGCATCTGAATCAATCAAACACTCACACCCAGTCAAAAGATCTGGGCTTAATCCATCACCGTTCTTTAGCCCACTCTGCCACCCCAGTTCAGACATGGCTATATGCAAATCAGTCTGACCCTGTGCCTCATGGGAACAGTCCAGCCCGAACTGCCAAGCCATGTCTTCCCTGGACCGGAAACAAGCTTCCGAGGACCGGTTTCTGGCATTCCAGCCGTCTTCAGCCCGGCTTGCTTGAATCCAGTGGCAAAGTGAGCAAGGGACTCACGTCTGAGCATACCCTGCCACACTTATGGCGGCCAAAAGCGGTACAAAAGGGGGTGGTGATGGACAGCCAGAAACCGGTCCTTGGATGCTTGATTCCGGTCTAGGAAAGACATGGCTTGGTTGTTCGGGCTGGATTGTTCCCATGAGGCACAGGGTCAAGGCTGATTTGCATATAGCCATTGTCTGACCTAGGGTGGTGTGGAGTGCAAAAAAACGATGGATTTAGGCCCAGATCTTTGTACTGGGGTGCATGTATGACATTGTTCTGCATTCTGTCCATCAACTGTGTTTTTTGGCTAGATATGATAGGGCACACTATGATGAGTTAGAGACCCTATTACAACACCTTCCAGACAAATACAAGACAAAAGCCAACAACCTCATACAGGAGGGTAAACTTATAACAAACACCTCCATTGGTTACGCTCTAGATGTGGCAGACACCGCCTCCCGAGCCATCAACACAAGTATCCTTTTACGTAGACATGCATGGCTACGCATTTCAGGGTTTAAACCAGAAGTACAGACTACGATACTCGACCAACCATTTGATCAGCAACATCTATTTGGCCCAGCCGTGGATTCACCTCTAGAGAAGATGAAAAAAGACAGACACTGTTAAATCAATGGGAGCCTTGCAATCGCTATCTCCCAGACATTCATTTTGTCGCTCCTCTTATAGGGTCACCTCCAGAGGCTATTCCTCTGACAACCCCTCCACCTCCTACATAAATCCCACCCAGACATCATTTACCAGACGTTATCACAGAGGAGGCTACAGAGGCAATAACCACAAAGGTTGAGGCAAGACCAACAATACTCGCTCCGCCTCCACCCCCACCCAATGACTTCCCTCCACTCCCCCGGACCATTTAACTCCGGTCGGGGGAAGACTGCAACAGTTCCTACCTGTCTGGAACAACATCACTACCAACAGGTGAGTGAGACAAATAGTTCAATCCGGTTATTGTCTAGAACTCACCTCTACCCCCAAACATAACACCCAGACAGCACCCAATGTTAACAGAGCATTTATCGCTGCTGAAGCAAGAGGTGCTTTCTCTCCTACCTAAACATGCAATAGAACCAGTTCCCCTGCATCAATAAAACACAGGGGTTTACTCCCTGTACTTCCTCATGCCAAAAAAGGACGGACCCCTCAGACCCATCTTGGAACTCAGACCCCTAAACCTTTACATACAATCAGACCATTTTCACATGGTCACACTTCAACAGGTCCTTCCTCTTCTCGCACAAGGCGATTTCCTTGCCACCCTAGATCTCAAGGACGCCTACTTCCATATTCTCATTCACATTGGTCACAGGAAGTATCTAAGGTTTGTAGTGGACGGGCAGCATTACCAATTCAGGTACTTCCATTTGGAGTCACCACAGCACCCAGAGTCTTTACAAAATGTCTGGCAGTAGTTGCAGCTCACCTAAGAAGACAACAAATTCATGTCTTCCCATACTTAGACGACTGGATCTTAAAAGCCAAGTCATACAACCAGTGTGTACATCACACACACGCCACAATCCAAATACTTCATGACTTAGGGTTTACCATAAACCACACAAAGTCTCACCTACAACCGTCCCACAAACAAGAGTATCTCGGTGCCACAATAAACACCTCAAAAGTGCTTGCATATCCCAGTCCACCCACAATAGCAAGCATACAAAGTCTCATAACAAAATTCCAGCTGCAACACTCTCGTCCAGCTCGAGTGTTCATGCAATTGATAGGGATGATGGCCTCTTGCATATTTATAGTACATCACGCAACACTCCAGATGCGTCCCCTACAGGAATGTTTAGCACAACAGTGGAACCAAGCTCAAGGTCAACTAACAGATCTGGTGTTGGTGGACTGCCACACGCATTGCTCTCTGTAGTGGTGGAACACCCCAAACCTTTCCACAGGGCGACCGTTCATAGAGCCGGTTCCACAAATTGTGCTGACAGCGGACGCATCGCTCTCCGGCTGGGGAGCTCATCTGTTACATCATACCATGCAGGGCACATGGACACCTCAACAAAACTTACTTCTCATCAATCATCTGGAGTTACTAGCCATATTTCAAGCATTAAAATCATTCCAGAAACAAATATCAGGCAAAGCTGTCCTAGTCCGCACTGACAACATGATCGCAATGTACTACATACAAAAACAAGGCGGGACACACTCCCTACAGTTATCTCAATTAGCTCAGATCATATGGAGATGGGCCATTCCTCAAAACATTTTTCTCCTAGCCCAACACTTTCCAGGAGTCCAGAACAACATAGCAGATCGGTTAAGTCGTCAGACGCAACACATTCACAAGTGGGAACATCCTCCGCAAGTTCTTTAACCATTTTTCCAAATGTGGGGGCAGCCAGAGAAAGATCTCTTTGCCACACATTACAATGCAAAATGTCTAAGCTAAGCCGCCAGATATCCACACCCATTGTCCAAGGGCAATGCGATATGGATGAATTGGTCAGGCAAATTTGCGTACGCTTCTTCGCCTCACCCACTCATTCCACTGGTGGTGCGCAAACTGCAGGAACACTCACTGACACTCCTCTTAGTTGCTCCAACATGGGCCAGACAACTGTGGTACACAACATTGCTGGAACTATCAGTAGTCCCGCACCAAAAATTACAACTCTCACCATGCCTTTTAACACAGAACCATGGAGAGATCAGACACCCGGACCCAGCACAGCCCAACCTAGCGATCTGGCTCTTGAAGTCTTAGAGTTTAGTTACCTTAACCCTCCCCCTGACTGTATGAACGTTATCAGAGAGGCTAGACGCCACACCACTAGAGCCTGCTATGCAGCCAAGTGGAAAAGATCAGTCATATACTGTAACAACAACAACAATCCTCTAGATGTGTCTATTTAACACATCCTAATTTATCTACTACATCTTCAAAGGTGTAATGTAGCATACACATCTATTAGGTTACACCTCGCTGCCATAGCAGCCTACCTACAGAATAGGCAACACTTATCAGTATTCAAAGTACCTGCCATCAAAGCATTTATGTAAGGTCTCAAAAGAATAACTCCTCCCAGGATACCACCCTCACCTGTGAGGTATTTGAAAATTATTCTCACAAGACTAATGGGCCCTCCATTCGAACCTCTGCACAAATGTGAGTTACAATTTCTTACATGGAAAGTCACTTTCCTTGTGGGCATTACTTCCTTTCGAGGGGTCAGTGAGCCACAGGCACTAACTATTCAAGAACCATTCTTACAACTGCATCATAACAAAGTAGTTCTCAGAAGAAACCCCAAATTCCTTCCTAAGGTAATTAGTCCTTTTCATCTCAGTCAGTCTGTGGAGATGCCAGTATTCTTCTCGCAACCACAAACAGTCGCAGAAAGAGTTCTTCATACTTTAGATGTAAAAAGAGCACTCCTTTACTACATTGACAGGACAAAACCTTTTCGCAACACAAAACAACTTTTTGTGTCCTTCTCACCACCACATAAAGGCAACCCCATATCAAAATCTGGAAATGCAAAGTGGATTGTCAAATGTATTCAAATTTGCGACCACAAAGCAAAACGTACATTATCTATTCCCCCTAAAGCTCACTCTACCCGAAAGGTAGGGGCTTCAATCGCATTTTTAGGTAACATTCCCTTAGATGACATCTGCAAAGCAGCTACATGGTCTACACTGCACACATTCACAAAACACTAATATGTAGATGTGCAAGCAAAGCAACAGGCTGGTGTAGGCCAGGCTGTACTCAAAACACTATTTCAAACTACTGCAGCAGATACTGGTGGTCGCCTCTAAGGAGGGGTACTGCTATGCAATCTATGCACAGTGTGTGATCTGCAGCTCATATGCCTCGAATGGAAAATGCTACTTAGCAGCATGCATCTGTTCTTGGCATGTAGAGCTGCAGATCCCCACATGCCCACCAACCTCCCCGGCTATCTTGATCTGTTAGAGTATTATCTTATTTAGATACAACCTACATGGACATCTCTTCTGTTTCTAACAAAACTCCATCATTTCCCCGCTTGGCGAAAAAACAATCAGACGATGTAGTCTATGCCCATGCGCACTATTGTCCAAAGGAGGAGTCCGCTATCTCGTGACTTCCAAAGACTTTTGCAATACAACAAGTGCAAACATCCGGGTCCACCACCAGATGGCGATCTATGTACATTGTGTGGATCTGCAGCTCTACATTCCAAGAACAGATGCATACTGGTAAGTAGCATTTTCCATTCTGCCCATCCCTACTGAAATGGTGGTACTTTTAAAAATGAATAACAAAATGCAGTGTTGAAACCATTTCTAGTCATTTAACCAAGCAAAAGGTGTACTCAATTTCTCATCAGAATAGCTGGCAAATTAAATCTGCATATAATTACTACCTCAAAAATTTTAGTGTTTTCCAGGAGTGAATTCATAGAATGTGTTGCTCAGTATTTTAGTGAATGTGTATATCTAATAATCTTTTATTCTTATGTTCTTTATCATACCATGATTTTTTTTATTATAGACTTATTATTTATTCTCTTTTGTTCCTTTCTTTCATTATTTATTCTTGGAAGCAACATTATGTTAAAAACTCCGGGTTCTCTTTGAATCTAACCTTGATGATAGCTTATGATAAGTATTCCAGTAATTCCTCCTTTGTTTAATTGTGTTCATCCATAAGTGGTTTTTCACTGGGAAAGGAGGTTTGCTCAGAGCAGCTACTCAGCAGCTGAATACCTTTTACTGCACAACATTGTATCGCCCCCACTGAAAATGTGAAAAGCTGCACTTTACATAAAAGCATGCAAAGTTAAATGTTAGAAATAGGCCACTCATAATAACAGTTTAGCCCTATCCGCTGTTATATAGTGAACTCTAGCAAGAGGTTTAATGGTGTGATGTAAGAATGCATGCCTTCTGGAATTTGTTTTTCCTGTTTTAATATAAATAGGGCTCCTGGTTTAATGGTATTTATTTTTGGGCCATTTCCGTCTGTATTTATCCATATTTATTTTTGGCCATTTTATCTGTATTTATCCATATTTATTTTGTGTTTTTCGTATATAAGAAGTTGTAAAACTGTACATTTGCGTATCTATTTAACTGATAGATGCACACTCATACTATGATGTCTGTAGTTTTTAAGCTATTTAAGCTGCCAAATATTACATAACAGTACACCCAATGGTAAATACTAGCATTATACCATACATGTATGTGACATATTCTGTTATTTAAAGAAATGTCATCCTGTTTTTTAATTTCCCTTGCTGTCCATCTGCTCAGCTGCTGGCCTATAATTCATGAAAGACTGCACAGAGAATTACTTAAAAGATGCATAATTTTCTGTATTTATCCACTTTTAAAAATAAATACAGACAGAAAACACATTGTTTCTGTCTGTATTTATCAGTAAAAACCTGTAAAAACACTAAACAGGGAGCCTTAAATATAAATATCAACCTAATCTAGCACCCCCTTCTTAATCTGAATGATTTATTCTACAATCCATGGTGTCATGCACAGAGTCGGTCATGTAAGTAATGTGGGCTAAGACAAAACACTAATTTGGACAACAAGGACAGGAAATTGGCCTATCATTGGAATCCTAATTGTTGTCAAAATATCTGTATTAATTGATCACTAAAGACGGGTGTTAAAAAAAATAATAAGAAAAACCGGTTTGCAGCTCATGGTTAAAGACTGACACACAAATCAGTTAAGCAGCAATTTTCTGCATTGACTGCCAATATGAGACTTGTCCAGCTCATAAATGGGCATGGAAATGGTGTCCTTGATCTGTGAATTTTTACCACATCATAAGCAAACCCAAGCCTGGATCAAGCGTAACAAAAGGAAACCATACTCTCCGTCTAGTTTTACAACTCACACAAGACACAAAGGGAAAACAATCATCCACAAGTCTTCCTGACCTTGTTACCTATGACTAAATGATAGCTAAATAATTTGAGCTCCTCACTGGCTGTTTGCCATTTCTCCACCATCAGGTGGACAGCCTTCAACCTCCTCTCACATCGGGAACTGTCAACACCCTGAACTCACTTAAGGCCACCTCTTATGAAGACAACATACTACCAAAACCACATCTCTTCACAGATATACCTTTACTTCTCTCCTCAGCATAGTCAGTTCCTCTTTCTAGTTACACTTTATGGATGCCCTCAAGCCATGTCCTCCCCACCAAAAAAACATAACTCTGGCCTCAGAAGAACTGGCCAACTACTGTGATATCACCCGCCTAGGCTTCTTTAGAAAGTCATGGCAAAAGCAGTCTTTATCCAACTGCAGGAGACAATCATCAAGAAGAAACTACTAGGCGGGATGCTGACCAGCTGAAAGAGAGGCTGCAACCACTCCCCCTCACTTCTCCTTCCCCTTTGAAGTCAGACGCTAGCTGCAGCTACGAGGAGCCGCAAAGCTGCCGCCGTCTACAAAGCTGATGCCCTGAAGCTGCAGCGCTTCAGAAGCTGGTTTCTTTGACTCCTCAACGGGCATGCTGACTTCCAGAAACCGGCGGCCCTCGATTTTGTTAGAGGAGGAAAGGGATCTTTCATTTTCCCCTCTCTGGACGTCCCAGGTTTTTTTTCTTCTGCTCCTAGTCTCGTTCAGCATGAGGAGCCAGTAGTGTAGCTGAAATTGAAGACTTTCAGATGGCTGAAAAGACTCTCCCTGCTTTATAGACCTTTGGTTCTGGTCTGATTTCACGGGTGCCAACCGGTTCAGACCCTGGGCACGAGGACTGAAGATCGTTTTCCGGTACTCCAGGTTTCTCACCAAGAGGGGGTAAGTGAAGATCTCCTCCTTGGTTGAGGGTTACTGGGAAGGTCCCATAAGGTCCTTTAAATAATTTTGGCAGCAAATTTGGTCAGCGACTGGCAGAGGGACTTCGCGAGCAGTACATTATGGGAAGGTTTAACAAAGGAGCTAAAGGGATCGCTCAGTCAGAGTCTCTGAATCTGGGTCAAAAAAAGCAAAAAAACGAGGAGGACAGGCCGCGGCATGATCAAACCACGCAGCCGCACTCAGAAAAGACCTTCCTCTTCTATCGAAATTTGCTGAGATGGCATGTGCTGAGGCCACTAAACAAGACCATCAAAAAGCTGCTCGGACTCCTCCATTAGCCCTAGTGAGATGGCTCCTTTAGGGGCGGATTCGCCAATCTCTGCTGCTTTGACTAAAGTACCTTTGACACCTGGTGGGGCAGTGGGGGAATCTACAGAGGTTAGAAAGTACCCTATTTCTTTTAAAGCCACACAGGGCGGGCTCTTGGCCAAAGCAGAGCAGGAGATGGAAGGGAACAACCTATTAGCGGACAATTATTTGGACTCAGGCCCGGAAACTTTAAACTCCGAGACTGGTAGTCATCTTCCCTCCCTTTCATCCTCAGGCATGTTAAATCCACCAGTTGGAGGAAGGCCCATGTATTATTTTATGCCAAAGTGTCCCATGCCCGCTTGACAAAGATTGAGGAAACCATGGCTCAGATCCCGGTACGGCTCTCGGATGCCGCGACCAGGATTTCCCAATTGGAGGATCAAGTGTCATCTATGAACCTCAAAGTCGCCACCTTTCAGTCCTAGAGAACAACGCTGAAATGTAAATTGGAGGAGTTAGGGAACCATTCCAGGCGCTCAAATCTTCGAATCCTGGGCATCCCGGAGGGCATTGAGGCTCAGCCGATACTGCATTGGGTTGACTCATTTATAAAGAAAAATGTCATCCTAGGATTTAATAGGGATCTGACAATAATGAGAGCCCATCGAGTCACAGCACACCTCCCACCTAATGCTAAGCTCCCACAGACTATCTTGGTTAACTTCGGGGACTTTAGGGTCAAGGAACAGATCTTATCAAGAGCCATTAAACAAAGACAGTTTTCCTGTGCAGAAATGCCTTCATGCCATATCTTTTCAGACATGTCAGCCTCCACTGCAAAAAGGCGGAAAGAATTTGTCAAAATGTTTCATTTGTTTAAGGCACAAGGGGCCCAAGCTATGATAGCTCAGCAGAGTAAGCTGAAGGTGCTAGTTAAGGGTAAATTACACATCTTTTGCAGTGTTCCAAATGTGCAGGAGTTATTGCAACAGATCTCTATGGATAAACCCTAATGGGTTTAAGTTAGTCTTCAGTTAGGCGGTTGGGGGGACTTTTTTTATTTGGAAAAGCAAAGAGCTACTTGTCCAGAGAGGATTATTATTGTTTATTCTATGTTGGCATCTTTATTCTTTTTCCTTTCTTTCAAGATGTTTCATGCTGTTAAAATGTTGTTTTTTCATTCAGGAAGGGGAGGGGAGGGCAGGAGGAGGGCTGTTCAGCTGCACTAGGCACCAAGTCATTGTGCCAGTAGAAGGATGGGTGAGTAGATTACAGGTTGTCTGGTTCTGAGCAGGAGCGGCCATTTGCTCCGTCGACAATGGGCCAAGTGCGGGAACACAGGGGTGAAAGAGTAGCATGTGGGAAAAAACAAAAACCATAGTTTAGACCTTAATATGTCCGTCCATCGCTATTCAGAAAGGAAGAAGGGAGGACAAATGATCTAGCTGGCCATTTGGTGCACACTGCATGGTAAAGTGGCAGTTCTAATTCTTTTAGTTTATCAGGAAATAGAGAAGTGTGCCTTTTATATCGTAATGGCAAATTGGAAATATGACAAATGGGAAATAAGGAGTTACTGAAGGTGGTTTCTTTTAATGTAAATGGCCTTAATAATAAGAGGAAAATGAGAGCCATTGAAGCCTGGATTAAGACAGAGAATCCTTTGGCTATATTGATACAAGAGACCCATATACCAGCGGGGAAAATAGCAGATTTCTCAATGTTTAAATCCTGGGCTGCATATAGGGGCTGCTCTTCATCCTCCGCAGCGCACAGGGGGACAGCGATTTTTCTCAGTAAGAAATTTAAGGCTGAGGTAGTTAACTCTGGGAGTGATCCAAGTGGATGATGGTGCTGGGTCACCTGTAATTTAGGACACTGATCTTTGACGCTCGCTAGTTTATATGCCCCAGTAGAGGATAATCACACCCCATATGAGGGATTCTTTCAATAATTAATCCAAGTTTCAGGTGCGCTAATAGTGGGGGGGGGATTTCAATTTGTTAATGAATCCGAAAATTGATTCCTCATCTAACGCAAAAAAACAGTTGAAGCAAAAATCTTTTAAATAGGTTCAAAGTTATAGTTCAATGCTTGATATACCTGACCCTTGGCGGGCCGCATTCCCCACTGAAATCGCTTATACCTGATTTTCAGGGAGATTCCATACTTTCTCGCGTATAGATTTTTTTCTTATCTCTCGGCGTTTGGTTTTTAATTCACATAAAATTCTTCAGAGTGGGTTCTCGGATCATGCACTGATTATTTTAGGGTTGGAATTGGGCAAATACAAGAAATCCTCCAAAAGATGGCAGCTGAATTGACAATACTTATCTGAGGAAAATTGGGTCTCTTTTATTAAATCAGAGAATTTTTTTAGCAAAATCTTGGCTCAGCTCCACTACATGTGGTCTGGGATTCGATTAAAGCCTTTTTCCGAGGGCTTTCTATTTCTAAAGACGTGGAGAATTCAAGGGTTAGGAAGGA
Organism: Lissotriton vulgaris; assembly: GCF_964263255.1. Classification (NCBI taxonomy): domain Eukaryota; kingdom Metazoa; phylum Chordata; class Amphibia; order Caudata; family Salamandridae; genus Lissotriton; species Lissotriton vulgaris. The sequence continues at coordinate 1,129,859,738 of NC_141691.1, forward strand.
GGAGAAGCATATACTCGAGAAAAAAGTGCAAAGGTCCCTTGATAGATTTCTTTCTAGCCCCTCGGTGGCGAACCGTCGACAGTTGAATCAGGCTAAACGGAACCTGGTCGATAAATACTATGATAAGAGTGAATGCCTATTCCAGCATGGTAGGCAAAAGAATTATGAGGAAAGCAATTATACAGACAGATTTCTGGCATGGCGGGCAAGGGAACGGGCTGTAAGTAATCAAATAGTTGCTCTGAGATGCCCCACTCAGGTTCCCGTTTGGAGGACTTGGGTGCAGTAGGAGACATCATGGTACAACATTATGAGAGGATATATGGTCAACATCAAACCATCGATACGTCCTCTTTGGGGGGTGTTCTCCAGGAAAATGAAAAACCAGGTTTTACAGACTTAGAAAAAAGGAATATGGTGAGACCATTCACAAAAGAAGAGCTAGGGGAGATTATTAAAAACCTCCTGAATGGTTAAGCCTGCGGGCCAGATGACCTCCCTGCCGAGTTTTGTAAGACATTCATGAGTGTAATTGTGGATTATCTCCTCTTATTGGCAAATAAAATTCTTGAAGGAGGATCCATACCTCTCTCTTTCAGAAAAGGGAACATAGTCATTTTTTTTAAAAAAGGTAAAAATAGTGAAGACCCTAACTCATATCGCCCGATAACGCTTTTAAATTTGGACTATAAATTAATTACTAAACATTTAGCCAATCGTTTTAATGGGATCACCTCGCTTTTAATCCTTCCTGATCAGCATGGTTTTATTGCCGGAAGGCAGCTAGGAACCAATACGCATTTCTTAGTAGAGGCACTGGACTATTTTGAGACCCTGAAGATTCCAGCATTAATACTCTTTTTAGACGCCGAAAAGGCATTTGATTTGGTTATCTGGGAGACTTTATTTTGTATCTTAACGAAATTTGGCATACCATTCAAAATTACTGGGTTGGTTGAGAAATTATATATGAATGCAAAGGCCAATATTATCATCACTGACACTCAGGTTGGCCAAGTCAAAGTTAAAAGGGGAACCAGACAAGGATGCCTGTTATCCCCGGTGCTATTCGCTGTTTTTGAACCTCTCACATTAGCAATCCGGAATAATGGGGATATTTGCCCTCCGCTCCCAACCATGAGTAAAATTAAATTATACGCCAACGACATTATGCTTATAAAGCCGGAAGAGGAAGTCCAGGCAAAAGCCTTCCATATTTTTGATTGTTATGAGTCGTTCGGTGGTTATAAAATTGATAAAAGCAAAACTGAAATAATTTTGTGTGGGTGTGCATCTAGGGGTTTACACCCCGATATTCTTCCGTGCTTGAATTCGAATCCCAAGAGGTACTTAGGGATCAGTTTTTCACCATTTATTTCGGAACTATATGATTTGAATTTCGTCCCATTGCTTCGAAATGTCCAGGATTTATTTACACCATGGAATTCTCTCCCTTTAACCATTCTCGGTAGGGTCGCGCTGATCAAAATGTTTGTGCTTCCACTGTTCAATTTTCTCTTTTCAACAATTCCCTGTGTGTTAGTTAATTCCTTTTTCCCGAAATTAGATTCAATGTTTACATCTTTCCTGTGGGGTAAGAAAATCTCCCAAATCGCACTTAGCTCTTTATATGAGAAATTGGAGGATGGTGGATTAGCCCTCCCCAATTTTAAGGAACACTATTTTGCGTATTTTGCACAATACATGTCCAGATTTAAGCAGGGTTTACAGTCTGGTCTTTTCATTAATATTTTTATGAATTTTACATGCAAAGAAAATTAGATCAACTGCCCACTATCAATATTTAGATCTCCTAAATTAGTAAGATATAAGTGTTTACACTGGGTTTTTCATAAAGCCCAAGCATTTTTTAGATGGTGTTGTATTCCAGTGATTAATGTCATAAACCCAATAGCTGATCTTCTACTCTCAGCAGGTTTTAGAGATTCGTTTTTAATTACACAAAATTGGACCAAGGCAGGCTTTCATAAACTCTATGATTTTCTCCGGAATGATTGATAGAGGAATGTAAGCGAAATGTCTCAATTAATCCCCCGTGATTTCCTCCTCCTTGGGTCATATAATATTCTCAGTAAATTCTTTAGCAAACTTGATCCGATTCAGATTACTGGCCAGAATCAGTTAGTCCTGGACCTGCTGGAAGATAGGCTAGTGAAAAAGCATGGGGATTAGAAAAAACGTTTAGCCACAATTAAATGGGTAGATTTGGAGGCCAAGAACATAACAAAATCGGATAATTATGAGGACCTGGAAATAACAGCAAATATGTGGTCTACAATTAATACTTTACATTTTAGTTCAGTCGGAGGGGCTAACTGGGGAAGGATGTTATATTTCAGTAAGTGGCTATTGTATAGAACTCCTTGCTTTGTAGCCAAGGTTTACCCCAATCAATCGGGGCAGTGTTTTCAGTGCCATATTCACCCTGCAGCCAATTGGACTCGTACAATACTACAGTGCCCCTTAATCCAGAAATTCTGGAACAATATTTTTTAATATCTGGCAACAGAATGTTTGATATCAATTGGGTTTAACGATCAACTGATAATGTGGGGCTATGACCCAGATCTTCGGCTACCCAAGAAGTTGATTAAACTTTTATATATCTGTATGACGGTCGCCAGATCACTCCTACTTCAAAGATGGCGAACGGATCTTATTCTGTCTAAAACTGAATAGGTCCGAAAATGGGTCAGGTTAAAAGAAGCGTCTGAACCTATGCTTCACGAATCGGGGATTTAAGAAATTCGAGAAGATCTGGGCATTGTATTTTGACTGTGATTTTTAAAGGTAGTTTATAATTAAGGCTCCTGGTTTTCCGTTTAAACGGATTTATACATATAAATACAGACGGAAAACCTTTTGGTTTTTGTCTGTATTTATATATAGAAATAGGAAAATACTTACAAAACAGATGCTCCTGCCGCCTCTGCGCTCCTCGATAAAATCTGAGTCAGAGGTGCACAGGGGCTACCAAAGGAAATCGTAAACTGCTGCCCTCAAACTGCCTCTCCAAAGAGGGGTGAACAAGTGCAGCTGGGAGCGCCATCTCAACAGAGGCCCTCCCGGACCCCTCACTGCGGTGGTCAGGCAAGGTGTAAATTGTTGGAGCAGCGCAAGCAGCCAATGCCCATTAAGAGGTGTGAAAACACCCCAGGACATCGGCTGAAGCCCCAGCAACCTTTTGTTTTAGTTGTTGTAGGGGAGGGGGGAAGGAAATGGTTGGTCCTCGATGGTATTGATGAGGTCTATGGTGTCTTTGATAAAAGTATCAGTTAGAGGGACAAATAGAATAGCATTGATGTATTTCCCTATTTGTTCCAAGATAGAGCCGCAGCAAGCGACGATGGGGCGTCCAGGTGGATTGGCTGCATCCTTTTGGATTGTGGTGTTGTTTTATGATCAATTGGTGTTATTTATTACCCCTTCCGATGCTATTGGTGGATTTTAAAGGATGTATATTTGGATATAATTCTATGTATTTTATATGATTTTCAATAAAAATATAATAAAAAAGAAGAAACTATTTCAGGATTACCAGTTAAGTATCAAACCAGACTGCAGTACAAGAACAGCTATGCTGTAAGTACAAAAATAATTCCTGTGTCATGATCCTGCACAGACCCTTTCCAACCGTTGTCACAACTGAGACTCAAGCTCTGATTGAAACCCCAGAAGCATGCATTGGTTATTTAACACTTTAGTGCAGTAGCTCACTAATTACCTTATTCAGTTTGTGGAATCTTATAGAGCAGTGCTTCCCAAACATTTTAGAATGTTGACCCACTTTTTAGTACAACAAACTTTCGCGACCCACCTAGCTTTAATGGACAGAAGATAGCCATTTTTTAAATGTAACTAAGACATCATGTGGTAGTGCATTGTTATTTAAGGACAGCATATTGTGCATTGAAATGGTCACTAACTTTGCCCAGGTATACAGTTTTAGTGAAAATGCCCTACCATCCTAGCGAAGGCTAAACCTGTGGAGGACTTGTTATTTAGATTAAGATTTCACTCACTGTCGATGAAAAAATTGGACATATTTAACCTTAGCCCTTGTAAGGGGAGCGTCATTAACGTTTTTAACATTTACAATCAAACAGCCCCCAAAAATAAGGCCTCAACGGTCCTCAAGAGAAAGTGTGTGGGGAGAAATATCCCTAAGGATTTGTCTTCAGTGTGTGGTGCCAATTAGGTGTAGACTGTGGGAAAATGGTTGGCGAAATGGGTAGCGATGTCGTGTGGGTCGGTTATGGGAGTCGTGTCGGCATCTATGAGCTCAGGGACGAGTCTGCTAGCGTGCTCTTTCTTGTCGAGCCGAGCGCTTCGTTTCCCTGCCTTGTCCCCCCAGTCATGGATTCAGCCCTGCTTGCCTTGTCCCAGTGTTTTGGCTCTGCCTGTCAGTAATGCCCTGTACTCATCTTGGTGGAGGCGAAGTGTGTGGATTGCGTCAGGTGTGGCGTCGGAACCCAGGTTCTGCTCTAGGCGATATATTTTTTGCTTCGCATTGGAGATATCTTTAAGTTTGTCCTTTTTCATCCCCGCTATCAATGAAAAGGCCTGACTTCCGAGTACAGTTTTAAAGACCTCCGAAAGGACCTGGGGAGAGTCCAGTGATGTCTCATTTTCTAGGAAGTAGTTGTCTATGGACGTAGCCAGATCATTTCGGATTTTCGGATGTCGTATATACCACCGTTTTATTGGGGTGATTGTTCCTAGTTGCGTATGGTCGAGGACTATATGTACCCATAGTGGGAAGTGATTGGAGATGCCCCTGGCAAGGTGCCTAATTTCATGAATGTTTGCACCCTGTTGGGCGGGAACTATAATGTGGTCCAGGCGGGCGAGGCTGTTGTGCACCCCAGAATGGAAGGTGTGTTGGATTTTGCTCTGGTGGTAGGATCTCCACCCATCCACAAGTCCCATGGCCTCTAGGGAGCCAAGGAGGGAATGCGAAGATTGGGGCAGCACACAAGGGGTATCTATCCAATGTACCAGAGATTATGGAATGAAAATCTCCCCCGAACACCAACAGTCCATCAGGTAATGCTAGTATTATAGCACTTAGGTCAGTTGTCAAGGTTAAAAGGATACAAGCCAGATTCCACGGGAACGAAGAGGAATCCCCTGAACCTCCAGAAAACAGTACCAAGAATGCAACAGTAAACACACTCCTGACAGCTGTTCCCTAAAAGTATGGGGAAAACCCCAAGGAGTGTCCACCACTCTCCCCATACGAGGGGTTTAAGCAACAGGGCGGATGCAGGTCTGGCTGGTGTAGTCAGGGCTGTAAGAAAACAGGACATGCAATAACACACTAAACAATATTCAAAGGGCGACCTTTTAAATACATTGCAATTAACATATAATATCCCAACTGGTCTAACTTAGAGACAATTAGAGAAGATATGTATAAAACATTATCAAAAGGAGATAAGGAGTCTCTTTTGGTATTTTATTTAGGTGCACACAGCATCATATTTATTACAGATATAAAAGGGAAACACACAGTAAGAAAGAGAAATAATTTTGCCGTTATTGCAGCACTGCAAAGGGCAATGTAACACATTCAAGAAAACCCAAATTGTACTTGGTGCTCAGTGCAAGTGAGTGAACGACACGGTAGCAACACAAGTCATAATAATTAGCGACGGCGGCGCAGGTTACTGGTGATAGTTATGTACAGTGAGTAAAAGACAGCAAAAATGGTTCCTCATTTGTTTGAAATAAACTTCATTGGTACAGTTATTGTATTAGGAACCATGTGGTCTGGGGCGCCTATGTTCGCTCTGGACGGTCGATGGCGTTTCAAACCTTTTCAAATCGGGATCATCATCAGGACTTGGGTAAGGTGCAGTGCTGCAAGAAGGGTCAAGGAAAGGGTGTTAACCAGGGGGCACGGGAGGGGCAACGTACAGGTAGAGAATGGGCTGGTAAAGATAGTGTAGCCTCATCAGGAAGGGATTCGTGCGGGGCGGGTTGGAGCGGGAAGTAACGTGGTGATAATGGACATGGGGTTAATGAAGGGGTTAGATAATTATGCAGACCGAGCAGGATAGTTAGGCAAGACAGAACTAGTCTGTAATTGTGCTGGTACGTGCAGTTGCGTAGATGTCCAAATGATGCGTAGGTCAGGCAGGGTCATACAGGGACGTCAAGGAGAGTGGATCATGATCATGCAGTGATACATGCGGTTAAGAACAGGGGTAGGGAAGGCAGTGAGAGAAGTGGGTACTATTTAACGGAGTGGAATGGGCCTGTGTAGAGAAGCGGCGAGCAGAAAAACCATAATTCAGTCCGGTGAATCCTGGAGTGATGTTGAACCATGTTGAACCATACTCTCTACCCCAACCCTCCGTGGTTGAAGGGTTTACTCCTGTTGCTTTCACAAGATTGTGAGCAGCCGCCTGGCTGCGAGAGTGAGTCCCCCACCGGGACTTCATTTTTTGATCTATTTATTGATCTAATTCTCTATGTTAAATCACCCAGTTACATCGAATGTCTAAGGAGTCTCTTACCTATTCGGAAGAATATATCCAGAATCTTATGGGTGGACCCTCTCTTCTTTCTGGTCCATCCACTCCCCTCTCTACCTCCTCCACCCCAAATAACTCATGAATTCTTCTTGACAAATTGGAAAAACTCAGAAAGAAACAAATACGGACAGATTTACATGCCCGAATGCTTACGAACTATCTACGCTCTGGTGTCATCCCAGTTGGCTTGCAAATTCGTAACACCTCAGCGATCTTCATCCAAGACCCCAAATTCAGGACCAGTTTCAGCCACCTCGCCATTACCTGTTCCCGTCACTGGATGGTGCTAGGCATTGATACAGCCATAGAACACAGCCGACAGGAACTGAAGGAGATTGAAGAGCTAGAACACTAATTCTAGCTGACTCAACCATCCCAGATCCAAAAAACTTGTTGGATAAAGTCCATGCCACTATTGCTACCTTCAATACCTTTGAATCAAACAAAAAGGCAACCAAAATACAAAAGGACATCAAATTTTATAAAGTGGAAAATACTTTTTTTTTTTTAAATTTATTTTTGTGCAGGTATAAAAGAATACAGTCGCACCAGGCTCATATTCAGCATGGGAAAACTTACATCATATTTCTATATCCACAGCCTTCATGCCCACAACACGAAGGCCGGGCGGCGACTTAGTTTTTGTTAAGTAATTTGCAGTTATTCTATGACTTGCGAGCTCTTCACGTAACTCCCCAGACCTGCTTTTGTGTTATTTTTCTCCCACAACTCCCCCCCCTCCCACCCCCCCTATCTACAAAACTGTTTGGTTTCCCCCCTCAACGTGGTAACAGTCCGATCACATGTCCATCAAACTAGGTGCCACTAGTCCATCAAAGCCTTTCGTGCCTACTCTACCGATGCTTATCTCCCTCCCCATGTTACTATATATCACCTTACATGTGTGGTGCCTCAAAGTTCTCAGTGTCTCAGTCTGCTACCGAGCATATATCGTTATCGTGTGATCTCCCACTCCCGCCTCTGTTCTCTGTTCGTCTATGAGTCACCTCCTAAGTGCCCGGCGTCGAGGCCATGGTATTGTCTCCATTTACCCCATACCTTTCGGAATTTTTTGGGACAGCCTCTCGCTTTGTACGTCACTCGTTCTGCAGCCATATAGAGATCCAACCCTCGCCTCCACTCCCCTACTTCCGGCCTTTCCGCTACCCCCCAGTATTTTGCAATGTCCCTTTTCGCCACTACTAATGCCAGCACCAGGAAAATATGTGGGCGCGGCAGGTCTACCTCAGTCACCATTCCCAGTAGTGCCAGTTTCGGGTCCAGTGTCTGCTCTACTCCCAGTACCTCCCCCAATTCCGTGAAGATGTGAGACCAATACGTTTGAATCTCCGCACAGGACCAGATAGTGTGGTAGAAGTCCCCTTGTTCGACCCTGCATCGAAGACATGTGTTGTCTGTTATCCTTCCCATCTTGAGGAGACGTCTCCTATCAAAGTACGTCCTGTGCAGCACATTCAATTGAATCAGCCTTAGCCTTGACTTAATGGCCACTTCTCGGGGGTGCATCAGGATCAGCTCCCAGTCTAAATCTTCTAATTGCCCCACTTCCGCCTCCCACACACCCCTGAGTTTCGCCAAATTCCCAAACATGTTATTTGTGAGTGTTTTGTATGTGAGGGACACCGCCTGGTGTATTATTTGTTCCTGTAGGAGTCTTCCTTCTAGTGGTGAATATTCCGGTATATCTTGTAGTGATATCTTCTGTGCTTTCCAAGCATGCACTAGCTGCAAGTGTTTGTACCATTGTGTCTGATGTAATCCAAACTCTGCCTGTAACATTGCGAATGTCTTCAGCTCACCTTGCTTAATCACGTCCCCGATAGTAGATATCCCTATGTCGTCCCACCTTTGGAAGCCTTTCAATTTTCGAAGTTCCGTGAACCAGTTGCAGTGCCATAGTGGTGTCTGGCGTGTAGGTTTCTCCTCCCACCCCGTGGATCTCGTGGCCCGTGTCCATGCTCGAATCGTGATCATGGTAGCGGGCAGGAGCTTTCTCCCCGCCCTCCCCCCCATACAAGTAGTGGAGTATATTGTGTGTGGACAATTTATGTCTTTCTAAGGCATACGTCGGGTGGTCCGCTGGTGTATGTAACCAGTCGTTTATGGGGGTCAAGTGTTCCGCCAGTATAATGCCTCCAGGTTCGGCAGTGAAATCCCTCCACTATATTTGTGTCGTTGGAGTGTTTGGAGTGCAATGTGTGGTTGTTTGCCTAGCCATAGGAATGATCGCAGGTCTGCATGGATTTTGGTGATCGTGTTAGTCGGGAGCGGGTAGTATTCATTCTGAAGTGCGTAGAGGAATTTGGGTAGGGTAATCATTTTGTACATTGCCGCCCTACCCAGTAGGGTGAGCGCTAGCTGCCTCCATCTCGTCATATCTTCTACTGCCTCTTTCATTATTCGTTCCACGTTATTCTGAAACAAGAGCTTCTTGTCCAGAGTGATATAGACCCCAAGGTACTGGAACCCCTCCGCGGTAGTGAGTAAACGGTCTGGTAGCGTCACTTCTGTCACTGGTCCCCGCGGCGTATACAAGACTGATTTGTGCCAGTTGATGGTATGGCCTGCCATCGCCCCAAAGCCCTCTAACTCTCTGAACAATGTCCCTACTGAGACCTCGGGTTTCGTAATGTACAGTAATACGTCGTCGGCATATAATGAAACTTTTTCCTGTGCCTCCCCTGAATCACTCCACGTGAAACCATGGATCCCTGGGTTTTGCCGAATTTTGGCCGCCAATATTTCTATCGTGAGTGTAAAGAGTAGCGGGGACAGCGGGCATCCTTGTCTGGTGCCCCTCTCTACATGGAATTCACGCGATAACCATCCATTTACTCGCACCCGCGCTTTCGGTGCCGTGTACAGCAGCCCTATCCATTTCTGGAAGTGTGGACCAAAACCAAACCGCCTCAACACCGCCATGAGAAAGGGCCAGTGTACTGCGTCAAACGCTTTTTCCGCGTCCAAGGACAGGAACCAGTGCGGTTCCGTCCTATCTTTCACTTCTTGAAGCCAGTTGTGTGTCCGTCGGAGGTTGAGCTTTGTCGCTCTATCCGGCAGAAACCCGGATTGGTCTGTGTGTATAAGGTCTGGAACGACTGTCCGGAGACGTGCCGCTAGAATCGTGGCCAGCACTTTCACCTCCATGTTCAGCAGTGAGATGGGGCGGTATGAGGCACAATCCTCCTCTGGCTTACCCTGTTTGTGTATCGGTACTATGGTCGCCAATGTTAGGTCTCGTGGGAGTGTCCCTATCTCGTAAGCTTCCACATATAGGGCCAACAGGTGACATGTCAGCAAGTCGGACGTTTTTTTAAAGAATTCCGCCGGAAACCCGTTGGGTCCCGGTGTTTTCCCCGTTTTTAATTTATTTATTGCTATACTAATCTCCTCCAATGTGATATCCGCCTCTAGTGGGGCGCTGAGTTCTGCATCCAGTAATGGGATATCCACATTCTCCATATATTGTAAGGCCTCGTCAACTGTTCCGAGGTCTCTGCCTCTATAGAAAGTCTCATAGTGGAGTGCGAACGCCTCTGCTACCCCTTGTCTGTAGTTTCCATGTCTCCCCCGTCTCTCCTGATTTTTTCCACCCATTGTGCTGCTCGTTCTTTCCTGCTGAGCCATGCCAGAAGTTTGCCTGACTTGTCACCTACATCATATAGGCGGTGCAACGTTGCTAGCGATTGTGTCTTTGCCTCGTTAGAGACCAGCTGTCTATACTCCCTTTGTTTGTCTTGCAACTGCCTCAGTATGCCCTCCCCTTTGTTTACGTGGTATTCCCTTTCTAGCGCTAGGATTTCAGTTTCTAGCCCTGCAGCCTCCCTGTGCTGTTTATTGCGTTCGTCCCTTAGTCTCCCTCTAATACTGTCCCTCAACACCGGTTTCATGGCCTCCCAGAAGGTAATATTGGAGTCTACTGAACCCTTGTTCTCCGCCACATACACCTTTATATCCGCCCTCAGTCCTCGTGTTATCTCGGGGGTTTGTATGTCCCATGCTGCCAAGCGCCACTCCGTCTCTCGCCTCACCGTGTTTTTCCCTAAGTTTGCATACAGAGTTGAGTGATCTGATATCCCCCTTGCTTTGTAGGTGAACTCATCCCCCTCCGCCAGGTATTGCCTTGCAATAAAAATGTAGTCCAGCCTGGAGAAGGCTTTATGGGCCCCTGAGTAAAAGGAGAACGTCTCCTGTGTCTGATGTCGCCATCGCCATGTGTCGATGAGTCCCATCTCCGCCATGTATTTTGCCAATGCTGTTTGCGTCCCCCCTCTGCGTGTTGCACCTGAACGATCTAATTCTTCCGACATTGAAGTCCCCCCCCCACTATTTGCATTGTGTCTGCCGTGTCCAATAGGATGGATGCTACTTCTCTGAGTGTGCGCGATTGGAGTTTTGGCGGGGCGTATACTGAGATAACTGTCATGTTCAGTCTATTCCATGTCCCCTGTATTCCCACGTATGTACCCTGTGGATCACTCCATGAGCGTGTGACGGTAAAGGGATGTGTTTTGTTAATTAGGATTGCGACTCCCCTGGCTCCCGACGTATAGCCCGCGTGAGTCAGGACTTTATATCTCCCCCTCGCTATGAACGTACAGTTTCCCGCCTAAAGGTGTGTTTCCTGTAGGAGGATAAGGTCTGGGGCGACCCTTTTGATGTATGAGTTTACCAATCCTCTCTTTATTTTGGACCCCAATCCATTAACATTCCATGTCCTAATGGAGATCCCCCTCTGGGTTCTCTCAGTAGTCGTTAGTGTATCCGCCATACCATGTTGCTCGTCTGGAGGTCAGTAGGAGGCCATAGCAGCTGTGTGTGACAACGTTGATTCTCGCGCATCTGACTGTTTCCCAATGAGTGTTCCCGTATCCAACAACCCCCCCAATGTCCCCAACTTGTTTTCCTACCCACTCCCCCACCCCAACAAACTAGAAAACCCCTTCCCCCCCTCCCCCTCCCCACCTGCCTCCCCTTCCAGATGTGCCCCTAAGCGGGACATGACTTTCAGTAGGAGTAGGCCTGTCGCCCACCCACTATACCCTCCCTTACAAACTCTCAAAAACACCACAAAAGTGCAAAACAAAACATAAGGGGGTGCCAACTTGCTCGCTTCCCTGCGACCAGCTGCCATTCCCGTCCCATGGAACCGTTAGGTCTCAGAGAGACTGTCCACACCTCAATGCAATTGGGTGCCTGATTCTTCCTAACTGCGGGTCCGCATCCGTTCATGATTTTGAGTCTGGAATCTCAGATTCTGGTGCGCTGTGTTGTCCTGACAAGTCCTGTTCCAGTACACGGATCTCTTGTACCAGTGGGTGATCAGATTGTCCCTCTTCCTCCTCCTCTTCTCCGCCCGATGTGCGACAGTCTAGTACCTCGTCGTCTTCACCCTCCGAGCGGGCCGTGATGTGCAGTGCTGCAAATCTTGATCCTGAGCCAGTCGCCCCGTTTGGTGAGGCCGAGCGCCCCCTTCGCGCCATTCCTGTGTCCTGACCCCTATATGGTGTCGCTGGGGTCCGCCTCTTGGATCGTCTAGCCTTCAGTCTCTGCGCCTTAGGGAATTCCCAGTGGGTGGCATTTCTCACAGACCTGTCCAGCAGATCACGATTGGCTATCTCCCTGCTGTTTAGGATTGGTCGCTCCTCCAGCCACTGCCAGGCGTCCTCCGGGTGTGTGAAGAAGAGGGTCTGTCCATTAAAGAGCACCTTAAGTTTCGCCGGGAACAGTAGCATATAGGCGATTTTCTGGTCTCTCAGTTTCGCCTTCACTGCATCAAAGGATCGCCTCTGCTTCTGTACCTCCTGGCTATAGTCTGGGAAAATCATGATGTGTGTATTTTCAAAGCGGATCTCTCCCAGCTTCCTTGCCTCTCTCAAAATCAAGTCCCTGTCGGCAAAGTTCAGGAAGCGTGCAATGATCGGACGCGGCCGTGCTCCTGTTGGTGGTTTGGCAAGGAGAGCCCTGTGCGCCCTCTCTATTACGAAACAGTTTGAGAATTGCGCCTCCGGGAAAGTGTCCACCAGCCATGTTTTCAGAAAGGCCACCTTGTCAGACTTCTCGCATCCTTCTCTAAAACCTACGAAGTGCAGGTTGTTGCGGCGTGCCCTGTTTTCAGCGTCATCTACTTTCCAGAGGAGTTGGCGATGTGAGGCCTGTAGTTCCGTCATGTCTCTTCGCAAGGCAGTGATAGAGTCCTCCGCCTCACCCATCCGCGTCTCCGCGTTGGTGACCCTTTCTGATAGATTCCGAAAATCCTGTCGCAGGAGCGTTACTTCCGATCCCACCTCGCCGATCTTGGTCTCCAATGCCGCTCTCGATTCCTGTATGTCGGTACGCGACGCCCGGATGGCCTCCATGAGCAGGTCTGTGTCCGAGCGCGGGCCCGGGGCCGCCAGGAGTCCATTCACCGCCTGGCGCGGTGCAGCGAAGTTATCCATTGGGCCTTGCTTAGGTCCTTTCGGTATTGTCTCCCTCTTGCCCATGCTGAGTAGCAGTGGTCCGGTCCGTTCTCTTCCCACGTGTTGGTGGTCTATGGGCTAAAGTTGTTCCCGGGATCCTCAGGGTGTCGGAGGCCCAGATCCCCTCAAGAGAATTGCTCAGATCCCAGTCCGTGTTTGCCCTGGGGGTCCCGGCGCCTCACTTCATGAGTCTGGCCAGTGGCGTCTGGGTTCACTCGGGGGGCGCCACCGCCGTTGTCGGATTACCGGCTCCCCAGCTGTTTCCACTGCCCCCGGACCATGGGGACACTCCTGCCTGGACGCCCCTCGGGTTATGAGGTTCTCTGGGCCTCGCCGGTCTCCCCCACCTTTACACACCGAACAGTCCAGGGGAAAAAACGGCTCCCGTGCAGTCACTCTGTCATTGCCCGGGGTCCGGACCTCGCTGGGGTTCGACTGTGCTCAAGGAAGTGGGCGGGGCCGGTCCTCCGTTTCCCGGGTGTTGCCGCCGACAACGCAGGGGGGGCACCCCACGGGTCCCTCCGATGGCCGCCTCGTCCCACCAGCGTTTGCGCCGGATTCCGTGTGTCTGGGTGTTTGGAGACCGGGTCGCGGGACTCAATACCTCCGATGTTCCCACCGCAGTCCGGTCGCCATTTTGGTGTAGGTCTCCTTACGGTGTCTGTCCTCCGCCAGAAAAAGCGCGGTCGATGCAGGCGCCAGTCCGGGGTGTATATAGTCTGGGATACAGACGCCCACCTTCCTCCGGTTCGCGCCCGGGTGCCCAGCTCCCGCAGTCACGGAGCTCGTCTCGCACTAGCGCTGGCAGCCGCCATCTTGGTGTAGTCTGGCGTGCGAGCGGGCGATTCCGGACCACTTTGCTCCTTCCTGGGTGCAATTTCGTGTACGATCCTTGCTCTCAGTAGGTGCAGGACACCTTTGGTACCTCTGCCTGCGTTTTGGTGACGATCAGGTTCGTTAGAAAGTCGGATCTTGAGGCAGCTCGGCAGGAGCTCCGTCTCAGCACGTCCTAACCGGCCATGCTGTTGGCCACGCCCCCCAAAGTGGAAAATACTTATCCATATCTCCACAAGAACTTCTACAAGACGCCATATCTCCCGCCCAGGACCAAAAACTGGGGCAGGTTCAGAAATAACCAACGCATCACCTTCTCTGACTCATCCAACACTTCAGCCGAAGAATCAGATCCAGGTGAGGGGTCGAGCTCCACCCGCCCAACACCAGACCTCCATCTCTACTGCCTCAAGGTTTTTTAGGACAAGGCCGCGGACGTGGCCAACCCCCTCAGAGACCCAACAGAGTGCGTCCTTACCAACATCAATTCTCGGGTGAAAGACAGACCCGCAACCGCTTCTACCAATGGGGGCCCCCACAATAAATTGAGAAGCAATTGACCACACCACAGGTCCACTGATGCATTCCAACGTTTTGGATCCAATTTACCTACGGTCTCTATCTTTGACACAGATGGATTCTGCGCCTCAGCAGCTACCATACCTGTTGTTCAGAACTTAGAACACATACCCATCTTCAACCTAGGGGACCAAGACTTAACTGAGGATGAAACACTTATTCTGTCACGTGGCTTAAGCTTCGTCCCCACAGAACGCACCAATTTCCTTGATCTACAATCCAGTGTTCTGAAATTTTTCCAACGCATAAGATTAAGACAATTTTTCATAAACGAACCTGAACCCCTTGAGCCTTACACCGAACGATTCCATCCTCCATCTACATTTAACCCTCCATCTACATTTAACCCTCCATCTGCCTCTAACCCCCCGAGATCTTGGCCTTTGAACGTCTAGTTATTCATGATATTGCTGAACTCGTGTTGCAATTCCAATACATCCCTTATAACATCTCACGTTCAGAAAAACAAGCACTTTCAAACCTCAAAGCCAACAAGGATATCATCATAAAGCCTGCAGATAAGGGTGGCAAAATTGTCCTGATGAAGGGGGATAATTATGACCAGGAGCTCATGCGCCAACTAAACAACCCTGACCACTACCGTCCACTCCACAAGGATCCCATTGTGGACATTAAATTAAAAATACTCAGTGACCCAAGATGCAGAATCCCGAGACATTTTAACACACAAGGAATTCTTGTTTCTCAACAATCCCCACACCGCACCCCTGTCATCTACATCCTCCCCACAATCCACAAGGATGCAGCAAATCCACCTGGACGCCCCATCGTCTCTTGCTGCGGCTCTATCTTGGAACAAATAGGGAAATACATCAACGCTATTCTATTTGTCCCTCTAACTGATACTTTTATCAAAGACACCATAGACCTCATCAATACCATCGAGGACCAACCATTTGACATTGAAACAGAACTTATAGCAGGACTGGACATCGAGTCCTTATATACCAACATTCCCCACGCAGAGGGCCTACAAGTGATCAAATCCCTTCTACTTGAAAGACCTAGACCAACCAAGATACCCACTGAGTTTATCATGGATCTTCTCAAGATTGCCCTGCAAAACAACTATTTCCTTTATCGTAAAACTTTCTACCTACAGGTCAAGGGGGTATCCATGGGCGCTTGTTTTGCCCCAAATTTTGCGATCCACTTTGTGCACAATATGGAACAAACACTTATCCTTCACACTTTGAACCCTTTCTTCAACCACATCAATCTGTGGCATTGCTACATAGACGACATTCTACTGCTATGGAAAGGAACCAAAGAGGACCTCGCCTCCTTTATACACTGGCTAAACCATTCGCAAGAACACCTACGCTTCACATGTGACGACAGAAACAACGACCTACCCTTTTTGGACATAACGATACATGCCGAGGACATCAAACTGGGAACTTGCCTCTTCAGAAAGCCCACTGAAAGGAACACACGGCTACAATACTCTAGCTACCACCCGCGTGGGTTGAGAGATGGATTACCGTACGGCCAATTCCTCCGTATCAGGAGGAATTGCAAGTGGAAGAACGACTACTTCTGAGAAGCTGAAGTACTGGCAAATAAACTAATCAACAGAGGATACCCCAAAAGACTTATCTTGAGGGCTCGCAAGAGAGCTTGGTACAGCCACAGAGAACATCTACTGACGCCTCATAACAAACAACCGATGAAGAGGATCCCATTCGTCTCACGATTCAGCCCAAGTAGCAACAAAGTGGCCAAAATTATTTGAAAAAACTGGTCCATACTACGTCCTTTTGATGCTTTCAAGGAAGAACCTCTCTTCTCCTACCAATGTGGAGACAACTTAGCATCTCACCTGGTACATGCCATCACTTGGCCTGAACAAAATACAGAGAACCAGACGATTACTGCTGCATGGGGACTTCCTCCTGTAGTGGGCCATTTCAAATGCCAAAACTGCTCTGTCTGCGACATTACCACCAATACCAAAGTATTTGTCTTCGGCAACAGAACTCATACCCTGAGATCCCACACCAACTGTAGATCACACAATGTGATATATGCCATTGAATGCCCCTGCACCTTGGTCTACATAGGCCAAACCACCCAGCCTATCAAAAATAGGATCATCCAGCACAAAAGCAGGATAAATTGCAAAGTGACGTCGGCCCACTGGTCTCATTATCTAGAGGAGAATCGCAGGGACACTGACATTAAGCGGCAAGTGGTTGAACAGGTCACACTCTCCTCCAGGGATGGTGATCTAAAATCAATGTTAAACAGATGTGAATGCAAGTGGATGACGCTTTGGGACTCTGTCAACCATGGCCTAAATACTATCGACAAATGGAACAGCACTATTACCATCTAACTTCCTCCGTCCTGGTGCCTCCCATGCTATTAATGCATTGCACCTCTAAGACTACCAATGCTGATTAACAATTTTTATACATCCCGCTCAACGGACGCTTCATACCCCTGATACCACCATTCTGTGTTAACAGCAACTCCAACTGTCTGTCTATCTATCGTATCCAAGGTGATTTTTGTTGCCTACTCTGTTAGGCACCCTCCGGTCATAGACTGAGCCCCACCCCCAACACACTAATCCCTTCCCCTTGGTTGCTATTGCGGACATGGCTGTCTCGACTATGTCAATGTTACTACATACAAGATTATACACACGATTGTGTTGACCATGTCAATGTTACTACTAACCATATTGCTTTCTTTACTACGTTGTCTCCAATCGTCCCTAGTGCGATTTGATGCACCTGTTTTTTGATAATGACTGTACTGTGATCAGACAAATATGGATGCTTATGTTTAGCCAGTAATGTACCTGTTGTTCTAATTTCCACTACAGTGCTCATCGGCCCGATTGAGGCTTTTATTTCCACTGTTTTTTGAACCACCAAGATCCGCCTCCTTTTTCCTTTCATCCCTCCCTCTCCACGTCGACCAACCAGATTAGCTGATTCATGGCTGACCCACCCGCGTCATCACGCCCCCCCCCCCCCCGCCCAATTGCATTTACTCTTCCGGCTTGTGCTGCCGTTCCCTAGTCAACACAAGCTCTGGCTCATTCCCCGGCAGATACCTCGCCGTTTGGAGGTACGTCCTTTCCATTCTTTCTTGTTTCCCCCCCCCCGGTATGCCTATACCGATTCAGTTGTTTATTCAGGCTCCCCTTGCTTTTTTAGATTCATTCCCTGATAGCAGATTGTCAATCCCATCATGGATCGATAAAGTAAAACCTAATTCCCGATTCATTACCGGATCGCCTTCCCCGCCGCGTGGATTCCCACTGTCATTGGTAAGTCCGTAGATTTCCCTAGCGCTATAACCCCCCCCCCCCGTTTGGCCCGCGGCCGGTTCTTAATCCTTCCCCCTTTCCTTTGTCATCCCTCCCCCCAGGCTTCTAATCGTCGGATTCTAACCAACCCCGGACTCCCTCCCAGGCTCTTTATCGTCCGATTCAAACCAACCCCGGACCTGGTGCTAGACCCGCGCTGCCCAAGGTATATTGGAAATGCCTTCCAGCTCGCCCCTTATCCATCACCCCATCTATCACCCACCCTTCTGCATCTCTCCTTTCCCATGTACACTCCCCACCCTATACACTGGCTTGCATCTTTACCCGGTTCCTACGTGGTCCTTCACTCGTGTTCCCCTGAGGCCCGCATGGTTCAACATCACTCCAGGATTCACCGGACTGAATTATGGTTTTTCTGCTCGCCGCTTCTCTACACAGGCCCATTCCACTCCGTTAAATACTACCCACTTCTCTCACTGCCTGCCCCACACCTGTTCTTAACCGCATGTATCACTGCATGATCATGATCCACTCTCCATGACGTCTCTGTATGACCCTGCCTGACCTACGCATTATTTGGACATCTATGCGACTGCATGTACCAGCACAATTACAGACGAGTTCGGTCTGGCCTAACTATCCTGCTCGGTCTGCATAATTATCTGACCCCTTCACTAACCCCATGTCCATTATCACCACGTTATTTCCCGCTCCACCCCGCCCCGCACGAATCCCTTCCTGATGGGGCTAATCTATCTCTACCAGCCCATTCTCTACCTGTACATTGCCCCTCCCGTGCCCCCTGGTTAACACCCTTTCCTTGACCCTTCTTGCAGCACTGCACCTTACCCAAGTCCTGATGATGATCCTGATTTGAAAAGGATCGAAACGCCGTCGGCCGTTCAGACCGAACATAGGCACCCCAGACCACATGCTTCCTAATACAATAACTGTACCACTGAAGTTAATTTCAAACAAATGAGGAACCATTTTTGCTGTCTTTTACTCGCTGTACATAACTATCACCAGTCACTTGCGCCGCCGTCGCTGATTGTCACTTGTGTTGCTACCGTGTTGTTCACTCACTTGCACTAAGCACCAAGTACAATTTGTTTTTTTTTTAATGTGTTACATTGCCCTTTGCAGTGCTGCAATAACTGCAAAATTATTTCTCTTTCTTACTGTGTGTTTCCTTTTTATATCTGTAATAAATATGATGCCGTGTGCACTTAAATGAAATACCAAAAGAGACTCCTTATCTCCTTTTGATAATGTTTTATACATATCTTCTCTAATTGTCTCTAAGTTAGACCAGTTGGGATATTATATGTTAATTGCATACTCTCTACCCCAATCGGAACGTGGTTGAAGGGTTTACTCCTGTTGTTTTCACAAAACCTTTAAATACATTGACATGCGTTTATACGAAGGTCACTTACCCCATTGAAGTCCATGAGTTGCCTTGAGAAGAGTCCTTGCTGAAGAGCGTGGCATGGGAAATATGATGCCAGGTCTAAAAGAGCAGGACTCAAGAAAGGACACACACACTCACCAAACATACACAGAAATTAAAGGGGAAGGACTTGAGATGCACTGGCCGGCTCTCCTGGGGGACAGAAAGCGGAGCAGCTACACACTCAAGAGGAGAGCCACCCGGCCCGGGTAACGAATCCAGGCGGAGCTCTCTCTCTCTCAGCAGGGTATAAAAAAATAAAGAGGAGCCCCAGAATGCCCGTCAGCAGCAGGGCTTACAAAAATAATGAGGAGTTCCTGAATGACCGTCCGGTAAAGCGGAATCTACAGCAAACAATTATAGCCCTGGTCACAGAAAGGAGAACAATCCCTCCGAAGGGCTCAGAGCTCCAAGGGCGGGGCAATAGGTTCCCGGCGAGAGCGGAGTGCCACTCTCCGGGCTGGAGGAACGACAGAAGAAGAGGGAGACTACCCGTTATCAAGAAAAATGTCAAATATCCAAGGGTGAAGGGTGGGTAATCCAGAAGATGAGAGGAGACAGGAGCAAAGCAAGCAGCGAACGCCGCCGGAAGGAGCCTCTCAGAACCAGGAAGCAAGGAAGGGGGCGTGGTACCGGAACAGTAAGCCAAGCAATGGGTACGTTCCGACGCCTTCCTTTACGTGAATAAGGGAGCGTCTAAAAAGTATCCGTATGAAAGAGAATTCACGCAGTAGGGACTGTGTGTAAAGGACACCGGAGAAACCTGAGAACAAAAATACATGTCAAGGTCTTCTATAGCGCCCATGCCATGAAATCCTAACATCAGTGAAGGTGGTGAACTGCAGGCACGGTGGTGCATAGATGGACATAAATGTTACTGTCCGCTCCTCTCTTGTCCCAGTAACCCCAATGTATCGCCCCCGGTCGTCGGTCCAAGTGGATGCGAGTGACAGGGGAAATGTTCTTTTCATCATGATGCCTACCACTTGGGATTTGGTTGTGAAGCCCGCATGCCCGATCATTGAATATCCCCATCTGTGCATTGCCCTACAGGTGTTATACACCAGGTGAGTTTCTTGGAGTAATATGATGTCTGGCACAAATCTCTCTGGCACAAATCTCTTAATTTGTTGCAAAACAACACAGGACTTTATCTTTTTTTTTTAATAAACCAAGGCATCAAACTGAGTGCATAGTACAGAGGGTAAACATTCCCACATATCATTATATCATATCAATAATAATTGGGGGATGGGAAAAGAAAGGGGGGGGGGTGAAATACTTTTACATCCAACGGTCACAGGGATACAGGTATATCCAAACTAGAGTCAACTGGTGGTACACAAATCTCCCCCCTGTATCGATTCCACGACCCCCAAACCATTACCCATTTACGTGGTCGGCCTCTTGCCAGATAGACAGTCTTCTCCCGGAACATACACCAGTCCATGCTCTCTTTCCATTCCTCAAGCGTGGGCAGTCTCTTGGATCCCCACTGTTGTGCTATATTTCGTTTCGTTATCATTGCCCCTAGAGTGGCCCACATGGTCTGTGCTGTGTTTAAATCTGTAGGTTCCCAGATATTAAGGAGACATCTCCTCGCCTCTGGTAGCACCGTCACCCCAGTACCTCTCGCATAACATCATGTATCGCACTCCAATACTCCACGATATAATGACATTCCCAGAGGATATGGAGGAACGTGCCCACCCGACCACATCCTCGCCTGCACAAACCTTCTTCAGATAGTCCCACCCAGACCAAACGTGGACCTGCTACGTAAACCCTATGCAGTATTTTCAACTGAACTAGCCTCAATCACGCTGGGATTGCTACCTCCCTCGGGGAGGACACGGCTGATTGCCAGTCCTCATCATCTTGTTCAATACCATCCCTCGTCCATTTATCCCTCAATTCTACAAGGTCTGCTCTGTGGTTGATCAATTTCCTATAAATCAGGGAAATAGTTCTATCCGGCAAATGCCTATCCAATATTTTATCCTCCAGTGGCGAGGCTTCGGGTATCTCTTCTTCCGCCGGTACCGCCGATTTCAGCGCATGCTGAACTTACGCATAGCGGAAATACTCCGCTCCATTCAACTCAAATTCGTTTTTTAATTCAGCAAATGTCTTAATCCTGCCCTTGACCCAGATATCACCAATAGTAGCAATCCCTATCAAGTCCCACTTATCGAAGCCCTTCGTGTTCCAAAGCTTGCCCAGTCTGTCCGAGCCAAACAGTGGGGTGGCCAGCGTAAGCCGGTCTTTCCATCCCAAATAGCTAGTGGCCTCGTGCCATATCCGCACCGCTACTTTCGTTCGTCCCTTCAAATTTTTCCCCGCTGAATTGGCATATAAAGCTCTATTATAATTTCCACCAGGGAGCAGCCACCTATCCATCGCATATCCGGGGTCTGAACCCAGCCCATAAGTACCCTGGTTTATGGCAGCCAATTGAGAAGCCCAATAGTATCTCCTGGTGTCAGGGAGGGCGATACCACCATCATACCACGGCAACGTCAATTAAGCCAAGGCAATACGCGGTCTACCCTCCCACTACAGACTATGCTGCACCCCCTCCACCTCTCGGAAATAACTAGCCGGGACTATATCTAATGTATTCTGGAGGGCGTAGAGAAAACGAGGCAAGGACATCATCTTAAAGAGGGCCGCCCGCCCCAAAAGGGAGAGAGGCAGCTTCCTCCAGCTGTTTGTGTTGCTTCTTAATCTAACCAAAGAGGGAAGGAGGTTTCTCTCGTATCGGACTGTGAGATCCATTGAAATAAAGATCCCCATATATTTAAACCCGTCAGTAGCGATTTGAATCAGACAATTTCGCGGGGGAATCGGGGTGTCACCAATCAGAACAAAGAAATAGGATTTCCCCCAATTTATAGTAAGCCCCGAGTTCGTACTGTAGGAAGCCAAAACATCACAGACGACAATTAGGGACTTTCTGGGTGAGGTCAAATAGAGCAGGATGTCGTCCGCATATAAAGAGATCCGGTCCTCTAACTGAGGGGACCATTGAATACCCCGAATTGAGGGCTCCCATTGGATCCAGGCCGCCAAAGGCTCAAGTGCCAGTGAAAATAGAAGGGGAGAGAGCGGACATCCCTGTCTGGTGCCTCGCCCAAGTCAAAATGTTGCCGAAAGTCAGTTATTTACTACCACCTGCGCAAGAGGTTCAGAATACAACAGACGCACCCAACGAATAAACTCCGGTCCAAAACCAAACTTAGCTTAGACTGCCCACAAATACGGCCATTCTACCGTGTCAAAGGCCATTGTTGTGTCGAGCGATGCTATTATAGCCTGTTCCTTCAGGGTATTAGCTCTGGCCAACACTCCGTGTAACCTGCGAAGATTTAAAGCCGTATTTCTATGGGGAATGAAGCCCGATTGATCCGCATGTATCAGTCCGCTAATCACCTAACAAGCCTGTTAGACAATAGTTTGGCAAGAATCTTAGGCTCCGCATTCAGTAACGAAATAGGCCTATACGAGGCACAGTTGGTTTTTGCTTTCCCCTCCTTATGGATGACTACGATAGACGCCACTCTCTGATCATACGGTAATACTCCCTCTTCTCGTGCTGCAACAAACATACCCCTATGATAGGGGGCAATCTTATCAGGCCTAAGCGTATACAACTCGATCGGGAGTCCGTTAGGGCCCAGTGCCTTACCAGAGTTCAAAGAGCGCACTGCCAAGGCCACTTCATCCGCAGTTAGGGCACTGTCCATAAAATCACGGTCTTGCTTTATCAGGCATGGGAGTTGGATATCTCCCAATAGCAAGTGAGAATCCTCCTCCGGCCGCCCCGCGACCGAGGTGTACACTATTTGAAAATATTCTGCAAAACGATCCACTATACCCTGGGGGTCTGTTATTCGCGCTCCCTCAGCCGTCTCTAGACCACACGATCTGCTCTATCTTTCTTATCTAACCAGGCGATAAGCTTCCCGGCCTTATCTCCGACATCATATAACCGGCCCTGCTGCTCTCTACTTAGGGCTCTGGCGCTATTAGTGACTAATGCTCTGTACTCAAGCTGCTTGAGACTCAGGACATGCAGTTTCGCACGGGTCACCTCCTGCTCCAATTCCGCCTCAATACGAGTTATTTCAGATTCTACTTTTACAATTTCTTCGTTCTGATCCTTCTTTGCTCCCGCCATCGGTGATAATGCCTGGCCTCTGCCTTAAAAGCCTCCCAAAGCAAAGGCGGAGATGACACCAATCCCTCATTCTCCTGAAAATAATGCTCCAATGTCCTCAGCAGGTCTTTACGGATTTAAGGATTGTGCATGTACTAGGGATTAATAGGGGCTATTCTACCACACGACCCCGAAGTTATATCGAATCGGAGCCAGAGCGGCGAATGATCCGATATGCCCCTAGCCAGGTGTGTAGCCTCTGTGATGGAATATGCTTGGGCCGTCGGCACCAAACAGTGATCAATACGTGAAAGACTACCATGAAAACCAGAGTAGAAGGTGTACTGCTGTTGGTCCGGATGAAGCAGTCTCCAACCATCGACCAAACCTAATGCATCCATAGACTCAGGAAGCCATCTTTGCGCCCGCCCCGTATCTCTAGGTGGATGCCTATCTATAGTGCCGGAGACCACAACATTAAAGTCGCCTCCTAAGATCAATAGACCCCTCGGAAGGTCCAGGAGGACTTTCCCCAGATCTACAAAAGTGGTTGCCTGCAAACCTGGGGGGACGTAGACCGACAATAAGGAGAGGTGTGCCCCTCCCAAACGACCAGACACCCCTATATATCTGCCCCTTTCATCCTCCATCACAATCAGGATCGTCTTTCTAATCAGAACCCCCACCCCCCTGGACCCTGAAGTGAATCCCGCATGCGCCACTAATCGGTACCCCATTCTGTGCATCGCCTTGCATGAGTTCCCCACTAAATGCGTCTCTTGAAGCAGGTGCAAAAACCACAGTTGATGGACAGAATGCAGAACAATGTCATACATTCACTCCAGTACAGAGATCTGGGCCTAAATCCATCGTTTTTTTGCACTCCACACCACCCCAGTTCAGACATGGCCACATGCAAATCAGTCTGACCCTGTGTCTCATGGGAACAGTCCAGCCCGAACTGCCAAGCCATGCCTTCCCTGGACCGGAAACAAGCTTCCGAGGACCGGTTTCTGGCATTCCAGCAGTCTTCAGCCCGGCTTGCTTGAATCCAGTGGTGTGGAGAGCATGGGACTCACGTCTGAGCATACCCATCCCACTCGGGGTGACAAATGCAAAAACCACAGTTGATGGACAGAATGCAGAACAATGTCATACATTCACCCCAGTAAAGAGATCTGGGCCTAAATCCATTGTTGTTTTGCATTTGCTTGCTTGAATCCAGTGGTGTGGAGTGCATGGGACTCTCTTGAAGCAGGACCACATTTAAGAAACTGAAGAACCACACTACGTTTAATTTTGTCCCCCAACCCATTTACATTCCAACTTAACACATTCAGCCCCCTACCCCATCATAAAACATGAAATGGGTCAGTCTCCCCTTCAACTCCTGCACCTTGAACATGCTATTATTCTGTATGAAGCTTGAAATGCAATGCCTATTACAAACAATACAAAAAAGTAACAAAAAATACCACCCCCAAACAAACCCCGTTCACCACCCCCTCCCTCTTGCTCCTGCACGCCATCTTCTTCATCTCCACTCCTTCGCCGCTGGTCATTCTGAGAGGAAATGGACTCCAACCAGTCCGAAGCAATTTCGGAATAGTCAAAGAATATCGCCCTGCCCGCATGTTCAACTCTCAACTTAGCGGGGTACATCATGGCATACTTCAGCCCTTTATCTTGAAGTTTTCTTTTAACACCCATGAAGGTTTGCCATTGTTTCTGTACCGCCTGCGTAAAGTCAGGGAAAAAACTTAGGGTGGAGTTCTCGTACTGCAGAGGGCCCCCGGTCCTGGAGGCTTCCAGGATAGCGTCTCTGTCCCTGAAATTAGGCACCCTCGCAATCATCGGTCGGGGCGGCGCGCCAGGTCGCAGTCTCCCTCCCGGTATCCTGTGCGCTCTTTCAATTGTAAAACAAATTCCCAGTCCCCTGGGTTTTAAGTGATTGAGAATGATGTCTTCAACAAAAAGGTCAGCGGCCTGTCCCTCCGTCTTTTCAGGCACTCCAATAATACGTACGTTATTTCTACGGGCCCTCCCTTCATATTCATCCAACTTGCGACTCGCGACTTCACTTGAGGTTTTGAGATCGCGAACTTCCTGTTGTAACAGGGCCACATCGTCTGTAAGACTGGATGTTTTGATGTCTAGTGATTTTACTTTTTCACTGGTCTTTGTGAGGTCTGCTCGGATTAGATTAACCTCTATTGTGACCTCATCAAGCTTATGATCTAGGGCCACCATCTTCTTGCCAAGGGAGGTTTTCACCCCGTCGATCGCGGCCATCACATCCTGTAGCGTAGGCTCTGCTGTAGCGGCCGAATCCCCCGCACTCCCCTCTTGTGATCTCCCGAACCCAGTTTGGCGACCCTCTGGGTTGCGTCTAACGATCCAATTTGTTAGCTTGGGTGTATCTAGCTCCTCTAGCCGTCATAGATTGTTGTTTTTTGGTTTCAGGTTTTGTCGCCATTTTGAGAAACAGAAGTGTCTACTGTATATAGTAACCGTCGGAGTCCACCAGCATGCATCAATTTTAACTAATGTCCACTTGAGCCAGTTGTCGGTGTGCAGCAGGGAAACCCTAGAATGAGCAAGTGGTTGGGGACTACTTGGAGTCTTGCTACTGAGGTCCGATGTCAGCTTCATCAACCACTGGAACATTTCTTCGTCGATTCCCTCCAGCCATCAAGCCAGTCAAATGCTGCTTCTGGAAGATCGAAAAACCTAGTCTTTCCCTCGGCCTCGACTCAGAGACGGGGCGAGAAGAGCATGGCGTACTTCAGACCCTTTGCCCGTAGTCTTAATTTTGACGTCTAGAAATGAGTGCCGTTGTTTTTGCACTACTTGCGTAAAGTTAGGAAAGAACGTAATTTCTTAATTGTCCAACTCAATTGGTGGGGCCACTCTGGCAGCTTGCAGGATCCTATCGCTATCTCTGTAGTTAAATAGTCTGTCCAGTATCGGGCGGAGGAGTCCCTGGCCTTGGGTGAACTCTCGGCACCCTGTGAGCTCTTTCGATTACAAATAGGTTGGATAGGCCCTTAGGTTGCAGATGTGACGTGATCAGAGTTTCTATAAAAAGATCCGTTCCGAAACCCTTCTGATTTTTTCGGCACACCAAGGATGCGTATGTTGTTGCGTCTCGTGCGCCCTTCGTAGTTGTCCATCTTGCCTTCCGTAAACCTTCGAAACGCTTAGAGTTCTTGAATTTCGGTTTGCATTTGCGAGTTATCTTCTACCAGGCTGGTCGTAGTAATTTCCAGCTGTTTTACCTTGTCTCTGTGTTTGGAAAGGTCAGCTCGGATAAGCATCATTTCTCAGGAAAGGGCGTCCATTTGCTGCTCTATGGAGGTGCGCACCCCAGTGATGGCCTCCATTACATCTTTCAGTGTAAGATCTGGAGAATCATTTTCAGCCCCTCCCTGTTGCTTGTCCCCTGCCAACATGCGTTTCGATAAGTCAGCTTTCGGGCAAGTATAGCGGTCCAGCCTGCTCTGCTGAGATGATTTTGTGCCTTTTGCACCAGACATGGTAAGATCATTTGGTCCGAGTTCCGTAGTTGGTATGGGTGGTTTTGCTCTCGCTGATCGCTTGCCAGCCCCACACAGCGTACCACTGGCGGGGAATGGGGGGAGAAAGGAGTGCTCCCCTCCAGCCCAAGCACTTCAGCTGCGAAGGCAGTCAAGGGAGCCCCTCAGCTCCAACTGGGTCTTCACATGCGGTCATTGGAGCCTATGCGATGGCCACTTTCAAGGTCAAGGCAAGGGAGGTCAGGAACTGTGGAGCCGCAGTTCCTCCCGGCTCGCTCCAAGTTGGCGGGTGGTGGGGGGGAGGGTTCACGCCGGACGACAAGATCTCCTTTCCGGCCTGGTCGCCACGCAAGGCCCCAGCTCTCACGACGGAGAAGGCCTCAAGCATCAGAGCCCGTAACTTCAGCTCTGGCGGTTCGCTGTTCACAGGACTGGGGTCGAAGGGCTTCACTACAGCTCCGGTTCGCCGTTCTGGTCCCAGAGGTACGGATATTTGAGTTGGATCGGCAGTATTGGGAGGTAGTTACGGAGACACCTCAACTTGTGGCCATTTTGCACAGCTGCATTGCCACGCCCCTCACTTTTGGCTATCTTTAGGTAAGGATCTCCAGTTCCCTTTTTTGGTTGCCCCATATTCTCAAAAGCAGCCTGATCATTATTCACACCTTGGCCGTGCATTTTATAAAAGCATAAGACCTCACAACTGCCCAGCACCTCCCCAGCACTGAAGGTCTACAGAGCCTAAACCCAAACAATTACACAGTATGACACCGAGCTATGGGGACATAAAAATTCTAATTTGCTAGAATCTAAGAAGCTCATGTTCCTTACTCCTTTGCTTAAACTCCCCAAGTTTGCCCCTAACCTGCCTCTCATTATAGATACCATTCATAAAGGTACAGATTATCTATCGTGCTGCCTTAACACACCTTCTTTATTGGATCAGACTTTGGTCCAATCCAGAATTAGAATTGTATAGAAGGAACATTCTTAAAATGAAGTGTCTAGATTTAGGCAATACAATCAAGAAGGTCCCTCATTTCAAGGACTGATTTAGCAAAACTAGGTTGGCAGTCTTTTTTTACACCACTCCTGGATGCATCACTCTCAACTTTAAGACTATCCTAAAGAAAGTGTATTGGAATTATTTAGTGGCCCAGGGACTCCATCACTTGAATTCCTGATTTGCAAACCTGATCCTAAATTTGAGTGCTACCTCGATGAGATTACCCCTCCTGCTGCAAAAAGTCTACACATCAAATTTCACTTGGGCATCTTGCCTTTAAGGGCCTTTATCAGCCAATGGTCTCAGATTTTCTTCTCATGACAGATTGTAAATTGTGTGAACATAAACGCTAGGACTTTGATCACTTCATGGCTTTCTGCCCATTCTGTTTGCACCACTCGATGGATTTGCCCGTTGTGTCTCACTTTGGGCATTGGTAGGTTCCTGGTGGCTCATAGGATCTTTAATAACAAGCACTGGCGTTGCCAATAGGTCTTGCAGTAGGAAAGTTGGAGCTATTGGTTTTGTAAATGACATTTTATATATATATATCGTTATTGGCATTGTCAATAACAATATATAAATATAAAATGCCATTTTCAAAAAAACACGGCAAAAAATGTTAATCAGTCATTAACCAGTGAAGCACAGCAAAAAGTGGGGGTAACCATAGGAAGAAGACCCTACTCTCCTACAGTCAGGTCTTATCCTTCCTATTGCTCCCTTTCTGTAAACAGGCCTGTAAATCTTGTTCTTATCTAGTCACATTTTACTGTACATTCAGACTTCAAATTGAAAGCGTATATAGGTAAGAGGAATGTATGTTGTCTTTTTTTTTTTGCAGTGTTGTAATGCGCTAGAATTTTTGCTATTTAAGACCACCATAACATTCAAATCGGGCTCCCCAATTAGCTTCCTCTCATGTGTATACTCCGTGTGCCCATTCTGGGTGCAGATTTAGAACTCATGTGGCACAGTACATAAAACAAACAGAACAGGTTCGCTCACACAATCTCCTGATCCATATGTGCATAAGATAAGGGCTGAAGTCAAAAACGCTGCTATAGGATTACATCTGGATATGTAATACCAAAGTGCAGTACTGCTAGCAGACCAGGTGCTTTTTGTCCGAGATATGCGCTCCCCTGTGCAGTGGCAAGGATACTGGCACAGGTAATCGTCCAGACTCTGTTTTGGTCTAGTAGTCCTAACAGAGCAGATTTATTTTTCACCAGAGTACTTCTAGTAAGAACACTACTGTGCAGAGCGTTGAAATAGTTATCAATGGCATGTCTCACGTGTGTCTGGCAATGAGGTCCCACACTGCACTAGGCACTGCATAGCACCCTAGGAAACCGTAGCACATCTCACTGTGAGCATAAAACCTATATATCACATGCTGCAGCTCATAGTGCAGTACAGTCAGACTAGAAATCATCACGGAATGCACACTACCAGCACTTTATACAAACATGAGATGTGTTTTTGAAGCCCGGAGGGCTCATCTAGTGTTTGGTGTCGAGCAATAGTGTGCTGTGCACAATCCAGTCGGTTTAAAGTACATAGTGTGCATAACGCAGACTGTCAGCGCTTCCAAGAATATAGGCTGGACTCGATAGACCCGTATACACGTATGTTCACAGGCACTGTGCAGTGTATCCAAGCATGCACAAAGTGCTTGTAAAACACTGTAACAATAGCAATTATAGCACTCGCTAAAGCAGCGAATTTAAGTTCCATGTGTAAAAAACACACATGCATATTTTTGCCACGTGTTGTTTTGTTTTAATCTTGTTTTGCTATTTTAATTTTGCTACACAACAGGGGTACACATATTTTGCTTAGCCAAACACGGGTTTGCCAGTTAGGCTGTTGAGAGGAGCCAGCAGGGGGTTAGC
The DNA here is from genome assembly GCF_964263255.1 of Lissotriton vulgaris. Lineage (NCBI taxonomy): Eukaryota > Metazoa > Chordata > Amphibia > Caudata > Salamandridae > Lissotriton > Lissotriton vulgaris. The sequence continues at coordinate 1,129,889,549 of NC_141691.1, forward strand.
GGAGGAGCATTTTTCCGAGGAATCATTGGGAGGTCAGGAGTAAATAACATTAGGTGTGAGAATTCGGCCAACAAATTATTAAAAAGTATTGAAATCACTAATAATTAAAAAAGCGCTATGACAAGGTCAACGTTGGCTGTCACACAGTTATTTTTTTAAAGATTTTTTTTTACTTTCAGCCATGTTCCAACATGGCTAAGAAACATTGGCTAAGCCAAGAGAAGTCATCAATGCTCGTTACGCTACTGCCCATGGCATCTCCCCTTTACTCAAATAGCCCCTCTTTACAACCATGAAGGAAAGTTTTTCCCCCAGTCTGCCAATGACTGCGACTAGGAAGACAAGACGTGGTGGACATACCCAGATAATATATCTTCTGGTAGTCTTCATTACTACGAGTTGAGATCTTACATATCACTGTCCACTCCTGTACTATAACCCGGACTTGGAGCTTTTAGGGTGCTGAGTCACTGAAGAGCAAACGGTGTCCTGTGATGTTGGGCAAATCATTTGAACTACAAGCAGCAATCTCAGAGGGGTAGTGGGGAGGGGTGAATGGCAAGGGAGAGACGGCACAGGGTGACCAGGCTACCATGAGCTGGAAACAAGACGCAATGGTGAAAATGAAAGCAGTGTCTTGTGATTTCGGGCACTCAAGCAGCGATCTCAGAGGAGTGAAGGTGTAGGGAGAGAACGCACTGAGCGAGCAGAAAATAAGATACAATGGTGAAAATGAAGGCGGTGAAGGGGTGGGAAGAGGCGGAACGCAATGTGACTGGAACAGCATTTGAGCTTCTACAGGACTCCATCTGGCACCATTTAAAGCAATGAAACGGCACCAAACATGCTGTGAAGGGCGTGCGTTAAGAGCTGCGGACGTGGGTGTTTGAGTCTCGGCATCGGCTTAACATCCTGTAATTTTGGGAAAATTCCTTAACATACAAGCGGTGATCTCGGAGGGGTAGTCGGGCAGGGGTGAAGGGAGAGACAGCAGAGGGCGAGCAGGCTGCCACAATCAGGAAACAAGATGCAATGGTGAAAGGGAAAGTGGTTACATCGTTAAAAGGTGCACAGCCTCCAAAGAAAAACAATAAATAAATCCGCAATGTAAATGCCGACTGAAACATGAACGTCCTAGATGTGATGGTAAAAAGTAAAGTGGGCACATCGTTAAAAGGCGCACAGCTTCCAAAGTAAAACAATAAATAAATCCACAATGCAAATGCCGACCGAAACATGAAGCACAGCGTCCGAGAAGCAGGCGCTGTGCTGATTCACCAGAGGAGAAAAACAAGAAAAATAAACAAGGAGTGTGGCAAATGGCCGGAGGGAAGCCGGATGGGGCGGGAGAGCCTACGAGAGAAGCACGCAAGGGAGACATGGGGGAAGCTGGTAATTAGGGGAGGAGAAGCCACACAGCACACGCTGGGCGAAACCCTTTGATGTGCTGTGCGGCCGTGAATGCGCGTGCTTGTTTGGTCATGTGATTCACGTGAACTTAATGAAAACCGCAGCGCAAGAAGCCCTTGGTTTGACGAGGATTTTGAGCACTTGAATTCTCGCTCCCTCAATGCGCTTGCGCGCATTGTAGGTCACGAGACCTAAAAATGACTCCTCAAGGATTATAGTGTTTACCATCAACAGATACTGCTATGATGCTTGGTACATACGATCTAGCCTCCTCTCCATTGATCCTAAGGACTTATGTTAAACCTTTGGACTTCATTTGGTTTATGTATTCTTCATTTCACACACGTTAACAATAGGTATCCTGTTGGACTATGTATCTTACATCTATTAAGATTATTTATCCCTAAAGGACACACAGGTTGTAGGTTTTCTTTAGATCCCATGTAACCCCTCAATCTTAAATATCATTGGCCACCCAGTCCCTAGAGATCCTAGTAAGCTATATCAGTCAAGAAACTTTATTCGGTCAGTATTGACCTTCAAAGTGCAAAAGATACTTGGTAGTAGATTAACCAACACAAACCTTGTCTAACGATGTTTCTGTACATAATGTTAGATGATTGTGAAAAAAGATAAATTAAAAAAGAAATAAGATAAGGCTTAATAAAGTGAGAGACCCACACATAATAGAACCCATACTAAATGTTACTTTAAAATAAGATGAGAAGACATGTACTGTCAATTAAACGCTATTAAAAAAGTGCAGCTAGTATCTATTGAGCACAGTTTCCACAATTCGGCTGAATAACTCTTTGGATTAAAAAACAGCTAAACTTACAAATATCATAATTGAACGAATCTTCATAAAAATAGTTACAACTTCACAAAAGTGAACTCCTAAAAAATACTCTCAAGCATAAATCTTCACAAAAGGGTTGAGACTGAAGCAAGTGCTAGTGCATATAGCGCAAGGTTACCATTATGCATAATTGTTATATAACTGATACAGACTCTACTTACAATTTTTAACCCCAATGGAGAAGAAACAAGAGGTTAGATAGATAGGGCATAATGCATAAAGAAGAAAATCAGCAACATTTCCCCCGTACTAAAAGCCCATAAAAATGTATATACATATGGTTCGAGCACACAGTCATGATAACATGTTTACTAATACTGGTGCTATTTGTATATCATGCCCCATCAGTACGTATAAACTGATGGGGCCAGGTATAGTTGAAGAACTGCAATGAATAGTTTAACCATTCTTCAATCTAAGTCTCCTGATAAGCCTCATTTTCCCCAGACATTTGGCTACTGCACAAGCTAGTAATGGCCTGGAATCAGTTTTTAGGATCCGTAACACCTCTTGATGACATCAAGTACCCATCTACCCGCAAACCGGGGCAAACCACTGAAGCCTCAGGAGTTTATACAGTGGGCATGCAAAAGAACATGGTTAACTGTCTCATAAGTAACCCTAGGCCAAGCACGACGCCACACTCACGTAGTTTGCGAAGTTTGCGCTACTTTGCACTACGCGAACTGCACATAGCACAGTGCAAACACGCATAGCGTAGTTCAGCGGTCATTTTTTGCTTGCTCGCGGTCCTCAACATCAAGTTGGCAACCGCGAGAAAGCAAAATGACATCCCGGTGAGATTCCTCGTTCGCGATTGGCAACATCAAGTTGCCGATCGCGAGCGCGGAATATAAACGTCCCAGCGAGATTCTCAACACAGGAGGTCAGGTTTCTCATTGCGAGTGGTCGCGTATGCTCACGACAGCTCGAGGTGAGAAACTACCAGTCTGCGTTGAGAAAGCTGCAGCACGAGTAAAAATCTACTCGAGCGGCAGAAAACTACAGCTCGCACTGTGTAAGATGCCGTTTTCAATGATTACACAGTGCCGGATGCTTGTCCGCACTGTCCAATCATTGAAAACTGCATCTTGCACAGTGTGTTCAGGGTACGCAGTTCACGTAGTGCTACGGGTAGCTTGTGTAGTGCAAAGTGCACTTTGCATAGCTTTGCGTAGTGCTACTTCGCAAACTACGCCCAGCCCTACTCATAAGCCCTAGACAGTTGAGACAGCTGCGTGATGCGTTATCAGATCCCCCGCAGTCAAGCATCAGTAAATGAGTTCAGAGGGAGAGTGCCAAATCTGAACTGCATGTATAGCTTCCTATCACTCGGTATGGTGATAACCTCCATGTACTGTTCATACATACTAAAAAATTTGAATTCTAGGAATTCTGTTGTAAGGCTTCCCACCTGGTAATGACACATTTCTCTGATCTACCCAATTCCAGTAGCACGTCTTAACGCACTCTCAGCTGGGTAACAAACAGATGTCAGACTAAGCCCACCGATTCCCCAGGCCAACCGCAGTGAGAGATGTCTGGATGTTGCTAAGCGGTCTAGGCTACTGACTTCTTCAAGGGCACCCACATGGTGGGAAAGCTCAGGTGCGTTTTTCAGGCGTAGCCAAAAAAGAAGAGGGCGTAATCTAGCTTTGTCCACTATTGAGGGCCTGCTCATGTCGAGCCTTAGGGGGAGGAGTGGAGTACTCTGTCGGAGAGAGCAGAGGGACCTCAGAAATGTATTTTCTGTACGAAGAAGGCCCTCAAGGTTATCAAACCCCTAAAGTTCAGCACCGTAAAGAGCGAAGCTTACCACTTTCTGTTCGTAGAGTTGGAGCAATGCAAGTTTGTAAAGTTCACTTTCCTTCTCTTTCTCTGACTCCAAAGTGAGAGGAATTTGTAAACATCAGTCCCCATGCTAAAAACATAAGCAGCAGAAGACATAGACTGACATTTGACCTCTGTCTTTGAAGCGCAGCATATTTGACAAGATAAATAAAGCATTTAAATGCATCTTTAGTTATTGCTTGGGTAGTGTCCCCCAGTTTGTGAAACACTGTCCTAGAGCCTTACTCACAGACATCAGCACAGAGATTTATCAGTACATTGAGTTCACTATTTAACTCAGTCTAAAATTCTCCAGCATTGGATGTCCAGTACAGAGGTAAAACCCAACCTGACAAAGACAGTATCCCAGCGTGAACACTGATGTCTTCATTTCTGCTTCAAGTCAATGCAGAATCATTTGGATTCATCCTTGACACTAACATTTCCTTCAAAGCACGAATTTGCTGGCAAACTCCTCTCTGTCCTTAAAAGGTGAACCCGTTTCTTCTAGAAACTAATTTCAGACCATTAGTGCAAGACCTTATCCTCACACCTCGAAGGATGCAACACTCTTCTCAGTGACCCAGCATCACCACTGTGACACCTCTCGAATCCGTGCTACATACTTTTTCACTAATTATGAAGGGATTGATGAAACTCAATCACATCACCCTATTGTTGAATAAATGGCATTCGTACCCGTACCTGTTCTCTCCATTTTCAAGTATCGAAATGTCAAGATCGTTCATGTATTCAGCACTTCACAATGTAAATCCTACACGTTGTGAATCATAAACAACTAACATAATTAAAGCTATAATTTAATTCTTCACACAAGGACATAAAAAGTTTTTTTTAGAGCTGAATCTGGTTATTACTTAGATGATTAAAGCAAGCAAATATGAAAAGAAAACGATTCAACATAATTTTGCCATTAATAGAATGAATGGTGAAATAAAAAAATAAAAAAATAGATGATAATATCTCTGTATTGTCACATCTGGTATTTCATGCACATTCGAATAGCAGACCTCTAGTTGGTACAGTTAGAGCAACTAAAAAGGTCATCACCCACGAAGTTGTTACCCTAAAAAATAACTGTTTTGTCCCACGCTTAATTTGAGCAGGTTCTTTACAGTGCTTGGCACCAACACCTAATTGTTAACATCATTACTTATGTGAGTCTGCCACCTGGTGCCGCTGCTTGTTTTATGTTTTTGGTAACCAATTTTATTGAGTTTTGTTGACGGGTAAATACAGCACTGCTCCATTCTTTCCCGGACATTATGCATTAACATAGCAATCACATTTAGTTGTATATGATGCACACTGTGGCCTGCACCAATCCAGATTATCTCGCCCTGTGGCTCACTCCCACTATATTACCTGACCCAGTCATTTGCCCCACACCCAACCAGGTTTAGCAGGACATCCCCTGGCTTCGTATAACGGCCTTTCTTGTGCAGCACACCGATCTACCCCTTTGCGCCATTTGACTATGCTAGGTGGGGGTAGGTTTTTTCCATGCGGCCGCAATGTCTCATTTGGCCACCATAATGGCTGTACCCAGAAAGAGCCTAAACAACCGGGACCCATCTAGGCTGTCCATAACTCCCAGGAGCAGATTTAGAGGGCTACTTGGAACCTCCCAGTACGTCAGTTAGTTTGGACACCAGGGTCTGCCAGTACGGAATGCGGTGGGGAAACGCCCATACCATGTGGTAGAAGTCTGCCGCTTCTGACCCACAGCGTGTAAAGACTGGGGTGTCCGATAGCCCCACCCGATTGCAGCAGCTTGGGGTGTGATATGCACAGTGGAGATATTATAGTTGGACCATATGGAGCCTGGCTGTAATGGTTTTGGGAGCCATCACGGTAATGTGCAAATGCTTGTACTCCAGCTGGCCCAGCCACGCATCCCATTGTTATCTAACAAGGTGAAGTGTGATTGGGCTGTTGTTGGTCAGTGAGAGGTAGATCCTCGATAACTCACTGTTCCCAAGATTACCTATCCTGATTTGGGCTTCTAGGGGATTGAATTCCGGAAGTAAACCTCTCTGCCTGGTCAGAGCCCCTTCCCACAATCTTTTCTAGATTTGAATCCATCTCTGGTCTCGCTATTAATGAAGGGAAGTCGAACACCTTCTACCTCCATGATGGACCCCACCCAAATATACTCACATTTGGTAAATACAAACTGCCAGTAGCTCATCATACATTTAAGTATCTAGGAATCCGGATATACAGATCACAATTAGACCAACTTGATGGCAATCTATCAAGGGCAATTACAATACGCTCAAGCAAATCCTTTTGGACTTCTCTGCCATTATCAGTGATGGGGCGGGTTGCCATCTCCAAGATGGTGGTACTTCTCAGTCTCCTATATTTTTTTGCTAATTTACTTCTAGTTGTTACTCAGTCCACCTTTCGCACACTCGACACGCTACTACTGGAGCTTATTTGGGGGACTGGTTGACGCAGGGTGAGCCTCAAGAAATTGCAGTTGGAACCTCAAAAGGGCAGTGTAGGGGTACTTTAGGGCCTGCTATTATGCTTGTCAGCTTCAATGGGTATCTTATTGGATGGCAGGCAGGAACCTGCAGGAAATAGGTTATAAGACCCATGACTTAGAGCGAGGATCCCTGCGCACTGTACTGTTACCGAAAGTAAAAATCCCCCGACTGCGCCACTGCTACTTAAGACATCACTCCACTGCTGGAAGAATGCTCTGCTTTACACATCAGGTGCGATCCCTTACGCTGCTAATATCCCATTATTGAGACTACCAACCACTAGTGGCAGGCTCACGAAGGCTTGATTACTTGCCTGGTTGGAAGCTGGCATGGCGAGGTCCGGTCACTGTTTGGCAATGGAACCCTCCTTAATCATGACACCTTTGTACAGACCACCTGCGTGCCGGATCAACTTTATTTAACTCATGTAGCAGTGTCTCCCTGCATCCGTAAGATGTTGGCACCCCAGCATAATGAGTCTCCACCACACAAATTAGTCTGAACACTATAATATATGGGGGAGGGTCGCCATCTCATTTACTGGCTGTACTTTGGTATTCGGGCACAAGCATCCATTCCACTCACTGACCTTAGAACAAAATGGACGGAGACAACTGATGTTCAACTAACTGATAAAGCATGGCTAGTATCCTAGAGCACCTCAATCGAGTATCCCGCAACGGCAAATTTTAATTATTACAATGCATGGTGTTACACAGATCCTATCTAACCCCGAGGAGACCACATCGCATGTTCCCAATCGCCCAACACTGCTGTCCATGTTGCAGGTCTGAGGATATGGGCTTTATTCACATGCTATGGGCTTGCCCTCAGCTTCGTGATCACTGGGGTGGGTTCCGAACCGCAATTGGGGAGATCACACATTTGCAGATTGAGGACACATAATGGAGTGTTTATTAGGTCTACGCAAACGCACAAGCCCCTTGAAAGTGCCACTGCGCTTCCTAGATCTTGCCCTCATTTTGGCTATACACGCTATCACCATGAGATGGATATCCCCTACCTTACCTATGTGGCAGGAAGAGGTGGTATGCTGATGTGGTGCCGAAAGCGCTGCAATTAGACGCGAAGAGGCACGTGGACTATGAAAACGCCAATCTCCATGGAATGGGATCTTATGATGGAAGGTTTCGAAACACTAGTTCTTCTCCCACAACAAACCAGTTCTACCCTGCGGTATGTGGTTATAGGTTTAAATAACTGTTAAATGGCCAAATGGCATTACTGCCCGCACATCAGCTGTAGGTCATACCAAGTGATGTATACACAAACACACAATGTTGAGTGGCGCAAAGGAACCAACAGGCCAAGAGGAAGGTGGGTGAATCTATGTTAATGGGGGTGATTCGGAAATATGTTGCATATCGAACCAAAGGATATTTCTCACCTTGTAGATATCCATGCTGTCATATGTACACAGACTGTCTTATTTTCACTTTTGCTTATGTAAGCAGATTTTGGGAATTGCAAGTAGATAACATTTGTGAACGGTAAGAAAATAGAAAATGATACTCAAAGTCATCCTGTGGTGCTCTATGAAGTTTGTTTTAAAAAAAGAATTCTGGAAGTGAAGTGCCTGCGGGCACGTGCGAGGTGAGAGCCTGCCAAAGTTGTAGGTATTTGTAAAAATGTAATGGGTGAAGGTAGTAAGTCATCTGTAAGTCTTAGAAGGAACACAGGTGATCTTCTTTCCATACATCCCCCAACTGTGATATACTGATTAGGTCTCTATTCCTGATAGCTTCTAATGTCACCACCTCCCTAAGCCAGGCACCATGCCACAGGGGCGTCTGCTTCATGAGTTTAGTGTCCTAGAGTATGTAGTGCAGCGCGGATCGCCAGGCAAGTAAGACTGCCAGAGTCACCATGGCCAGTGCACTTTGTATTGGGTCCCCATATAGCATAGCATTGCATTGTTCTGGAAAAGTCCCAGTCCCACCAGTTCGCCTTCGTAGGCCAGGGCAGACCAGCCACCAATGAACCAGTCATGGAGGATTAGTAGATGAGTTGGCGGGTAGTATAAGTAGAGGTTGGTCATACCCATGCCTCTGTCAAAGGGTGGGATTTGACAGTGAGCAAGTAACATACACTGCCTAAATTTACCCCAGAGGAACGCTGTGGAGAGGCTGTCCAGCTCCTTGAACCATCTTCGTGGGAGATGGAACTGGGTGTTCTGGATGATGTACAGGCATCGGGTAAGAATCATAATTTTGAATAGGTCGAGTCTCCCGTTGGGGTTGAGTGGGAGAGTTTGCCAGCCGTGGAGGTCCTCCGTGGTTTTCTTGACTAGCGGGCTAATGTTGAGCTACCATGCTAGGTCTGGGAGCATCGCAACCCAAATACCCAAGTACTTAAATGCCTGGCGTTGTATGGGGATGGTAGACTGCCAGTCAATGCACTCCCTTGACATGTGAAGGAGCACCAAGGTTGATTTGGTGGGATTCAAGCGCAGGCCTGACACCTGCTCGAATGTATAGACAATCTGGAGGTATCTGGGCTCTGATCATGGCGGGTTGGCTAGGAAGAGCAGGACATTGTCTGCATAGAGAGCAATCCGGTCCTCATCCGCAACTCTCCATCTCCATCCCTGGATTTGTTCATCTGCTTGAATGAGGCATGCTAGTGGCTCCATCCCCATGGCAAAGAGGAGGGGTGATAGGGGACATCCTTGCCTCGTCCCTCTCGCTCTTCTGATCAGAAAGATCTCCAAGAGGTCTCCATTGATGAGCACCCGTGCCGTGGGTCTGAAGTAAAGGGCTCAGGTCAAGTGACGGAAATGTTGACCCAGACCTGATGCACATCCTCAAGTATAGCCAGGCCACTGTATCAAAGTCCTTTTTCGAAGTCAATCAGCAGAAGTGCTAAGTAAGGGGAGAGTAGATGTCAGTGTGCCAGGGTAAGTAGAGGCGCCGAAGGCAATGCCTCGTACTGCGCAAAGGCATAAAGCTGCACTGGTCTGGGTGGACCAGGTTGCTGATGACTGGTCTTAGCTGTTGGACCATGATTGCAACATGCATTTTTACTTCTGTGTTTATTAAAGAAATTGGGCGATAGTCTGAACAGGAGGATGAAGGGGGTTGTGATTTGGGGATGACTACCACGGTTGCGATGTCAGTTTCGGGGGGAATGCTTCTTTCTCTACTGCTTCGGCATAAAGGTCATGGAGGTGGGGTATTAGTATGTCTCGATACGAGGCATAATATTCTTGTGGGAATCCTTCTGGTCCGTGTGTCTTCCCAGATGCAACAAGGAAGCTGGCCTCCCCTATTTCCTACTGCACAATGGGAAGGTCTAGGCAGGCCTCTTCTGATTTAAGTAACCGGGAGAGTTGGATTGCCCCTAACCCAGATAATGCAGGAGCTGGGGTTTAGGGCCAGGTTGCCGAATAAAGTCAGGAATAATAGTTGACGAAGGCTTGGGCGATGAAGGTTGGCATATGGTGGGCAACACTTATTAGATCTTGGATCTCGGGGACTAATCGGTTCACCAGGGGATACGATGTCAGCCTGTGGAGTATCTTCCCATTTTTGTCTCCCCATTCATATATGCGAGCAACTGAAGACCTCCATACCAGTTTTGCTGAGTCCAGCAACACTGGTTTTAGTTTGCCCCTCAATAGCGCAAGCAGTCTCTTCTCCCTTTCGCCCGTGGATTCGGGTGAGACCCGCCCGCCTGGGCTTCGAGGAGGGTGAATCGGCTATCATGAGCCAATCGCGTGGCCTTAAGCTGCTATTTGGTGAAGCCACAAATGTAGGCTTTGCCGGCCTTCCAGAGAGTGCCTGTGGAGGGGACTGTGTTCTGGTTAGTAAGTATTGTTGGAGTTCATTGCCAACCGCGTTCCAGAGTTTGCTGACCTGAAGGAACCAGGCGTTAAGCCTCCAGATGGGTCGTAGTGTGCCTGAGGAGTCTCAAAGTCTGAAGAGGAGTGGCCCTATATGCTCCGGGGGAGGATGCTAATGTCGACGATGCCTCGGCACTCTGGGATGGGCATGAAGACCTGGTCAATACGTGCATGTGTGTGTGGTGCACCACGGAGGTGTGAGTATATTGGGATGCTCTGGGGTTCCATGTTCTTCAGTCGTCACATATGCCCAGGTTTGCCACATACTCTGGCAGTCTCTTTGCATGTAGGGTCCTGCTTGGGGAAGGTGGGCCTGTCTGGCTACATGACCGTGTTGAAGTCCCCCCCAATCACCATCATACCCAGGGCCAGGGAGGATATACTGCTGTTGGCTTTCAGGGTGGTGGTAAGGGTAGCCGGTGACAGGTAAAGTGAAACTAGGTTGTCTATTGTTCCCCGCCCCGTGTCCCGGTTTGTGCCACAAAGCAGCCATGAGGGTCTCTGGTTACGTTAGTAGGTAGGAACGGAAGGGCGAGCCTAAGAAGGATTGCTATCCCACGTGAGCCACACTCAAGAGTGCCAGACTCTTGAATCCATGTCTCCCAAGGAGGGGACAGTAATTACCCATCAGATGTACCTCTTGGAGCAGAAGGGTATCGGTAGTGAGTTTATGGGCATATCTCCGGACTTCCGTGCGCTTCACCCTATCAAGAAGGCCATTAACGTTCCAGGAGAGAATTCGGAGGGGCTTCCCCTTATGTGTTGAAAGCGTCATAGTCCGCGTATAGAGACCTGTGTGGCCCATGATGCTTCTGGCTTGTTGGGTCAGGCTGATCAATGGCTAGGTGTATGCAGAGGCCTAATCTTTTATCGCAAATGCTGTGTGTGCGTATGTTCAAAGTGAGAGATTGGCTGCTGCTGCTTTTTAATGAAGGTGAAACAGAACCTGGAGCAACAGTCCCCTCCCCCCACTCTATACTTCTGGACAGGACACATCTGTCACCCTGGTAACAGTGGTTTTAACAAAAGTAAACTGTAGAGCTTAGTATGAAAGCTGCATGGTGGACCCCTCCGTGTATCAGGATGTGTTTCTCTTCAATTGAATCTAGCTGGCTACATCAGCTCTACTGGACTGTTCAGTCCAGTTTTTTCAGGTAGGTTCTTCTCTGTGCGGACAACTCAGTGTCTAATCAGCTTGTCTTTAGATTGTCATGCTTCGGGAGAGATCAGTGTCTATGGACCCGGCTTCTGGAGGCAAAAGAGGACATCCCTCTGCAGTTGGTCTCTCAGAGGATCAGCCTCGTTGTGGGGTCTCAGTGGCTGATGATCCATGCAGCTTTCCAGGATTGTAGCTAATAGCAAGGGGCGAGTCATATAGACCTCTTCGGGCGCCTCGACCTCTGCAGGTGCTCCGCCTCTGGGACCTGGAGCTCACAGGCGGCAGGGCGCTGGACCTGCATACCTGAGAAGAGACCGCCACTTGGGACCCAAGAGGATGCTCCTCAGTCAGCCATGTCAAGGCTGACTCAGGTGATTCAAAGAAGTGGGTTTTGTTCTGGAAGATGACTTGGAGGCGAGCAGGAAAAAGCAGTCTCTATTGGAGATTGAGTGCACGGAGTTTCTGTTTGACCTCTGTATGATCGCTGCTGGAACTGTACTTCCCTGGTGTAGTCTGGGAAAATCATTATTTTGTGTCCTTAATAGGTCAGGGTTGCTTGAGACCGGGCTGCTTGTAGGATTGTGTCCCTATCCTTAAAGTTAAGAATCCTAGCATTGATTGGCCAATGAGGGGCACCTGGTGGTGGTTTGGGCGCCAGCAACCGATGGACCAGCTCCAATGTGAACAATGCCGATAATTCACCTTCCGGTATCCAAGACCTGGTCCAGTTCTTGATGAAGGTCGGCGTTTGTCCCTGCTCTGCCCCTTGAGGAACACCCACTAATCGGAGGTTATTATGCCTCAATCAGTTTTCTGCATCTTCGGTCCTCTTATGCAGCTCCTTTGTGTGGGATTGAAGTTGTGCGACTTGCTCCTTCAGTTGGTGTACATCATCTTCAACTGCGGAGAGGCGGGATTCAGCTTCCGATGAACAGGCCATGGCGTTGCCGAGCCCCTCCGTATGAGGGCCATGTTGACTCATACCTCTATTTTGTTCTCCACAGAGGCCTGCGAGGAACGTGTGGCCTGGAGAATTGCATTTAGGTCTCCTTCTGGGAGGTTTATTTTCTCGTTGACTGCTTCAGCGGGTCCGGGTCCGTTTGTAGTGTATTGGTCTAATCCGGTTTGTGTCGAGGGTGGCTTCGCCCCTCTGTCTTTCCCCATGCTGAACAGGAGTTTGGCTCAGTACCTCTCCCTGGATGTTTTGGGGCCGCAAGGCCTGCCGCCGATCAGGAGTCTAGAACCGTCCTCAGGTGTGTCCTCTTTCAGACGTGGGTGAGTTTATGATGCCCTGGGTCGCCACTGCCTAGGCATGTGGTTTGTCATGGCTCTACACCAGGGGAGGCTCCTTCAGGTCCCTCTTTAGCTTGCAGTGGTAGCCCAAGGGAGCACAATCTTTCTTCCCGTCTGGATGCGGTTTATTTCCCCTGCCAGTCGCTCCTTTGGGTGTAGGGTAGTACCCTTCTTAGCCTTCACTGGTACAAGCGTGTTATGGTCCTGGGGCTTCCCCTGCATCGGACGATACTACTTATACTCGGGCAGGGGTCTCTTCTATGGTGCCTGGGACCTCCGCATTGCTGCAGGACGCTGACCGTCCCCCGCTCACCCTGCTCCCCCAGTCCCTGTTGATTGGGCACCACTGGTCCGATGTTTGCCGAGGACAGTTGACAGCCCTGTCTTCAAAGGGTCTGGAGGGGAGGGAGTCCGTGCCTCGTTGCTGTCACCCAGTTGTTTGCCACACCAAAATGGCATACAATTAATGTGCCCACAACTGCTATTGTCTCATTGAGAATTAGACTGATGCATGCTTTGGCTCTGAAATTACTTGAAATGCTGCAAATAGTCAGAAAATGAAGACACATGCTTATGATGACAACACTCCTGGCACATGTGTGGGACAGGCAGATGTGGTTATCCCAATCTTAGCTTGACGTGTAAAGAACATAGCTACCCTAAGGCTTCCTAGTGTTGTGAGTATAAACTGTGTACCTACAGAACTGCTGTTAGGCCCTAATTAATAAGGATATATGAATGTTTTAAGACAGTTATTAAACTTAGCCTCATCCGATTCAGTTCTTAAACAGATTGGCAATGTATTTCACAGTTTAGGGGGGAGATAGGAGAAAGATCTTCCGTCCCATTTGGCCTTCGGAATGTATGGAACTAAGAAGACCTGTGTTGTAGGTTCTTACAGTCCTGCTTGGAATGCAGGCAGCCAATAGGGGTCTATTTATACAGGGACCCTTCCCATTTATTGCCCTGCGGGTCAGACAATGTGATTTGAATTTGATTTTATGTTCCACTGGAGCCAGTGTAATGAGGTCAGGCCTTTTAATCAATCGGGGGCTTTTAAAGCACGCTACTCACCCGTGAGGGTCTCAAGGCGCTTATGGGGAAGGCGGGGGGCTTTCTTGGGTGAGGAACTGTTCGTTATCTTATAAATGGTTATGGCCGCAGTGTTATATATCACTTGTACCATTTATTTTTTTCCCGTTTTTTTAAAATATATTTTTATTGGTATTTAGAGGTTACAAATTACATATACTGACAAATCGCTTTTGGGGAGCCGAGATACACAATTACTGTGTCCAGGTGTGAAGAAATCAATACCTGGACTACCACTCTTCTGCAAGGGATGGAATCCAGAATTTTCCTCAGGGTCCTCAGTAGGGCGCAGCTGGAACTGGTCTGTTTTTTTTATTGGACTTCTATCAAAAGAAAACTCTCCAGCCTCGTTCACAAACTTTTTACAGGGGGAGATATAATGGGTAGCATTCCTAGCCTGTTTGGCCTGCCCACAGTGTCACTGAGGTTTGATTATTTCCCAGTACCATCAGTTCATTCTTGTGTCCATTTAGTGGTTATGAGCAGCTAGCCATTCAGTGAGATACTTTCTCAAGGCATTAGCGTAACTGAAGCTGAGAACCCTCGCTTGGAGCAAGGGAGAAGACAAGATGCATACCTACCATCAGCATAGGAGACAATGGACACTCCAAATTCCTTGAAAATGGAGGCTAGTGGGCTGACATAGACATGAAAAAGCGTTGGGGTACGTGTGGAACCTCGCACTTCAGAGGGACAACCTTTGTGTAACAAGGGGGTTTGCAGATCTGGAACGATCTTTCTGTTAGCAATGACAAAGCCATTTGAGAGCAATACCTCCTATGTCAATTTCCCTCCGCCTGACTGCCAGTGTCTGGTGGTCAACCATGTCAGAAGCTGCACTGAAGTCGAGGAGGATGATGACTGCCCTTCCTCCCTTCTCTAGGATTTGTTTGACCTCCTCCATGACTACTAGTAGCTCCAACTCCGTGCTATGCTTAGGACGGAATCCGTTTTGGCAGTCATCCAGAAGCAAGTTGTCCTCTAGATGCTAGGAGAATTGCTGGTTGATGCATTCACAATTTGGATGTTCGTGATGCACAGGCAGTTCCTGGTTCGTCATAGCCAGTTCGTCATGGATCAGGGCATGATCACTCATCCATGAGCCACATCTCTGGACCTGTGACTTGTCTCCTGAAGCCTTCACATTTGGATATCCTGACTTAACTCAGTTTTGTAGAGGGCTCCTAAGTAAGCCTGGGGTTGAAATTGATTCAGTGTTTTGAAGGAAAATACCCAATTAGGGCTACCTGGGTCACCACTGACCACCTTTCAGCCTCCCATTCTAAATTAAGAGTCAGAGAAACAGTGGAGAATATACACCAATAATCATTTATTGTATATGCTCAGAGCCGGTCCCCGTCTGCACAGTCTCAAGAGAGTGCTACAGAGGGATCTGAGGAACTGTAATCATAAAGATACATTATATGATTTGCATAGTCAACTAATAGCACGCCCACAGTGGAATTTTCCCAACAGAGGTGGGCGACAAAAAAAAGACTTCTACTCTCGTATCGTGCACAGCTCAGAACACTTGCAAGGCCGATCCATCCTGGGCTGTGATCAAACTGCTGGACAGGTGGAGGAGGGCTTTTACCAAGGAAAGCTATGCACTGACACAGACAATTCTTTGTTGCAGAAACAAAACTTAGCAAGGCGCATTTCTCGGAATCAAACAGGATTAGTTTCGAACAGCAAAGAAAATGGAGTCAAAGAAAAAATAGTGTTGCGAATGCCAAAGAACAATGAAGGGTATTATACATTGTAAATGTGTTGCTCCTGGGTGGGACTTGCTTAACCAGTCAATGGATGCAGAGTTTAGGGCCCTTGACACATGTGGAAGGTAGTCCGTGAAGAGTGTCTGTTAGAAAACGAGATTTGATCAGTTATAAGAAGACCTGCTTAACTAGGGGCCACTGACTAATAGTAAATGTAAGGGATGAGGACTCTGAACAGTATTTGTAATTTGCATACTCTTGCCTCATTAACCTGTAGGCTTCAGTTCACAATTCTTTGCATTTTATTTTTTAACCTTTCCTGTTGTCTTGCATAGTTTGAGAAATGTGTGTTTTTGGATTTTAATGAAAAAAATCGAGGGAAAAACAAATTCTGTAACACAATTATAATATAGCCATCAGGGTCAGGTATTTGGCGGTAACCAAAAATAAATAGCCAAATGGCCTTCATCCTTAGTGTCCCTTTAACCACATGGCTGCTGGGCCTTCCCCCCCCCCCCCCCCCCCTGTGCTGGAAAATGCCATTTTAGTGGCACCATGACGAGCTCAGCTCGTCATCAGCACACGACACCCGTGGGTGATGACGAGCTGAGCTCGTCATCAGCATCGAAAGGGTTAAAGAGTTGACATCGTTATGCTGACTTCATTTTTAGAAGCCATCCAGTAAGTGTTATGAAAAAAGGCTGAGTCTGCTGTACATGAACAGTATTTTGGTCAGATCTATAAATTGTTTTTAAATAGTTGTGCCTTCGCATCATCAAACAGCTTTCACAAAAAGGCACAACATGAATTTCAAAAAATTCAGTTTTCGCTAACTTGTCAGATTAGAAGGCTGAGCGCTTGATGGTGCCTTAGAGTTTGCATAATCATCAAAGAAGTAGTCCCTTTAGGACACAGGTCCAGCACTATACAAGTCAACTCTAGGGAGGTGGCTGTTCCCAGACTAAGTTGTCTCCCCTCGAGAGTGCCCTCAATAACATCAATGTTTTCTCCAAAGCGAAGAAACTAATTGGGGTGCCATATGTCCATCTACTTAAGACTTTAGCATTGCCGGCCGTCTCTCATAGATAAACAGAGGAAACCAAATGTTTTCTTTGGATCTGACCAATTTCACATTCTCCCTTTCTGACTCCCCCACCTTGATATTACCACACCACACCACACCACTTTCGAAGCATTCCCTGCAAGTCTGCATTCATTACCTCTTCCAACCTTTGACTATGCACCTGCTCCTCACCATATGCACCACTTTAAGCCTCCAGGACGTATCTCCCAGCTCTGATGTTTCCCAGGCCATGCATGAGTAACTCATACGATGCAGATGAAGGCTTGGCATTCTGTGACTTGTCCTGTATTTATATTAGGATAAACTGGAATTCGATTCTCAGAAAGCAAAACAAAACCCTTGACTTGGTAAGCTACTAATACATGGCTCGAGGATTTTGAGAACCCTGGAAACACCTCTTAGGGGTCTGTGTAGCACTCATCCTTTCATTGCTCGTTATGTAAACATTTTTTTACATGGAAGGCAGAGAAGCCCTTCTGGGTTGTTTGCAGTCTATTTGAAATGCAATATACAGAAAACATTACTAAAAACCAGAGAAGGTGGAAAATATCTCTATAATCTCACCCAGCTGCATTGCCCCCCTCCCTAACACCATGCTGTAGTCCAAGAGTCACTTCGAAAAGCATCTGGCAAAGGTATTCACTACATAAATCTTACTGAGAGGTTGCCTCCCAACCTTTTTACCATTTCTAAACATCAGAAGAACTTTGAGGAGAATCTGTCTTGTTTCTTCCTTGCCTCTTACGGAACTCCTCCCTTAGCCGATTGAACGCCTGAAACATAGTAGCCCCCTCTACCATTTCATTGTATCAGAGCATCCCAATATCTGCCTTTTTTAAAGTTATGCATGCATATTTTACTTGCACCTTGTCCCCTATCCAGCCTGACGACTTTACACAGAGTATTTCAATGTTATGTGGATGTGAGTTGTGTATTGTGGAGAGGCATTTTGCCTCTAATTTGCCTCGTGGCATAATATCCTTAGAAAACCACGTGCATCTTTAAATGACCACACTCCGTGTCCTTTATATGTTATTGATCACAGCTAATTCCATATGAGTTTGCTGTATATTTCAAGCAAGTTATTTGGTAGGATGCAGCACCAGTCACATTAAGGGCATGTTTGCATTAATATGTATGTTGTTTTGAAATTGTAAAATATAATCCCACTTTCACTTAAATAAGCCCTTGATTGTATTTATAACTTATTGTTTGCCATTGTATTTGTGTTCAATGTTCACAGGGGAAAGAATCCTGCACAGGCTGAACTCTGCTACTTGAATAAGGCTAAGTGGTTAGAAATGTATGGTGTAGACATGCATGTTGTTAAGGTAAGGATATTTATTCTTCTCCATTTTCTGATTGTGTATAATTTCCTGATGTAGCTTGAAGGACAGACATTTTGAGGCAAAATCTAAATTTCACTAGGACCATTTCCTAAAGTAAGCGTAAGATGCAGTTGTATCTAGATCAAGATTTAGCAACCAAGGCTTAGAAAAAACCTATATTCTCTCACTAAGCAGTTATAACACCTCTTTTTCAGTCGGAGAAATTGACATTGATAAATAGTGGTGCATACTCGCAGCCAATAAGTATTGGACAACTTTTTTTCATTTCTATCTTTATCCTTTTATCAAGTACACAACAATATAGTGTAGGCTCACAACTCCACAAACTTCCCACATGTATGTAAAAAAACATTCTGACAGTATATGCATCATTTAGAGCAGTACAGTCCTATATTTCAAGCCCACGCGATCCCTTCTCTGGTCGTGCCCTCTGCCCAGGGTCCTCTTGTTCATTGGTTTTCATACTCCGCAGTCAGACAGTCAAACATTATATTATTTCGCATTATTTCAAAGCATAAAAAGTACAGATATTAAACAAGTTAAAAAGCCATTGCATCAATTAGATCTATATAAAACTTACACCATATAACATGAATCCATAAACTCATAACTTCATCAATGGTAATTAAAGTAATCCATTAAAAAATATTTCTCTTTCATTCTAGTCTCCTATCAATGTGGGATTCCCCTCTTCAAGTACTTCTTGCTCACACTTTCAGTCATTTTTTTTCCCTCATAACTGAAGATGTTTAGTTCAGTTTGAACTCTGATTCAGTGGTCTACAATCTAAAGACTGTTAGTTTCTGCGTTTTTGTCAGTTCTGGTGGCCTGAATCTGAAGTGGTGGACATTCAAGTAGAAATATCCTTCAACCCAACCATTGATTTACCAGAATTCAAAGAACACAGTGGTGCCCAACCATTTTAATGCACACTTTAATTCTTGTATTAGGTCTTGGGCATTGGTTCTGGCTAGAAGGAGATTGCAGATGTAAAAAAAACCAAATCATTTACCTGTTAAGTAACCTTTCTGTACTCAGTAGGAGGTTGTGCTGTACTTGACTGAGCCCGATAGGGATCAGAATGTGTCTTGAGGAAAAGTAATAGTGCAGGCACCAAGATCCGAAGTCCGTTCTGACTTTGGTGTTAAGATCTGTCGTTTGTGAGGTGCCCTTTAGAACCATGAGAGTCATCTTGGTTATGATGCACAGTTAAGTTCCCTTTTTGGCCAATGAATGGCCCATGATACACATCTACTAATTTTGGACTTAGGTCTGCTTGACTGAACAGTTGTCTCTTTAACCACTGTAAATAATTATTTCAATGCTTTCGTTTATTTATCTTATAGCCGCATTGTCTAGAAAAAAACAACTATGTTTGGTTCATTTTTTACAGCTATGCACTTTTAATAGTCCTGTTTTAATCCGGGCTCAAAATGCAACGTAGACCTATTGGCTTTGATAAAGGTTGTTCCCAAAGTAGATTCTGTCACTCTTTTTCAACTTTAATAGCTAAAAGTTAACACTTAGCGTCTGCCATGTTCCTCCCTCCTTGCTGTTTTCCGACACATTTCAAGTGGGTGAGAGACTCGTGTTATTTACGTGACAGACTCATCCCAATATAACACATTCAGCAGGAAAATTCGAAATTTGGCTCCGCATTTAATTTTCCAAATAGTACCAAAGCCTGCTTTTTTTATTTAAGGGTATCCGTGGGGTGTTTCTCTCATCGAGACATATATAGACATACATTTATGACTAAAATTAAGGCCTGGCAAATATGAATATAATGGATGCAGCTTCCTTCTTCATAAAACACATAATAATGTTAAGATTACTTTCAAAAGGACTGCTGAAGTCGTGGTCCTTAATGATGGGAATCGGACGGACGTCACTTATTAAAAGTATAGAATAGGAATGCTTTCACCCTCTGTTTAGTTTCACAATGTACTTCTTTGTTAAATGGGCGCAATACAACTTAGTGTGTGTGTGTGTGTGTGTGTGTGTGTGTGTATATATATATATATATACGTTGATCGATTTGAAATCAATTATTTATTTTTTCGCCCCTTCTGGCGCACAGGCCTGGGGGTTTTCGAGGCTGTAAAGCAACATATTATACATGTTATTACTTTCCTGTAATAAATCTTTAGAAAGATATTTAGGGTGTTGTTGGTGAAAACACTAGTTTAACGCTGCACTCATGTTTGAAAGTTGCAAAAAGAACAATTGATGGACAGAATGCAGAACAATGTTTTACATTCACCCCAGTACAGAGATCTGGGCCCAAATCCATTGTTTTATTTGCTCACCATGTAATTCCAGTTTGGACAAGCCATATACAAATCAGTCTTGACCCTGCGCCCAATGGGAACAGTCCTGCCCAAACTGCCAGGCCAGGTCCTCCCTGGACTGGAAACAAGCATCCTAGGACTGGTTTCGGCAGTGCTTAATTTGTGCAGGTGCTTTCCGGTGCTTAGCAACGGCACCTATTTCTTAGGGCTGGGTCTTCACAAAATAGCTGTCTCCCCAGCATTGGCGATGAGATTATATTACACAATAAAGGGTAAATCGATGCCTGCCTGGGTGACTGATTGGGCTGTCTTTGTTCAGCACACGAACACCGCCAGAAACTTCCTGGGCGGGGTGATGTCAGCCCTGTTCTCCCTCTTTGGCTTTGCATCGACAAGTGCCTCCTTGCCCACCGAGTCGGATGGACTAATGCCGATCAGAATCCCCGCTTTTCGCCAGCCCCAGCGCAGTGCGCAGCTGCAGCATTAATCATTCAAACGAAGCAAGCAGCTAGCAGCAGGCCTAGAAATAAAACAAAGAAGGCAGTAAGTAAATATTTAATTTTCGTTAATTAACACATGCTATGAAAGCAGGTCTGTCTATTTTTATGGTTTTGGTACATGCGTTTACAGAAAAAGTGCCACCTCTGATTTCATTCTAGTGCTTGTCTTTATGCGAAAGGATTGAGGTTATATGCGGTGCTGGCAGTCTCACATCTGAGAGCAGGGTGGGGTCAGTACTGGACTTCGCCTGGATCTTAACCTCATCACGGGGTAAAATAACGTCAACCGCCCCTTTCTGCAAGAGTAAAACATTGTACAAGTGGTTATTTTCCAACATGGACGGCGCACAACACTTCAAAGAAAGGTCCAATTCACATCTGGTGGAATTGTCCTTTAAGCAAATGGTGTGGAAAACTGGTTCTATGGTATTTTTTTCACCATTGGATGAGCCTTCACGACAAGGATCTAAGTCTAGAAAAAATTGCTGTCTCCTCTCAACCACCTATAACATTTCATCCTTTAATGATGCCATTAAAACTTGAGATGTACTTTACGTGAATAGTCCAGTGAATCAGAGAAACATCTGTAACAACTTCTTGTAGATTTAATTTTAAAAGAAGACCTTTATCCCACATACGGGCATTGGTAACTCGGGGGAGGACTATGGGATAATATATGAGACCCCAAGATCCCCTTAGAAATGAGTAATTGTCAGGCAAATCACTCATTACGGTCTCAGATTCCTCCGATATTCTTACTTTTAACTCAGTAAGTCTCCCTGACAGGGCTCACTATTGTTTGAACACCACTTATCACATTATACACCTTGCACCACAGAAACACCGCAAGCCAATATTTATAAACAAATATCTTGTATTCCCTACGTCTGGCAAAGAAAGCTTAGAGTGGATAAAAACTGTAGGTACATGGTCACAATGGGTTCCAGTAAGAAAAGCAAAGATTATAGGATTGGATCTCACTACTGTGGAAAATGGCAGACAGTAAACGTTTGTGCAAAGATCTCTGGTGATAGTGAATCAGCTTGGACCCTAGTCTGGTGAGGAAGGTCTTCATACAAGCTGGGAGAGTAGTCAGAGGCTAGCTGGCAACCCCAAGTTTGATAATTAGAGATTT
Organism: Lissotriton vulgaris; assembly: GCF_964263255.1. Lineage (NCBI taxonomy): Eukaryota > Metazoa > Chordata > Amphibia > Caudata > Salamandridae > Lissotriton > Lissotriton vulgaris. The sequence goes on from NC_141691.1 coordinate 1,129,911,644, forward strand.
GGAAAGGAGTCCTCCAGCGGGAGGGGATCTGAACCTGAAGGACAATGCAGCACCACAGGCAAACACAACATTCACCCTCCAAATAGTGTTTTGGGTGAAAAAACACAATTGATCAATCTCAGGGGTCTAGAGCAGTGCTTAATTTGAGCCAATGGTTTCCGTGCTTGGTACGGCACCTAATTGCCAGAACCGAGGCTTATGACAGTTTGACACATGGTGGGCGCTGTCTGGCTAATTTAGGTATGAGCAACAGCTTCTTATTAGTCCAGTTTAAATTTACAATGACTAATACCTGCCGCCTAGTCCATTCTTAAAGCTTTGGGGGCCTGGAATAGAATGAATTGTCACACTTGTAAGAGTGTGTTGGTTAGTAGCCGTGTTTGTACTGTCATTGGCAGCTGACAGGGGCAATGTGTGGTGCAAACTGGAGTGCCTCCCAACCAGAGCCCCGGCACGTATTCCTTTACAAATTAAGCTTTCAGCCCTCATCAGCCAGGACAGCTTGACTCCAGTAGCATGGAGCTCACTGGACCCACATCTGGGCAGACCAGTCCCTCTCGGGGTATGTCCAGACTTGGATCGTGTGCTCACTATACCACTGGATTTAAGCTAGCCTGGCTGATGAAGGGTGATGCCCTGAAACTGGTCCCAGGATGCTTTTTTCTGGTCCAGGGAGGACCTGGCTTGGCAGTTCGGGCTGGACTGTTCCCACAAGGAACAGGGTCAAGACTGATTTGCACATGGCTGGGTCCAAACCGGGGTCGTGTGGTGATCAAAAGAATGATGGATTTAACCCAGATCCTTGTGACTGGGGGTATATGTTTGCATTGTCCAGCATTCTGTCCATTAATTGTTTCTTTTGCTCATGTTTGAAAGTAGCATAATAATTGATGGAGTATATTGTGCTGCATTCAGGTGTTGTATGAGAAAGAATATACATCTTGCATTGTATCGCACGAGCCCCATAAAAAGATGTTTGGTCCTTTTCATTGTACAATAGTTTTAAATAGATCATAGGGCACCCACATGCAATTTTAAAAGGGTAAGCTGTTTTGATAGGAATGGTTATTATAAAAGTTGGTGGCAGGTTTTAGTGGTATGCAGAAGAGGGCAGCCCATGCTAAGGTTAGAAGTACTTGTAGGCCAGACATCTTTTGGGTAGTATTTGTGAGAAGTTGGCCTGGTATATGATGCTCACTAGTTCTAGTGATCACCTTGTACCATGCCAAGCAACCCTTATGATGATTGGTTGTAAGTCAACCTTATAGACCAGCTATCCTAGTAGCGTGGACAAAGCAGTCTTAGGCTAAACTCTGTATAGGCATGTGAAGTAAGCTGTTTTACCATACACAATCCCCTTGAATACCAAATGAAAGGACACCACACAGATATATATTGAAAATATATATATATTTATTTACTACAAATCCCCTATACTCTTTATGAGCACAGAAGCAAATGAGTTAAAACAAAACACAGTTTAAATATACGAAAACTGCACAATATGGATGAGCCCTAGGGGCCACCTAAACCATATACTAAAATAGTGGTATAAGAGTCACTAGTTGGAAAGGAAGTAGGCCTAGGGCCTGGGAAATCGCTGGAGCTGTTCGAGACTAACAGTGAAGAAGTCGGGAAAGGCCCGCGGGACTCGGGTGCAGTGCTTAAAGCACACGCATACACCAATGCAATGTCAATGGTGTGTAAAAGTTACAAAGTTACTGTTTAAGGAACCTTCCGACTGACCTAGAAGGACAAAACTTTAGACCTAGACACTAGAGGTGTGTACCAGTGTAGGAACACCGGCGTTGCTGAGTTACCTCACCCACAGGAAGCGGGTGCACAGGTGCAAAGTAGTGTCGGGTTTCGTCACACAGGTCGATGGTGCCTGAAGATGAAGATGCTGCAGGCGGGTCGTCGAGGAGAGTTCCGGTGGATCCAAGGGTGGATCTGAAGAGGTGAAGACCTGAAAGCAGAGGGGACAATGTTCAAAGTCACTAGCCAGTGACTACCGTGGAACCAGGATGGAACCAGGAGATGTCGGGTGCAAACAGGCGAAGAGGTGAAGGTTGTCTCTGCAGGCACGTGGACACGAAGAGGTCGAGAACGTCCAGGCGTCGGTCATGAGGTGTCCCACAAAGGATCTAGCTGATGGTGGTGTTGGCTTCTTGATCAGAGCAAACAGGCCTTGGCTAATGCAAGCCACGCAGGAATCGATGCAAGCTTCTCACTCGGACCAGCAAGGTCAGAGCGGGTGCTCCTTTTCAGGGGAGCAAGGGCCAGTCTGGAGCAATAAGACCAGCGGTGTTGTTTGTAGGTTTCGTCGCCAAGATGGCCGCTAGCCACGTGGCCGGGATGGCGCGTCGAGTGGCAAAATGCAAAAGGGCCCCACGCAGATCATGGAAATGCTGGGGGGCTGATCTTCGGTGCAATTGCTGCTCGGTTGTGGGGCTTCTCAAACCCCAAAGCACAGCATCGAGGGTGCCTCGGGTGCTGCGCAGTCAGCTTCTCGGGGGTCTTTCGAGATGTCCGGTCCCACGTCTCTCAGTGCCTCCACGGGTCTCTTCTTTGCAGGGACTGTGGATCGGGCTCTGAGATGTCTGGGAGTCTGGGTCTCGTCGGGCTCTGGGCTCGGGCTCCGGCAAAGCAGACTTCAAGTTGCTGGATGGTGTCTGTGTTCACAGGGTGGCCACTCCTAGGCCACAAGGGAGATGCTCTTCAGTCTTCTGTGCGGCAGAATGTTGAAGTCCAGTCTTCTTCTTTGTTTCAAGTTGATTTCAGGATGATCTGAGGTGCTATGGCACTGCTCCCACTCTTATTCCCAATCTGAGGGGTGGATCACCTGCTAGGTCCCTCCTCTGGGTGGGACCAGGAAGGGGGGTGGTTACACCCCCTTTCCTTTCTCCAGCTCCGCGCCAGGACTGGGGCTGAAAAGCCCCAGCACTGATTTGGACTGGCTTATGCACGGGGACACCTTGTGTGCCCCAGGCATGTCTCATTCTATTCAGCCCTGTCCTACCCAATACACAAAATCCTGTCTGGGGTGGTGCTCGCACCTCCCAAGGCAGGAAACCCTTTGTCCAAGCCTCCCTCGCTGGAAGGACTCCCAGCAGCAGGAGGTCAGACTTGTGTCTGTGGTGGCAGCACCCATTTTGTGATGCTGAGGCTCGGGTTAACTTTAACCGGGGTTCAGGTTATGTACATGTTGTGTCCCTCTAGAAGGGTGGAATGCTATCCCCGTCGACAGGACTGTCGAGAGGATAGTATTCCAAACCGTATGACACCTTACTCGACATGTTTTGATAAAGCCAAACCAAAGTTAGCATATAACCGCGAGGATTATAATGCAAGAGTATATGGTATGGCAATATCCCGGAACAGCTAAGGGAGTTGTTCCCGACAGCTGCAGACAGGCTCAGCTCATGCTAGAGGACCATCTCACATAAAACCAAGCACTCTGCCTTCAGGATTGTTAAGGCCTGCCATAGGAGTGACTTATAGGTTACTATGTGTTCAGATAGGATAGATATAGATATACTATATCTAAGTAAGAGGTGATTACACCAACTTACCCCAGCTGAGTGATCAGCCAGTTGTGTCAAATATGGAGGCCAGGCCAGGGGTGGCACAATACATGCTGCAGCCCCTGGTAGGCCTTGGCTACACCTATGCCCTGGGTACCGATGGTACACTGTTACAGGGGCCTATAAGGTGAACCAGTTCAAATTGTGTATGCTCCTAAGGTACATGGAGTCCATCTTAAGGAGAGGGCAATTAGCCTGGGGCCCTGAATAGCAGGATCCCAGGCCAACTAAGTCAATAACCAGCTAAACACCAGGCAAAAAGTTTTGGGGTAACCATAGTCAGATATCCACCTTCCTACAGTATTCCGCAGAGCTCGCTCCTTCAAACTTGGTAAAATTGGCTTACACCTAATTCCCACTTTTAATTTACTTGCAAGTCTCTAGTACATTGTACTAAATGTACCCATGGCTTGTAAGTTAAATTCTACTAGTGGGCCCGCATCATTCATTGTGCCCACTAACGTAGCCTTTTAGAAAGTATCAGGCCAGACACTGCAGCCTACAGTGCAGTTTTTACATAGCCTTCCTTTTTAATACATATAGGTCACTCTTAGGTAGGCCCTAAGGGCTCATAGGGCAGGGTGCATTGAATTTAAAAAGGAGGACATGCGTACTAAAGTGTTAAGTGTCCTGAAAGTGAAAAACCCCTAAAGATGTTTTTCTCTGTTGTAAGGACTACCTTTCCTATTTACTAACACTGGGATAATATGACATTTATTAATTGATAACTTTAGATTGGGAGCAGATAGAAATATGCTTTTTACACTCAAATGAATTGTAATTTAAAATACTCTTTAAAGGTAAAGTCAGATTTTAAGTTAACATTCCGAAAATGCACTTTTAGAAAGTTGGCATTTCTTGTCCTAACTGTTTATGCCTCCTGCTAGTGTCCTGGGTCACATGCCTGTGAATGGCCCTGCTGTTGGGATGTGTATATTCCTCCCAGACAGTGACATAAAGGGGACTGGGTGCGGGCAGGATGGGCCATCATGCCAGGATGAGATGGGATGGGACGGGGCGGTCCTCTAGCCCACCTGCACTTCAAAGGGCTCGCCTCTAGCACATGTAAAGGAACCTGCCACTAGCCTTTTGTCACCCCAGACAGTTTTGAGCCTTGGCAGAGGAAGGGGGAGAACTTCCCAGAACTAAATGTGAGGGTAGTAAAAGGAATCCCCCCTAACAAGGGCTGGCAGTAGGTATATATGTATATTGGACCCCAGAGCCACTCCTCAAAACACTCCTGGACATGAAAGAAGGAGGACTGCTCCTCAACCAGAGGACTGCCCTACTGCTTGATTGCTGTTTTGCTGTTTGAGAAGGGAGACTGTACCTGCTTACCTTAATCCTAGGCTAACCAGAGTGACCCCAAGGGTCAGTTGGCTGACCTCATGTTTGACATACAGCGACATAACAAGCTCCAGAGGCCTTCTTGCAAGTGTCCACCTGACCTGATGTAACTGGGCCTGCCTGGACCTGCACTTCGACAGGCCTAAGCCGTGCTAGTCTCTGCTGGAATGAGTATCTTACCTTGAGAGGTGTGTAGTAGGTCCTGGACCCTTGGCTGGTATCAGTCTGAGCTGACCTCCAGAAGAAAAGGTGAAATGCAGAAATTTGGGCTGTTCGCAACCGCGAATGGGCCCCTTCGTGCCAATACACTGCTGCCCGTGACAACTGCTAACACGATGTTCCAGTGAGACCTGCTGTTTGTGCTACAGCAACTGCCAGCGATTCAAAACCTGCACTTGGCGCTACACCAGCAACAGCCCACAGAGACCAACAATGTGAAGCTCCAGCAAGAACTGTCCACTATGCCTGACCGCCTCTTTGTGCTACATCGAAGACAACCTGCACTGCTCGGCCTGCTCTTCATGCTACAGTGGTGACCATCTGTAATTCTTTTCCTGCTCCTCATGGTCTTCTTCACTGTGAACAGAACTCTTCACACCAGACTTAGAAAAGGTTATTCTTTCAGCCGGACAAACCTGGTCCCTGTGAGGATTATGGTGTATTACTTGGTGTGGTTGTATGACCTCATCATGTAATATACTCACAACACTATCTTAGATGTAGTCAGTTTTTAAAACCTCATGTACAGCCATAGAAAGCTATACTTTTGAGCATCAAGGCTAAAACAAATAATTAGTGTAAAGCATTCAGTAGCACCAAACAGAATTAGTCACAGAACATGAAATAAATCATACACAATTTATAAAAAATATATATTTTTGCACATTTTTAGACACCAAGATTAGCAAGATCCTCCAGAGATATAGATTTTTTAAGAAAATGTAAATCTCATTATTTTGGTCCTGAGTGCAAACTAGCATTTGTAACCGTCAAGTTTGAAAACTTTTGAAAAGTTTGTAAGAGTTGTGTTTGACTACTCCGGCCCGGACTAGGTGACCAGTTCAGACAAGGAGATGGTCAGGGAGCCAATAAGGAACATTTTGACAGTTACCTGGTCACCAAAGCAGACTTAGGTCAGGTTCCACAGTTTACATTAAAACTGCTGTAGGCTTCAATGAAGTGTTCTGATGTGGAGGGTACAAGATGCTAAAAAATGCTCTGAATGCTGTGTAATCAATTGGGGTCTCCATGCATTTATTCCTCAGTCCACGGGTAAGGTGGGATGACTTTGGCCAGAGGGATAGATGTCCCTCAAAGTCCTCTTTGGTTCAGTAGAATTTCAGCAGCAACTGCACTATTGATCTCTGGTGACAGCAGGTCCAGCTGTTTCCTTTGGTGAGGGCTAGTGACCGTCTTTGTTGAGCAATTTGCACTCTGGTGACTATACCGGGTCTGGTAGACTATGCGTGAGTCCCAAGGAGACATCATCTTAGCTGCACACCAGCAGTCTGCTGCGATTCCTTGCCATTGGCTTCTGACTAGCCAGGGGTAGGTACTACAGCTTTGATGGCCCTGGTGGTGGAATAGTGGGTCAGCTGACTGATCCTTGGAGTTCACCATTTCAGTCCAGGGCTCTCAAGCAACTTCTTAAAGAGCCAAACATCACAAACACAGTCCTGTCTTTGCTCGCTCAAGGAGGAGCAGGTGCTGTCCAGCAGTTGGTGCAGCCTCTCTTGCCAGGTCCAAAGGTCGGCAGAGCAGTCCTTTTTTGTTCCTTTCTCCAGTTACCTGAGGTTCATGGTGCCACAGGTGACATATTTATGCCCCAAAGGTGCACTGGGGTAAAATGCAGTCAATAGCCAATGCGCTTCCGGGATCCATCCAACCGTATGACAACTTTGGGCAATGTGCAGCATCTAGTTATTGTCAATAAATCAATAAACCAGTGGTGGCTACTCCACTAAGGCAGAGGATGGTCGCCCCACTGCTCTTCAAGCAGTTCTAAAAGGAAAACTAAAATGATAATAACCAATGTTATCATTTTAATTTTCCGTTCCTGCTTAGGAGCAGGACGGGGCTGAGATGGCCACAGCAGTAACCAGTGCAAAGAATGGTGACCACATTCTTAAGTGCACATGACAGTCTGGCTGGCCGTCTTGGGCCGACTAAACAGTCATTTGCACTTTGCATGTTTTCCACCGGCTTTATTGCACCGCCTGGGTGGAGAACATGCTCCATCTCGCAGTCCCTCTCTGAGCATCGAATCACAGAGCTTAGATCAGTCAAAACACTGTTGTAAGGCAGTGTCGTGATTGGCTAGGGGAGTCTGGGAGTATGTGTGCTTCCTGGTTCCTGCTGTCGATTGAGGAGTGAAAGAGGACTGAGAGGCGAGGGCCGGCCGGCCAGCCTGCAGGCAAGAGTTTTTTTTTTTCCTTTTAATTAAATTTACCCTCTCCCCCTCTTTCCCCATCACCCCCATCAGCTTGGATTTGTAGAGCGCAGCTAATCCCCTGTGAGGGTCTCCAGGCTGAAGGATCTTGCTGGGATCAGTGGAAAAGCCAGGTCTTGAATCCCTTTCTGAATTCATGGTGGGAGGATGATGTTCAGAAGTGAGGGGGAAGGTTGTTCCATGACTTGGTGGGCGAGTAGGAGAAGGAGCGTCCTCCACTCTAGCTGCAGCTTATGCTGGGAGTGTGTGTGTGAGGGATGCGGAGCGCAGTGCCTAAGGGGTTGGTGTAAGTTTAGGAGGTGGTTGATGTATGCTGGTCCTTGGTCATGGAGGGCCTTGTAAGCGTGTGTCAGCATCTTGAATTGGCATCTTTTCTGGATGGGGACCAGTGGAGGGTCCTGAGGTGTGGGGGTGATGTGGGTCTGTTTAATGAGGTTGAAGATCAGTCTGGCAGCTGTGTTCTGTGTGTTCTGGAATCTCTTCAGGAGATGGGTGGTGATTGCTGCATAGAGCATGTTGCTGTTGTCCATCTGCCTGGTGAATAGGGCTTGAGCGACGGTTTTCCTTGTGTTGATGGGGAGTCATCTGCAAGAAGATTTTTCCGAGTAGGTGGAGGGTGTGGAAGCAAGTGTAGGAGACTGCGTTAATCTGGCATTTCATGGTGGGTTTGCTGTCTAGGATGATGCCATGGTTGCAGGTGTGATCTGCCGGAGTGGGTGTCAGTCTTAGTTCGGAGGGCCACCAGGTGTCATTCCACAGAGAGGTGTTCCTAAAAATCAGCACTGCATCTTGTCCATGTTGAGTTTCAGGCAGTTGGTCTTTGTCCACTCGGGGACACTCATCATGCAGTTGTGGAAATTGGTCCTCGTGGTGGAGGGGTCTTCTGAAAGCCAGAGGATGAACGGAGTGTTGTCTGCACAGGATATGATGCTGAGGCCATGGATTCTGATGTCAGCTGGAGGGGGGGGTCATATCCTTGGGCTGAGGGAAGAACCTTGAGGGATGCCGCAGAATATGGATGCTGTTGGGTTCTTAAGTGAAGAGTGGTACGCGGATACTCTGGTTTCATCCCATGAGGACTGAGGTGATCCAATTGAGGGCTTCTCCTTGGATCCTGATGTGATGGTGTCTCTTGTTGAGGGTGGGGTGGGATATGATATTGAACCCTGCCGTGAGGTCGAGGAGGATCTGGGATTCTGTTTCTCCTATGTCTTATGTTGTTGGTGGCAGAGATCCAGGCAGTTCGGTGCTGGTGTTGGCCTGGAAACTGGATTGGGAGGTGTATAGCAGGTTGTTTCCTTGCAGGTGTATGGTGAGTTGACAATTGATGGCCTTCTCGAGGACTTTGGCAGGGAAGGGTAACATATAAATAGTGCAGTAGTTCTCGAGTTCACTGGGGTCTGCGGAGTGTTTCCTGAGGAGGGGTTTGACCTCTGCGTGTTTCCAGCCATTAGGGAATGCTGCCCTGGTGATGTTTGTGTTAAGAATTGAGGTGGGTTTGTAACGGATTTCCTTGCTTCCTAGGTTGAAGAGGTGGTGGAAGCAGAGGGGCCCGTAAGTGGTCTGTAGTGGGTGGAGCTCATGATGGCTGCGGTGCTCTGTGTGGTGAGCTGTTTCCATACTCTGAGTGGGTGCATGTGAGTGGCATCAGTTGATGTGAGGAGGTTGTGGAGATTGGTGGGTTCTGGTTTGAAATTACTGTAGATGGTGGATATCTTGTTGTGGAAGTAGTCTACCAGGGTGTCTCAAAACTCCTGGGTAGGGGTCATTGTTTTCTTGGTGGTGGATGGGCAGGAGAACTCTCACAGTTGCTGAAAGAGTTTCTTGCTGTGGTTGGAGCTGGCTTCAATGCATCTGCTGGGGTGCCTCTTTTTGTGTCTTTTAGGCGTTGGTGATATTTGTTGATGGCTGACTTAAATGTGGGTCGGTCTGTGGGGTCTTTGCTGGTGTAACATCTTCTTTCTAGCTGTTTGCAGTTGTTTCATTGTCTTCCCAACCCTCAAAATGTCCGATCCCTTCCTTGGTCGTTTGGAGCTTGGTAGCCCACCCTAGAAGTATGGGTACATCTGGGCTAAACGTCCCATAGAAAAAATGGTTTAGAATGCAAAAAAAGACCTCATCTTACAGTTCCTGTATCTGAACCATGCTTCCATTACGGTCGGCCTGGACTTTTGAATTTCCCTGGTCTAGCCCAAGCAGATGACTGGGTAAACCGGTCACGGCAGGCTAGTTTGTCAAAAAGGGAGAGGAAAGTTAAAGATTCGATCTGGTCTGAATGAACAATGCTCTCGTGCTCCCTATTTAAAGTCAGAATTGCACAAAAGTAACGAGGGAGGGTGGAAGCCATAGAATGTCTAATTTGGTCTGCCATATTAGGAATACCAGTAGTGCATTATGTATTCTTAATTTAGTAAATGACGTACACATCCATTCTGATGAAAAACTCCCCTTCACAGTTCCGTAATTTCAGCTTTTTAACTTGAGGAGCAATTAAAAAAATCGCTCCACATTACTTTTGTTTAAGGATGTGTGAGGTTGACCCATTACATGGTTTTATGGTCAAAAGGAGTGTAGTACACTTCTTGCTTCATGTGGGCACTGCTTTCTTCTGTGAGCTCTGATTGGTCCATCTCCGTTTTATCTCTTCTAATTGGCGATCGGAATCAGGTTAAACTGGTTCTTTGACTATTAAAGACAAGCCAACCACATAACACAAAACAGGCATTATTAAAAATTGACTGGGAATTTCTGTGCTTTTACCTTTGTTCAAGACGAATGAATGTTCTCGCTGGAAATGACATATGTTCTGAAGATAATGTAAGGAGCTCTGATGCATGTGCCTCTTACCAAGCTATCACTGTTGCATACATTTAGCCAGTATACGGCCCAGCTTGAATTCGAAAGATCCAATTCTTGCACTGGATCATTTTATCAAAGACTTGCCTTTTTGTTATGTTCTCATTGGTTGTTTGTGTTCCCCTCTAGAGGAAAATTTACCAATTGCAGCAACCCCAAGTCTGATATGGCTACTCTCTGTGGAGTGGCATATTGGGCAAAACAACTATAGACTGACTTGCGATCAGAGTTTTACCAGTGTTTGAGATAAATACAAGCATGTTATCCATTACGTGTTTGATTTTCTAAGTGACCCTCTCTCATAGGGCACAAACGTTATTGCTCTGTGTTTATATTTGGGATACTTGCATCAAGAGGACTTTATGGTTTAAATCTTTTTGTTGATTTTAAGACAAATGACACAACAAAGAACATGACCCCCAGCTCTCAAAATTATCTTAGGGCAGACAACAAGTGTCCTGGGTAGCTGTGATACTGTAGAATCTGCATGGAGCTGGTCTGGTAAAGCCGATGACTGACGGCGCTGCAAGAAGCAAAAAACAGAAAAAAAAACAACAGTCCCACCCCTACCACTCGTCCACCAAATGGGATACAAATAAGAGGAAAAAGGGGAGAGGCTAAAAGAAAAAAGGAGGGAAAGGACAGAGTACCTCATGATTCATCGCGGTCTGCGAGACCCTCGCGTGGAGCTCGCCTGCAGTAATGGTGTATCCGTTAGGCGCAAGAGTCGCAGATATCTAGGACATGTCAGCTCCCTAAACTCTGTTGTGAGCAGCACTAGGAAAGGGTGCCACAGTTCAGGGAACTCAGAACTCCTACCCGCTAGAATAAGAGACATCTTTTCCATCCCCAACACCGTCCGAAGTCTCTGCAGCCATCTGGAGTGTGGAGGTGGCTGAGGGGAGCGCCAGTGTGCAAGTATGTTCTGGGTAGCCGCTCCTAGGGCGATTATAATCAAGCGTCCTTTCCGTGACATAGCCGGATACATAAGAGGGCTGGGTAGGCTCAGGAGGATATAGGCCGGGAAGCGTGGAAGTTGTGTGTCTAGGTGCGAGTCTACGTCGTCTAAAATGTGGGACCAGTGCGATTGGATTCGGCTGCAGCCCCATAAAAGATGTTCCAGTGTACCCACCTCCCCACATTCCCGCCAATACAGGGTGCTCTGGCGGGAGTCGAACTGGTGGAGTCGCTCTGGGGTGTAATACCAGTAAGTCACTACTTTAGTCAGTGTCTCTGTAAGACCTGTGTGATATGCTGAGTGCCTGGCCCTATAAAAAATACTAGCCCATTCCCTATGAGTGAGAGTACGGCCTAAGTCCCTTTCCCAACGCGCTCGCCCTGCATTATATGTGTTCACAGTGGTGAGCAGTAGGTGCTTGTAAAGATCTGAAATGAGTTTCTTGTTGCCAGAGCGAGTGATAAGCCACACCTCATATGCAGTTAGTAATCGCTGAGCCCCGGGCCTGATTTGTGGTTGGAGAGCTCAGTGTCTTAGTTGTAGATAGGACAGCCTCTCCGTTTCTGGGATACCGTAATCTGTCCTGAGGCGTGTAAATGGGATAATTCCTTCTAGGTCAAATAAGTGACCCAACGTCCTGCAAGGGGTAGGACGCCAGTGTGTGAAGGCCTTGGCAACAGTACCCGGATGGAACTCTGGGTTAATAAATAGTGACGTGAGTGGGGAGGGGAACGACATCAACTCATGGGTAATGCAGTGCGATCCCATGCTTCCATCGTGGTGCCCGTAATGTGAGAGGCATAAAGATTAGGTGGTCTGTGCTCTCTAATAAGGAAGGGGATACCCTGTAGGTGCGTGCCGGCACCTGCTTGATCCTGAAACATCCAATGTTTCTCGGATTCAAGACGGCTCTACTCCACTAGGTAGCGGAGCTGGGAGTCGTAAAAGTAGAGCTGCAGGTCAGGGACCCCGATGCCTCCTTGCTCCGGAGGCAAAATTGCTGTGGCATGCTTAAACCTGGGTTTGCGGCCCTGCCAGATGAATCGCGCCAAGTCTGATTGAGTTTGTTGGATCCAGTCTGCAGGGGGACGCAGGGAAAGCATCTGGAAAAGATAAAGAATCTGAGGAAGTATGGATCTTGGGTACGAAACCTCCCAAAGTTGGCAGCGGCGGTTGTGGGAATGGTGGCCACCAAATGCACTTTTAGATATGGAATGGTGGAAGTGGACCATTGTATCAGGTGTTCATCATGAATGTGAGCCAGAGTGTCCGGAGCGAGTGAAATGTCAAGGGCAGTAGATTTATCCATATTAATCTTGAACCCGGAGGCCTGCGCAAAGCTGTGTAACTCGATGAAGAGAGCCCTCAGGGTCTGGATCGGGTTAGAAAGGGAGAGCAGAATATCGTCTGCGTACAGGCTGATGTTGTGGGTATCTCCACCAAATTTAATCCCGGCAATGAGAGGGTGCTGCCGGATTCGCCATCCCAGTGGCTCCATATAGAGCGCGAAGAGGAGGGGATAAAGGGGACACCCCTGCCTTGTACCTCTCCTTATGGGGAATTGGGACGATGTCTGGCCATTCACACGGACTGGCCCCTTAGGTGAGTGGTAACAGTTAAGTATTCATATGCGCAATTTGTCCCCAAAACCAAATTTCGACAGAACTTGCTCCAGGTAGGGCCATTGCACCCTATGAAAGGCCTTCTCTGCTTCAATAGCCAGGAGCACATATGAGTGCGAGAAGCCTTTTCAATAAGGTGTAGTACCCTTTTAGTGTTATCGCTTGTCTGTCTCTGTGATATGAACCCTGCCTGATCCGGTTCAATGAGCTGGGGCATATAGGGCGTTAAGCGAGTCTCTAATATACTCGTGTAGAGCTTTATATCAATGTTTAGAAGGGAGATGGGCCTATAGGCGCTACAAAGCGTCTGTTCTTTCCCGGGCGTAGGGATTACTACTACGGAGGCTTCCAACATTTCACCAGGGATGGCCCCCATGCTTGCAAAGGTATTAAAAAGGTCCCGCAACAGGCGGGAAATTTGACCACAGAAGGTTTTATAAAAGGCTGACGAGTAGCCATAGGGCCCTGGGGATTTACCGAGTTTGAGGCGGGAGATGGCCGTGATTACTTCCTCCATCCCTATATCCCTATCTAGGTGTTCTGCCTGTGCTTGAGAGAGTGTGGGTATCTGTGCGGTCTCTAGGTAGTCAAGACCGTGAAGAGCGTCAAGAGTCGCTCGCGTATAGATCCGCATAGAAGTCTTGGAAAACCTTGGCTATGTCTGTGTCTATGTCTGTGTCCTCCGATTTAAGCTGACCCTGGGATCCAAAATGGCCTGTACACCCTGATGCTGTCGCGCCTCACGTAATTTGTGAGCCAGGAGGCGGCCACATCTATTGCCCTCCGTATAATAGGAATGGCGGAGACGAAGAGCCGAGTATTCGGCCTTGTGCTGGTTTAGTGCCGCCAGTTGTTTCCTTTCTATACAAAGCTGGCGCCAGGCCCGAGCGGCTCCTGTGTGTTGGTGCATTTGTTCTAGTTCCGCTACCCGCTGGATTAGTTCAGCTCTCTTTTTACTGCGTTCCACATTATTGGCCGCAGATATGCCGATAAATTCCCCTCGTAGGATGGCTTTGAGGGCAAACCATTGTGTTGCCAAGGATGTGTCTAGGTTGGCCTTGAGGGTCAAGAAAATTGTGATGGCTGTCTTGATTGGAGTGGCCGTAGACGCATGGTGTAGTACTGTATCGCGGAGGCGCCAGTGTCGCTGTGGCATGTGGGAAAAGAAAGGTGGCTGCAACTGGGGAGTGATCAGAGAGCGATGCAGGGAGGATCTCAGTGTCTATTGCATGCCCCTGTTAAGGGGTAGAACTAAGGAAATAGTCCAATCTGGCATATGTTTTATGTGCCCCGGAGTAGTACGTAAAGGCCCGACTATGAGGGTGAAAGTGGCGCCACATGTCTGAGAGCCCAAGATCGCAAAGCGGATCCAGGTCGGCTTGGCAGAGAGCTCTGACCTGCGTTGTGCACTGACAAGAGCGGTCAGTGACGTTGTCGAAGACCATGTTTAAGTCTCCCCCTAACAGCATGTGTTGTTCAGAGTTAGCTGTCGCTTCCATGAGTGCTGTATGGAAAAATCTCCCCTGACCTTCATTGGGGGCGTAGATAGAACCCACTATGAGGGGAATCCCAGCTACCTGAATCCTGTATGTGAGCAAGTGGCCCTTAATCTCTGCCCCCTTCTGGAGGACCTTACCTTGGAAAGAGCGAGAGAAAAGTATAGCAACCCCGGCTGATTTAGTGGAGTTAGAGGAGAATAGTTGCGCGGGGAATGCCCGGGACCTCAATCTGTGGTGATCTTTAGGGACAAGGTGAGTCTCTTGTAAAAGGCAAATATCAGCCTGTGAGTGTTCCAGATAGTGGAGGACCACTCTGCGTTTGATCGGGTTGTTGAGACCACAAGCATTGATGGTGAGAATTTTAAGTGGTTTCCGGGGCATGTGACATGTGGGGTGGGAACTGGCTGGGACAAGGTCCGGAAGGGCCTCTCGAGCTCCTGGTTAAAAAGGGGAAAATGTAGTTCAATAGCGCTGCAAGCTGGCACCCGAAAGGGGGTGGAAGGTGGAAAAGGGGAACAATAACCAAAAAAAAAACCTGCACCAAAGAAATACCTCACCCTCCCCTGACCTAGAAACAACCTGAACAAGCACTGTTCGAAAGAGAAGTCCATGGTCCCAAGATGACTGGTGTATCATCCAGTTGGGGTCCATGGTGTGATCAATGGGAAGGGAGGCCCTCCCCCCGCCACTCACTCAGGATACATTAGGGTGGTTAAAAAAAGCGTAGTAGTTCCAGGCCCATCACCTGTCCTCAGAGCCTTCCCCCGCGAGGGCTACAGTAGCTGCTGCCAGTGCTTCCTGTTGGCTACGGGCAATTTCCGAGGGCGCCACTTTCTGCCCTGACATTGTCAGCCTGACGGTGAGATCTTCGGCCTGGGTCCCGACCCATCTGTTTTCTCCTCCTCACTCGGTGGAGCCAATCCCAGCAGTCAGCTGCGTCCATTAAAGAGCAAAGTTGGTGGAGTTTGCTGTTGTATCTAAAAATGAGACAAAACGGGTGTCCCCAGGAGTACGAGATCCCCTGTTGCCGCAGGTGGTCGGTCACTGGGCGGAACTGCCGCTGTCTCTGAAGGATGATTAGTGCTAGGTCCTGGTATAGGGCCGGGGAGTGACCTTGGAATGAGATAGGGTGGAGAGTCCGTATTTTAGAAAGGATAGATTCTTTAGTCTTGAAGTCTTGAACGCACACCAGGATATCCGCCGGTGCTGCGTTGGGACTGCGGGTGGACCCACTCTGTGTGCTCTGTCCAAGATGACATCAGCCTCGTGGGAGTCACCGAGTATATGCCGGAAGAGGCCAACTGTGAAGGCAAAGAGGTCTCGAGGGTCGTCAGTCATTCTCACTCCCCGAATTCGGATGTTATGTCTACGGGAGCGGTTTTCTATATCTTCCAAATGTATTTGCATGTCCATATTCTGGTCTTGCAACCGAAGGACTCTTGTTGAAGCGTTGTCAATTCTGTGACTGAGGAATCGCTCTTCTCTTCAAGTGCAGTCAACCGCTGTCCGACCCCGGCGACATCCCGGCGTATATCTTTACGTTCCGTGGCAAATTCAGCTTTGACTGACTGGATATCTTCCCTGAGAGTGAGAAAGAGTGATTCTAGGAAGGCCTTCGTGATGGGTTCATCCCCTGCCGCCGCGGGGTGCTTCGCTGTCTCGGCTTCCGGCGCTATGTTAGCCATGTCAGGAGTGGGCTGTGGGCGGCCGAAGATGTCCTTCTGGGGTTTTGGCTTGTTGGTCCTGGCTTTGGACATGCTCACTCGACCCCCACCAAGCACCCCACAGAGCAGTGTCAGAGGGTCGGAAGGCCCCCCAGGGGGCACGGGTCTTCCAGCCGGCGGCCGCCGCTTCCCCCAGAGACGTAGGGCAGGCAGAAACAAAGATGAGTGGGCCCTTCCGATCGCGGCAGCACTGGTGGACCGGGTCCAGTGAAGAAGCTACTCCCAGAACTGCTGTTGTGTGCACGCTCCCGTCAGAGATGACCACTGGGAATTCTCCGGGTCCAGGCGTGGAGGCAGAGGCCAAATACTCCTCATATATAGCGGTGTGAGCTGGGACTTCCCCGTGAAGAGGCCTGTGGTTAGGATGTATAAGCCACTCTCCGTGCGCGTCAGGCCCCCTCCGAAGCAGCCCTCAGGTCAACCCTCCGGCGAGTGGTATGTCCAGCAGAACTGTGTGGTTAGGACATAGGTGAGAGGCTAAGTGTAGGGGAGCTCTATCCTCGAGGGGTTGCCCAAAGCCCACCTCGTCTCACAACCCCAGATACCGGCGGTATTGGGGTCCAGCGGTCCTTCCCTGCGTATCCGCAGACCCTGTACAGGCACGATTTTGTGCTTCTCTTGGTCCCTCAAATCACCATTTACTTGATACACGAACCAGACACCGGTCCCCGCTGTGCACCCAATTGAGCGTCACGTTGTGTCTCAGGGCCCCTCTCCTGTACCCGCTCGCCGGTGGATCCCAAGGCGCGGTCCTGAGCGGGGCTCCCCAGGCGTCCTGGTCTGATGGGCGAATGGCACAAGCCCAGTCCGCTAGGCTCCCCGGCTGTAGGCCCACTGCAATCTCCAGGCCTCAGAGAGTCTCTTCTGTTGGTGCTGGTACCCTGAAACAACTAATCCCAGGCTTGCAATCAGGATGTGGCCCTCAGATGACCCCCCAAACAGACCAGGAGTGGATAGAGCGTATGGGCGAGCCGTATCAGCTCGTTGGACCGGCGCGGGGGAACTGTGGCAGTTGCCGGCCCGCCCCCGGATGCCGCAGCCTCACCTGCTGCACCGCAACATTGTGCACTGCTGTGCCGTGTGCTCCGCCTACCGTGGGCCGGGGATCTGCGCGGCCCAATCGAATGTTAGCTGACCGGGCCACAACCAGCACTCGGCCTACGCCAGGGGCGAGCTCGGCAGGGCCCCTGCTGCAGGGTGTCCGGTCGATCCTCGGCTGATCCCTCGTCCCGCGGCCTCGGGGGGGCAGCGCCAACCTCATCGGGGTTCAAATCCGAGACCCAGCGCGGGGCGCCGCTGTTGGGGCCGGGCGCCCGACGTGTGGGTCACCGGCCATCAAGCATGAACCATAGCAGCTAGGAGGGAAGGTGCCAACCTCGACGGTCCGCAGCTCGGAGCACCTCGTTGTTGAGGCCTCTCGAGCTCAGAGAGACTGGGGCCGCCTCCTGGCTGTCCCGCGTTGTCGCCGGCAACCGCTCCCTCTGCCGAGACACAGGGCACCAAGTGGCTCCGGAGGGACCCTTGTTTAATTATCAGCGAACCTCGAGCTATCTTATGCCCCAAAAGGGCAGTGCTGTGCCGATTCAGGAGGCCGCGGGCAGGAGCCAAGGAAAACACGGCCTATCCCTCCGCCATCTTGGCCACGCCCCCATCAAGAGGACTTTAAAGAGGCTGACCCTGATTTCGGAATTTTTGCAAAGGTATGAGCCCACGCTTTATCCTTGAAAGCTCTACAGAGCAGTTTTTTTTGTGGTTTTTTTTGTAAGACCTTTATTCGGAACAAAAGATTGATACACAGCCAGGAGCCTACAACCCTGAGGCCGGCTGCGTTAGTAGTAAAGTGCGGTTCAAAGGTGATATTACACAGCCATTTAGCCGACAACATCCGTCCGGCGGCGTACAGCACATAAATTAGGTCTTGTTTTTTATAAATTTTGTTGGTGTATTAGAACATACACAGAAAAGAACAATAAGCAACTTCAACCACCAGACCTTCACAGTTCATTTGTCCATATCAGAAAGTACAGTGCCAACAGAACGTTTCATCCCACCTGAACACATCGCCCACCAACCCCTCCCAGCTGTATCAGACTCGGGTCCCAGAACAGACATCAAACAGTGCTACTCCGTGTCACTCTCCACTGTGGTCAAGTAGTCAGTGAGATATATCCAAAAGTCTTTTGGCCTAGATCGCATTGGTAGGCTCTCTTCGTATGTTAAGAGTTTGTCCTTACAGCTGGACATATCTTGTATCCATCTGATTGTGGTGGGTACTTGTGTAGTGTGCCAGCATTTTGAGACCAGCCGCTTGACCACTAGTAAGGCGACCGCACAGAATTTACGCTTAGATGATTTGAGCTGCGGCATAATGCCCAACAAGCAAAATCGGATGGTGCAGTCCACCGCTACTCCCACCATTGCAGACAGTTTAGTGATTACCTCTGCCCAGTAGTCTTGGATCCTTGGGCAATACCAGGCTAGATGGATAAAATCAGCCCCCTCTGTACCGCATCTCTTACATCTGGTGTCATCTTGCATGCCGTATCTGCACATGCGTGCCGGGGTGTAGTATGCTTGATGTATGTATTTGTAATGTATGATTTTGAGATTACCATTAGGGGTACGAATTTGTGTCAGTGCACATGTCTGCTCCCAGTCCTTGTCTGTCAAGGGGTTGTCTAAAACCAAATCCCATCTAGCCTTGGCCCTTTCCGTAGACTGTGGAATCTCAGCTTGTGCAGAGGTGTACAATCGTGACGTCAAGTGCGACATATCCTGAGTTGTAATAATGAGTTGTAAGGTGTCTAGGCTTGCCGGTTGTTCAGGAAAGGTAGGGTATAGTTCCATCATGGCTCTCTTCAGTCTATAATGCGTAAAGTAGAACAACTGTGATTTGTTGTGTATGTACTGGAGGTCTGCAATGTCTATGAATCTACCCTCGTTAAATAAGTCTCCCATCTGTGCAATGCCTACCTGCCGTAGCAACGACATCCCCACCTTCTCGCATGTGACAGACAGCGCAGAGTGATCATGTAGTGGCATGTTTCGTGCATATAGCGGGTTTTTATGCGCCAATCGGCCAAGTTCGTGCCATGCCTTGACGGTAGTGTCAATTGTATTGATTTCGCGATTGTGCAGTGGTGGGCGTTTGTACGAGAGGATGGCGGTAAGAGGGACAGGGTTCGCATCACCCTCTTCAATCGCTGTGTGAGTAAGCTAGGGCACCAAGTGATACCAATAAGCTGCATATTGTGCCTGTGCACACAGATAGTACAGCCTAAAGTCTGGTACTCCAACCCCTCCCCTGGCATAAGGGAGTGTTAACGTCTGGAGGTCAATCCTCGCCTGTTTGCCCGCCCAAATGAGTTGGAGCACCAGTGTCTTAATGCGACGGAACACCTCCCCTGGGGGGGTAATGGGGATATTGTTGAAAAGATACAGCAGCTTAGGCAATATATTCATTTTAACTATTGCAATACGGTCCGCAAGAGACAGTGGAAGCTGTATCCAGCGCTTTACCTTGTCCTCCAGTTTGGAGATCGTTGCGCCGTAGTTTGTTCGAATTACTATTTCTGGATCTCTATGGAACAGCACTCCTAAATATCGCACCGGGTCAGTTTGCCACTCCAAGGGGTATTCAGTATCAAAAGGAGTCGTAGTATCTGTAAGGGGAATAATGTAGGACTTTGACCAGTTGATTGTTAGCCCCGAGTGCCTGCCAAATTTGATGTATTCCCTCAACAGTTGGCTTAGGTGTTCGAGCGGGTCGCGGACGTAGAGCACCATATCATCCGCGTACAATGATATGTGTAGCGGCCTAGCGGGAAATTGCAGGGCAGATGACTTATAGTTCTGACGGATGATACAGGCTAGGGGTTCCAGTGCCAGGGCGAAGATTATGGGAGAGAGCGGGCAACCCTGCCTGGTATCGCGTTCCACTGCAAAGCTGTTGGATAAGTACCCATTTACTCGGACTCTGGCTCGGGGCTCAGTGTAGATTAGGGATACCCATTGGACAAATCTCTTAGGGAAGCCCATACGGTGTAGGACCGCAATCAAGTAACGCCATTCTATAGAATCGAACGCTTTTGCAGCGTCCAGCAACACCGCGACAGCCTGCGTTTTGGGTTGGAGATAATGGGATAGCGCGAACAGTGTCCGGGTATTATGGGACATGGACCGAGTTGGGACGAATCCCGCCTGGTCGGGTAGCACCAAGTTGGTCATCAGTGGTGTCAATCTCATAGCCATGATTTTCGCTAGAATTTTGGAATCAACATTTATCAGTGAGAGCGGCCTATAGGAGTCGCATTGGGTCGGATCTTTGGACGGCTTCAAAAGAGCGATGATTACCGCTTCTCGGAGCGTGGGGGGGAAGTACACCCTGGTCGAATGCGGCCCCGTACATCTCTGTCAATTGGGGGTGCCAGTATATCCACATAGTGTTTATAAAACTCGTTCGTGTATCCATCCGGACCCGGCGCTTTACCATTCGGCAATGATTTTATCACCTCCGTGACCTCCTCAACCGTAATGGGTGCCGCCAAGTATTCCCTCTGGTGGTCAGACAGCCACGCTATGGCCACCTCCCTAAAGTAGCTGTTAATAGCCTCAGTGGTGGCAATTGGCTGCGACGTGTATAGAGCACTATAAGAATTGACAAAGCTTTGCAGTATGTCAGCCGTTTGTGTCAGCATGGTACCGTTCTCCGTTTTAATGCCAAGTACCTCATTATGTTTCCTACCCTCGCAGATTTTTGCAGCCAACAACCCACCCGGTCTGCCTCCCTCCCCAAAAGCTCTAGCGGTGTGTTTTTTATCCAAATATTTTATTTCGTCATCTACTAGATTCTGGTGTGTAGTGTGTAGTGTGCGCAGTTTACCCAGAATCGTGATATCATGGGAAGTTTCATACTCCCTCTCCATATCCCTCATTTGTGTGTCGCATCTTTTAATCTGCTGCCGTATGTCACGTAGTATGCCAATAGTAGTGCTCATGCACACCCCACGAACCGTTGCCTTAAAGGCCTCCCACAGTAGGCAAGGGTCATCAATTGCTGGTTCGTTCAGTAGGAAGTAGTCTTTGATCGCTGTGTGGATAGTGTCTGCGTATAGTACATCTGTGAGAGCACGTGAGTTAAATCTCCACTGATAAGGAGGTGGGATGTGACCTGGTATGGTGAGTTTTAATAAAACCGGATTGTGGTCCGATAGTGTTCTAGGAAGGACGTTTACGTCACCTGTCCAGTGTATGATATCATCAGTACCTAGCCAATAGTCCAAACGTGACCAGCTATTGTGGCATGCGGAAATGTGTGTGGCTCCCGGTTCCGTGGGAAACATGTCTCCATATGTCCGTCAAACTCACGTCTGCCAGCATATGTTGGAGTTTGGCTCTGGCATGTTTATGTGGTTCGGTGGATTGAGCGAAGCGATCTATACCGTCCGTAAGGGCCACATTCCAATCCCCCCCGCAAATTATCCTAGTGTGTGTGAATTGTTGTAGGTGTCCCCACAATTCTTGAAAGCAGTCTGGAGCATCCACATTCGGGCCATAGACCTTAAGCAAGGTCAGATTTTTACCACGTAGTGTACCTGAAACAATTACATATCTGCCCCCCGGGTCTCGTATTACCTGTAGAACTGTGAAATCTAACCCTTTCCGCAGCAGCAACATCACCCCTCTAGAGTAGGAGGAATATGCTGCGGCATGGACAGATTCGGCCCATTTTTGGCCTATGGAGTGATGCGTATGCGGGGCAATGTGTGTTTCCTGTAAAAATGCAATATCTTTGTAATGCCTGTTGAGGTATGCAAACACCCGTCTAATTTTCTTAGGTTGAGTTAGGCCTCGCACATTCCACGTGAGGAGATTTATGTGTGCAATATTTGTTTGAGTTGACCTCTGAGTCATCTGTTTGGTGGGGGTGTCTGTATATATTGCGCATTGTGACAGCGCCAGGGGTCTGCCGACACGCGTCCAAGTACAATCATGTGCATACCATTACTTTCTGGTCTTACCAAATAGATACAATAGACAAAATCTGACTGTTCAGGTCTCAATAAAGTAACTGCTCCCTCTTTCCGCCCTCCCCCTCCCACTCCAGCAACCCAAACACGCCAAAGTCATTCTCCGCCCCCCCTCACCCCCCCAAGTACCCTCGACAACATTTCGGGGCTAAACATCAAAACCAGTCCTATAGAACTTGTGTGGGGAACTCCCTTTAGGAGGTCCGCTGGAGGCACATCTCTCCATCCAACCAAATGGATGTGGACGGCATCCATGACGTTAGTAAAAGTAGACGTGTCATGGCTCAACACCCTTGGCCGATCCCGGCCCTCTTTCTGAAAGAACTCAGTTGACCACTAGGTGGCACCACGCAACCTTTTACTCCCGGCCCACTCGAGCTTAATGGTGAACTTGACAATCTGCATCGGACTGATATCTATTGCACGTGTGGGAATGTCGTGCGCCACTTCAATTGTTAACCATCATGTTCCACCATTCAGCATAACTATCGATGCCCCCAGATTCTTCAACAAAATAAATAACAAGATTGTGTGTAGGCAGCGAAGCATAAGAGCGGTTATTTTGGGCGGGAAGTAGTTATCGTCCACTGGCATCCCCTCAACTTCCTATGCTCAGAATCAACATACATCCCCCATGAAAGCATTCATAATTGCACGCTGCTATCTCCCCGGGCGTCCCAGCAACAGCTCGGGCCATGGGAAGGGATCTCAAAATATCAATTGGGAAACTTTTTGCCAACACTGTCTTCTGTTCATCACAGTAATATACCAATCATGTCAGTCACAATGAGGTCTATTCCAGGCAGTTAAGCATATATACCTAAACACGTTTTCGGGAGTCGCCTGAGGTATTGTCACAGTTTACAGAAAGTGTAAGCAACTCAATGTTCCGAGTATAGTGCTGACTAGCCGGTGCTTGAACCACATGTCGGCGCCCAGCCAAACCAGCCCCCTTAGTAATTCGCAGCGTGAGGTCCCTAATGCCCATCATGTGACAACCTTCGCAGTAGGCAATCCTTAACCTATAGCCAACATGCCAAGAGACCCTTTAACAAAAGTAAGTAAAAGTCCCGCAGTCTATCGTGGGCACTCAGAGTCACCAGGCATGGACCATGCTGACGCTGGGGAATGAAAGTGACCATGTGGCGGCAAAGTGTTACATACTCACATACAGTCTTGTTCAAGCGTAGCCCCCTCGTACTTAATCTGTGTCTACCTGCTGTCCTTCTCGTGCACTAGCTTTTTTCTGTGTGATTATCTGCTTCACAAATTCTTGCGCAGCTTTCGGGTTCGCCAATATCACCGGTTTTCCCTCCCCATGCACCCGCAGCCTGGCCGGGTACAGCATATAATAATTAATTTGGAGTTTGGCTTTCACAGCCGTGTATTCTCTCCGAGCTTGTTGGACGGCCACAGTATGGTCCGGATAGAATTCCAGTTTATTACCCTGATGAGTTATGGGCCCCTTCTCTCTTGCCAATCTCAAGATGGTGTCCCTGTCTCGATAGTTCAACACCCTGGCCACAATCGGCCTTGGCGACGCTCCTGGCGGCGGGCGGGGCGCAAGGGATCTGTGCGCTCTCTCTATGACAAAAATTTGCGATAAAGAGTCGTCTCCAAATATGTCTTTGCACAATTTCTCGATATATTGCTCCATTCGTCCGGTGTTGGTAGATTCCCGCAGCCCCGCGATGCGTACATTATTGCGTCTAGAGCGTGATTCCAATTTCTCCTCCTTTGCTTTTATCACCTCCAGCACCTTCTCCATGGCTGTGCATTTGGTAGTGGTTGTATGGGATTCGTCCTCAACCGCTGAGATCCTCGTTTCTGCAGTTTCCAGCCTCTCCCCATGCTTTTCCAGCTTGGCAGCCATACCATCCATCCTGCACGTCAAATTGTCCAATTTACCGTTGATATCTTGCAGATTGGACTGGATGGCCAAGAGGATCTTTTCCATGTTGCGGCTGGCAGCAGGTTCGTTTGGCGTTCCGCTCATTGCAAGAGGCCCTGTGTCTGTAGCTTTTGGTGTCTTTTTTGCCTCAAAGGAAATCTTTTGTTGTTGTTTATCTGGCCTTACCATGGTAGATGGAGGTGGTGTGGGCAGAGCTGTGATCCGTGGCGTGGATCTCGTCCTTCTGGTGGTTGCCGCCGTTTTGGCGCCCTGTACTGCGCACTTGTTGGGTTCTGGGGGCGCAACTCGCTGGGGGTCCCTGGATGTGAGTCAGCGCTGCCCTTTGTCACCAGAACCTCTTCGGCCCTTCGAGACGTAAGTTGTATGGTCAGCGCTCCAAGTGTGTTATTTGCAGCCACCTCAGTGCAGGCAAGCAGCGCGGCGCTCCGGAGGACCGTGTGGTAGGCTGGGGCCCGCTGCGGTATCAGGCTTCTGCACTATTGTGGGTCGCCTGTACCGTCATATTTCGCCTTCACGTTTTCAGTGACCTCCAGCACCTCCGGCGCATGTAGACCCCGGTCGGAAAGCACTGGGACTAGGAACGCGTTTCACCCGAGCCTGACTGTCTTTGGAGCCTTCACTCCGAGCGCCGCCATATTGCCCACGTCGGTCGGAAGCAGATCACGCCAATGCGTACCCTCCGCTCATCCCACCAGGGTCGCTGCATACAAGCATTGGGCAGACATACCTGGGAGCATTGCCCACCGCCTCCGATCCAGCTGTGGAGTCCAGAACGCCGTTAGCTATACGGGAGAGAAGGGGAGAGTGATGGCCGCCATCTTGTCCGCTCCCGGCTCTCGGAGCTATTATTGTCGATTTTCTCCCTTAAAGTGCCGGACACCAGACCTCAATCTTCAGCACATTGCGTGCACGCTGCCTTTGCACTCCCAGTGCTCCGTTCGTTTATGTCGTTTGCGGGCATTAGATCGGCCTTAGGGCGCTGCGATTTCAGCCGTCCGGCGGAGCTGCGGTCTTACCCAGCCATTCCGCTGTGCGCCCCCTAGCGCCTCAAGCTCTACAGAGCAGTTCTTCTAGCTGCAACCCAAATAGTGTCAGACCTAGGAATGAAAGATGGAGGACCAATACTTTCCAGTTTTCTATTTGCCTTTGGCACACCTGCTGGGAGAGCAGATCCCTTAAAATAAGGAAAGGATGCATTAGTGAGAAATAGAAATTTCTAATTCTGAACAGTCTACTCCGTTTTGGAGCGCCGTCGCTCAGGCATTAAAGTCTTAAACAAGGAGTTGTGTTAGATAATTGTAATCAATGCCAAGTCAATGCCTGTCTAGATCATAAATCAAAACATAGCCCAATTCTATTGTGAGCATCACATTTCACCTTAAGGAATCCTGTAGGACCACTGAGATATGGCCTGCATGATTAGAAAGCAGAGGATGCCTTAATACAGTTTGGTGCTGTACGAGATGCTTGAGATTCGGCACCTCAAGCGAGATGCGTGGGATTCGGTAACTTACACGAGATGCGTGAGATTCGGCACCTCACGCGAAATGCGTGAGATTCGGCACCTCACGCGACATGCGTGAGATTCGGCACCCTACGCGAGATGCGTGAGATTCGGCACCCCACGCGAGATGCGTGAGATTCGGCACCCCACGCGAGATGCGTGAGATTCGGCACCTCACGCGAGATGCGTGAGATTCGGCACCTCACGCGAGATGCGTGAGATTCGGCACCTCACGCGAGATGCGTGAGATTCGGCACCTCACGCGAGATGCGTGAGATTCAGCACCTCACGCGAGATGAGTGAGATTCAGCACCTCACGCGAGATGAGTGAGATTCGGCACCTCACGCGAGATGCGTGAAATTCAGCACCTCACGCGAGATGAGTGAGATTCAGCACCTCACGCGAGATGAGTGAGATTCAGCACCTCACGCGAGATGAGTGAGATTCGGCACCTCACGCGAGATGAGTGAGATTCGGCACCTCACGCGAGATGAGTGAGATTCGGCACCTCACGCGAGATGAGTGAGAATCGGCACCTCACGCTAGATGAGTGAGAATCGCCTCCTCACGCGAGATGCGGGAGATTCGCCGACTCACGCGAGATGCGGGAGATTCGCCGACTCACGCGAGATGCGGGAGATTCGCCGACTCACGCGAGATGCGGGAGATTCGCCGACTCACGCGAGATGCGGGAGATTCGCCGACTCACGCGAGATGCGGGAGATTCGCCGACTCACGCGAGATGCGGGAGATTCGCCGACTCACGCGAGATGCGTGCGGTTCGGCACCTCACGTGCGATTCAGCACCTCACGTGCGATTCGGCACCTCACGTGCGATTCGGCACCTCACGTGCGATTCGGCGCTTCACACGCGATTCGGCGCTTCACGCGCGATGCGTGAGGTTTGGCGCTTCACGCGAGAAGCGTGAGGTTTGGCGCTTCACGCGAGAAGCGTGAGGTTTGGCGCTTCACGCGAGAAGCGTGAGGTTTGGCGCTTCACGCGAGAAGCGTGAGGTTTGGCGCTTCACGCGAGATGCGTGAGGTTTGGCGCCTCACGCGAGATGCGGGAGTTTCGGCGCCTCACGCGAGATGCGGGAGGTTCGGCGCCTCACGCGAGATGCGGGAGGTTCGGCGCCTCACGCGAGATGCGGGAGGTTCGGCGCCTCACGCGAGATGCGTGAGGTTCGGCGCCTCACGCGAGATGCGTGAGGTTCGGCGCCTCACGCGAGATGCGTGAGGTTCGGCGCCTCACGCGAGATGCGTGAGGTTCGGCGCCTCACGTGAGATGCGTGAGGTTCGGCGCCTCACGCGAGATGCGTGGCGCCCCACGCGAGATGCGTGGCGCCCCACGCGAGATGCGTGGCGCCCCACGCGAGATGCGTGAGATTCGGCGCGTCACGCGAGGTGCGGCGGCCCGGCGCGTCGCCCGGCGCGTCACGCGGCGGCCCGGCGCGTCACGCGGCGGCCCGGCGCGTCACGCGAGGTGCGGCGGCCCGGCGCGTCACGCGAGGTGTGGCGGCCCGGCGCGTCACGCGAGGTGCGGCAGGTTCGGCGCGTCACGCGAGGTGCGGCAGGTTCGGCGCGTCACGCGAGGTGCGGCAGGTTCGGCGCGTCACGCGAGGTGCGGGAGGTTCGGCGCTTCACGCGAGGTGCGGGAGGTTCGGCGCTTCACGCGAGGTGCGGGAGGTTCGGCGCTTCACGCGAGGTGCGGGAGGTTCGGCGCTTCACGCGAGGTTCGGCGCTTCACGCGAGGTTCGGCGCTTCACGCGAGGTGCGGGAGGTTCGGGGCTTCACGCGAGGTGCGGGAGGTTCGGGGCTTCACGCGAGGTGCGGGAGGTTCGGCGCCTCACGCGAGGTGCACCGCTTTTGGCCACCATAAATGTGGCAGGGTATTCTCAGACGTGAGTCCCTTGCTCACTTTGCCACTGGATTCAAGCAAGCTGGGCTGAAGACCGATGGAATGCCAGAAACCGGTCCTCGAAGCTTGTTTCCGGTCCAGGGAAGACATGGCTTGGCAGTTCGGGCTGGACTGTTCCCATGAGGCACAGGGTCTGACTGATTTGCATATTGCCATGTCTGAACTGGGGTGGCTGAGTGGGATAAAGAACGGTGATGGGTTAAACCCAGATCTTTTGCCTGGGTGTGAGTGTTTGATTGATTCAGATGCTCCGTCCATCACCACCCCCTTTTGTACCGCTTTTGGCCGCCATAAGTGTGGCAGGGTATGCTCAGACCTGAGTCCCTTGCTCACTTTGCCACTGGATTCAAGCAAGCCGGGCTGAAGACGGCTGGAATGCCAGAAACCGGTCCTCGGAAGCGTGTTTCCGGTCCAGGGAAGACATGGCTTGGCAGTTCGGCTGGACTGTTCCCATGAGGCACAGGGTCAGATTGATTTGCATATAGCCATGTCTGAACTGGGGTGGCAGAGTGGGCTAAAGAACGGTGATGGATTAAATCCAGATCTTTTGACTGGGTGTGAGTGTTAGATTGATTCAGATGCTCCGTCCATCACCACCCTCTTTTGTACCGCTTTTAATTGTAGACCAGCTGCCTTTCCTGACCCCCAATCCAGGATAGCCTTCTTAATCTCTTATCTTTCGGGGGATGCTGCCAATTGGGCGGTTCCGTTGGTTTGGCAAGACAGTCCTCTGTTGTACAATTGGCGGCGGTTTGTTGAAGAGTTTGAGAAAATCTTTGACAGGCGAACAGTGACTCTGTCCGCAGATCGCGAACTATTACCGCTACGACAAGGGAATAGAGACCTTATATCCTATTTGTCACATTTCAATAGGTTAATTGCAGAAACCTCGTGGCCTGAAGAAAAGTGGGCAGCACTCTTTTATCAAGGGTTAAAAGATGATCTGAAAGACGTTCTTGCGCAAATCGATCCTCAACCAACTACTTGTTCAGAGTTAGTCAATCTAACTTTACGTCTGGATCATAGACTGTCCGAAAGAAGAACTGGCAAGAAAAAATATGATAAATCAAGTTGGAAGTTCGACAGTAAACCCAGAAATCAACTTAGTAGTTCAGAAACAACTACAGAACCAATGGAAATCGGGACTCTTATTCAACCATTGTCTAAAGATGAAAAAGATAATAGACGTAAAAATGGCCAATGTCTTTATTGTGGCCGAAAGGGACATTTCGTGAAAGATTGCACAATAAAACCTAAAGGTAAGACTGTCATGATCTCTGTACTGGGGTGAATATTTGGCATGGTTCAACATAACATTCTGTCCATCAATTGTTCTTTTTGCATTGGTCACCCGAATGTGATAAGTATGCCCGGATGGGGGTCCTGTGTTCTCCGTGCCACTGGAGCTAAGCTAGCCTGGCTGATGAGGAATGATACGCCGAAACCGGTCCCAGGATGCTTCTTTCCGGTCCAGGGAGGTCCTGGCCTGGCAGTTGGTACTGGACTGTTCCCATGAAGAGCAGGGTCAAGACTGATTTGCATATGGCTAGGTTTAAACTGGAATGACATAGGGAGCAAAAAAGCGATGGAATTAGGCCCAGATCTCTGTATTGGGGTGATTGTTTGACATTGTTCAACATTATGCCCATCAATTGTTCTTTTTTGCTATTCTTATGCACTGCATAGCTGTTAAAAAAAAATTCTGTGGATGACTGTTAAATAAATGCATTGCCTCAACCTCCTCTCAGTCCACACACACGCTGTGTAGTCCCAGTCATTGACGTTCAATATAGGTAGCCATCCAGTAACAGTTCTTACCCCTCACTTGCCCATTGGTACCCCCACCACTGCTCTTGGGTAAACTAGTTTTGAAAGTCACGAGGATATGAAGAGGAGCAGGAAGTGTGTGTTGTTTCTTATGACCCTGCTTAATGTATGCGGCTTCCACTTCTTGCCTATCTATAAACCCCTCAGCATCTCACAGGACGCTGCATTGCAAGTCTTTGGGGTCACAGTGGGAATCAGAGGTCACTGATTGTATTTCTGCTTTCCTTGGTATTTTGGTGAGTTGACATTGATGATCCGATTCAGAGGTGAAGAGTCCACACAAATCAATATAGCAAATGGATGCATTTCTCATTGTAGAAGGCTTATCCTCTTTCATGTTTCACGAGAACGTTTTAAAAACACTACTTCCTGTACCGAACCTTCAGCTATGGTCCAAGTAAACATGTAATTTTCTTGTTCCTGGAGAGCAGCTGCAGACATGCTTTGTTTCTGATGTTTTTATGTCATTGAACTATTAACACACTGAATCCGGAGGCCTGCATCTGAACTGCTGTTAAATAACGATTCTGTGTTTTTTACAGGGAAGAGATGGCTGTGACTATGCTCTTGGACTGACTCCAACAGGCATATTAATCTTCGAGGGAGCGAATAAAATAGGCCTGTTTTTTTGGTAATTCCAGTTTGCTTCATCATCCTTTTCTTTCACGTTAGAATTCCTTCTCCTCTATTAAAGTACCATTACTGTAGTGACAGTTCATTAAATGCAAGACAGAATATAATGCACATAAATACCTGAAAGATTAACTTAATATATATATGTTGGCCAGATCCTGAAAATGCCACGTAACATAAAACACTTGACACTTGTACTAAATTTTCATATCTTGAAATGTTGCAAACTGTGAAAACATTCACAGGAATGTACATGCATGCCTTCATGTAACCTCTTAAATGGTATAGACTTTCCTAAAAATCAAGCCATTTAACGTATGTTAATTACTGCCATTAAGGCTTCTTTGAGTATAATTTCAAATGAGAGAACAATGTTTTTGAAGATGTTTTTAGTAATTTACAGATAATGTTGTCAGTAACACTCCCAGGATTCATCAAGGTAGTTCACAGAAATGCATTTGTACAACTTAGCAAGGACATGTATCAAAAAGAGTAAAGCTCCCATCTATCAGTAGAGTGCATCTAGCATATCGGATCATCGGGAGTGAAAGTTGGCTGAATAATTAAATATCTAACAATATTAAAAACAATGTAGAAAAACAAATATATATATACTGCCATTGCCTAGTTCAAGTCCATAGGATCTTACAGAGAAGATTTGAAGTATTGCACAGGTTGCTTTGCATCACATCTCAAAGCTATCTGGCAAACATCTTGAAGCTGTCGGGTAAGAGCCACAGTTCCCCTGGTTATGATGGAATGCCGCTGCACCTTCTAGCCCCCGCCCAAGGGAGGTCCCATCATCAGCTACAGACCACTCTAAGCTTCCGCCTCCTCAAAGTAGTTCACCAGCGCACTCCATTGATCAGCAATTGAGTATTTACGTAGCCGTGTACACAGTTTCGCAGAGCAGCACCTTCCATCTGCGGGGGGCCTTTAGGTAATCTCCAGTGCATCCCTGTGGTGTGCTGGGGTTCGTTCCTAAGTCAGAGCCGTGAATCTGGAACCCACTCACTGTGCCTCTGGTCAAGTGTAGAGACCTAGGAGGCAAGTTTTGGCTTTGAGCAGGTCAGTCGTGTCTAACATTCCCTCCAGTTCAGGAGTGGCAACTTGCCAAAATAACAGTTGTGAGTTAGCAGGTCCATTTCACATTGCATTTAGGGCATATTATTTCAGCGGTCTGATCAATTACATTCCACCCATGAGATGTTAGGTACATAGTGTGCAGATCATTACATTTCTTATATTGAAATCTGGTATTCCTGGATACCTTGTGTTGGTGGGCTAGGGCTTATTTTTATTCCTTGTCTCTCAGTTCCCACCCTGTCTCCCTCTCCCAGTATGGGGAATATTTGTTTTTTTAACTTACGTCTAAACTTACACTAGGCAGCATTTGTGCACTTACCTCACAGGGCTGCTACCTCAGTCCCCTTCTGAGGCTCTCCTCTCAGCATGCACTGGGGCACCGGCTCCCCACCCAATCCCACCTTTGCTTTCAATGGCATGAAAGCAGTGCCCGGATTAGTCTGAGTCATGTGGTTTTGACACTCAGACAGTGCCTAGGAGCCTGTGTCATTTCTCCAACCCAGCTGTGCAACACAGCTGGGTTAGAGAAACCGAAGTGCGCATGTCTGTCCGGCCTAAGACAACCAGCCTAACGGACATGTGCACTTACAGCGTGCCTACCACTTCTCCCTGCTATGCCTGCCCGCACCTCCCGACACTGCTGGCATCGGCTCAGTCAGTCACCAGTCATTTTATTTTTCGCTTCACCACTGACTGACCAGTGCGGCAAACCTCCTCCACCCTGCTTAACCCTCGCCATGCCTCCGCATACAACAGCATGACCCACTTATATCAGCCAGCTCCTAGTGCTGTGCATCTCAGTACCACCCGCTGGTAAACCCATTGCACCATCTCAAATGCCTTTTACAGGCTGATTAACAGAATCACAGCATCTGGGTATAGCCACTGGTTTGTCTCCACAAGGACCCTAAAGAGTCTCCTAATATTTAGGAACGTGTTTCGCTTAGGAACAAAGCCTTTCTGATCGATATGTATTAAAGCCCGAAGTTATGGAGAGAGGCAATCGGCCAGTACCCCACTGAGGATCATATAATTTAAATTCGGCAAGAAGAGAGTTCTGTAGAAGAATACATCAGTCGCCTCTCTGCTCATCTTATGAATAGATTAACAGCGCCACCTTACTGGTAGCCAGTAGCAAACCCTTCTCCAGGGTCTCCCAGTAAACTTCTACAATTAGAGAAGCATACATATGATAAACCTCGGCAGGCAGAAAAGGCCAGTATTTTATTATGTGCAAGGGCCTTACGTGCTGCTGTTATTTTGGTATCAGTTATAAGGGTTCCCAGGAGCTCCCTGGCTGCCTCCGACAGCTTTGGCAGGGTTGAGCTGTCTAGGAAAGCGTCTATATCTCCCTTCGAGGTCTGCCCGTGTAGGCCTTAAAATTCCTTATAGCAGTGTAGGAATGGTGGAAAGCAATCTAGGTATGTGTAGTTAATCCCCTGGGTCCAAAATCCCCTCTGCTTGGTGCTCTTAAGCGTCCAGACACCCCTAGTTCAGTCCACATCCTGAACTCCGGGCGAGTCCACCAGCGGAGGGGTGGAGTGATCTACATCCACATCTGTTACACAGTTGTAGTTTCCCCCAATAATCCATGGTGTTTGCTCCCCCTTGGATAAAGTAGGTGCTAGGCACTTGAGAAACAGTATCTGTCCTGTGTTTGGTGCATAAATACTGCCTAGTGTTACCCGAGTCCCATCCAAGATCCCCTAAAGGATCACATACTGGCCCTCCCTGTCTGTGTGTAACATCACGTTTGATCCAGCTCAGCGATATTTGAACATTTGATGAATCCCATGGCATACACATGACCACTCCACTGCCTTGTCAATGTAGCTATTTTTGTACCCACCAAACGTGTTTCCTGCAGGAAGGCTGCATCCACCCCCCCGCTGTCTAAGATATGATAAAATCTCATACCTCTTAGTCAATGTGCTCATGCGCTGCACATTCCTGATGAGGTGCTAGAAAAACTGCCTATAGACAGGGCGGGGAATTAGGTTATCCCCAAATGGCTGGAGCTGTCTCCATCTGTATGCACTAATGATCCATACACCATTACCCTTAGATCCTCCACAACTATGGAGCCACCTATGTTATAAATTGAGGCAATATTATAAGTACTATCCCCAACTTGCACACTCCAGGTCAGAAAGGCAATGGCTATAGGTCCAACAATCAGAACTTGGAATTGGATTCTAGTCCATGCTTCCATAATATGTCCAATTGTGGGAGCGAGAGAGAGACAGTAGTTGCTGCTGTACGCACCGTTTCCTACCACCCACCGCAGAGATCCAAAACTCAGTACCCGAGAAGCTCCCCAGGCACATCCAACCTTGGTCACCACAACAAAAAATTGAGAATAATTTTGAACAAGTATTTATTTAGTTGTAGATTTCTTTAGGGTGGACCAGGTATAGGAGAAGGTTGGAGTGCTTTGTAGCAGTCAATAAAAAGATACATAATTAACCATAATATAGAACTAAAGATAAATATAATTTCTATTATTTAATCATTAAAGAGAAAAGGCATTTGCAAATCCAACTTGTCTCTCTTTCCTGGTGTTGTGTGGCCACCTCTATTTTCCGCTCCACTGCTTTTAATGTGTACCAGCATTGATGAAGTCAATAGTGGACCAGTCATTTTTAAACTATACAAAATATTATTTGTTCCTCCTCCCTACTACATAATGCTCTAGTATGCAGTGCTACTGTTGAGGCAGTGAAAGTGGCCAGACGTCCACATGTCCATGCGTTCTCCAGGCAGAGCCACTGCAATTACTGAGCCAAATCCGCTATTATTATTTCTTCCCTAGCCGCCGTAGCTTCATCTGTGAGGCACCATCTCTTTGCGGAGGAGCTGGCGGCATGAAGGTATTCATAAAGGAGTATCAGGGTGGTGACAGGAGTGGTGATTTAATCTAGTTATTCACTTAATCAATGCCCTCCTTTTCCGGTTATATTCACCTTATAGCACCATACTTATTTGGCATATTACTTACAGAAGGAAGGTGGTGCTGGTGTACTTGATTGGGTTCTGCAGCTTCTAAGGGGTTTATTTGTGACCTAGTTTACATTGCAGAGGCTGCCACTCCTGGTTGTTTGTGTAAATGTCATCATCTTTCCTTTCACACAGTTCATTATTCTGTGGCCTAATTTCAGTCATAGAAAGATTAGAAGATATTGATTTTTCTTTTTTGGCTCATTCATACTATCCATAAATGCATAGAAAAACATAGTTGTCTATACTGTCTTGCACTTTGAAGATCACTGCCATGTTGTATAGCACAACTGATATAACAAAGCGGCCATTTGAACGGGTAGATAGCAATACTTTCATACTTTGATATGGCCACTGCGTTCCATGAGGCAACATGACCCCGTAGGTGTGTAGACTCTAGAAAGTATAAAGGACATACGTTATAATTTGGGCTGGACTGTTCCCGTGAGGCACAAGGGTCAGACTGATTTGCATATGGCCATGTCTGAACTGGGGTGGTGTGGAGTGCAATAAAAACGATGGATTTAGGCCCAGATCTCTGTACTGGGGTGAATGTATGACATTGTTCTGCATTCTGTCCATCAACTGTGGTTTTTGCATTTGTCACCCCGAGTGGGATGGGTATGCTCAGACGTGCCCATGCTCTCCACACCACTGGATTCAAGCAAGCCGGGCTGAAGACGGCTGGAATTCCAGAAACCGGTCTTCGGAAGCTTGTTTCCGGTCCAGGGAAGGCATGGCTGTTCGGACTGGACTGTTCCTATGAGGCACAGGGTCAGACTGATTTGCATATGGCCATGTCTGAAGTGGGGTTGTGTGGAGTGCAAAAAAACGATGGATTTAGGCCCAGATCTCTGTACTGGGCGGAATGTATGACATTGTTCTGCATTTTGTCCATCAACTGTGGTTTTAGCATTTGTCACCCCGAGTGGGATGGGTATGCTCAGACATGAGTCCCATGCTCTCCACACCACTAGATTCAAGCAAGCCGGGCTGAAGACGGCTGGAATGCCAGAAACCGGTCTTCGGAAGCTTGTTACCGGTCCAGGGATGGCATGGCTTGGCAGTTCGGGCTGGACTGTTCCCATGAGGCACAGGGTCAGACTGATTTGCATATGGCCATGTCTGAACTGGGGTGGTGTGGAGTGCAAAAAAACGATGGATTTAGGCCCAGATCTCTGTACTGGGGTGAATGTATGACATTGTTCTGCATTCTGTCCATCAACTGTGGTTTTTGCATACGTTATAATTTCAGCAAGGCTGCTGAGTTACATTATGTTGCATCCCGCAACGTTGTGACCACATGAGAGAAAATTGTATTTACCATAGTTCAGGGCCAGACCCGGAACCCAAAGCAGCCCTGGCAAATGTTGTCAAAACAGCTCCGTACAGTGTGTAGCGAGCACATTGAGTGAGCCTGACCACTTCAAGAGGGGTTCTCACCCAGGAAAATACGGCTACAACAATCTTTTTTGGGGTCCTTCAATGATTCCCTCACTATCACTCTCCACCAGTGCCCCTCATTACTCCATAGCCACTCAAGTATTTCACATGTATTATATTTGTTATATAGCACCCCTCAAACCATTGTAGGGTGTCAAAGCACTCTAGATCATAACAGAGAAAACAGAATTCCCTTACCTACCACATAAATTTAGTACAATTGTGTTTCAGATTATCATCAAGTATTGGTGACAAAGGCTCAACAATAATTTAAATTCTTTCAAAAAATATATGATTTATTTCAGTTTTGTAAATATAAATTCTTTGGTTACCATTTATTTGCATAGATTGACACTTCTTTATCCGTTCTTCACAGAATACAAAATTAACATTTTTTTAAAGATTAAGATTTTTTTTTAAATAATGTAGACAAAAACATAAAAAGATACATACAAAACATGGCTTGTACAAGACTACATTTCTACAAATTAATACATAATTCATTAACCCCCTGGTAGAGAAAAGAAATACCAACATATACACACTGTAGGAGAGTAGGGTCTGCAATCCTATGATCACCCAGATTTTTTGCTTTTGTTTCACTGGTTTACGACTTTCTCTGGCTGTGGGCCTGCCAATCAGACCCACAGCCTGGCTGTTCTCTTTCTAAATTACGACATGTACCCTAGGTGCATCTACCAATTGGTACTGGGCCACCTTATCAGACCCCGTAACGCAGGGCATAGGTGTACCCAGGGCCGCCAGGGGCTGCAGCATGTATTATGCCACCCCTGGCTGGCCTCCTAAATTTGACACAACTGGCTGCATGACAGCTGGGGCAAAGTCGTGTAATCACCCTTTGCTTTAGGTATAGTAGCTCTATATCTAACCATACAATGGACACCCGAGTTCCTATCAGTCACTCCTATGGCAGGCCTTGACAATCCTGAAGGCAGAGTGCGTGGGCTCGTGTGAACTAGGTTCTGGCCCGAGCCGAGCCCGGTTGCAGCTTGCGGAATCAAGACCCAATGGCTGTTCCATGATAACGCGTACCACATCGGTAACTTCGGTGTCGCGTTATCAAGGCATGTCGAGTAAGGTGTCATACGAATCGGGATGCTGCCCCCTCACCAATTCGGGCGACGAGGTTAGCATTCCGCCCTTCTAGAGGGACACGACATGTACGTAACTGTGAACCCCGGTTAAAGTTAACTAAAGCCTCAGCTCCACAAAATGGATGCTGCCACCACAGACACGAGTCTGACCTCCTGCTGCTGGGAGTCCTTCCAGCGAGGAGAGCTTGGACAAAGGGTTTCCTGTCGAGGGCGGTGTTCGCACCGTCCCAGACAGGGTTTGTGTATTCTGGGTAGGTAGGGCTTTTGCGAGAAGGTGACTGCGGAGTGGCACCCCGGTGCTCACTACGCATCTGCCGGTCAGAACCAGTTCCAGGGGCGCCAGCCCTGGCCTGGGGAAAGTCCGGCAGGGGAGAGGGGTGTAACTACCCCCCTTCCTGGTCCCACCCTTAGGGCAGGACCTAGTCATGTACCCACCCCTTTCTTTAGGATAAAGACCGGAGTGGGGACCCTTCCAAATTAGATCATCCTTGAATCAAGAACTACTTTCTACGAAAGGACATTCGAGACTCTTCTCAAGATTTCTCCCTTGTGACTAAGGAGTAGTCACCCCGCATCAGCGGGCACCATCTAAGAACTCTGCGGTTTGCTGTAAGTCCTTCCTCAAGGAATCCGACGGCCCAGCTCGACGAGAACCGGCTTCCCTGGCACCTCTGACCTCTACCCACGTCATCAGCTCAGCTGTGATCTGTGGGTGCGACGAGACCTCGAGGGACCGGCCATCATCAAAACCTGCACGCTTTCTTAACCAGCACGACCATCGAAGTAATTCTCTGGTGAGTGCTCTGGGGTCCGAGAAGCCCCGACCCTGAGCCGCTCCAGCACCGAAGTGCAGTCTCCCAGCATCTCCACGATCTGCGTGGGGCCCTTCTGCTCGCTGCTCAGCACGTTGTCTGGTCACTAGCCGCTGGCTTGTGCCCTTCTGTGACGACATCCGACAATCAACACTGCTGGTCTGGTTGCTCCAGACTGGCCCTTGCTTCCATCTTTGCGAGAAGCACCCGGGCCCTCCTGGTCCACTCAAGACGCCATCTTAGGCCCACCACGTGGCCCTGAGATCTGCCAAGGCTTGTTGCCCCATCCTGGGCCCAGCGACGCCGACAGCATCATCCTTCGTGGGACAGCTCGCACCTCCACCGTGGTCGCCGACAACGCCTCCTGGTCCGTGAGACTGCAGAGCCTAGCGTCGCCCACTCACCTGGTCGAGGTGACGGCCAACCGGTGCCTTCCTGGTACCCTCTGACTACTGGCTAGTAGTACGAACTTGGTCCCCTCTGCTTTCAGGTATCATCAATCTCTGATCCAGGCTTGGATCTCTACGAACTATTCATCACTGGTCGCCGGCCAGCAACTCCTTTTCTTCCGGCTCCTGGCTCGTCAGCGAAGACCCCGACGCCTGTAAGACTTGTGCAGCCGCAGCCCCCGTGGCTAGGTAACTCGGCATTTCGGTGCCTGCATAGCCTCTTTACTCTAGGGTCCCGAGTCCCTCGCTTCCGACTTGCCTTATCGGGTCCGCCCGAGACCTTAAACTTTCCGTGTCCTCGGACACTTGTTTTAATTGTGCACTTGAAGTATTTTCCTAAGAGATTTGGTTTGTGCTTAGTACCCTGTCCTCATAAAGAGTACAGGGCTGTTGTGATTCTTAATAAATATACTGTTTATTTTCATAACACTTGTGTGGTGTCCTTTCACTTGGTGTTCAAGGGGTATGTGATGGTATAACAGCTGGCTTAACACGCCCTCTCGAGTCTTTAGCCTTAGACTGCTCGTATCCACGCTACTAGGATAGCTGGTCTATAGGTTGACTTACAACCAAACACCATAAGGGTCGTTGGAACGATACATAGCGGTCGCTAGAATAGCGAACGTTGCATATCGGGCCAACTTCTCACATTGGTGAGCAGCGGTTGGGATTTGAGCTTGCTGTTGTTTTACCACACGTATCCTAAGAATATCTTGTTGAAAGATCACATGAGTACTGTTAGTACATATAACTAAAGCTTAGAATACTCTGAGTTCTACTGAACCAGCTGTTGCAGCTCCTCAAGGCTTAGCACACCTTGGCTGCAACTCTTAGCAAGGGAATAGTAGGTAAACACATAGTGTAGGTAGGTGCATCACTTACACCACACTAGAAACAGTATGTCGGACAAAGGAGGAAACTCTGAATCTCCCCTTGTGTCAGTTGACCCTCCACAGGTCATTCCTTCAAGATATACTGTGCTGAGCTTCAAGGAGTTAAGACAGGTGTGTCACTCCAGGAAGATCAAGCAGGGGTCTAACCCCACAACGTCCTTTCTG
Source organism: Lissotriton vulgaris (assembly GCF_964263255.1). Classification (NCBI taxonomy): domain Eukaryota; kingdom Metazoa; phylum Chordata; class Amphibia; order Caudata; family Salamandridae; genus Lissotriton; species Lissotriton vulgaris. The sequence continues at coordinate 1,129,950,467 of NC_141691.1, forward strand.
ATTGGTCTCTTGGAGACTTATGATGCCAGAAAAGCTGAGATCCGTCTTAGCTCTTCTAATCCAGAAGGAGACATGCCTCCCCTCGAGGGAACCAGAGACGATCCTGACCTCATCCACCTCGCAACTGAGAACGAAGATGTGGAGGATGATGAGGATGAGGATCCCTCTGGGGATGAGGCAGATAAGGGACAGGTAGAGGTCGTTAGACTAAGCAGGTCCAACTTGAGCAAACATGATAGTGGTACTGGGGGACCCCCAGCGCTACTGTCAGGTCCGCTTAACATTGGGAATGGACGAGCCCGATCTCTGTCAAGAGACTCTGGCAGATCCCTTCAAACCAATGGCTCTCACAACTCTTCTCAAAGAGGGATGACGTCCCCTCAGAGGAGAGTGTACGAAGCTAAGGAAAGGGCAGCTAATCTGAGGATTGAGAGGGAAAAACTTGCCCTGGCCAAAGAAAGGCTTGCCTTTGCTAGAGAGCAACAGTTAAGTGGGGTAGTCCCCACTGGTGGCAGCAATGTACCTAGCAATAGGGAAAGGAGTTTTGATACGAAACACCTTGGTAAGATAGTGCCCCCCTTTAAACAAGGGGACGACATCCACAAATGGATAACTGCTTTGGAGAGGGCCTGCACTGTGCAGGGTGTTCCCCAGAGTCAGTGGGCAGCTATCTTGTGGCTCTCCTTTGAAGGAAAAGGAAGAGACAAGCTCCTCACCACAAGGGTAGAGGACGCTAACGATTACCAAGTCTTGAAAAATACACTCGTTGAAGGGTTCGGCCTAACCACTGAGCAGTACAGGGTGCTGTTCAGGGATACCCAGAAAACGCAGTCTCAAGATTGGTCTGACTTTGTCGATTGTGCCACTAAGGCTTTTGAGGGCTGGTTGCTGGGCAGTAAGGTTACTGATTACAAAGGATTGTATAATTTGATGATGAGAGAACAAATTTTAAACAATTGTCAGAACCAGTTGTTGCATCAGCATCTTGTCGACTCGGATCTGACCTCTCCCCAAGAATTGGGAAAGAAGGCAGACAGATGGGTTCGTACAAGAGTTAAACAGAACCAGGGCCAGGATCAAGGTGGTCAGAAGAAAGCAGACCAGAAGGGTAAAGATTCTAAGGGGGAACAAAATGACCAGAAGTCTTCGACAGGTCCCCAACAACCCAAAGAGGGTGGGGGTCAGGCTCCCCAAAAGAAGAAAGAAGGCCAATCCAAAAGATGGTGCCAGTACTGCAAAAGTAAATCTCACTGGTTTAGTGAGTGCACCAAGAAAGGAGGAGGGCAGGCTCCTGCCACTGCAGCCCCTAAGGCACCTGTGCCCCCTAGTACAGCCAGCAGTGGTAGTGCACCTCCCAAGGGTTTAGTAGGGTTAACCCTGGGTTCTGAGGGGCGTGATAACTTAGTTGGCACACTCACTCAGGCTGTCCTTGTCAGTACAGGGGACGTGGACGTGTCCCCTGACGTAAGTCCCAATACTCTGGGCAAATACCGACAGACGCCTTTCATAAATGGAAAGATGGCTCAGGCCTATAGGGACACTTGTGCCAGCGTCACCATGGTGACGCCTAACTTTGTGGACCCTGGACAGATCATGCCAGGTACGGAATTCCTGGTGACCAATGCAAGCAATGTCACTACCAATCACAGTATGGCAATTGTAGCTTTCTCCTGGGGAGGGGTAACTGGCCAAAAGAAGGTTGTAGTTAGTTCAGACCTCCCAGTGGATTGTTTGTTGGGCAATGATTTGGAGTCATCACAATGGTCAGAAGTGGAGCACCGGACTCACATGGAAATGTTAGGCTTGCCAGCACATGTGTTCGCTGTGACCAGGTCACAGGTCAGGAAATGCCCCACTGAACAGGTGCTGGATCCTGGAACAACGGACCAGACACCTCCCAAGAAAAAGAGCGGTAGGGTTAAGGCTGCGCCTTCCCCCTTGCCCCAGGTCGTGGATCAAGTCTCAGAGGAGGCTGACCTACCGGAATTGAGGGAAACTGAGCCTAGGGAGTTCGAATTCTTGGGTTCAGGGGGACCCTCAAGGGAAGACCTGGGGAAGGACCAGTTAGACTGCCCTTCTCTTGAACCCCTCAGACAGCAGGCTGCTGCTGAGGCTGCTGGGAACGCCACAGGTACCCACAAGGTATACTGGGAAGATGGACTCCTGTACACTGAGTCAAGAGACCCCAAGCCTGGCATGACCAGGAGGCTGGTTGTACCCTTGTCTCAGCGTGGTTTCCTACTTACCTTGGCCCACGAGATTCCCTTAGCAGGTCACTTAGGCCATACGAAAACGTGGGACAGGCTTGTCTCACACTTTCACTGGCCTCATATGAACGAAGATACCAAGGCGTTTTGCCGCTCCTGTGTCACTTGCCAAGCCAGTGGTAAGTCAGGTGGCACGACAAAGGCCCCCCTTATACCAATGCCTGTGGTGGGGGTGCCCTTTGAACGGGTGGGGATCGACATCGTCGGTCCCATGGAACCACCAACAGCATCAGGGCACAAGTTTATACTGGTGGTAGTGGATCATGCCACCAGGTATCCTGAAGCTACAAGAGCCCTAGTTGGAGTATTCTCCAGAGTGGGCTTCCCTAAGGAGGTCGTCTCCGACAGAGGTGCAAACTTTATGTCGAGCTACTTAACTGCTATGTGGAAGGAATGTGGTGTCAACTACAAGTTCACTACACCCTATCATCCACAATGCAATGGGCTTGTTGAGAGATTCAACAGGACCCTTAAAGGGATGATTCATGGACTACCTGAAAAGCTTCGGCGTAGATGGGACGTCCTGATCCCCTGCCTTTTATTCGCTTACAGAGAAGTCCCGCAGAAGGGGGTTGGCTACAGCCCTTTTGAACTTTTGTACGGGCATCCTGTGAGAGGACCCCTATGTTTGGTGAAGGAAGGATGGGAGAGACCTCTCAAAAAGCCTGCAGCCAACATAGTGGACTATGTGCTTGGCCTCCGCTCGCGGATGGCTGAATACATGGAGAAGGCATCTGAAAACCTTAAGGCCAGCCAAGAACTCCAAAAAGCTTGGCATGACCAAAAGGCTGTCTTGACTGTTTACCAGCCTGGACAGAAGGTGTGGGTGTTGGAGCCAGTGGCCCCAGCAGCACTCAAGGACAAATGGTCCGGGCCCTACACCATCCTGGAGAAAAAGGGAGAGGTCACCTACCTGGTCGACCTGGGAACTCCCCGGAGCCCCCACAGGGTGCTTCATGTCAACAGGCTCAAGGCATATGTCGACAGGAAGGACATGAGTTTGCTCATGGCCCTAGATGAGGGACAGGAGGAGGAGAGTGACCCTCTCCCCGACCTGCTCACTCAGAATCCTGACGATGGATCGGTAGATGGTGTTGTCTTTTGTGGCAGCCTCTCCGAACATCAACAGAAAGACTGTAAACAGGTTCTTCAGTCTTTCAGACATATGTTTTCTCTAACACCCAGTCAGACCGATTGGTGCACCCATGAGGTTGACACTGGTGACAGCTTGCCCGTCAAGAGTAAAATCTACCGGCAGCCTGATCACGTTAGAGACTGCATCAAGAGTGAAGTGCAGAAAATGTTGGAGCTGGGAGTCATTGAACCCTCGGATAGCCCTTGGGCTAGTCCCGTAGTTCTAGTGCCGAAACCTCACACCCCGGGCGGTAAGAAAGAGATGAGGTTCTGCGTAGACTACAGGGGTCTCAATGCAGTCACTAAGACTGACGCCCACCCCATACCAAGGGCAGACGAGCTTATCGATAGATTGGCTTCGGCCAACTACCTAAGTACGTTTGACCTGACAGCTGGGTATTGGCAAATCAGGTTAGCTGAGGACGCCAAGCCTAAAACCGCATTTTCAACCCCTGGTGGGCATTATCAGTTCGTGGTGATGCCCTTTGGTCTGAAAAATGCACCTGCCACCTTCCAAAGGTTGGTGAATCAAGTCCTTACTGGGCTGGATGACTTCTGTGCGGCGTATCTTGACGATATTGCTGTCTTTAGCTCCACCTGGGAGGATCACCTGGTCCACCTGCGGAAAGCGTTAGAGGCTCTGCAAGCAGCAGGCCTCACTATCAAGGCCACCAAGTGCCAGATAGGGCAGACACAGGTTGTATACCTGGGCCACCTTGTAGGTGGAGGCCAGGTTCAGCCACTGGAGAGCAAGATACAGTCAATCAGGGACTGGGCTCCTCCAACCACCCAGACTCAGGTTCGAGCTTTCTTGGGCCTGACTGGTTACTATAGGAAGTTTGTCAGGAACTATGGTTCAATTGTGACACCATTAAATGAACTGACAAGTAAGAAAATGCCAAAGAAGGTTCAGTGGACAGCGAGCTGTCAAAAAGCATTCGATGACCTAAAGCAGGCCATGTGCACGGCGCCTATCCTCAAGAGTCCGGACTACTCCAAACCATTCATTGTCCAAATAGATGCTTCTGAGTTGGGTGTGGGAGCTGTTCTTTCTCAACTGAATTTTGATGGTCAAGACCAGCCCATTGCTTTTATAAGCAGAAGGCTGACCCCTAGAGAGAAGAATTGGTCAGCTATTGAGAGGGAGGCCTTTGCTGTGGTTTGGGCCCTGAAGAAGCTGAGGCCATACTTGTTTGGCACTCACTTCAAGATTCAGACCGACCATAAGCCCCTCTTATGGCTAAATCAGATGAAGGGTGAAAACCCCAAACTGCTTAGGTGGTCCATTTCCCTACAGGGGATGGACTTTACAGTGGAACATAGACCTGGTACTGATCATGGCAATGCCGATGGGCTCTCCAGATATTTCCACTTAGAACAAGAAGACTCACCTGGTCAAGGTTAGCTTATTGTTCCGACGTTTGGGGGGGGGTCATGTAGGAGAGTAGGGTCTGCAATCCTATGATCACCCAGATTTTTTGCTTTTGTTTCACTGGTTTACGACTTTCTCTGGCTGTGGGCCTGCCAATCAGACCCACAGCCTGGCTGTTCTCTTTCTAAATTACGACATGTACCCTAGGTGCATCTACCAATTGGTACTGGGCCACCTAATCAGACCCCGTAACGCAGGGCATAGGTGTACCCAGGGCCGCCAGGGGCTGCAGCATGTATTATGCCACCCCTGGCTGGCCTCCTAAATTTGACACAACTGGCTGCATGACAGCTGGGGCAAAGTCGTGTAATCACCCTTTGCTTTAGGTATAGTAGCTCTATATCTAACCATACAATGGACACCCGAGTTCCTATCAGTCACTCCTATGGCAGGCCTTGACAATCCTAAAGGCAGAGTGCGTGGGCTCGTGTGAACTAGGTTCTGGCCCGAGCCGAGCCCGGTTGCAGCTTGCGGAATCAAGACCCAATGGCTGTTCCATGATGACACGGAGCTCATTGCAGGCAGGAGCGTGACGGCGCTTGCTGCTCTGCTACTTTTTAATGCTTATATTCTGTTGATACTGCTTGCTTTTAGGTCGTTTGACCCTTGCTCTACCTCAGCCCCTTACCTGCACAATAATTGTGTCCCGCACCGCCGCTTGGCGGGTTGGTTCCTGGGGTGGCGGACATCTTGCTCTGGGGTGAGTGGCCCATCACATCGGACAGCGCTGCATTGCGCATGCACCAGCGGGGGAACGCGTATTTAACGCGAGTCCCCGTTTTCTCTCCCCTGACACGGAGCTCATTGCAGGCAGGAGCGTGACGGCGCTTGCTGCTCTGCTACTTTTTAATGCTTATATTCTGTTGATACTGCTTGCTTTTAGGTCGTTTGACCCTTGCTCTACCTCAGCCCCTTACCTGCACAATAATTGTGTCCCGCACCGCCGCTTGGCGGGTTGGTTCCTGGGGTGGCGGACATCTTGCTCTGGGGTGAGTGGCCCATCACATCGGACAGCGCTTCATTGCGCATGCGCCAGCGGGGGAACGCGTATTTAACGCTCCTCCCCTAGCGCAGCGGGATCGCGCAGCGGGCGTGTCCTTGCGTGGCCGGAGTCGTGCCAGAGTCCTGCCCGTCTGCGCCCGTCCGCGCTAAGGACGCGCGGGACGTGGCGGGCTCTGGGTTGCTTCTGTCTCCCTGCACTGCTGCCATGCTTACGTTTTCTAGGGAGCACCTGTTTTCTATCGGCAAGGTGAGCGGTCATTGCACTCTACAGCCCGTTCATCCTTTATGCGGCCCTTACCGCTGTCCCTGTAATGGTTTTGCGCTTGACCCACCGCAGCTCCTCTCTCGGCTTCGTCCCTCTGCCGTTCGGCACAATAGGGGGCTACCGCCCTCATTGCGGATTCTGAATCTTAACGTCAGGTCTATCCTTAAACACCAACAGAATGTGTACGACCTGATTGAAAATGAAGCCCCGGATATTCTAGCCTTAACTGAAACATGGCTTCAGGAGGCCGACACTGCCATACCCAATCTTGTCTGCCCTCCCGGCTACTCTATGTATATTGCGAATAGGCTATCCAGAGGCGGGGGTATAGCCCTGATAGTGAGATCTAGCTTTTCCTGTGTGTGGACCATTCTTAAGATCGCTGGCTGTGAAAGTGCCTCTTTTAAAGTCTCTGTCAGCCCAGAATTTACACTCTCTGGGATGGTGGTGTATCGTCCAACGGGCAGTGATGTAGCGTTTAGGAATGCTTTTCCGGACACTGTTGCCACCTTGGTCACGGACTGTGCCAATTTCTCCATTCTGGGCGATTTAAATTTGCATTTCGATGCCCCATCCTGTCTGACAGCGCGTAGTATTCTTACGGACTTAGAGGCTTTTTAACTTTCTCAGCTGGTCTCTCAGCCCACTCATTCCGGGGGGCATATTCTTGACCCTTTTTTCACCAACTTGACCGAGGCTAAAGTCACGTCGGTGGCTCCCGTAGAGTGGTCTGACCATTCTTTGGTATCCATCTACTGCCCTATGACTTCCAACATTTCCATCTCCTCAGCCAAGCAGGTACCCAGGAGACCCTGGAGTAAACTCAGGCTGGATGACTTTTACCATCTTCTGTCAGTGGAACCTTTGGGCCCATTCAACAACGTAGAGGAGGGGTATGATCTCTTCTGCGCTTGGCTCACTAGGGCTCTGGATGTCTTGATACCTGTTGCAACTATGAAGATCAATCCTCGAGTGTCAAGTCCCTGGTATGATGACGCTTTGCGCGCTCTGAAGGGAGCCTGTAGACGGGCGGAGAGGGCCTGGCGGAAGACATATGGGGCTGAGCTAAAAGCTACTTATGTCGCGTCCGTCAAGCTCTATCACCGGGCTATCTGTCGTGCCCGAGCGGCATTCTATGCCGAGGAGTTCCGGAACAGCACCAACCCGTCGAAGGCCATCTTCAAGGCGGTGAAAGATCTGATGTCTAAGCGGTCTATCTCTACGGCTGAGAGCTCTGTCACACACTGTGAGTCCCTCGCTTCCTATTTCTTGGGTAAAGTCCAGTCTATATATCGGACTTTCCCGAGTACGGGTATAGCGTTGGGTAGCCCTAAGGAGACACCCTACCAGCCCGCTCTCCTCACTCTTCCCCCTCTCACCCTGGAAGGGTTTGACAAACTTGCCACGCAAGTTAAATCTGGGTCTCCATCCGATCCAGTGAGGCCTGCGCTCTTTCGAGATCAGACCTTTGTGGGGCGTGTGGCTATACGCTCTCTTGTCAATCTCTCTCTAGAGACTGGGGTCGTTCCCACCAGCTGGAAGCAGGCGGTGGTGTCTCCGATTATTAAAAAGCCATCTCTTGACCCGTCTAAACCGGAAAGCTACCGTCCCATCTCGCTGCTGCCCTGGCCAGCTAAGTTGACAGAGGCAATCTGGCCCTGTCTGAACACTTAGCCCGGTCCAATGCCCTCGATCCCACACAGAATGGATTCCGTGCTGGACACAGCACGGAGACTGCCCTTCTGGTGATGGTGGAACATCTCCGTGCAAGGCTGGATGCTGGACAGACGTCGGCGCTGATATTGTTAGATCTCAGCGCCGCATTCGATACTGTGTCGCACAGCATCCTCCTTGGGCGGCTCGAGGAGATTGGTATCGGTGGCCAGGCGCTACAATGGTTCCGCTCCTTCCTAGACAACCGCTCCTTCTGTGTTGCCATCCCTCCCTTCAAGTCCAGGTTCCAGCCTCTGGCCATGGGGGTTCCGCAGGGATCCTCGCTGAGTCCCACGTTGTTCAATCTTTACGTGAGACCGCTGGCTGATGTCGCTAGGCAGTGGGGCCTAACCATGGTCTCATATGCCGACGACACACAGCTGGCGGTTACTCTCAGCGGGGATGCGGAACAGGATGCCCCCAGGTTTCAGTCCGGCCTGAAGGCGGTGGCCAGCTGGTTGACAGGTAACTGTCTCCAGCTTAATGCCACAAAAACAGAGGTGATGGTTGTCGGGAAGGGAGTGGAGCTTTGGGGCGATCAGTGGTGGCCCTCGGAGCTTGGCCCCACTCCGACCCCAGTGTCGGAGGTGAAGAATCTCGGGGTCTGGCTAGATGCTGGTCTCACTTTCATAGGGCACACCAAAAAAATCGCAGCCTGTTGCTTCGGTCTCCTAAGAGGGCTTAGGCCGGTGCTTAAGTTTTTCGACGCCCCGACCAGACAGCTTGTGGTCCAGGCAACTATCATCTCACGCCTGGACTACGCCAGCTCTTTGCTGGCGGGGGCTAACCAGGCCGAGCTAACTCGTCTGCAGCGGGTGCAGAACGCCGCGGCGAGAGCTATTGTTGGACTTCCTAAGTTCTCCCCGGTGTCTCATGTCATCCGCTCCCTGCACTGGCTCCCGGTCAGGAAGCGTATTCTCTTCAAGGTCCTGTGTCTGACCTTCAAAATCCTTAGAGGCATAGGCCCTGAGATCTTGGCCAACGCTATCTCCTTCTATGTCCCTACCCGCAACCTTCGATCGCAAGGTCAGGCCCTTGCTGTTGTTCCCAGATTTAGGCTCAGCAGGATGGGTGGCCGTTCCTTCAGGGTGAGAGCTGCATTAATCTGGAACACCCTCCCTGTTGAAATTCGGCAGATAGAGGACTTGCTGTCGTTTCGTAGAGCCATAAAAACTTTTCTATTTTAGCCCCCTTGGTTCAGCACTTTTTTGCTTTTCGCCTTGTTGTGTTATGTCTGCTCCGTGTCTCTGCGCCAGGATGCTCCTTCGCTGGAGTCGCTGCGCGCATAATAAATTGTTATAACATAACATAACATAACATAACGCGTACCACATCGGTAACTTCGGTGTCGCGTTATCAAGGCATGTCGAGTAAGGTGTCATACGAAACGGGATGCTGCCCCCTCACCAATTCGGGCGACGAGGTTAGCATTCCGCCCTTCTAGAGGGACACGACATGTACGTAACTGTGAACCCCGGTTAAAGTTAACTAAAGCCTCAGCTCCACAAAATGGATGCTGCCACCACAGACACGAGTCTGACCTCCTGCTGCTGGGAGTCCTTCCAGCGAGGAGAGCTTGGACAAAGGGTTTCCTGTCGAGGGCGGTGTTCGCACCGTCCCAGACAGGGTTTGTGTATTCTGGGTAGGTAGGGCTTTTGCGAGAAGGTGACTGCGGAGTGGCACCCCGGTGCTCACTACGCATCTGCCGGTCAGAACCAGTTCCAGGGGCGCCAGCCCTGGCCTGGGGAAAGTCCGGCAGGGGAGAGGGGTGTAACTACCCCCCTTCCTGGTCCCACCCTTAGGGCAGGACCTAGTCATGTACCCACCCCTTTCTTTAGGATAAAGACCGGAGCGGGGACCCTTCCAAATTAGATCATCTTTGAATCAAGAACTACTTTCTACGAAAGGACATTCGAGACTCTTCTCAAGATTTCTCCCTTGTGACTAAGGAGTAGTCACCCCGCATCAGCGGGCACCATCTAAGAACTCTGCGGTTTGCTGTAAGTCCTTCCTCAAGGAATCCGACGGCCCAGCTCGACGAGAACCGGCTTCCCTGGCACCTCTGACCTCTACCCACGTCATCAGCTCAGCTGTGATCTGTGGGTGCGACGAGACCTCGAGGGACCGGCCATCATCAAAACCTGCACGCTTTCTTAACCAGCACGACCATCGAAGTAATTCTCTGGTGAGTGCTCTGGGGTCCGAGAAGCCCCGACCCTGAGTCGCTCCAGCACCGAAGTGCAGTCTCCCAGCATCTCCACGATCTGCGTGGGGCCCTTCTGCTCGCTGCTCAGCACGTTGTCTGGTCACTAGCCGCTGGCTTGTGCCCTTCTGTGACGACATCCGACAATCAACACTGCTGGTCTGGTTGCTCCAGACTGGCCCTTGCTTCCATCTTTGCGAGAAGCACCCCGGGCCCTCCTGGTCCACTCAAGACGCCATCTTAGGCCCACCACGTGGCCCTGAGATCTGCCAAGGCTTGTTGCCCCATCCTGGGCCCAGCGACGCCGACAGCATCATCCTTCGTGGGACAGCTCGCACCTCCACCGTGGTCGCCGACAACGCCTCCTGGTCCGTGAGACTGCAGAGCCTAGCGTCGCCCACTCACCTGGTCGAGGTGACGGCCAACCGGTGCCTTCCTGGTACCCTCTGACTACTGGCTAGTAGTACGAACTTGGTCCCCTCTGCTTTCAGGTATCATCAATCTCTGATCCAGGCTTGGATCTCTACGAACTATTCATCACTGGTCGCCGGCCAGCAACTCCTTTTCTTCCGGCTCCTGGCTCGTCAGCGAAGACCCCGACGCCTGTAAGACTTGTGCAGCCGCAGCCCCCGTGGCTAGGTAACTCGGCATTTCGGTGCCTGCATAGCCTCTTTACTCTAGGGTCCCGAGTCCCTCGCTTCCGACTTGCCTTATCGGGTCCGCCCGAGACCTTAAACTTTCTGTGTCCTCGGACACTTGTTTTAATTGTGCACTTGAAGTATTTTCCTAAGAGATTTGGTTTGTGCTTAGTACCCTGTCCTCATAAAGAGTACAGGGCTGTTGTGATTCTTAATAAATATACTGTTTATTTTCATAACACTTGTGTGGTGTCCTTTCACTTGGTGTTCAAGGGGTATGTGATGGTATAACAGCTGGCTTAACACGCCCTCTCGAGTCTTTAGCCTTAGACTGCTCGTATCCACGCTACTAGGATAGCTGGTCTATAGGTTGACTTACAACCAAACACCATAAGGGTCGTTGGAACGATACATAGCGGTCGCTAGAATAGCGAACGTTGCATATCGGGCCAACTTCTCACACACACAATCACAACATTCTCAGCATTCTCACTCTATCTACACACATCACCACACCATTTGAAACAAGGAAGTAAAATCATGAGTACAGTTCTCCAAGATCAGTGTTAGACCCCGCACTTGGTTGACGCATGTTTCGGCGGCGCAAGGCCACCTTCTTCAGGACCACTTCCAATCAAACAACCCAAGTTTCCAGGGGATATGAAAAAGCAATTATTATAGGCTCAAGAAGAATTCTAATGATATAATCCTGTTTTGGGATTAGGTATTCCTATTATACACGTCTTCCAATTATAAGATCCCTTTATAGGTTATTCTTTAGATACCTTAGGGTCTCTTGAAGTCTCTTCATGTGACAAGATTCATATCTTTTTTTACAGCTTTATCAAATATTTGGTGCTTCCACAGAATCTTGTATGTCCAGCTTCTGATTTGGTTTTTTGTAGAGGGACGCCTGCAAATCCTCTCAGTATCCTTTCCTAAAGTTCGAATGATCGAGCCGGCGTGTCTGTCTCTTAATTAGCCTGGTCAAAGCACTCTAGATCATACACACATACAGACAATAAATCATACGAGTGTAACTCTTTGTATGTATGTATGTAAATGTATAGGCATTTATATAGCGCACTACTTACCCGGAGGGTCCCAAGGCGCTTCGACCGCTGCGAAACCCTTCCTGGCTTCCCTGAGAGATGGTCCCATAATGGGTATCTCCAGGGTGAGACCAGGCATCCCCGGCGGTCTGGTGGGGCCGTTAGTGAAGATGAGGCAAGCTAATGCCCAGAGTTGCCGAGTGTGATCGCTGATCAGAGTGGGCACCGAGGCGAGAGAATTATCGAGTCCGCTGACCCTGGTCCAGAAACCTGCCGCGCCGAGATTCGAACCCTGGTCCCGGGCCGTCCTCTGCTCTCGGGTCTGCCGCCTCTAACCAGTGAGCCACACTACTTGTATAGAAAATGTTACATAAGACAAAAGGAAATACAAGGTGTAGGAATCAGACGGCATCCATACTGATAGGCATTTTTAAGAGTGCTTAATCTTGAGAAGCACAAACTTCAGGTTCAAACTGTACTACATTCGTTTGGGTTGGATTTACTAATAAGGATTAATTTCTACCCAAACAAACCCATTTTTAGCAACATTAGAATTATGAAAGACAGGGAGGGAAAACTAACTTTCGAACCAGTAGTTTGCAGTTTGCATGCAGGTTTTTGACGGCAGTTCATAGGTCACTGTGCTAGATTATGATTGTAAATTAAGAACTGCAAGTAACATGAGGATCTCTGTGGCAAAAGCAGTAACCCTTTGAGGCATGCACATAAAATACAGATCTTTCTACTGCATAGTACATGCTTTTTGACCGCTGGCATATTAACTCTTTATTTTAGGCAAGTAAAATCTGCTAATGGACAAACCTCAGATCACTCTCTAGCAGTAAGATTAATCACTTGGTATATAAACCTTGACACTTTTATTTTTGCCTGTGAACGGGGGCTGATATTGCAACACTGCAGCCAGACCGCCCTCCCTCCTCCAGTCTCCCATGGAAAAGCCTGATGCGGCCAGTCCAGCCTTACAATAGTTTTAAGAAAGCTGGTCTTCATCAATGACTTTGTCAATGCTGGCGCATTTTAAAAGCATCTATCTTTGACGAAGCGGCAGCCACCGTGAAGTGGAAAAGTGGCTGCAGCGGGAAGAGATGGGGAAAAGAGGCACCATGAAGCACCCCAAACTGCTGCAGGACTACATCCATGGCACATGATGCGCAGTAGAGGCGATTTTTGGGGCTGTGTAGTAGCTTACAGGACTCCAAGAATGAAATCCACCATCTGGCATGTTATAGACGATTAGTAAGGTTGAGGACACTAGAAGACGGACAGGATGGAGAACCTTCAGGGAGTAGGGAAATTAAATGGGAAAAGAAAAGTAGTTCCATGACATCAGTAGTTAAGTGTGACTTCAGTAATCTGAAAGAGACACGTTAGTGATAGATTCCTTACCTTAGAATAATCCCCAGGCGTCAGACTGGATCCGGAAAGTTTTTGCTTAGCAGTGCCCCTGCGCATCAGTAGGTAGCGTCCTGCGGCTTCGCGTCAGTCACTGGCATCGTCAGCGTCGAGATGACGTCACGGAGAGTACTAAGGCGCCACGCATGCACGCTGACGTCAGTTCTTTTTTTTCCGCCCCAGTAAGCGCAGATTGGATTGAGCACATACCTTGATCACTTTTTTACCACTATTTTGAGACTTTTGTCTCCCCACTTTTTCTCCTGGTGCACATAGGGATGCTTGGCTTTAAGTCTTGTAGGGCCTGTCACCAAAATATGTCGATGGCGGACCCCCACGATGTTTGCCTCTACTGCTTGGAGACCGATCACGACTCCCGGGACTGCCATGACTGTTGTGCCATGGCTCCCAAGGCCTTGCGGGAGCCACGCCGGAAGTTGCTGGATGTCCAGCATTAGTCATGTCACTGCTTCGGATCTAGAGACCATTCCCGGGACCGCCCGCGGGACCGGAGCCGTCGCTCCTGGGACTCAAAGCCTTCACCTTTGGATTCCGGTAAGCGTCACCATAAAAAGAAGTCAAAGAAGCATGTTCGCTCTCCGACGGCTCCTGCGGCTCCTCTGGAGCCTGGGAGTCCCGCGGCCTACCCGCCATACCCAGGTCCATCGGTGACTACCGAGCAGGTGCAAGAGTTCCTTGCTGACTTAGACTGCCTTTACAGGCCTCGGCTCCCGCCGGTGCACCTTCAGGCCCCGCAGTCCCGTGTCCAGATCCTGCTGGCCCAGCGGCTCTGCCACCGCCTCCAGCGCCAGCACCTGTGCCACAGGATTCTGCGTCGCTGGCTCTGGCTCAACAAGGTACGGCGATGCCGGCTCCGGCCTCGGCAACCAGCCCCCATGCCACCCTCTGCTCCAGCCCCGGTGCCGCACAGGGTGCCGTTTATCCCACCTTTGCCTCGGTTCCTGGACCATTTTGTTCCGACCTAGGTTCCACATTGGGAGCCAGCGCCGGTCCGGCCCCAGCCTGCGCCATTCTCAGCACCGTTCCTGATGCCATTCGTCCCCTTCTGGGCTCCAGCTCCGCCGCCGTGACTGGCCGATTCTATGCCTGAGGCGGACGACGACTGGGAAGGGTCCGAGGACCCACTTGCTCAGCAATGTGACTCCGAATAAGATTGGGTGGACGACTTGGAGGATGCAGGCGACCTTGATGTCTCCTCTGACCCGGGGTTTGCCTCTCCATCGCCTAGGATGGTGGAGGGTGCCTCCTTCACAATGATGCTTCGTCGGGCTGCTGAGGCCCTCAACTTTGACCTCCCCACAGTGGCCCTCAAGACCAACCTCCTCACCGAGGTGCTCCAGACAGCGTCTACTTCGTCAGAGCCGCTGCTTTCCTTTAATGACACCCTTACAGAGGTCCTCTTGGGCACTTGGTCGTGGCCAGCCAGGGGGCCCTGGTGGACAAAAACGTCGCCAGATGCCACTGATCGGCGCCCAGTGACCCAGCTTTCTTGACCACTCACCCTACTCTTGAGAGCCTAGTCATTCAGGCCTCGACGTCACAGAGTGCCTTCCCCACGGCCCCACCGGATAAGGACTCTAAGAGGCTGGACCAGTTTGGGAAGCGGTTGTTCTCTTCGGCCAGCCTGGGGCTGCGGTCGGTGAACACCGCCTGTTACTTCCACGCGGTGTGGGATGCCGTTGCTCAGGTGTAGCCCCAGTGTCCTGAGGAGGTGCAGGCTGTCCTTTCTCAGGCTATTGCTAAGGGCAAGGATGCCCCTAAGTTCGCCATTCGGTGTGGGTTGGACACCGCCGACTCATTGGGCAGGGCGATTTATAAGACTATGGCGTTGCGGTGCCACGCCTGGTTGCGTTAGACTGGATTCTTGCCCGATGTGCAGAGCTCCAGACATACCTTTTGTTGGCACCCGCCTGTTTGGCGACAAGGCTGACAGTGCACTGGAGTGCTTTAAAGGACTCGCGGGCTATGGCTAAGTCCTTGGGTCTGTCTACGAAGAACCCGGCCACTCCTGGTTTTTGTTCCTTTTGTGGCCAGGGTCAAGGCACCCAGGCATTCCCCTCCACCAGGCCTGTGCAGAACCAGCCCCAGTGCGGCCGTGGTTTCCGCAGGGGCGGGTCAGGGAACCAGCGTGCGGGTCTGTCCACCTCCACCCCCGCTGCTTCTGCCTCAAATCCCTCCTAATCTGAGCTTCAGGGAGCACCCCACGCCGGTGGGTGGCAGGATCCACCACCACCTCCCCCGCTGGCGCGAAATTACATCAGACAAGTGGGTGCTGCAGATAATATGCCAAGGTTAATCCCTTCCCTTTCAGTCCCCGCCCCAGCCATGCCACCTAGGTGCCACCGCATGTCGAGGATCATTTGGTTCTTCTCCGACAGGGGGCCATCGAGTCCGTTCCTGGGCCAGAAGTAGGGAGTGGTTATTCCCACTACTTTCCCCAAGAAGTACCAAGGGGGTCTGTGGCCTATCTTGGACATCCGGGACGTCAATCGCTTCCTCCGGAAGGAGAAGTTCAAAATGCTAACTCTGGCTCAGGTCTTGGCTGCCCTGGACCCTGGAGACTGGATGGTAGCTATGGACTTACAGGACGCATATTATCACATCCCCGTCCTGCCGGCCCACCGGCCTTACCTGCGGTTCACAGTAGGCCAGGAGCATTTTCCGTTTACTGTGCTCCCTTCGGCCTTACCAGCGCACCTCGGGTGTTCACAAAAGTGCTGATGGTGGTCGCAGCTCATCTGTGCAGGTCAGAAGCTCCCCTTCATCGTAGCGGTTCGTGATTCGACACCGTTTTCTGTCTATCCTCCCGAACAGCGAGTTCAGGATATTCAGGCTATGAAGTGGTGGCTCACGAATCGCAATTGGGTCAATGGCAGATCGCTCTTGCTTCCCCAACCGGAGCACACAGTGATGACGGATGCTTCCCTCCAGGGATGGGGAGGCCACTTTGGAGAGGCAGAGATCAAAGGCCTCTGGTCTCGGGCGGAGTCCCGGCTCCATATCAAATTTTTGGAGCTTCAGGCGATCCGACTTGCACTGAAGGCATTCCTTCCCTCTGTCCGGGGTAGTGTAGTGCAGGTATTCTCGGACAACACCACCGCCATGTGGTATTGCAACAAACAGGGCGGGGTGGGATCCTGGACCCTATGTCAGGAGGCTCTGCACCTCTGGACATGGCTGGATCATCAACGTATTACCTTGGTGGTTCGACACCTGGCAGGTTCTCTGAAAGCCAGGGCGGAGGAACTCAGCCGCCGGTACTTGATGGATCACAAATGGCGTCTGAACTCGGACGTGGCGCAAGGCCTCTTTCAGCAATGGGGAGAGCCTTTTTTAGATCAATTCGCCACAGAAGAGAACGCGCAATATCATCAGTTGTGCGCATTGGAATTTCCAAGGCGGCACTCGCTCGGCGATGCTTTTCGTCACGCGTGGGGTTGCGGTCTGTTGTAAGCCTATACCACTTCTGCCCAGAGTGCTGAAGATCAGGCGTGACTGGGCCCAAGTTATTCTTGTGGCTCCGGGCTGGCCTTGAAGAGTATGGTAACCCGAGCTACTCAGTATGAGCATCGATCCCTTGATCCGACTGCCTCTTCTGGAGGATCTTCTGTTGCAGCAGCAGGGGACAGTTCTTCACCCGAACCTGTCCAGCCTCCACCTCCATGCGTGGATATTGAGCGGCAACAGTTGATGGCTTTCAACCTTCCTCTTGAAGTCTGTAATATAATTCTGGCAGCCAGGCGTCCCTCCACTAAAACGGTATACGCCTGCAGGTGGAACAAATTTGTGGCATGGTGCACAGCAAAGGCTGTGGATCCCCTTTCGGTCCCTCTTTCTGAGGTTCTTCTGCATATTCTATCTTTCGCCCAGCAGGGCTCTGCTCTGGGCACTATCAAAGGCTATCTTTCTGCCATCTCCCCCGTTCTGAGGCTTCCTGATCAGCCTTCTCTTTATAAGTCCCCAGTTGTTAACCGTTTCCTCCAAGGCATTACACACACGTTTCCTCCTGTGCCTTTCATAATGCCTCAGTGGGACTTGAATCTTTTCTTGGCTCCCTTTGAGCCCCTTCATAACTGTCCCTTACGTCTTCTCACCTTAAAGACCGCTTTCCTGTTAGCTATCAACTCTGCCAAAAGAGTGAGTGCGCTCCAGGCTCTTTCTTCTAAACCTCCTTTTCTCTCTGTTCATCCGGACAAGGTGGTTTTAAGGACCTGTCTTCTTTCTTGACGAAGGTTGTCACGCCCTTCCACATTGGGAAGACCATCACTTGCCCGCCTTCTTTCCACCTCCTGCTAGGGAAGAGGAGAGGCTCTACCGTCTGGACCCAAAATGTGCGCTTGCTTTCGATCTGTGACTGGGGGTGAATGTTTTGCCATTGTGCAACATTCCGTCAACATTCCGTCAACATTCCGTCCATCATCTTGTGTGTTTTGCTGTTCACCCTATGTGGGAAGGGTATGCCCAGACGTGGGTCCCGTGCTCACTAAGCCACTGGAGTCTAGCTAATCTGGCTGAATGCGGCTGATAGCCAGAAACCGGTCCTAGGATGCTTGATTCGGGTCCAGGGAAGACCTGGCTTAGCAGTTCGGGCTGGACTGTTCCCATGAGGCACAGGGTCAAGACTGATTTGCATATGGCCATGTCTGAACTGGGGTGGCTTGGCGACCAAAATAACAATGGATTAAACCCAGATCTGTGACTGGGCGTGAATGTTTTGCCATTGTGCAACATTCCGTCCATCATCTTGTGTGTTTTGCTTTCTATCTGCAGCATACACAACAGTTCCAGGTGGATGATTAACTATTTGTTGGCTACATGGACTGCAAAAAAGGTCGTGCTGTGCGCAAACGGACCATTTTCCGGTGGGTCATTCTGTACATCAAAGCATGATACTCCTTGGCCAAGAAGGAACCTCCTGTGGGGCTGCGTGCCCATTCGACCAGGGCAACTGCAGCCACTACTGCCTTGTGACTCGGCGTTTCCTTGCAGGAAGGGTCATTCTGTGCATTAAAGCATGTTACTCCTTGGCCAAGAAGGAGCCTCCTGTGGGGCTGCGAGCCCATTCGACCAGGGCAACTGCAGCCACTACTGCCTTGGGACGCGGCGTTCCCTTGCAGGACATTTGGCAGGCAGCTACATGGGCTTCGCTGCACACATTTACAAAGCACTACAGCCTTGACAGTCCGGTCCGGGCCGTTCTGTGCTCCGTGACATTCTGGTGTAATCCTGTTTGCAGACCCACCTCTAGGGTTGGTATTGCTGGAGTATCTATTCTAAGGTAAGGAATCTATCACTAACGGGTTTCTTTCAGATGCACAAGTTACTACTTGTGTAACGATATATCTGTAAGAGTCATTAGTTAGTGATAGATTATTTACCGCCCCACCTGTCCTTCACGTTCTGCGAACTGATTACTAGGGTTAAGGTCATCCCTTTTAGGGCCCTAGTTTTCTGCACCAATGGTCAGTATCTTGCATGGCTCTGTGTTCCTGGCGCAGAAAGTTGTGTACAAAACTGACGTCAGCATGCATGGGTGGTGCCTAAGTACTCTTGTGATGTCATCTTGGCGCGGACGACGCCAGTGACAGACACTGTCCCGCAGGATGCTACCTACTGACGAGCAGGGGTACTGCTAGGGAAAAACGTTCCTGATCCAGTCTGACGCCTGGGGATTATTCTAAGGTAAGGAATCTATCACTAACTAATGTCTCTTACAGATATATCGTTACACAAGTAGTAACTTGTGCTTTAACTGTTATGCCTTATTTAGTGCAAAGGAAAAGTAAGGAAGCTATCCTCCTGGGGTGGTACAATCACAGAATCGTGAGGAAAGCCATTGAAGAAAGAACAGGGCGCAGACATCGCTAAGTCCTCTATTATTGTGCTCGCTTTTAGTGGTATTGGATACAGTTCTGCCTGTGACCAAGAATTTAAGTGGTCTTTAGCAAGACTGCAAAAATAATGGTGTGGCCTTATAGAGATAGCTTATACATAGTGGATCACTAGCAGTGGCACTAGATACAGAAGGAAACCTAGATAAATAGCATTAAGCCTTGGTAGTTCAGGGCAGTTAAGCAGGCCCACATATATCTCTCGCAGGAGGAGGCATTTTTATTTTATTTTTTTAGTATTAGCCTGGGAACTAAATATCCAGAATTCAGGGGCAATAAAATTGCTTATTCTCTGGGCTCATATTGAAAATGATTGTCATCATGCAGTGTTCTTAAAAGCCTACATTTGCCAGAGAATCTCAAAGTTTAAACGGGAACAAAGTGCAGTATAGAAGTTCAGTTTCTTTACAGAGTAGCCAGGACAGATAGAGTGCAGTATTCTGTGTAGGGGTATGACGTTTGGTATGTGCATCAGACACCATTAGGCAACCACTGAAGAGGGCTTAGGATTGGGGTGACTTGTTCAGATGCTCTTTGTATGCACCAGTGAAGTGGGTGCTACTGTAATCTAATCCTAACAGCACTAAAGACTGCTACTGATCTTAAAACTTGTAAATGTATGGAAATGTACATGTATTTATATAGCGCAAATCACCACCCGGTATCTAAGCTCTTGCTTAGGGAACCCGTCCTGGTATTCCCCTGTGAGATAACCCCGGCAGGGTATCCGCAGGGTGAAAGCCAGGCATCCCGCCGCGAGGGCCGTTGTGGAGATTAAGCAAGCTATTGCCCAGAGACGCAGAGTGTGAGCCCGTGAATCGAGTAGGCACCGGAGCGAGAATTGTCGAGTCCGTGGACATTTTAGGACTCAAGACCCCGCCGAGCCGGGAATTGAACCGTGGTCCCAGGCTGACCTCTGCTTCCAGGTCTGCCGCCTCTAACCAGTGAGCCACACTTCTCCACTTGCTCATGGATTTGCGATTTTTATCCCTCTGATAAACCTAATTTGGGACAACGCATTCTTTTTTGGGGTATGAAGGCGATGCGCAGAGACTTGGTTCAAGAGATCATTTCAGGCTTTTATTCGAAAATGGTGTGAAAGAAGACATGATTGATACTGGAGAATTTCAGGAGAGGAAGAAGATAAGCAGGAATGGTTTTGTGAGTGTTTAGCTTTAGATGGTGTTGTTATATTCGCCCTTTGCTTTGTGTCACGATTCATGTGGCGCGCTGCACTCGCGCTGCTCCACTTTGTGACATGTCCTGTGTTCTATCTAACGGTTGGCAGTTGCCCGTTTCATCTTGTCCACGATGGTTGGGTTTTCTGCTTCGCATCTTAAATAAATTGCCCTGAACTACACGACGCTGGTGTGCCGCTTCCAACTTTGTTTACAACATTTTTGGCGACTGCTGAGAGGAGCGTAACGTGTGAAAAAAACATCTGCCAGAAAAGACGAAGCGAGGAAAAGAAAACCCGACCGGAGGATTTGACTTCGAAGAATGAGCGGTTGAAAGTAAGCCTCGATGGAAGGTATGTCTTAAAATCACTCACCGTGAAGGGAAGTGTACCCAAGGCTTTACTCTCCCAAGCGCGACGGAGCGTTAACTGTTGCTCCTTGGCCCGTCGACGCAGACAACAGCGCCCCTTGCTGCAAGTGGTCTTAAAAGGGAAATCATTCGTGAAGGAAAGGCTATACCAGTGAGCCCCACTGCTCAGAGGGCGGAGTGTCTTAAAAGGGAAACGCACAGCCAAAGGGAAAGCGTTTTTTTTTATAAAATACCACCGCTATTCTTTCTACAGTGACACACTCACTTCCATGCAAGTTCGCTTTTGTGTGTCACGCTGATTTTAAGACGTTTGCAATTAAAATCCACCGTCGTTGGTCAAGAGCAAATTCACAGTGACACACTCACTTTTAAATCGATCTCTACAGTGTGCCACTCAAACTTCAGTGACACACACACTTTAAGTTAAGACATTGCGAACATTGCTGTCTGTTTAAAATTTTGCCTGTTTAAGTTATTTTTATCGTAGATTGTGTACCACTGCAGAGTATTCACTATGAATGTGAGCAATGCTATTCAAGCGCCCGTTCCTTTCCTGAGTGCCCCTGGTGAACCCTCAATGGAGTGGGATGACTGGTGTGAGGCGTTTGAGAATTACATAATTGCTTTAGATGGTACAAAGTTCTCTGCCATCAGAAAAAAAGCTTTACTGCTAGGTGCTCTAGGCAAAGAGGGTCAAAGGGTATTCAAATACTTACCAAGTCCGCCTCTTGACATTGATGATGTGTACAAAGATGCTCTGTTTAGACTTTATACTAGGTTTGCTAAACAAGAAAATGTTGTAATGCGCATGCACAAATTTTACACTGCCCCTCAGAGAGAAAGTGAAACTATTGATGAATTTGTTTCTAGGCTGAGGGAACTCTCTGTGAAGTGTCAATTTGGGAATATACAAGATGAGATGATTCGGGACCAATTAATTGTACAATGTTTTAGCAAGAAAACACAGGAAAAGTTGTGGGCAGCTAAAAACCCCACCCTTTCTGAGGCAATTACCATTGCTAAAGTCGCTGAAGAAAGCGATAGGTGTATGAAGGAGCTTAAAAGAATACAACTGGGACACACTAGTTGTCAGGAAGTTGCAAGCCTACAGGCAGATGCTTCAGAAAGCATAGCTTTAATACAAGGGAGGCAAACAAATAAGGGGGGGAAACCCACAACCTCATTTAATAAAAGCGTGACAAGTAAGTTTAAACCAGCCACACGGTCTTGTAATAGGTGTGGAAGCCCGTTTCATTTAGCTGACTCAAAGAATTGTACAGCTTTGTCCAGGGATTGTTTAAAATGTGGGAAGAAAGGGCATTATGCACGAATGTGTAGAACAATTGGCTCGAAAAAGGTTGCTATGGTTGAGGCTGAAGTTACTGATGATGAAGCAGAGGTTATGATGATTACGTCTGCTGGCAACCTGGAGTCAATGGAAAATGTTGTCTTATCTCGGCCTAAAGCGGATTTTGAATTGAATGGTGTAATTGTTAATTTAATGGTGGATACAGGATCGCTTTACACAATCATCCCTAAGATATTGTACAATTCATCTTGCTCTGGTTCAATTTTAGTGAAGTCTGATATCACATTAAGGGGTTACCAGGGTGTGAGCATTGGTGTCCTTGGATACTTTGAGGCAAGTATCAAGTTTAAAGGGAGGGTCACTCAGGGGAAGGTTTACGTGTCCCCACATGGCCCTGCAATTTTGGGGTGGTTACACCAATATGAACTTAACATAAGGGTGAACCCAAGAGCTGATCCACCTGTAATGTGTATTGACGTTGAAAGTGCATGTAATACAGTCCATGATAACTTAGAAACTATTCTTAAAAAGCATGAGTGTATCTTCAATGAGAAGTTGGGGGAGGCCATTGGCTATCAGCACATCATCAAAACCAGAAGAGATGTAGCACCTGTGAAACACACTGCAAGGAAAATACCCCTTTCTGCAAGAGATGAGGTCAGGAAAATCATCAAGCAGTTATTAGAGGATAATATAATTGAGCCTGTGGAGGCCACACAGTGGTTGAGTCCAGTGGTGATCACACAGAAACCGGACAAATCTTTGCGCTTCTGTGTGGACCTGCGGAGCCTTAACAAAGCGGTGATAATGGATAGCTTCCCACTTCCGAACATAAATGAGATTGTCCTGAGTTTGGGTGGAGGAAAGGTATTTTCAAAGTTAGACCTTCGCAGCGCATACCATCAGGTAAAGCTCCATCCGGACTCAAAGCAATTTACGTCGTTCATCACACCGGAGGGTACTTACCAATTTAAAAGACTCCCTTTTGGCCTCTGTTCTGCAGCCAGTGCTTTCCAAAGGATCATTACGGATGTATTAAAAGACATTGAAAGGGTAGTATTTTTCCAGGACGACATCCTGATTCATGGTTTGGATGTGGGTGACCATGATGTTATTCTGGACAAGGTTCTTTCTGCTCTTTCAAGGGCTGGTCTAACATTACGCAGGGAAAAGTGTGTGTTCGCTGTTAAAGAAGTGGACTATTTAGGGTACCACGTATCTGGCCTTGGCATACAACCCAAGAAAGACCTTGTAAGCGCAATATGTAATGTGTCTGAACCTGATGACAAGGACAAATTAAGGTCTTTTATGGGCATGGTTGAGTACTATGCAAAATTTGTAAAGAACTTTGCAGAAAAAGTCGAACCTTTACGTATTATCATGCGGAAAGGGAAAGGTTTCACTTGGGGTGCAGATCAGAGGAATGCCTTTTTATTGATCAAACAGAATATATTAGATGCTAACATTCTGTCAAGTTTTGTACAGTCTCATCACACCTTCCTAACTGTTGATGCTAGTTCCTTTGGGATCGGTGCGGTCTTAACACAGAAAGGGGGTGGCAAAGAAAACACCATTGTGTTTGCGTCACGTTCTCTGACTGAGACCGAAAGGAACTACTCAGTCATAGAGCGTGAAGCTCTTGCAGCTGCGTGGGCAACTCGCTATTTCAGGGTGTATTTATGGGGAATCACCTTCACACTCAGGACTGACCATAAGCCCCTATTGAAGGTTTTGGCCCCTGGCGGGATTAGGAACTGCTCTGGGAGGTTAGCGAGACTTGCTGTTTGTGTACAAGAGTTTACTTGTAGGGTAGAATATTTGCCCGGTTGGTGCAACAGTGTGGCGGACTGTCTTTCTAGATTACCTGACACCAAAGAACCGCCTAAGGAGTTAGTGACTGAAAATGTGGTCGCGTTTTTAGATGATTTGGAAAGTGATTTACCTGGCTCCATATCTAGCAGGGAATGGATTGAGGAAATGGGGAAAGATCCTGTTATGGCTGGCTTAATCAAGATGTGCAAAGAAGGGGTGTCAAGGCAGAGCACTGTCTCACCTGCTCTTAGGCCTTATGTTCAGTTACAGGACGAGATTTCTTTACAGGGTGAGCACATCCTTGTGCGGGGAGAGAAGTATGTACCTCCGGCATCCCTTAGACCCCGCATCATTGCGCTGGCGCATGAGGGCCATCTTGGCCAAACCCTTACTGGCAAACGTGTCAAAGCTGATTTTTGGTGGCCAGGTGTAGATGCACAGGTGAAGGGTTGGGTTGAGCAGTGCCAGCCGTGCAGGGAGTCTGAAAAGAGGTTACAGGTTTGTGCTAGTAAAGATGGCATGGGGAAGATTATTGCAGACGATGGTGTATGGCAGAAGGTCTGCATTGATTTCATAGGTCCTTTTCATGATCTGACTGATGCTGAGAAATTCGCCTTTGTTTTGGTTGACTCAACTTCTAGGTGGGTTGAGGTTGCCTTCATGAAAAGCATCACTGCAGAATCCACTATCCAGGTCCTTGATGAGATATTTCGACGTGAGGGCATTCCCTCAATGGTGTTAACGGATAATGGTACGCAGCTTACCTCTGCCACTATGGAGGAATATTTTGCTTTCCTTGGTTTGAAGCACTTGCGTACATCGCTCTACAACCCACAAGGGAATGGACTTTGTGAGCGAATAAACAGGCTTGTTAAGGGTACTATGCAGCTCGCTTTAGCGTCAGGTCGCCCTGTGCAGAAGGAGATCAAAGAAATGCTGTGGGCATACCGCACTACTGTTCATAGCAACATGTCTGTAACACCTTTTGAGCTCATGAGGGGGAGGGTGCCAGGCACTAAACTCATTCCTACCTGGCTACATGAGAAAAAAAAGGGTGTGGGAGGCGACTTCATGGGGAAAGCTGTCTCTTCCAAAATAGCTGAAGGGGACCTGGTAAAAGTAAAACCTGGGGGCAATCAAAGGATGTTCAACAAATTTAGGGGACCCTACCAGGTAAGGTCCGTAGTTGGCAACTATGTTAAGCTACAAAATGGTCAGACGTGGAATCTCCGCAGGGTAGCACTTTACCAAAGAAAGCTTAAGTCTGTTCCGTCAGCTCAAATTTCTAAGGATGTGATTAATGGTAGAGTTTGCAGACCTCTTCGCTGCAAGGTGGCTCCTGCCTATTTGAAGGACTATGTGTAACTTCGTCTGTTTAAGGGAGAATGTGGGGTTGAATGGCTTGTTTTATTGTGTTCTGCATTTCCCAAGACCAAGTGATGTGTTCAATGATGCTTTGTTTTTCTTGTGTTTTACTTTTTCTTGGTAAAGGGTTACTATGAGCTTTTGACTTACTTATGCTGTTGTATCCTTTTCTTTCTCCGTTTAAGGAAAGGAGATGTGTTATATTCGCCCTTTGCTTTGTGTCACGATTCATGTCGCGCGCTGCACTCGCGCTGCTCCACTTTGTGACATGTCCTGTGTTCTATCTAACGGTTGGCAGTTGCCCGTTTCATCTTGTACACGATGGTTGGGTTTTCTGCTTCGCATCTTAAATAAATTGCCCTGAACTACACGACGCTGGTGTGCCGCTTCCAACTTTGTTTACAACAGGTGTTTATCAATCCATGCATTTTCTCCTGGATTGAATGCTTCACTGCTGTATACTCCCAGGGATGCTTGTTTCCGATCCGGGGAAAACCTGGTTTGGCAGTTCATGCTGGACTGTTCCCATGAGGAACAGGGTCAAGACTCATTTGCATATAACTGGGTCTGAACTGGGGTGGCAAAGTGAGCTAAAGAACGATGATGGATTCAACCCAGATCGGTGACTGGGGGTGAGTTTCTGAAAAGTTTCAGTGCTCCGTCCATCATCTCCGTGTGCTTCCGCTACTCCACGGAAGTGCCTGGAGCTGATTTATTTGGGCAAATTGGCCTCTGCATCACTGATGAGTATTTGCGGTTTTAAATTGTGAAACGAGCAGACGTGCATTGGGGCTGCTGCTGTGCTACCTGCCCGGAGTGAGATTTGCAAAACCAATCTAGTTTAAGACCCCTTCAAATCGGTCATAATTTCTTAAATATACGTGAATAACTCGCAAGGTGAATGGCTTTAGGTCAATAGTGAAAGCTGGTCAAGGAACAATGTCCGAGAGGCTAGTTATGTTTAAAGCGTTGCTGAGTGTTAAGAGGATATCCAACGACACCAAACGGGTCCACAGGTTAGTGATTTAAAGAGCTGATTTTTGGACGGCCAATCCAAATGTGCTTCCGGCAGGTGATCAGTGAACTGCCTAGAAACAATGACGACATCGCACGAGCAGCCTTCGAGGCAAATGACAAAACTATGCTAACAGTTGACTTCATATCACCACTTCTTTAACCGAAGCTGGATTATTTTAGGCAATTTATGGCGCTGCGTTCAAGGTGAGCTCATGTCAGTCACCAGAATCAAGGTAGAGTGGTTTATGCTGCATTGGAACAGCACTCCATTGTATACAGGAGTTGCACTTTTTGGAGATTAATTATGTGAAGTGCGCACAGAAATCTTCGAGGTTGCCGGGCACCACCAATAAAAACGTACATTAAGTGCGATAGATTGATGTTGTTGCGGGGAATGAGATTTTGATATCAATTTATGATTATGATAAATTTAATAAAGAATCCCATTCATCTGTTTTGGACCGCTCGTATCTGTCATTGAGGAAAGGACCACCCCCGCATTGGTTAGATAAACCCCATTAACTGACGCCACTCTGAAGAACCACTTACAACTGATAAAGTTTTAAGAGTTTTATATAAAGTTATTTTGAATGCGTTACAATCCACTCAGGATAAAATCTCAAAAAATACAAAATACAAAATCGGTTACAATATCAGCTGCTTAAGCTTCGATGTGAAGTGGTTCCTTCTGCGTCATCTGCAGTAAGATAAAAATCATCAAGTTAATCTGTCCCTACTCTATGCTATGTGACAATCCTACTTCGCAAGTTTCTTCCCTAAAAAGGTGTCAGCAGTTTGACTTCCAAAGAAGTTCAAACTCTCTTTAGCCTCTAAAGGTAATCTTAAGTTTCAGAAGCAGTACCCTAACTGCCTACCCATCCGCTCTCTCTAAGGGTCCTCGGCCTACTGCTTCCTTGCGCTCTGATCTCTCAGCGCATCTGCTCAAGGCATCTACTCTTGCCTTCGCTCTTGCCTTAGCCTAATGCTAATCGCTCTTCTGATGGCTCTCCTCTCCTCACATTGCCCTTCTCTGATTGCTCTCTCCGCCCCGGGGTGCTGTCCCTAAAATACACAATCACAGTGTGGGTGGAACGCCCCTTGATGCCCACCACGGACTTTCCCCGATGATGTCAACTTCCTGCTTCTTCCATTGGTCCACTCCTTGCGTTGTTCGTTAAGTTGACCTTTCCTTTAGATGTCATCTTCATCATCTCATCGTCGACTTTTATTGATTCTTTCAGATCGAGTATCATATGAATTTAGACAAGGCTTTAACTCTATGTCTCTTAACTTGACCCTGCTAGGTCCTGTGAATGATCTTGTCAAAACACAGTCCACCTCAAAAGTGTCTTTCCTCACGTTCGAGCAATAAGCTCCGTCCCGCATTGTCACCTTAAATCTAACAAGTGCTAGACTTCTCGGCTCTCACGTCCACATCAAGCTATTTACGACTTTTACAAGCCCTCTAAATTACACACATTTGACTATGCTCCTGCGAACTCTTGGTCAGTTAGGTTACAAACACAAATGACCTAAACTCTTCCAGCATTCCTACAGAAACCCTCTACACAGTATAACCTTTGGCATACATTTATATATTCGTACTTTAGCAAATAGACTTAGTTATACTTGAATACCTTCACATCGAATATATATACATAGAATACAATTGCGTAGTGTATAACTTATGCACTCTCCTTGGTTACATCGTCATGTAGTTCTTTATACATTTATCCATGTTTCTCCATTTAAAGTTACACACGTACACGAATTCTACTGTGCACGTTCTACATTTCCTAAGCATTTCTACATTACCCATCATGTATACGGGCCTTCTAAATCTAATGCATTTTAACATGTAAATACATTTACATTTCCTATACCCTATTATCACATTCGTTGGCTTTTATGCTATAATCGCCAACTTAACATTACAATATGCGTTTCATTCCTACGTTTATAACATATACGTCTAGATATGGCTACGATATACTTTGCATTCAAATTGTGCTCTCTCAGTTCCCCCCTTTGATGACTTTTAGGAGTCATCACTAAAAGCAATTTGAATACATCTCTTATACCGAACTAGTTACATCAGTTCCTCTTTTTATCGATTCAAGTGTTCTCAGACTTTTATACTGTTGATCTTGTAGAACAGCTAGTCTCCTTTCTTGGTCTCTCATCGATCTTTGTAACTGGTTCGACCTATACCATTTATACAATTTTACTAATCCCAATAATGTAATTATACAAATTAATACTATTAATACAGGCTTCAAAATATACCAAACTATACCTTTGCCTAGATTAGCAAACCAACTTCCAACCTTTCCCACTCCGTTTCCTACTTTTTCCCAAACATTTATTTTTGATAAATCTTCAATTTCTTGATGAATCCGTGTAATGTTCTGTATGACTTTCTCAAGTGGTTTTGAATTATCAGGAATATAAGTACAACATTCCTGAACCTTCAAAGCTTTACAAACTCCGCCTTCTTTTGCTAATATCACATCTAAAGCAAGTCTGTTCTGTAAGACCATTGCTCTAATCGACTGCATCTCACCTTCTACTAACATCAATGATCTTGCAGTACTGGCAGACAACCTATCCACGACCGTTGCTAACCTTCTAATCTTAACATCGTTAAGAATCAAACCTAACAATGGAAACATCGCTCCAAATACATCTCCTACTACTTCTACATCTCCTACTTCCCTTTTCGTTCTCCTCGAAGCCTTTCCTTCTATGATCGCTAAATCCTTTGCATGATATATTTTGGGGAAGACAATTGCCAAGTAACACGAACCATACCAATTGTCTGGCAGTTTTACATAGGCATTTCTCCCACATACAAAATACACATTCGGAATAGCTTGCATCCCTTTCATAAAATCTTTCGTGTAGTACTCTAGTTTAAAAGAGTGCTCACAACTAACTTCACCTACAAATTCACTCTCATAATATGTCTTACTTCGAGCTAGACATAACTTTCCCCTCTGCGTTCTATCCAATGCTATTGGACCATTGCTACCTTTCTTTTTATGTGCCTTCTCTTCTTCCGTCCAATCTATTTTCCATTGTCCTGACATTTTTAAAATCCTCTGCCGTCTGCATCGATCATCTACTTGTGCTATAAACCTTTTCTCTACTTCTGATACTTTGCAAGTCAGATTATTTCTACGTGCATATGATGTATCTAATGTATCCCAAGGAAGAAAGAACTTAGCCAGTCTATCTTCCTTTTTGTAGTAGTCCCACTTATTCATTTGCTTATAATTCGGAACTTCAGGCAGTACCGAATCATAATTTGAAAAGTAGTACTCAAATCCTTCTCTACCATAAAATATACTAAGCAGTAAACTACAGGTTATCCCATACGTCAATGGGAGATGGTGATATCTAATGCCTTCGTCTACAGAAGCCGGCAATTGCATACAAACGTAGCAATCTTTGGCCTCCATGGCATCGATATATTCGTACAATAATTTGGCATATGCATTTGACTTAAAGTTTCCCTGTGACTCGTCTACGTGTAGTCTTCGAGTTTCATCTGCAAGTAACGCTTTTTCACGTATAACCTTGCTCTCCTCTTTCTTTCCCACAAAAGCAGGTTTCAAAGTCGTTACAGTTTTTACATTCGCTAATTCCTTATTGTCCTCATGTCCTGTCATGTAAGATATCGTTACTACTATGATTATGAGAAATATCACTATTGCTATAAGTGTACCTACTATACATCTAGCTTTTCTGTTTGGGTTGCCGTTCTCCATGTCACCAAAACAGTGTACCTCGTTCTCTAGCGAGAATTCTCTTTCCAGTCTTTTGTTGCTTGTTTGCTTTCTCAGTCTTTAAAGTGCCTTTTTTATCAACAGGTATCTTTTTCACCACAATGCCTTTTTCTCTTCTTAGCAGCAGACAACCCTAGCCCTTCTCCGTCCTCTAAATGTAATCCCTAATTTTATTCTTCTTTCCACTCGGCGCTAGGTTATCTTCTTCTTTATATCATACGTACAAAAGTCTTTATGCATCAACAATTATTTTCGGACCTGCAGCTTTCACAACAATTATTAACAGTTCAAAGCGAATAACTTTTTCTTCTTCTTCTGACATTTGCTGACCAACTGTTGGAAATTGTAATCTTTTTAGCACTAAATCTTGGATTTTACTCAGACGTGGGGGTATAGGAAGTGTGAAAGTCAGTAACCCCTCAGTCTCGAGTCCAGGCGGCAACATCCATATCTCCACTGCCACAAATGGATCGAGATCGATTACCTTCACGCTCTTCACTCTCCCAGATTTCTGTCCCCAATACATCTGCTAGATAAGTCCACTCTGGGGTAGCGTACCTTCTGCAGGGCACACGTACCCTTCTCGATCTTCGTGGACTCTCAGTTCCTGAATCTGTCGTCTCTTCCTCCTGATCCGATTCTTCAGCGATCGGGGCAAGAGTTCTTTCCTTTTTCCTTTCCGAACTTGGCCTTTTCCTTCTCTCCGGCCAACTGGCTTCGTTGCTTTCCGTCTTTCCGCTCCTTGTTCCAGGACCCGTCTCTTGGTCACTCCCAGTTTGCTCGATATCTGTGTCGGACTCCCAATTACTTTCTTCTCCTGAGGCAACTCCGGTCTCACTAGTGTCCTGACCTTCGTCGTCCTGTTCCAACACAGTTTCAGCTTCTTCGATCACCTCCGCAGCTTGGCTTTCCCCTTCTATGTCTTCTCCGCTTCCCGCCGGATTCTCATCCGAGAGAGGAGCTGTTTCTTCTGGAGGTGTTGGCACTCTTCGGGTGTGTGAGGCATGTATCCAGTTTGGCAGACCTCCACACTTCACTGCGGTATTCGTGACAAGTATAACTTGGAATGGTCCTCGCCAACGCACGTCTAAGCAGTTCTTCCTGACATGCTTCTTCACCAGGACCCAGTCTCCTGGACTCAGGTCATGGCACAAGTCTTGTACTGACGGAACCTCTGCAGCCTGGACCTGGAGGGACACAGAATTAACGGCATCAGATAGTCCCTTGCAGTAGTCCAAGATCAAATCGTCTGTGATGTTCACTAGCGCTGCAGTCGGAACCGATGGCAATCTCATAGCTCTCCCCATTAGCACTTCATGTGGAGAGAGGCCTGTTCTTCTATCAGGTGTGCTACGTATGCTCATAAGAACTACTGGAAGTGCGTCTGGCCAACTCAGGGATGTCGATGAACAAACTTTAGCCAGTCTGGACTTGATAGTACTGTTAATTTGCTCTACGATCCCTGAAGCTTCTGGTCGATAGCTGCAGTGTAACTTCTGATCGATATTCAAAGCTGAACACAGCATCTTCACCACTTCGCTATTGAAATGAGTTCCTCTGTCCGATTCCAAAGAGGATGGCACCCCAAACCTCGGTATCAACTCTCTAAGTAACAATTTTGCTACTGTAAGTGTATCGCACCTACGTGTAGGGTAAGCCTCAACCCATCTAGAAAATATGCAGACAATCACTAAAACGTATCTGAGTCTGTTGCATGGAGGCATTTCTATAAAGTCAATCTGCATCCTATTGAAAGGCCCCCCAGACCTCCCAATGTGACTCAATGTAACTGGTGTCCTCTTTCCCACATTTAGTTGCTGACAGATCGTACATCGCTGACACACTGCTTCTGCCGCTATTCTAAACTTGGGATTGAACCACGTTTGTCTGAATACTCTCACCATAGCATCTCTTCCTATATGTGCTGATCCATGCAATTTCCTTGCCATTGGACTAACAAGCTCATTTGGTAATACTGCCCTTCCGTCGGCAGAAACCCAGAAATTCATCTCACTTTTTTCACACCATGCTGTTTCCCAGCTCTTTTTCTCATCATTTGGTGCATTTTCCTGTACAGCTCTCAATTCATCCCATGTATCCACAGTGTCCAACAACATGGTCAATTCATTTCTTTCCTGGATTCCCCCCACTTTTGCATCAGTGTGAGAATATCCCTGCTCTGCGCAATAACGCGCTACTTCATCTGCGTATTTGTTTCCTAGCGATACAAAGTCAACATTTTTAGTATGCGCAACACATTTGACCACAGCTATGGCCAAAGGTTTTTGCAAAGCCTCTAACAGTAGTTTCACGAATTCTCCATTCCTAATAGGAGAACCCGAGGAGGTCATGTAACCTCTTTGAGACCATAACTGCCCATAATCATGAACTACGCCGAAACCATACTGGCTATCGGTGTATATGGTGACTCGAAGTCTGTCGCCTGCTAAGCAAGCACGAGTCAAAGCCACAATTTCAGCTACCTGTGCGGAGTGTACTCCTTCCAGGCAAGCGGCTTCTATAACTCTGGTAATCGTGCATACTGCATAAGCTGCTCTCAGCTGACCGACATCGTTTCTTACGCATGAACCATCAACGAAGAAAATTTCGTCTGGGTCTGTCAATGGCTCATCTACGATATCAGGTCTCGGTTTGGTACATAGTTCAGTCACATCGAGGCAGTCATGCTCTGTACAATTTTCATCGTCCACTTCATTCGGAAGTGGCATCAAGGTTGCAGGATTCAAGACGGAGCATCTTTTTAGGGTCACATTCTCGGCAGCCAGTATGACTTGCTCGTAGCGTGTGAGCCTGCTATTCGTCAGATGCTGAGTCTTCGTCCTGGTCATTAACAGTTCTACAGAATGTGGTACATACACTTCTAACTGATGACCCATAACTACGCTTTCAGATCGTTCAATGCTGACACCCGTTGCAGCGACGGATTTGAGACATCCGGGCAACGCTGCGGCTACTGGATCTAATGTAGCCGAAAAATACGCCACTGGCCTGCGCGCATCTCCGTGGACCTGTGCTAATACCGCTAAAGCGCATCCCTCTCTCTCGCAGCAGTAAAGCAAAAAAGGTTTGGTGTAATCTGGCATTCCTAAAGCCGGGGCACGACATAAGTCCTCCCTCAGCTGCAAAAACGCCATCAAACAATCTTTGTCCCATGGTACCGGATCACTTACTCCTTTGTGCGTCAGTTGCAATAACGGTTTAGCCTTCAGTGAAAAGTTTGCTATCCACTGTCGACAATAACCGACCATGCCTAGAAACATCCTGACTTCTCTTTGTGTCGTAGGCGCGTTCATTTTCATAATCGCCTCTATTCTGTCTGGAGACACCTTCCGCTTTCCCTTTTCAATCCTGTGGCCCAAGTATTGCACCTCAGTCTTACAATATTGCAATTTACTTGGAGACACCTTGTGTCCGTTCTCGGCCAAGTGATTTAACAAGGTGATGGAGTCTTCTCTGCAAGCTTCCTCAGTTTCTGACGCAACTAGGAGGTCGTCTATGTACTGGACCAGAACTGAATTCTTGGGCAGTACTAGACTCTCAAGATTTTTCTTCAACAGCTGGTTAAAGATCGATGGGCTCTCTGTATACCCCTGAGGGATACGACACCAGGTTAAAACGCGATCTTCCAGCTTGAAAGCGAAAAGATACTGGCTCTCTTCGTCTAACGGTATCGAAAAGAAAGCCTGGCACAAATCTATCACGGTAAACCATTCAGCTTGGAACGGTATCTGAAATGATATCACTGATGGATTCGGTACCACTGGACAACATGAGACAACAATGTTATTAATCTTTCGAAGATCCTGCACTATTCTGTATTTTCCGCTAGGCTTCTGCAAACCCATGATCGGGGAGTTACATGGACTGCCCACGATCTCCTTCAGTATTCCCTGCTTAATCATGGATTCGATCACAGGCTTTATTCCTGCAATCGTCTCTGTCGTTAGCTTATACTGTGGTGTTCTTGGATACTCAGCATGGGGTCTTACCAAGATTTTTACCGGTTCCACTCCTTTGATCAATCCTATTTCTTCCCCAGTGAAATCCCATACCTCAGCTGAGACTTTCTCTCTCAAGTCTTGTGGAAGCTCCTCCACTGTTAAGGTAGGATAAAGTTCCACACACTCTTTTGAGTTTACGACCTTGAAATCAGCGTCCTC
Source organism: Lissotriton vulgaris (assembly GCF_964263255.1). Classification (NCBI taxonomy): domain Eukaryota; kingdom Metazoa; phylum Chordata; class Amphibia; order Caudata; family Salamandridae; genus Lissotriton; species Lissotriton vulgaris. The sequence continues at coordinate 1,129,984,518 of NC_141691.1, forward strand.
ATCATTGGTCTGCACTTCTACTCCTTCAGGTGTGCAATGTATCGTGCAATTCAGTTTGCACAGCAAATCTCTCCCTAATAAGCACACAGGACTAGAATCGCAGATCACAAACTGATGTTCGTCACTGTAATTCCCTATCCTTACTGACACTGGTTCGGTCAAGGGATTCGTCATCCTTTTGTTCGCAACTCCTACCACCTGAACCGTTTCTCCTGATATTGGCAGACCTGGGACTACCGCAGATCTCAACGTGGATCGAGTGGCCCCCGTATCCACCAAAAAGGTTGTAGGACATCCCGCTATTTCAGCCTCTACGTATGGTCCTCTCTGATCTACCTCCAAAGCGGCTCCTAGAGTACAATCTTCCTCCCTATTCGCCCGCTGCCCTGTAAGAGGATCAACGTAGTAGCATTCCTCTCCTCCTACAAACAATGGCATCTGTCTGTAGGTTTTCCCTCCGTTTGAGATGCGAGGGGGTTGAGGAAACGGGGCTCGAGGAGTCTGAGTCCCCCCTTTGACAAACTTGCCCTTCGGGACTGTGGCTCCCCTGACCACGTTGTTCTGAACCTCTTCCTCCTCCTGCTCTAATTCCCCTGACTCAACATTGTAAGGACACTCGCGTCGCCAGTGTCCCACCTCATTACACTGATGGCATCTCGTCGTCTTTTTCAGTGTCGCGATATCCATTCTCGGTCTCGGTCTTTCTTCCTCGTCTCTGCTCTGATTATTCTGTTTCTTTGCCTGCGTTCCTGTTCCCTGCTGCCGCGGTTTATCTTTTCCAGCAGCTTGCATTTGCACTAGCATTAACTTTTCTTTAAGCTTCTTTGCCTTAGAATCTATCTCGTCACTACAGTACCTTGCATACCTCAGAATTTCATCTAAAGGCTTGTTCTGCCAACAGATCAGATGCTGTTGGATCATTAGGCATATTTCTGGTCTTAATCCGAGGACAAACTTCGAAACAAACTGTCCTATGTCCTTGGGATCCATCACATCTAACCCGCTGTACTGCTTGAATGCTTTCAGCAATCGCTCATAGAACTCATGAACTGTCTCTTTCGGCTCTTGGGTAGTCCGATCTATCTTTACCCAATCTATGTCCTGCACTGGCACTTTCTCTTTAAGCCATGTTATTACCCTCTCGTACTTTTCCATGACTCTAACTGATGGACCATTTGTCCGAATATTTCTCGGTGGCTCGCAAGTAGGCCATTCGACACTAAGCTTGCACGCCGTCCACAAATCTCCGGGTACTACGATATCGAACAGTGTGTTCAAATCGATCCACAGTACCTTCGAGATCTTCACGAATCTTTCTACCTGTTTGTACCACTCGACGGGATTATCCCTAAGCTTTGGGAAGGAATTGGTAAATGCCGCCAAATCCCCCCTACTCCAAGGCACATGAACGTAGCTTCCATTCGCGATTTCTCGCAAAGGGAAGGCTTCCATTCGCATCAAGCCTGCGTCCTGGGACTCCTCAAGCACACTCCGTCTAACGGAGCCCTTTCTGGACCATCTTTCCTCCCATCTATCCAGATCTCTCCATATTCTGATACTTACGATCAATTCCCTTATGTGTACTCTCAGCGCGATCGTTCTGCGATCATCCAAATCCTGACCCGTGCAAGTTAGCCTATGGTTACTCTGTAAAGCCTTAGTTCGTGACAGGTCTACCATGTACCTGTTTGCCAAATTAGATAAGTTCTCATGAGCTGACCTCGCCCTCCGAGTAATATCTTTGGATAGGAACAGTATCTCATCTGGTGTATATGAGGCTAATCTCTCTAATGACACTGTACCATCGATCAATTCATCCAAATCTGCCTTCAAACTCATCACGTCAAGCCGTTTTGCTTTTATTTCAGCTTTCAGCATTTCAGTTCTATGTTCTTCTCTCATATCCCTCTCACCTCCACTATGCGCCCTACGCCTGAGCACAGGTGAGTTATGAGGAGTCTTCCTTCCATCTCTTCGTTCCCACCCTTCTAGATCCCAAGCCTTTCCATCTCCACGTGGGGTATGGTGGAATAGGGCTCCGTCCCCCAGCCCTACGTTCCGATTTTTAGGCTCGGTTTCTCCAGATGTGAGATAGGATCCGCCGTTCTGCTCTAACCCACTATAACTCGCTTGCTGTCTGGTGTCGCTTAATAAACGATAGGGTCCGTCACGACCCTCCATGTTCCCGTGATCTCTTTCGCGATCACCGGATGGATGGCGAGACGTTTCGCGACTTCCTATGTTCTCCTGACTCCGTCCACTATCGCCGGATGCATGTCGAGACGCTTCGCGACTCTCCATGTTTCCGTGACTCCAGTGTCTCACATCTTCCCCTGGGGCATGGTGTGTGCACCTAAAGGTATTCTGGTACTCCTGTGTCCTGCGTTCCCCTTCACTGAAGGTGACGCGAGGCACTTCGCCACACCCTGCACTTCTGTCTTCGCACATTAGCCTATTGCTGTTATCAGTAGGATAAGTATCTCTTCTGCTCTCTTGGCTTCCTCTCTCCCACTCGGGGCTGCTTTCGCCAGCTCCACAATGAGAGAGAATCCTGTTATCCTGCTCTTTCCACTCGGATCCCGTTTCTAAACTTTTATTCCGAGCCTCTTCGGCAGCGTCCCATTCTCTCAGGTATTCCCTTAATTCCCTATGGGTTTTCGGTTTAGGACCCCTCAAATCCATTGGTCCTCTTCGACCTCCCTGTTCTACCCTGGGACCCGTTGCGGAATCTAATGGGGTACTCCGACTTATTGGTGCTCGTATTTGCCTGTGGGGATTCATTGTGGCATTCCTATTCTCCTCTGCTATCCTTTCATTGTCCCATCGTGCCTGTTCCTCCTGCTGGACCCCTTCCGGGTTGTAAATTGACACAATAGGGCCTATGGTGACCGGGACCTGCAAAGCGTCCGGCATTTGGTATGACCTAGCGCATTGCGTCTCCGGTACCTTCTGGACCACAAATCTTCCCACTACTCTCTGTTCAGAACTAGTTTGGGGTATTTCCTCAGTCTTATTAGCGTCCCACTCTGTTACCGGGATCGACTTATACTCCCCCCACCTAGCTCCGTCTGTTTGCGGTAATATGGGACTCGCAAGTTCCCCGCTGTATGGAGGTGGTCTGTCTGTCAATAGCCTCTCTATCAGATCCTCCTCCGACTCGCTTTCCTCATCTTCTTGTTCTAGAGGTTTCCTTTCTCCCGTAACTTCCAACATCGGGTACAGTTTATCTGCTTCTATCTTCTGCACCCTCCATTTCTTAGCTTCCTCGTCCCATTTAGCATCCTGCACTGCTTTTACCGATCTTCTCACTCTTTCTTGGCGCCTCTTTACGCCCCTTTCGTGTGCCGTTCTAAACCACACACCAAGAGCTTCAAATTGTGTTGGCCTCGGTAGAGGTCTCATTGAAAGCATCGTCGCCTTCAGTTGGTTCAACACTTCTAATTTAAACGTTCCGAATCTTGGAAACGCCAGTTCTTTTTGCCCTTCAGTTAGCCTATGCCACTCGGAAATCCATAATATCGAGTGTAAGCCTACATTGACTGCCATATGATATGCTGGTGTGCCTTCTGGTGGAGCTTCTTCTCCAGCATATAAATTTCTCCTTTTTCTTTTAAAGATTTTTCCTAAACCCTTGAAACACTTCATTTTGATCCTTGCTAATTCTTCTCCTTATTTGCGTCTTGATAACAACCACAAATCCCTGTACGACTCTCGCTAATCAGCCTATCCCAGCGCGGTTCTACACCAATCAACCAATCTCAGCGCGGCTCTACGCTGACGTCACTTGTCTCTTCAGCAGCTTCCCTCGTTTCTCAACTCATCTCACGATTTCATATGCATTTTCATTCATACACTGAAAAATGACTACTTCCGTCCAAGCGATCACTTTTCTCTGACTGTACGGCCACAGTCTAACTGTAATTGCTACCTCAACTGGCACAGCGTCTTTCCTCTTACGGTCGGACACTTGCCTCAACTGATAGGTTACTTACACACAGTAAACGTACGACCAGCGTCCGCTACTCATTCACTCACACATACGCTCCCCCTATCATCGGTCTGTCGGGAAATCAATGGTACCTCATGACCCCCTTTTCTATGGTAGTCAAATTACTCTGGGTGTTCGATACACCCGAACCACTTAAGTCCTCTGGACATAAGATTTCATCCGGTTGCGCGCGCTCACAACCTTCCCCCAATCACACTACAGGCATTCAACTCCGCTTGACATTACAACACAGGAACAACATAAAACACCGCAATCTTACAACGCATGACCCTTATACTCACTCTCGACCGACTCTGCTGCTTTTCTCTCGACACACCGTCAGCACCGTCTTCGGCTGCAATTCTTCTTCTGGTCGACGATGACTAGGGACCTTGGGGTAAACTAACCTGGCCTAGGTCGTCTTCCTCAAGAAGATAACCATCATACTCTGCTACCAACTGCGGGGAATGAGATTTTGATATCAATTTATGATTATGATAAATTTAATAAAGAATCCCATTCATCTGTTTTGGACCGCTCGTATCTGTCATTGAGGAAAGGACCACCCCCGCATTGGTTAGATAAACCCCATTAACTGACGCCACTCTGAAGAACCACTTACAACTGATAAAGTTTTAAGAGTTTTATATAAAGTTATTTTGAATGCGTTACAATCCACTCAGGATAAAATCTCAAAAAATACAAAATCGGTTACAATATCAGCTGCTTAAGCTTCGATGTGAAGTGGTTCCTTCTGCGTCATCTGCAGTAAGATAAAAATCATCAAGTTAATCTGTCCCTACTCTATGCTATGTGACAATCCTACTTCGCAAGTTTCTTCCCTAAAAAGGTGTCAGCAGTTTGACTTCCAAAGAAGTTCAAACTCTCTTTAGCCTCTAAAGGTAATCTTAAGTTTCAGAAGCAGTACCCTAACTGCCTACCCATCCGCTCTCTCTAAGGGTCCTCGGCCTACTGCTTCCTTGCGCTCTGATCTCTCAGCGCATCTGCTCAAGGCATCTACTCTTGCCTTCGCTCTTGCCTTAGCCTAATGCTAATCGCTCTTCTGATGGCTCTCCTCTCCTCACATTGCCCTTCTCTGATTGCTCTCTCCTCCCCGGGGTGCTGTCCCTAAAATACACAATCACAGTGTGGGTGGAACGCCCCTTGATGCCCACCACGGACTTTCCCCGATGATGTCAACTTCCTGCTTCTTCCATTGGTCCACTCCTTGCGTTGTTCGTTAAGTTGACCTTTCCTTTAGATGTCATCTTCATCATCTCATCGTCGACTTTTATTGATTCTTTCAGATCGAGTATCATATGAATTTAGACAAGGCTTTAACTCTATGTCTCTTAACTTGACCCTGCTAGGTCCTGTGAATGATCTTGTCAAAACACAGTCCACCTCAAAAGTGTCTTTCCTCACGTTCGAGCAATAAGCTCCGTCCGGCATTGTCACCTTAAATCTAACAAGTGCTAGACTTCTCGGCTCTCACGTCCACATCAAGCTATTTACGACTTTTACAAGCCCTCTAAATTACACACATTTGACTATGCTCCTGCGAACTCTTGGTCAGTTAGGTTACAAACACAAATGACCTAAACTCTTCCAGCATTCCTACAGAAACCCTCTACACAGTATAACCTTTGGCATACATTTATATATTCGTACTTTAGCAAATAGACTTAGTTATACTTGAATACCTTCACATCGAATATATATACATAGAATACAATTGCGTAGTGTATAACTTATGCACTCTCCTTGGTTACATCGTCATGTAGTTCTTTATACATTTATCCATGTTTCTCCATTTAAAGTTACACACGTACACGAATTCTACTGTGCACGTTCTACATTTCCTAAGCATTTCTACATTACCCATCATGTATACGGGCCTTCTAAATCTAATGCATTTTAACATGTAAATACATTTACATTTCCTATACCCTATTATCACATTCGTTGGCTTTTATGCTATAATCGCCAACTTAACATTACAATATGCGTTTCATTCCTACGTTTATAACATATACGTCTAGATATGGCTACGATATACTTTGCATTCAAATTGTGCTCTCTCATTGTTGACTATATTTTCATAGCCAGTGGACTTTCTAGCCGTTTCATTTCATGGTATGTTTGGTATACTTGTGAAACCTAATTTTCAGCCAGTCTGTTTAATGATGCCGAAGTAATTAGGACGAGAAAAACAAGAGAAGTCGTTTAGGTCTTTTACAAAAACATTCTGAAACCGGCCATCTAATCATTTGAATTTTGGGAAAAGCAGGCTCCAGGATGGCAGATGTTTTCTAAAGTGGCTGAGGATTGTATTTTACTTCTATTTATGTCGCGCTCACTACCCCATACATGGTGTGGATACACTTTACGCGGGCATCACACTGCGCCAGAACCTAGGGTTAAGTAGTTAGTCTAGTGGATTTTGATTATTGTTAGATTTTTGGTTTAAATCTGTGCTCTCAAGAAAACCATTCATTGTATTTCCACCAGTTTTTTTGTGGTGGATTACATTTTAGAAGTGAGGTGTGATAATTCATTAGTGGGTGGAGGTAGGTAGGTGAGTTCACGCAGATGGTTGGTGGGATTAATAGATGAAACCGAGATTAGGTTTTGTTAGGTTACAGGAATGACTTGCAAAGTCGAGGTTGTGATTTTACAAAAAGGTAATGAGATCAACTTAAAAATTATAAATAAATAAAGATTAAGGCAAGCATGCTTGTGATCTACAGTGGGCTGTGTCCAGAGTGAGGAGGCCTGCAGAAGATGGAAATGAAGTCAAGGGACTTTCGAAACACAGGGAGAGGGCACAATTGGAAGATTCAAGTTGAAGCACGTTTTTTTTCATGCGGCGCTTTGGGAATACAGAGTCGGCTTTTTGAGAGAACATTCAATTCAATGAAAGCCATTGTAAAAGATCAACATTATTTACATGTAAGAGAGCACTATATTAGGTCGTTTGGATGGGAACATGCAACAGGTGAACAGTCTATTCTCCGAGAAGCTACCTCGAGACCACCTCTTCAATAAAGACAGTTAATTCGTTTTGGGGTTGGAAGCATGAGCTATTGTCTGGATGCATATATAAAGATACACTAGGAGCTTTAGGCTGCACTCAAAGGAAGCAGTAACCACATGATATTGCAGCAGGAGTCAATACATGGGGTAAATAACGCAAACATTGAAAAGGAGATTCTGCAAATGCTAGAGTGGGTGACTTCTGATATTCACCCTTAAAGTTTGCCTCAGATTGTTCATTGCAAAAGCGAATTGGGATCCATTTTGGATGCCCCTGATTTAGCATCGTTAGAAGTGGGGGGGGGGGGGTGAAGTTACCCTCCTTAGCCCGTGAAAGTGTATTGTCTGCATTTTTGTGGCTGTAGTGTTGGAGACTTGGCAACTAAACTGTACAGCTGATCCTGTGGTATCAGCCCTGTAGCTGTTTTTCAAAATGGTTCCGAAGTTGAGGAAATTTGCAAAATTGTAAGCTAAAGATCTGAGAAGCAACTACATTAAATAGATGATTTAGCTTTATCCAATATCCATGAAATTTCTAGTTCTTGTCAGAAGGTTTACATTAACTGTAATTGTTGTTTTCATTATGTTATGAAGAACTCATTGCTAGCATTTAAAATACACTATTATTCTTCAATTATCAGGCCAAAAATTACCAAAATGGACTTCAAGAAAAGCAAATTAACACTTGTGGTTGTTGAAGATGACGATCAGGTAGTATATTCTGATACATACATTTCTGCATTATCGCGACAAATGTCGAGCATTTTGGTGTTAATAAATGTGTTTTTGTTCTTTCCTCTTCAGGCTAGAGAACAGGAACATACCTTTGTTTTCCGGTTAGACAATGCCAAAGTATGTAAGCATCTCTGGAAGTGTGCAGTGGAACACCATGCTTTCTTTAGATTGCGAACGCCAGCGAACACTAAACCAGACCGGTCTGACTTCATACGACTAGGATCTCGCTTCCGATTCAGGTATTTCTTGATGGTGGTGCTGTTCTCGCATATAGTTGGTTTGATTGTGAAGTCTTGAGCGGGAAGCTGATCCTGAAGTAACAGTGGCAACCAGAGATTCATAGTGCAAGACTAGAGTCAAACTCAGTTATCTTAATCCCTCACGTGCTACCTCGCCCCACCTGTTTTAGCCGTTTCTCCTTTTTAGGTCTGGACATTAATGTCTTTAGTTACATGCAAGTATTCAGGTGATAGAAAACAAAGAGAATACAGAGTGGGCGGTTCAATGTTGAATTGAGCTGTTACACATTTTACATTGTCTTTTTTAATTGGTGAGACAGCGAGAGTAAAGTAGTGTCACTCTTTAGTCACTTTATGGAAGTATATGATGTTAATGTAAAACAATCAGGTCCAGAGTAAAGCCCTTATTTTTTGTATGGAAGTTTCAATGTTGCTGTAGATGGTTGTGTAATATAATGTATTTTTTGAGGTATGAGTGGGTGTCTTTTTTTCTCAGTGGAAACTAAAGTCTACCAGGAAACTCATCACAAAAGAGGATTTGTTTGCAGTACTATTGTTGGAAATTGGGTTACTGGTTGAGGGGGGTAGCACCCTACTCAAGCAACAACCACAATTTCTGTCAGGGTGAAGTCAGAAGCATACCCGGAATGAACCTGTTCTTAACCCTCTGATAGCTTGGCACAAAGCAGGCAGGCTTAACTTGGAGGAAATGTGAAAAGTATTTATGCAGTACTTCAGACAGCAATAAAGTGAAAACCCAACACAAGAAAAATCCCACACTAATTTAGAAAAATTGAGTTAAATGGAATACATTGAGATCAAAGTGACAAAACTCAAATCAGTAGAACTGGAGATATGCAATGTTAAATATTTTAGTGAAAATAGTGCCTGGTGGCACAAAGCGCCCACTGTGTTCATGCTGGACCTGGACAAAGTCACAAGTTAAGGCTGGCCTCAACGTAGCTTAGGCCGAATACAGGGACCAAGTAAGACCCGCTGTGCAAAGTACCTTGAATCCAGGGTTGTGAGATCCCAGATTGAGGATGTGTCTCATTGCAGCGGTTGTCTGGAAGCTGTGGGGCTGCGATGCAGAGTCCTGCATGTTCGTTGAGGGGCTTGCGATGCAAAGTTCTGTGTTGAAGGTACTTTGTGCACTGGCAATTCTGACAAGACTGTGGGGCTGCCATGCAAAGTCTTGCGTCATCGACGAGGGACTTGCTATGCAAAGGCCTCTATCGAGGATGCATCGTGCAGCTGCGGTTCTAGGAGACTGTGGGCTGCAATGTGAGATCAGGGATATGTCCCGCTGCAGCAGTTTCAAAGCGGATATGTGCCGCGCTGCATCGGTTCTGCTGACAGGACCACCGCTGGGCTGGGAAAGCACCTTCAGGCCCACTTCCAAGGGTCCAGGACTGGAGTGGCACCACTTGGAGGGCAAGACTCTCAGCCTGTAGAGTCGAGATGCTAGTTCAAGATGGAGCCTTTTCTGCCCCTGAGGGTCAGACCAGGAGGCGAGACAACTAGCCATTAGAGCCACTCTGGTAATCCTGGGATCAAGATGCAGTTCCATTCCTTTCACTTTGGCAGCAGGGCCACAGAGTAGCAGTCCTTCTTATAGGTCAGCACAGCAGTCCTCCTGAGTCTTTCTCCAGTGTGCTGAAGAGTTGTCTAAGGGTCCATTATTTATAACTGGTGCCCACTTTGAAGTGGGAGAAAGTTCTGGAGGTTTCCACCCCTAGGGGTGTTTGGAATTTCCTGCCTTAGCTTGTCTGAGGTCACAAACGACTAGTGTCAAACCCTTTGTGAGTGTGCTCAGGCAGAGCCTTTGTGATGTGCCAGTGGGGTAGGTGACCGCTCCTCCCCATCAAGTCAGAGGTGGCCCATCCTCCCAACCCATATTCTTCATTGTCTCACTGTTTGGGGGCAATATACAAAGAGCTATTGCCAGCTAACCCTAGTCATGTGACTCATGATATAGGCACCAATGGTTTGGAGAAGAAAATGTCAGCTTTCTAAAAGTAGTATTTTCAGGATTGTGACTTAAGTTCCAACTTTACAATTAAAGAGGCTTTTAAATTACAAGTCTTTAGACACCTACCTGCTGCCAAGTTAAAGTTATCACTTACTACATTTAAAGAGGCAACCCAATGTTATGCTATGGGAGAGGTAGGCCTTGCAGCAAAAACAAATGTAAGAGTTTTCACCACCAGAGCATGCAAAACTTAAAAGTACATGTCTGACTTTATAAATACACTGCATCCTGCACCTGGGCTGTTTAGGGCTTACCCTAGGGGTGACTTTTAAAAAAGAAAGGCTTGGGTCTGGCAATTGGTTTATTTTACTGGGTTGGAATGGCAGTTTAAAACTGCTCTAAAGGCTGCAATGACAGCCCTGAGACTGGGCTACTTAAGTGGGTGGCACAATAAGTGCTGTAGGCCCACTAGTAGCATTTACATAATTTACAGTCCTGAGCGCATAGAGTGCCCCTTTACTAGGGACTTGCAAGTAAATTAAATGTGCCAAATGTGTGTAAGCCAATTTCACCATGTTTAAAGGAGGCTGCAAAAGCACTTTAGCACTGTTTAACAGTGGTAAAGTGTGCAGAGTCCTAAAAGCAAACAAAAACAGGCTCAGAAAACAGGAGGGTGAACGCAAAAGGTTTAGGGATGCCCTACAGAAAGGGCAAAGTCCAATACTATAATAAAACAAACCATCAAAAGGTTTGCTGTTAGGTAGTGAGATGTTCAACCTCTGTGGTTTAGGTGTTGTGTGTAAACTCCAAACCCACATCAGATTTTGTGATCTACTTAGGTGCAGTATGTTGTATTCCTATGGCAATATAGTGGTTTGTTAGATGCACAGAATTAGGTTTTCATGAGTGCAATAGTACAGTGTTAAGGGGAAGGTTTTAGATGACATCCCATATGGAAGTTTCATTTAAGGCCTCTCATGGTTAATTTAGTAGTGTGGCCTTCATGTGAAATGACACATGTGGGTTGCAATAAACATTTACCCCACCCACATGTATGACTGTTGAAGGCTAACCACCATTGTCACCTGTAGGCTGTAGCTTAAAGCACTGCTGTAGTACATGTCAAAAGAAACCATTTTGGCAGGTAGAAAAACCTGCTTTTAAACTTTAGGTAAGTCACATAAGTATGTCTTGTAGCCCACACTCATAGGTGCTTTAAGTTACCTCTTCAGCTTGGGAGGCAGTAACTGATCAATGTTGTGGGACCGGAACTATAGTTGTAAACCATTCAGGTTACTGATGCAATGTTTTGAAGGGACACGTTAAACACAGCCCTTCCTAGCTGCAAACCTGTAATAATTCGATATCCCACCAAGTGATTCAGAAAAAAAAAAATTCTTAATAAATGGTTTTAGTACATTAGCAAAAGTTCTTTTACCAGTTACAAGCCCTCTAATTTAGTAAATCAAGGGGTTGGCCATCAGTAAAAGTGTTTTTACTTCTGGCCCTAACCGATAATGAGGTGCAAAATACCTCTTTCCTCAGAAAGCAGGAAAGATGAAAAGAGTAATCACTGACTACTTATGCTAGAAGAGGGGAGTTGGCAGTGAACAGGAACAAATAGTGTTGCAAAGGGCCAAACTAAGGCTTGGTTTTTGGCATTTCTATGATCAACAGGAACCTAGTATGAGGGATGCCGTTGAACTGAGCTGCTTCTTAGACTTCTTGTCTGTTTTCAGTTGGGGGAAACTCAACCATCAGTAAATCTTCATTTCCATAGCGCAGAACGTAGGTTGAGTTTGGGCACTCCGGATCCTGGAACAAAGGTCCTGCTATCAGGAACAAAGACTTCTGAGATAGTGTGCAGGAAGATAAATTGGAAGTGTTTGACAAGTAGGATGGTGGGGCTAACTATTATAATTGGATTAGGAAGTGTCACCAATCACTAGCTAGCTTGCATGATAAAAATGTCATCCCACCACTAACTCATGAGACTACACATAGTCTCTACCTCAAAAGTGCCAAATTTATGAAGACATTTAAAAAAAATAACTTGAGACTACAACTGAAACTGGTGAAGACTCAGAAAGTGGAAATTCCTATTGGGCGGATTTGTGATGAGGCCTGAGGTGAGACTGTGCCGGCTGACAAGGAATGGGAAAGGCAGGACTGGGGGAGTTTAAAAATAAAAAAGGAGCAAAAAAAAAACCATTTAATTTTCCGCAGCCACCGTCTCTCATCGTTCCTTCTCTTCTTGGCAAGTCCGAAATGGGGAAGCACCCAGGCTTCCGTGAGCCAATCAGGGCGCTGCAATACAGGGTTCTGGCAATGTCAGTAAAGTCATCCTTGATGCAAAGGGACCTCAGTGACTACACATTCCAGCTTTGCCCTACTAAGAGCTTTTGTCACCAAAACTTTAAAGCATTACCCAGAGCCTGCAATCGCTTGTCCAGGTGGGAGGGACCCTCACCAGCAAAAGGATCCTGCCTGTGTCCATGGGAAAGGTTTGTCCAGAGATAAAACCTATTGACTTGTGCAATCTGGTTTGTTTACCTGACAACCGCTCCATTGTGGCAAGCTCCTATTGAAGCACAGCTATTGACACTGATCCAGTGCAAAGCGTGCCAAAAATCTTTTTCTCATATTATGTCATATATTTTCACTGAAACTAGGCCAATAAACAACACTTACAACTCATTATTATATAACTTACAAAAGTCCTCCGATGAATCTTTGGTTGACCTAATAGGGACCAGAACCTGTGAGAATGTGGGGCAATCTCAATATGAGGACCTGGAATATGAAAATGCCAAAAATAAATAATATCTACTTCAAGTATTCCGTAAATGACAAAATATATATAGTAAAACAAGACATATGACCAAAAGAATAAGACAAAATGGATAAAGATAGTTCCCTAAAAACATTTATTTAAAGTCTTTAGAATGGACAGAAGCAAGGAATAAATGCATTCGTGGTGATTTAATGCATCAAATAAGCACATGAAGTCTCACACATTACAGTAAATTGTATACATCGGTGACTCGCCTGTGGAAAAGAGGGGGAGAGAGAGAGAAAATTCAAGATTATACAACTCTAATTACAAGTCCCGAATCATACAAACCAATTATGGAAATTTGGTTCAGTCCGTCAAAGCCTGTAGCATAAAATGCCGCAGATGGAGTCAGTAACTGTTCAGCCAGGAAAGTTATTCTTTGAGAAATTTGCCACCCGACAAAGTACAGATTTCGAGTTTGTAGTTCGGAAAAGTTCAGTTTAGAATTTGGCATAAAGGAAAATTAGAGTTCAGTCCTTCAGCATGCTATGCAGCGAATTAGAAGTTCAGCAAACCCCTGCTCCTCCCTTACAAGGCAGTTATACTCCAAATGTTCTCAGTATACATCCATAAATGTTACTTTCAGCCAAATTGTTAAATGCTCATTGGTCCTTTCAATAGTCTGCTCTTGGTGTGATCAATACATCACCTAAGAAATCCGTAACATTAGGTAATCCAATTTAAATATCATCTGATTTGTTAAAGTTGTAATAAACTTTCATCCTTCCCATGGACGTTTTCAAATAAAGCTTCTTTAGATAGTTTGTCATAAAGTAGAGTACTCTTCCTGGGTTTGCTATCTATTGTTACAAAGTCTCTGCATAAAACATCTGATAGGAAGAAACATCCTTTCCTAAAATGCAACTTCACGAAAGGTTCTCATAGCGTTCAGATTTAATGCTCATTATAACTCTTTTCTATATTCTTACGCAGGCCAGCAAAATAAATAATTTGTGAGGCCTACATGGAATTTAGTAGAATCACTGTCACGTTAATCACTATATAACACTATAAACAAACTCATGAATAAAAATATTTCGCAATACTCTACATCTAAATTATTATCACACAATAATTAGGAAAACTTCTCATAGACGTTATTATTTCAAATGTAGATTATTAACGTGTCATTTCTAATGTTCACATTTTTCTCTATATGTTAGACTTTAATTCAATTCAAACCGTAATGCCCATTACCATTTGTTATTTCAATCACTTGTGATTATTTTACCAAATCCCTAAGCTTCATTACGCATATTTAATTTCTTTTTCAACACATTATGTTTTTATTTATATCATGATTATCTTTATTTTATTCATTATTTTTCTTGAAATCACATATTTATCACTCCGGTTATTCGTGTCAACATTTTGTTTAAATTTGCAAAGCATAAACCCAAACTTTTGAACACTCTGGATACTTCTACGATGCAGTTGAACATTTTCATGGCCATATTTTAACTCAGTTCCTTGTCAACTTTATCGATATTGGTAGTAAATATAGTTAGTAAAGAGGACTGCTAGAGGCAAACATTTTTCAACAATGTACGCCTTTGATGGCGAATCAAGTCATCACACAAATCTTATTTTTCAATCTTGTCTTGATGTTGTGTTTTCAGAATGCTGTTGTTTTCATCGGTTTTAGTCTAGCTTGTTCAAGATTTTTCATGTCATCAGAATACCCACATTGTTTATTTCCTAATTCTACTCCTGTTTTACTTCTTTTTTTTCCCTTCATTTCTCTGTTCTTTGCCTTGTTTGTTTTGAAACATTTATATATTAGTACAATCATTATTAAGCCAATAGCAATTGATATTAATGGTGACATTATTTTGCCTACAAGGCTCGTTCCCAGTGCTGCAAACCAACCTCCCATACATGGAAATACCTTTGTAACCTTCTCCCAAGCACAAGCTGTTTTTAGTTCTGTTAGTTCTTTTCTTATTTTAGTAATGTTGCTAATATAACCCTTCAAGTCTTTACTTTTATCAGGTATATAAGTGCAACATTGTAGGACCCTTAGCATGCGACAGACCCCGCTTTCCTTTGCTAATAACACATATAAGGCAAGCCGGTTCTGTAAGACCATATATTATATAGCAACCATTTTAGTATCTACGACTAAAAACCCTCCAGCAGTGTCAGTAGATAATAGATCAACTACTGTTGACAATTTACAAACTTTGTGCACGTTCGATATTACCCCAACGCATGGTATTATTGCTCCAAAAATATCCCCAATTATTTCTGCAGCACTTACTCCCCTTCTTAAAGGTTTCTGATCATTGATGCCATTGTTCTCATTAAAATGGTAAATTTGTAGAAAGACAATTCACATATAACCACTTCCATACCAATCAGTAAGTAATTTATAATAGGTGTTTTTCCAACAAACAAAATATATTCTGGGAAGCTCTGGATCCATACCAGCTAAAAATAATTCCCATCCTCCCTTTAACAGGAAGTTATATTCACAATCACTGGAACCAATTAATTTATTATTATGATCAGTTTTGCGTCTAATTATGCAAAGCTTTCCTTTATGTTCCCGGTCCCGAGTCATTGCAGCATGAGTATTTCCATTTTTTATAATCCCCCTCTCTGTGCCCAAGGTGGTATCCTTCCTTGTTTTTCAGATTTTCGCTTTATTTCTTCCTGTTGATCTTCAACTGATTTAATAAAATCCTTTTCTACATTTTGTAATGTAAATGATAAGTTATGCCGATGTGTATATACTGTATCAATTGGTATCGTTGGATTATAAGCTTCTTTCATAAATTCAGAATCCCCTGCATCAGGAATTATGTTTCAATTACTCTTAACAGGAATTTCTGAAAATATTAAATTATAGTGTGAATAATAATATTGAAACTGTCCTTTTCCATGAAAAAACTTGTTAGTACACTACATGATATTCCATAATTAATGGAAGAGAAGTCGCATCCTCCGACACAGAAGTATGTAATTGCATGCATGCATAACAATTTCTTGCATCCATTGTGTTCACATATTCATATAATAATTTTGTAAAAACATTCAAAGAGACCGCTTTGATGGATTGATCATGATGTAATTCACCATCAGTTAATTCATAAGTCCTTATTTATTTTTCATGCACATGCTTTGATTTAGTAGTCATTGTCGCATGTGGATTAGTATCCGAATAAACATAATTTGGTAGATTTATTATTATTAGAAAGAAAATACACTATAGTGAAAGCAATTAAGAAGCAAGCACATATGCGATTACGCCGTAGTTAGGACTGATTCGCATTTTCCATCTCTAAACACTAATTTTTAATTTTTCTTATGAAATAATACTTTGTAACGTTGAGGCTTTTTTGATGCTTTAATCACAGTGCCTTTTGTCTCTTTATTTTCATTTGGCCTTTATCTTTTTCAACCACTCATCTTCACAGAGGTTTTTGTGAGATGCAATCTTTGAAGCAAAATGCATAAATCTTTTTCACAGTCTTTTGCAGCAGCAAGATATATCCTCTCTGGAGTTGTGTATTTCTGATTTGGTGTTGTTTCTCTCTTTGATCCGCACTCTGCAGTTTCTTCCTTGTCTGTGTCACTGTTCTCAGACTGACAGGAGACTTCAATCACCGTTTCTGGTATTTTTACTGTAGTTAGATCGTGTCTGTCTTTCAGATTTTCTGGGCAATCGGTCACCTTTTCGAAATAATTTTGCAATTTAATTGTTTACATTATTTAAGTAAATATCTTGCTTAGTTAAATCCCTTTCTCCATGACCCTCATTACCTTCTCGGATTAACTCTCCTTGGCTTCTTTCTGAACCAGTGTTTCAAGTCCTACTAGCTAACGCCCCCTCTACTTCGTACTTAGTCGATATGGGATGTTTTTCTGTAACCACTGGTACATCCACAACAGACTCAACACTTTCAAGAGGACATGGGACTCGTTGAGTGTGTGCAGCATTCACCCAATTAGGCATACCGCCAAATTTCACAGCCGCTGTGGTAACAAGTATCACTTGATAAGGCCCACGCCAATGAGGATCCAAGCAACTCTTTTGCAAGAGCTTCTTGACTAGCACCCAGTCACCCAGGCACAGGTTGTGGCACTGCTCTTGCTAAACTGTTGTTGAGACTTCTCCAACCTGGTGAGAAAGAGAACGAACCACATCAGCCGATTCTTTACAATAGTATAGTACAGAGTCATCAGAAATATTTACAAGCTGATTTGCTGGGCCTATCGGCTGCCTCTTAGCCCTCTACATAATTATCTCGTGGGGGATAGTCAAGTTCTTCTGTCAGGGATCCTTTGGCAAACTCATCATCACCAAAGTTAATGCATCTGGCCATCTCAGGGGCGTGTACGCACATACTTTTGCAAGTCGGGATTTCAACATCCCGTTAATTTGTTCAACTACACTTGATGCTTCCGGCTGATAAGCACAGTGTAATTTTTGTTCAATTTGGAAGGCAGCACAATGCATTCGTATCACTTCCTTATTAAAATGTGTTCCTCTATTTGATTCCAAATAGACTGGAAAACCCAATCTCTGGATCTCTGGAGCTCTCTAAGAAGCAGTTTAGCAACATTTGCTGTCATTGCCTCTCTTTTGGTAAGCCTCCACCCAACGGGAGTACAAACAAGTAATTACAAGGACATATTTCAAACCATTACATGGGGGCATGTCAATAAAATCCAATTGCATGTGCTTAAAAGGCCCTCCTTATTTGCAATGTGACTTGTACTAACCACTGTCTTCCTTTCTACATTTTGTTGTTGACATATCAGACACCTCTGACACAAACATTCTGCAAAGTCTCTGAACATAGGGTTTTACCTAGATTGGCGAAAGAGGCGCAGCATAGCATCCCTTCCCACATGTGCAGAACCATGGAAATTTCTTGCCATTGGTGATAGTAAACTGCCAGGCAAAACTGGTTTCCCATCTGTGTACACCCAAACCTCATCTTCCTGTCTTCGACTGCACCCGCTCTAATCCACTTTTCTCTCTCTGTCTGTGGTACCGCATCTTTCAATTCTCTGATCTCTTCCCATGTTTCAACGGTTGAAAACATTAGTTGCATTATGTGTCATCAGATTTTTCTTTCAACGGTTTCCCCATTGAATGCATAAGAATACAGTGCACAATAGCGCACCGTCTCATCCACATAGCAGTTGCCCACTGTCAATCAATCAATCAATCAATCAATCCTTTGTAAAGCGCATTACATACCCTCGAGGGTCTCAAGGCGTGGGGGCGCTACTGATCGAACAGCCAGGTCTTGAGTATCCTCCTGATGGTCCGCAGGAATTGGGTGTGTCGTAGGCTCAGTGGGATGGTGTTACATGTCTTGGCGACGATGTGGGAGAAGGATCTCCCACCGGTGGTGGTACTTCGGATGCGCGGGACGGTGGCGAGTGAGAGGTCGGCGGAGCGTAGCTGGCGGTTGGGGATGTAGAAGGAGAGCCGTCTGTTGAGGTAGGATGGGCCGGTCTTGTGGAGTGCCTTGTGTGCGTGGATGAGGAGCATGAAGGATATCCTCTTGTTGACGGGGAGCCAGTGCTGGTTTCTCAGGTGGGGGGATGATGTGGCCGTGGCGAGGTACATCGAGGATCAGTCGTGCCGAGGTGTTTTGGATGCATTGTAGTCGTTTGATGAGCTTGGTCGGGGCTCCCACGTAGAGGGTGTTTCCGTAGTAGAGTCTGCTGCTGACGAGGGCTTGGGTGCCTGTCTTTCTTGTATCTGTCGGGCTCCATCTATAGATCTTGCGGAGCACGCGAAGGGTGTTGAAGCAGGAGGAGGAGATGGTGTTGACTTGCTTGGTCATTTAGAGCGTTGAGTCGAGGATGATTCCCAGGTTGCATGCGTGGTCGGTGGGTTCTCGGGGCTGCCCCCATTGCCGTTGGCCACCAGGAGTCGTCCCAGGCTGAAGGGTTGGAGCTGAGGATGAGGAGCTCCATCTTGTCAGAGTTCAGCTTCAGATGGCTGGTCTTCATCCAGTCGGCGACTGCCTTCATTCCTTCATGGAGGTTGGCTTTGGCGGTGATGGGGTCCTTGGTGTGGGAGAGGATCAGCTGAGTGTCGTCGGCGTAGGAGATTATGTTGAGGTTGTGCTATCGGGCTATGTGTGCGAGCGGGGCCATGTAAATGTTGAACAGCGTCGGGCTGAGGGAGGATCCCTGGGGTACGCCACAGATGATCTTGGAGGCTTTGGAACGGAATGGGGGAGGTGGAACGCTCTGGGTTCTGCCGGAGAGGAAGGAGGTGGTCCAATCCAGAGCTTTGTCTCGGATCCCTGCGGCGTGCGCGTAATGTGCGATGGCAGACGGTGTGGAAGGGGGCAGAGAAATCTAGGAGGATGAGTGCTGTTGTGGATGTCTGCTATCTTGTGGTGGAAGAAGGTGGCGAGGGAGTTGCACAGGGCTTGCGACGGCAGGATGTCGTGTGTGTTGGAGCTGGGGTTGGAGAGTTCCTTCACGATGTTCAAGAACTCCTTGCTATTGTGTGTGTTGTTATCGAGGCGATCTTTGAAGGAGGTCCTCTTGGCCGCCCTGATGAGGTGGTAGTGGTTGCGGATGGCGTCCTTGTGTGCTGCTTGGCTGTCCGGAGATTGTTCACTGTGCCATTTCTTCTCTAGTTTCCGGCAGGCTTGCTTGGAGGCTAGGAGTTGTGGGGTGAACCCTCTGGCCCTCTTGCTGGTGTCTGTGTGGGGATTTCTTCAGCGGGGCGAGGTTGTTGGAGCAGTCCTCGATCCAGCGTCTGAGGCTGTGGGCAGCGTCGTCGGTGTTGGAGGGTTCGGTGGGTGGGCTGAGAGCGAGATTTGCGTGTAGTTGGTCTTCGGTGATTTTTTTCCAGCAGCGGTGGGGGGAAACCACCGTTACAACGCAACTTTTACAACGCACACCGTTACAACGCGCACTATTACAACGCAGGATCCTTTACAATGCATGCCTTTACAACGCATGATATTACATAGCAGATGCTATTACAACGCATGCCATTACAACGTAAGTATAGGTAAGTTTATCATTTTATTTAATCTTTTTTTTATTTCAAAAATAATAAAAATAATTACAATTAATTAAAGTAATTTTATATATATAGTTTGGGTTTTGGGGTACAGGGGTATTTTTAGGGTTCAGGGTTGGGTTTGGGTTTTGGGGTACAGGGGTATTTTTAGGGTTCAGGGTTGGGTTTGGGTTTTGGGTTACAGGGGTATTTTTAGGTTTCAGGGTTGGGTTTGGGTTATGGGATACAGGGGTATTTTTAGGTTTCAGGGCTGGGTTTGGGTTATGGGGTACAGGGGTATTTTTAGGTTTCAGGGCTGGGTTTGGGTTATGGGGTACAGCGGTAATTTTAGGTTTCAGGGCTGGGTTTAGGTTTTGGGGTACAGGGGTATTTTTAGTTTTCAGGGCTGGGTTTGGGTTTTGAGGTACAGGGGTATTTTTAGGTTTCAGGGCTGGGTTTTGGGGTACAGGGGTATTTTTAGGTTTCAGGGCTGGGTTTGGGTTTTGGGGTACAGGGGTATTTTTAGGTTTCAGGGTTGGGTTTGGGTTTTGGAGTACAGGGGTATTTTTAGGTTTCAGGGCTGGGTTTGGGTTTTGGGGTACAGGGGTATTTTTAGGTTTCAGGGCTGGGTTTGGGTTATGGGGTACAGGGGTATTTTTAGGTTTCAGGGTTGGGTTTGGGTTTTGGGGTACAGGGGTATTTTTAGGTTTCAGGGCTGGGTTTGGGTTATGGGGTACAGGGGTATTTTTAGGGTTTAGTTTTAAAATAAATCATTTAAATTAATTAAAAAAATAATTTTAATAATTTTATTATTTATTAATAATAGTTCATAATTAATAATAGTTCTTTTAAAAATAAATTTAAAGTAATATATGTACAAAATATTTTTTTTAAATAATTTAATTTATTAAATGAATTACATTTTAATTAATTACATTTTTTTTTAAAATAATATACTTACCTATACTTACATTGTAATGGCATGCGTTGTAATAGCATCTGCTATGTAATGTCATGCGTTGTAAAGGCATGCGTTGTAAATACATCTGCGTTGTAAAAAATGCGTTGTAACGATGTGCGTTGTAAAAGTTTGCGTTGTAAAGCCATACATCCGCGGTGGGGGGTCACATAATTATGACCAGTCTAATGAGGGGAACATTTTACTACTGCAATTTGTGTCTGCAGTTGTAATGCCATCAGTAGGTTTTTCACACACACTGCGTTTCGTATAGGTGAACCCAAAGAGGTCATGAACCCACGCTGAGACCACAACTCCAACATGAACGACCCCAAATCCATATTGACTGTCAGTAAATATGGTAACTCTCATCTGTTCAGTAATGCTGCAAGCCCTTGTGAGGCAATCAATTCCGCCACTTGTGCTGAATGCACACCTTCCAACCACAATGCTTCCACTACACCCACCACAGGGCAAATCTCGTATGCAGCTCTCAAGGTGCCTCCCGAATCTCGCAAACAAGACCCATCCACAAACAGAACATGGTCTGACTCAGGCAATGATGAATCTTGAACTTCAAGATGCGGTTTTGTACACAATTCTGCCACATCCAAACAGTCATGATCAGCTTCATCCATCACCACTTCATGACCAGGCAGTGACATCAAGGAAGCTGGATTTAAACTTGTGCATCTTGGCACAGTAAAATGTTCTGCTCTCAAAATCACTTGCTCTTACTTTAACCTGCTACTCATTAGATGTTGTGTTCTTGTCTGAGGTAGCAAGATCTCAACAGAATGTGGCACGTACACTTTTAAAGGATGACCCATCACAATGCTCTCGGACTGTTCCAAACTCACACATGTTGCAGCCACATCTTTCAAACATCCTGGTAAAGCAGCAACAGCAGGGTCTAATGTAGCAGAAAAATAGGCAACAGGTATGCGAGCAGTACTGTGTGTTTGCATTAGAACTGATCGAGCACAGCCTTCGCGCTCACTGCTAAACAGTGTGAAGTGCTTGTTAAAGTCGGGCATTCCCAATGCTGGTGCTTAACACAAATTGTCTCACAGTTCAAAGAAAGCGCACATACATTCTTCATCCCCAAGAAATTGGCTCTGGTACATCTTTGTGCATCAGTCTTTGTAATGACTTGACTATCAGTGAAAAATGTGGAATCCACTGTCTCTAATAACCAACCATTCCTAGGAACATGCAAACTTCTTTTTGTGTGCTCGGAGGATTCATCTGCAAGATGGCAGTGATCCGATCCTGTGACACTTTTCTGAACTCTTTTTCAATATTATGTCCTAAATAGAGAACCTCTCTTTTGCAAAACTGAAGCTTAGCTGGAGACACTTTGTCCACCCATTGACAAATGATTTAACAATGCAATGGTATCAGAAATGCAAGCTTCTCTCTTCCCGGACACAACCAACAAATCATCTATATACTGGACCAGTAATGAATGGTTCGGCATCACCAGAGATTCTAAGCATCTCCTCAAGATCTGATTAAAGATAGAGGCACTCTCTGTATACCTTTGCAGGACTCGGAACCATGCCAAGACACGATTTCCGAACCAGAACGCAAATAAATATTGGCTATCAGGATGCAAAGGTATGGAGAAAAATGTCTGGCACAAATCAGTCACTGAGAACCATTCAGCTTCAAATGGACACAGACATAAAATCACAGCAGGATTTGGTATGATTGAACAAAAAGGTATAACAATCTGGTTAGTTTTCTGCAAATTCTGGACAATTCTATATTTCCCGTTCGGATTTCGAATACCCAAGATAGGTGAGTTACATGGGCTGCCCATAATTTCTCTCAAAATTCCCTGTTCAATCAGATTATCAATTAACTGAGTCATTCTAGCAAATAGTCTCAGGACTCAGAATATATGCTGGTGATCTGGGGTAATATCATTATTTACCTGAGTCTGTACTATTCTCTTTTCATTATTTGCATTCATCTGCCTTTTCTGTGTATTCATCATAATCATTTTACGCTTACGTCTCCAATGTCTGAAGCTGCCGCAAATATGACAAAGCATAACTTTTTTAAAGCATCTTTATTTACTCCTTGTCCTCTCCCTAGAGGTTTCAAATTCTGTCCAGAATTTATTCATACACCTTGCATTCCGGTTGTAGTCTGTCCATTCCTTTGTATCAAACCTCAATAATCCGTATCAAAACCCACACAACTTTCTTTGCTGCTTTCATTTTGGCTAACATCAATTTCTCCTTCAATTTCTCATCAATTGTTTTGCTCTGCCAACAAATCAAATGCTGTTGAATCATAGCACTAATCTCTGGTCTCAGTCTATATACAAAACATCCCATATCTTTTTCAGACACATTCTCAATTCCACTCTACTGTTTGATTGCCTGTAGTAACCTTTCATAATATACATGCACCTACTCTTTCAGTTCTTAAGTAGTCCTATCTATTAGTACCCAATCTGTTTCTCTCAGCAAAATCTTCCCTTTGAAATAGGTTATAAATGGATTATATTTTTTCATCACTTCTGTAGAAGGAGCACCTTTTTTCTCTCTTGGGGGTTCCACTTCTGGCCAGTCAACACCAATTTTATACTCTACCCATAAATCTGTTGGAACCACAATATCAAATATGGAATCCAAGTATTTCAGCAAAACCTTAGAAACCTTCACAAACCTTTCCACGTGTTTATACCACTATATTGGGTTCTCTCGTAATCTCGAAAAATCATTTGTAAATGACAAAATATCCTGTCGACTCCATGGAACATGGGCATAAACTCCTCCAGGCACCTCTTGCATAGGATAAGCTGTAGCTTCAGTCTCCTATTCCCTTAATGGATAAAGGGGTAACTTCACAACAGCAATTTCCTTCATTTTAGACTATCTACCTTTCCACCTGTCCGCTTCTCCCCAACTCTTCAATGTAATTTGTAATTCTTTAATCTAGAGTCAGATTCTATTGACCTATAATAAAAGGGTTTATTGAAAAGTCTTCTTTCTCGTGCTAGAGGTGAACTGCTACAATCGTTAGACAGAATGCAAAGTATAATGCGTACAGCGCAAACAGTAATATAAAATAATACTGTAATAGCATTGTATGTTCCTATGACATATATAAAAATACATACATTAATAACACAGGCTAAAATACTCAACTGGTGCTTCTAAAATATGCCTACCCCAATGTACCTAACCTAGGTCTAGTTCCAGGGAAGAAGTAGGTGCAGCTTAGCATAAGTTTTAGTTCTGCCAAGAATTGCCAAAGGTTTCTTTAGGTTCTAATCCGCTCCATAAATTTAGAATCTTGTCTCGGGACTTGATTTCCCAACACCCCACAAGGGGAGTCAGAAACACTGGAGCTGGATTCTTGGCAGGAGGATGTCAGCTTCTTGTCAGTGCGTCAGCTGGAGGGTCGGCTTCCTTCGGCACTTGCTGTAGTGAGCTGTGTCTGGCAAGTAGGTAGTCGAACTGCACCAAACCACACTGTGCTTTGCCATAGCAAGTGAAGGTATATTTATACCTTGAAGGTGTTTAAGAATGCCAGCTTTGACGTAAAGTCGGGCATATGAACGTCATGGATGAACCTCTAAGGAATAGTTGTTCATGCATAATAAATGAGTTTCTTGGAGAAATCAATATCCAGGCTAGAGGAAGTCCCTTCTGCTTAAGAGTCTGGTTTTCCAAGAAATTGTTGTGATGTAGATGAACAGATGCAAGTAACCTTGCCTGTATTTAAGTAGCATGGGCTATACCTAAATAAGGACTGTTTTTCTATGCCTATATAAGGGCAATGTGAATTGTACCTATATAAGGGCATGAATCGGGAAAATTCATTTAGAATCTAAAACGACATACAACACCCACTCCACTTCCGTACGGCGTTACTAAATTCTAAACATGTTTAACATATCTAAAACATATCTACACAAGAAGAGTGAAAACCCACCCAAAAATACATAAAAAATGCATTTGAACTGGTTGTACACATAAAAGATGCATTGGTGATGTACGCATTTAAAGCAATGTTTCATTCTAAGCATATATGTGGACATTTGGATGCTAAATTCATGAATCATGAAGATATACATTTATGAATTGGCTCGTAAATACAGAAGAAAAAAAGCAGAAACCATTTCACGTCAGATTACATAAAACTGTATGTGGACAAGGTCAAATATAGTCTCTGGAAGGGTATACACCTGTTACAACGCAACTTTTACAACTACCTACTGTTACAACGCAACTTTTACAACGCATACCATTACAACTCATTGCGCTGGGGGGCGCTCTAGGATAGGGAATAAGTATAATTTACTATCCAAAACCTTCCCTAGTGTCCACGGGGACTGGAGTCAGAATAGTAAATTATACTTACCACTATCCAGCACCTCAAAGCGCTATGCGTTGTAATGGTATGCGTTGTAATGGGAGCGTTGTAACAGTAGGTAGTCGTAATGGTATGCGTTGTAACATGGTACATCACTCTGGAAGTATTCAAAGAATGTTTGTTTTCTATGAATAGTTCTACTTTAAGCAGATTACTTGTGCCAAAAATGAAAAAATACAAATTTGGAGAGAGAAAAAAAGTTTTTTATCATAGTAAAAAGAGTCCCAAAGTTTAGAACTTTGTTTTGAAAAAATGAAGGTCAGATTAAAAGTCTCTCAGAACACTGTGTGCTCAAAAGCCAGTGTCCGTGTTAGTGCTTGGAGAAAATATGAAATCTTCTAAGTCTGTAAAAAAGTTGTCTATCATTGTAGGTGACAGTTGGATTACCTCGTTTAGAAGATTAACATCATATAGATGTGAAGCATCTCCTTCAGCATGTTCAAATCGGTTGGTACCTGTGTGCCTGTAGTTTCCTCTCGTACCTCAGCAACAGCATTTTGCGTCGGTGAGATCTCAATGAATGCCGTCATCAGAATTGGTAGCCGCTGGGGACAACACTGCGCATGGGCCGTTACCGGGTCCAGCAAAGTATCAACATCAGTTGGTATGACTGATGGGAGTGTTATAGATAATGGGGTAACCCAAAAGTCGGACCTGGGCGCAGTACGGGAATGAAAAAAACGGTCTGTGACCAATGCTTTTCAAAGAATTCAATTCAATTTTGCAATGTGTGTTGTGTACAATTTAACAACACTGGTATCTAATACCCTCACACGTTTCCTATACATGCATTAAAAACCTCTTTCTGCATGCACATTTCAAGAGAACACACAGACAAAAAGAAAGATTTTAGCCCCATTATATAAAAAAATATCAACATTTATTTTGAACATGTATTCAATTCTTTTCAATAGACATAGGTTGCGTGCAGAAAGAGAAAAGGGTAGTGGGGTAGTGGTGGCGGGTAGTGAAAGTGCAAATCATAGGATTAAGAAGGAACAGATAGGTACTTTTAAAAATCACTGGTGAGTAAAGACCAGACCATGTTGACCTGTCCAATGGTAGACTTTCATTTACATGTTCTCTGTAAATTACAGTATGCACTCAATGCATTTTTATGGTATAGCAGATGGGTAATTGGTACAGGTCTAGTTGGGAAGGGCGTCGACGTTTCGACTCGGCTGAGGGGGAGTTTGTGGCCTCAGGTGCGAGTCTTCATCAGGACTGTACGTGGCAACCTCAACCTGGTGCCAGGCCTGGCTACACAGGTGATGGATCCATCAGGGAATAAACTGTTCTATTCAGGGGTGCAGTAATTTGGACACCCTGTCTCCTAGTCATCTGCGACTGGTGATGAAAAGGGAGTCCCACTTCCTACATCCGAATCTTCGGTTTGGGTTGCGGCTCATTCCAAGCCAGCCGTCATGCCGAGCAGCTTGGAATGAGCCGCAACACAAACCGGAGATTCGGATGTAGGAAGCTCGGCCGGATTGCAGACAACAGGCTCAGAGAGCCTGTCCGCAGTCCGGAAATCCCACAGTACTCTCCGGTCGCCTCTTTACGACCGAGGGAATACAATGGCAGCTTTTCACTGCCTTTTCATGCTGGTCTGTCCGGCACAAAAAGGCAGTTGGAAGCTGTCTCTGGGGGCCCCCAGCAGGGCCCACATGGGTGTGAGGCACCTATGGTGCCCCTCCGTTGATCCCTGCACCCGGTGGCAGGCACCTTGGGGTGCCGGCCACATGGTGCGGGGATGAACTACATCCCTGCTTTCTACAATGCAGGCATGCATCCCGCTCGGAATGCATGCTTGCATTGTAAAGTATACGAATGTGACTGAACCCTGTTCGGTCACATCGTACTTGCAGTGCTGTAACTGACGACAGCAAGTCGGTCAGCTACAGCTCCTGGCCAATGTCGGACAGACTCAGGTTCGTCCGACATCGGAAATGGGCCCTTAAGTGTTTGCCACACTAAAACCGGCTATAGTCGTATCCCAGAATCTTAGTCCTCGGCGGACCCATATTTAAGCCTCAACGGACTTAAGTTCAATACAACATAGACGTACATCGATACTCTCCTGTGATCACAAGTCCATATCTGTCCTTGGTCGAAATCAGAATTAATAATATTTTTCCTATTGACAATAAAAATCCATATATTACTAACCAACCTAAAATATTCTCATTAGCCACTTCCCTCAAATCCTGTGTAATTAGTCAAACTAGCCTTCCAACAAGGTACCAGAAAACTGATCCAGCGTGAAGTGTGCCAAAAATCTTTTTCTCATATTATATCATATAATTTCACTGAAACTAAGCCCATAAACAACACTTTCATCTAATTACCATTTAGAGCTAATAGGGACCAGAACCTGAGACATTGGGGGCGATCTCAATGTGAGGACCTAGAATATGAAATTGCC
The DNA here is from genome assembly GCF_964263255.1 of Lissotriton vulgaris. Lineage (NCBI taxonomy): Eukaryota > Metazoa > Chordata > Amphibia > Caudata > Salamandridae > Lissotriton > Lissotriton vulgaris. The sequence goes on from NC_141691.1 coordinate 1,130,012,090, forward strand.
CCAAAAAATATCTACTCCAAGTATTTCTTTCGTAAATGACGAGATATATATCATGAGACAAGAAATATTACTAAAAGAATAAGACCAAATCAATAAAGATAGTTCACCTAAAACATTCATCTGATCTAAATATGGTAAGGATTTTCTATAAATATGGTAAGGAATTTCTAATTATTACGGGTGATTTTAATCATAAACGAACTCTCAAAAAGTTGGACCCTTGGATGAAAGAAATTTTAGACTCATATGAGATAATTCCAACCCATTTTCCAGTGGTAATATGAATAGGCAAGAGAAAGAGCTAGGGTAATTCCCTGGGTCACATGGACTAGTTAGCTGAAATGGTAGATTAGAATTTGATAGACCAGCAGGGCAAACATTTAGAAGGGGCAATCAATTGTGCCCCATAGACTATTTCTTTGTACACGCCTGGAATTTTGCCTTAGTAAAAAAGTTTACGTTAATTAAACACAAAAAAAGGGACCACTATCCACTGTATTGTGAAATAGTGAGAGCTCCCCAAAGAGTCTGTAAAAAAGTTCTACCTCAACCTATGGATTACCCAAAACGACTGTCTATAAAATTAACTGAGGAATATTTAACAAAATGATCTAGTTTTCAACAAAACCTAGCCTCTGAGATAGCAGGGAACCCGAGAGTCCCATGCTTCGAAGAAAAAATCACACAGGGAGTACAATGCATTTGTGTCTATTGAAAGAAGACGGAAAAGGGGGAGAAATTCTGCAAGGTGGTGGCAGACAGCAAATGGGCTGGTTTGACTCCGCATGTAGAGAAAAATAAGCTACTGAGGAGAGAAGAAAGAAAGATGAAGTTGAGATAAGATCAGGAGGGCTTTAATAATTTATTAAAATTGAGGAAGGAATACAAAATGTTAGGGAGATCTAAGAAAAGAAGTTTTAAAGAAAAATGTTGGGACTCTTTACTGGAAACCATTGAAAGTAAAAGTATTAAAGGTTTCTGGAGGTTGATCCAAGACGCAGCGGGTCAATCTCCGGGAACCATGAATTGTGAAGTTGATGAGGCTTCCTGGGAGGAGCACCTAAACCAATTATACAAGTCTAGTAATGGGCCAGAATTTAGTGCGGAAAGAACCCCTATGCGGTATGTAGTGAAAAATCTAATTCCTTTATGCTCTCTTGAAAATGTGAAGAATACCATTAGGAAGCTAAATCATTATCTAACCTGTGCGCAGGGCCTAATAATTTACCTGCAGTAATAATTAAAACAGAACTAAACTGGTGGGCCCAATTTTTCTCAAAGATGCTTCCAGCTGTACTAACCTCATGTATAGTTCCAAAATCGTGGAGGGGAGCTGTAATCAGGCCATTGCATAAACAAGGGGATAGAAAGGATCCAAAGAATTATAGATTAATTAATCTATTAGACATAGGTGAGAAAGTGTTTTCCAAAATAATCCTGGGAAAACTGAAGGAATGGGTCGAATTAAACGTGATTGTCCCGGTAGAACAAGGAGGGTTTAAAGAGGGGCGTTCATTGTTTTGCCTTGTGGGCTGTGGCTCGGAAGTCAGTGGAACAGCAGGGTAGATTATACTGCTGTTTTGTAGACTTCCAGGCCTCTTAGCAGTCATTCAAGGGCTGCATAGTGAAAATTAGGCACAGGTTATTAAAAATATAGCAGGAGGTTTGACTCACGAGATAGAAATCAATAACAATTTAAGATAGGGTTGCGTATTGACCCCTCTTCTTTTCTCAATTTTTCTTGCTGATTTACCTAATCTATTAATAACAGAAAGAGGAGCAAGTTCAAAGGTAAATGAAAAGCATCTGTTGTGCCTACTGTATGCAGATGACCTATTTATCTTCGATCTAACAGAACTAGGACTGCAAAGAAAGTTAAATGCATTTGAGACATATTGTTTAACCAAACACCTAACTGTGAATATGGAGAAAACAAAAATGTTGTGCTTTGGAAAGAAAAATCATAAATATAGTTGGTTCTTGGGTCAGACAAAATTAGAAGTTGTTAATGAATATAAATACCTGGGAATATGGTTTGATAGAGCTTTTAATTGGGGCATGCACTTACAGGCCCAGAAAATAAAAGGCCTAGCAGGAATTTGTGGGTTGAAAATTTTTATCAGTAATTACGGAGCTATGTCACACAGACCGGTGTTGAACGCATTTAAGGCTATGATCCCCCCGCAGATGCAATATGGAGCAGAAATTTGGAATAAGGTCAGGAACGCAAGCAATCGAGCTCCTCATTGACGTGCAGTAGTTTGACATTGCAATTGCTTTGGCAAAGTTTGTTCTAGTAGCTAAGAGATTTCTCATGGAATAAGGAAATGGAAAGTGTGGTCCATGGAGAGAAAAACAGGGCCAAATTGGACAATTTTTATTATTTTATGTATTCTCTAAACATGGAACTTTTATGTATTTGGACCTGATTTTACAGTCATATTATGAAAACAAGTCTTTTATGAGAAATAATGAACTCTTGGTTTTAGGTACTTTTATAAACCTCAATTATTGTATTTTTAGCTGTTTTATGATGGTATATGTAGTTTAAAGACCAATTGGTCATAATAAAGTTATTTTTGATTGATTGATTTATCTAAACTCTTTAGAATGGACAGAAGCAAGGAATAAATGCATTTGCAGTTAATTTATTACATCAAATAAGCACATGAAGTCTCACACATTACAGTAAATTGTATACATCGGTGACTCGCCTGTGGAAAAGAGGGGGAGAGAGAGAGAGAGAGAGAAAATTAAAGATTATACAGTTCTAATTAAAAGTCTCGAATCATACAAACCAAGTATGGAAATTTTGTTCAGACCGTCAAAGCTTGTAGCATAAAAAGCGGATGGAGTCAGTAACTCTTAAGCTGAAACGTTAATCTTTGCTAAGTTTGCCAGCCGACCAAGTACAGATTTCGAGTTTGCAGTCAGGAAAAGTTCAGTTCAGAGTTTGGCATAAAGGAAAATGAGAGTTCAGTCCTTCAGCATGCCATGAAGAGAATAAGAAATGTAGCACGCCCCCCTGCTACTCCCTTTCAAGTTAGTTATACTCCAAATATTCTCCGTATACACCCATAAATGTTTCTTTTAGCCAAATTGTTGAATGCTCATTGGTCCTTTCTATGGTCTGCTCATGGTTTGATCAATACATCATTTTAAGAATCCGGAAGGTTAGGTAATCTAATTTAAGTATCGTCCAATGTGTTAAAGTTGTAATAAACTTTCATCCTTCCCATGGAAGTTTTCAAAGAAACCTTTTTTTAGATACTTTGTCATAAAGTCGAATACTCTTCCTGGGTTTGCTATCTATTGTTACAAAGTCTCTGCATACGAAGTCTGATAGGAAGAAACGTCCTTTGTTTAAAAGCAACTTCATGAAATGTGCTCACAGTGTTCAGCATGACTCCTCAGTATAACTTTTTGCTATGTTCTTGCACAGGCCAGCAGAGTAACTCTTTTTTTGGGGACTACATGAAATTTAGCTGAATCACTGACATGTTAATCACTACGACAGTATAACCAAACTCATTCATAAAAATCATTTACAAAACTCTACATCTAAATTATTGTCACATATTCATTAGAAAAACTCCTATTAGATGTTATTATTTCAAAGGTGCATTATTTGCATGTCATTTCTAACGTTCATGTTTTTCTCTATACATTACAGACTTTAATTATTAAATTCAAACCGTAAACACATTTGCATTAATTTTAATCACTAACGATTCTTTTATCAAATCCCTAAGCATCATTATACATATTTCCTTTCTTTTTCAACACATTATTTTAATTTATATCACGTTTACCTTTATCGTATTCATAATTTTTCTTCATATCACATATTTATCACTCAGGTTATTCTTGTCAGTATTTTTTCTTATATTTACAAAGCATAAATCAAAACTTTCAAATTCTCTGCATACTTTTACGATGCAGTTGAACATTTTCACGTTCATATTTTAACTCGATTTCATGTCAACGTCATCAATATTAAATATAGTTAGTAAAGAGAACTGCTAGAGGCAA